>NC_090279.1:13416581-14916581 GCF_040414725.1 Anabrus simplex | reverse complement strand
GCACTGTCTGGCCATACACCACAGATGGGCTCAATAATAACTTTAAAGCCGGTGGAAGTTAATGTTTATAAATATTGAAAACCATAGTATCTGTGACCATGAATCACTTGATGAATAACGCAGCGGCAAGCCACATTAAAGACACGAATTTCAATGGCCATGCCGCCAGCACTGAAGTATTCACAGAGAGGATATACATTATTACTCCGGTAATAAGAGGATAAATAAAATAGCTAGTCATTGTTGAAATAGGGATCAGCAGAAAGGAAAAAGGAAGCAAGGAATAGTATTGGGTAATATTTTGAAGATAGTATTTATTATTAATACTATTATTTATTTATTTTCCTAAAATTGTACATGTACAAATACACGGAAGTGCCTCCATCCCCGTATGTATGTGTGCATATTCTCCGCTGAATATTCACAAATATATAGGTAATTTTTAATTTACATATTTACAAATGTTCCGCTTTTTCTACGCTAAGTTGTCTACTGCTATCCTACAGTGTGTCCCTTTTCGCATTCCTATCTCTTATCAGTTGTCTAAAAAGCACTGGTGAAAGGACTTGGGTTAAGACGCAGCAGGTCACTATGCAAGTTAGGTTCCAAAAAGTATAAGAAAATAAAATATATAAATGCAACGTAAATGTTAATCTAATAGCAGTTGTATATTATTGTTTGAAATAACTCCACATGTTGTATATGAGTTGATAATGTTTTTAAATACAGAGGATATTATGAGTAAAATTTCCACGAACCTACTACGCTGGCGTAGCAGGGGGAGAAGTGATACTCCCACGTGGCGCGTCCCAGGTGGCGGATAGGGGGTCCTAAGCGGCTTGCTGGCGGACTTGAGGGAAATAAAATACCTCTCGCGGACCAAACACACAACCCCCCTGTGGGTTGGGGGACGCAGACCAAGAATACACACACGTTATTCCCTGCCTGTCGTAAGGGGCGACCAAGGAACCACGAAACTACTTGTGATTAGTACCACCATGCGGAGAACATCATGGTTCGCTTTTACTTGCGCATAGTACCACTATATTAGGTACCAAATAGGTTTGTGATTAGTATCATAGGAGCACCGTGCGATCGGCTTCTGCAGTACCTGTGATTAGTACCACCATGTGAGCGGGACCATGAGATGATAGCTACCATGGTCCTGCCTTGTCTGTGATTAGTACCCACTCTATGAGGAACACCGCAGGATAGTGCAGGTCCCTGTGGCTAGTACTCTTATGTGATGAACACCATAGGTTTGCGTAGCCTGTAAATGGCGCCGCTTGCTCTGTATTGCATGTCGAATTTCATAACCTGTGTGTAGTACCATAATGTGTGGAATACCGCGAGTCTCTGCTACTTTTGATTAGTACCGCAACATGACAAATACCATGTTCTACCTTCCTAGAGGTAAATAGCGTTATGCGGGGCCGATAACTTGGATTTTCGACCCCCTTTAGACTGCAAGCATCATCCATTCAGTGTTACGATATAGCAACAGTCCCTTGGTCAGTAATCCTATTGTTTTACGCCAGTTTCTGTGAATGTAAGGCATTGCGGGTCGCATCCACTGATTGCCTTAAATTCATGTCCATTCATTCATTCTTCGTCCTCACGTATTGAGTTCAGGTCAGTGGAGAATTTTGGACTTTTAATTTGTCATACCATTTCGTACCATTAGGGGCCGATGACCTCGATGTTAGGCCCCATTAAACAACAAGCATCATCACCATCATGAGTTAAATTTTGTAAATATTGTAAATGTATTAATGATGAGCTGTGTGTTTAAAAGGAAAAAGTTAGTGTAAATTGTATAATACTGTATTTTAGGAAATTGTCTTCCTGTCTGTTCATTGACAATTTAATGCTTGATAGTAAGGTATTTTTGTGTGCCATTTGCCACCAAGGTAGACACCTCCATTGCATTTGAAGTGATTTGATTGTTCATTTCCGCTCTCATATTTTTTTAAATGTGAGATAAATTATTTATACTCTCCTTGTGCCACTGTGAAATTTATTTTCTCAGCTGTTTCTTGTTTAGGCCTATATATTTTATTCCCTTACTTCTTTATTCTACTTTTCTTATTTCTTACTTACAGCCTTCTGAAGATATTAAGGAGGAAATATTCATAGAAGAACATACTGATGATCAGCTGTTGCCGTACATCAAAGAAGAAACAAAGTACGTACACTACGAATCCTATATGGAATATATTGTACCTATTCACAGTTGTGTTCAGTAGTGGTTGGTTTATGTCCAAAAGCTGGCCATTTTCATCAGTTTAATCGTTTCTTTACAAAGTTTCATTTAAACGCTAATATCTTAAAATCCTGTTGGTTATATTTATCTAAAATATTCAGGAAATGTAAGATCATATTTTTGTTCCGTCATGTAGTTATACTGAATATATATTAATATATATTAAATGATATATATATATATATATATATATATATATATATATATGTGTGTGTACACAAAAATAATCTCTGGGAAAGCTAGATATTTTTGTAGTGTATTTCTTTACAATACCTTTAAGCAACCATGTAAAATGTGTTCTTTCCTTCACTGTCAATGCATCATTTGTTCATCACATTCTTATTATCTGAAATGCCGTCTGCAACTATTACCTCCAGATAGTCTCAGTAATGTTGTACGTTCGTACTGTACCAGGAACCTTGTGTGGCCTGGAACATAATTTTATTTAATGGAAGTCAGCGTAGCGGGGGGACCCTAGCATGCGATGTAGCGCAACAGAACGGTTCGAGCATGCATACAGCAAGCAAGATACGTCACGCAGAGAACACCCCCTGATATTGTCGAACATACTACAAGAAATTGTACTAACTTTGGAACCAACTGATATATCAATTAATGAGATACGCCATCGTATAGCCCATTATTTACATTCAAACATACTGCAATTTCATTAATGTCGTCCTACGGACTTAAAGAGTAATTCAGGTATAAAAAAACTTGATTTTTACACGAGAGGAGGAAGCTGAGCTCGGCAGATTGGTATAAAAGAACGGGGTTTTGCTAGGTCAAGTCAGTTCAATTCTCAAATCGCTGCCGTCGTGTAGTCATGCTGTCTCACATGAACGGGTTCGCGAGGTTCGAACTTAAAACATCACATCGTACGAACTCAACGGTAAAGTTTTCGCCAAGACTTATAAAACAATAACTCGTGTTGGAACTTAGAAACTTTTCTAGTGATATGATACTAACATAATAATTTCAAAGTGTTATCAAAGATTTATGATATTTAATCACTGTACAGACGTAGTACTTTCCACTGCAAATCGAACAAATTTAATTGATTTAAACTTCTATTCATATTCAAATGAAACTGACTTTAAACATTCAAGAGAAATGAGCGTATGAATATTAAGACGATTTTCAAGTGAAATAATTAAACATTTAATCTGTCGAACTAATCTATTTCATAAAGTTACCTTAAGTACGTGTGTAAAATTACTGGTTGAAGTTTTAATACGGTTAAACCTTCATCACAAGTGAACAGTATTTGACATTGTATGACATTGCCGTCATAGGAACTTGTAAATATCCGCGAATTAAGTATTTCGTTATGGTGGATAAGACTGATTTTCGTGTGTAAATATGTTATAACTGTGCTTCAACATAAACAGTGAATCCAATCTAATGAGCAATAACAATCATCTACCAGTGATTAAATATTAGAGGAAATTCACGTAGTAAAATACAGTGCCAATTGTACGACTTACAAGCATAGAACACTCACAAGTTAATCTTGTCAGTTGAACGTTTTCTTGTTTATAAATTTTATAAGTGACATCTGAAACCCTGACTTCGCCTATTTTGTCATATAAAGCTGCTGTCATTTTGACTACGTGGGAGTTGGAAAGTGGTGACTTCATAGAATTTAAACGTGGTTACTACGCGGGACATGGAACGCGGTTTGAGGTTCGATTCGGAACGTGGTTACTACGCGGGAATCAGACGTGGTACCGTGGGGATAGCATCACAACACCAGCTGTCGAGGATTTCATATGATGTTCGTTGAACCGCATTTCTCTACATTTTCAGTTTGATATTTGGATGTTTCTGGTGACATAAGGGCCACTGTAAACAAACTTGAGATTTAAACAGACTATATTACAAGTTGAACTGTAGAATCAGTGATTTCATTCATAATTCAACAAACTATTATGCTCATTGGATTTCACATTAAATTTTATAAATGTTGAGTGGCAGTTATAAAATAGACTATAGCACCGAACTTTAGAAGAAAATAACATTTGTCAAATTTTGAAGTGTTAAAATATTGAAAGTGGTGTAGGGAAATTCATTTTACACGTGTATGGGTGTTACATTCATTTTCATTTTTTGTCATTTGAACCAATACTTGAAGAACTTTATGAACTTTATCAGGAAATAACTTATTGATTTTCAACGAAAGTTAATCGTTTCATTTTAAAATATGGACAATCATAAATATTTATTTTGTTTCAATTAGCCAGGCGACATGAACTTGCTCAGACAATATTTTAATTTGGTTTAATGCTACGAGTCAGAAATAATAGGGAACTTATTCATAAAATTCTCCAGGTGAATAAATTAAGTTTAAAAATATATCCATTATTTCGCTCTGCATCTAAATCTCCCTGTATCTGCTCCCTAAGGACCGTTCCCCCCCTTCACAAGATTCTCATGCCCATATCCTTAATTTTTCCTGGTACAGTACTAACAGTGACTAGCCATTTTTGTGGATTATAAACTAAATATACAAATTTGAAGCTGTTAAGTTTTATGTACATTGTAAACAGTACAACAATTTTAAACCAACATATTTAGGTTCATTAATCAATATAATGATGCCTGAGTTCATTAGTGTGATAACTCAAAAATGCCATTTTCAGGTATTTATTTGGATAGATTCCTATCTAATGATCTTTTCTGTTCTCTTGTGTGTTAATTAAGATTCCTCCATTTGTAGATCCCAAACAGATAAGTTGTAGTAGAAATGAAACGTTGAGGTCAGTTGTGCTACATCTTAGGTATCATAGTTTTCAAATAAAACGTCCACATTTTTGTAAGCAAAGGAAATTTGTGGCATTTAATTTATGTTTTTTCCAGTGTTGTGGTCACACTAGCTGATTGTTGCCAATTCCCACTTTTCATTTTAGTGCTCATTGTCAGTCAATTGCTTGTAGCTTGTTGATTGCAAACACATTTACACAATTAGTATAAACTAATAAAATGGACAGCTACAAGTTAACTATAAATTTGTGCAGGTTGCTAAAAAAATTTAGAATACTTCAAGTAAGTGAATTTATTATCTCCTAAAAGTAGGTAAATAATAATGCAATGATATCATATTATTTCAATTTATCACTGAGGTTAAAAAGTAGCACAAGTGTACATCCTGTTTTCAAACATTTAATGCAGTAGTTTGTTTCAACTGTAGGTGTGCCTTTGGACTATATGCTAATTAATTTTGTGCTGTCACACCTTTGTTCGTTACTGTGCGCAAGGATCTTTGATAATACCTGGGAGATGATGGTATAATCTCGGATTGGTAATCTTAACTGAGCCCCTGTATCGGCAGGTCATGCACTGGCTTGTCATAGCCTATGATTTGACTTCAGACCAGATTAGTGATGGAAACTATGAATTCTGAAAGGTTTATTTTATTTTGTGGGTGGTTAGAGTCTTCTTGACTGTTATATGACGCATTGATTTCTTCTTACTGTACATTTGCAACCAGTAGCAAAAAATATTCATTTCAGTCCTCAGAACTACGCAGTACCAGCTTACATGCTTTCATTAGTCAGAGTAGAACCATGCACACAACTGAAGATCGCCCAAATACAACTCTTTGAGGAGGAACTTCTGCTGTTTCTTTGTAATTTTTATGTGACTGGACACAGTAGGCTGTTAGAGAACAATCATATATTATGGCCACCAATAAAAATGTTCCTTATGAATACTTTTCACATGCAAAATGCACATTTCTGTTTTTGGATGGAGTTTAAATAGCTTTCTTCTTCCTAAACATATCTTGTGCAGATGCAGTCTCGAACCAGCAAAGCGACAAGCGTTTTGTGTGTATGCTTTTTCCTTGGTATGTAAGGCTCTGAATGATTCAGTTGACCGGATCTTATGTACTGCATACCACTTTGTTTTATATCTCACCTCATGTGCTATGTTATTCTGACTCATTTCAGCATTCTACAAATATCAAGCAGCAACTTTAATGACTTCTTGCCTTGTCAGTTTGGTACTGAATTACATATGAACAGGTTTTAAGGTTCATAAAATTTCCTAATTCCTGACATGTGGAAAGGCACATGTTTATGAGCTTACCAATTACTGATGAGATTTCCTTCCATTTTAGGAACAACACATCACCCTGAAATAAATAATTAGTGATGAGGCTAACTTAAGTTTGTGTAGGCACATAGTCCTGAACTAAACATGTAGTGATGCGGTGTCCTTTCACTTGTAGATGTCGAGTGTTACAAGGCCCTGAGCCGACCTCTTTTTGTCTCTCCTCCATAGTCTTCATATTTATAGACGTGATTACGGTGAAATTAAATTATTATGATTGTCTGCTATCTATGACGGATGTCAGCAGAAATATGAATTGCAAAATTCCAATCAGGCTAGAATACACTGAAGGTCTCCCCTACTGTTGTTACTCGTACAATTTCACCGGATATTCAAACTGTCACTCCCGATAAAAACAGATACTCCTGATTTTTTATTTTGTTGAGTTATATATTATTCTTTACAATGCGTTTATAGGAGTCATTTAAACACGTAATCCAGAGGTGTTCTGCCATTCAAACACTGTTTTGTGGAAATAAGGCATAGATATTAGACATAGGCTTTAAGGGAGAAAATTTGAACATAGTAAGTTATATGTTAGGAAGTGCAAAATATCCATTGTATCCCATTTCTATAACAGATTATTCATCAACCTGCTTCTTGTTATTCTGCTCTTTTAACATTAGTCCTGCCTGGTGTTGTGATTCATTGTTTCCAGTTAGTTCAGTCATGGGCCATGTTTCTCTGTAGTCTCACAGCTTTCAGTTCATTTGTTCTATGCTGTCTTGTTTGTCCCCGGTATTCATGTTCGTTTCATTACAAAATCCATAATTTTACACAAAAATTTTAAAATTGTGTTAGTAGTTAACAGGAAGGTAAATGAAGACTGTTATACTATAGGATTGCCCACTTTATCATTTAAGGGCTGTCCAAGAATTTTTTGTTAACAAAAATGACACTTTTTGACACTATCTAGCAACTACAAAAATGCATTTATTTTAATGTTTCTCTCGCCGAACAATCATCGTTAGTGTTCTTGATGTCTCCTACTAAATGTATTAGTTTATCACCATTTTACAAAGAATTATAACACCTTATTTCAAAAATTCAAAATTTCTAAAATAATTCTTCATTTCTTCGTTCTCAGTTTTTGAACGGGGATATATTTTTTTCTCAGTTCTAGTACAAGATATTCTTAAATTAATTATCATCAATGTGAGACATTTTCGAGGTAGATATCCGATTTAGAACTCGACTCATTGTTGTTCGAACCTGAAAAGAAAACATAGTTTTTAGTTCTGAGTAAATTTAAAGGGTTGTATTATGATTAGACCTCTTTCTTTTTACCTGAAAGTATTAGAATTCTCTCGCTGCATAGGTGCGACCTTCCCCTTCAAGTTTCTTGTCCTATTTCAGTTTTCTTCTTCCCCTGAGGTACCTTCTTCGCTGTCTTTGTTCAGAAGTGCTCTGAGGCTGACTTATGCGTACACATGCCTCATCAGCTTGTGACACTGCTGATGCTGATTACATATCAGGCACAACCTTAATTCTTCCTAAAACCTCTATTTGAACCTTGTTTCCACAATTAAAGTGTAAAACTGCATCCATGACACCCAGTTTGAGAGTGGATATCCCCACATATTTATCTTTTCTACACCTCTTCCATACCGTACCGTTGCATGACTCATTGGTATTTTGAGTCAAACCATGAAAACATTTGAATAACATTTTTGGATTACAGAGCCTTTCATACACAGGCTTCATTGCATGTGCCAACGGCCGTAGCCGTTTTGAAGCACCGCATCCTGTGAGATTTCCGAAGTTATGCAACATTGGGCGTGGTCAGGAGTTGGATGGGGTGTCACACGCTGTTGGTGGGGTAAGAGAATGGAGGAGCATAAAGGAACTGGCCACCCTTCTGCATGTAAACTCCAGCTCAGGAACACCTCTGCGGAGGTTCGAACCTGCCTTTAGGCAGAATAACCCTTACCTTACCATTGCATTAGGACTTCCAGTGGTATTCCTGCTTTATGCTTATAATTTTCAAGTAGTTTGCCAGCTGTGGCTCGTTGGTGTAAACACCAGCTGTCTGTTCCTATAGGGCACCTGTGGTGGGGAGGCACTTTATGGGCAGTCAAATGATACAATGTTGCCCATAGAGCATTTGTCATATCTTTTATGAAACTGTAGTTGGAACGCAAAGCAATTCCAAAATAATTCTGACACTTGTCTCTCAGTGTTCCAGTTGATTTGCCTCTACCACCCATGGTTTGTTATGTTGTACAATTTTTCTAAGAGCTGTTCCTAAATGCTTTTTATAGTGGCCCACACATTCCAGTTTATTGACTTCCTTACCATTGTATGGATTGGAATCACACACTACCTTGTAACTTTTGGAATCCCCATCCCCATAGAAATCTACATACTCCAGACCTCTACTCTCACCTGAGCGAGAAAATATTTTTACTGTTCCATATTAGGCGAAGACTCACTGTAATTGTTGGCAAAGACTGTAGCATGATCCAGCTTTCCAACCTAAATAGAATGGGGAATGCATATAATCATTTGAATGCTTCTTACATCCAATGCAGTTTCTGAACATTATCTCAACAACGAATATACATCCAAAGGCACACAGGCAAACAGGCAACATGACAATATTTTCACTAAAAACACCCAGTTATGGAAACCATGGAAGCTCTCAATACCAAATAGTATTACTGCTGCATACAAAGAATACGCATGTGGAGCCATCTATGGAAAGCTATTCTGTAACAACGAGCGCCAAACTTGAATTAAATCGAAAGGAACCATGAAATTCTCCGTGCAGCGAAGCCACGCCCATCTTAGACCCAGACACAGGTGCACTGTTCCCTTTATATCAATTTTCTGAGCATATTTATGCATGAAAGATGTAAGTACTATACTTTTTCTTAAAGTACAAGAATAAATCTTTCATCAGGAAACAAAAATGAAAAAGTGAAAATTCTGTCTAAATACGCCATTTCAAACGTTTATGAATACCTTAAACACGTAATCCAGAGGTGCTCTGTCATTCAAACACTATTTAATGGAAATAAGAACATAGGTATTAGACATAGGCTTTAAGGGAGAAAATTTGAACATAGTAAGTTAAATGTTAGGATGTGCAAAATATCCATTGTATCCCATTTCTATAACAGATCATTCATCAAACTGCTTCTTGTTATTCTGCTCTTTTAAAATTAGTCCTGCCTGGTGTGAGTCTCCAGTTAGTTCGGTCACGGGCCATGTTTCTATGTAGTCTCACAGCTTTCAGGTCATTCGTCTTATGCTGTCTTGTTTGTCCCTTGCGCCTCTTTTCACCTACTTTCTGTGTATACGCTAAATTTCTCAATATATCGTCCTCTGCACGCAAATATACCCAAACCAGCGCACACGCCTTTCCTAAATTTTCTACTTTATCGGTGCAATGCTGGAACGTTTTCTAATAACATCATTTGAAATGTGATCTAGTCTAGTTATGTCAGCCGTTCACCTAAGCGTCTTCGTATCCATGATGCTTAGTTGGCGTTTACCTCCTCTTTAGCTAGCCAGCAATCGTTGCCATAGAAAACGACAGGACGGATAACAGTTCAGTAGATATTAGATTTCACGTGGTCCTACATCCGACGGTCGCAAGGGCGCCCGTTGTCATTCTCAACTTCAGCCAGGGTTTGCTTATCCCTAAGTTGACTTCATCAGTAAGTCGGCCATCATCAGAGATTTTGGAACCAAGATACTTAAATCTCTCTTCTTGTACTATATTTTCACCGTCATCATGCATGCTTCCAACTTCTCGGCGATGTAATGTCATGTATTCTCTATCCTTTTTGTTGAGGCGCGGGACGTATTGCGCTAGTGGATTGTTCCAATCTTCCGTTTGGCGCTTATTCTCTGCACCATTTGCATACACATGTGTCCATGGTAGTGGAATGTGCAGGTCTTATGTAATGGTGTCCGTCAAAAGAATGAACAGCAGTGGTGATACGGAAGGGCCTTGGTGGAATTGTACAGTTTCGCGGACGTCACCAGACGCTCTTGCGACAAGGTGCTCTGTAATTCCATGCTCTTGTAGCGCTGACTGATTAGGTTATTATGTACCGGATGAAAGTCCTTATCAGGGTCCAGAAAGTCATGATGAAGCCTCTTATTCTTTTCGAAATACCTCTCACGTAACAGCCTTGCAGCGTGTGTTGCTCCTGTTGCGCCACAATTTTACACAAAACCAGCTTGGCTTGTTGTGTGTTCGTTTAAATCGCTAATTCTTTTGTCGATGATTAGTTCGAAATGTGTCACTGCGTGGCTGAGAAGTATGATCGGATGGTAATTAGAAAAATCGGCAGGACTTCTCCTATTTTTGGATGGATACTCCGTCGTCAGTTTGTTGGTTCTTTACCTTTTTTGATGATCTGGCTGAAAAGCTTGCTTTAGCCACACTGCTGCATCCACCCATTGAGAGAAACAAAACTCTGCCGGAAGATAGTCAGGACAGACGGCTTTCCCTGGTGTCACTTCTTTCAACATAGCCTGGACTTGGGTGACGTCAATTTCCTATATTGGACCTTCAACAGCGGCGGTGATTGGGATTGGTAGGTACGGAAATTCCAAGATGAAATTTTGTCAAAGTACTTAAGCCAGTGTACTCGCGCTTCCCGGCAGTCGAGTAGAAAACCGTCTGTTTCCTAATTGATAATGTAGAACGTTCCGTGTTTTGATGCCCCGATTTGACTAGCCGTTAAATATTCCGCTCATTTTAGCGCATGTCAAGTTTCATATATAGACCTGCTTACCGCTTTGCTTTTGTTACAGCGACAACCTCCTTCACTTTACTACTGGCTGCTTTGTAGGCATTCCAACGAGCAAGAACTCGTTTTACAGCTGTTTCTTCAACCGTATTGCATACATAACATCGTCATTCCGAAACCACGTGTCATTGTTAATCCTTCATTGTCGTCGCCCTGACTTACTTGTTCCAGGAATGGAGCGTGCGGCGCCTTTCAGCTTTGTCCAGCTCGCTTCTAATATGGTGACTTGTGGCACTGTGACGTTTGCAACAACGTTGGCCTCCTTCTTCAGGCGTCACCGTTTGATCCAATTTGGTCCATTTCCTGCGAAGTATTGAGCCTTTGGTGACTATCCGCATCTTACAGATAACTGGTCGATGTTGCTTCGCAACGGTTTCGTAAGGTACAACTGTTGTCTCTAGAACATCTTTGAGATTCCTTCGTCTGACAAGGATGTAGTCAATGTGCGTTGGATGGGAGCGATTGTAGTACGTGACTAGGTGAATATCACGCTCTTTGAACCGTGTGTTCGCGATGATCAGTTTCTGCATAATCGGCAAATTGTTGGCAATCATCTTTCTTCTGAACATATCCATGAAGGCCATGGACTGTGCGTGCTTCTTTTCTCCGTCCGACACGTCCATTCTGAGAAACCGGCCACGATAAGATAGTAAGCAGTGTTCTAGTCAGATAGTGCTCAGAAGGGATTTTGGTTTCCTTGCCAAAACCATTAGTTGTTCTTCGGCTTCCATTGTACATCAGTTAGTAATCGCACCCCGCTTCGCATGACTTTTCTCCCATCAATCTTTTTTTTTTGCACCTCACAGATGCCTATATGCCTTCTCTCATGTGCTGTGGCTAATTTGCTAATTCATCCAGACATAGTTCGGTGATGGGTTACAGAATGGTGGTACTCGCTTGCCTAGCCGTCACTGCCCGCGCGACGGTAACCCTTGCATACGTTTCATGCTGATTGGGCCCTGCCAAAGCGCGTACCTTCCAGAGGACGCCCGAACCTTGGTTCCGATTCCATGAGACATATTTCTGTAAACATGTGACGGTATTACTTTACGGCCGGCGCCGGCGTGTCTTGAAGCATTTTAGAGCTCATGACAGCAGGTAGTTAAGCCGTTCCCGACATGGGGAACAGACACCTTGTGCAGCCCCTCCTCTAGAGTTGAAACGCTATGCTCCTTTCTGCAATAACTTCCAGAAAGGTAGAGTAACTCTTCTGCCAACTGCTCCGTACCGAACGTCTCCATCTCCTCCAAAATCGCCATTAGAGACTTTATGCGTGTTTCGTCCGCGAGAGCTTTCATATTTTGCTCAATTCTGTCGGCTGGCAAGTAGGCAACCCGTGTCCATCTCCTGGGGTCGTGCCACATGTTCCAGCAATATAGCTGATTCTTGGAGAAAATTTATTAATGCAAAATGAAATACCATTTTACTGAAAACTAATTGTTAACCTTATAAATCACATGTCACAAAAATGCATTATCACGTAAAGAAGAATGGCCTTTCTTTTGCACCTTTTACTTGGCGTGATATGCCACTGAACGTATGACATAAAATCCGGTGTCATATTGTTTGTGCCTTGTTGCCTAGTGGTATCAACATCAATATCCTGGGCGATAATCATGAGGTCTAGCAATATCGTATCTGGAATCAATGTCCCAATTTTATTTGTCCACTAATTTTCTCCTAAGAGTGCAGTAACAACACGTGGTCTAGCATCCCATTACTTTGCTTGTGACAAAGTTATGCATTCGACTGGGCCATGAGAATTCAGTGCATCCACCATGAGTTGAGAAGTACCAGTTCTTTTTACGATATGCTTTGGCATGCGTGATCGACTTTTCCCATGTGCATGTTGTAAACGGATCTGAACTGTAACCAAGATATTGTTATTTCTCGCTCTTCTTTCATAGAATATGCGGTGGGAAGACAGGCTTAGACTTAGATGCTATCCAACTATGTCATCAAGATACTAAAATATTCACGTTGTCCGCGATCTTTTGAAATAAAAAAATCCCATTCCTTTACATATGAGCAATATCCACTATGGTGCAATTCAACGTCTTGTCTTCGCGAGTTTTGACTCAAGCCTTGATTTTCATGTTCCTTCTAGCCGTAGTGTTAAAGGAACTCTTGTAAGAATATTCAGACACGATAGCTTGAATTTGGTTTCAAATTCAGGATATCAGAACATAGTAATGAAACACTACCAAAGCCATATTCATTGTTGACTGCATAATGTCTATGACAAAAGTATCTGGAGGAGAAAAGAAAGCGTCAGTGTTAGAGAAAGAGCTGTCATGTGCTTGTTATGTTTCATCTTTCACAGCATTTCATCAGGATGAGTGGTTTCCATTTTGTATATGGCCTCTGTTAAAGACATGGTAGTAAGTATGAACTTCCTTGTACATACCTACCGTCCTATATGTGGGTTGGCTCTGTTTGATTGCACATCAGAGCTACGTAATTAGAAATAACCGGACTCTGAAGTATAGACTGCTACATTGATGTGATAACAATGTACAAATTTAATAAGTATGTTTTGCGTGACAGTAAGTGACATTCATAGAAGATTAGCCCTGCTTCAGCAGATCTTGCTGACTGTCGGCAAAAAATGTTCTCAATTTTATTAATATCTACAACAGAGAGATTCTCCCAAACACCCTCAACAACAAGGGCTTTTACAAAAATTATTACTTGACTGCCACAGAGTGCAGAGCACTTGAACAACATAAAAACTTCTAAGCTAATGCCGTCATTATGTAGGAGAACGGACAGACACGGATTTCAGTTTCTAAACATGTGCCGGATTAAAGAGCTTGTCATCCTCTTTTTAGAGTATACCTCTTCTTATCATTGATTTATTAAGTGAGGTTGTCTATGAATTTGTACATTCCCACATCGTCACAAGTTACTTGCGCGTGATATCGTAATTCGAGAGAAAAAAACGCAACACATCTTCGTAACAATTGAGAGAAATGTGATGTTCATGTGTAATGATATTCTCTGCGTGGGATAGTAGTGAGTGGCATGTACAGTAGCATTCCCTTTGTTTGAGAGTTCTGGTTGAGTTGGCTGTTAAACTATTCGTCACATGGTTTTAATTTGTCTATATATATATCAAGAGCCGAGATGAGCTATGCAGATCATCAACCTCCGGATGGTGGAGCAACCGGGTTTAGATGCAAATTGTGTGGCAAGACATTCAGCAATAGATGACACTTTTCACGACAAATTCAGACTCACATAGCCCAAAGGCCACATGGGTGGTATGTGGTAAGTCGTTCATCACGAAATCCGTCCTAGACTCTCACATGCAGACACACATAGGCGGAAAGCAATTCTAATGCAATGTATGCTACAAGTCATTCGGTAAAAAAATCCCACTTAACACTTCACCTATAAACTCACATGGACGACGAACCAAACCGCTGCCATCTATGTTGCAAATCCTTCACGCGAAGAGAAAGCGTAGTCGATCACATGTGATCTCACACGGGTGACGAGCCATACCGATGTGATATCTGTTACAAATCCTTCCGCAGTAATTCTCGCCTAGGTTAACACGTTTGGATTCACACAGCTGAGAAGTTAAACTGGTGCACTATGTGTGAGAAGCAATTCATCCACAAAAGTGGACTTATGGTACATATGTGTTTTCATACTGGCGAAAGGTCATATTTAGGTAATATTTGTGGCAAATCTTTTAGCCAGGAAGTTGGGCTAAGATATCACATACAGACTTATACGGGAGACAAGACACTGCAATGTAATGCGTGTGGCATGTTATTCAGTAGAAAATGCAATTTAGCACGTCACATCAAAACACACGCAGACCACAGGCCGCACGAAAGCAATGTGTGTGTGTGTGGAAAATCCTTCGTACAAAAACAACAGCTAACACGTCACACGGTGAGTCATACGGGAAAAAAAGCCACACTGGTGCAAGGTCTGCGGCGAATCCTTCAGCACGAAATCCTGCGTTGCTCGTCATATTCGGATTCACACCGGCGATAAGCCATTCTGCTGCAATATCTGTGGTAAGCTCTTCACGAACGAGGTGCACTCACGCAACATATGCGGTCTCACAGGAAGAGAGGCCATACTGCTGTAATGTCTGCGGCAAATCCTTCAGCGAGCAAGTCCTACTAAGATATCATCTGCGGGCTCACGTGGGCAAAAGCCACATTCCTGTAATGTGAGTGGGAAATTGTTCACCACGAAATCCCGAGTAACGGGTCACATCAGATCTTATACGTGCGAGAAGCCATTTTGATGCACTGTATGTCGTAAGGCTTTCGGCAGTAGATCACATTTGGCACGTACATACAGACAAACACCAGCGAGTCGCCGTACAAATGCAGTATATATGGCACGCCATTCATCACTAAATCCTGCCTGGTTTGTCTTATGCGAACTCACACTGGTGAGATGCCATAAAATTGCAATATCTGTAGCAAGTCATTCCGTGTGCAATCCGCCTTGGCACGTCCAGGTGGACTCATACTGGCGAGGTGTCCTTCGCTTGCAATTTCTGTGGCAAATCATTGAGCAGAAAATCCCAACTGGTACCTCACATACTAACTCACACGAGAGAATAGCTACGCCAAAGCAGTATCTGTAGTAAGCATTTCAACGGAAGAATCGCACTTCCAAAACGCTTACTGGCGAGAAGCCATACCGTGAATTATCTGTCGCATATCTTCAGCCAGAAAGTCAATCTAGCAGTTCAGATCCGAACACACACTGGTGTAAAAGCACACATGTTCTCAGTAATATGATAAAATGTTTAGAGATTCATGTAACTTAACGCTGCACATCTGAACCACACTCGAGAGATGCCGACCTGTGCCGTGTTTTGTGGCAAATCTTCGCTCGCCGCACCACGCTGTCGGTGCACCAGCGTCACGTCTCGCCGGGATGATGCCGCACGTGATTTAATACTGTGGTTTTGTTTCAAGTCACACTAACTACTGAACGAATAGGACCATCTCAAATTCTGGAGATGTAGCCAGGCACATCCGGTCGCACACAGTAGAAAAGTAATAAGTTCTTCAGCCACAACGGCGCCTCCTCGACACACCTCATGGTGTATACCGGAGAGCGGTCCATCCCTTTGTTTTCATCCTGGCTTTTTATCATAATGCTTCGCTTTGTCCCATGTACCTTAATCTGGAATGCTGATTTCTCGAAGTCCTTTTCTTGTAGATAATCCAGTTATTCTTGCCTTTTAGCGAGGAGGCATACTTAAAAATCTTTTTAGTTTGTCATTCATCAACCATTCTTTGAATATGGTCATCAAATTTCAATCGCCTTTTTCCAATTGTGCCCGATATTTTCTCAATATGTTTGTATAATTCCGAAGACCTCCTATTCATCCACACCCTACTATGCATACCTGGCCAAACATGTCCGTCAGGATATTTCCTTTTAGTTTTTCGATAATTTTAGATAGTGATCTTTCTCCAGTCTGATCAATGTTTCTGACATGTGTGATGCTTCAGACCTAATTACGTGTTATATTAATTTAGCGTTCCAGGATATTAATGTTTGTACCTTTTCCATGTGATACTATGACCTACTTGTACTATAGAAAAGTTTTTCTGTTTTCTTCATGATTTAATGTGGATTGCTGGAGAATTTCCCCAAGTATTAGAAATTATTTATGTGAGGAATTTTGCCAAACTGAGTTACACGGTTTTGTTTGTACGAGTAGATACTTCCGTGTATCGGGTTTTCTATTATGAGATTTGGATTCATTTTAGGTGCAGTTTCATGAAGTTTTTCTAGGGACTAAATTTGTTGCCTATTGTTGGGTAAATCAACTAGACAATATGTGATGGCCAAACATTTGATGTGAACTTTATCATTAACCAGCTTGCCAGGAAATGCCTTGAGGCAACCTCTAATGCTAAATACCGTAGTTATACTGCTGAGATAGATTAAAATCTAACTCTCCCCTGTCTTCAACATACTAGCGTGATAGAATCAATTATTGTTGTTATTAGTATGAAATCATTATTGTAAATATTAATTGATTTTAGTTATGTAGCCATACGCCAAATAAATAATTTTTATTACCATTATTGACGTTTATAAATTACAAGTTGACCAAAACTTTTCAATTTGTATACATAACTGATTGTACGTATGTGCTCATGAAATCTCGCAAATTAACTTACTTAAAATTCCTCTAAATTTGACTGCTCTAATGCAAACACGTGCTTCATTACGTCTGAAAGAATTTGATGAGAAATGCACTAAATTTAACGTCCCATGCCGAACAATAATTTGACAAAATTTTCTAACGCACGCAAGCATCGTACTTTTCGCCTCGTGTCCTCTCAACACAGAAATTAATAAAATGTCATAATGTTCCATATTGAACTGTATCACAAATTAAATTGAAACAAGAAATTAAGTGGTTTAACCTATTCAATGCAAGTAAATAAGAAATGTAGTGTTGTATACTTATTTGGTTGAAAAGAGTGCCGGACATTGCGTGTGTTGTGCCACTTTTCAGGGACTTGCGCTTTGACACGAATAAGTGACTGTTCTTCGAGTTCATCTGGATTTTATGATTTAAAATCGGACAGTCCTAACCCCTATTGTCTTATAATGCTTCATGAACTGCTTTTGTGAAAGACATATCCTTTAATTTTTTGTTTCCCTGTTCATTGTTTTTATATTTTTAATTGGCTGATGATGACCCAGATTGGTGGTCGAAACCGGTACCTCTTTTAACCAAATAACAATGTAACACTACATTTCTTATTTACTTGCATTGAATAGGTTGAACCACTTAATTTTTTGCTTCAATTTCATTTCAGAAATTAATAGTTGAAGCTGTGATAAACTTCTCCTAAAATAATACAAGGTCATATCAGCTCTACACATAGCAAAGTCACCGGACGACATTGTAGAAGTTACTGGAATAAACAGACCGTATTTAACTTTTGTCACCGCTCAATTTCTGCTCTTCGTCGTCCTCTGTATGTATGGATATACTGGTTTATTTTACGCACTTTTGCATAATAATATTTTGCAATTTCATTATTTTATTTCTATTAGTGACTGAATTCCAAGAATCTGAAAAAGAACACAAAATATATACCCTCGCAATTTTCTCCGCACGCTAATGACATGTATTCAAGAAACTCACCGAGACTAGAATCTTCGCCGTTCAAAAATCAAGGGCATGCGTTTAGTGGTTGAAGATCCTCAGTGCTATCCAACATCCAGATCCTCCCCCCGTAGTGACATTGAAACTCCCACAGTAGAGCTCAATTAATAAGCCATCAGATACTGTGTTTAGATTTGTGGAGCCTTCCGGCATCAATATGAGAATTTTGTGTTTGGTTATTTCAACAGTCAGAATACAATATGGGGCTACCCAGGTACCGACAAAAGGGAAGAGGCTGGCGTAGAATGGGCAGATTCGTGCGATCAAATTATACTGCATAACAAACTTCCAACATCATTCAACAGTGCGAGATGGAGCATGGATATAATCCAGATATTAACTTACAGTATCCGCGTAAGCAAACATATCTCAGTTATCAGCGAAATAAGTGGGGCAAAAATCCCTCATCGTTCTTCATTACAGACTGTTATGCCCTCCAGCATTCAACCGTCTACCCTCTGTGAATTTACTAAACGCCCCCATAATCCTCTATTTGCAACCAGTTCTGTGGCTTCGTCTTAGATTCATACGTCTTACCTTTAAATCTTTAGAATGTGAGTTCCTCTTCGAAGAAGATATCATTTTATGAAGGCTGATTAGGAGAAATGTACCATTTCACTGGACGAGAACATTCTGAACGTAGAGCTTTTTACTGAATCATATGATTATTTTGCAAATATCGTGAAGCATTGTTCTCGTATCTCAATTCCCTGAGGCTGCACACTATATACAGAAACTAGAGGAATATTTTGAAACTATCGTGATCTCTTTGACAACGATCCTTTGAGCTCCGAAACCGTCCAAACCGGGGAAGTTCCCTTAAAAGCGATATCTAATAACAGGAGGAATGGAGGAGACTGATATAAGGAAGAGCAGCCACAATGCCTGGAGGTTTCTTAAGCATCTGAGTTGTAAACCTAACAGCTAGAGAGGGTCATGCGAATGTAACATCTAAAAATATTGTCCGCCACCTCGTTGAGAATGGTAAACCTCACCATCACACTTCAAAACTTTACGGTCAGAAGAGTTAGAGTTTAGTCACCTTATGCGGCTTTTCACCGAGCTCGATAGCTGCAGTCGCTTAAGTGCGGTCAGTATCCAGTATTCGGGAGTTAGTAGGTTCGGGCCCCACTGTCGGCAGCCCTAAAATGGTTTTCCGTGGTTTCCCAATTTCACACCAGACAAATGCTGGGGCTATACCTTCATTAAGGCCACGGCCGCTTCCTTCCCATTCCTAACCTTTTCCTGTCCCATTGTCGCCATAAGACCTATCTGTGTCGGTGCGACGTAAAGCAACTAGAAAAAAAGATATGCGGCTTTTCTAGCGGTGAGCCGGGAGGGATAGACGATATCAGATTAAAGCAGATTAACCTCGAGCATACTACGCTGTCGTGATAACTCCAACATGGCGCGTCCCAGGTGGCAGATAGGGGGAGTCCTACCCGATTTTCCGGTCGACTTGAGCGAAATAAAATTTATCTCGCGGACCAAACACTTAAACCTCTGTGGGTGGGGGACGAGTCCAAGGGATGCTGAATGTTCTGGTTTAGTTATTTCTTTACTCGTGTCAGAATCATACTTAATCATACAGTAAAAGTAAAATAATTTCAAACTATTTACGAAAATTCCAAAAATTGACAAACATAGGAAATTGACCAAATTTACTGTACACCTAGATGGTGTTTTCCAAAACTGAGCCACACCTAGGGCATTGTAATCAGCAAGCATTAAATCATGCTCTGAGCATGAAAATGGGCTGAAAGGACATTGATACATATGGTTCACTTTTTTTTTTCTTCACCGCAGTCGCACTTGCTGTACTCTGATGTGAAGCCCGATAACTTAAGTGATTACTTCGCCCTGATGACACCAGTTCTTAACTCTTTCGCTGCGGAAGTCGACTTTTGTCGACTTACTTCCCTATAGCATTCGCTGCGGAAATTGACTTTTGTCGACTTGGTACTTTCCTGCTATAGCTTCCACGCGCTTCTTTAATAAAGGCGCATAAATAATACAAACATCTATTGTCATGTATTGACTATGTAATAAGCATTGTTTTAAAACGTTGCCGCGAATACTGGACCTATATTTAATTGTTATTTTTCACCCACCCGCCCGCCAACATTCCTGTCAGCTGTCTGGCCGATAGCAGGCTTCACTCAGCAGCTATGAGCGAGCGGAAAAACATTAGTAATGACAGTGACGAAATCTTCAATCTTTTAGTGGCCGATTCTGATTCAGTCTGTTCAGTAAATTTGGACAAGTGAACAAGTGATGATGTGCATAGTGATTGTTCGGAAGAAAGTGCCAACGAGGAAGATCTTCATTTTGTTTCAGACTAGCAGGATATTAATGATGGCAATGAAACTTCACTAATGAAAAGAAGAATATTGTACAATAAGCTTCAAAAAAGGGCATTTAGTGCTCCTGACATCAGAAGTTCTGTCATAATCGGACTTCTACGTGAGTATCAGTGCAGTCCGCCGGCGAAACGAGGAAGACCTTCTGATTACATACCTCAAGCGCGCCTGACGGAGACGCACTTTCTTGGGGAGCAGCAGGACAAGAGTCACAAACCTAATTGTGTTGTTTGTTCCATATTACCAGCAAAATGTTCAGAGAAAGGAAGGGACTGTGCAAGAGTAAATAGACAGTATTTTTTGTAAGAATTACGCAGGGCAGCCTGCAATGTGTCCGGTTCCATGTTCGGAGATGTATCACAGTAATGTGTGTTTCAAGGTCAAATGTCACTGCTAGTTTGCCAAAGTTGAGTTAAAAATTGTGCATTGGTGTTGAATGTCACTAAACTTTAACAAAAATTAAATTTCAGTTCATTTGGAAAATACGAAAAAAATACATTTTTCTATAAGTGTTCTGTTTAAAAATAGCGCAGCGAAAGAGTTCGGTTAAGGGACCTCCAAACACTCCAGTCTTCATTACACCCAGCCGGAAGATATTCACGTGGTCTCATCCATTATTGCTGCTTAGATTTCCATAAGGAATGTCTTGCCTTTTCTGGTGGTCCTTTTAAGGGCTTTGATGTCTGGAGGCAACTTTCCTGGATTTCAGCCTAGATTGAGATTGTTGATGACCAAACACCGGGTGAGCTTCAACATTCTCAATCTTTAGTCGTTCTTGATCAGCAGCGATTTCTCGATGATTACTTGGAGGTGAAACGTCAGCAAGTCAGTGTATCTTCTCAACAGGGGTAGGTTTCAGGCATCCTGTGATTAATCTACAAGCTTCATTCAGGGCAGGTCCACAGTCTTAGCGTGTGTTGATCTATACCGCACTGCGGATGCGTATTACGCAGCAGTGTAACACAGAACCAATGCAGTGGTTCTAAGAACTTGTGGCTTTGCATCCCAGTTTGTACCTCTCAGCTTCCTCAGGATGTTGTTTCTGGCATTGACTTTGTGATTGATGTTTAAACAGTGCTTTCTGAAAGTAAGTGAGCGGTCCAGCGTTACGCCTAGGTACTTTGGGGTGAATGAATGTTCCAGGAGGGTTCCATTCGAAGAGACGTGTAATTTCCTTGATGCCTCTCTGTTCTTGAGGTGGAAAGCACAAAGCAGAGATTTTGACGGATTCGGCTTTAGGTGGTTAGCCTTGTATTATGTGAATAATTCCTTCCGAGCGCTGTCAAGTGTGAGTTCTACCTCTTCAGAAGTTGCACACTGGCAGGCTAGTGCAAGGTCGTCTGCATATATGAAACTTCTTGTTTTGTTAGGGAGTGGTTGGGCATTGGTATAACTAATAAATAGCAATGGAGCCAGTACACTTCCTTGGGGCAATCCATTTTTCTGTGATTTCCGTCTGATTCTTTGTCCTTGAAAATAAAAAAACTGCGGTTCTGCAACAAGGTTGACATCAATCTGGTAAGTTTTGAATCTTTCGTGAGTGTAAAGATCTTCTGAAGCAGTATACGGTGGTTCACTCTTATCATATGCAGCACTGAGGTCAATGAAAGCTACCCCTGTAATTTATCGATTTTCAAAACCGTCCTCAATTTACTGCGTGAGGTTTGAACTTGTGCAACAGCATTCATGCCTGGTCTAAAACCTTCCTGTTGTGGAATGAGGTTTTTGTTGATAGCCTGGATGAGTCTGTTGAGTATCATTCTTTCGAAAATCTTATATCGGTGGCACAGAGGAGATATTGGTCTGTAGTTCCTGGGGTCTCTGTTGTCCTTTCCAGGCTTTAGACCAGCAATTACACGTGATTTGCTCCACAATATTGGAATATTGGACATCTGTAAGCAGTTATTATGAAATTGTAGCAACAATTCTTTCGTGTTTCTTCCAAATTCTTTATTTTCTCAACTCGCAAATCATCCAAACCCGCAGCTTTACCTGATTTGCACTTGATAATTGCATTTTCCAACTCAGTGGAATTGAAATGTTGCATGAGCTCAGATATTTCTTCATCCCTACGCGCAGGTACCTTCAACATAGCTCTCCGGGTTTTGGCTTCTTGTTTTATTTTGCCATTCATGAGAAGCTGGTGGGCAATTTGATTGGCTGTAACAAAAGAATGTGTGTTACTCATGGTTGGATCTCTGGTCAACTTCATTAGGGGTCTCCAGGCCCTTTGGCTGCTCAGCGTCATAACCACCAGCTCTCTCTTTTCGATGAGGCTATTAGAGAAGTTAGGGCGTGTGCTGCTGTAATAGCTTCCTCACCTATTAGTTTCTGTTTGAATAGCTTGTAGTAGTCATTTAGTTGCGAGACTGCATCCAGATTAAGACCTTCGATGTAACTAGTGCGACATCCACGGGGAATAGATTTACGAGAACTTTCCTTAACAGCCTAAGTGACCTGTTCATATGATTCAGGAATTGGTTTGATGTTTTGGACCGTATCATCCAGTAAAGCAGGGAATTTTGACAAATCTCCCTTTTTTTTGAAGTTGTATCTACGACGAAAGGGAACATACTGAGGTCGGATAGCGGAGTAAAACTGACAGGATTGGTCTGTGTTGAGACTTAGGTACTGGGTTGCATCCTCCCTTGCTGCATTGTTCTCCTAAGTTATTAGTGATGAAAATCAAATCTGGATGATATCCTCTTCTCCAATGGCCACTGTTAAAATAAAGTGGCTGTATGCCATCATGAATAAGAGAGAGTTCCGTAGCATCTGCCCATTGTTGTATTAGCTCGCCGTTGTCATAACTGTGTTCATATCCCCATTCGTAACTGTGACAGAATCTACGGGTCTGGTGTTTACCTGTGATTAGTTCTCACTATGTTAGGAACACCACGGGATAGTACGGGTCCCTGTGATTAGTACCTACTATGTTAGGAACGGCATTCTTGCATTGCGTATGATTGGGGCCCTTATGTGACGAACACCATAAGTCTGCATTACCTGTGCGTAGTGAAGAACACCGTGAGTATACTTTAGTACCGCTATATGATAAGGAACATGGTTCTGCTCTACTAGGGATACATACCATTATGAGGGGCCGTTGGCTTGTATTTTCAAAAAAAATATCATCTATTCAGGGATGTGCTTTGGAGCAGCACCTTGGTCAGTACATACCATTGTTTTAAGTTCATAATCATTGTTCGTCGTCGTGTTTTTTTAATTGTAGTCGGAGTATTGATTTGAAATTATTTGTAAATTGTAATACTGTGAGCTGCTGATAATTTTACCTTCGAATTCATCCATTCATTATTCATAATCAAGAATTGAATTGTGGTCGGTGTATGAATTTTTGGACTTGAAATTTTTTATTACATTTCGTACCATTAGGGGCCGATAACCTACATTCTAGGCCACTTTAAACAATAAGAATAATAACAATAACCATCACTTCACGAAGAGATGGAATATACTTGACTAATTGTTACACAAGTTCTAGGTCCATCATGAGGAAAGTAATCTATACAGCTCAGGAGATTTCTGCGCGTGGCTGTTGTATGTTGAGTGCCGTTTGAAGGATCTACACTTGGCCAAGTTTTCAACAGTCCCTCCTCTGTTACTCTGTTATACATAACGGACAGGCGAGGTAAGCTGAGCCCAGCTTGTAGGAACACGTCCATTCCACACGTCGGCCTAAAGCGTTGCCAGATCCTCACTTTCATGGCAGTTTCCATCAGCTACGTCTTCGGAGCTATACCAACAATGTGTTTTATGTTTCTTTTCAGATAAATTTCTTGCCACTTCGGGTTACTCTTCCATTTACTGGATGACACACCTTGTGTACACTACTGACGTTCATACAGAGCGGATTCCTGAGAATGCTGCGCTCAGTTTCCGGCGAAACATTGGCAGCTACTAACGCAATTCGAGCGCAGCATACAGTGAAGACACTGGCCGTGAAAGACTATACCGACAATCTCAAAGGGTTCCGGAAGCTTTCGAGCATTAGGAGCGGGCACTAGTGAAGTGATGACCCACATCACCAACGACATCTTAAAATATCTTCCTTGCAACACATATACCCAAACTCTATATTCTCTTGGTCTCTTGCCTGCAGCTCCACATATCTTTTGCTAGTGTTCTCTGTCACTGGACCACCGAAAAGGTGCCTTAAATGATGAGATCAAAGTTCAATACAAATTACAGGCCCATTTCGATCAAGACAGGTGTAAGGTTATTGCTGACCTAAGATCAGGCGGCATGAACGCCTAGTATCATTGCCGCTGAGCTGGCTGTGGGTAGAGTTCCGGCCAAGGAATGTGGGAGTCATTAAATTAAGAAGACATCCTTCTGGTTCGGATTCCACATTAAACTAGAAACACTTGGTCATGATCAAGGTATCTATGTTCAGGAAAGACAGCATGTTTCCTTTCACAAGAGAATGATTAGTCTTGGTGTTGCTTTATTTCCACTTGTCTAGATACTTTCTAGTTACCTCTTAAATTGACTACACTATATGATATTAGTCTGGATAAAAAAGACATACGAACCGTTGCCAACCTGTATTAAAATCAGTCCTCATCTGTTAATGTTGATAACACCAACAACCATGCTATTGAAATAAAGCAAGAGATGAGGCAAGGCTCTGTTTCAACTCAACTCCTCTTCAATATCTACTGTGAAAAGGTGTTTTTCTTAAGCACTGCAAGGAAAACAGGATATCATCATTGTTAATGGAATCGTAATAAATAAACTGCATAATGCATATGATACTTTTCTGTTTCCAATAAATGCTGATGATCCGCAGATATTAGCAAACTGATTGGTCAAACAAAGTTCTGCGTTTAAACACAAAAAATACTAACTTAGTGATCGTAAGAAAATATGTCTTTCAACCTATAAAAGTGACAGTACCTGGCACACCACTGGAGCATGTACAGTACTGTTGGTACTGCACTGCTCAGGACAAACTGATCCATTACCTTCGGTTTATAGCGACAACGAGAGCCGCAGGCACAATTTACCAGTGGGTGGTGGTGCGCAGAGATATCAATGTGGGCCTTGAAACTGAGGGTCGATGAGGTTCAAATGCTAGCCATTTCTTCAGAACATACTATTGCACATGTCCTGTGAGTATGAATTCCCATCTCTAGTCTTTCAAGGTGATCTTGATTTTTTGGATGTGGGTGTATTTCAATCATTCACAAAACTTACCAGCACCAATAAGTAGATGAGAAGCGATAAGAATCTGTCACAACACAAAACAGTAGAAAATATAATTTCAATCATCATCATCATCTTCCTTTCAATAAATACTGTAAGTCATTCTGAAAAGGAAAATAATATATAAAAAGGGTACTTAAATGTTTATGATGGAAGCTGATTAGGTCCTGACTTCCAATGTCTCACGATTGGTCCATTTAGCACCCTTTAGGGTGTGGTGGGATCTCCCCTTTTAGTTCCATATTCCAGAAAGGAATAGCCCTTGGAAGGTGGGAAAGCGAAGTGAAGTTGTGCTCTAAAGTAGAGCAGTACGAAAGCAGTAGAGCAAGAGCTGAGTAAGTTGAGCGTCGATTACACACTGCCTTTATCAGTTCTCGGCCTAGAAGGTGAGAATAATTGGAAACCAATCATAAATTTTCTTCATTTCTTCTTAAATTATTATGGTTCGAAACTGGTCTTGTGAAGAGTTCTGAAAACTTTCCGGGTGGTGTTGGCCTTGAAAATGTTAACTGTAGGAAAATAGGCGCCGTCATTGGTGTCCACTTCACATTTGGCCGTTGGGACGCCTGTTTTGTGTCATTATGACATGCTGTAATGATCAGTTAAGAAAAGAATGATAGTAAAACCAAAAGTTACTTCCGGAACATTCGTCAGTATAGTAATGCACTTGCATTTGCTTCCGTTCAAGTGGATATCATAAATGTAAAAAGAGATTATATTAAGTGGTAAGTACGACTGTCGAATATTGTACTGATTTGTGTATTCCTTAGTTCACCAGGGGCTACTCCACTGCATACTTTTATAAACATGCGATATTTCTCGCACGAGTCCCCTAGTTCTACATTATTAACAATTAACTTTCCTGAGATGACCAGCTATCTTCACGATGTTAATTTTTATACTATAATTGGTTTCAGAGTAAAATAATGATAATCATTAAATTTACTATTTGTTAATTTATAATTCACCCAAGTGTTATTGAAATGTGTTTGATCCAACCTGATCTCTTCCCTTTGGAGGTAAATTGACCCATGACCGTTTCTCTATGCCCAGATACCTTTGATCCATGATTCCGTTGACAGCATATACCCTGCAATTTACTAGTGTTTTCTTACACTTCTCTTAGTATTAGCTTCTAAATATTCCATGGGGTAATTCTGGACGTCGGTTTATCTTCAAACAAGTGTACACTTTGTTTCTTAATATGTATAGATCTGTGTTGATATAGGACAGTCGAAGTTCATAGAACTATTGTGATAAAACTATTTCTTGATTGCTGTCTCTTTCTCTCTATCTCTCAGTGAGAGAATTTATTTCTTGTCTGGCGTGGCACTGCATGTTCACATTATCAACAAATGTTAGTTGAAGTGAATTGTTTTCGAGTGTTTTACTGTAACTGAAGTTCTGTTAGGATCAGCTTGCATAAGCTTGATAACCTCAAGAATCATGTCTTTCGCAGTTTTTCTGAGTAGGGTTCATTCGCGGGGTTACTTCGGACTGTGCTGCAAGAATATAATCTTAAACTTGGAGGCTGGGTCTGTCGTAATTTGCAATGCCGATAAGCTTGATAAGTCTCTTAAATGGATTCTTGGTGAAGGACATGCGGAGAAGCTGCGAAGAAGTAAGGGCTACCTCGATCCTAGAACCGAAGAGCATAGGTAGGCAGCCCATATTGACTTCAACGGAGGCAAGCATGCTCTGCACAGAATTTTGAAAGATGCATTTGTGATACTATTTTACTCTTTAATTTTCCAAAATAAACTCATGTATCGTCAAATTTAGGACATATATATGAAAACTTATGTCCGAAGTACATGCAAATCTGGGTAACTCTAACACAGATTTTTAAAATTAAAAACACACTTTTAACGTATTGTTTGAAATTAAATAACAAGATACATTCACAATAAGTATTGTAAGAGAAGGAATTCAAGCAATTGCTTCTTTGTGGTACTATACAACTGGCCGTGTACGTATCGGCCTGCATTTGGGAGATGCAGGGTTCGAACCCAATGTCGACAGCCTTGAAGTGCATGTTGTCCACGGTTTCACATTTCCACAGCGTACAAATGGTACGGCTGTACCTTAACTAAGCCCACAGTTGCTTCCTTCCAACTCCTAGCCATTTTCTAGCTCAGCATCGCCATACGACCTATCTGTGATGGTGTGAAAGAGAAATAGCATAAATTATTTAAAAACAATATGCCGTATGGTATGTTGAATTAACATTCGTTACTAGGGATTAAATTTATGATATTGACTGGCCACTATTCTTTGACTGATAATTTCATTCAAACTTTTCACCTTTTATTCCCTTTCATAAACCAAGGAAACTAAATGTTATGTACATAGTAATTGAAAATTTACAGGCTCATAAGCTCCATAGATACATAGTTTAGAATATTTGTTATGCCAGTTAAACTATTGTAAGTAGGATACAACTAAATGTTGCTTAGAATTATTGTAGTGTGATTCTTTTATTAGTAAATATCATTCTTGCTTCATTATTATATAATATTTTCATTGTAGTGGAGATATGTCCCTAGACATTTAGCTCTCACTAGAATTCAACTGTTTCAGACAACCTGTTGTAATTAGGATAATGTAAGTCCGGTTTAGAATTGAAGAGTAGCTATGTTAATTAGATAGTAAGTTGCATGCTTTGGAAAGGCCAGAAATCTCGTGACGTTAGAGATGTCTATGAACTTATCTACCAGGTTACATCCAGCAGGAATGGTGTTGATTTCATTGTGTGCGCAAGCCTATAAGGTTGAATTGTTGAGGTTCAGTGCTATCCAGACAGCCTTACGTCAATTACAATCGACATTGCATCTGCTCGAACTTGTGCTTTCTCTGTCACAATCTGGCTGTGATGACCTACATAAGGAACAGCATTGGCAGGAGCTACGACATCATGTTTCAGCGTGTCCTGAAGATGAGTTCCCACTTCTCCGTGGCGAACTTAATGCGCATGTTGGTCACACCAATTATGGTTATAGCTGCCATGGTGTAATACCTTCGGTATCTGAAATTATGATGGAACTCATATTTTGGTTTTCACCGAGGCAATTGATTTGGTTTTAGTGGTTATGCATTCTTCAAAAGTGATATCAATCACCTCATCACCTGTACTTGTGGTGACTCTAGCAACCAAATTGACCTGGTCTTTGATCGGCGCCGTGATATCCGACTAAGAAAAGATGTGAATGTCATGTCATCTGTGTACCAACTCAGCATAACTTGGTCATAGAGGATTTAATGCATCGTGCAGGTGGAAGGATCCCCCGAGAAGGTCAAGTGGTGGAAGCTTGAATACTAGAAGGAGACCTTAGCAGAGGGCATAAATTTTACTCTCGTTGACCTGAATGCAATTGGAAACATGTGGACTCATTCTACAGATCTTTCACTGCAACAGTCACAGTAAACTTGGGTACGAAATAACCTAGTTCCTATTGCATTGAAAATCAAACGTTCTTATGGATGATTCCGATCCAAGAAGAGCTGTAGGAAAAGACAGAGGCATACTGTATATAAACTGGGTTTCAAATAGACTCCAGAACACAGGGAAAGTATTGTCTTTGCCGAACGTGTGGTTAAGAAATCTGTCGCCACTCACTGTAATGACCTGTGTACAAGGTGTATCAGAACTATACTGACAAAGAAATCCGGCGTACTCTTCGTGTGATATTGAGATTGATGATGCAGTTGGATTGCCGATGAAATGTATAATTTTGAGGAAATTAAGTGACCTTGTTACTTCCGGGCGTGCAGTTCAAATTGACGAATTTGCTGTTAGTGCTATGCCAGAGAGTCAGCCGCTGCGCGTGAGAAGAGGGAGGGGAGGGGAAGTGAAAGGAACTGGACAGTGTACAGTTTGTTCTAAACAAATTGACTACTATGTGAACCCCATAGAAAGAGAAGACATACTTGTACCAAGAATACAGACAGCTTTCCAAGCCGTTCGCCACACATTACACATCCTGGGCAGAGTCCAAAGGTCACTCACTACTACACCATTGTGAACTATGCACCAACGTAGGAGGGGGCCATATTGAACATCTACTGTAATCAAACCATTCGGCGTGTTGATCCCTCGTTCAGTATTTCATTAAATTTACAATGTTGTGGGTGAAGGAATACACAATCGCGACGCGGCAGCTTTGCATCTTCGAGCATGTTAATTAATATAGAATATTACTGCGACAAACAGGTGAGAGGAGAAACAATCTGGTGCTTTTCTTGTCTTCCCTAAAACACGGCAGCAGCTCGTCAATCTGAATCGCACACCCTGAAGTAACAATTTAACCTATTTTTCTCAAAAATAACAATTTTCCCCGGGAGTCTGATTTAACCAATATTCTGAACATAACACGAAGAGCATCCTTGATTTTTTGTAGGTACAGTTTTGATAAACACTGTACATTACTGAACTCAAAAGAAGGAGAAAGAACTATTTTTCAGCTGACCAAAATAGACACAAGTATTGAGCACTCTGTGTGCATTAGAGGCAAAATTTACCAGTGATTACAGGACAAACAAGAAATCATCGAACATTAGCAACAATATTTGTAGAGATTTCCTGCATTGAATTCCCACATCACCCTATTGCAGATGCTAAGTCCTATCTTATCGATCACATCAAAGGATGTCGACAGTCCCAGTAGGAGTATAAAAAACCAAAAACCGCCAAAACCAGATGACCTTCCAGAAACATCTGGAATTTGTAGCAATTTTAAGATCTCATTATCAACTGAGAAGCTTGTTCAGTGGCAGTGTTGACTCTGGCTCTGTTCCCAGTCATTGAGCTACAAATATCCTTGTGCTATTTTTGAGCAAAATGACGATCCAGCAGAATGTGCACATTACAGTCCAAATTGCCCCCAATTGTACACGAGAAAATATTTGAGAGTATCCATCATTATTGACTGCTTGAAATCGTCGACATTATTGCTAACCAGTGCATATTCATTAAGAATGCTAACTGAAAAGCACTGAAAGCTTCAGCAGGCAGTGTACATTACCTTCCGAATTGACTTTCGACCGTGTTCCATATCGTGTGATGTGGTCTGCACTCGTGACCATGGTGTACCAGAAATGCTTATAAAACCGGAAGTTGTGTATGTTGCGCTGCCAACGTCTCTGAGGGCTTCTTAGTTAAAGTTGGCGTGTACACCAATGTACCACTCCGTCCCCATTGCTCTTTGTCCTCAGCATGGACACGACTACACGGGACCTGAAAAGGAATGTTCCTAGGACTCTCGTATATGCAGATGATGTTCCACTTGCTGATAAAGTCAGAATGGGACTGCGGCATCAAGATGAATATTGGTATACCTGTTTCTCACAATACAACCTTAGAATGAACAAAAAGAAGAGTGAATACGTGGAGTCGTCCGAATAATCTATTGGCTCCATCCAAGTTGATTCACGTATCTAGGATCTTGCCTACAGACTGGTAGTGGGGTAGTTGTTGAAGTGCAAATTATGAAAAAGGCAGCATGGATGAGATGATGGGAAGTCGGAGGCACACACTGTGGCTGGAGTATGCCACTACATCTGAAGTCCAGGATGTACTGCATGGTACTCCGTCTTGTTGCTGTGTACGGTGCTCAATGTCGACAGACTGAGAAAGATATGGAGTAGCAATTATACAACATGTGAAAGTGTATACTCCATTAGTCGATGGGCATCACAGTCCTGCATCCCGTAAAAAAGACACCGTTCACCAGCAAATGGGCATCGCACCCGTCACTCGTGAGGCATCTGGCGCAGTTGACAATTTCAACCAATCCTTTGAAATTACTTCGCAATGTTCACATGGACGTAAGATAAAATGACATTGAAAATAAGAAACAAATATTTAAAACAAGAAATGTTGCTGGGATTGGTAACATTTCTAGGCATATACCGAAGTCAATTCGTTGAGATATAGAACCAAATCTCTAGTGCTTAATTGGTTTGTGTATGTATTAAGCAACTACACCAGATGAAAGAAGAATTAATGTAATAGCACCCTGTGAATAAAGAAAATATATTAGATTGAGGAGGTCAAATATATCACTATTGACATATCTTAGGATGTTGATAGGGTATATCTTGGGAGACTATTGAAAAAATTAGTGCAGGTGGGCTAAATAAAATAGTGGCTGAATCGGTGACTATAAACACGTGGCCACATTATTAGAGTAAACATTAAAACATTGAGAATTTAACATATAAGATGTTACCAGTTTTAAGTTGATGACTGGTACTTGGTACTTAGCTTTCATGAGTGACTTGATTCGACTGGGCATACCCTCAGTCACTATTTCTCACTGACTCTTTAAATCGTCATCATGAAACCATATCTCAACGAGCTTCTCAATCAAGCCAATTTTTTGTTATATTAGTTTTTCGGATTTTTCTTTGCTATCGCCCAAAGATTTTCCATGGGGTTCATGTCTGGACTTTTTTTAGGCCTATCAAGCACATTCATATTGTTTCCCTTAAAATTCCATTACTTCTTTCGCTTTATGGCAAGGCATAAGAATAATTTCACTTTGGCCACACCACTCTTGAATCCGAGGTAGCAAACGGGTTCTTAGTACTGTACTGTTCACGTCTCATACTTCCTTTGACAATATATAATCTTCCACCTCCATACTTGAAAGCACATTCCAGACCATCGCTGATATAGGATGCTTCACTCTCTGCTTCACCAATTTGGATGGAATTATTCTCCTCCTTTCCTTCTGACATACTGACTTGTCTCTTCTTCAAGAGGAATTCCGATTCGTAACTAAAACAAACCGGAAGTAAATAAAACAAATAAGCCTAGCATTCAATGCAATAAGCTGTACCGTTTCAAAGAAAAAAATAATACTTGTACTGTGCCGTTCGGTTACATCAGTTAAAATGGGTAAAAAATGGAATAATGGATGATAATTTAGGAATTACAGTAATTATTATGGACTTGCCTGTTTCCAATCACCAGATGATCAATTGTGGAGCGTCTTGGCCCACTTAACCTCTTTGCAGCCATAGCACGAGTAATCCTCGCTTTTCTTTGATGTCGTCTTGCTCTCATTCTAGCATAAATCAACTCTCGCCTCACAGTCCTGGCTGGTATCAGTGACCCATACTCTTCTAGTTTCTTACATAAATCCGAACTAGTAACCTTGCGATTGTTTACTGGCAAATTAATCAGTTTTGCGTACTCCTTGGGGTTAGTATCTTCTTTCGCCCGCAGTTTCCGGTACGACATTGACATTTTGTCTTCCCCTTGTCTTCACATTTTAAAATTCCACTAACAGACTGCTGTGATGTTTGCTATATAGAAGCTATCTCTTGCGGTGAGTAACGTTTCCATACCTGCCAACATTTACTGTTTACCCGTAGAATTTACGGATATTGCAGCATTTTACGGTTTTACGGATGGACGGTGTCATTTTACGACTTCGAGGACAAAAATTTGAAACGTTAACATTCGATAATCACTCCACTACCGACAATCGATTGTTTGCGTGGGTCGAAGCACGCTCGGTCTTGGTCGAAGGCATATCCATGATTGCCGATAACTCATTCTTTGATATGATTGGTAATTTTAACCATGTGATGTTTGTGTCGGTAATGGAATTGAATTTAAAGCCGTGTTAACAGTTCTCCCGTGTGAATGTTAGGTGTCGACAGACTCTGCTCCGCAAATTCTTTGTTCCGCTCCGCTCGCTTGTTGTGATTTAATCTATATACTTTGACCACGTGATTGTTGTTGTTTGTTGGCCTTTTACTGTTATGACGTATTTTAATGAAGTGTTCGAGTTTTTGTGTTATAACTTGGTGCTTCGCAGTTTCCTATATTCGTTGACTAATTACATTGGCTCCAGTGATTGGATATACCGCTATTAGCACAGCCCGTTAAATTATAAAGAAGAAGAAGAATTACATTTGTTCCACGTGTGTATGGTTTTTTTACCATGTGCATATTCTTCGTTCACGCGGTTGGCGTCGTGTTCATTTAATGGTTTAAGACTTTGTGAGCTTTGCCATGTTTTTATGAAGTGTTTGACTGCCTTGAGTGTTTATGTTATCATTTTATGTGACGTTCAATGATCCAGGTTTCTTTCGATGTTGCAAGAGATATAGAGACATTTTTCTCGGACATTTTCATACGCTATACTTCTATTGTAGATTATCTTGAATAAATCCAACATTAGCTGCCTCTGTGGATCAGTGGTAGAGTGTCCCCTCCGGATCCCAAGATAGCGGGTTCAAACCCGGCAGAGGTAGTCGGATTTTTGAAGGGCGGAGAAAAGTCCATTCGACACTCCATGTCGTACGACGTCGGCATGTAAAAGATCTCTGGTGACTGTGACGTAAGTTGCACATTGAATTATTATGTGTGGGACGGCAATGGTGAAGAAATAGATTGATGACGAACATATAAAAATAAAACCAAGCATCAATACGGCACGTAGTATAGAAAAGTATGTAGTATAGTGTGACACTGGTCTGACCAGTGTGGTAGCGTAAACAAACGCGAGCGAAGCGAGGTATGGCACACAGTGAAAAGGATTACTGTCCTTCACCAAAATAGGCGTGCCCCGCTATAACCAAAGTTCACTTTTCAAATACAAGGTGGAAGCAAGTAAGCAGAGTGCGCGAAGAAGCTTTTTGCTGAGACCATTTCCAAAGGGGTGCGTGGTAAGTACAGCTTGGGAAGGAGTATTGGAATAGGCGAAACAGTAATCAGGGAACCAGAACCAACCGTATTTTCATAATAGACATGTATTGTAATGACAACAAAAGTGGTCACACGAAAACAAGGTAAAATAATTAATTGAAATGAATGACTATATTCAGCAGTAAACAATCGAACTATGAACGGTATCACCATAAAATAGGGCAACAAATTGATTATGTAAACCAAATAGATTATCAATATTAAGTAGTTTGATAGAAAATAAGGGATTAGATACCAAAAGATTGACTAGAATTTAACAACAAGAATCGTAGCGATATATTACCACAAATTTTTAAAAGGAATTTAAAGATACCAAGGCCACTGTACAATATCAAAAAGGAAACCTGCAGGATAGGATGAAAGGAAACACAACGGATGAAGGGAGGAGAAAATAGTATCCTAGGGCTGGCAAAGGGAAAAGAAAAGTACAGCCTGCAAATAATTTTTTAAAGTAGTGAGCTCGCACCAAAAACTAGGCGTAAATGAGAGATTCGAAAAAGTCACAGATAATACAGTCTATTTCTTACGTCTGTTCAGAGAAATGTTTATGCTTTCTGGTTCACTTTTCTTCCTTTCAGTGCTAATTGGGGAATGAAATTTAGAAAATCCAAGTATGATCTTGAGATAGAACACGAAAGTCTACAGCTTTGTCTTGCAACCAGAGCAAGTATAAAGTTACATTTCCAGCCAGAAGGGCATACTGGAAAAGGAAAATAGTTTCATGTGAAAATACGAAGTAGAAAGCGGAAAGAGATTAAAACTCGCTCACCCAGCCAGCGGTCTTAAGTTCGGATCTTGAGCAGTAGACGAAGTAAACATCGTATACGGGCCAGCCGTAAATGCGAATAAAAGGAGTCCTCCCTCCACACAGTTTGTTGCACAAAGTCGGACTCGCTGCTCGAGGCCAGAGTAGGCCTATTTATATCGTAAAAGAAGAGTCCAGAAGGAGCAGAGCGCATGGTGACGACACAAGCAGCGTGCAGAGGGGAGGGGACGGAGGGAGAGCAGTAGTGAAGCACAGAGCTGGAACACACGCCGAGGTTAGAAGCCGCAGTAGACCAGTTGAAAAGGTAGAATCGTAGAGATAGGGGAGCACGTTGCACGACACATTACATCTCAGCCATAGACGACCAGGTCAGCTATCTAGTGGGCCTACAGTAAAACGGAACGTCGAAATTGACGAGCAGACAGCCAGATGGCGTCAAATGAAATGTCTGCACACGGTAGCTTAGGCCATACGATTATTATTATTATTATTATTATTATTATTATTATTATTATTATTATTATTATTAATATTATTATTATTATTATTATTATTATCGAGACATTTCAAGAATCATATTCTGTTGATTTTCCGTGCATACGAAAATCAAGAAAGGGAGAAAATTTGCCTTTTGCACTGTATGTGGGTGTGATATTAATACTGCACATACTGGAAGAAACGATTTAAGTAATCATGTGAAGTGCGGTAAACACCTACGTTACGTTAAATCTAAGGAAGATAACAAGAAAATCAACACATTTTTGCCAAGTCTGGAGACGTTGACAGTGACGTAATTAGGGTCGAGTGTCTGTTTACTTCCTTTTTGGTGGAATACAATGTTCCTTTAAGTGCGGTTATCATGTGGTGCTTTATTTAAGATGCTTCCCACATCAGAAGTTGAAAGGAAATACAGTTGTGGTCGCACGAAAACGACATGCATTGTAAATAAAATGGCAAAAATGCATCATCTGAAGTTTAAGTGCATTCAGAACGGTCCATTTTCTTTGGCAACTGATGGAAGCAATGATACGAATGCCAAGTTGTATCCTATTGTTGTTACATTCTAACAGCTGAATTCTCATAACATACCAACTGAAAACTGTGTGCTCCGATAATGCTCATGTTTGATAGGATAAAAAAAATAGGGTTTCAGTAGTACTGTAGGAAGTTCAGCCAGGTATTGCCGTTATAGGTTGCACTTGACACGTGATTAACCTAGCAGCTGAAAAAGTGCTTTAAGATTACCAGTTAAAGTGGGTGAGATCTTTGTTGATATATTTTATTTCTTAGAGAAGAATGGCAAAATGAAAGAACGCCTTCAGAAATTTCAGAACTTGCACCATAAAGAGGCAAAGAAATTTCTGAAGCACGTATGTACTAGGTGGTTATCTTTGGGCAGATATTTGGAAATACTACTGGACCAGTGGTATCCCCTTCTTTCTGTCTTTTTGTCTTCAAGGAGGAAGTAATATTATGTACCCAAAACATTTCCACAAGCTTGACATCTTTCAGGATACCTAGAGCTGAACAAAGCGGATCCAAGGAATATCAGAAGAAGAGAATTCTTCATTATGCTACTACACATGCCCCTAAAAGAATAGCATATTTTTCCAAACGTGACATACCCATCCTAAAAAGCAAGACTTCTGCTACAACACGTGTGGAAGAATTGTTTATGTTCCTGTCCTCCAAATTGAACAAGGCCTTTTGCACTTTCCTTCATGTGACTATTCCTTTATTTGACAAATTCAATGTTTCCCTTCAGACTTAACCCCACAAGTTCACTTTTTATTAGAACTTCTAATGGATTTGCTAAAGCAGTTCTTCACCAAGTTTGTTAAGCCCAAAATTGTCCAAAGCTCCTCATTGCTTGAAGTTGAGTTCAACTTGATTCAAAATCAAAGAAGTGATGATGAGTTAGTTATTGGCATTCAGAATTCGAACATAGTGAATGATTTCCAGTATACAGATAAATCCCTTTTCTTGCCATCACTGAGAAACTACTTTTGTACTGCCTGTGACTACATCATCAACGAGTTTCCACTCAAGGGTGATGTGTTAAGGCATGCTCAAGTTCCTAGGTTAGACAAAATTGAAGATGCACAGTTTTCCTCCATTCGTTTTTTCTTGGAAAAGAAAGGAAGAAAGTGAAACTACAGATGAAATGGTGAATGAGCTTCAGAGGCAGTTCACAGCTCTTCAGGTAGATGACACTATCGTTGCAAATCAAGATGCTGCGAGTGGTTCCAGCTGGGTACAAATATCAAGAATTCGTGGAGCCGATTGACTTCTTAAGTATAACCGAATTTCTAGAGTAATGCTCTCTATTCTCACCATACCCCATAGCAATGTAGAATGTGAACGTATTTTCAAACTTGTGAAGAAAAATAGAACAGAGTTCAGATCATCCATGTCCAATGAATTTCTGGAGTCTATTTCTATTTTGAAGACCAGGAGTTCTGGTCCCTATTATGACAAAATATTTTCTCGAGACTTTTCGCAGGAAGCTAAAAATGCCAAAACTATGGCTCTAAAGTCGAACTAGCGTGTGATTTGCAGTGTGTATTATATTATTTCTTGCCTGTGTTACGTTAAACAAGTTTTATTGTGTAAAGCCTTTTTCAGTTATCATATATCTGCTTAATTTTTCAGGGAAGTCCTGGTATGTACGATCCAAACTTATATTCACCACGCCTGCTGCTGTTTAACAGGGATTTCTTCTTGATTGTTATCTTCTTCTACAAATCATTGGTCCATGATATAAGTGGATTTGATTTCATTGAAATGTCCTGTTTAAAGAATGAATTATTGTATCTTGTAGCCCAGAAGTATTATTGTTTTCGTCAAGCCGGGGTATGTCGAAAATCCTTAGATGTTTTCGTCACGCGTGAGTTTTACTGATAGCCCTTTTCAAAAGTTGGCAGGTATTCGTTTCTCAACAAGCAGCTCTCTGACAAAGCCTTTATTGGCGAAGGGTCCTTTCATCTTCCCATAACCTCGAAATTTGACAGTTCTCTAGAACCACTCTTAAAAAAATATCAACTGAACTCGTGAATAGTATCAGTAATGCATGTAACTTAGAGAATGCACAGTCTTAATTATTTGAATGAATACACCAACAACATGCAGATATAGACGATAAACTACAGAACATGAGCACTAACAAAAATGACACAAAACCATTTGAATAATGAAATTTATTGTGGTTCTCACTGTAGCCACTATATGAGAAAAAACATTAATGAGGACAGGGATATCCCAAGGGGTAACTTTACCACCAACAAGTTCAAGGATGAGGCTATAGAGGTCGATAATTTACATAAAGATAGAAATATAACTTTTACCCTAATAATTTGGCCACGTCTGGTGTATTTCTAGAAAATAGAACTCAGAGCATTACAGTAGGTGAAGCTTTATTTTATCCTGTAACAGTGATGGAATTGGGTCCCACAGTGCAGTATTGTAAGAACATTATTTTCTGATATATATATAAATAGTGAACTAAAATAAGGGGTAAGGCTCTTTATAATAAATAAGTTTCAGGATTTTGAGTAACTGGAAAACGACCTTGACAATATTGTAAGATGGATTTCGGGCAATGTTACGTTGGTAAATGGGGTGAAAAGTCAAGTTGTGTGTATCACAAATCGAAAGAGCCCTCTCCGCTTTAATTATTGTGTTGATGGGGTGAAAGTTCACCATGGGAATCTCTGTAAGTATCTAGGTATTCATAATAATAACAACAGATCTTCATTGTGGTAATCACATAAACAGGACTGATAATGAAATTTACAGATCTCTTTATATGATGTGAGGTTATTTAGGGGTTGTAGAGGAGAGGGCATATAAATTTCCAGCAAGGCCACAATGAGAGTATGAGACCATAACATTATTCGATCAGAGAAAGGAAATAATCAACAAAAAGTGCTCCGTTTCTTCTGGGGGATTTCTGACAAAAGAGTTGTTTTTTACAGAGATATTGCGAAGTTTAGGCTGGGAAGACTTGGAGAAAGGAAACAAGCTGTTCGATTAATGCCACGTTTAAAACATTGATACCAATTACTGTGTACAGTACACCACTGTCATTCACCCGAACGTACCTCCAACAAGTCAACCTTCTTCGTAGAGAACCTTTCGCACACTACACAGTGGTGATGTCATATCGTTCTGTTCCAGTACAGACCTTCAGAGGCGAGGGGTGTATTGGGTAGCGTAATGGGTCGGCTTACACTGACCGTTACAGTAACCTTGTTGTACGAATTATGTACATTCTGAAGTAGTACAATACAGAGTACTGCACTGTACTGTGTAGGTAAACAAAACACGCAACAGAGAAACCGTTATTTACACATCCTTTTGCTCTGGCAGGAAACCCTTCTCTTATTTTCATCCATCGTAATAAAAGTGCAAATAGCATTAAGTACAGCGCTTGTCGCATCGTAGTACGGCAATTATATCGCGAGTAAGAGAACCGTGAGGTTCGCACGGGACTCTCGGGATGTGCAACTGCTGCACGTTTCGTTTATCTCAAGCGTCAACTTCACGTTGCAATATCTCGGGATGTAATTGACCTATTGCGATGAAGCAAACGCCATTACTTATGTGATTTTTAGTGTTGACGACTGCGCAAAAAATAATCCGGAGTGTCTGTTTGATGAAACGTAAGTTTATGTTGAAAATACTATTTTCCTACGTTTTGGACTGGCTCATATTAATTACTTTAATTAGCCCCTTCCCTGCCTTCATGCCCGTGAAAGTCATTTTTCAGTATCTCTTATTGTTCCAGATTTATATGCGGTGAAAGGTTTTAGTGGGTCACCCTGTACAGTAGTAACCTGAGTAATTCACTCAACAGCGGGGTCTTGGGCTAAGTGTATTTAGTGAGAACCGTTGAGAGGCAGAATTGGTTGCTAGAGGGAAAGTCATTAAAAGAACACCAAGCAAGAGAAAACACACTTGGGCAACTTTGATAAGTATATACGTCGATCGTCAGCCATTATATAGAAAGGAAGGGCGACCGATAATCTATACGTAAAAGACGTATGTTCATGCAGAGAGAATCAGAACACACGAGTTTTCTACGTCCATATTCAGAGCCACGGCGAGCTCGTGCCAAGCCTCGCCAATTTACGAGTATTGTTCTTCCTTGAACGAGAAGGCTTTGAGCACTAACCAGGACGATGCAGCGTGCAGATAAACAAAAGCAGCAATAGGATGATCCCTTGTAACCCCTGATAGATGCGGGAAGATGTGTGGAATCTTACAGAACTCGTGACAGGGTATCGCAAAAGACACCAGCACTGCCCATTGCAGTGTGCACGAGATCACCGTTATAAGTAAACAAACGATATTGAGTGTTAAGGAACCACGGGCCGCTTCTTGGAGCAGTGAAGACATGTTCAGAGGAAGTAAGGGATTCACTATGCGTGAGATGAGACCAGCTCTTAGCCAAGAGATATCAGACAAAAAGACTGGAAATATTGTCTGGCCCAGGTCGGGACCCGGTGGTTGCTATCCTGCTCTAGACATAGCTGTATTACGAAGCTCATCCTCTTTAAATGCAGTAAAAAGGGACAGACCGAGCAGAATGACTTTGTGCGCGGTCATAAGGAGGGACTTAAAGGGGGCGCCTAACTCTATGTGTCACCAAGTTATCTGATTAGTGATGCGACATGTTGAACTGGTACGGGACAGCTGTAGAACAAATCGTCCACCTTTGAATCACGTAATCCTAAGTAAGAGAAAGAAGATGTAACCTCTCCTTGACTCTAAACTTGGTGACCACGGAACCCGTAGCTGGGTCTGACACACTATCCAGTTATTTGTGTGAGCCTGCTAACTTTCTATTCACTCTCCGACCTTTCTTGGTCAACTGTTAATCTTTTCCGACTGTGACGCTATTAGTTTTGTATGTTCCCTTAATTTTATCGATAGCTTCACTTCTTCTCTGATTGGTGTTAAGAGAGGTAGGTGTTGATCAGTTCTGTAATAATATGTCCCTGATCCCCTGGTGGTCTGCCATAAGCATAACTGTCTCTTCCTCTCGTTCTATTACTTGACTGATAGCGAAAATCTTGTGCTCCCACCCCACCCACTGCTTGTGACTGATCAACGTAAAACCTTCGCTCCAGCTCCCTTGCTCATGGATTGTTGTTCGCTAGAGAACCTCTCATCAAACGGTCAGTATTAAGTGCATGATCCGAGTGAGTGTTTCCCTTCTTCGTCTCAGAAGTGCTTACAGTCGAGTAATATAACACGAAAATAAACAATGTGGACCATTACGGGAGTTACAAGTGGTTAAAACAAGCAATTGTCGTACCTGCTCAATGTCCGCTGTGCTATGAATATCTTGTTATTGTTTTCATTGTGATGTATGACTGCTGCTTTCAAAAGATGAGCAGCTCGTGCGGTAAAAATGTACCAGAAGTTGCAGTTTGTTTGATGAATATATCTGGAGATACTTGGTAGTTCTTATTCCTCTCACGGATCCACATACATTTCTTATGTACTTTGTTATTACTGGTACCGTAATTTTAGAGACTTTAAGAGGTACAATCACACCCGCGGTGTGGAACTGTTTATTACAATCGCCTTTCTTACTACCACCCTGAGGATATTCTGTAAAATAACTGTTTGCTCCTGTAACTGCTAAACGTGCAGAGTAAAGTTAAAAATTCGTTCAAGGTCAAATTACGATGAATAAAATGCAGTTTCCGTGTCTATGAACAACCGTGTTGCCCTTTAGTCACGTGTATTAAAGCGCCCAACACGTGGATATATATCCTTGGTCGACCGAGAGAGGTAGAAATATCCTGAATTTATACCAGACCATCACCTGTCTTCACACAATTCAAACAAGGGCTGCATAGCCGAGGTGGCAAAAATGTCCTCGATTCTCCTGGAAGTCCGTAGGTTTGAGAAATGTGAGAAAAGAGATTTCAACTTCTGGAGCGACACATGGCCCAGAGGTACACTCAGCCTGGTCCATAAATGAGTACCAGGTTAATTGTCAGCCCAAAGTGATTCCGTTCTTCCTCGTAGCTGTATTAAGGAATGAACCCTGTGTTTTGTTCACCTGTAGCCAAATTTCTCACACTGGTGATGGATGACATTTATACCCGTATCTCAACGAACAGGAATCTTTTGAAAGCACTTGAATTCTCATTGAAATAGAACTTAGGTGTTATCTCGACTGAAAATCATATATACAATTGATTCAACGCATTACCCACATGCAGAGACTCAACACTGGTGAAGTGTAAATGGCATTGTTCACTTCTTAGCGCGACAATGTTTACCTTTCCACGGAACTTCCGATAAGTTGTACGTTTCTAGTAACGGCTAGACGTGATAACGTTACTGAGAGTTCCTCGTTCTACTGCTAGTACCGTAGTTACCAGAACGAGCTGAGTTCTCGCATCGCAGGACTCAGTTCCTGAGGTGGACACCAAAGTTCTACTGCTAGTAGTCAGTTCTTGTGGTACACAGCAAAGTTCTACTGTTAGTAGTTATCAGAACGAACTGAGTTCTCTCATCTCTGTACTCAGTTCCTGAGGTGGACACCAAAGTTCTACTGCTAGTAGTCAGTTCTTGTGGTACACAGCAAAGTTCTACTGTTAGTAGTTATCAGAAAGAACTGAGTTCTCTCATCTCTAGAGTCAGTTCCTGTGGTGGACAGCAAAGTTCTCCTGATGTAAGTCAAGCTGAGCAATTGGCACTAACTGAGTTGGTCATCTGGAAAACAGGACACGTCCACAAAGTTACATTTAACAGGAGAGACACAAAATGGAATGAACGTTGAAATTATCGAAGTTGCATATAAATAGTAAAAGCCCATTTACTCCTATAATACGGATTTCAGATTCCATCCCTGAAGGTAAGAAAAATCAAATGTTGTTTTCTTGATGCGTACAGTTTTCCAATTGATCTGAATTTGCATAGAAAATAAAAAAGGAAATTTCCATACCTGTTCTTTAATTTTGTTTTTAACTCGATTTTCTTATTACAATGTCTCTTTTCAGTCAACCTATAACATTCCGAAATCAGAGAATTACGACGTGATCCCAAACAAGGCACATATTGTAATTCTGACAAATAATAATTAGTAATCATGTTAATGTCCATTCCCTCTTATAGGATATTGTATGGCTTGTGTGGAGATGATTTTGCTTTTTGATTTGTAAATACATGTTTATTGTGTTTGTTTATTCATACTCCCTGCTTTGTAATTCAGTGACCATGGAATGGCTCTTGATGTTGTACATTATATTACTTTATTGCATACGTTCGTTGTAGTTATTATTATTATTATTATTATTATTATTATTATTATTATTATTATTATTATTATTATTATTATTATTACGCATCTCTTAAAATGTAAATAAACTAATATTCAATATAGTAAATTATGCTTATCTCTTTGAATTCATGTACTTTATTGCATATTTTTATTGCTATGGCAACAAGACTTCTTTATGATGTAGGTACAGAATAAAAGTATTTCTTCCCAAATAGATGTGTTATACACCCCCTGTGGGTAAGGGACGCAGATGAAGAATACACCTACGCTATATCCTGCTGTTGTAAGAGGCGACTAAAAGGAGCGACCAAGGTATGGTAGTGTTAGAGCCATGAAACTAATTGTGGTTAGTACCATCATGCGGGGAACTCCAATGGTCACCTCTGCTTGCGAGTAGTACCGCTATGTTAGGTACACAACAGGTTTGTGTTTAGTAGCAATATCTGTTGAGTCTATGTATGGGTTTTCCAGTACCCGTGATTGGTACCATTGTGCGAAACACCACGGTTCTGGGAGTTGTCTGCGATTAGTACCACTATATCAGCGACACCGTGGGTCTGCGTTGCCTGTAATTAGTACCCACTACATGAAGAACACCACGGGAATAACGGCGCCCGTGATTAGTACACCTAGGGGAGGAACACCATGGGTTTGCGTTGCATATGAGTAGCGCCATAATGTGAGAAACACCATAGGTCTGCGTTACCTGTGGGAAGTAAAATACTTGTGTGTAGTACCATAATGTGTGGAACACCGTGAGTCTACGCTGTTTTTGATTAGTACAGCAAGATGACAAGTACTATGATTCTACTTTACTAGCGATAAGTGTACTTAATAGGGGTCGTTGACCAGATTATTGGACCCCTTTAGACAACAAGCATCCTCGATTCAGAATTGTACTTTAGAAGCAGTCCCTTGGTCAGTAATACTATCGTTTATAATAGTTTCTGGGTCGGATCCACCGATTGATTTAAATGCATATCCACCCATTTATTCTTCATCATCACGCTTTTTATTCTGGTCAGTGGATGATTTTGAACTTTTGAATTGTCATTACATTTCGTCTAATTTCATAACATTAGGGACTGGTGACCTAGATATTAAGCCGCTTAAAACAAAAAGCATCATCAGGTTTATTATACCTGCACCAATCCGACTACAGACTAGGGAAGTATCTTTCATTACAGTACGATATGTTCTTACTTACATGTATAATTGAAGAACTGAAGATCCATATACAGGTATAAATGGTAATTTAGGAGAGAGTAAGCCCATGCGGTATTGCGCGTCACAAGAAACTGAGTGAATTGGCTCTGCAGTTCGAACACATTGATGTGAGATTGCTTTCGGGGGGTGGTTGATTCGAAACCCTCAGTCGGTAGATCTGAAGTTCTTTTTGTTTCTCCGTGGTTCCCTCGCTATCACTATTGGCAAATTCTGTGGCTGTACCTTTATTAAGGCAAAGACCGCTTTCTTTCATTTAAGTCCCAGCCCTCTTTCCTATGCCATTCTTGCCTTACAACCTGTCTTCAATCAGTGTGATTTAAGCCAATATATATATAAATCTGGAAATTGTGATTGACTCATTAGTGCCCCTGTAGATTTTCTGGGTTTCCCTAATGTGGAAAGCTTGAGATACACCAACTTGCAAGCTAAAACTATGTTTAAAATGATCCCCCGTCCCCTACTGCTTATTGAAGAAAGAAGAAGACTAAAGTAGCATCCAAGCAAAAGGAAGGACAGATAAGTCCTACGTGGTATGCCCTTGAACTTACGGAAATTGCAATAAAATATACAAACTAGATCTCTCTCTCTTTCTCCTTCCTCCGCCCTCCCTTTGTGAATACGGTTATAATAATGCGTACACGAAAATAAAGGCAGAAAATATTTAAATTTAATTTAAGCTGGTGAAGGAGAGAATGTATGACTAGCTCGGGTTGGCGGGTTCGAGTCCGGCGGCATTTGAGGGTGCTCAAATACGCCGGTCTCATGTCCGCAGACCTACCGGTACGTAAACGAATTCTTGCGGGACGAAATTCTCGCTCCTCGGCGATTATGGAAGCCATAGAAGTAGTTAGTATAAATAATAACATTATTATTCTCAATTCAGCAGTGAGCTTGAAAGCAACCTAATTTATGTTCACATAGCTGAGCACATTAGTTCTCCTCTATGTTTCCTGGATAAGCTTGAAGTTATAACCAGATATAATCAAACTGATAATATGTTCAATAATCTCTCTCCATTACTTGTATTTGAAGGGAGAAAAAAACTGAAAATGTCGAAAGAAAAGCAGCTTGAATTGTTCTTCGTGATATCTGGCAAAAGAATAGCGTTACAAAAATGTTGCAAAGTTTGGGCTGGGAAGACTTGGGATAAAGGAGACGAGCCGCTCGACTAAGTGGTATGTTCCGAGCTGTCAGTGGGGAGATGGCGTGGAGTGACGTCAATAAACAAATAAGTTTGAGTGGTGTCTCTAAAAGTAGGAAAGATTAAAATATGGAGATAAGGCTGGAATTCAAGAGGACAAATTTGAGCAAATTTTCGCTTATAGGTAGGGGAGTCAGGGATAGGAATTACTTACCAAGGGAGATGTTCAATATATTTCCAATTGCTTAATAATCATTTAAGAAAAGCAAGGAGAACAGCAGGTAGGGAATTTGCCACCTGGGCGACTGCCTCAATGCAGATCAGTAGTGATTGATTGATTGATTGATTGATTGATTGATTGATTGATTGATTGATTGATTGATTGATTGATTGATTGATTGATTGATTGATTGATTGATTGACGTACGCGCAAAAGAAAGCAAAGGTACTGAGTAATTTCTGGAACTTTCGTAAATCACACTGCAAAGACTTATTAAATCGTTTAGGATACCCCTCTTTTCAAGGATATGGTTATTGTAATGCGTCTCAAATTAAAGGCAGAAATATGTAACATTAATTTGACTGAGAAAGTGGGTTTATTTTCTTAATTCCTCATAGAGCATGGGAACGGGCTTAATTATTAATATCTTGATTTATTTCATCATAAATTGTATCATTTAATGCTGTAAGAGAACGTTCATTATGGATGTATATATTGAGGATAGTTTGATATTGTTATGTCCGGTGATTTTAATATGTAACTAGTCATGTTGGCAGGAACGATGCGCCTTAAGAAAAGAGAACAGGGTGGTGATATATACCTTTTAGTGTAGGGCCTAAATTGGCGATTACTATAACTAGTGTGCTTCGCTGCGTCCTCACCCATATCTGCATCTGAAGGCTCATTACCTGAGGCTACTACTTCACATAACCAAGAAGGAAGTCCATCTTCGGCCTCAAAGGTGCCTCCGATACTCCAGGCTTCGTGCCCTTCCTCAAAATTGAGATATCGCACTGGTCACGGCCCTTTTAGATTCAGGAAGTATTGTGTCCACCATGTCGGTAGAATGGTATTACAACCTGAAGTACTGATGTAAATATCCTGAATATGTTTCTTCTTCTATAAAATGTGTTTCGGCTAACTCTATGTCAGTCATTTCCCGACGTGTTTTCGGAAAATCTAGGTGTGACTGACTTAACTGAATACAAAATTGAGGTTACGGATTCGAACCCCGTAATATTCCCCCCCCCCTACAGGTTATCTCCGCCGAAAATGAAGGCCCTCAATGACATCATCGACCAAATGCTGAGGGATGGTATCATTCGAGCCTCGAAGTCGGCGTATTCTTAACCCTTTTTTCTGGTGTCGAAACCTCAAGATGGCTTCAGGTCGGTAATTGATTACTGGGCGTTGAATCGTAAGATTATTCTACAACCAGTACCCCTTCCCGACTTGCATTCATGTTTCTCTTAGTTTCGGGAGTCTAAGTTCTTCACCATCGTGAATCACAACCAAGTCTGTAATGAGATACGTCTGGTGGAAGAATCAAAACATCGAACTACCTTGGCTACAGAATGGAATCTGTATGAATACAACCGCGTGCCTTTCGGCCTCCCCACGGGCACGGCTTGTCTTACTAGGCTGCTATATTAAATTTTAATATCTGTACCATTATCTAGATGATGTTGTTAATTTTATTGAAACCTTTGAAGAACACTTTGCTCATCTAGATGAAGCTCTAAAACGCCTTCGTAAAACTGGATTGACGCTCAAGTTGTAAAAGGTATCTTTTGATTAGCCATCTATGTCCTACTTTGGCATATAGTTTCACTTGATGGAGTTTCAGTCGATCATTCCAGAACGCATGCAATCCGTAACTTCAGGCCTGGCAAGGATGCTAAGGGGGTTGCTAGATTTCTTTAGGAATAGCTCTGTGAAACGCCCCGGTCTTGGCTATGCCAGATTTCTCCAAGGAATTAATTGTACACACAGACGCCTCTCCATCCGCGGTCACTGCGGTTCTTCTTCAGTAATCTGAACTGGAATGGCGGCCAATCGCCCATGCGTCCTGAACCTTGTCACCCCAAAATGCCAAGCACTCTACGTACGAGTTAGAAGGACTGGCCGTCCCATTCCCCTTAGAAATATTCCGTCTTTACCTTGAGAATGTTCAACTTCAATTAGAGACTGACAATAATTCTCTGAGGTGGGTTCTTGCTAGCCGCGTCTTACCGGGAGAATCGGATATGAGCGTTTCAGTTTGACGTGCGAGACATTCGGTGATCTGAAGATATTGTCTCAGATGGATTAAGCCGAATGTTTCCCGGCGATTCTGATGTTGTTGACTCGAAGAAAAGCCCTTTGCGTTTTATTTCAACACCTCCTATTATAGGTGCCATTCTAACTGACGCCCCTTTGATATTTCATGATATAGCGAAATACCAACGTGAAGACCAGTGCTGGCTCCTATTATGGAAACCCTTCTTTCTGGGGAACATGTTGTCTATTATGTTTTGATGAATGGGGTTCTGTGTTGCCCTTCAAGGCAAGATCAGAAGATGCAAATTGTTGTTCCAGCTGTTCTACCGCCTATGATTTTCAAGTATTACCATGAGGCCCCATTAGATGGACATCTAGGCGTCTTCAAAATTAGAGAAAAGATAAGGGATATGTTTATCTGGAGGAGTATGAATGGCGAGATTAGGGAACTGGTTAAAGGATGTAAGTCTTGTTTAATTAGCGATTGTACATCGATTACATCGGACCCTTCCCTCAGTCTAAAGGGAATGAGAATAAATTAATTCTTGTGTGCGTAGATGGTTTCAGAGAATTCTCATTGCTGTTTGCGACTAGGATTGACACTGATCAGTCCACTGTTCCTTGTCTAAACACTATTTTTCCATCTTTTGGACTCTGTCAATATATTGTTTCTGATAACGCTAATGAGTTCCCCTCAAATTTATTTCGTAATTTCTGTTTCGATCTTTCTATTCACATGTCACGACGTCTGCGTACCACCCACAGCCATCTCTAGTTCAGCGGGTTATTCATAATCCCCGAACTGTCGTTACTGATTTCCACCACGAATACCATTCTCGTTAGGACACTTCCTTACACTGGTTTTCATAAGCCTTTAACTGGGCCGTTCATGAGTCCCACGAGTTTTCTCCACTTTCTCTTATGTCAAGTTTGCCCCAAATATGCCTTTGTCAAATTTTAGTCGATCAATGAGCTATTGCCAAAGTCAGTAGATCCAGAGAATATCCGGGATTTATTGAGAAAAGCTGGAAATAACCTTAAGGCCTCTCATAAGAGAGTAAAAATTGGATATGACCGTGGACAAAGACCAACCAATTTAGAAAATTGGAGATCAGGTTATGGTTAAAAATGTAGATCCCGCGGTCAAACTCGCCCCAAGATTTCATGGAACTTGCATTATACTTGGTTTTCCTTACTCCTGTCACCCTTTTGGTGAATAACCCGAGAAACGAAAGAATTATAGGGGTCCACCTGTCTCAAGTAAAACCTGTGTGAAGGCCTTCGCTTTCTCATTAGAGTATATGCCTCCAAGTGATGATGTTACTGATTTAATTATATTTCTTCCCTTAGTATCTTATTAGTTTAAGTTTTATACAAACAAGTTAGAATTAGGAGGCCTTCTGCCCCTGAGGGTTGTAAAATAATCTATGTATTTAAGTTATATCCTAAGTTAACTTTTATTATGTTTTGTTTAAATACTTTTTTTGAAAATCTTCCCTTCAATATTATTTCATTACCATTCTGCCCTTAAGGACCGTGCCTCCAAACGTGTGTCAGAAAATTCGTACACTCGTCGTCCAAAGTCGCCAACCTTACCTGCGCAGCACGTTACAATGTCTGTGAGTTACTGTTGCCCCAAAGTTCAGTTTTACTGTGCCCAACATTCACCTGAGGCCACATCGTGTCAACCCGCGAGAGATGCCGGCGCGGGGTATTGGCCCACCTTGTTCCGAGACCCCCGTCTAAACTGCCTTCTTTGGGACTATCATCCTTGGGAAATCTTTTTAAGCTGGATTCCAAAAGCCCACTCTATCCTTGGCCCCAACAATGCTATTTGGTACTTTGTGACCATCGCCTTGGTTGATCTCCACGGTATACGGGAAAATGTTACCTCAAGATACCTTGGGAGTCCGGGCGGCCCCATCCAGTCATCGTCAGTGGCAGCCGCTCTTGCCATCGACTCTGGGCGCAACAGTCCGAAGTTCTATTACCTCGCAAACACTATCTGAACTACCCTACTTAAACAAACATCCAAGAAAGGACTCTCTATCAAGTGATTTTTTCTAAAAAATTATGCATGGCAAGATTCAAGATTTCAAGGCTGCTCATACCGTGGTAAGAGCTTAGGGGGTGGCGGTCTGTACTGAGGGTGCACCTCCCCCGTCCGGTCGAACAGCGTGCCTTCTATAAGGCCGTCTATGAAATTGTACTTGACATAATATTATGCAAGGCACTAGGATTTTCAACTGTCAGATGCCTCTACCATCGGCCAAATTTCCCCCTCTGGCGGGATTAAGGGCAATTAATTCTTAAGAGAAAGCTAGATTTTAGAGGTGGCTTATTTTAGTTTTGAAAATTATTTTGTTCTTGTGGCAAGGTTGCAACACATCTGCCTCCCCCCTCAATCTCTTGCATCTATCAAACAATTCGAAATTTTGTGAATATTTTCTCCAGCCAAATAACATTTGGCGTGTGTACAAGCATCCAGCCTATCTGTAACTTCCACTTGAGATACTATAAAGGCTGGTATTGTCATTGTCATTGCTCCAGTTTATTGTGTGCGGCGCAAACTAAAGTGGCGGTGGTCGCAGATTTACGTTCCGAAGGCCCAGCAACTCAAAGGTAATGACACATATTTCTTAACATGTGATAGCTCTCGGAGATAGCATGAGGAGGATATTTCAAAACGCTTTTATTTCCTGTTCATTTCTAAACCCCGTGGTTTAAATGTAAAATTTTCTCCAGTCCAAGGGCTCTCTTTTATTCCCTACTCGGAAATATGTAATGTAAGGGGACAAGAATGATTACCCTCTGTTGACTACCATTCCGCTCGGTACGGGATGACTAAAGTTTCTTAGCCTCCAAAATTATCAACAGTTTTTGGTATTTAATGTTTATCATTTAGTCGCTCTAGCGTGGAATACCTTAGCCTCTGTACCTTGGAGCCATGAGCCCACTTAATGTTTTAAGAGTTTTCTAGAAGGTGTGCAGGATTTTCGCCTACCTGCGTTTGTTTTTAGCCGATGATTATCAAACTTCTCCTTTTTACATTATGGCCATCTAATACGGGCACTCATTACCCCTCTTTATGTTTCCGGAAAGTAATATGAAAATAACTGACAAGAAGTGACTGTAAATTCCTCATTTTGAAGATTAGCATTTTATAACCTTCTGCGCTATAAGAAATTTATGGCTCTGAGGAACTGGACTCTATTAGAGTTTGGAGTTCAGGCACGTAGGCTATGGAAGTCAATGGACCAAACCTGCTCTTATAAAATAGTATACTTGATTCAGACCTAAAAATACTCATCCCTCGTATATTATCATGCTGATAATTCTCTCTACTTTTTACCTGATTTCGGACTTTATGTCGTTGTTGTTGGAGCTAACAAGCTCATTATTATATTGTTATTGTTTATTCTATTTACCAAATTTTAAATAAGAGAAACAAGGAGGAAGGAATATTATTTCAAAATTTAGTGCTCTTGTCAAATTTTTGTCCATCCATTCAGCCCTGCACCTTCTTACACCTCTGTGATACGCGGTATTTCCGGAATAATAATAATAATAATAATAATTGATGGTTCATGGTGTGGGTTACTGTAGTCACGTTCTAGTTCGTGACCATGGGCAACGGCTGAGTGGCCTAGTAAGTGGTCCTGAGAGTCGGGATACCAATTGCTATGGAACGCGATTGGGTTCTCGGACATAATCTGTGCAATGACCCTTCTTGTGCTCAGGAGGCTAGGACTAAAATCCACCGGTTGTCCCTGACCCTTTAAAGAAGAGATCCTCACTGTGACTATGTGTAAGTAGGATAGCATCCTGCTTCATGAATTTACCGAGTTCATAATATTTTAAGGAAAGCTCGGACCTATGGGAGTAATGGAGTCCCACTCTCATTTGACAGGGGAAGGACTCCTTTGAAACAACTGTCGAACGAAATGGAATTCGATCGGGAACTATCAGTATTAATGGGGCTACTGGAAGAAAGAATGTAAAACTGGCTGATTCAGCAAACGGAACGAATCCGGATGTACTGGAGGTACCGTAAGTGGTATTCGGGTAAGAAGAGATAACGGCGAAGGGACAGGAGATGATAAAAGGTACTTGATGGGTGTTAGAAAGGGAAGGGCAGAGTATGCGGAATGACTCCTTATGTGGAAAACTACTGTACGCAGCATAGCTTCTTTTAGGCACGTACATGAGTGAACGCAGTGGGTATATATGGCAGTTGGAGGAATTACGACGAAAATGGTCTATATATTCACCATGTGAGGGTTGCAGATGAGGATGAAGTTGACAAGTGACACCGTAGTCAGCGTCAACAGCAAGGATGAGGAGGGTGCTAATAGGCGATATCAATGCGAGAGTTGGAAATAGAACTGAAGTGATTGGTAAATGTGGGGTATACATGTAAGCTAAGGGGAATGGGAAGCGTTTGTTGGACTTCTGTGCTAGTTCGTGTTTCGCAGTTACGAATACATTCTATTCACATGGGAGGCTAGGAGTACCAGATCCATAAAATAGACTATGACTTAACCGACTTTAAATTCAGGAATTCTGGTAGGAATGTATGAGTTTTTCGGGGATTTTTCGGAGATCCAAACCACTATCTTATCTGTAGTGAACAAAGTATCTCTGGGACTAGGATAAGGAAAGTGAAATATGTCTGAAAACGAATAAGAGTAGAAAATATCCAGGACGATGAAATTAGACAGAAGTACATGGATATGATTAGTGAGAAGTTTTGACAGTGGGCAGTAAGCAGGTTCAGGGTATAGACAGAGAATAGGTGGCATACAGGGATGCTGTAGTAGAAAGAGCAAGGGAAGGCCTAGGAACGGCTACGGTGTGCGTAAAGGTGGGGAAAAGCGAACATCTTGGTGGAATGATTAAGTGGCAGCAGCTTATTAACGTAAAAGGGGGGCTTATCAGAAATGGCTCTAAACAAGGGCCGATGCGGACAGGGAATTTTACGTAGTTGATGGAACAAACCATGGGAAGATTTTGGTAATAACCTGGAAAGGCTATGTCAAACAGCAGCCAAAACCTTTACGGACAGTAGAAAAGAATCTTAGGAAGTAAAGGAAAGAGGAAATGGGCTGTGTTTAGGATAATTCAGGTGAACTCATAATAGATCCCAGGGTATCACTGGAGAGGTGCAGGGAATATTTTGAAAACCTTCTTACCGTAAAAGGAAATCTTCCTGGTGGTGTCGCGCACAACCAAGCTAATGGGCAGGCAGAAAGTGATGTTGGTGACATTATGCTTGAGGAAGTTGAAAGGATGGTAAATAAAGTCCATTGAAATAAAGCAGCAGGAATAGATGAAATTAGACCCGAAGTGGTGAAGTATAGTGGGAAGGCAGGGATGAAATGGTTTCATAGAATATAGTAAGATCACAATGGCGTGTTGGTAAGGTACATTCAGAGTGAACAAAATCAGTTATTGCACCTATCTATAAGCAAGGGAACAAGAAGGATTGCAACAACTATCGAGGTTTGATTTGATTTGATTTGATAAAGCCTTTATTTACTGTGGCGAAGTTAGGGCTCTTGGCCCTTTCTTACACTTAACCACACACATATTGTTATTATTCCATAATAATATTAAACCAATATTTAATTTATTTGTGCAATAATATATCATTTTCACACACAATCACTCGTTTCACTCATACAGGTACTGTACCTTGCTGGAAGCACTTAACGAGGAACTGCTGGTAGGAGGTTTTAAATATATTTTTTGATGCAGCATCCTTGATGTCTTTGGGAAGAGCATTCCACCATCCCGAAGCGGTGATAGTAAATGATCGATGGTATGTGGTTTTTCGGTGGATAGGTATTTCTAGGAGGGTCACTGAGCGAGTATCATGAGGATGTAAAGAACCAAGGTGACGAAAATTGCTGGAGAGATAAGCACAGATGTCTTCCGAAAGTACCTGGTACACAAGAGTATTTGCATGTAGTTTACGCCTGTCATCTAGTCGTAACCAAGATAATTGTTTATAGTAGGGAGAAACTCGAGCGTCATACCGTAAATCCATAGCATATCTAAGACAAGCATTTTGAGTGCGTTGTAGTTTTAAGCTTAATTCTTTTGTTATATCCGTAAGAATTACATCACAGTAGTCAAAAATGGGAAATAATAATGACCGAACAAGTTGAATTTTCAGTGATCGAGGGAATACATTTCTGAAACGTTTTAAGGGGTGCAAGCCACAATAAACCTTTTTGCAGATATTCTTAACTTGCGCTGTCCAGTTTAGAGTTTCCGTTATAATAAGACCAAGGTTAGAAACTGATTCACAATAACATATAACAGTATTATTTAAAGTTACGGGAGGAATGCAATTTTGTTTTAAAATGTGAAGATTCTTTGATGTACCGATGATAATGGCTTGCGTTTTATGGGGGTTTAATTTAAGGTTGTTTTTAATTGCATAGCTATTAATTTGTTCAAGGTCAGCGTTTACATTACATATTGCTTGTTGTATATTATTAGTTCTAGTGTGGTAATAAATTTTCAGATCATTAGCATAAAGATGGTACTTGCAGTGCTTAATTGATCTGGTGATATCATTTATATATAAAGTGAATAGGAGAGGGCCTAGGACTGACCCTTGTGGAAAACCAATATTTTTTGTTCGCCACGTTGATTTATTAATATTTGCAACCACACACTGCCGGCGGTTTGTGAGGTAAGAATAGAAAAATTCCAGCACTTTCTGGCTAAAGTATAAGGACTGTAATTTGGAAAGAAGCAACCTAGGATCGACAGTATCAAATGCGCTACTGAAATCTAAAAGAGTAAGTATTGTCACTTGTTTGTTGTCCATTGCATATCTAATGTCATCTGTCACTTTCAGCAGAGCTATCATGGTACTATGTTTTTTCTTAAAGCCTGATTGGTAAGAGTCGAGTAAAGCATATTTATGTAAGTACGTAAAGATTTGTTCATGTACCAGGCGTTCCAGCACTTTGGACAAGGGTGGTAGGATAGAAACTGGTCGGTAATCTGAAGGAATAGTGGGTCCATCCTTTTTTGGGATTGGGATGACGAGGGCATCCTTCCACGCCGTAGGGAAAATTCCTTGGGTTAAACAGTAGTTAATAATGTGTGTTACGATCGGCAGAATGGCGCCAATGATGTATTTGTAGAAAGACAGAGGTATGCCATCATGTCCAGCAGCATTTGATCTGAGAGAATACATAACTCGTTTTACGTCATTTATACCAACCTCTTTAAACAAAAATGTATCTTGAATTGGCATAAAATGAATATTATTATTATTATTATTATTATTATTATTATTATTATTATTATTATTATTATTACTGTTATAAAAATTATTATTATTATTATTATTATTATTATTATTATTATTATTATTATTATTATTATTATTATTATTATTTGCTCTTACAGTGGATTCGGCCGACGTGAAGTGTAAATTTAAGTCCTCAAGGGATACATTCGGCGCCTGCCTTAGTAACTTTCGACCTATACCCATCGTTCGTAATTGTTTCCATATTTCTGTCGAGTTCTTGCATTTCGATACTTGACATATGTGTTTATATTTACTGTTTCTGATTAAATGTTTAACCCTGTTGCGGAGAACGCGGTAATTTTCAAAGTCATTAGCATTACCTGTTCGTTTAAACCTTCTGTACCACGAGTCACGCTTTGCCATTTCTGATTTAATCTCACTAGTCAACCACGGAGAAGGTGGTCGAGTCACCCGAATCTCTTTCTTGGGAGCAAATCTGTCATACAGTTCTAACACCAGATCAGATAGTTTATTTATTTTTACGCCAATATCATCCATGTGTAAAATATCGTTCCACGGCAGATAATATGCTTCGTGTCGTATTCCTTCCTTGTCCAGATTTTTTATATCCCTGCGTGTTATATATTTAGTCTCATATTTTGGCATCTTTAATGAATAGCAGACATATATTAGATCATGGGTAGAAATACCTGGCATTGCAAGCTGTCCGTGATTTAAAACTTTCTGAGTATTGTTAGTTATGATCAAGTCAATCAAAGTATGAGTCGTCCGGTTTACTGTATGTAGATGGTTAGTAGCATTTAGAGGTAGGATGTTCAGGTCTAAGCTAAAGAACATATTTTGTAAGTGCAATGAGTCGTTTGTCGCAGTCAGCAGATTTGTATTAAAATCTCCAAGTATAATTATATTTTCGTACAGTGGAATTAACTTGGCTAAGCAAATTTCAAGGTCCGATATATGTCTTACGTCTGGGGGTTTATAAACTACTCCGATCAGTACTTTTTGATTGTTAGCCAAAACTTCTATAAACATAAACTCAGGTCGACTGGGAATTGTCTGGTCTGAAGTAGCCACTATTTTACTTTTGAGGTCATTACGACAGTATATAGCACACCTTACCCCTATACGTTTACTTCGCTCTAGACGGTGTAAAGTTATGTTATTTAATTCAACTAGGCCTGAGTTTAGTGAGGGTTGTAACCAAGTCTCAGTTACACATATGCAGTGCAAGGTATTATTATCATGAAAGAGGGATTGTATTTCGTCAATGTGAGCCATTTACGATTGCGCGTTAATATGACAACACTGTAGGGCTCGCCGATATCTTGAAAGACTTTCCCTGAGAATGTTTCCCACTCACGCTGTTGAAGGGTAGGGTGAAGGGGGCGACTGGGGAGGGGGTGGGAGCGGGTCACGGACATCAAGATCACTACAATCGGTAGAAATAGCACTTGTATTGTGACTAGCCATTATCTAGAAAAGAATTCTGCGTACTCACCTTGTTTTCACCGCAAGTACTTCCAGGGGCACAATCACATTCACTCACACACATACACGCACATTTACTTAAAACTACAACATTATCAATTAATGCCATCTCAGTAATGAGTCCGTATCAATGCTCACTCGTGTTTTACATTAAACTAACAAGTTGTACCATTGTAGTAATTAACACCTTTCGTCCATTGTCATATAGCACAACAATGCGACCGTCCTGGCTCCAGACACGCTTTAAGCCAAAGTGATCTCGTGCACGATTTAAAATGTTTTTCCTGGTACCCGTGAGCGATTCCGTCAGGAGAAGGTGCGTGCCTTTTAGCCGACGTTTAGCTCTCCAAATGCGGTCACGATCCTGGTACCTCAGGTACTTAATAATCAGTGGGCGTTTACCCGTAGCGACCACATCAGCCGTTGTTTGCTTCGGAACACCTAGGCGTTGGCAACGGTCAATGTCTGACATATTAAGCTCGATATCCAGTTTTTCTTTAATAGTTGATAATACTTTAGCGTACACGTTTTCACCTGGTGCTTCCGGGACGCCATGCAAAATTAGACAGTTTCGGCGGCTGTATTGTTCCGCTTCGTCCATCCGTTCTCTTTGCTCGTCCAGCTTTTCCTCTATTTTTAAAATATTGTTTTTTATGTCTTTCAGTTCACCAGACACTTTCTCTTGAAACGCACAGGACTCCTCCTCCAGCCGCTGTAGTTTCTCCTCCCGGTTGGCGCTGCTGGTCGCCTCCTTGAGTTGGGCGCGAAAATGCTGCATCGCATCTTCAATTGAACTACATCCCGTAGCGTCATGATTTTTGTCAGTATTGGGCGGTGATTGTTAAAACTATGGAGATTAGGTCGCGAATGGCACTTAGTTGCTGTTTATCTTGCAGATTTACGAGTTAGCCTTGACACACACTTTACACTATGACTGAGCTCTCCGCCATTTTTCTTTTTCACTAGCATAGCAAGCAAAATCTTGGCATCTTGGAAGGGAGGGTGCGATCAGTGGTTGAGAGGAAGTTGGGAAGTTGGATGAAAAACAGTGTGATTACAGAGCCCGGAGGGGCTGTCAAGATCCGATGTTCAGTACGCACCAGGTAAATGTAAAAAGCTACGATATGAATAGATAGATGTGTTTATGTTTCGTAGATCTAGAGAAAGCATATGAGAGAGTACCGAGGGAAATGATGTTCACCATACTGGGTTAGATTATTGAAATCAATCAAAGGCATTCATGATGACAATTTGGCTGCAGTGAGAATTGATGGTAGAATTAGTTCTTGGTTCAGGATACTTAACATGGATTAGACAAGGCTGTAATATTTCACCTATGCTCTTCGTCGTTTACGTGGATCATCTGATGAAAGGTATAATTTGGCAGGGAGTGATTCAGTGAGGTGGAAATGTAGTAAGCAGTCTGGCCTCTGCTGACGACTACGTCTTAATGGCAGATTGTGCCGAAAGCATGCAGTCTAATGTCTTGGAACTTGAAAATAGGTGCAATGAGTATGGAATAACAATTAGCCTATCCAAGATTAAACTGATGTCAGTAGGTAAGAAAGTCAACAGAATTGAATGACAGATTGGTGATACAAAGCTAGAACAGGTAGATAAGTTTAAGTATTTTTGTTATGTGTTCTCCCAGGATTACATATCAATGTATATCAACAAAGACAAGACTTATTGTATTGATTAGGTGGTCAAATTAATAAATTAACTTATTGTTATTATTATTTCCCCAGGATGGTAATATAGTAAGTGAGATTGAATCAAGCAGTAGTCAAATACAGCAGAGGCAATATGCGACACTTCCGGATTTAGCCTTGATTAAATGGGAGACAAGTCGCAAGTTGCGCTCCTAGTGGCGTGACCTAAAAATTCGCGCTACATTCAAATATCAATGGAAATGTATATAAGGAAATGGACAAATAAATTACGTCCTGAAAGAAAGTGTTACTAAGATATTAACTTCAAAGTTGCAAAAGCAATTCTGGATAAATGAATGAAGAATTATTTAATAAGTTATTATTTAAAGACTGAAATTAGACATATAATCAAGATGTTAAATGGACTGCTATGAAAGGGCTTGATTTTTCATTTATGCATTACTTTTTTAGCTTTAGCATTCTTGCCTGAAGGTTCACGGCTAGATTTGTCTTTTTTTCTCATTTAAAAGCATAGTATGTTCACACTAAAACGCTTGTCAACAAAAATATCGGCACATTCCTTACACATGATTCATTGAATTTAAATTTCAGAGCTGGACAATTTTCCTATTAACTTGAAGCCTTCTAACAGAAAGAAAATCTATAAATTTAGCCTCAAAAACATTCAAATTTTCCCTATAAGCAATACTTGGCACAATGCCATTTCATTAAGGTAAAGCAAATTTGCGTCATCATAGTGTTTCAACAAAATATGTACATTTCTTAAATCACCCATATTTTCTTCAGTGCTTGACAACGCATTACGGCATCCATATGGGGTAACTTGGAACACAACTAGCCACGCACATATGCATATGTATTTTCCTGAATTAAATCAAACCCACAGATCACACCTACAACAACACATCGGTGTTGAAGGTTAACTGCTACACTATACAATAAAATAAGCTTATTATACTTTTTAGCCTGTTCAAATGTGGGTCGCGCAGGTCACAAGTTTAGGAAGTACTATAAAAATATCTTTGTAACTGGAAGAATATATATATCCAAACACAATATTTATTACATTTTCTTGTTATGAGGGAAACGGAAGAAAGGCCGCGAATCCTTCTGCACTTCATAGTTATTACAGCAAAACACTGCTAATACTGTATCTTTCCACTCATATTGAGAGGAGATATAAAGGAATGACACACGCTACTATTTACGTATCCCATATATGCCCACGGCCCCATTTTTGGGGCAGCTTGAATTTTATTTTTATATTTCAAGGAATTTCTTCTTGAGGTAAGTTTGATGTTATATTTCAAGAGGGTTGGCATTGGTGGATAAGACCTGGGTCCCTGCCAACACACAACTGCTTCAACAGAACAGTTATTCGTTGTTGACTATGGCTCATTGTGAACATGCAACATGACCTCTCAGAGCAAGTAAGTATTTTAATTATTATTGATAATTATTAATATGTTTGTGTGATTCCTTATGGTATATAACCTGCATAATGTTGCTGTAATAGAATATCGCTGGTTATTTGTAATTTGAGTACTGTTTTTAGTCATTTCTTTCAATGCCCGAAAAATGGGGCAATGGCCATGGGCGGGTACACCATATTTTATGATACAATCTTTACGGCAGCATATGTTCTACTGACTAAAATACCTTGTGGTATGATATGTAGATATACACGAGTTACAGATTCCCTATCCTACGCCTTAACTGGTTATAAAACACAATGCATCGAGTAATCCAGCAAAAATGTTGTAAAAATAACGGAACAAATGATTGTAGGCTACCATCTGCATTATATCAGTATTGTTACCTACTGTAGATATATCGTTAAAATATTTTCACGTGTTTCTTATAATATTTTAGGTCGACCATCGATGAAGTCTTGGCGATTTTTGAGAGTGACGACCAAAAATTTGCAAGTGCTACAAGACACTCTTGTCCCCCCTAAAATCATCTTCATAGTGATGAAGAAAGTGGTGACGAAGATGGAAACATCAATAATCTATCTGGGAACAAACTTTGAGCTGAGGGAAAGCTGCGGGCTACTCTCGTTACTGAAAACGGATTTGAAGAAGTGGTATTGGGAGTACCTGAGGTTCGGGATGATACAACTAGCCGTGCTGACCAAGTAGCATCATCAGGTAGTCACAATGAACAGACTACATCCTGAGCTATTTCTAGTGATAACTACATGTTATCACCTCCCCGAAAAAAGAAAACATTGCCACCAACACGTAGGTGGGAACATGTTGATATACCCACTAAACCTGAACACTAGAAACCTAGGAAAATACACCAATCGTCCTGCAATTGGTAGACCTCTGAAACCTGTGAAACGGCGCGTGCAGGATGAAGTGCGGTTGGATGGTGTTGGAGATATAATAATATCAAACCCAACCCAGAATGCCATAAGAACACTACTAAGAAATGTAGAAAATGTGATGTGGGCTGCCATGTTAATTGCTTTGAGAAGTTCCATTGTAAAGTGACATAAAGCAAGTGACATCTATCAAACGTTCTTGTGTGTCTACGTTTATAATGGTGACAAATGGAAATAATTTAACAATCTCTCTAACTTGGAACACTATTGTTTGTTTATTTGACGAGTTTTATAGTTTGTATTTGTATTTCTTGTGATATAATTGAATGTGTGAACGTAGTAAACTTCTAGTCGAAAGGGAAAGTAATTTGCTTTACATGTACCCTCCCATGTCCACCGCCCCATTTACGGGGCGGCACTTTCCTCACGACTGGAATAGGAAAAACTTATTTTTCATTTTTTACAACATCATTGCATCCATTTGACCATTTGATGTGAAGATGGAAGATATTCAAAACGGAAAAGAAAAAGGTGGGCATATATGGGTTGTCAACTTAATGCAAACGCATAAATAACGCCAAAAAACTTCGGAAACATATACACGTGCTCTAATGACAGAATCAGTAACGCCCAGGTCACCCTGGTAGAGGAAGCTCAAATCGCTATCCCTCGATATGTCGCAGAGTGTTGCGTATCGTCTCCACTGTATTTTGTGTATTAATGCTAATGCAGTGAGCTGGCAGTAGCGATAAAGAGTGTTCTGGAAGAAGGAAGTCAGCTCCCGGACGAAACTGCCTTTACATCGGTGTGTTTCCAGACCATATTTTCTTCACGAGAGCGGGAGCCGGGTAGACTCAGGATATCTTATTCATGAGTTAGAAGTAACAGACATGAAAATAGCGAGAAATATTGCTTTTACAAATAGGTGGGAACAATGGCAGGAGAGTACTCGGAACAAGCAGATAAAGTCTAAGTTAAGAATGAACTCGATGGATGAAGCTGTACGCGTAAACCATCTTCGGTGGTGGGTACATACCGTATGCGACGAATGGAGGAGGATAGGTTACCTAGGAGAATAATAGTCTATATTATGGAGGGTAAGAGCAGTAGAAGGAGACCAAGTTGACAGTGGGTTGACTGAGTTTCTAATGATTTAAAGATAAGAGGTATAGAACTAAATGAGGCCACGGCACTAGTTGCAAATAGAGGATTGTCGCGACGGGCCGTTTTGGTAAACTCACAGAGGCTTGCAGATTGAACGCTGAAAGGCATAGCGGACTATAATGATAATGCATATATATATATGTATAAAAACCGTAAGGTTTTATTTCCGTTAGTGTACGAAGAATTGGATCGTAAAGTTCAAACAGTTGACCCCTCCTTCCATGGCTGTCCACGGTACGTTAAGACTTATGGACTTGCTTTCGAGTTTTTTTTTTTTTTTCTCCCGTGGAGACTCCTCTCTTATAGATCCTCTTCGAGCCAGACATAGCGTAACATTGCACCCAGTGTTGCCAGTGCTCTTTCCAGTAAGTGTCCCATCCTACAGTTGTAGACATTAGGGAATGTTAAACTACAACTCTCCCCACAGATGTGTATTCTAGTGTATATGCTTGTTACAGTGTGATTTATTACAATTATTGGAACTGGGTGATATAACAAGCCCATTCACATTTCAATAGAAGAAGTGTCGCATACTGTGCAGTTATCACTAGTAATACATCCTTTCCTAAATTCAGCCTGTTTTACTGACTGTTACAAATCAAATTTGTTCTTCAAGAGTTTGTTTTAAGTGATTAAACAACATTCAAATACCTGGTTTTGTTTCGAAGTGGCTGGTATGTCGTTATATAAGGCACGTATTAGCCAATTCTACAGCTTATTAAGTGAGTTACGGATTTTCTTCATTGAGGAATTGTGATTTCTATCATTTTACACTGTGTCCACAACCTCTAACATATACTGTCGGTAATGTTCAAATTCAGTAATCTAATTTTGCTAAATGTATAGATTTCAATTGGGAAAATTAGAAGTTAATACTAATCTTTCTCAGTTTCAGCATTCTACATATTTTAAATATTTAATGTTATCAATTTTCTTTAATTTTATTTCTAATTAAGCATGAAAAATGAATACGCATATAACTAGCTTGCTTTTTAGAAAACTCCCAGCCTTTGCATTGCAAGGGCCTGCAAGTTGTGTGTAGGCTATTAGCCAGGGTGCGAAATCCGTGGTGGGGGGGGGGGGGGAAGGATGTCTCCCCCACCGATGATTTTATCTTAGAGGTTCACCCCCCCAGTAAAATTGTCCGGGGGTTCCTTTCATTATAAAATAAACAGGCAAATGTAGAACTGATAATTTATTACCAGTACTGAAATTAATGATTTTCACTGGGCATATATTCATGAAAACATCAGAAATAATTCAAATGACTGCCAGACCTTGAGCAATTATACAACGCAGCAGTGACAACTCCGCACCTGCAGCCTATTGTTGATGTTTCACGCTGGCAAGTCCATCCTCCCTTGTCATTGCTATAAGTAGCTCGAGTTTAAACCACACCTGTACTTCTTGGATTGGGTGTGTTTCCTATAGGTATCAGTAGGCCAATATTCACTTGAGCAGGGTACAAACTGACAAACTTGTTCAGTCAACACATAGCCCTGGTAGAGGAAAGTTCCATTGAAAAAGCAATAAACCATGGAAACTCGCACCTCGTCTGGCCTTTCCTAAGATAGCGACAGTCTCTCTTAAACTTCTCAGCTGATTGGAATAACGTTCTAATGTTTATCATTCCCGTTATAACAGCAAAATTCAAACAAAAAGATATCAAATTTACATTTTTCTGGGTGGAGAGGGTAATTTAAATACAGGGGAATTGTAACCCCCCTCCCCACCAGGTACTGCCTGAAAAAATTAGTAGTTAAGCCCTATGTTCCTTCTCCCCCCACACCACTTCTTTCAGATTTCGCACTCTGGTAGTGGCAATATATCGTACATCTAAATTTTGTGGAATGAGGAATTTTTTCTGGAGAGCAACGCAGATGAAGAAATGCAGATGGTAATTTCAGAAAGAAATTGCGATATGTAGGGTGTAATTTTAATTATTATTTTGCTCTGTTATTTACCTTTGTGTGCAATTTTATTGTGATGCTATGAATGTTGAGTTGTTCTTTACTTTGTATGTCACAACATATGGTGGTAGGGTTCAAAATCTTGAAAGGTTTCTATTTAGGTTATCTGTATCTTGTTATATCAGTGTTGTTATGGAGATTCTTCTGTATCACATCGTTACCCCACAGCAGCTGTATCCGGTATTTATTCGTGATGATTTAGGTAACAGTTGGCTTCCTCTCTGATTTATTGGTGTGCAAAGGATTTTCAGGGGTGAGTGACGGTGAGTTTGCATGGGGTCGAGTCCTAGGATCGGCAGTCGTGAAATACGTTTCCGTGGTTTCCCCATTTTATCATTAATTAACCTTAATTAACGCTGCTGTATACCTATTCTTATCCCTTTCCCTTGGAGTTGTTAGTGCAACATGAGACTGCTAGCAGGAATGGAAGAACAATCTTCAGGAATAAATTCTGGCTGTGGAAACTGTAAAAGGTAGTTGCTTGAAAGTAAATTCAGTAACATATTATTAGAATAACCTGTGATGGCCAGAACAAGTAAACATGGCACTCTTCAGTATTGTCCCCTCCGGTGAAATATACAAAATACAATTGATCATAGTTTTGTGAATAGATATGTGTTTACATAGAAATCTGTTCCCTGGCAAAGCATAAGAATCAACTCAATTAGCTACAGGAACAAAGCTTGTATTACCTGTAGGAGAAATTTTAGTACTGTATTCATTGTTAGCGCAGTATGTTTACATTTACAGTAAAATATAACAAAGTGACTAGCGAACACTGCTATAGGCACTACTCGAGGTATTCAACATAGATAATTTTTGTGCCACCTGGGGAACAATAAAAACTGCTAAACATTTAAACCACTCATTTGACACGGAACTCCCTACAAGGGGCACTCTGGTAAACATCACTCGGTTGTGTCATTAGACAAGACATGCATAGAAAAATATAGAAAAGGCACATAAGTAAAGGTCGGTGGCATTGTTCAATGAAATGAGCTGATAGCAGTATTGTATACATTTTTGTCTTTATTTCAAGAGAATTTCCTTTGTTTTCCATTTCCAGTCTTCTGGGTAGAAATGTGAATCAAGAACCTCCTCAGTTTTACTCTCTCCACCACTCCTTTCCTTCCTCAATTTTTTTTTTCTACCTTTACTCCACTCTTCTCTGTACTCTCCTTACTGTAGCCATTCACCCCTTTCTGGGCATTCCCTGATGTCTTTCTCTGTAAATACTTACTGTGGAACTCTATCCTCTTCCATTCTCATCATTTGTCCATACCATTTCAGCTTATGTGTCTCTATCTTGCCTTTCAGTTCAGGGAATCAAATTCACTCCCTCATTTCTATGTTTCTGAATTTATCCCTTTATGCCCTCCCTATTATTTCTCTAAGGAATTTCATCTTGGCCTCTTGCATTCTGTGTTCATCATGCTTTTTTATTGTCCATGTGCCTGGTTCATATGTCAAAATTGGTGTGTAATACATTGGTTGCAAAATTTTCTTGCATTCTGTTGAACATCCCAGTTACAGACTATACATCTCACACATTGTTAAAACTCATTGGCTTGTTCAAATCTCTATCCAATTTCTTATTTTATTTACCCATCTTCTTCAATTATTCTCCCCGAATACTTGAAGCTTTCCACAACTTCTAATGGTCTTCCAATTACTTCAATATTCCCACTTCCTTCTCTATTACCTCTTGTCACCACTATTATCGTACCCTTTTCCACACGTATTTTCATTCCATGTTCCTCCAGCTCCTGATTCCTTGCATTAACTTGTTCTTCTGCTTCCATTTCATCTTCTCCACATATTACTGTCTTATCTGCAAAGAGTGAGGCCTTTGCCTCCTTGGTTCCCATTTTTGTAGTATACTCTTATGGATTTCATCCACGATTGTAATGAAGATTGGAGGGGATAAAACACATCCTTTTTGAAGTCCTGTTTCTACTTTGAACCAGTTTGTTTGTCCTTTCATAGTATTCATACTACTTACTCACTATTCGTTCATGGCTTTTATAATTGGTTCTTCACCTCTCCCTGCCTTCTTTTTTATCAATGCATCTGAGACCACTTGCCATGGTACACTGACATATGCCTTCTCAATATCGATAAATATCATCACTGAATCCAGCTTAAATTCCCATCTGTTCTCCATCATGTTCTTTGGGTTCAACAGATTGAAAACTTTTAAAATTATTTACACTGAGTAAGGAGTATGACACCGTATGGAAGCGAAACACAGATAATAACTGGTGGCAAGAGAAACAGAGTTGAAGCTTTTGAAATGCCGTGTTATCAAAAGTTCTTGAAGATCAGATTGATAGAAAATGTCTTAAATAAAGAGATAGTGAATAAGCTGAATGAGAGAAGAATGATTTGAGAGAATTTGATCCTGGGAAGGAAAATTTTGATAGAACATATCTCAAAGAACTGTGAACTTGTTCAGTTAGTTTTGAAGCTGATTGCAAAGGATAAAAGTGGTAGGAAGATTCCGGTATATGGAACCGGGTGATCAGAGTGATATGCAAACCGTACAGTCACTGAAGTTTCAAGAAAAGTCATCTTGTGGTTTCAGTTCCATATAAAACTGTATAGCTAATAATATGGAATAAGGTGTCATGTAATACTAGGGGTCCTATGACTATGATCTTGATATCGACAGATAAGTTAAATTATATTATGGAAGTGATCACTGTTTTAGAAATCATGCAAAACTGTAGGTCCTTCGCTTTGATCGAATTATTAGTCATAGAAAACTTGATACCGGGCGAGTTGGCTGTGCGCGTAGAGGCGCGCGGCTGTGAGCTTGCATCCGGGAGATAGTAGGTTCGAATCCCACTATCGGCAGCCCTGAAGATGGTTTTCCGTGGTTTCCCATTTTCACACCAGGCAAATGCTGGGGCTGTACCTTAATTAAGGCCACGGCCGCTTCCTTCCAACTCCTAGGGCTTTCCTATCCCATCGTCACCATAAGACCTATCAGTGTCGGTGCGACGTAAAGCCCCTAGCAAAAAAAAAAAAAAATGAAAACTTGAGGTCCTATAGGTATGATCACAATATTAACAGTCGTGTAAATTTTTGGGTTTTTTGGTATTATCATAATATTGATGGTCATGTAAAATTCCAAGCTTGTTGCTTAGTCTGTTAACAAAACCCATAAGTATCAATGACATAGGTAATATATTTTTCTGGCTTATGTTTCAGTGTAAGGTCATTGGAAGTAATCAACCTTCCCAGTACCTTCTAACTACTTCAGTTTGCAGTGCAAAATGGACCTAGAAGCAAAGATCAAAGAGGAACCAGCCTGGCTTGAAGGAAAAACAACTGCATCACTTGTAAGTCTCATTCCAGATAACTTTATAGAGGTCAGGAATTAACCCTTAATAGCTGAATAAGTTTGGCAGGGGCATAATTTTCTATGTGCTTCCTCAGTATTAACACCAGCAGTCACCAATTGCTGAATGAGCATCTATGCGTAGTACAACTCTGTTTTGTTTATTTATCTGGGAATACACCACTACACGCTACACAAAGCTGCCAACTCTTAGGAACTTAAGGTTATGCTTGGATTAGTCTGTACTTTTTGCTGTCAGTATTGTAATTACTTTGGTTTAGGTGTTGCACCTTCCTTATTTTTCCCCTTTGATTAGAATAGATGATGGTTGGTTGATCTTACCTTTTAAAAAACTTATATCCCCCTACTACTGCACCATCATTAGCACCACATGTTGAAAATTATTACTCCTACCATAATTAGTGTAGAAGTTAAAACACAAATTTTCATTACTGTTTTTGAGCCTGGATACACCAGTCTGCTAAACGAAATGTTAACACCGGTGTGTTTATTCTGGTTTACCCTCACATCCACAATGTGCTGGAAGATATTATGTGTTTTAAGGAATGAGCAGATTTGCCTATGACATACGAGGGATGAAATAGCTCAAAATCTGAATGTACGTTCTCCCAAAATGAGTAATATGCTCAGATGTTGAATTATTCTTGAAAGACAGAATAGTGATTAGCTCATTTTATTCCTCAAATACAGGTCAGATTCTATGATATATACAGTAGAGAACCATGTCTAAGGGCTCTAGAATGTATGAATTCTGAGAATAATTTCTTTTCTGTGCCCCTTCTTAGTGGGCTCTGACACTTTAAGGACTTAAGGCACATTAAACGGAATTTTTTCTTTCCTCTTACACATTAATTCCTTGTCCTTTTTGTGCATCCTTTTCATCCATTCCTTAGTTCAGCTACTGTTCTCTTCTGTATTGAATGTAAGAAGTTGGTATGTTCTAGAACTTGATACTTTAATTCACTTTTATTAGTTACTTAACTTACATTAGAATATAAGCTTTTAATCACAGTCCCTCCCCCCTTTAATGCTGACAAGGTTTTATGAATCCAAGAGTGAAATTTAAAAGTCTCGTAGTAGATCATAAAAGATCTTCTGAAACTGCAGATATACACTCCAACACTGCTGATTCTCCACTGACGGTGTCCTCATCCCCTCAGCTCCTCACAGAACACTACATAACATGCTTATAGTAGTAAAATATTTCATTTCTAGCTGCTTTGACCTTGGGCTACATCACATCTTTCACTGTTACATGACTGTGATAAGTCTGCTTTCATGTATATGTTTTTTATTTTACACTTGGAAGCATTGAAATATGCTGTTTGAAACAGGACTGTATTAATGTTTTATGTAGCCCCTGTGATCTCAGCAAAACCATAGTAGAGAATGTGATTCCATTATTTCAAGTAATTTTGATCTGTCTATAAACAAACTCTATGCCGAGAACAAAAAATCATTTAGAAATGTAACGCTTCTAATTGGTTCAGACAACTTTTATGATTTGATTGATATGATTGAACATATGAAAACAGTTCATACAATTTAGTGTTTATGCCTATGTCTGCTTCCTTCCAAAATTCTGTGTGAGATAGCCCCAATTCCATCTCTGGTATTATATCTTCTGGTATGGCTAGATAATGTTTCGCATTTTATATTTTGTTCTCAGTCTCATCCTTCCTCTGACATAAGGAGTGAACAAGAATAGTAACACCATTCTCTTTGGTTATAACAATCCTCTGCTGGTAGAAATCTTCCTTAAACATTAGCGAAATTCTGAAAGTAACTGTAACACTGGAAATTAATGAATTAACATGCTCATTTGTTAGTGACTGTATTTGTAGATGTGTGTTATGAGCATACCTAATATATCTTATTTTCCACAGGAAAATTTTGAACATGTATCAGAAGTGATAGCTCTGAAAGAAGAAGTTAAATCAGAGTTAACCGAGCCAGAGTCATCGCAGGAAAACTCTCTTGAGGTAATGTACATAATTTGATAAGCCATCATCTGATAATGGAAATGGGTAGAAAATGGCTCAACAGATACCGGGGTTTGATCCATCTTTTTAGTGCACATGATTGATAGTCCTACTGATAATATACTTTTTTATGAGATGACTGTTTACATACCCAGTTTTCACTTTTCTTTCAAGTTTTTCCACTATCTTGCGTTATGAATTGTGCAGCAGTTAGGATTATTCCAAAGACCTCTACTCTATGTCATTTGGGACTCGGTATCATTCCTACTAATACTTTTCAATTCGTTAATTAGTTTTGAACAAAAATAGCTGAAAGATACATTCTTTTGTTACTGTTACAGGATATTTTACTAGTTGTTTCCAAATGAAACACCTTTGTTATCTTATTGATTATATTAATAATTGTTTTCTAAATAATACAGTAATTTATTGATACAAGTTGCAGGTGACATGCTTGTTTACTGTGATTGTTCGCTTGTATACTACACACATTGTAGCCATCTCTTGGCAAGTGAAAAATATTCCTTTTCTCCCTAATGTGGTCTGTGGTGGTACTAGTCCATTGTGACTTATAATATTTGTACTGGGAGGTGCACCTCAACCCGCGCATTGAAAAGAAGCGCCTTAGGGAACACTATCTGTCGAACAAAACTTGAAACTGCTAATGCATAAAGTTGGGACATTCATCAGAAGATGTCACTACTGAATAACTGAGTATGTTATTTTAACGTTTCCTAAACTGACTGGATTTGTTTGTTTTGTTTTGGTGTACATCAAAAAGTTTGAATTTTTCTCCATAGATGTCCCCACAAAAAGCTACGGTCATGTATTCTGGTGCAAGGTGGAATAATTACTGATTTAAAGAAGTTTTGGGTTTATAAGTTTCCTCAACTAAATTTACTTTCATTTATTTTGATACTTCAATGTTTTGCAACACTTCCTTCTCATCTCGCCAGCTTTGAAGTCTGGCCAATCACAAATTTTCTGTATTTATTTTTCAGCCAATCATAAGCTTCTTGTAACTTTTTGAGTATCAAATAAAATGATAGGGTGTGGTCAGATTTTGCCCAGAGCCTTCTCGAACCCTCCCCTCGGGTATAAAAGCCGCGACTTTTTCTAGTTACCTTGTCTTAATTCTCGTCAAATTTCTGAGTGTGTGTTAAGACAGGAGGCCTAATTCTTTGGCAGGCAGAACGTCAGCCCAGGTAATGGCCACCAGTTTTCTATATCTGTAGCTATCTCCTTAAACTCACAGGAGAGGAAGCTTCTAATGTTTAACTATGTAATCATCTGTTTTCAAAAATGTAAGCTTTCATTCTGCTAATGTAAAATTTCATACAGACTTAAACTGTAAATTGGGGATAGAGAGTGTGTTACCCACTCAAATTCCCCTTCAGTTTATCTTGAGGTGACTACAATTTTGTAACCTTTTTCTTCTGTAAATCACTCATTAACTTCTCTTTCGAGTCACCTCAGTTGTGTAGAATTAGTCTCTGCATCATCGGGCCACAAGCCCAAGTAGGGTTTCAAAAGTTGGTTTTCAAGGAGTCCAAGTTTACGACTGCATACATTTTGAGTTTGGACCAGTAATATAACCTGTTGTTCTCTTCCATGAAGGTCCAGAAGTATGGGTACTAGATACCGCTGTGTAAAGGAATTGTAGGTTGTGCCTAGAGATGCCAGAAATTGTATAGTTTTGTGTAATGTTTCCTTGAGTAGGCTGTAATGAATTGGGAGCACAGCATCCTTGGTTGAATTTAAAGAGCATGTAAACTCTTGTCTGATATTGGTGCAATTTTCAGTCGGGCCTTTGGAAGGCCGTATGTGTAACGTTTGGAGCAAGGTGCTCTGGAACTGTGTCTTGGGAGATATCTCTCATTATCTAACCAAACGCAACATTAGTGATGTTGTAAACTTGTAAATTGGAGCTGGAAGCTCAAAACTTGTAATTTCCAACCTTGGATTTCTATTCTTGTTTGCTATTTTGTACCTGATATTTTGTTCCTTGACCTAGTGAAGAATTTTGTTAAATTTGAGATCTGAAAAGAAATGTAACCTTTGTTTTAAAGTTTATCTTTGATATCGTAGATAGACCCATTAATGCTGACACCTTCTTTCACCTCTCTGCGTTCCACAGATAATCTCGGAACAATATGACTTAAACATGCAATGAATAAATAAGCCATTGAAGAGTTACCTTGCCTTTCTGTTTCATACTTCGTAAGGGATAGTGTTTGTGAATAGACCTTGTAAGTTCACCATTACTCACCTGAACATTCGTTACATGAATAATTCATCATTACCAGGTTGCACATTTGATCACTGTCATCGTCCACTTCATAGCATGCGTGTCATCTTCTTTTACTATGACTATGTTGCTATGGGGTATTTCATTGCCCATTTATTAAGATATTCATTTCACCATCTCATCCAGGAGTTCTGGGTTAGCTGCTGAAAATATAGCCATGTGGGCAAGGTTGTGATGAGAGAGGAAGTATAATCATGACCAGAGAGTGTAGTAATTGGCTCTCCTATAAGGAAATTCGTTGTAGTTAGGTAAGAAGTGTCAAAAGGTTCATCATTTAGCTTTGGTGAGAGGATGTATATGTTTCAAGAATGGTACATTCTTTGTTGGTGAAGCGATAAGAATCCATCACTTGTCTGGGGCGTTAAATCAGACTCATGACAGCTACTTTCTAGATTCCACCAAAGTGTGGTGTTGCAGGAGGGATGAAATGCCACATCAGTCCCATGTCTGCAGTTGTGCAAAGAGTTGGTTTTCTGAGGGTTATTTTGCAGGAAGGTCTTGATTTCTGTAGCTGCTCCGTTGAAGTTTGTGCCATTATTGCTGTAAATGTTTAGGGGTTGACCTCTATGAGAACTAAGTTGATAAAGTGCGGAGAGAAATGTTGTTGTGGTGAGATCGGGTATCATGTCTAAGTAGAGAGCCTTATTAGCTAGCAGTCTGGTCTTGTTCGATTTCACACAATTTTTTTATTAGATTTGGGCCAGCATAGTCTGTTCTAGTTTTAAGGAATGGGTGCGAACGATGTAACCTTGCCGCGGTGGGGAGGCTTGCGTGTCCCAATGAAGCAGATAGCCGAGCCGCAGGTGCAACCATATTGGATGGGTATCTGTTGAGAGACCAGACTAACGAATGGTTCATCGAAAGGGGGATAGCAGCCTTTCGGTAGTTGCAAGGGCAGCAGTCTAGATGATTGACTGAAACGGCCTTGTAATAATACTCAACATGGCTTAGCTGTGTTGATACTGCTACACGGCTGAAAGCAACGGGAAACTACAGCCGTAACTACCTCCCGAGGACATGCAGCTCCCTCTGCATGAATAATGTACTGATGATGGCTTCCTCCCGGGTAAAATATTCCGGAGGTAAACTTGTCCCCCATTTGGATCTCCAGGTGGGGACTACACGAGAGGGGGCGATCATCAGGAAGATGGATACTGACATTCTGCGAGTCGGAGCGCGGAATCTTAGAAGTTTGAATCGTTGTGGTAGGTTAGAGAATCTGAAAAAGGAGATGGATAGGCTAAAGTTAGATGTAGTTGGTATAAGTGAAGTACGTTGGCAGGAAGAACAGGATTTTTGGTCAGGCGACTACCGAATTATCAACACGAAATCAAACAGGGGAAATGCAGGAGTTGGTTTAATAATGAATAAGAAAATAGGGCAGCGGATAAGCTACTACGACCACCATAGTGAAAGAATTATTGTCATCACGATAGACACCAAACCAATGCCAACCACAATAGTGCAGGTCTATATGCCTACTAGTTCAGCGGATGATGAAGAAATTGAAAGAATATATGAGGAGATAGAAGATTTAATACAATATGTAAAAGGTGACGGGAATCTAATTGTGATGGGAGACTGGAATTCAGTGGTAGGCCAAGGAAGAGAAGGTAGTACAGTAGGAGAATTTGGATTGGGACAAAGGAACGAAAGAGGAAGTCAGCTGGTTGAATTCTGCACTGATCATAATTTAGTCCTTGCCAATACTTGGTTCAAACACCACAAATGACTGCTGTATACGTGGACGAGACCTGGAGACACTGGAAGGTATCAAATAGACTTCATTATGATTAGGCAGAGATTCAGAAACCAGGTGTCGGATGGCAAAACTTTCCCAGGAGCAGACGTGGACTCTGACCACAACTTGTTGGTCATGAAATGCCATCTGAAGTTGAAGAAATTGAAGAAAGGAAAGAATGCAAAAAGATGGGATCTAGACAAGTTGAAAGAAAAGAGTGTGAGGGATTGTTTCAAGGAACATGTTGCACAAGGACTAAATGAAAAGGTTGAAGGAAACACAATAGAGGAAGAGTGGAGAGTCATGAAAAATGAAGTCAGTAGGGCTGCTGAAGAAATGTTAGGAAGGAAGAAAAGATCAACTAAGAATCAGTGGATAACTCAGGAGATACTTGACCTGATTGATGAACGATGAAAATACAAGAATGCTAGAAATGAAGAGGGCAGAAAAGAATACAGGTGATTAAAGAATGAAGTGGATAGAAAGTGCAAGGTAGCTAAGGAAGAATGGCTGAAGGAGAAGTGCAAGGATGTCGAAGGATGTATGGTCCTGGGAAAGGTAGATGCTGCATACAGGAAAATCAAGGAAACCTTTGGAGAAAGGAAATCTAGGTGCATGAATATTAAGAGCTCAGATGGAAAGCCACTTCTAGGAAAAGAAGACAAAGCAGAAAGATGGCAGGAGCATATCCAACAGTTGTATCAAGGTAACGATGTACATAATTTGGTTCTGGAACATGAAGAGGCTGTTGATGTTGATGAAATGGGAGACCCAATTTTGAGGTCAGAGTTTGACAGAGCTGTGAGTGATCTAAATAGGAACAAGGCACCTGGAATTGATGACATTCCCTCTGAATTACTGACTGGCTTAGGAGAAACCAGCATGGTAAGGTTATTTCATTTAGTGTGCAGGATGTATGAGACAGGAGAAGTCCCATCCGATTTTCGGCAGAATGTTGTTATACCTATTCCCAAGAAAGCCGGTGCTGACAGGTGTGAAAACTACCGCACCATTAGTTTAGTATCTCATGCCTGCAAAATTTTAACACGTATTATTTACAGAAGAATGGAAAAACAAGTTGAAGCTGAGTTGGGAGAAGATCAATTTGGCTTCAGAAGAAATGTAGGAACACGTGAAGCAATCCTGACTTTACGTCTGATCTTAGAGGATCGAATCAAGAAGGACAAGCCCACGTACATGGCATTCGTAGATCTAGAAAAGGCATTCGATAATGTTGATTGGAACAAGCTATTTATGATTCTGAAGATGATAGGGATCAGATACCGAGAACGAAAAATTATCTACAACCTGTATAAAAATCAGTCTGCAGTGATAAGAATCGAGGGCTTTGAAAAAGAAGCAGGAATCCAGAAAGGAGTGAGGCAAGGCTGCAGTTTGTCCCCTCTCCTTTTCAATGTTTACATAGAAAAGGCAGTAAAGGAAATCAAAGAGAAATTTGGAAAGGGAATCACAGTCCAAGGAGAGGAAATCAAAACCTTGAGATTTGCCGATGATATTGTTATTTTATCTGAGACTGCAGAAGATCTCGATAAGTTGCTGAATGGTATGGATGAAGTCTTGGGTAAGGAGTACATGATGAAAATAAATAAGTCCAAAACAAAAGTAATGGAGTGCAGTCGAACGAAGGCAGGTGATGTCGGAAATATTAGATTAGGAAACAAAGTCTTAAAGGAAGTAGATGAATATTGTTACTTGGGTAGTAAAATAACTAACGATGGCAGAAGTAAGGAGGACATAAAATACAGACTAGCACAAGCAAGGAAGAACTTTCTTAAGAAAAGAAATTTGCTCACTTCAGACATTGATATCGGAATTAGAAAGATGTTTTTGAAGACTTTCGTGTGGAGCGTGGCATTGTATGGAAGTGAAACGTGGACAATAACTAGCTCAGAAAGAAATAGAATAGAAGCTTTTGAAATGTGGTGTTACAGAAGAATGCTGAAGGTGAGATGGATAGTTCGAATCACGAATGAAGAGATACTGAATCGAATTGGTGAGAGGAGATCGATTTGGCTAAATTTGACGAGAAGAAGAGATAGAAAGATAGGACACATCTTAAGACACCCAGGACTTGTTCAGTTGGTTTTTGAAGGAAGTGTAGGTGGTAAGAACGGTAGGGGTAGACCAAGGTATGAATATGACAAACAGATTAGAGCAGATGTAGGATGCAATAGTTACGTAGAAATGAAAAGGTTAGCACAGGATAGGGTGGCATGGAGGGCTGCATCAAACCAGTCTATGGACTGATGACTCAGACAACAACATGTCAGGGTTAAAGGCACCATTTGTGTATTTCTCATTAATTATTCCTCTATGTAACACTTTGCATAGAGTAATCAGGATCCTGATTTTTATTCCCCCAGGCGTGAGATCACGGCTGATGATGCATATGCAATGGGCGAAACATAAATTAGTATAACACGATGTAACACCTGAGATGTGTGAGTGTGGCTTCTTTCTGTTCCCCTTTCTGAAGAGATCCTAAACTTGTATCTCAGAGTGTTGAGTGCCAGGATGAAGTGGTCCAAGGTGTTCTGCCATCATAATTATATTTGTGAGGTGATACAAAATTTCTAATGTTTCCAGTCCGCTAGTATTGGAGTATTGTGCAGTCATCCACTGACAAGAAGGTGGCCTCTTGATCTATGCATGGATTAATAGTCTTTATATGAGTTGTTAGTTTCCTGCACAACATTAATATAATATTTGTGTAAAGGGTTCAACTCCGATACAAACAGTGAACTTTAATTTCACTCCGTGGGTTGTTTACAACAATCTCAGATAATTATATGTTACAAATCTCATGACTGGTCCATATTGAAATGTACATTAATTCAACGAGGTTACAAAAGTTTATTGAAATCCTCGTATTCAATACACATTGGGTTCTTAAAATTAAGAATTTCATCTTGTCATTCTAATTTAAGGGGACATGTTTCGCCCATTGCATGTGCATCTTCAGCCGTGATCTCATGCCTAAGGGATTAATATCATGATCCTGATTACTCTAGTCAAAGTGTTACATAGGGGACCGTGTGTTATAAAAAGGAGGAAACTTAGTCCCATGCCTGCAGTTGTGTGAAGAGTTGGTTTTCTGGAGGTTGTTTTACTGAAAGGTCTTGATTTCTTTAGCTACTCTGAAGAAGTTTGTGCCATTATCGCTGTAAATGTTCAGCCTACAGCCAACAGCGCATAAGCTCAATGCTCTGCCCATCTCCTCTCCTCCGCCACACCCCCTTCCCTCAATACCACACAGATACAATACAAGAAGTGCAAGTGTCATTTGTTCTGACGCTACAAAGGCAACTAGTTCATACCAGAAAGGTTGACGGTGTAGGTAAATGTATACACAGTGTTTTTCACAAAATTTAACCCTTTTTTCTCTGATCTTAAATATCGTTCTACCCTCCTCTCGTTACTGATTCTTCATTACACATCCCTCAGTAGTCGATTTCAACATTGAGGCTGTTGCCAACTTCAAGCATGAGCGTCTCCACTTGACTAATTCGACAAAAGGAGGTTACCACATCAGCTAGTAAAAACATACACAGCAACACACGGTCATGAACCTTTTTTTCACTTCAACGAAAATAAAAAGTGAGTGGCCTCTCCATACAAATATGGGTATGATGCTGCTTGTTGTTTTAAGGGGCCTAACATCGAAGGCCATCGGCCGAAATAAGGGTTTAACAGGGTGTCCACCTGCATGGAAAACCGCAACTCGGGAATGTCAGAGAATGCGATTAATAGCGGGAAAACCAGGAAATGTCAGGGAATTCAGAAAAAATCTGGAAATTCATTCTTTGGCCAGATAAAATGGACATACCTTATTTATCCCTTAATAGAAGCACATTTTTTAATTTTTATATCACTAATCTTGGGTAGGTTTATGTCTTTTTTGCCAGGAATAAATTGTAAAGGAAACTGAATAAACATTCAAACAAAACCAAGTGTGATATTGAATGTGAAGTAACCAATAGCTTCAGTAGCTATATGGGTAGCCTATAGCGCTCTGATCGGTTGATCCAATTTTCAATGTTTTGATTTGCTTACTATTGTATATTCTGTGTTGTTGCTGAATGGAGAGGCAAATATGCACATAGACAACAGATGACTCTGTTTGTTTATTACGTAATGACGTGTGCGATAGTCAATACCTCGTAAAATGTAAAAAGAGACAAAAAAACACTGACTGAATGCAGATAAGTGTGAAAATCACTTGGAACTTAATACTCATTCAAGTGCTTATTGCTGTTGCGATTATTATTATTATTATTATTATTATTATTATTATTATTATTATTATTATTATTATTAATATTATTATTATTATTATTATTAAATGTGCTGATGTAGGTAAACCTTGTGTAAATGCGTAATGCATCGTGACACCATTCGGGCTGCGCCATGTTGAGTTTCTAACCTATCAGATGAAATGGTTTGTCACGAACGTGGGTGAGTGAGGCTCCTCAGTAATCAAGTGATTTGGAGGTGTTATACAGCAGTGGAAGTGATAAAAACTTGAGGCAGTGTTACGTTTGTATTTATGAATCGTACCAACACATTTTGTCGGTATTGTTCTTTTTCTTCCAAATTTGCATTGTAAACAAAATGTGCCGCCAAAACAACAGACTTAGAAGCCCAGCCACTACCAATGATGCCAACATAGACCACCTCATGAAGTGCACGCTGGACGACTTTATTAACTCGGACAGCTTCCTTAAAAAAATTGTGCAGGCCATTTTGACCTGCATAACAGAAATGGTTATAAGAGAACTTGAAAAAAGTTTAATATTTAATGTCGAAGCATTTTCAGAGTTAACTGAAAATCTTGATAAAAAGGAGGTGGAAATCCACAAAATGAAGGAGGATATGGACTCCAAATGTTATTCATTGGAGCAATACAGCAGGAGGAATAATGTAAGATTTTCGGCATCCCCGAATGTTTGAACGAAAACTGAGATGAACTAGTGCTCAGCGTGTGCAAAGCAGTAGGTGCATATGTTACACTTAATGATATTGAGAGGTGTCACAGACTAGCTCCTTGATCACCATGGAAAACAAGACCTATCCTATTCAAATTTGTGTCTTATCACTCATGGCAGAATGTCTTCACTAGGAAAAGGAAACTGAAAGGCTCATCCACAACAATCTGTGAAGATCTTACAGCTACCAGAATGTCCATCATGACGACAGCAATCCAGTGTTTTGGTTTTAAAAACACTTGGACTGACTCAGGAGACATCATAATCAAGAAGACTGACGGGATGAAATTAAAAGTGTGTCAGTTAAAGGAACTTCCTATGGCATAAGCTTCTCTTGCAGTGCTATTTGATCACTTGACTATGTGAGTCCAAACCCATCGTTTACCGTAAGTCACAGCTGAGGAACTAGCTTTTTTTATTTTTTCAAGTAAATTTGTCTATCTATCTATCTATCTATCCATTTACTGTATTTATCTATCTGTCTAAATATCTATTCACTTAATCTGTCTCCTTATCCTACCCCCTGTCGATTTACATACTCTTTAATAAAATTTTCTAACTCGTTCTCTTTTAAGTCAGGCCTCCATATTACGTGTACATAGTTCTAACGTCAACACTACGTAGAAAAAAGCACCTACTTGAGTATTCTGTATGCCTAATCTGCTGTTGCACATTATCACTGTTATTATTACTGACAATGTAATTACCTAAAATATGTTAATTGCTGACCATTAATAGGGTGTAGTCACATGCTGTGTTTTAGTTTCATTTTAGCAATTGGCAATGCATACCACAAACAGCCATAATCCCTCTGACCATAGCAATATTTTCCCTTGCCACACTTCCCATTCCCCACCTATCCCATCAACCTGTCTACCTGCTAGTCCATTCATCCTAATCTCCTCATCCTTGAAGTTACAAGTCACATGTACAGTCAGCCCTAAGTAGATATAAAAGCACACTTCATTTATGTCACGTTAGTGTCAAGAGTTTAGTTTCTCAACTCATATAGATGAACTAAATATGTCATAGAAAGAAAGGGATCCACCTAATCAATACTAAATTTTAAAAATTTTTTTCTTAATAACAGGACCTGTTTCGACTTATCACATGTCATCCTCAGCTGTCATGTACATTCACATTACAATACATTTTTTTAATAGTTGTACCTTGCCCATAAACATTTCATATTTGACTGACATTAGGTAATATGTTTCAGAGTGAATAATACTGTTTTTTATGTCTAAGTTTAGAAAACTATTATATATTAAAAAGATACCACTTTTTGAACACATTAAAAGGATCACAACGTATGATAAAACTTTGCTATGTACATATGACCTTGAATTATATCATTAACGTTCAAGTTTTACGAGTTCCTAGAATGACTTTGTCATATTGCGTTGTTTTTAGTCTTAAGGTCTATATTGCTTAATTTGACAAGGTATAAGCCTAGTATAAAGTATATTATAAAAGCATATGCAGCTACATTTAAGCACATTTTATAGACCTTAAGACTAAAAAACACAGCAAGCACAATTTACCAGTCGGTGTTGCGCAGAGATATTGATGTGGACCTTTCTTCAGAACATACTAATGCACATATCCTATGAATATAGACTTCCTATCTCTAGTCTTTCAAGGTGTTCTGGATTTTATGGACATGAGTGTATTTCAATCATTCACAAAATTTACCAACATCAATAAGTAGATCAGAAGCGATAAGAATCTGCAACAGCAGAAAGTAATAGAAAATATTATTTCAAGAATGAAGACCCTCTGGAAATGAAATTAATATTTAAAAAAGTTACTTAAAATTTTCTGATTGAAGTTGATTTATTCCTGGCTGGCAACGTCTCACGATTGGTCCCTTTACCACCCTTTAGGGTTTGGTGGGATCTCCCCTTTAAGTTAGACATTCCGGAAGGAATATCCCTTGCAAGGTGCACCATGATGAAAGTAAAGATTCCTCTTGCAAGCAGCGTGATGATTCCCCTTGTTCCTTGTCTTGCAGGCTTCTCGTAACAGTAGGCTTCCTCTCTCTCTCTCTCTCTCTCTCTCTCTCACAAACACACACACACACACACACTCACACAAACTCTCTCTCTCTCTCTCTCTGTGTGTGTAACTGAAGCGGCACATTGATATGTGTTCCAACCATGCCTATTTAAATGTCAGTCGACACTTAACTTGCGGGTTCAGATGATTTATGCATACCACACGTGTTCTGGAATTAATATAGTCATGGTTATGTCTTGTAGAAGACGAAATAAAGTGTTCCCTTTATGAGACATCACGACTAATAAACGTCTCTTGGAGAAGAATACCTTGTAGAATTGTAGTGGGAAAGCGAAGTGAAGTTGTGCTCTAAAGTAGAGCTGTATGAAATCAGCAGTGTAGGAGCTGAGTAAGTTGAGCGTCGATTACACACGGCTTTTATCAGTTCTCGGCCCAGAAAGTGTGATTAGTTGGAATCCAATCATAATTTTATTCACGTCTTCTTAAAGTATCATGGTTCAAAACTGTTCTTGTGAAGAGTTCTGAAAACTTGCCGGGCATTGTTAGCCTTGAAAATGTTAACTGTTCATATCTGTTGCATGCTAACCTCCTGACCAATAAGAGAAAAGGAGTGGATCGCCACACGGCCATGCAGCAATGAGCCTAAAGGCGAATTTCTCCAATGTTATCAGATCCTGGCCATCACCACAGCTGTTGTAAATGACCCACTGACCGAATTAAATTAGGCTTTTGCGGCAATCTCAATTTTATCTCCAGTTATGCCATTTTCTGTTACAATATGTTGTAGGTGAAAGATTTCTTTCCACAGTATACACTGCTGTATAAATGATGCAGAAGTATTAAAAGTGTATTATTTCGATATATTGATGCGGAATTAGTGAAATTGGTTTGTAGAAATCCTGTCTGTGGTGTGAAAACTGCATTTGCACTGTAAAGTGTTGTGTAGAACTTTAAGGTGAAACTATCTGTAGACTTGTACAGTGCTTATGTAGTGTCATTCTACATTGTTTACAGTTAACTTCTCTGAGATGCCCAGCTATCTTTTAGCTGTTAATGTTAATACTATAATTGGTTTTACAGTAAAATAATGATAATCATAACATTTACTATTTCTTAATTGATATTTCACCCAAGTGTCATTGAAATGTGTTTGATCCAACCCTGTCTCCTCACTTTTGGGGATAAATTGACCTGTGAGTATTTCTCTATGCCCAGATACCTTTGATCCATGATTCCCGTTTACAGCATATACCCTGCAATTTATTAGTATTTTCGTACACTTCTCTTCCAAATATTCCATGCGATAATTCTGGACGTTGGTTTATCTTCACATATATGTGTACTATGTTTCTTAATATGGATAGATCTGTGTTGATGTAGGACAGTCAAAATTCATAGAACTATTGTGATAAACCTTTTTCTTGATTGTTGTCTCTTTTTCTTTGTCCCTCAGTGAGAGACGTTGCTTGTTGTATCGTGTGGTATCAAATGTTCACATTGTCAAGAAATGTTAGTTGAAGTGAATTGTTTTACTGTAACTGAAGTGCTGTTAGGTTCAACTTGCATTAGCTTGATCACCTCAAGAATCATGTCTTTGGCTGTTCTTCTGAGTAAGGTTCTTTCATGGGGTTACTTTGGAATGTGTTGCAAGAATATAAGCATAAATTTGGAAGCATTGTCTAACATAATTACAATGCCGATAAGCTTGATAAGTCTCTTAAAGGGATTCTTGGTGAAGGGCATACAGAGAAGCTGTGAATAAGTTACTTTGGAATGTTTTGCAAGAATATAAGCATAAATTTGGAAGCATTGTCTAACATAATTACAATGCCGATAAGCTTGATAAGTCTCTTAAAGGGATTCTTGGTGAAGGGCATACAGAGAAGCTGCGAAGAAGTAAGGGCCACCTCGATCCTAGATCCGAAGAGGATACGTAGGCAGCCCATCTTGACTTCAAGGGAGGAAAGCATGCTCTGCATAGAATTTTGGGAATCTACTTTACTCTTTACTTTTCCAAAGTAACCCCATGTATCGTAAAATTTTGGACATGTATATGAAAACTTATGTCCAAATGTGCATGTACATCTGGGGAACTGTGAAAGCTGAATTTGTAAAATAAAAACTTACTTTTTAACGTATTGTTTGAAATTACATATTAATATACTCTCACAGTAAGTATTGGAAGAGAAGGAATTCGAGCAATTGCTTCCTTGTTGTACTGAATAACTGGCCATTATTATGACCTGCATTTATAAGATGCTGGGCTCGAACCCACTGTCGACAGGACTGAAGTGCATGTTTCACATTTTCACAGCAAACAAATGGTGCGAATGTACCTTAATTAAGGCCACAATTGCTTCCTTCTAATTCCTAGCCATTTTTAGCTCATCATCGCCATATGACCCATCTGTGTCGATGTGAAAGAGAAAAGGTAGAAACCATCAAATAAACAATATGCCGTAGGTTATGTTCAATTGACTTTCATTAATATGGCTTAAATTTATGATTATAACTGGCCACTGTTCTTTGATTGATAATTACATTCAAACTATTCACCTTTTTGTCTCTTTGATGAATCAAGGAAACTAAATTTTATGTACATAGTCAATGAATATTTACATTCTCATAAGTTCCATAAATTCATACTTTAGGAATATTTGTTGCTTCAGTTAAACTACTGTAGTTAGGATACATCTAAATGTGGCTTAGAATTATTGTAGAATAATTATTTTATTAGTAAATATCATTCTTGCTTTATTATTACTTAATCTTTTCATTCTATTGTTCCTGTTAACCTGTTGCAATTTGGATAATGTAAGTCCGGTTTAGAATTGAAGTGTAGCTATGTAATTAGATTTTAAGTTGCTCGCTTTGGAAAGGCCAGAAATCTCATGACATCAAAGATGTCTGTGAACTAATCTGCCAGGTTACATCCAGCAGGAATGGTGTTGATTTCATTGTGTGCGCAAGCATGCAAGATTGAGTTGCTGAGGTTCAGAGCTATTCCGAGAGCCTTATGTGAATTACATTTGACGTTGCATCCTCTCGAACTTGTGTTTTCTATGTCACAATCTGGCTGTGATGACCTGGATAAGGAAGTGCATTGGCAGGAACTACGAGGTCATGCTGCAACGTATCCTGAAGATGAGTTTCCACTTCTTTGTGATGACCTTAATGCGCATGATGGTCACTAAGAATTTTTATAGCTGCCATGGTGGTAATACTTTCGGTACCTGATATGATGATGGAGCTCAGATTTGAGGTTTCACTTGTGGTGACTGAAGCAAGCAAATTGACCTTATCGTTGTTCAGCACCGTGATCTACGACGAAGAAAGGATGTGAATGTCATATCATCTGACTGTATTCCACCTCTGCATAAGGTAGGCATAGCGGATTTAAGGACCTCTATGCCCCTGAGAACATCAAGTGGTGGTAGCTTAAAGACTAGAAGGAGACCCTAGCAACAACATAAGTTTTCCTCTTGTTGATCTTAATGCATTTGACAACATGTAGACACATTCTACAGATCTTTCTCTGCAACCGTCACAGTAAACTTGGGTACGATATAACCTAGTTCCTCTTGTATTGAATATCTAACATTCCTATGGATGATTGCAGTCCAAGAAGAGTTGTAGGATAAGACGAAGGCATACTGTGTATAAATCTCAATCGAGACGCACTCACTGTAATGACCTGTGTACAAGGTGTATCAGAACTATACTGACAGAGAAATCAGGGATGCTCTTCGTGGAATGTTGAGAATGATGGTGCAGTCAGATTCTCGGGGAAATGTTTCCTTTTGAGGAAATTAAAGTGACCTTGTTACTTCCGGTCATGCAGTTCAGATTGATGAACTTGCTCTATTTGCTATGTCAGAGAGTCAGCCGCTGTGCGTCAGAAAAGAGAAGGCAGGGGAAGTGAAATTTGGAGAAATAGGTAATTCTCGATGCGAATGCACAAGTTTCTCGTTCTTTTCGCATAGTCGCTTCCACACTCCGGTAGGCACTGTACAGTTTGTTCTACACGAATTGACTACTATGTGAACCCTATAGAAAGAGAAGACATCTTGTAACAAGAATACAGGCCGCTTTCCAAACCGTTCGCCACACACTACACATCCTGGACATAGTCCATAGTCACTCACTACTACGCCATACTGAACTATACACCAAAGTAGGAGGGGGCCTTATTGAACATACACTGTAATCAAATCATTCGGCGTGTTGATTCCTTCATTCAGTATTTCATTGAGTTTACAATATTATGAGGGAAGGAATACACAATCTTCGAGCATGTTAATTATTATAGAATATTACTGCAACAAACAGACGAGAGGAGAAACAATCTGATGTGTGTCTTAAATACAGTGTGTTCTTTAACTGTGTGTGCAGTTACGGCTATTAGATAAATGGACTGTGGATATTGCCTGTTAGAGATAATCCTTTCGAAGTTGTATGAGGAAGCATTATCTCTGTCTGCTCATACACTCCACAACACGTCCCTAACCCTGTCTTCCCTGAAAGGCGGCAGCAGCTCTTCAATTTCAATCGCGCACCAGGAAGTAACAATTTAACCTCATTTTCTCAAAAATATAATTTTTCCCGCCAGTCTGATTGAACCATTGTTCTTAACATAATATGAAGAGCATCCTTGAATTTTTGTCGGTGTAGTCCTGATAAACTCTGTACACCACTGAGCTCAAGGGAAGAAGAAGAAGAGAACTGTTTTCCATCTGACGAAAATTGATACAAGTATTGAGCACACTGTCTGCATTAGAGACAAAGATGACCAGTGATTAGAGGACAAACAAGAAATCCTCAATCATTGGCAACAACATTTGTAGATATTTCCTGCATTGAATTACCACATCACCCTATTCCTGATGGTGAGTCCCATCTTATGCATCACATCAAAGGAAGTGTAGAGTGCCATTAGGAGTATGAAGGACCAAAAAGTGCCAGGACCGGATGACCATCCAGCAAACTTCTGGAAGATGAGGCAGTTTAAAGAACTCATTATCAACTGGCTGACAAGCTTATTCAGTGCCAGAGTTGACTCTGGCTCTGTTCCCAGTCATTGGACTGTAAACATCCTTGTGCCTATTTTTGAGCAAAATGACGATTCAGCAGAATGTGCAAATTACCATCCAAATTGCACCCAATTGTACATGAGAAGAACTTTTAGAGTAGCCTTCATTATTGACTGGGTGAAATCGCCGGCATTATTGCTATCCAATGCATCTTCATTAAGGGTGCTGGAACAATTCATGCAATTTTCACTGCCAGAATGCTAATTGAAAAGCACTGAGAGCACCACCCGGCAGTGTACATTGTCTTCCTTGTTACTGGAATTACTTTCAGCCGTGTTACTACGTCTTGTTGCTGTGTACGGTGTTGAATGTTGACAGATTTAGAAAGGTATGAAGTAGCAATTACACAACATGGGAATGTGTATACTTCATTAGTCAATGGGCATCGCAGCCGTCACTCGTGATGCATAGGATATGTCACCAATGGTATGATCATGTCCTTTTGCAGCACCTGACGCAGTTGACAATTTCACTTAATCCTTTGAAATTACTTTACATATCCACTATAAGGAACATTGAAGGTAATATACAAAAATTTTAAACTAGAAATGCTGCTGGGATGGGTAAAATTTCTGGGCATATACGAAAGTCAGTTCTTTGAGATATTGATTAGAGTATGTATGAAACAGCTATACCAGATGAATGAATACTTAGTGTAGTAACACTCTGTGTATAGAGAAAATGTGCTAAACTTAAAGATAGTAATTACAAAATAGTCATCTTGACTTGTGTTGCATGCAAGCTCTTGGAATGCATTCTTTCTGATTATGTTATACACATTTAAGAAATTACCAACTGGCTCGATAGAAGGTAGTTCAGGTTTAGGAAATATTATTCCACTGAAGCTCATCTTTTGGATTCCAGCAGGATATAGCAGATATATTAGATTCAGGAAGTCAAATGTATCACGATTGACATATCTAAGGATTTTCTTAGGGTAGATCTCGGGAAACTACTGACAAAAAATTAGTGAGTTTGGGATAGATAAAACAATGGCTAAATGGGTGACTATAAAGATATGGCCAAATTATTAAACATTAAAAATTTGAGAATTGAACACATGAGATGGTACCAATTTTTAAGTTCATGACATTAGTACTTGGTATGCACCCCCTTAGCTTTCATGAGCGACTTGATTAGACTGGGCATACCCTCAAACAGTATTTTACACTGACTCTTTAAATCGTCATCATGACACCACATCTGACCGAGCTTCTCAATCAAGCCAATTTTTTTGTTATTTTTCTTTGGACTTTTCTTTGCTATCGGCTAAGGATATTCTATGGGGTTCATGTCTGGACTGTTTCTAGGCTTTGTGGCAAGGAGGCCCATCATGCATAAAAATAAATTCACTTTGGCCAAACTACTCTTGCACCTGAGCTACCAAAGGGTTCATAATACTATACTGTTCATGTCTGATAGTTCCTTCTACAATATATAATCGTCCACGGCCATACCAAGAAAACACACTCCAGACCATCACTGAAGTTGGATGCCTCACTCAATCTGGATGGAATGCTTCTGCTTATCTTTTGACATATTGACTTGTCTCTTCTTCGACAGGAAATACCAATTAGTCACTAAAGCAAACCTGAAATAAATAAAACAAATAAGCCTAGCATTAAATGCAATAAGTTGTAAGGTTTAAAAGAAGAATTTCATACATTTACTGTGCTGTACGGTTACATCACTTAGATTGGGTTATAATGGAATAATGAAGGATAATTTAGGAAATACAGTAATTGTCATGGACTTGCCTGTTTCCATTCATCAGATGACCAATTCTGGAGAGTCTTGGCACACTGGAACCTCTTTGCAGCCATAGCAGGAGTAAACTTCGCTTTGCCTTGAGGTCATCTTGCTTTCATTCCAGCATTAAACAGCTCTCGCCTCAGAGTCCTGGCTAATACAAATGACCCATACTCTTCTAATTTCTTACGTAAATCCAAACTAGTAACCTTGCGGTTGTTTACTGGCAAATTAATCAGTTTTGCTTCCTCCTTGGGGTTGGTTTCTTCTTTTGCCCACAGTTTCCAACATGTTGTTGACATTTTGTCTTGGGCCGATGACCTTCGATGTTAGGCCGCTTAAAACAACAATCATCATCATCATCATATTTTGTCTTCCCGTTATCTACACATTTTAAAATTCTACTTACAGATTGCTGTGGTATTTGCAATCTAGAATCTATTTCTTGTTGTGAATGACGTTTCTCAAGAAGTAGCTCTCTGACAGTGCCTTTCTTGGCGAAAGGTCTCTTCGTCTTCCCATAACCTCAAAATTTGACAGTTCTCTAGGACCACTCTTAAGAAATACAACTGAACTCCTGAATAGTATCAATAATACATGTAATTTACAGAATGCACAGTCTTAACAATAGGTCACATTATTTACTTCCAAACAGCAACAATATGAAGATAATAAAGATAAACAACAGAACATGCTCACTAACAAAAATGACACAAAACCATGTGAATAATGAAATTACATTGTGGTTCTCACTGTATCCACTGTATGAAAAAATACAATAGTGTGGACCAGGATATCCCAAGTGGAAACTTTGCCTCCAAACAAGTTCAAGGATTAGGCTATAAAGGTCGATAGTTTACATAAAGGTAGAAATATACCTTTTACCTTTAAAATTTGGCCACGTCTGGTGTATTTCTACAAAATAGAACTCAGAGCATAAGATCCTGTAACAATTATAGGATTGGGTCCCACAGGGCAGTATTATGAGGCCTTTATTCTCTGATATATATAAACAGTATGAATAATGAACTGAAATAAGTGATGAGGCTCTTTGTAATAAATAAGTTTCAGGATTATGAGTAATTGAAAAAGACCTTGGCAATATTGTAAGATGGACATCGGGCAATGCTATATTTGTAAACATGGTGAAAAGTCAGTTTCTTTGTTTCACAAATAGAAAGAGTCCTCTCCGGTTTTATTATTATATTGATGGGTGAAATTTCTTCATGGGGATCTCTGTAAGTACCTAGCTATTCATAATAAGGATATAGCTTCATTATGGTAATCATTTAAACATATTGAAAATAAAATTTTCAGATCTCTTAATATGATTATGAGGTTTTTTAGGGGTTGTAAAGGAGAGGGCATATAAATCTCCAGCAGAGCCACAATGAGAGTGTGAGACCATCACCAGTATTACTTGAGTAGAGAACAGAAAATGATCCACAGAAATAGCTCCATTTCTTGCGGGTGATTTCTAACAAAAGAGTTGTGTTACAGAGATGTTGCAAAGTTTCAGGTGGGGAGACTTGGAGAAAGGAGACAAGTTGTTTGATTAAGCAGTATATTCTGAGATGTCATTGGAGAGATGGCTTGGAATGACTTTAGTTGATGAATACATTTAAATCATGTTCTTTAAGTCTAGGAAAGGTCGCAACATGAAGATAAGTTTGAATTCAAGGGGACAAATTTTGGCAAATGTTCACTTATAGGAAGATGATTTAGTTATTGAAATAATTTGTTTCATATATTTCCACAATTTTTTTCTATTTAAGCAACCAACAGCCCTAATTGCTGTGGTTTGATTGATTCATTGATTGATTGGGACATTAACTGATTTATGCCTTTGGTCTTAATGTGATGTACAGAGGGGGATGATGGATATTTCTATGCTTCTGATATAAGCATTGTCCACTTGTTGGGAAAGTGGTGGGAGTACTGTGGGATTATGTGATATTACAGTGAAGTGTTTTTGGAAAGAAAGTATATAGGAACATGGAAATGAACAAAGAGGTGACAAGTCAAGTCATATGTAGGAAGATGGGAACAGGGGAATATGAATATAAGAGGATGAAGAAAATGGCTAGTCATTGTGGAATTATAGATCAACAGAAAGAGAAACAGAAGCAAGGAATGGTATTGGGCAATGATTTGGAGATACTGTTTACTATATATAATTTCCTAAAATTGTACATGTTCGCATACACGTATGTGTACATATGCTCTGCTGAATATTCACAAATATGTAGGTGATTTTAAATTTACAAATTTGCAATGTTCCTCCCTTTCTATGCTACTGTGTCTACTGCTGTCCAACAGTGTGTTCCTTTTCATGTTCTTATATCTCATCAATTGTTTGAAAAGCAGTGGCTAAAGGGACTCAGGTTAAAACACAGCAGGTCATTGTGCAAGTTAGGTTCCAAAAAGGGTAAAAAATAAAATAAATAAGTAAATGCAATGTAAATTTTAACCTAATAGAATTTGTATAGTATTATTTGGAGTAGTTGCACAAGTGGTATGTGTGTTGATTATGTTTGTAAAACAGAAAATATTATGAGTAAGAGTTTGTAAATTCTTTACATTTATTAAGGATGAGCTGTCTGCTTAATAGGAAAAAAATTGTATAATACTGTTTTAGGAAATTGTCTTCTTCTCTGTTCTTTTAAAATTTAGTGCTTGATAATAATGTATTTTTGTGTGCCATTTGCCACCAAGGTAGACACCTCTCTTGCATTCAATGGGATTTTCATTTGATTGTTCCTTTCCATTATATATTTTTTAAATGGGAGATAAATTAATTATAGTCTTCTTGTGCCACTATGAAATTTATTTTCTCAGCTGTTTCTATTTTAGGCCTATATATTTTTGTGTTCTTACTACTTTATTCTACTTTTCTTATTTCTTACTGACAGCCTTCCAAAGATACTAAGGAGGAAATATTCATAGAGGAACAAACTGATGATCAGCTGTTGCCATACATCAAAGAAGAAACAAAGTACGTATACTACAAGTCCTATACAATATGGAATATGTTGTACCTATTCACAGTTGTGTTCAGTTGTGGTTGGTTTATCTGCAAAAGTGGCCATTTTCATCAGTTCAATCCTGTCTCTACAAGGTTACATTTAAACACTAATATGTGAAAATTCTATTGGTTAAAATTATCTAAAATATTCAGGAACTTTAAGATAATTTTTAATGTTCCATCATGTACTCATAGTTTTATTCAATATATATCTACAAAAAGAATCTCTGGTAAAGCTAGATATTTTTGAAGTGTATTTGTTTACAATACCTTTAAGCAACCATGAAAAAGTGTTCTTTCTTTCACTTTCTCTGCATCATTTGTTCATCACATTCGTATCATCTGAAATGCTATCTGAAGCTATTGCTTCCAGATATTCTGAGTAATATTTTTATACGTTCATGCCAACAGTGACACACAGAAAAAGCGATATTTGTAGATTAAAAATTAAATCTGCAAAATTCGAAATTGTTAAGTTTTATGTACATAGTAAACAATAAATATTTAAAACTAACATAATCAGTTTCATTAATCAATATAATGATGGCTGAGTTCAATAATGTGATGACTCAAAGAATGTCATTTTGAAATTATTTGGTTAGATTCCTTTTTTCTGATCATTTCTGTTCTCTTGTGTGTTAAGTCAGATTCCTCCATTTGTGGACGCCAAAGCAGATAATGTGTTGTAGAAATGAAACTTTGAGGTCAGTTATGCTACATCTTCGGTATCATAGTTTTCAAATAAAACTTGTGCATTGTTGTAAGCTTAAAAAATTTGTGCTATTGAATTTATGTTCATTCCAGTGATGTGGTCACAGTTTCTGATTCATTTTAGTGTTCATTGTCAGTCAGGTGCTTCTAGTGTGTTGATTGCAAACATACTTACACAATTAGTATTAACTAATAAAATGGAAAGGTACAAGTGGAGTTTTAAATTTGTGCAGGTTGCCTAAAAAAATTCAGAATTCTTCAAGTAAGTGAATTTATTATCTCATAAAAGTAGATAAATAAGCGGTACATTATTGCTTCACGTCTGTAGGTTTACCCTCAGAGTGCCCTACACGTGACCCCCGGGTGGTGCTAAGAATGCAATAACTGTAGCTGCTGGACCTATCTTTTTAAAGATCCTCCAGCAATGGCAGAAGTATTTCATGGAAATGGCTCTTCTCAGAGCTACCAGACAAGAAACATCGGACCTTTCATCCATGTTTTCGAGCTTAACGTAGAAAGAATCAGCAGAGCAAAATGTGACTACCTATCCAAAGTTATCCTGAATAATAATATAGATATTGTGGGTATACATGAAATCCATACAGCCAATGAAGAAGAGTTTCGGAAAAGGTGCCTCATTAATGGTTTCACAGCTCTTGGTGCAACATATCACAGTGCACATGGTATAGCTACTTATGTTCGTAATAATATCCAAGATGCCTCAATACTCTTTCAAAACGAAGACAAAGACATCCATTGTGTTGCTGTGCGTGTGGCACATATTACTATTTTTAACATTTATAAATCCCCAAACGCACAGTGGTCAGGTACCGTACTCCCGACTGCTCAACACCCTGCAGTTTATATAGGGGACTTCAACAGCCATCACGAACTATGGAAGTACAAGGATGACAATGAATGTGTAAAGAAACTCGTAGAATAGACAGAAATGAACAATCTCCATCTGATTTTTGACCCAAAAGATCTTGGTACTTTCCAGTCAGCTGCATGAAATAGGGATTTCAATCCTGACTTGTGATTTGTTAGCTGCAATGATGCAGGACAGCCCTTACATACCAGTCGTAAAGTGTTAAGACATTTTCCCCACAGTCAACATGGCCCCATTGTAGTGGACATTGGCATCAAAATTCCTGTTGTACGGTCAATACCACATGCTCGGAGGAACTTCAGAAAAGCAAATTGGTCAACATTCACCACTGAACTGGATAAATGTGTTAGGTGGATTGCTCCCAAGCACAATTACAAGCGTTTCGTAGATGCAGTTATGATGGCGGGTAAGAAGAGTATGCCATAGAAAAGAATACATCCCTGGTTGGAATGTAGAGACTGATGCACTCTATAACTAATATCTGCATACTGGTGATGAAGACATAGCTGATGAACTTCTTTCCAGCATGGATACTACCCGGAGAGAACGGTGGATTGAGACAGTGGAGAATATCGACCTAACTCATTCCAGTAGAAGATCTTGGGGGCACCGCAGAAAACTTGGAGGAAGGACACCTTTGGTGAAGCAACAGTCTGGAGTTACTTCGGATGAAGTAGCATCTCACATCGTCACAACTTCCCAAACTCCATCAGATAAGAAACATACCAAATACATACGGCGCCAGCTCCAAACTCTGGAATCAAGAACACCACGCACATCAAGGTATTCACAACTGCTTACGGTGCAAGACATCAATGCTGCTCTCAAAGACGTTAAACCAAGTACAGCTCCAGATTTTGACGACATTCATCCAGAATTTCGCATTCATTTAGGGAAGAATGCAAGAAGTTGGCTGTTATGGTTTTTTACCGACCTTCTACAGAACAGACAACTCCCGGCAGAATTCAAACGAACGAAAGTGATTTCCATCCTGAAACCAGGTAAGCCTGCCAATGACCCAAGCAGTTATAGACCCGTTGCCCTTCGTTTTGAGAGGCTATTCCACAACAGAATCAGCGCAACTATTTTTCAGCGTATTACAGTTGATCAAGCTGGATTCAGGCCAAATCGCAGCTGCTGCGATCAAGTGCTTTCACTGACATTCCACATGGAAGCAGGTTTCCAGAAACAACTCAAGACCTCAGCTGTATTCATTGATCTTACAGCAGCATTTGACGCAGTCTGGAGAGAAGGATTAATTTACAAGCTTCTCCGAATTGCACCCCGTAGGACCATCGTGCAGGTTATAAGCAATATGCTCAATGACAGAAGGTTTCGAGTGTGTATGGGAAATAGTATGAGTAGAGAAAGGAAGCTCAAAAATGGATTACCTCAAGGATCGGTACTGTCTCCCCTACTGTTCAATTTGTATATCTCCGATCTCCCAGAAACATCATCGCAAACATTATATTATGCTGATATCATAACACTAGCTACTCAAAATCGATACCTTAGTGTGACAGAAGAAGTGCTACAAAGAGACCTGATTTCACTTGAAACGTACTTCAAGAAATGGCAACTGTGTCCTAAATCTAACAAAACAGAAGTGTCTTGTTTTCACCTGAATAATCGCCAAGCTGGCATTAAACTTCACATACGTTTTTATCACCAAGAACTTCGGCATAGCAGCTATCCCAAATATTTGTGGATTACACTTGATCGCACACTATTGCCCCCGTGTTGCCGGGCAGTTCAGCCGGTAAGCAAAAGTCCCAGAGGCGGAACGTTCGCTTACAGGCAACGCTAAATTATTGAGGATAGGGACAACCTAAGAACTGACGACAAATGAAAACACTTAAAAAAATGGGTTTTAACATTTATTAAATAAAATATTAGCACTTTCCAAATTCCATTAATATTTTCAAAATCTTGAATAAAAATATTTAGCTCTTCCCTGCTGGAATTCACCCACAGTTCTTTATTAAATTGCATTCTGCAAAGATACGAAACTGAGTCTTAATAAATCGTATTAGGAAATTAATTAACTTATTATTTAAGAAAATCCTATCTCAAAATATCAAAAATCTGATTTTCAAATTATTATTTAAATTAACAATTCTCTGCGATTTATTTAGCCGTGAGTCAAATTTTTACCTCACATGGAAAATAAAAAAAATCATTTCTATTAATCAAATATTATTCTAATTAATTACTTATGCTTCAAATTATTTACTTAAATTATTTTAAGTCCAATATTCAACTCATTCGATTTTTACTCTTGTGTCAATTGACCTAGTGTTGTGCACAACTCACAATAATGACTTAAATTCTCGCATTGTAAAGTTAAATATTTTACATTTTGTGAGCTTAGTTCATTGACGCGATCCTTGTTTTAAGTATTTTCCCTCGAAGCAAAGATCATAATATATCTTATTCCGTCGTAAAATTGCTTAAAGATTTATAATTGAGCCAAATATGCTCGCCACAAAACAACAAGAAATTCGAAACTTTACGCACACAGCGTACGCACATCATGACGAAATATCACCATGAAAATCACATTTACAAAATATCCATTTCACATTCAAGCTTTGGTCCACGGTAATATTATCAAATAGATTTATCGAAACCTATCTCTTGATTTTTAATTTTAAATTTTATTTGAAATATGAGAGTTTCTCCTGATGACGATATCAGACAAGGGCTACCATTACGATCGTTTGGTGTGTGATTGTAGCGGGATTATCACTTTTCCAATGAAATAGATTCCACAACGATGTTCCAGGATAATTTTATAGTAGAATTCATCACTAAAATTCCATAGAATTGCCTACAGTCGTAGATAAATAAGCATTCGCGCATACGGTCTATGAGTCACGACTACGTTATTTTTAATCTCCTATTATCTGAAATTATCGATCAATATGTACTGCATAAGAAGAAATTATGTTCAGACACACTCTCTTCCTTAACTGACTCATGTAATGGACACACAAATAAAATCCTATCTTAAGATCCATTTACAAGTGTCAAAAATACCAATAACAGTAAATGCAAACTTTGTGGACATTCAAGCCACGACCAATATTCCAGGCCTACATCTACTTCAATATAGCACACATTAATCACTTATAAGCACAGTAATAATTGCACTCATGACCTTTAAACATTCCATTAGACCGTAATAATGTCAATTATTATTATTATTATTATTATTATTATTATTATTATTATTATTATTATTATTATACGCGTGCGGTCGCGTCATCGTAGGCTGTGGTTTGATGAATTCATAGATGACTCTATCCTATCTCGAATCTATGGTAAACCACAAAACATCAAGGAAAAATCCTAAGTTCACAGAACACGTCGATATTCTGTCCCAAATAATTCAAAAATTATTCCATCATTAATTTATAAATTAATAAACGTTATCGCGTGGGTCAAATATTTTTAACACTTTCCTCGACTTATCATGGGACAGTGAGAACATGTCACGAAGCACTCCTTCAAATAGAACAAATTATAGGTCCCAAATACACTCTCACACACATCAAATCTACCAACACCAGTGAAAGAAGAGTGAAGTTCCTAACTACAAAGACTATTAGAAATGATCTCAAATATTCAAGCAAGGACTACGTCTACATAATTATTGCAGCAGAAAATAGAGAAAAGTATAATTTAAAATCTTATCTGTGGAAGACTTGGCTTCTGGACTCGGTTGATGATCAGTGAATATTTAACCAAACTCCATCTCCGATATTATTCTCCCCTGGGCTGAATTATGCCTCACATTTTAGTTACACATGGCTGCAGCAGACGAGGACTTAGGACAGTTATAAATTCCGTCGTTATGTTGAAGTTCCATTCTTCCGAAATAGTTCAGGACTGCTAGTAATCTTCCGTCTTCTGGTGAAAGCTGAAACTAAAAAGTTTGTTTTAGTAATAGTTCCCAACACACACTCGATTCTCCAAGCTGGCACAGTTTTACGTACTTTAAAATTTCCTCAGATTTATAAAATTAAGGAAAACTGAACTGCTGCGTTTCCAATATTTCCGTATCTCAAAATTTCCTCAGAAGCAGAAAAAATATCATCTTTCATCAAATGAATGCTTGTAATCTTCAACGTCGTATATGCCGTCTCCAATCACACATGTGCTCTTACAACACGATGACTTGTACTTGTACGAAGCAATTATTCATGTAGACAACTGAAGACAGAAAAAAGCAAAAGAGCAAAAGAGAGCGATTCCCCCAGATACATGGGTATTTATTTCTTCAAGACGTAGGTGTGTTTGTTAGTTGAATTTTATTGGCTGAGATTTAGCGATCGGGCTAACCTTGCGATCCAATTGGTTAAATATCATGACGTCAAAATCTCAAAGTATTGATCGCTTTTGGTCTCGTAGAGTTCGTGTCCACGTGCTACTCATCTGGTGTCTTCAACAAGGTACAAAAAAACCCAGACTCGCTTACACGGCGGGGGAAAAAACCTGTTCCGCTGCGTGCTAGCAGAGACAGTCAGAGTTGAAATCTCCTTCCTGGATGATAATTTTATGCGTTGTTCCACCCCAGTAATAAAATATTCTTTCCATACAAACCAATAACCAATTTTCAAGGGTGCACTATCTTACAAACAACATCTTATGAATCTGTCAAAAAAGCTCAAAACATGTAATATTATCCTTCAGAAATTGTATGGCTCAAGTTGGGGTTCATCAGCAAAGACTTTATGATCTGCTTTGGGACTGGTATTCTCGTGTGGTGAGTACTGTGCACCAGTTTGGCTGGATAGCCCATATAGAAGACTAATTGATACTCAACTGAATGTTAGCTTGCGGTTAATATCTGGTACTATCCAGTCCACATCCCTTTATTGGCTCCCAATTCTGTCAGGTATAATGCCACCTGTTTTTAAAAGATAAAATGCTCCCATCCGAGAGTTCAAGAAGATAGAAATGAACCCGCAACTGCCTGTTTTGGATGATATTCCTGTTCTCAAGGTAACGAGGTTGGAGTCACGACATCCATCTTTGCATGATGCTGTCGCATTGGCTGATGGGAATTTTCACCCTTTAGAAGAATAGAGAAGTCGCTGGAAAGTTGCCACAGACAGTTCCTTACACAACATCTTTTCTGGTGAACGTCATCTTCCACGTAAGATTTGGACCACTCTGAATTGGGTGAGAACAAATCATGGACGATGCAGGGATGCCCTTTATAAGTGGAAATATATCTCATCACCAGAGTGCGACTGTGGTGCATCTCGACAGATGATCCCCATATTGTAAGTGAATGTACACGACATTCCTACACAGGTAGCCCGAGTGACTTTTTGGAACCAACAGAGGAAGCTATACAGTGGATCACTCAACTGGACATTCTGCTATAAAACATGTTTCTTGTCTGTGTATATTTGTAAATACTATATATTTGTATATATACTTGTTGCCCTATGCTAATAATAATAATAATAATAATAATAATAATAATAATAATAATAATAATAATAATAATAATAGGAAAATAACGTAGTGATATTATATTATTTCAAAATTGTAATTATTGTCACTGACCTTACAAAGTACCACAAGTGTATGTCCTGTTTTAAAACATTTAATGCAGTAGTGTTTTTGAACTGTAGTTGTGACATTGCAAATTAATTTTTTGTTGTCACACCTTTGTTGGTTACTGTGTGAAGTGATCTTTGATTATCTGTGTGAAATGATTGTATAGTCTCGGATTGGTGCTCTTAACCAAGCCCTTGTATCAGCAGGTCATGTGATGGCTAGTCATAGCCTAAGGTTTGACTTCAAACCAGATTTGTGATGGAAACTATGAATTCTGAATGGTTTATTTGATTTTGTGAGTGGTTAGAGTCTTCTCGGCTCTTATGTGATGCACTGACTTGTTCCTACTGTACTTTCACAACTAGTGGCAAGAAATATTCATGTCGGTCCTCAGAACTACCAAGTACCAGCTCACACTCTCTGTTTCTTTGTAATTCATGTGTAACAGGACACAATAGGCTACGTTAGAGAACAATCTTGTATTATGACCACCAGTCAAAATGTTGCTTATGAATCCTTTTCACAGACAATCATATTTCTATTTTTGATGGAGTCTAAATTAGCTTCCTACTTTCTAAACATATTGTGTGCAGAGACCTGCAAAGCGACATGCATTTTATGTGTCTTCTTTTTTCTTGGCGTATATGTCAGAGGACAATCCATTGTCTACGTAGCTTAGTCCATTTTACATCATAGATTTTAGATGCTTCTGAAGGATTCAGCCGACCGGATCTTATCTGCTACTTCCCACTTTGTTTTATATCTCACCTCAGGCGCTATTGTTTCCTCACTCTCATTTCAGCAAATATCATGCCGCAACTTAAATGACTTCCTTTAAAATGTCTAAACTATTTGCCTTGCCAGTTGGGTATTGAATTACATAAGAAAAGATTTTAAGATTCATAAAATTTCCTAATTGCTGACTTGTGGAAATACACGTATTTCTGAGGTTACCAATTAGTGATGAGATTACCTTCCGTTTGTGGAGAGACACATCGTCCTGAGCTAAATAATTAGTGATAAGGCTTACTTCCGTTTGTGTAGAGACACATGGTCCTGAAGTAACCACTTAGTTATGTGGCTTCCTTCCAGCCTTAGAGCGTTGAGTGTCACATGGCCCTGAGCTGACCACTTTGTGCCACTCCTCCATGGTCTTCATATTTATAGGCGTGATCGGAGTGAAAATAACAAACTGATTAATATGATCGTCTGCTGTCTATGACGTATGTAAGCAGACATATGAATTGGAAAATTCTATTCAGGCTAGAATACACTGACGGACTCCCCTCTTGTAGGTACTCATAGAATTTCACCGGATATTCTGACTGCCCTTCCCATTTAACACAGATATACCCATTTTTTTATTTTTTTGAGTTATAATTTTTTCTTCACAATGCATTTATAGGAGTCACTTAAACAGGAAATCCAGAAGCGTTCAGACATTCAAACACTATTTTTTGAAAAATAGTTTTTATAGATATCGGACATAGGCATTAGGGGTGAAAATTTGAACATACAATGAACTAATTTGAATGTTAGGATGTGTAAAATATCCATTGCATTTCATTTTTGTAACAATATTCATCAGTCTGCATCTGGTGGCAGGGTCCGGTGTTGTGGTTCATTGACTCCAGTTAGATCGGTCTCGGGCCATGTCTGCATGTAGTCTTCCAACTTTCAGGCCGTTGTGCACTTTATCAGTCTGTGCTGTCTGGTTCGTCCCTAGCGCCTCTTTTCACCGACTTTCTGTGTAATAGTGTGACTTTCTCAATATATCGTCCTCTACACGCAACACATGCCCAAACCAGCCCACACGCCTTTCCCCAATTTTCTTCTGGATCGGTGCAATGCCAAAACGTTTTCTAATAACATCATTTGAAATGTGATCTAGTCTAATTATGCCAGCCTTCCACCTAAGCAACTTCGTATCCATGATGCTTAGTTGGCGTTCTGCCTCTAGAGCTGGTCAGCATTCGTTGGCGTAGAAAACGACAGGATGGATATTGATAGGACAGATATCAGTTCGGTAGAACTTAGTTTAGAGATGGCCCTTCGTCCAAAGTTCGAAAGGGCGCCTGTTGTCATTCTCCACTTCAGTCAGGCTTTGTATATCCTTAAGTTGACTTCATCAGTAAGTCGGCCATAATCATAGATTGTGGAGCCAATATTCTTAAATATCTCTACTCGTGCTATATCTTCAACGTCAACATGCATGGTTCCAACTTCTCGACGATGTAATGCAATGTATTCTGTCTTGTTCTTGTTGAGGCGCGGGGCTTATTGCGCTAGTCGATTGTTCCAGTCTTCTGTTTGACGCTGCAGGTCTAGCTTATTCTCTTTAGCCAAATGATATCATTTGCTTAGAGAAGTGTCCATGGTATTGGACTGCGTTGGTTTGTGGTAATTATGTCCATCACAAGAATGAGCTGCAGTGTTGATAAGCCGGGGCCTTGACGGACTCTACAGTTATGCGGAAGTCATCAGACGCTCCTGCGTTAGCTTGAACACAACTCATTTGTTCTTTGTAGAGCAATTATACCCTCTCAGCAAGGTGCTCTAGAATGCCATGTACTTGTAGGGCTGACTGATTAGGTCATGAAGTACCCGATGGAAGGGCTTCTAAGGGTCCAGAAATTTGTGATGAAGCCTCTTATTCTTTTCATAGTGTTTCTCAAGTAACAGTCCGGCAGCATGGGTTTCTCCTATTGCGCCACAATTTTACACAAATCCAGCTTGGCTTGTTGTTTGTTTGTCTAAATCGCTAATCCTTTTGTCGAAGATTTGTTCTAAGTCTCTCATTGTGAGGTTCAGAAGTATGTTCGGGCCGTGATTAGAAAAATCGGCAGGGCTTCCCTTATTTCTGAATTGATACTCCATCGCTAGTCTGTTTGTTTTTGACCTTCTTTGATGATATGGTTGAAAAGCTTGCTTTAGCCACACTGCTGCCTCCCCCCATTGAGAGAAACAAAACTCTGCTGGAAGATAATGGGACAGATGGCTTTCCCTGGTTTCATTTCCTTCAGCATAGTCTGGACTTCAGTGACGTAATTTTCCTACGTTGGACCTTCAACAGCGGAGGTTATTAGGATTGGTAGATACGGAAATTCCATGATTGAGATGTTGTCAAAATAGTTCCACCAGTGTACTCGCGCTTCCCGCCTGTCCAGTAGCAAGTCGTCTGTTTCCTCATTGATGCAGTAAAAACGTTTGACTTCTGACGTTTTGCGATGGCTCGATTGGACTAGCCGTTAAAAATTCCGCTCGAATTCGCGCATGTCATGTTTCACATATAGACCTGCCTACCGGTTTGATTTTGTTACGCAAATACCTCCTTCATTATACGAGTGGCTGCCTTGTAGGCATTCCAACGAGCAAGAAACTCGTGGTACAGCTGCTTCTTCAACCGTACTGCATATTTAACATCTTCATTCCTTGGCCATATGTCATGTTTAATCCTTCGTTGTCGTCGCCCTGACTTAATTGTTCCAGGAATAGAGCGAAAGGCGTCTTTCAGTTTAGTCCGCCTCAGTTCAACTACGGTGATTTGTGACTCTGTAACTTTTGCAACAACGTTAGTCTCCTTCTTCAGGGGCAATCATTTGATCCCAATTTGTCTATTTCCTGTGAAGTATTGGGCTCTTGGTGACTTTATCCACAGCTTAGAAGACTGGTCGTTGTTGCATCGCAAGGATTTAATAAGGGGCAACTGTTATCTCTAGAACATCTTCGAGATTTCACCCTCTCACAAGGATGTAGGCAATGCCAATTGGATGGGGGCCACTGTAGTACAAAGTAGATGAATATCACTCTTTTTGAACCGCGTGTTTGCGATGATCAGTTTCTACATAATCGCGAATTTGTTGGGCATCGTCGTTCTTTTCTCCATATCCATGAACGCCATGGACTGTTTGTTCTGCTTTCCTCGGTCCGACACATCCATTCAGATCAGCGGCAGCGATAAGATAGTCAGCGGTCTTCTTGTCAGGCGGTGCCCAGAACGCATCTTTGGTTTCCATGCGCACGTCAGTTTGTGGAGCGTTGCGCTGAAACATTGGAATTTCCTTCTCTCCCCAATGCGGACGAGTTACATCAAGCGATTGTCAAACTTTTGCACCTCGGAGACTGAACCGTCAAATTTAGCTGATATGACAATGTCAACACCATGAGCTGTTCTTCGGTTTCTGTTGTACACCAGTTAGTAACCACATGTCGTTTCACATGACTTTTCTCTATTCCATCTTTTTTTCCGCACCTCTCAGATGCCTACAAGCCTTCTCTCAAGTGCAGTGGCTTATTCGCTACTTCATCCAGGCATAATTCAATGATGGGCTACAAAATGGGGGTACTAGCATGGCTAGCCGTCACAGCCCGTACGACGGCAACCCTAGCATACTTTTCATGCTGACTGGGCACTGCCAATGTGCGTCCCTTCTAGGGGCTGCACTAATCTTGGCTCCGTTACCATGAGACATATTTCTGTAATGATGTAGCGGTATTATTTTACGGCCGGCTTGTCTTGAAGCATTTAAGGGCTCATGACGGAATTTAGTAACGCAGCTGCGGACATGGAGAACAGATGCCTTTTGCAGCCACTCCTCTAGAGAAGAAACGCTACCCTCTTTTCTGCATTAACTTCCAGAAATTTAGTGTACCTCTTCCGCCATCTGGTCCCTAGTGAACGTCTCCATCTCCGCCGAAGTTGCCATTAAAGACTTTGTACATGTTTGGTACGCGATAGCTTTTATATTTTGCTCATATTCATCGGCAGGCCAGCGGGGAACCCGTATCCGTCACCTGGGACGCGCCACGTGTTACAGCAATATAGCTGGTTCGTGTAGAATATTTATCAATGCAAAATGAAACATATTTTACTGAAAACTAATTGTGAACCTGATAAATTACTTGTCAGAGGAATCACGTATTCACGTAAAAAAAGAAGGGTTACAGGCTTTTGCACGTTTGGTTGGTGTGATATGCCACAGAACGCATGACATACAATCCAGTGTCGTATTTTCTGCCCCCTGCTGTCTAGTGGTGTCATCATCAATATCTTGTTTGATGATCAAGAGATTTAGTCTGTCATATCTGGAATCAATGCCTCCCTTTCATTTGTCCACTTATTTTCTCCAAAGAGTGCAGTAACAATGCATGGTCGAGCCTCCCATTACTTTGCTTGTGAGCCAGTCATGCATTCGACTGGGCCATGTGAATTCAGTTCATAGAGCATGAATTGGAAAGTACCAGTTCATGTTACGATATATTTTAGCCTGCGTGATCGATTTTCCCATGTGGCAGTTGTAAGCGGATCTCACCTTTAACCAAGAAATTTGCATTTCCTGCCCTTCTTCCGTAGAATATGTAGAACTACTCTGTGGTGGGGAGACAGGCGCAGTATGGATGCTATCCAACTATGTTATGAATCCACTAAAAATAATCACGTTGCCCGTGATCTTTTGAAATAAATAGAATAATATTCCTTCTTTTACATAGCAGCAATATCCACTACGGTGCAATTCAACGTCTTGTCATCTCGAATTTTGGCTCAAGCATTGATTTTCATGCTCCTTCTATCCGTATTGTTAAAGTAATGCGTGTAAGAATATTCAAGGGCATGATAGGTTGCGTTTGGTTTCAAAATCAGGATATTAGAACATTGTAATAAAACGATACCACCAATGCCATATTCTGTGTTGCCTTCATAATGTCTTGAACAGCAGTGTCTTGAGGAGAAAAGACAGTATCAATGCTAGCGAGAGAGCCGTCGTATACTTGTTATATTTCAGCTTTTCCAGGATTTCATCAGGATTAGTGGCTCCGTGTTAAATACAGGAATTAAGACGTAGACTGATGTAGTACATGGTAGTAAGTATGAACGTCCTTGTATAAACCTACCGTCCTATATGTAGGTTGGCTATGTTTGATTGCACATCAAAGATACATATTTCGGAAAAGCGACACAGTGACATAATAAAATGCTATAGTGATATAACAATGTACAAATACAATATGTATATTTGTGTGACAAAATAATATTCATAAAAGATTAGCCGTGTTTCAACAGATCTTGCTGAATGTTGGCAAACGTTCTCAACTTTATTAATATCTACAGCACAGACATTCCTTCAAACAACCTCAAGAACAAGGTCCTTTAAAAAAATTATTACTTCCCTGCAACAAAGCGCAGAGTGCTTCAACAAGATCAAAACTCCAAAGCATATGCCGTTCTTTATGTAGGAGAACAGACTACGGATTTCGATAGAATAATATGTGCTGGATTAAAGAGCTTGTATGAGTATTTACTCTTTTAGGCTGGACCACTTCTCATGCTTTCTTGAAATGAGGTTGTCTATTAACTCGTACATTTCTAAACCGTGACAAGTTTCTTGCGCCTGATATCGTGATTAAGAAAAGACGCAACATATTCTCGTATCAAGTGAGAGCTTTTGAAATTTAACCTCAGATGATGTTTACTCTCAGGAATGTAATGTTTATGAGTAACGAGCTCTCTGCACTGGATATCAGTGATTGGAATGTCCAGTAGCAAATCCCCTGTGTGAGAGTTGTAGTGGATTTGGCTGTTGAACTATTGGTCACATGGTTTTAATTTGTCACTGTAGATCGAGACCCGAGGTGAGCTATAGAGATCATCAACCTCCGGACGGCGGATCATCTAGTTTTAGGTGTACTGTGTGCAGTGAAGTCCTGGCTAGGAAGTTGGACCTCTTGCGACATCTGAAGAGACACAAGGAAGATCGACCCTTCAAGTGCGATCACTGCGGAAAGGTGTTATGTAGCCGAAGCAGCTTGTCGAAACACCTCAGGATCCACCCGCTCCAAGTGTGCGGATTTTCTGATAATTGCTTTACAAAGAGGAAAATGCTGACTGGTGACACGCGATTCTGTGGCAAATCATTCATACAGAGAGGTAGACTAACCGATCATATGCGGACCCATACAGGCGAGAAGCTATCCAGCTGCATTGTCTGTAGCAAGTCATTCATACAGAAAGGCAGTCTTACCGGTCATATGTTGACCAATGCAGGCGAGAAGCGATACAGTTGCAATGTCTGTGGCAAATCATTCATACAGAGAGGTAGACTAACCGATCATATGCGGACCCATACAGGCGAGAAGCCTTACAGCTTCAATGTGTGTAGCAAATCATTCATGCGGAAAGACATTCTAACCGGTCATATGCGGTCCCATACAGGCGAGAAGCCATACAGTTGCAATGTCTGTAGCAAATCATTCATGCGGAAAGACATTCTAACCGGTCATATGCGGATCCATACAGGCGAGAAGCCATACAGCTGCATTGTCTGTGGCATATCATTCACATGCGAAGGCAATCTGTCCGTTCATATGCGGATCCATGCAGACGAGAAGCCATACAGTTACAATGTCTGTAGCAAGTCATTCATACAGAAAGGCAGTCTTACTGGTCATATGTTGACCAATGCAGGCGAGAAGCGATACAGTTGCAATGTCTGTGGCAAATCATTCATACAGAGAGGTAGACTAACCGATCATATGCGGACCCATACAGGCGAGAAGCCTTACAGCTGCAATGTGTGTAGCAAATCATTCATGCGGAAAGACATTCTAACTGGTCATATGCGGACCCATACAGGCGAGAAGCCATACAGCTGCAATGTCTGTGGCATATCATTCAGATGCAAAGGCAATCTGTCCGTTCATATGCGGACCCATGCAGACGAGAAGCCATACAGTTGCAATGTCTGTAGAAAATCATTCGTACACAGAGGTAAACTAACCGAACATATGCGGACTCATACAGGCGAGAAGCCTTACAAATGCAATGGCTGTGGCAAATCATTCATAAAGAAAGGCACATTAACGGATCATATGCGGACCCATACAGGCGAGAAGCCAAACAGCTGTAATGTCTGTTGCAAATCATTCACAAAGAAAGGCAATCTGACCGTACATATGCGGATCCATACAAGCGAGAAGCCTTACAGTTGCAATGTCTGTGGCAAATCATTCACAAAGAAATGCAGTCTGCCCGATCATATGCGTACCCATACAGCTGCAATGCCTGTGGCGAATCATTCATAAAGAGAGGCAAACTAACCGAACATATGCGGAACCATACTGACGCGAAACCGTACAGATGCAATGTCTGTGGCGAATCATTCATAAAGGAATTCTAACTAACCGAACGTATGCGGAGCCATACAGGCGAGTCATTAAGAGAGGCAAACTAAACGAACAAATGCGGACCCATACAGGCGAGAAGCCATACATCTGCAATGTGTGTAGCAAATCATTCATGCGGAAAGGCAATCTGACCGATTATATGTGGACCCATACAGGCGAGAAGCCTTATAGGTGCAATGTCTGTGGCAAATCATTCACAAAGAAATGCAGTCTGACCGATCATATGCGTACCCATACAGGCGAGAAGCCATACAGCTGCAATATCTGTAGCAAATCATTCATAAAGAGAGGCAATCTTACCGAACATATGCGGAGACATACAGGCGAGTCATAAAGAGAGGCAAACTAACCGATCATATGCAGACCCATACATGCGAGAAGCCTTACAGTCTGTGGCAAATCATTCACTAGGATAGGCAGTCTGACCGATCATATGCTGACCCATACAATCGAGAAGCCATACAGTTGCAATGTCTGTAGAAAATCATTCGTACAGTGTGGTAAACTAACCGAACATATGCGGACTCATACAGGCGAAAAAGCCTTACAGGTGCAATGGCTGTGGCAAATCATTCATGCAGAAATGCATTGTAACCGGTGATATGCGGACTCATACAGGCGTGAAACTAAACAGCTGCAATGTCTGTTGCAAATCATTCACAAAGAAAGGCAATCTGACCGTACATATGCGGACCCATACAGGCGAGAAGCCTTATAGTTGCAATGTCTGTGGCAAATCATTCACAAGGTAAGGCAGTCTGACCGATCGTATGCGGACCCATACAGGCGAGAAGTCTTACAGATGCAATGTCTGTGGCAAATCATTCACAAGGAAAGGCAGTCTGACCGATCATATGCGGACCCATACAGGCGAGAAGCCAAAGAGCTGCAATGTCTGTGGCAAATCATTCATAAAGAGAGGCAATCTTACCGAACATATGCGGAGACATACAGGCGAGTCATAAAGAGAGGCAAACTAACCGATCATATGCAGACCTATACATGCGAGAAGCCTTACAGGTGCAATGTCTGTGGCAAATCATTCACTAGGATAGGCAGTCTGACCGATCATATGCGGACCCATACAGGCGAGAAGCCATACAGCTGCAATATCTGTAGCAAATCATTCATACGGAAAGGCAAACTTACCGAACATATGCGGAGACATACAGGCGAGTCATAAAGAGAGGCAAACTAACCGAACATATGCGGACCCATACAGGCGATAAGCCTAACAGGTGCAATGTCTGTGCAAATCATTCACAAGGAAAGGCAGTCTGACCGATCATATGCGGACCCAAACAGTCGGGAAGTTTTATAGGTGCAATCTCTGTGGCAAATCATTCACAAAGAACGGCAGTCTGACCTAACTCTTCATATGCGGACCCACACAGAAGAGAAGCCATACTGTTACATAGTTTATTCCACTGAAGCACAACTTGTAGGATTCCAGCAAGATATAGCAGATATCCTGGATTCAGGAGGTCAATTGGACTGTATCGCGACTGACCTGTCTAAGGTATATGATAGGGTAGATCATGGGAGACTACGGGCAAATATGAGTGCAATTGGACTAGATAAAAGAGTGACTGAATGGGTGGCCCTGTGTTTAGAAAATAGAACTCAGAGAATTATAGCAGGTGAAGCTTTATCTGGCCCTGTAAAAATTAAGAGGGGAATTCCTCAAGGCAGTATTATTGGACCTTTATGTTTTCTTATATATATATCAATGACTAGCTGATGTACCCGTGCTTTGCTACGTGATTCTCAGAAAGACTGACTTTTTGGTTTCCCTAACCTGAAATCAACATAGGTCATTACAAAAACGTAAGTATGAATGTAGCGATTAAAAGCAATGCTATCATATAAAATACTCGATCAAATGGAAAGCCGCACGTTTTATCACTTTTAATGAACAGTGCTGCGGTTAGATTGCGGTGCCAATCTAATAGTCCAAAGTTCCAGAGCTGGGATGACCAGGCTGCAGATTGCCATGAACACTCATCTGCCATTATTCCGCTAAATATGCACACTGTTCATTACAATCAGTGCCTCTGAGTAGGGATTGAATAGCCCAAATGCTATGATGATCCAGTGTGTTACGTACCAGTAGTATCAGAAAATTTATAAACCAGGGGAATGGCATGCTAAAGAAGAAATTTATCTAACTCCCCAGCTACTTCCCGTCAATATTCAGACAGGCTGTTACACTGTACGACTGGGCGAGTTGACCATGTGGTTAGCGGTGCGCAGCTGTGAGCTTGCATCCGAGAGATAGTGGATTCGAACCCCATTGTCGGCAGCGCTGAAGAGGGTATTCCGTGGTTTCCCACTGTCACACCAGTCAAATGCTGGGCCTGTAGCTTAATTAAGGCCTAAGGCACTCCTAGCCCTTTCCTATCCCATCGTCGCCATAAAACCTATCTATGTCGGTGCAACGTAAATCAAATAAAAATACTCTGTACGCAGCAGTAATCCTGTCTACCGGAGATGAGGGTCAACAGAAGACACAAAGCACATCACGACAAACAATGATCAATGTAATGTTATTGTTGATCAATGTTATGAGCTTTCTATATTGTAGGCCTTCACATTTAGTTTTCTTTCGACTCTGTGATTTGTAAAATATTTTATACCATAAACTGTACTTCCTTATTCTCCGACTTTACATACCGATTTTCATTAAATACTGTTTACCCCTTTTATCGTTACTCGGCGCTGATATGGACTTAGTAACAAAAATCGAAATTCATGAATACCTTTGTGATCATAGCCAGTACGGTAACAATGTATAATACATGAATGATAGGAAATTTAATACTACATAACCTTAGTTATGTAGCATTCATCGATTACACCTCTAGAGAATTACATTTCTTTGCTAGGGGCTTTACGTCGCACCGACACAGATAGGTCTTATGGCGACGATGGGATAGGAAAGGCCTAGGAGTTGGAAGGAAGCGATCGTGGCCTTAATTAAGGTACAGCTCCAGCATTTTCCTGGTGGGAAAATGGGAAACCACGGAAAACCATCTTCAGGGCTGCCGATAGTGGGACTCGAAGCTACTATCTCCCGGATGCAAGCTCAAAGCCGCGAGAATTACATTTTAGGCCTTCCCCTAAACTACCATTTCACTCATCTTGAATAAAATAACTTACAGCCTAGACTATAGCGACTTATTTCCTGACTTTTCATACCGATTTTCATCAAGATAGGACTACTAATAACAACAATATTTGAGAATTAAATTTTAGGCCTTCCCCTAAACTACCATTTTTCTCAGCGTGAATACAATTATTGATAGCCTAGATTGTAGCAACTTATTCCCCAACTTTGCATACCAATTTTCTTTAAAGTACGACCACTAATAACATAAATAGTTGAGAATTCAATTTTAGGCCTTCCCCTAAACTACCATTTCACTCAGCGTGAGTAAAATGATTTATAGCCTAGACTGTAGAGGCTCATCCCTCGACTTCACATACCGTTTTTCATTAGACCACTAATAACATAAATAGTTGAGAATTCAATTTTAGGCCTTCCCCTAAACTACCATTTCACTCAGCGTGAGCAAAATGGTTTAGAGTCTAGATTGTAGAGGCTCATCCCCCGACTTCACATACCGATTTTCATTAAATTCTCTTCAACCGTTTTCTCGTGATGCGTGTACATACATACAGACAGACAGACAGAAATTACGGAAAAGTAAAAAGTGCATTTTCTTGTTACTATGGACATGACCGATACAGAAATACCATAATTTTCAAATTCTGAGCAATGTACAGACAAAACTATTTTTTTATATATATAGATATGTGTAAAGAAGTGGAATCAGAGATAAGGCTTTTCGCAGATGATGTTATTCTGTACAGAGTAATAAATAAGTTACAAGATTGTGAGCAACTCCAAAATGATCTCGATAATGTTGTCGGGTTGTTGCATTTTCAGATTAAAGCTCGCAAATGAGCTGTTTTCATTCAGTAATGGCTACTATACCCCACCCATATCCAATCCCTCCTTCAACGCTAACGCCCCTTCCTCCCCATCATCAATAACCGAACCACCACCGTCTCAATCTATATATGTAGGATTGAGACGGCAGTGAACCGAACTGCCGAACCTTACCCCCACCACTACCACGTGAAAGGGTTTGACAGCGGCATAGATCCTACCCTACCGAGGGCCCGGCTCAGACTGAATACTTTTGCCCTCCACTCGGGTGGGCGCGCTGTTGTACATCACGTCACTCACCCTAAGCCCACGTGACGAATACGGCAGCTCCTATTGGTAGAAACATCTCCCGATTGCTATTGGTCGATTTTAGTTTGACAACTTGGACCACGTGGGACGACCACGTTTTTGACGTTTGTGATATTTTGCTTTACTTTGATTTGTATGCGTATATCTGTTATCTTCGTTTGCGTGTTTGAAGAAAAAGTACAAGATATTTGATGTAAGCATCCTTACTGTTCTTGTTTTACTAATCTCCTGAGGCCAGAACATGAAAACTTACCACACCAAGGCAAATAAATTTCGGATAATTTGAAACAAAATTGCGGCCGGTATCCAGTATTCCGGAGATAGGTTCGAACCCCACTATCGACAGCCCGGAAAATGGTTTTCTGTGGTTTCCCCATTTTCACACCAGACAAATGCTGGGGCTGTACCTTAATTAAGGCCACGGCTGCTTCCTTCCCATTCCTAGCCCTTTCCTGTCCCATCATCGTCATAAGACTTATCTGTGTCGGTGCAACGTAAAGCAACTAGCCTTATCATAGTTGTCCCCCTGTGGGTAGGGGCAGTAGAATAACAGCCACAGCATCCTCTGCCTGCTGTAAGAGACGACTAAAAGGGGTGCCATGTGGGCTCTGTACTTGGGAGCATGGGTAGGCGACCACGGAGCCCTTAATTGAATTTTGGCACTGCTTTCGCTTACTTGTGCCAGGCTCCCCACTTTCATCTATCCTATCTGATCTACCTCGATCACGACCTGTTCTTTTCTGCCCCCGATTGTAATATGTTACAGAGATGCCAACTATTACGATTCAATCGTAATAATTACGAATCACCCATCATAATTACGCCTTTACGAATCACACACCACAAATTACGATTGTTTGTTGATTTTAAAATCTAAGTGTCTGAAGTGTTCAAAAGGATGCACAAGGAATGCCATTACAGCTTGAATTCTCAGAATATTATTTTCGGATTTCTCAGTTTGAGAATATTTCGAGTTTTCACGCGCCGAACGCAGTTTGGGCTTCCAGTACCGGAAATATAGGCACCTGTGAAGTGGTATATCTTGCGGAATTGTTGTCTTTGTTCGTCACATGATCAGACTTCCATGCAAGTGTGAGGTTCTTTTGTGTTTGTTTTGGCGGCAAAGTGGTGACAAACTCCGTTTAATTGTGAATACTGTGTGCGTGACTGTTGAAAAAGTATTTGCTGCGATTTTGGTTGCCAAATTTAGGATATATGCTAATCGTGTGTTACGAAATGTGAAAGGTTTGAAATAATGAAGCGATTTCTATTGCAGGAAATTGCGTGTGATTACGTTACCGTGACTAGTGACATTAGTAATAAATGAAAAATTGTTCAAAAATTTAGGGAGGAATACTCGAAAGAATGGCCCTGTTTACTGCGTTCCTCAAAATCTCATTCACACGTGTTTTTAGTGTGTGTAGCCGCGATTTTTCAGATACGCATGATGAAGAACAAGACAGTTCCGTGCTAATATGAACTCCGAACTGTTAAAAGCATGTCACCAGTGTACGTTTACCAAACAGGAACAACAAGCTGCTAAGGGAGCAACTACACCACTCGACAAAAGAAATGATATTTCAATCTCCACTCAGATATCTACTGCAGATCACCTGTTTCTTTAGCAGGTTAGAATCGTCGGTCGCCGCCCCCCCCCCCCGTGCCCTAACGGTTGCATTACGATTTGCCTTACTCGAAGGTTGGCATCTCTGTATGTATGGAGGCCTAGGGAGTCTTATTTTCCTCAAAGGGCATGGTCCTTCTTAGCTGATACCATCATTTTTCCTAGTGTCAGCCCACTTCCATTTCTTCTCTCCGATTACTAATATATATAGGGGATGGTTGCCTAGTTGTACTTTCTCTTAAAACAATGAACTAGATTTTAGGCCCTTTTAATCAACAGGCATCATCATCTTAAGGAAGGAGATTTGTGGTGAGGGCAAGATATTTGGTGGCCATGACATATACTAGGAACTGTCCCATCATTCGCCTTACTGCAGGGGAAAGGAAAAACCAATCTCAGGACAGCCAGTTGTAGGGGAACAGCCTGTTTCTGTGTCCCAAATGCAGAGGTGTAGAAACACGGTGGAACCATAGCCACCCCTCCTCTGCTTGGTTGGCCGGTTGGATTGCATGCTGTCAGACCACAGATCAGCCTGCTCTGCAACCACCAACATAGATTTCTGCCTTCGATATACAGTAGGTACAAATGGCACTGTCTGAAGTGAGTTTCCACTGTCTTCAACTGGCATTTCGTCTAGGTCACAGCAAAGTCCCTTGCACACCGTAATGTTGTGGAAGTAGCAGCATATTGTTCATAATACTGTACTAAATTAGCAAGCAATTCCTTGGACATAGCTCTTAATAGGTGGAGCTATGTTGTGACTTGGCATGGGAATGTTTTGTGCTGGATCAGCTGCCATATTATTGTATGTAGATCCTGATGCTACATATTTCTGTAAATTTATTGGAACTCCTCTCCTGCGGATCGACTGAAAGGAAGCATTATTTGTACCTCCTGCATGTTGTAAGAGCGAGTAATCACAGAATCTGTAAGCTCTCTCTTGTCTTTTAAACCCTCAAATATATTCATGATTCCATCCTTTTCCATGTAGCAGAAAATTTTTGATATATCCTACTGTCACATAAAATAGAACATTTTTTATTGTAAATAGTGTAGATCAATGAATACAAGGGATGCATACAATTTTGTAGCTTGACATTGTTTATCATCTAAATTCAGATGACTGATTGAATGATATCTTGTGTTTTGGTGCAGTATGTAGGAACAGAGTATGTGCTATCATGTCTTGGTTTCTTCAAACACTACTCTGCCAGAGATTTGCCATCCTCTAGTAGATGCAAAAGAAGTACAAATCTCAATATTTTTCAGTGTGTGGCCCAAGGTGCCTCTTTTGACAGACTGAAAGATGTATCATATAGTAAGTTCCTTGGGAAAATACAAATGGTGTTGCTGAAAACTTTTGCAATGTCAGCGCAACGTTAAACTGCAATAAGAGAGAAAAGTATTATGTTGTACCTTGTCAGTTCCAGTCTTTCTTTCATAAATGAATGATCTTGTATTTGTGTTGTATTGAATAGTTTTCTGGCTGATGAATATTAATTGATGATTAACACTGCTGAATATAATTTCTACACAATTTTATACCTGTAACACTGTGGATAGTAGGTAGAATATACTCCATAAATCAAAAGATCATGTTTCATTTCAATTTACCTTTGAATCCTACAAACTCCCTCGTTAGCATATGAGTTTCCTTTCATCATTTTGGTTCCTGTATATGGTTTTCTTTCTTACATTGTATTTATATTTTATTTCCTGCATAAGTGGCATATCTTGATACTATTGACTGTTACAGTTGGCTTAAGTAGTGTTAAAGAGGACTGATGTACGAGGGGATGTTAGTGTCTATTTCTGTCATAGGTCTTAATCTGAGATAAGGATTGCCAATCCTGCTCACCTTCAGGTCACTTTCTTCCTCCCTTTGTGAGTTAGCTTCCTTTTTCCTCAGCAGAAACAAACAAAAGCAGCACAGGCAAGGCCAGTCACTCCGATCCTTCAAGGCTTTGTGAATGAGTAAAAATAAAATATAGCTCCATAATTGAAATAATTATAATAAGCAGCACAAGCTGGTAAGCTTTTCTCCAGCAAAAAATTTATTAATAATAATAATAAAGCACAGCCCAACCTCCAGGTGTATTGTTGTTCAGAATGCAGTATTTCAGAAAAAGGTAACAGAAAGAAGGAAAGAAAGAAAAGGAAATGAAAAAAAATAGAAGAGAAAGAAAAAAGAAAAAATATATTTCATATAATATTTAACAGTGGAGGGGGGACGAGAACCTGGGGACCCTCCGCGTGCTAAACGATTTAAATCACCCGCCCGGTAATATTAGTTCAGCCCTGTTTACACTAGAGGCGCTGGTGTGCAATTCCTGGCAATCTCTGCGCAGCCGTTGCATTCAGAAGTGAAAAATAACGTTGAAAGTCATCTCTTACTCATTCTCTTTGACCACGTGTAAAGCCCACTAGAGCAGGACTGTATTGATAGTTGATAGTTAGAAATATAACGGGACATTGCACCCAGTGCTGTTTTCAAGAAGTGTCGTGTACTCTGGAGTTCTCACTGGTAATTCATCCTTTCCTAAATTCAGCCCGTTCTACTGACTGATACAAATCAAATCCGTTCTTTAAGTGTTTGTTTTAAGTGATTACACTGAATTAAAATATCAGGTTTTGTCTCTAGGTGTGAGGTATGTCTTACATAAGACGCGTATTAGCCATTTGTACAGCCTATTCCGTTAATTTATTGTGCTGCAGATTTTCTTCATTGAGAAACTGTGATTTCTATCATTTACACTGTGTCCACAATCTCTATTGTCGGTAAGTTTCAAGTTCTATAATTTACTTTTGCGAAAATTATAGATCTCAATTGGGAACAGTAAGAAGTTAATACTAATCTTTCTCAGTTTCAGCATTCTACATATTTTTAACATTTAATATTTTTAATTTTCTTAAATTTTATTTCTACTTCTGCATTAAAACTGTATACACATATAACTGGCATTCTTTTTGAAAACTCCTGGCCTTTGTGTCACAAGTGCCGGCAAATCTGTTTCTCGTGTGTTGTAGCAATATAACGTAACTTACCTTACCTATCAAAATTTCTTGGAGTGAAGAATTTTTCTGAAGGGCTACGCAGGTGAAGAATTGCGGATATTAGTTTCAGAAAGAAATTGCAATATGTAGTGCATAATTTTAATTATTGTGTTGCTGTGTTATTTACCTATGTTTGCAATTTAATAGTGACGCTGTGAATGTTGAGTTGTTCTTTACATTGTAGGCTGCGACATATGGTAGTAGGGTTCGAAATTTTGAGAAGTTTCCGTTTAGGATATCATATGTAGAATTCTTGTTATGGTTATCAGTGTTGTTATGGAGATTGTTCTGCATAGTATCAGTCATAGAAAACTTGAGGTCCAATAGGTATGGTCACAATATTAACAGTCATGTAAAATTTTCAGTCTTTTTGGTATGTTCATAATATAAACGGTCATGTAAAATTTCAAGCATAATAGTAGTATAATGCAGGGATTCTGCGGCCTCCTCCGCCGCCCGCCTCCTCCTCCTCCCGCGGGAAATTTGAATTTTCGGCGGGAAATTTGAATTTTGGGGCGAGATTTCAATTTGTAAACAAAGCCACGTGCTTTTGACAGCTGTCATCGACAACAACGCATCGCTAACCTCACTGCTGCCATCTTGACGGGCCTAAACCTCACTAGTGCCAACTTAACCTAACTAGCATGAGGTAAACAAAGCCACGTGTTTTTTGACAGCCACGTGCTTTTTGACAGACAACAACGCATCACTAACCTCAGTACTGCCATCTTGACGGACCTAAACCTCAGTAGTGCCAACTTAACCTCACTAGCGCGAGGTAAACAAAGCCACGTGTTTTTTGACCGCCACATGCTTTTTGACAGATTTGTAAACAAAGCCACGTGCTTTTTGACAGCTGTCATGTACAACAACGCATCGCTAACCTCAATACTGCCATCTTGACGGACCTAAACCTCAGTAGTACCAACTTAACCTAACTAGCGCGCGGTAAACAAAGCCACGTGCTTTTTGACAGCCACGTGCTTTTTTGACAGCTATCATCCGCCATCTTTAAACCACAGAGCACTGTGCTACCCTCTTTAGATGTAAAATTCGTCACCTGTCATCGGCAGTGCTGCCATCTTGGCGGGCCTAAACCTTAGTGCTACCAAATTAACCTCACTAGCTCGAGATAAACAAATCCACGTGCTTTTTGACAGCCACGTGCTTTTTTGATAGCTGTCATCCGCCATCTTTAATCCATAGAGCACAGTGCTGCCCTCTTTAGCTACTTACCTTTGAAATGTGGTGGCGGATAATTTGAAAAATGCTTTTCGAAAAGCAGCCATCTTTAATCCAGAGAGAACAGTGCTGCCCTCTATGTGGTGGCGGCAAATTGAAAAATTCCACGTGCTCTTGTTTGAAAACAAACTCACGTGCTTTTTTGACAGCTGTCATCTGCCATCTTTAATCTATAGAGCAGAGTGCTGCCCTCTTTAGTTTGAAATGTGGTGGCGGTAAATTCCACGTGCTCTTGTTTGGAAACAAAACCATGTGCTTTTTGACAGCTGTCATCCGCCATCTTTAATCAACAGAGCACCGTGCTGCTATCATGCGGGCAATTTCATCACCTGTCATCCGCCATCTTTAATCCACAGAACACCGTGCTGCCCCCTTTATGGCTACTACCTTAAGCACGTAGTAGCGGGCAATTTGAAAAGTTCTGCTAGCTATCATCCACCATCTTCAATCAAGAGAGCACCGCGCTGCCATCTTTAGCTAGATACCTTTGAAATGTGGTGGCGGCAAATTGAAAAATTCCACGTGCTCTTGTTTGGAAACAAACTCACGTGCTTTTTTGTCAGCTACCATCCGCCATCTTTAATCAACAGAGCATAGTGCTGCCCTCTTTAGTTTGAAATGTGGTGGCGGCAAATTCCACGTGCTCTTGTTTGGTAAACATAGCCACGTGCTTTTTTGACAGCTGTCATCCGCCATCTTTAATCCAGAGAGCACCGTGCTGCCCTCTTTATCGTAGTAGATGTAAATTCGTCACCTGTCGTACGCAGTGCTGCTATCTTTAGCTAGATACCTTTGAAATGTGGTGGTGGATAATTTAAAAAGAAAAATTCTACAGCAGTCCTCTCTCGACGCTAATTGCATAAGATGGCGGCTATACATGACTCCTTAAGGGTGCTTACGCAAGATGGCTGCTATACACAGGTTCTTATGAGACGCCCTTGGGATGCTTGCGCAAGATGGCGGTTATACAAGGCTCCTTATGAGACGCCCTAGTGATGCTTGCGCAAGATGGCGGTTGCTCTTATGAGGCGGCTTAAGGGTCCTTGCACAAGATGGCTAGAGACGCCCTAATGATGCTTGCGCAAGATGGCGGACACAAGATGGCGGCTATACACGTCTCCTTATGAGACGCCTTAAGGGTGCTTGCGCAAGATGGCTGCTGCTCTTAGCTTAGAGGCTAACGCGTCATGCTAGTTCGATTTATTAAATTTGGGGCTTAAATGCAAAATGTTAAATATCTCGAAAGCGATGCATCGTAGAGCAAAACGGACAAAAAATTTTCTGCCCAGTACCTCGGTTCGCAGTACGAGGAACAAGAAAAACATAGTCTAATGATGAGATCAACGGTTCGGTTCCTACTTAGGCCCTTTAGCATTCGCTCTGTTTTAGCTTGTATTGAAGCAAGTCTTCGTAACATGATCAGGTTTAGCTATGGTAGAGAGTATAACGTGCCGTGCAGGTTCGATTCATTAAATTTGGGGTTTAAATGTAAAATGTTAAATATCTCGAAAACGGACAAAATTTTTCTACCTGATACCTAGGTTTGCAGTATCAGGAACATGATAGCATAAGAAAAACTTAGTCTAATGATGAGATCGACGGTTCGATTCCTACTTAGGCCCTTTGGCATTGGCAGCTATCTATTTCTACAAGATGGTGGCTATACATAGCTTCTTATGAGACAGCTTAAGAGCGCTTGCACAAGATGGCTGCTGCTCTTATGAGACGCCCTAGGGGTGCTTGCGGGAGGTAGCAGCGACAAGACGATGACTATACACAGCTGCTTATGATACGGTCTAGAGGTGCTTACACAAGATGGTGGCTGCTCTGATGAAGAAAGCTAGCTTTGCATCGTGCAGGTATCTTTACAGCACTAAACCTCATACCTTTGAAATGTGGTGGCGGGCAATTTGAAAAATTCGACGTGCTTTTTCTTCACAGCAGCTATCTTTAAACAATAGCGGCTATACATAAGCTGTTAAGGCCTCCTCTCATGTCAAGGCATAGCTCTATCGAACAAGTTTAAACCTGCATCGGGATAGCTAGAGTAAGCATGTGCTGCAGTGATGACGTCATTATGCATGTTTAGACTTGCAAATCACTAAAGAAACATAACAAGATTAGAATCGAACACCGCACTCTATGCCGTTAACTTTATCATGTGATCGGAACATTGATTGATGTGTTTAGAACACTAAATAAGTGATCAAGACTATAATAGAACACTGTACTCGATACAACATGTGTTTAGAACATGTCAGGGGATACCTTTGTTCTAAGAAGATTAGATTACCGCACATTCCTTGTAGGGCTAATAGGCTAAAGGGCTAATGGGCTAAAGGGCTAAAGGGCTAATGGGCTAATGGGCTAAAGGGCTAGGGCGCCTCTCCTCTCTTTATCCGGGCTTGAGACCGGCTCTACAACTAGAGGCGGAGTTAACACCCTAAGGAAGGGAGAATGTTGGGAAATAATCTATTCGAATATAGCTACTCGATCGACTATATACTACAGATGGATGACTTAGGTGAGGGTAAGCGCTTACTTAATAATACCTACACGACGTAATTCATACTCTATTTCAAAAATATCTTCTTTGTATTGTGTGTAACCAGCATCATGATAGGCTCTTAGCAGTTGTAAACGTTTTACGAGTACGTTGGGGTCTTTACAGTAGCTTATATCTACATAGGGTAACAGAGGCTTGTTGTGAACTTTGAGTCTATATGCAGACAGTTGATGTGCAGGGACTTGTTTTGATGTAATACGTGCTTCAGCAGTAGCGTTTCTAGGTACAAACATAACTTGTTTCGATAGCGATGAAGCGTTGAAATTTCCTTCTTCTTTAACTTGCATCTCTTCTTGAGATGTTTGCACTTCGACAGAACGTGTAGTAGGCTTAGGAAATGAAGTAAAATCATCAAGCTGTAATGGCAATGAATTTTCTTCTTCTTCTACTTTCCCTTTACTACTGTTTTGATCAACATCATTATCCTTATTATCATAATCATGATCTTGCCTCTCTTTATCTTGAAGTTTGTGCTCAGTAACAGAACGTGCAGCAGGCTTAGACAACAAGGGAGACTTAAAAATCTCTCGCAGAGGTGTACTTTTTAAACATAAATCAGTGTTCGCTGGAATATGGTTGAGCTCTTTGTATTTTGTTCCCGATGAAGCTACATTACACGCGGCTTCATGACGTTGAGCGTTGTATGCGTTCTTGAACTCTCTTCTACAATGTTTGCATTGAAAAATCGTCCTACATGATATCTCATGACGTCTCCTGTGATAGCTTCGGGAAAATGCTTTTCCACACTCTTCGCAAATATACCTAGAAATAGGTTTTTCCATGACGGACTTTTATCTTCTGCTAACAGATTCTTCTTTAAATCTACTCGACATTTGTTACTCTCTACTTCGATGATGCGAACAGCTTAGCGATTAAGAGTAAACTAACACAAAAGCGTATAACCAAGGTAGCAACAGTAAGGTTTAAGCCCATCAAGATGGCAAGAGTGAGGTTAGCGACGTTCTGCTGTTGGATTTTAAATTCCGCGCTATAACATGCATAAGGTGGCAGCCTTGAGGTTTACTGCCGTAAAGATGGCAGCAGTGAGGTTAGCGACGCTCTATTGTCCTTCAAAGTGAGGTTAGGGTTCGTCAAGAAGACAGCTGTCAAAAAAGCACGTGGCTATGTTTACCAAACAAGAGCACGTGGTCGTGACGTCACGGTCACGTAGTATGCTGCTTCAGCATGCAATGTTCAATGTCTACACCTACGTAGTAAATACTCTGCTATGTTCACAAAATTTTTACTCACAACTATTTTTTATGCTTCAAGTTCGCGCACATAGGTTATGTTAAGATAGCAGCACACGTACAAGCGATGGTCACGTGCTCTAGTAGAAGATGCTTGCATTATCAAAAGGTGATATGTACACGCTTTTAAACCTTGCTATCATTACCGCTGCCATGTTCGCAAGATTTTCAAAGATCGCTATTCTTTGTGCTTTAAGTTCGTTCGCATAGGTCATGCTAAAGTAGCAGAGCAAACACATGCGAACGTTGTACATTCTAGCGGGATGTGTTTAGTACGATAGTTGATGCATGCAAAATCGATAGGTGTTGTGTACACACTTTGAAACTTAACTATTCTTCATGCTTTAAATCCGTGCACATAGGTTATGCTAAGATAGCAGCACACACTTGCGGGAGAGGTTTTGTACTGTAGTTGATGCATGTATAATCGATAGGTAATGCGTACACGCTTTTAAAACATTGCTATTCTTACTGCTGCTGCTGCTGCTATGTTCACAAGATTTTTATACATCAGTATTCTTTATGCTTTAAGTGCATGCGTATAAGTTATACTAAGTTAGCAGCATACTTATAAGGTTGTTGCACGCTCTAGTGGAAAAAGTTGAGTAAGAAATACGATGCATGCAAAATCGATAGGTGATGTGTACACGCTTTGAACTTGGGTATTCTTTGTGCTTTAACTTCGTGCACATAGGTTATGTTAAGATTGCAGCACACACAAGCGATGATCGCACGCTGTTGTGGCAGAAGTTTAGTACAAGAGTTAATGCGTGAAAAATTGACTGGTGTTGTGTACACGCTACTCTTCGTGCTTTAAGTTCACGCACATAGGTAGCAGCACACAATTGCGAACGTTGTACACTCTAGCGGTAGAAGTTTAGTACGATAGTCGATGCATGCAAAATCGATAGGTGATGTGTACACGCTTTGGAGCATAGCTATTCTTTGTGCTTTAACTTTATACACATACGTTAGCAATACACATATGCGATCGTTGTACACTCTGGCGGTAAAAAATAGTCGATGCATGCAAAATCAATAGGTGATGGGTACACGCTGTTAAACATCGTTATTTTTTGTGCTTTAAGTTCGTGCGTATAGGCTATGCTAAGATAGGAGTACAATCTAGCGGAAGAAGTTCAGGGTGATCTGTACACGCTTTGAAACATGATTATTCTTTGTACTTTAAGTTCATGCACATAGGTTATGCTAAGATAGCAGCACAATCTAGAGGAAGAAGTTTAGTACGAGAGTCGATGCTTGCAAAATCGATAAGTAATATGTACACGCTTTGAAACATGGCTATTCTTTGTACTTTAAGTTCATGCACATAGGTTATGCTAAGATAGCAGCGCAATCTAGCGCAAGAAGTTTAGTACGAGACTCGATGAATGCAAAATCGATAGGTGATGTGTACACGCTTTGAAACATGGCTATTCTTTGTACTTTAAGTTCATGTGTATAAGTTATGCTAAGATACCAGCACAATCTACCTGAAGAAGTTCAGTACGAGATTCGATACATGCAAAATCGATAGTTGATGCGTACACGCTTTGAAAAATGACTATTCATTGTACTTTAAGGTCATGCGTATAGGTTATGCTAAGATAGCAGCACGATCTAGCGGAAGAAGTTTAGTACGAGAGTCGATGCATGTAAAATCGATAGGTGATGTCTACACGCTTTAAAACATGGCTATTCATACTGCTGCTCTTTTCCTAAGATTTTTAAACATAGCTAATCCTAATGCTGCTCTTAACGACGTAGAGCTAAGGATTGATTACGTGACCGTGAAGTCACGACCACGTGCTCTTGTTTGGTAAACATAGCCACGTGCTTTTTTGACAGCTGTCTTCTTGACGAACCCTAACCTCACTTTGAAGGACAATAGAGCGTCGCTAACCTCACTGCTGCCATCTTTACGGCAGTAAACCTCAAGGCTGCCACCTTATGCATGTTATAGCGCGGAATTTAAAATCCAACAGCAGAACGTCGCTAAACTCACTCTTGCCATCTTGATGGGCTTAAACCTTACTGTTGCTACCTTGGTTATACGCTTTTGTGTTAGTTTACTCTTAATCGCTAAGCTGTTCGCATCATCGAAGTAGAGAGTAACAAATGTCGAGTAGATTTAAAGAAGAATCTGTTAGCAGAAGATAAAAGTCCGTCATGGAAAAACCTATTTCTAGGTATATTTGCGAAGGGTGTGGAAAAGCATTATCCCGAAACTATCACAGGAGACGTCATGAGATATCATGTAGGACGATTTTTCAATGCAAACATTGTACAAGAGAGTTCAAGAACGCATACAACGCTCAACGTCATGAAGCCGCGTGTAATGTAGCTTCATCGGGAACAAAATACAAAGAGCTCAACCATATTCCAGCGAACACTGATTTATGTTTAAAAAGTACACCTCTGCGAGAGATTTTTAATTCTCCCTTGTTGTCTAGGCCTGCTGCAAGTTCTGTTACTGAGCACAAACTTCAAGATAAAGGGAGGCAAGATCATGATTATGATAATAGGATAATGATGTTGATCAAAACAGTAGTAAAGGGAAAGTAGAAGAAGAAGAAAATTCATTGCCATTACAGCTTGATGATTTTACTTCATTTCCTAAGCCTACTACACGTTCTGTCGGAGTGCAAACATCTCAAGAAGAGATGCAAGTTAAAGAAGAAGGAAATTTCAACGCTTCATCGCTATCGAAACAAGTTATGTTTGTACCTAGAAACGCTACTGCTGAAGCACGTATTACATCAAAACAAGTCCCTGCACATCAACTGTCTGCATATAGACTCAAAGTTCACAACAAGTCTCTGTTACCCTATGTAGATATAAGCTACTGTAAAGACCCCAACGTACTCGTAAAACGTTTACAACTGCTAAGAGCCTATCATGATGCTGGTTACACACAGTACAAAGAAGATATTTTTGAAATAGAGTATGAATTACGTCGTGTAGGTATTATTAAGTAAGCGCTTACCCTCACCTAAGTCATCCATCTGTAGTATATAGTCGATCGAGTAGCTATATTCGTATAGATTATTTCCCAACATTCTCCCTTCCTTAGGGTGTTAACTCCGCCTCTAGTTGTAGAGCCGGTCTCAAGCCCGGATAAAGAGAGGAGAGGCGCCCTAGCCCTTTAGCCCATTAGCCCATTAGCCCATTAGCCCTTTAGCCCTTTAGCCCTTTAGCCCATTAGCCCTTTAGCCTATTAGCCCTACAAGGAATGTGCGGTAATCTAATCTTCTTAGAACAAAGGTATCCCCTGACATGTTCTAAACACATGTTGTATCGAGTACAGTGTTCTATTATAGTCTTGATCACTTATTTAGTGTTCTAAACACTTCAATCAATGTTCCGATCACATGATAAAGTTAACGGCATAGAGTGCGGTGTTCGATTCTAGTCTTGTTATGTTTCTTTAGTGATTTGCAAGTCTAAACATGCATAATGACGTCATCACTGCAGCACATGCTTACTCTAGCTATCCCGATGCAGGTTTAAACTTGTTCGATAGAGCTATGCCTTGACATGAGAGGAGGCCTTAACAGCTTATGTATAGCCGCTATTGTTTAAAGATAGCTGCTGTGAAGAAAAAGCACGTCGAATTTTTCAAATTGCCCGCCACCACATTTCAAAGGTATGAGGTTTAGTGCTGTAAAGATACCTGCACGATGCAAAGCTAGCTTTCTTCATCAGAGCAGCCACCATCTTGTGTAAGCACCTCTAGACCGTATCATAAGCAGCTGTGTATAGTCATCGTCTTGTCGCTGCTACCTCCCGCAAGCACCCCTAGGGCGTCTCATAAGAGCAGCAGCCATCTTGTGCAAGCGCTCTTAAGCTGTCTCATAAGAAGCTATGTATAGCCACCATCTTGTAGAAATAGATAGCTGCCAATGCCAAAGGGCCTAAGTAGGAATCGAACCGTCGATCTCATCATTAGACTATGTTTTTCTTATGCTATCATGTTCCTGATACTGCAAACCTAGGTATCAGGTAGAAAAATTTTGTCCGTTTTCGAGATATTTAACATTTTACATTTAAACCCCAAATTTAATGAATCGAACCTGCACGGCACGTTATAATCTCTACCATAGCTAAACCTGATCATGTTACGAAGACTTGCTTCAATACAAGCTAAAACAGAGCGAATGCTAAAGGGCCTAAGTAGGAACCGAACCGTTGATCTCATCATTAGACTATGTTTTTCTTGTTCCTCGTACTGCGAACCGAGGTACTGGGCAGAAAATTTTTTGTCCGTTTTGCTCTACGATGCATCGCTTTCGAGATATTTAACATTTTGCATTTAAGCCCCAAATTTAATAAATCGAACTAGCATGACGCGTTAGCCTCTAAGCTAAGAGCAGCAGCCATCTTGCGCAAGCACCCTTAAGGCGTCTCATAAGGAGACGTGTATAGCCGCCATCTTGTGTCCGCCATCTTGCGCAAGCATCCTTAGGGCGTCTATAGCCATCTTGTGCAAGGACCCTTAAGCCGCCTCATAAGAGCAACCGCCATCTTGCGCAAGCATCACTAGGGCGTCTCGTAAGGAGCCTTGTATAACCGCCATCTTGCGCAAGCATCCCAAGGGCGTCTCATAAGAACCTGTGTATAGCAGCCATCTTGCGTAAGCACCCGTAAGGAGTCATGTATAGCCGCCATCTTATGCAATTTGCGTCGAGAGAGGACTGCTGTAGAATTTTTCTTTTTAAATTATCCACCACCACATTTCAAAGGTATCTAGCTAAAGATAGCAGCACTGCGTATGACAGGTGACGAATTTACATCTACTACGATAAAGAGGGCAGCACGGTGCTCTCTGGATTAAAGATGGCGGATGTCAGCTGTCAAAAAAGCACTTGGCTATGTTTACCAAACAAGAGCACGTGGAATTTGCCGCCACCACATTTCAAACTAAAGAGGGCAGCACTATGCTCTGTTGATTAAAGATGGCGGATGGTAGCTGACTAAAAAGCACGTGAGTTTGTTTCCAAACAAGAGCACGTGGAATTTTTCAATTTGCCGCCACCACATTTCAAAGGTATCTAGCTAAAGATGGCAGCACGGTGCTCTCTTGATTAAAGATGGTGGATGATAGCTAGCAGAACTTTTCAAATTGCCCGCTACTACGTGCTTAAGGTAGTAGCCATAAAGAGGGCAGCACGGTGTTCTGTGGATTAAAGATGGCGGATGACAGGTGATGAAATTGCCCGCATGATAGCAGCACGGTGCTCTGTTGATTAAGGATGGCGGATGACAGCTGTCTAAAAAGCACATGGCTTTGTTTCCAAACAAGAGCACGTGGAATTTACCGCCACCACATTTCAAACTAAAGAGGGCAGCACTCTGCTCTATAGATTAAAGATGGCAGATGACAGCTGTCAAAAAAGCACGTGAGTTTGTTTTCAAACAAGAGCACGTGGAATTTTTTAAATTTGCCGCCACCACATAGAGGGCAGCACTGTTCTCTCTGGATTAGAGATGGCTGCTTGTCGAAAAGCATTTTTCAAATTATCCGCCACCACATTTCAAAGGTAAGTAGCTAAAGAGGGCAGCACTGTGCTCTATGGATTAAAGATGGCGGATGACAGCTATCAAAAAAGCACATGGCTGTCAAAAAGCACGTGGATTTGTTTATCTCGAGCTAGTGAGGTTAAGTTGGTAGCACTAAGGTTTAGGCCCGCCAAGATGGCAGCACTGCCGATGACAGGTGACGAATTTTACATCTAAAGAGGGTAGCACAGTGCTCTGTGGTTTAAACATGGCGGATGATAGCTGTCAAAAAAGCACGTGGCTGTCAAATAGCACGTGGCTTTGTTTACCACGCGCTAGTTAGGTTGAGTTGGTACTACTGAGGTTTAGGTCCGTCATGATGGCAGTACTGAGGATAGCGATGCGTTGTTGTCGATGACAGCTGTCAAAAAGCACGTGGCTTTGTTTACAAATCTGTCAAAAAGCATGTGGCTGTCAAAAAACACGTGGCTTTGTTTACCTCGCGCTAGTGAGGTTAAGTTGGCACTACTGAGGTTTAGGCCCGTCAAGATGGCAGTACTGAGGTTAGCGATGCGTTGTTGTCTGTCAAAAAGCACGTGGCTGTCAAAAAACACGTGGCTTTGTTTACCTCATGCTAGTTAGGTTAAGTTGGCACTAGTGAGGTTTAGGCCCGTCAAGATGGCAGCAGTGAGGTTAGCGATGCGTTGTTGTCGATGACAGCTGTCAAAAAGCACGTGGCTTTGTTTACAAATTCAAATCTCCCGCCAAAATTCAAATTTCCCGCCAAAAATTCAAATTTCCCGCGGGAGGAGGAGGAGGAGGCGGGCGGCGGAGGAGGCCGCAGAATCCCTGCATTATACTACTCATAATGTTTAGTCTGTTGACAGATAACCTAAGTAGCAATGACTGCAATAAGGTAATATATTTCTCTGGGCTATGTTTCAGTGTAAAATCATTGGAAGTAATCAAGAACCCCAGTACCTTCTAACTACTTCAGTTGCAGTGTGAAATGGACCTGCAAGTAAAAATCAAAGAGGAACCAACCTGGCTTGAAAGAACAACAAATGCATCACTTGTGAATATCATGGCAAATAACTTTATAGAGGTCAGAATTTAACCCTTAGTAGCTGAATAAGTTTGACAGGGGCATAATTTACTATGTGCTTCCCCAATATTAACCCCAGCAGTCGCCATTTTCTACATGGGCATCTAGGAAAAGTATGTCTCTCTTTTGTTTCTTTGTCTGGGAGTATGTGATAATGTGCTACGCAAGGCAGCCAACTCTTAGGAAGTACAAACAACAGTATTTATATACATCTATAGGTCCAACTAGTGACATAAACTTTGTTCATGGGGCAAGGAAAGGGGTTCTGGTGGAACATGCCCCCAGATTATGGTCGCCAAGTGGACAATTGGCCTCTAGCATTTACTAGGGAGATGGCAGTACATGCTATGTTTGATAGTGGCAAAACGCTGAATTGAAGTTGTGGACTTGATAGTGAAGGAACCTTGGTTAGGTCCAGCTACCAATGAAGTTGTGACAGGCAGCGTTTCAAGATCGAGGCATCAGGACAATTCATGAGTTAAGTACCCATCAAATGACTGTTTATTGTTTATTGATTACCTCTGGCATTTAAAGTTGAAAACTTCATGATTGTTCCGTATTGAATAGAGAAATAAGATGTACAATATTATAGGGAAGGATCCACCTTTCAATACTCCGTAGTAAGTTCAAGTGTCATTATCAGCCAATTAGCGAAGATCTTAAAACAACTAATATATTGAACACAGGCAAAAAATTAACATTGTATCATATCGTAGCAATTCAGTTAATGTTCAAAACACAATAATCACAGTCAAGAGAGTAAACAGAACATCACTATCTTGCGCCGAAAACAAATATAGTTGAAGTTCATAAGCAGATCAAGTATGCACTTATGTAAAGTCGTTGCTAGGCAGGTCTTGTAGGCATTTGTTTCTCCGGCCGAAGAGTAAAAGGTGACGTGAATGAAGTCTTAGGAAAGCAGTGTAGGATTTAATTTCATCAAATTCAAAGTGGATATATAGGTTTTAAAATAATTTAAAACGTTAAAAAAGAATAAAGCCAAATAAAAATATATTAAAAAATAGGAAGAAATAATGAAAGAAATACGAGGTTCAACTCGAAACAACTTGCCGTAGTAATTGATAAAGAAATGATAAATAGAGAAAGGGGGTAGGGAACGTTTATTAGAGGGTGGTGATGGTGGTGGTGGTGGTTATTGTTATTAGAGGAAATACAATTTGGCAACAATCCTTTATATAACACTAATTCGAGGAAAAAAGAGGAAGAGAACCGACACTTCGAAAAATGAAGATATCGGTTAAAGGAAGACAAGGGCCACGAAGGGCGTGAAAAAGAAAAACTCCCTAGCCCTCCCAAACCTAATAGCATCGGGGTCGGAAAAGAACAAGAGTTGACCAAGGAAGGTCGGTCAGGATAGATGAAAGTGAGGAGCCTGGCACAAGTAAGTGGAAGCAATGCCAGGACTGAGCTAAGGGCCCCGTGATCGCCAACCCATGCTCCGAAGTTCGGAGCCCCTGGGGGATGGAGGGTGGGAAGGAAAGAAAAATGGAAGGGATCCGATACTTCGAGAAATGAAGATATCAGCCAAAGGAAGACGAGGGCCACGAAGGGTGTGAAAATGAAAGACTCCCTAGCCCTCGGAAACCTCGGAAATTAAATCCTACACTGTTTTCCTAAGACTTCATTTACGTCACCTTTTACTCTTCGGCCGGAGAAACAAATGCCTACAAGACCTGCCCAGCAACGAATTTACATAAGTGCATACTTGATCTGCTTATGAACTTCAAATATATTTGTTTTCGGCGCAAGATAGTGATGTTCTGTTTACTCTCTTGACTGTGATTATTGTGTTTTGAACATTAACTGAATTGCTACGATATGATACAATGTTAATTTTTTGCCTGTGTTCAATATATTAGTTGTTTTAAGATCTTCGCTAATTGGCTGATGATGACACTTGAAATGTGTTGAAACCGGTCCCAATAAACAGGTTGTAACTACCTTTTAGTTCAACTTACTACGGAGTATTGAAAGGTGGATCCTTCCCTATAATATTGTACATCTTCTTACCTCTGGCATTTATTGAAATGGATTTCTGTAGGTTGTATGGCTGTGTTTTTATTCTCCATGGTTTGGTAATGGTATCGTTGTGGGATTGACATCATCTCCTATCATACATTATCGAATTTTAGTGCTAGTAGCTGCTAAACTGAAGGACAATTGTGGTTGATGGATTTAATTCGATTATGGCCAGTAGGTCTTTGAATCTCATAGTGATAATGATATTCCAGGTAAGATTTGCATCATTTAAACTTCTTTACAATGTTACTAATGTTGGGTGATCTCATAGTAAAACTCTGCCTTGGCGGAGAAGCTGTGAAATAATTTAGGAGAAGAAGCGACTTATTGTTATCATCTTTCCTTGCTCTGTCTGTTGCTACTGTAAACACAGTAAATTGTAATCTTCTGAATGTGTGGCTTACAGTTCAGTCTCTCTTCATCTGATAGCTTACATGGTGATGTGATAACATTCTACTTTCATGTTGGCGAGTGTAATTTGGGTCCATTCTAGAGGTATTTGATGAAGCTGAATATCCCAGCACACGTCTGTAGTTATACTGGCATAAAAGTGAATTCCTGCACATCATTCTTGCATCTCAGATTCTTTGAAAACCTTGAGAGTTGGAAGAGGGATATTCAATGAATAATTGTGACTCGACAGCAAAAATCTACTCCCAACACTGTGAACTGCTAATTTATAGATGTGATATTGTCCAGGAGTTGCTTAAAGGTGAAATTCGGCAGCTTATGCACACTGTTCTCTGAATAAATGTTTGCTGGTTGAGTTCTAAATTACAGACACTACAGAAGAGAACGGTGTCTGAACATATCTGAGATGCGAGTGCACTGCTATTCAAGATCTATACTCTTGACACTTTTGTTATGTTCTATTCTTGGGTATATAGAAAAAAACAATAGCTGTCATCAACAACAACGGAATTCAAGAACTACAATGTGATCCTACAAATACATTTCAAAACAAAATAAAACAAGCTATCCAGCAAACAGACTTCATTCTCACAGAACAAGAAAAAGAAAGCCTCACCATCAAAAAATCCCAAACTCCCCACAGTAAGAGCCATCCCCAAAATACACAAAAGCTCATGTCCCATTAGACCAATAGTAAATTATGATGTGCCAAGTTACAATTTAAGCTAACAACTGAAAAAATCCTAAAAGAGAAAGTCTCACATAAAGAAGACAGATAAATTAAAACCAGCCTAGAACTAATCAACCCCTTCCCGCCCGAAAGCGCCCGACTGTTCACTTTGCCTTATGGTCCTTTTTGCCCGAAAACACCCAGCTGCATTATCTGCATACGTGTGCAATCTATGCAATAGTTTTGTATTTTTAGGTGGTGAATTGTTTATTAGGCATTGATGGACATGCAGTACAATATACTAGCCTTAGGAAATAAAAGAAGAGTGAGAATTTGTCTTGAAGTTGTCTAGGCAACGGTCTTGAACTTCCGCGAGTGCTTGTCAGCTGTTTAGTTCGTAAACATGACGGGATTGAATACTGCGGATATTGAGACTGAGCTGAATAACGGCATAAGAAATGACACAGAATTGTTGAGCAGGGGTGAAGGTAAATTTTTAGTGAGTAAATAACATATCAACAAAGATAATTTTACTGATAACTGTGGTATAAGTGAAAACGGATGTCTAGAAATCAGACCTGATGATGATGCGGCTGCAATTCAGATAACACAAACATTTTGTTTCATTATTCAATGATTATACGGATGATGTTGAACCTATCAATAATTTCAAAAGAGAGTAATGAGAAATAGGTTATATTTTTACATATGTTAGGCGGAGACAATCTATTCATTGACATTACCGATTGCGTATATATTAATACAGCAATCAAACAGGCGCATTTCAGTAAAATAGAAACAGAATGGCAAGACACTTGCTAGAGGAAATGAAAGTTGATATACAAGGTCACCATTACACTTCCAGAATCTCATCTTTATTGGCTTAGGTGGATTTAGACAACATGAGAATATGACAAATACAGCCTACCTCAGTGTTGAGTGTCTCCAGCACGGGTGGGGGTTTGAACCGACAAACTTATGACTCAACGAATAGAAAAATGGACATGATAGTATGTTAAATGTTGTAAATGATGGCATGTTTTCTAATATTATTGAAAATGAAACTTTGTGCTCTGCTTGAATGTTTCCTAATTAATAGGTTGAAACCTGGGGATAAGCATAGCAAAAATGTGGGTGGTAAAGGGTTAAAGATACCCTTTGACATCACTAACATGTACACCAACGTAACAATAGATGAATCCATTAAAATTATCGAAAATCTTCATAAAGAAAATACTTCACTGCAGGAAACCAAAGAAATAATTAGCCTTATTAGAACAATGCTACACCAAAATTGCTTTGCATTCACTGACAAGATTTATTTCCACAAAGAAGGGTTAGCCATGGGCTCACCATTATAAGGTATAATAGCAAACATTTTTTGAATAACTTTGAAAACATCTTTTGAACGTATCAGCATTCAAAAGGAATATTATACTGGAGCAGGTATGTAGGCGACATCATGTGCATATGATAATGACTTCACTAATGCACACCAGTTATTAAACACACTAAATGATTTACAAAATTCCACCAGCTTCACAATGGAGCAAGAATCTAATAAGAAAATAACACCACAATCAGCAGGAATAATGGAAACCTGTCTTAAAAAGTGTACAGAAATCCCACTCAGGTGTTGCATGCCATTGACGAGTCTAACCATGCATACACACTAAAAATAGCTTGATTGAATACAATGATACACAGAGCTGTTTCCATACCAATGAGCACAATGGAGTTCAATGAAGAGGCACAAATTGTTAAACAAATCATAAAAGAAGACAACCGCCCTCCAGGCACAGTGGATAAAATATTAAACAAACAAAAGGAAAGTCCCTGGAAAACCACCACACTTGGTTCTCAACTACATTAATAATAACACATAAAAAGTAAGTTATATCTTTAGGAAACAGGGTTTTAATTAACCTTTAGGATGAACAACACACTGCAGAGACACATCAACAAGTGCACCTAAACAAAAAAGACCCTTTCTCAAAGTCACGAGTCTATGAACTCCAGTGCCAAGAACTTAACTGCAATGCCACCTATATAGGTCAGACAAAACAAAATTTCCACACAAGATTCAAAGAACACAATAAACGATCAGATATAATCAGCATTCAGCCTTTGGGGAGCACATATACGACAGTTCACACTATTTCACAGACATCAACACAGATCTAAAAATTTTACACATTGAAAATAAAATAAAATCTTCGAATATGAGGGAAGCAATCGAGATCTACATCCCAAAAAGTGCTAACGTAACCAACTTAAATGACCATACACACTTAAAAAATTCCCCGCACATCGCTCTACTCACATAATATCTGGACCGTACTTACTCATTGAATTGGCATTTATCACAATAATATCCTATAGATATTCTCTATTTCAATTCCATACATTATTCATCTAAAATCATTCAGTTGCATTTATCCATCTTACATAAAAGTACATTATAACATGAAGTAGGTTAATAACCTTCTCTCCCCTCTCCAGTGTGGAAAGAGTATTCCAGAGTGCTCCACTAGTTCCATCCTACTTCCCCCTCTCCTCTCCATGGTACAGTGTACTAGATTTTAACATCCAATAGGAGGGATCCACAATGTTCGGCACTCCCCTCTCATGCTTCCCTTCCTCTCTCCGTAAGGTTTGTGCTATACTCAAAACCTTCCATTTACCTCTCCATGACCACAGTCGTGAAATAGTATTTGGTGACAACAAAGTTGGCATTGGCAGTCAAGATAAGTTCAGGAGTTTTCTCGATATATTAATACTTGTAAATTTCTTATTTGTCAGTACTGGCACATATTATCACTGAACTCTCTATCATTGACAAGTTTATGCAACCTAAACAATGCTGTACATATATGCATATTTTGTGTGATTTCATAGAGTCTGAGGATGTTCTTGTAGAATGAAACATGTCATTCTTTGTATAATAGAGTGTTTATTTTTACGGGTATGTTTATAGTGTAATAATTTATGTTAAAATTGTATGTTTGACAAACTAGAAAGTTTTTTGTTACATTTAACTAAGTCTACAATGGAAAGTATGGCTTCATCTTTAACAAACTCTCCATTTTGTGCGTCATTTTATCTTCCTTTCCTTAGTTCAGCTACTGTTCGATTTCTTCTGTATTAAATGGGATAAGTGAGTATATTCTGGAATTTTATACTTTAATTCGCTTTTACTAGTAAACTAACTTGTAATAGAATGTAAGCTTTTGATCACAGTCCCTCCTGCACCCCTGCAGTGTCAAAACGTTTCATGAATCCAAGTGAAAAATTTAAAGGTCTCGTAGTACGAGGGCCATCCGAGAAATAGGTTTCCCTATTTTACAAAAAATACAAGCAGGCTATTTACACTTGTGCTGGCCCTGCAGTGTGGGGGTAGCATGCCTGCCTCTTACCCAGAGGCCCCGGGTTCAATTCCTGGCCAGGTCAGGGATTTTTACCTGCATCTGAGGGCTGATTGGAGGTCTACTCAGCCTATGTGATTAAAATTGAGGAGCTATCTGACAGTGAGATGGTGGCCCTGGTCTAGGAAGTCTAGAATAACGACGGAGAGGATTGTTCGTGCTCACCACATGACACATCGTAATCTGTAGGCCTTTGGGCTGAGCAGTGGTCACTTGGTAAGCCATGGCCCTAAGGGGGCTGTTGCCCCATGGTGCTTGGTTTTATTTACCTTTGAAAAATATTTAATTTTCATTCTACAACTCGTACACTACTTTTCCACATAGTCACTATTTCAGTCCAAACATTTTGTTATCTTGGCAGCAGTTTCTTGATACCTTCATCATACCGGGTCGGGTCCCATCTCTGTAGACAGCGGTGCACTTCCTCTTCCACCTCTTCATCAGTTGCAAACCGCTTACCTCCAGGGTGCAACTTGAGTTGTGGATAGAGATGGAAATCACTCGGGTCAAGTTCCGCAGAATAAGGTGGATGGGGAAAAAGGTCCCTTTTGAAGTTCTGCAGCAAATACTGCGTCCTTTGAGCTGAATGGGTAATATTTTCTGAGACAAGACAAGAACGTTTTCATTCGATTTCAACTCTGAGCTTCGTGAGGACCGTGCAGGACCTCTCATGTGTGACCACAGTGCATTGGGGGCAGTCAGTCAACCAATACAACATCATTACAGTCCCAAAAGGCAGTAGCCAAAACTATGACTACAGAGGCTGAGGTCTAACCGGGCAAGTTGGCCATGCGATTAAGGCCGTGCAGCTGTGAGCTAGCATCTAGGAGATAGTGCGTTCGCACCCCACTGTCGGCAGCCCTGAAAATGGTTTTCCGTTTTTTCCCATTTTCATACCAGGTAAGTATAGGGGATGTACCTTAATTAACGCCACAGCTGCTTCCTTCCCACTCCTAGGCTCTTCCTCTCCAATTGTCAACATAAGACCTATTTGTGTCGGTGCGATGTAAAGTAAATTGTAAAAAAGATTCTGAGGTCTTGGCCCTTTTTTATGAGCATGTTCGCCAAGTTTCTTCCATAGCATGCTTTGTGGTTTTGTTTTTAGAGTTGAATAATGCACACTGCTTTCATCTCCAATAACAATGCGGGAAAACATTTGATCTCCCTCTCTTTGAAGCATTTGCAGGAAAGCTCAGGCTACCTCGTTCTGTTGCTTGTGAGCATCAGTAAGAAAACTTGGGACCCATCTTGCACAGACTTTTCAATACTGCAAGATATTCAACAATATCATTGCAATAAAGGACTGCCAGTTTCCGTGCCGGGAGGCAGTAGATTCATTATCTCATCAGTGCTGACGCATTTATCTTTGTCCACCACATTCTGACCAACAGTGGCTGTAATGGGCCTGGCGCTGCGCTGTCATCATGTACATCTTGCTGCCATTCCAGGAACTATGAATGCCAGCATGCATCTTTCACTATAAACTCACACCAAATGGCAATGTATATTGGTAGCCATTTCATTTTTTGCCGTGGAAAAGCGAATAACAGGACAGAGTTCACAAGTGGAAACGCTTTCAAGTGGTAGCTCCATGGCAGGTAGCGCCATACTGGTGAACACAGAGCAAGCACGTGCGGTTGAAGATCACCTTACCCCAGCCATACGCCAGTGGAAGTTCCTACAGTACCAACTTAATTCTAAAACTTGTGGTATGCAGAGAAAAAATAAGGAAACTTATTTATTGGATGACCTTCGTAGATCATGAAAGAGCTTCTGTAACTGCAGATGTACACTCCAACACTGATGGTGTTCTCATCCCCACAGTTCTTCACAGAACACTGCATAACATCCTTGTAGTAGTAAAACATTTCATTTGTAGTTGCTTTATGTTTGACCTGCAACATCTTTCCCTGGTCTATGACAGTGATAAGCCTGCTTCTTTCATGTTCGTTTTTTATTTTTACACTTGGATGAACAGAACTGTCTCAATGCAGTATTTATCCCCTGTGAGCTTGGCAAAAACCAGATTATAGAAAGTGATTAAAATGTTTCAAGGGATTTTGATCTGTCTGTCTAAACAAAATGTATGTTAAGAGCATAGTATTAATATTTCTCACTGTATGGCAAAAGATTTAGGACAGTTTTAATACTTGGATATGATTCAAACAACCTCAATGATTTGATAGACGTAATTGTATACATAAAATCAATTAATATAATTTAGTGTTTATGTCTGTGGCAGATTCCTTCCAAAATTTTGTGCGAGATGGTCCCAATTTCATCTCTGGTAGGATATCTTCTGGTATGGCTAGAAAATGCTTCTCACTTTATATTTGGTTCTCAGTCTCATGCTTTCTCTGACATTAGGTTTGAACAAGGATGATAACACCGTTCTCAGTGCAGCCTTTGGTTTTGAAATCCTCTGCTGGTAGAAATCTCCCTTAAACAGTAGTAAAATTTTGAAAGTAACTGTAATACTTGGAAGTAGTAAATTATCACGCTCATTTGTTGGTGACTGTATTTGTAGATGTGTGTTACGTGCATAACTTATGTATCTTATTTTCCACAGGAAAATATTGAAAATGTATCAGAAATGATACCACTGAAAAAAGAAGCCAAATCAGAGATAACAGGGCGAGGGCCAATGCAGGAAAACTCACTTGAGGTAATGTACATAATTTGATAAGCCATTGTTAGGTACTGAAAATAGAAAATTGCTGAACAGATATCAGTGGTTGACCCTTCATTTCAATACATATGATTGATACACTTTTTTATGAGATTGACTGTTTACTTACCTAATTTTCACGTTTCCTTCATGTTCTTTAAGATCTTGCATTATGTATCATGCAGCAGTTGGGATAGATCCAAAGACCTCTACTGTATATCATTCGGGAGGTGGTATCATTGCTACTAATATTTTTGACTTAGTGAATATTTTCAAACACGGAGTTGCTATAAGGAGCACTTTTTTGTTACTGTTCCTGGGTATTTTACTAGTTGTTCCAAATGAAACACCATTGTAATCTTGTTGATTATATTAATTATTGACTTCTAGATAATACAATTATTTGTAGATACAAGTTGCAGGTGATTGCTTACTGTCAGAATTCACTTACGTACTACACACATTGTAGCCATCTTGTGGCAAGTAGAAAACATTCTTATCCTTCCTAATGTGGTGATACTAGTCTATGATGACTTATAATATTACTTAAACTTTCAATGAATAAATGAGCCCTTCTAGAGTGATCTTGCCTTTCTGTTTCATATGTGGTAAAGGACAGTGTTTGTGAATAGGCTTTGTATGTTCCCCATTACTCATCTGAACATTTGTTACATGAATTAGGATACACATTTGACCACTGCCATCGTGTGTTTCTTTCAGTGTGACTATGTTGTTTAGGGGTATTTATTGGGATATTTAATTGACAATCTCTTTCAGGAATTCTGGGTTGGCTGCTGAATATACAGCCATCTGGATAATGAGAGAGGAAGTATAATCATGATCAGGGAGTGTAGTATTTTTCTCTCCTACAAGGAAATTGGATGTAGTTAGGTAAGAAGTGCCAAAAGGGTCGTCATTTAACTTTAGTGAGGAGATGTGAGTATGTGTTGTAAGAGTGGTCCATTCTTTGTTGGTCAAGAAATAAGAATTCATCACTCTTCTATGGTGATATATCAGACTGTTGACAGCTGCTGCTCGTTTTCTATCAAAGTGTAGTGCTGCAGGAGGGATGGAATTCTGTATCAGTCCCATGCCTGCAGTTGCAGGGAAGAGCTGGTTTTTCTCAGGATTGTTTTTCAGAAAAGCCTTGATTTCCTTAGCTGCTCTGAAGAAGTTTGTGCCATTATCACTGTAAATGTTCAGGGGGTGACCTCTGTGAAAATAAGTGAACAAAGAGAGGCGAGCAATGTAGTTGTGAGATTAGGTATCATGTCTATGTAGAGAGACTTGGTAGCTAGGCAGTCTGGTCTTGTTCCATCTCACGCCAATGTTTATGAGAATTGAGCCAGCTTAGTCTATTCTAGTGTTAAGAAATGGGTACACGCACACTTTGTGTATTTCGCGCTAATTGTTCAGAAGTATCTGCATTTAACTTACGACCCTTGAGACGTGCATAAATGTTGCTTCTTTACCGCCCCCCTTGCTGATGGGATCCGAAACTTGCCTCTCAGAGATGTGATTAAGGGTTGAGTGCCATGATGAAGTAGTCGAAGTTGTTCCGCAATGATAATTAGATTAGTGAGATGATGATATATATACAGAATGATCTAATATTTCCTCCCCACTAGAATTAAGATATTGTGCAGTCTTCTGCCGACAAGGAGATGGCTTCTTGATCTATGATTATGGTTATAATCAATATGATTTAATATTTTCTACAGAACATTAATGCAACATTTGAGTGGAGGGTTCAACTGCGATATGAACAGTGGACTTGAATTTCACTCTTGTTTATAACAATCTGAGATAAATCAAAAACAATATGCAGCTACTCTCTGTACCTTTTTTAATCTTGAAACTTTTGTTATGAATAAGTCACCATCATGTCTCTAAAAGCATTTGTGGCATTTTTTGAACTGGGAGATTAATTCGAACATCACGTTTTCATTTATTCCTACTCATAGGATCTTGATTCAACCATCCAGAACTATGCCAACAAACTGTATTGTTGACAATTGTGTTCATTTGTGGTCGTCTCGACACTAAGTCAGCGGGTTTCTCTTCGGACGGCACATGGTGCCACTCATTTGTATCTTTAGCTACTTCAAACTGGGAGCCTTTAATGTTTTCTTTGAATAGTCTTGTCAAGAGAAAGGCTCCGCAAATCTCAGACTTTGAATGGAGAGTTATGAAAAACCAATTTTTTTAAGCTTTGCTGCCTTGCATTTTACACAGAGCAACATTTTATTGCTAAACAATCTGACATACACACATAAATGCTATTTGTTGAGCCTGCAGTCAGATGATTATAGAGAAGATATGTTCTTGAGTGGATGACTCTTCATGGTGTATGTAGTTGAGACTAATGCCATTGTCAGTCTTGACTGAAGCGTTGATATTAACAAGTGTTTTTTCTGTTTTACTTGAATGATTTATGGCAGGGTAATGTGGAATTTAATATTGTTTTTCTTCCTGCAGGTTTTCACATTCCTCTCATGTCATCAAGTGATTTGAATTCTAACATGAATTTAATATATTCCTGGCAAAACTTCTTATTTTTCAGATGTTTTTTTCCAGGGACAGGACATGCTTAATTGCCATTTGTTTAGATCAACTAAGTTTTAAAGCATTTCTTCACAGGGAGTTATACAGTGTATCTAACTGACGTGTCTGTCATCATGTGTTGCTGGAAGTTTGCTTCATGCTGTTTTTCCATTGGTGTTGTTCTCTTATGTTATCCAAAATAGTGAATTTTGTTTTGTAGGTTGCATACGAGTAGAGATTGATGAGGCGTAGGTTTTATCTTGTCAACTCACCTCTGCCGCATTCGTCATTTACCACTGCTTTCTTCCTGGCATTTGACATGTGCACACTGCTGCAGTCACGGGACTGCAGTCAGCCGACTACCTGCATCAAACGTGGATGGCATCATCGGTTTTAGATTGTACACTCTACACTCTTCATGGATGTTTTCGGCGTTTCTAGTGCCATGTGTCATTGCTTTTCCTCTACCTCCCCTCTTCATGTCGTCTATATAAGTATTTGTCTTTACCTGTTACCTTGATGCACTCTTTGGCTGTTGGACAGAGGGCAAAATCTTTGTGTTATGCTGGTGTAAATTTTCACACTGGTATGGGACTTATTCTTGACCATAAGGTATTGTAAACTGCGCTTGTTTCTCGAGTGAGCCGTTGACCGTAGATGTTAGGCCCCTTTAAACAACAAGCATCGTCATCATCATCATCATCATCATCATCATCACCATCATCATCATCAAGACTCTTGAGTGGTAATATTTGATTATGTATCCATAAAGGTGCAGCTGCATGTGTAATTCCTTTATTTGGAATGCTTTTGGAATTTATGTGAAAATGAACTTTCTGTGTGTCAATTCTCTCAAAAATCCTTGAATTAAAAATTTGTTTACATTCCTGAACTGCATAATAGTCTAATCTTGAACTTGCTTTGCTCATATTTTCTAGTCATTTCAATTCTTACTGTATGCCCAGATATTGTAATTGAAAATGCTGATCTTTTATTCAGTCACCTGTTATTGTTTTTTCTCTTTGGACGGCACATGGTGCCACTCATTTGTATCTTTAGCAACTTCAAACTGGGAGCCTTTAATGTTTTCTTTGAATAGTCTTGTCAGGAGAAAGGCTGTAGGTTAGGAAAAGTCTGTTCTGTTCTGTTTAATGTAACTAATTGTAAATGTTGGTGACACTCTCACTGATTTTTGTAGTATTTCCTTTGTGTTTGGTTGTGAATTACCTTTTGATTTTTTTTTGTGTTGTACTGTTTGTAAGTTGTTGTGCCTTGGCTTTCAATACATCTGAAGTAGCCAGTTCTTGTTCATGCACTAGTGTCCTTGTATTTTCCTGACTGCTTGTGCATTATTTATACCTTACCCCTGTGTACAATCCATAGTATAACCTTTCTCGGCCACCACGTGCATATGTCTCTTTGATGTTCACCTTTTATCTTTCGTAAGTAATTGTACTAACCTGTCCATCAGAGATTCATCTCAATTTTGTGTTTTGGAGAACTGGTTAGTTTTTATGAGTTTGCTGATACATTATTAAATGGTGTATGAAAATTTGAGTTCTTATGAATAGGTCCATTTGAGGAGTATGCAAAATGGGATCAGCAAGTGTTAAGTCTCTAGGAATGTTCCAGTAGGAAATTGGCATTGTTGAAATTGTGGTTCTTTTTCAGAAGCTCACTAGCCAGGGTAAAGTCGGTGATGGAATTGTCTGTAGTGACGTTTCTCCCTGTTCCCTCAATATCTTTGACAAGTCTCAATACCACATTCTTTCCATTGTTCACTTCTCTCTCTCTGTTTACTGATGTAGCATTATCAACTGCAGAGGCGCACACATAAACCGTGTCCAAATCCGAGAGGAGGCATAATTTTCTTCCATATTTTCCTCTTGGTTTGGTAGATAAATACTGCTTAAAGAGGCATTTTCCCTAAAGGAAGCCAGATGTTCATCCACAGTATTATTTTCAAATGGAACAAACACTTTAGGTAGTTGTGAAACGAACATGTCATGAACATCTCTTATTGCTGTTAACTTGCCATTATATCTATGGGCTGGTCTCTCTTCCTTATTATCGAATCTCAAAACTGGGTTATCATTTGGGACCATTGAAGAGATATTGTAGCTCAAAGGATAGAGTGACCGTCTGCTTCATTCCATACTTCTAGAAGTGATTTGCCCACTGATTTGTAGACTCCAGCAAAATCAAGCCTGCAAGTATAGATAACTGCATGTTATTGTTGATTGTGATTATTAGCAGTTAACAAAAGACAGAAACTGCTATTGTTTCCAAATTGTGTAAATCGTACATATTGTACCGGTAAAAGAGCCCGACTCTCAGGTTAAATTTTAAAGTGGCATGAAATAGAGTTCTCAGGGTAAAACTGGATTAATTGTAGCTAGGGCTCGGTACAGGATGTAGGATCCTATCTACAGAAAAACTTTGACTCTGATTGTATAAGAGTTTATTCAAATATGTCATGAATTTGCACATCACCTCTAAGTAGAAATGGACTGTCTTCCTCGTATTCCAATAGTATGGCTCGGGTTCTCCAGCTCACCAAGCCAAGCTGGTTGAAGCACGTTCCAGAAGACTCCAGGGATTCCAGGGACTCCAGATACTCCAGACAGAAGCAGCTGGACTGTCTGGATTGACGGCAAGTAGAGATGTCTCGAACTCTGAGGCCCGGGTTGAACCCCGATGATCCAGGCGATGTTGTTGATAGTCATGTACTACCTCAGCCCAATGAGACTGAGAGGATTGATGTTCCCAAGGTCACTAGTAGCACTGAGTCCATGAACACCTTGGATGACCAACTTATAAGCAGAGATCTGGATAATTGTACATCAAGACTTCCAACACTCCTAAAATGATATGAGTGGTATTAATAATTTTAGAGTTCATCACTAGGAAAATCTTCGTCCCTGAATAACGTTTGGCAACGAAAAATACAAGTCCCGTCTTGTGAAATTATAGTTAAACTCAAAGTTCATTACTGGCGAAGGTGCAAGTCTTTGCCTAAACTCGAACGAAAAAACACAAGTCCATTCACTTGGAAGTCTGAATATATTTAAAGTTAATCACTGGTGAAATTCATAAAGTCTTTGAGTGACCACTGACGAAAACACAAGTCCATTCACATAAATAAATTCACTGACGAAATGTATAAGTCCTTTAAACCAACACTGGCAAATGCAAGTGAAATCCTAACTTTGTTCAAAGCCGTTGGGAAGTTAAAGTTCATCACTAGCAATGTTAATCAATCACTGTCTATTAGAAGAATGAGTTCCTCAACAGTTGCAAATATTCCACGAAAAAAACACAAGTCCATTCAATGATCACGTAGAAAAGTTCTGATCTCGAACACATGAAAATAATGCAGGTCCATTCAGTGAACACTTATAAAATTCCAGCTTCGAAGACGCGTAAATAATACAAGTCCATTTAGTGAACACTTAGAAAATTCCAGCTTCGAAGGCACGTAAATAATACAAGTCCATTCAATGAACACTTAGAAGAATTCGGGTCTCGAACTCATGTAAATAATAAAAGTCCATTTCCTGAACACTTGTAAAATATTCTAAGTTCAATTACGAAGACTTAGAAAAATTTCTACAACACTCGAAGTCTTATGAGTCCACTTTATAAAACTTGGAAGAATCGTCTTCCCACACTTGTATAATGACAGAGTTCCACGATGATAGTAGCAGCAAGAGTGTCCTCGCTGACTACTCAGCTGAGACTGTCTGAATAGGCTACAGTAGGTCCCCTGTTTTATTCAATCCGGGATGTCTACGTCATAATACGGTTTGATTGAATATCTCCTGAATCCCTCGATGGATTTGCTTGAAACTCGAGCATTGGGACGTTTAGGTGATCCCAAACAAGATGACATATCGCTCGAATCGCTAGCACAATTATTATAGAAATTTCCAAATTTTCTCCATCGAACTCACTAGAACAAGTAACGTGGAATCCAGAAAATACCAGTCAAGGCTGGTAACACGTGTTGAGACGAGCGGGCGGCCTAGCTAGCCCATGTAGCTACGTCACAGCTCACAGTCGTCATACATTTCGCTAGCTGGTCCTCGCTGCTTGTACACAAACCAGACGCGCTCGGAACATTACGCGTGGTAAATAAACGTAACTTATGCTCAAAAAATACTTATGTACAGGTCGTAACCGGTACAATATCTAGAAATGCTACAAACTCTATCAAAGAAATGGGCTTGTAGCTTTCCTTTTATCTGCAAAAACCCTCTTCATTTCAAAAAATTTTTCCCATAAAGTGGTTTCCAGCATTTTATAAATGATGAATAACTTCATTGCCAACATCTGGGATCACCTGTCCTCTGAAGAGCATATCTCGTGGGTCCAGGTGCAATTCTCATTATGTTACTCAATTTGGAATACGCATAATTGAAATTTACGTTTCTCTGAAGTATTATTAATATAAACAACTAAAATATAGAAGAGCATATAGGCCTATAGAAATAGGTCGATGATGTAAATGAAGCAATAGCATTGTTCATATTACAGTGCAACCCCAGTTTTGTGTGACCTCGATTTAGCATAAACCCGCATTTAATGGAAGAAATTTCAGGTCCTGAAAATTATTCCATAAGAGCAATGCAATTTTATATTCAATTTTACATAATTCAAAATACTGTAGGGCAAAACTCGCATTTAGCGTTAAGGAAATGTTAAAATTTTCCTATATTTTGGTTATGGGACATTAAGAACCATTGCAAAAGACATCATAAGCTTGCTAAGGATGATTCAAGGCAGAAGAGGAATTTGGAGTATGGGCACTTAGAGCTAAAATGAGATGTCTGACTCTGATTGACATCTGTTCGCGGCCGATGTAGTAGAACAGAACCCCCGTTTTAATGACAATGTTATTATAATCTATGAAAATTCCTGTATTAATCTGTGCAATATCCTTTAGTTACAATACAATGAGAATCGTTTTACGGTTTCATCCATTATCACAGGCAAATTCAGGCATGTTAGTTTTCATCCATTACCAGTATTCATACACTCTACTCCAGGGTTTATATTGAATGCGATCAATTGTCTTCTGTTTTGATTCATTGCTACGCATGAGTGAATTCATCTTGAGTGAGTCTGAGGTCTTCTCACAACACAGACTGGTGTATTAAACATCGGGATAACATATTTTTGCAATAAGTGCAATGACAGCACTTGTTAACTCTTAGAAATAAAAGCTGAAGTAAAAGATTCCTTAATTTACTATGTTCTGAAATTAAATAAGAATGTGATACTTCTCAAGATACAGTGGTGTGCATAATTAATTTCAGAGGTTAGGTTATGTACTTGCGCATCTTGTTAAATTTCAGAATGGCTGTTACCTTGTATATTTATAGTAAAATTGTTATTATTATACAGGGAGCTTGAAATTTATTTTTATAAAATGTGCACGGCAAACCTATGTTACAAAGAAACAATAACAGTAAAAATTTCCACCTATTTGATACTTATATTTGCGTCAAGCAAATCAATTAATCATACACAGTACATGTTTCATTCCATTTTGGAACATCTTCAGCTGTATTACATTGCTTAGGTGAAAACACTAAGTATTTACCTTTTTAAGAATATCTCAAACGGGTACCTTGTTTTTCTTAAAATCTACATAAATTTAAAATTTGCAATAACTTAAAATGAATGTGGATGGTTGAATGGCGTCGAAGGCTGCATTAGCTGCGCTCCTCCAAGGACATAGTAGATTTTAGCAACAAGACTATGGGGAAGCTCTTTAATTGATAGTAAAACAGCAATCAGCTTCAGGGATCCTGAACTAACCAAATTCAAGAGATATTTTTGTAAATTTAAAACAAATAGCAATCACCTTTGAAGGAGCAAACGAAGAGAACACCTTGTAATATTCAGGACGGTGAAAAAGGAAAGTTATATTTTCAAAAACTTTTTATTAGAAGACAAGCAGAATATTTTGGTGATAAAAGTGCTGGAAACATTTTTTACAACATCTGTTCAAGTGAATAGATTTTTTTAAATAGGCTAACCATAAGCAGATCCATTTCCCTCTCATTTCACCACCCCATTCAACCATCCACATTGATTTTAATTTATTTCAAATTTTAAATTTATGTATATTTTAAGAAAAACAAGGTACCTGTTTGAGATGTTCTTAAACAGATAAATACTTAATGTTTTCACCTAAGCAATGTAATACAGCTGAAGATGTTTCAAAATGGAATGAAACATGTACTGTGTGTGATTAATTGATTTGCTTAATGCAAATATAAGCATCAAATAGGTGGACATTTTTACTGTTACTGTTTCTTTGTAAATAGGATTTGATACGGGAAATGAAGCTGATTTCTTGCAATTGATACCTAGGTTAGGTGATGCCGCTTGAAATAGGAAACTGGCAATGTTTGCAACAATCCTCTGGACTGATGCTATTGCAGTTCTTAAGAAGGAAATGTAATATGGGTGTTCAGTCTATTGGAATTAGAAAATACATGCTAATGAGTCAGCTGCTGCTTGGAAAACATCCGCAATAATGTTTAAACAAACTGATTGCTGTTCTGTAGTAATTTTAATGGGTTTGTGTGAGTTCAGTATCTTTCCTGCCTTTTATGAAAAATCATGCATAACCTTATAAGAAAATCCTTAAACTGAAGAGATTTGCATTCACCTACAGAAAATTGTCAAAATGAAGCACAAACTGTAACTACAGTACAGTGTATAATGTAGATATCTCCTTTTATTGCTGTCATTGTGTAAATAACGTATGATGGCACAATTTATGTTAACCCCCATTTAACAATAAAAATTCAGGTCCCTTTAAAACGTTAAATAGGGGTTCTGCTGAATGTGCAACATACCTTACACCTGATTGTCAGTATGGTTGTTTTCTCCATTCCGTCCCATTTCGAGATATGTACACTTCTTTTTGTACAGAGTCAATCTCATCTTGTAGTTTATAACCAGATACTTGGAGCTCGTCATTTTCTTCTCCCTCCAGAGAAACGTGATCGTCATCAGTTTTTTGGAAAACACAAATTCAGGATCAGCCAATGCATCATCAGCTTCCTCTTCATGTTTACTCTCACTAATTTCATATAGATTTCTCATTAACCGCTGATTCCCAGCCATATTTGATCACAGAAACAATGCAGCACTCCCTAGTCGTGGAGGTAGTCGAACATTGTTTGTGTAGTGACCAGCAGGTAGGGCAGCATTGATATTAATGGATATGTCCATTTGATCCATTCATCATATATGTAATATTTTGAACTGGTAGAGTAGTCAGCAACTGAAAAATATTTTTAAATCATGTCAATACCTACCACAGGAGATGAACAAATACACAAGTTTTTTGGCATATACAGTTCATATTTTGTCAGTTACAAGCAATTGAATATTAAATCTGGGTCGATAATAAATAAATAAATAATCGTATGGCCTCAGCTACCGTTTGCAGACATTTCGATTTGACGCCATCTGGCTGTCTGCTCGTCAATTTCGACGTTCCGGTTTACTCTGTCTGCCATCTAGCGGACCTAGAGTAAGCCGGATCTCTCTTGGGCGTCTATGGCTGAGATTTAATGAATTTTGTCGGGTAAATACCAAATGTATCACCAGAATTCTTTTACATGCCGACATCGTACGACATGGAGTGTCGAATGGACTTTTTTCCGCCCTTCAAAAATCCGACTACCTCTGCCGGGTTTGAACCCGCTATCTTGGGATCCGGAGGCCGACACTCTACTACGGATCCACAGAGGCAGCTATCTGGGTCGATGCAACCCATTCAGATTAGAAGGATTAAATGGGGTAAAGACGAGCCTTAATGAACATGTCGAGATGCTGATTATAATGTCTAACTTCATTATAATGCTACAAGTGGGGCAGAGCATATTTGTACATTCAAAGATGTGCTTCGCATACTCCAATGCAATCAGCTTAGGGCAGTGGTAGTGGTTATGAATTAACTTCTACAGTATGGTTATATTTGGTTCAATCATGGCAATGTTTTTCTAGGGTTTTCTTTGTCTAAACTTTCAGGGACAAGGTGATATTTTGAAACTTTTGATTCCAGTTAGGCCTTAATTTCTAGTGATCTTATTTCAAAAATTGCCCTTGAAGTGTAGTCACAACATTATGTCTCTGTCGAAACTTGGTAATTTTAATTTTTGAAAGGCAGACCTTTGTCTGTCTGACCAATTCTCTTGATTTAAATAAATCATTGCTTCAGTTTCATTATTATTAGCTACTGGTTTTAGGGAGGTTATCATTTTTGATTCCAGTAAGTCGTAAAAGACTTCGAAATCTTTTGCATATCTGTCATGTCCATGTCAGTGAAACACCCCATCTTTTAGAGAATGGTTATATAGTTGTACTTAAATAGTGATTTTCTTGATACTGAAACGTTATTTGGGGTATATTCCAAGGAGTTCCCACAAGGAAGGGTGGAATATTACGATCAATTTTCCAAGAATTAGTTTACCCCAAAATAATAATAATAACGTCCACGACACAGGGTAGGAAAATATGCCAACAGGGAGACAAAAATGCCAAAATTAATTAAAAGAAAACAGGTTAAACAACTCACAATACTAAATTCATAACAGGGAAATCAATTCATTTCTACCAACATCCATCAACAATCAGCATCACCATCAATTAACATAATATTCCCATTACAACGAAAACACGCTAGGTAGTTAAGGAAAAGGGCCAATCATAGGCCACCGAACAATAGGCATGTACATATTAAGAGACAAAAGAAAAAAAAGGACGTCGAAAAATCACGAAAATACCAAACAAATTAATTTAATAATATAACCCAGAAGTAGGAAAATTAAGATGGAAAACGAACGTTTGTTCCACATCCTTCCAGTAACTCGCTTGGTTAATAACCCTGCCAAAACATTGCATTAACCCCTACTTATTAGGGCTAGAAAGCCGCTACCAAACATTGAGTATTAAATTTACAATTTACAAGAATAAGAATTAATATTAATTCACAGCGGGTGCAAGTCCCTGCTAAACAAAAGTAGTTTATATATAAGTTTTTAGACTCGAATAACGTTCAAACACCGCAGGACTAAAACGTAGAGTTAAGTTGATGCAAAGTTACATCCTGTCGTGGTACGCACTTCACATTTTGAAATATTCAGATCACCAGTTGGAACATATTAAAGATGAGTTGAAAAAACACTTACAGTGTATCTTGCCATAGTCGTGAGTTCGCTTCAGCGTCATATCCTTACTTACGTATGGTAAAGGTAATCCTTAGAGTGCACTCAAAAATTCCAGGCGAGGTACATTAAATGGTAATAAAATTTAAAATTAACTTTCACAGTTCAAGAGTGCATAAGCCGTATCAAGCGAACGTCACCCTGGGTCCATGATAATCACTCTATCCATCCCGGCAAGTGGAGAAGCACGCCGTCCTTCCATCACAGCTCACTAGCAAAACCTTAAAGGCGACTGGCCAGAAGCCTACATGTCAGACCACAGTCGCAATGTTTACGTGCGCATACTCGCTCGGTGGAGGGGGAGAGTGGCGAGATGGTTCATACCGACGACACTAGAATGCAGAAGAATACTGGAAAAGGCACTGTCTGGCCATACACCACAGATGGGCACATTAATAACTTTAAAGCCGGTGGAAGTTAATGTTTATAAATATTGAAAACCATGGTATCTGTGACCATGAATCACTTGATGAATAACGCAGCGGCAAACCACATTAAAAAGTGGAATTTCAATGGCCATGCAGCCAGCGCTAAAGTATTCACAGAGAGGTATAAATTCTTTATCCGGAAATAGTCTCCCTCCACGAAGCTCTACATATACAACATATAATGACTTTCATAAGGTAGTGGTCTGGATACCAGCTGAGTTTTTGACGGAATAGTCCGAATAAGAAAATGACCACCGATCACATGTCCCAGTTTATGCACCACCAGCAAGATGAATCCAATAGTCAATTAGTAACCAAAACATATATGAATTGAGTAAAAAACAATTGAGTGCATTTAAATGACACTAGCTGTCCAGTTACTTTCAATCATTAAGAAGTCCCATGCATTAAAGTGGTGCTACACGCAAGTCGCAGGTAAATCTGATAATGTTCTAGATAAATGGTGACACTCATGCTCCAGATCATTTGCTAAGTTTTAATTCCAATAAACAAGTCTCGCAATTTCATATGTATCAACTGTTCAAAGATTTCGTTACTTTGTGGTACACACACACAACTGAACAACTTCCAAAATGTTCACTGGTAGAATAATAAACCTTCTTAGATTTAAATGCACGCGATTATACACCCAAACTGAGATTATCACATGTTAGACATTCATTTTAGTATTATTTATCGGACTTGCGTAAGTTAAGAAACGCCTTCATTTGGTTTCAATTTTATTATTATTGCCAGGGTGGCATAAACCAATTTAACAAATGAAAAACGCCCAGAAGGGCAAGGAAAAGAAATGAACAAATATAGGAAAACAAAATTGGTGAGCATGTAATAAGATCACAAGATCCAACAGGTAAATCCTTTACATAATCTTAAATTGGATTAACTTGACTTAAGACTACAGTATGGCATTGGATACAACTACTAGTAAGAGCAAAAGGAGAACAGGATTACAATAGAATACAATAATTACCTAAACAACCCTTGAGCAGGTACTAGGAAATATATAACCATAAATATATCATGCTAAAATTAAATATATCGGCAGAAATTTTATGCACAACATATAAGGAAAAGAATTAACTTGAAAATTAAAGATAGTCATCTCCTCAAATTAGTTTTCTGTGCACGTCAGCAACACTATAGGAATACCACATAATAAAGGCACCACCAGCAACAATGAAAACGAGAAGCTACCGTTGCATAGACATACAAATTCAAACATACACAATACACAGAAATAAGTTAAGCTTAGGAAAGAAGATACTGACAGAATACAACTAACCACAAACATGGTAAGTTCAGTAAGTCCAGGCATCAATCAAGTAAGAACACGCTACAGATCACAACACCTGATCCAGCAATGCATGATAACACAGCAAGAAACACATCAAATTATCGAACACAGCCACACCGACAGTACTCTTCATATAGATGACCTACCCAGAGATGTCAAATCATTTCCAGAATTGAAGTACTAAGAGAACAGCAATCCACACATAATTTCAAAATAACCAGACGTTGACCAAGGGAGAACATGTTGCGAAGCAATAACACATTACACAGTAATCCAAGTTAATTAAAATTACAATTAATTTTTTAATCAGTGGAGTAGCCAATAAATAAATTTTTAAACCCATTAAATACACGACCAAAATCTAGAAATTATATTTTGCAATTAATCAATTGTAATGCTATGTATACACTCCATGCATAACCCGTCTAAAGAAGAGATAAGATCAGATATAGTAATACTCACAAATAAGGGAAACACTGAGAAACTGGATATGAGAAAAAGATCAATATCCATGGGTTACGGTAAATAATTACTCAAGGCAAGATGAATATAGTTAGCTGCAGTTCGAGACTTCAAGATCTTTCAGATGGTGCATACGCGTATCAGCAACACCAAGTCAAGAATAGTATTAGGATATAGGAACTCATAATAACACAATCATTAACACCATGGTGGAGCAGGACAGAAAATGGCAGAAAGAAATTCAGAAGTGTCACCCAATCTTAAATTATATTCCTCACAACTTCACCGAATTTTCAAACATATACATCAACAATGGAATACTCATTTAAATAAATGGTTTAGAAATACCCCTCAATTAAGTGGCCAATTTGGAAATGAGAGCAGAGACCTGACACGATTCCCTACCGGTCATCCACAAGGGATCTCGGACAAATCCGGAGTAGTAACAAGTGACATCCATAGACTCACACTGTAGCCACACAGCCACAGGTACCGTGCGAAATATATATGAAACAAGGTAAATAAAATTTAAATGGTAGATCATGAACTAGGACGACGGAAAACGCTCAATAGAACGGTGAAGAAGGAGAAAACACCACGAAAAGACCCGATCATCGAATAGTGGGAGGCTTCAATACCACCTATGAAGCACTAGTTAATCCCATACTCAACTGGCGCCCCGCAGAACGACAAGATGACCAAAAATTAATTGCAACGGATACTAACACTCCGGAGAGAAAAGGACCAATAGACTGGCAGGTTAATCCAAAATGAACTTTATAGTACAGGATAAATACATGATGACGTCAGATTAAATGGGTATGCAGAGAATTAAAACAAAACAAGAATAGACCAGGTCATACAGGAATCACAAAGTATATGCAAGCAGACCAGGTTTTTCTAAGAAGAGTGGTAAACCCATGCCAGGATTTATTTCCCAATCTACGGGCACACAGGGGTAAATTAAATGCAATACCGACCATACCGAAGTGTTATAACCATTTAATTATAAAACACAATAACAATACAACCTTAATGAATCTCAACGGACATGCGTTAGCAAAAAAGGGGGGAAGGGAGCACTAACTATCCTCAACGACATGCCGTGAAGCCATCATGCCACCTCACAATGCAAGCTTAAAACAAAATCACGTACCGTTACAACATAACTAACTCAGGACCAAAACCATTACCTACTAGGTTCGAAAGTAGAGGATCCATTGGTGCAATTTGTGAAAAATAACACCACCATAACAAGTAGACGAGGTAGGACGACATGGACGTTACACTTCATGAATAATACACCAATTTAGAGACAGAAACCAGGCAAGTAAGGTCTGTAGAAGAATGCAGAATTAATACCACATGCGCCCCAAAAATACAACAAGTAACAACGTAGTTAACCACCATTACCAGAAAGAAAAACCCAGATGCCTAATTTTGAGAAGGTAGATAGGGTAAAATTTTACTCACCAGAAAATCAAAAGGACAGGAATATCTAGAAATAGATCACTCAGTTAACGGGTAATTCACAACTGATTACAGAAATGATTAAAAGGTGGGTATGAGACCAATCGGAAATTAGGAAATCGTACCACCAGAAGTTGGAGACCGAAACCAGTGAAGACAGTTAAGTCCATGCCGTAAAGGCAAACAGCCAACCACCACCAAGTCCGATCGACAGAGTTCCGCAATAATCAATATCCACAGGCAAATCCAAAACTCAACAAATAGGATCTAACACCGGGTACTATCCAGTTCCTAGTCAACCCCCCAAATAAAGAAACTAACCTAACAGATTACTCGGTTCGTTTAATGCACACCTAACAATACCACAACCGGAATAGACAGTAGTTATATCACCAAAATAAAGTCGGATAACAAGACATAGGCAATAGAATACTAGAACAATTAAAGATAAATACAGGTTAGGACACCTTAACAGTTTTCATGCCAGTGAACAACAATGCACAGACCTAATATTATATACAATTTTCCAAAATTTGCTACAAGACAAAGGCTACTACATAATACATAATTAAATTTTTGCTAGTTGCTTTACGTCGCACCGACACAGATAGGTCTTATGGCGACGATGAGACAGGAAACGCCTAGGAGTTGGAAGGAAGCGGCCGTGGCCTTAATTAAGGTACAGCCCCACCATTTGCCTGGTGTGAAAATGGGAAACCACGGAAAACCATCTTCAGGGCTGCCGACCGTGGGGCTCGAACCCACGATCTCCCGGATGCAAGCTGACCGCCGCGTGCCTCTACGCGCACGGCCAACTCGCCCGGTCATAATTAAATTAATGATCAAAATTTAGTAATCTTCAATGATCAGGATAGAATCAATTAATGATTGACAGAGCAGGCATACACCCAAACCAAAGGAGCAATGAGATATTAACGATTAAATAAATAGGTGCCAATAACGCAAGTGAAAGGATCCACACGCCACGAACCACAATCACATGTTAAAATGCAATGGCAACAAGTACACGGTAGTAAGCTACTACACAGTGCTATTAAGATTCACATGAGACATGAATGCAGAAGATTTGGTGCAGAAAATCTTAACACGTTGTAATTAATTCGCACACTACTAAACGACAATTTTAGGAGAGGAAAAGGTCATACGGTCAGGAAGCAATACTCAAAACAAAAATACTATACATGGAAAAGTTACTAAATAAAATTCACACGCAACCAGAATAGTTACAAAATAATCTAAAGATAATTAAACAAATTTTCTCACTGAAATGTAGCCCTCATCCGCAGATCCAAACTACGTACCATACGTATTATCAAGAAGCCCTTAAGAGAGAAGAGGGATCACACATTAACCTGATTTTAACTGGGAAAAGTGAACTCGCCTAATCCTCTTGGTGATGGGGTCACTCCCCAGTACCGATACTGGAGTCAAAAACTGTAAAATAGTACAGGGACTTTGATACCTAGGAGCAAGCTTAGCATAAAATTTATTAATTTCTTCACTAATGGGACAGGACCTGACAAAAACTTGATCACCAACTTTCAACCTAGTTGACTTTCTACATTCGTTATACTTATCTCTGCCTGTCTTACAGGATACCGACATTTTCTTCTTCTGAACATCGTTGGGTTTAGACAGATCGGGAAGATCATCAATACAAAGTTCGTTGGACATAGAAGAATACGGGGTGTAACAGAACATAAGGAACATGGGAGTTTTACTATGAGATTCGTGTGTGGCAGAACTGAAGGCATGGGCTAACCAGTGTTGGCAAGAATCCCACTTGGATTGGTTATTGTGATGATATGCAATCAGGGAAGAATTCAGGTTCCTGTTCATTCTCTCGGCGTAAGATGGGTTTGGATAGTTTGGATTTGTAGTAGCATGGGAAATGCTCAACTCGAATAGGTACTTCTTAAACAAGTGGCTAGTGAATGCACTGGCATTGTCATAAACCAGAAACTTGGGAGGACCAAAGGATGCGAAGATAGAATTAAGGAAACTTATAGACGTACGAGAAGTCATAGATCTAGTGGGAATAATCCCGGAAAACCGAGAGATCGCATCAATACACACAAAGATATGAATGTTTCCCAAGGTAGAGCGAGGGTTCGGACCTACAAAATCGATGAATGACCTTTCCATCTGCCGATAGGCTTCTGAAGATGAAAATAAACCAACACGGTTCTTCAGGTTGGGTTTACTGATAGCACAATTTTTACAGCACTTAACCATATTTCGGATATCACTATCCATCTTTTTGCAAATGAAGAATTTTATAATTTTCTGCCTAGTTTTAAATGTGCCTAAGTGACCACCAATGCGTCAACAGTGACAATACTTGAAGGTGATTGGTACTAGGACTTTGAGAACAACAATAATGAAATTAGCATCAATTCGACCTTTTCAACATTCAGCATTCACCATAGAATAAGGTTTTACTACCATTCCGTCACCAATCTTGTCGGTGATTTCATTCAACTCAGGATCAGCTTTTTGATCGCCAAACTCATGGTATAACAAAGGTAGATCCGGAAGAATGGCGCCCACACTAACATTAGTTTCATCAATTTCTTCAACTTCAGATTTTACATCAAGGCCAAAGCTCCCGTCAAACATTCTACTTAAGCAGTCAGCGGTGACATTCTCCGAACCTCTGATACGCTTAACCTGAAAACTAAAGCGGGAATCCTAAGTGCCCATTTAGTGATTCTGCCCGTTCTTTGGGTCGGTTCAAGGTCGAAATTTACATGTCCAATAAATGGTCGGAATTTCTCAAGTGCAAACAGCACACCCAAACATTCCAACTCATAGATTGAGTACTTACTCTCCAGATTATTATCCTAAACACATAGGCAACGAGTCTACGACCGTCCTCATGGTCCTGAAAGAGTGCACCAGCAACAGCTTCTCCAGAGGCATCAGTTTGTGCAATGAAACGTTTACTAAAGTCGGGTATGGCCAACACAGGAGCATTCGATAAGGCAAGTTTCAGAGTTTCAAAGGCTTCTTGCTGGGAGGGACCCAGATGAACTTGACATCCTTACGCCTCTGATAGTTAAGGGGTGAGGTACCACAGCAAAATTCGGGATAAACTTGCGGAAGAAATTTACCGTGCCCACAAAGCGTGCAACACCTTTTACGTCCTTAGGTGGTTGGAATTCCCTGATAGCCTGGGTCCTAGATTGATCAACGGAGACTCCGTCGGGCGACACGACATGGCCAAGAAAGGATATACTTAGCTTGGCGAAGGTTACTTTGGATAATTTCACAGTAAGACCAGCCTTTTTCAAACGCTCAAGGACTTACGTGACATGATCCACGTGTTCTTAAAAGGGATTCGAGAAGATCACAAGTCATCAAGGTAATTGAAAACAAACTTAAACTTGATATCCCCTAGAATAGAATTCAGAAATCTAGTTAAAACAGCTGCTCCGCAAGATAGTCCGAACGTCAACCTGAGGTACTCATAAATATTCCAGTCTGTGATGAAGGCGGTTCATCGAAATATAAGTTTTAGAGAGAGGAATCTGAAAATAGGATTAATTTAGATCTAACACGGTAAAGAACTTGGGCGGAGAACCACCCAAAACATGTAAATCTGGCGAAGGAATAGATTGCAGGGTGATTGTGCGATTCAGGGATCTGTAATCGATAACGGCATGGTATCCTTCAGAGGGTTTAGGTACCAGAAAAACCAGAGAGGCATAAGGAGAAATGGACGGTCTGATGACACCATCGGCAAGCATTTGGTCGATAATACTTTTGAGTTCTAGCTTGCGAGGAAGTGAAAGAGGTAAGGAGGGGTTCTAACAAGCTGGTTGTCAGACAGTTCAGTATCCTACTCCAATACATCCGTCAGTCCTAACTTGTTGGTAAATACCTCAGGAAATTGATGGCACAAGTTACGGACTTTATTAGCTTGTTGATAATCCAAATGATCAAGATCCAACTGGTCGATTTCATTGTTCTTCCCTGGTAGCGGCCTGCCTACACAAGAAATTCTGAAGGTACCCAAAGGAGCATCAATAATATCCACGTTACAATTTGAGGAAAATTTAAAGTAGAATTTTCTAGCCTGGAGGTCTAAAACGAATCCGGTCCTTGACAAGAAGTCAATGCCTAAAATAATGCTACAAGCCAACTTCGGAGATACCAAGCAATGAACCTTCCAAGTAAAATTACCAGTACGCAATATCACGTCAACAGATCCAAAAATCTCCATATTATCCTTATTAGCCGTGACACATGCAATTTTGACTTTCTAAAACTGAGGCAGTTTACAAGAGGACCTTATTTCATCATACCAACTGGCATCAATTAAAGGGGGCCGTTGGCCTTCGATGTGAGGAGGTGAAAGACGGTAAGCACCGAGCTCGATAGCTGCAGTTGCTTAAGTGCGGCCAGTATCCAGTAATCGGGAGATAGTGGGTTCGGGCCCCACTGTCGGCAGCCCTGAAGATGGTTTTCCGTGGTTTCCCGTTTTCACACCAGGCAAATGCTGGAGCTGTACCTTAAATAAAGCCACGGCCTCTTCCACGTCCTAGACCTTTCCTATCCTATCGTCGCCATAAGACATATCTCTGTCGGTGCGACGTTAAGCAAATAGAAAAAACAACAAGCATTATCATATATTAAAGTGACAACGTTACGCGAGTCCTTTATAGCAACAATCGGTTCATTATTCAGCTCTGCCTTCGCGAAGGTACTTTTAGACTCAACCAAATCGGAGATTTTATTACATTCCTGCCGACAAATAACTTTCTGAATCCACAGAAAATTCAGCTGTTTCTTGTTTAGGCGTATATATTTTATTCGCTTACTTCTTTATTCTACTTTTCTTATTTCTTACTTAGAGCCTTCTGAAGATATTAATGAGGAAATATTCATAGAAGAACATACTGATGATCAAGTTAGGCAATTATTCTTAATATACTGCCTCGACCCACACAAATAAGAGCAAGGACCAGTACTACGCTTTATTGACGGGCGAGCATTCCGAAGGTTGTCACGTAATCCACAATTATACCATTTTAAGATTTCCACTATCCCTAGATTGAGGCGAGGCCGGGTTAAACGGAGGAGGGTGGCAGATGGGTCTGTCCGCGTCCCCGTGCTTCACATATTCAGCGAAGGTACAAGCAACCTCTAATTCCACAAAATTAGTCGGGCTCTTCCTGAGGAAGAGGTAGGATCGGTTGTAGGGAGGAAAACCTTTCAGAATATGTGCCACCATTTCTTCTTCTGGCACCGAAATTCGAAATACCATGCAATAAAACCTCGAGTCTAAGATATAGTTGAGTCCTAAAACAATATTGAGGAAACAAATTTTGCAGTGCTAAAGGAGGAATACATTTTGATAGTACAAGCTCATGAAATTCCGTAATCTTTATATTCTTCGAAATAGCTTCAGAAATTTCCCGTTTCAAGATTTCCTCACAATGGGGGAACAAGGCATTTAGAACTATTCAGTTCACCAGTTGGAACAAGTTAAAGATGAGTTGAAAAAAAACACTTACAGTGTAGTATCTTGCCGTAGTCGTCAGTACGCTTCAGCATAATATCCTTACTTACGTATGGTAAAGGTAACCCTTAGGGTACACTGAAAAATTCCAGGCGAGGTGCATTAAATGATAACAAAATTTGAAATTAAATTGCAAAGTTGACGAGGGCGTAAGCCCTATCAAACCAACTTCACCCTGGGTCTATCCACCCCGCCAAGCGGAGAAGCACGCCGTCCTTCCATCACAGAACCTTATTGGCGACAACCCAGAAGCCAGAAGTCAGACCACAGTCGCAATGTTTACGTGCGCATACTCGCTCGGTGGAGGTGGAGAGTGGCGTGATAGTTCATACCGACGACACTAGAATGCAGAAGAATACTGGAAAAGGCACTGTCTGGCTATACACCACAGATGGGCTCAATAATAACTTTAAAGCCGGTGGAAGTTAATGTTTATAAATATTGAAAACCATAGTATCTGTGACCATGAATCACTTGATGAATAACGCAGCGGCAAACCACATTAAAGACACGAATTTCAATGGCCATGCAGCCAGCACTGAAGTATTCACAGAGAGGATATACATTATTACTCCGGTAATAAGAGGATAAATAAAATAGCTAGTCATTTTTGAAATAGGGATAAGCAGAAAGGAAAAAGGAAGAGAGGAATAGTATTGGGTAATATTTTGGAGATAGTATTTATTATTAATACTATTATTTATTTTTCCTAAAATTCTACATGTACAAATGCACGGAAGTGCCTCCATCCCCGTATGTATGTGTGCATATTCTCCGCTGAATATTCACAAATATATAGGTAATTTTAAATGTACATATTTACAAATGTTCCGCTTTTTCTACGCTAAGTTGTCTACTGCTATCCTACAGTGTGTCCCTTTTCACATTCCTATCTCTTATCAGTTGTCTAAAAAGCAGTGGCGAAAGGACTTGGGTTAAGACGCAGCAGGTCGCTATGCAAGTTAGGTTCCAAAAAGTGTAAGAAAATAAAATATGCAATGTAAATTTTAATCTAATAGCAGTTGTATATTATTGTTTGAAATAACTCCACATGTTGTATATGAGTTGATAATGTTTTTAAATACAGAAGATGTTATGAGTAAAATTTCCACGAACCTACTACTCTGGCGTAGCAGGGTGAGAAGTGATACTCCCACGTGGCGCGTCCCAGGTGGCGGATAGGGGGTCCTAAGCGGCTTGCTGGCGGACTTGAGGGAAATAAAATACCTCTCGCGGACCAAACACACAACCCCCCTGTAGGTGGGGGACGCAGACGAAGAATACACCCACTGTATTCCTTGCCTGCCGTAAGGGGCGACCAAGGAACCACGAAACTTCTTGTGATTAGTACCACCATGCGAGAACGTCATGGTTCGCTTTTACTTGCGCGTAGTACCACTATATTAGGTACCAAATAGGTTTGTGATTAGTATCATAGGAGCACCGTGCGGTCGGGTTTTGCAGTACCTGTGATTAGTACCACCATATGAGCGGGACCATGAGATGATAGCTACCATGGTCCTGCCTTGTCTGTGATTAGTACCCACTCTATGTGGAACACCGCGGGATAGTGCAGGTCCCTGTGGCTAGTACTCTTATGTGATGAACACCATAGGTTTGCGTTGCCTGTAAATGGCGCCGCAATGTGAGAAAACCCATAGGTCTCTATTACATGTCGTATTTCATAACCTGTGTGTAGTACCATAATATGTGGAATACCGCGAGTCTCTGCTACTTTTGATTAGTACCGCAACATGACAAATACCATGTTCTACCTTTCTAGTAGCGTTATGCGGGGCCGATAACTTGGATTTTCGACCCCCTTTAGAATGCAAGCATCATCCATTCAGTGTTATGCTATAGCAACAGTCCCTTGGTCAGTAATCCTTTTGTTTTACGTCAGTTTCTGTGAATTAAAGGCATTGCGGGTCGCATCCACTGACTTTTAAATTCATGTCCATCCATTCATTCTTCGTCTTCACGTATTGAATTCTGGTCAGTGGAGAATTTTTGACTTAATTTGTCATACCATTTCGTCTCATTTCGTACCATTAGGGGCCGGTGACCTCGAGGTTAGGCCCCATTAAACAACAAGCATCATCATCATCATGACCTAAATTTTGTAAATAATGTAAATTTAATAATGATGAGCTGTGTGTTTAATAGAAAAAAGTTAGTGTAAATTGTATAATACTGTATTTTAGGAAATTGTCTTCCTGTCTGTCCATTGACAATATAATGCTTGATAGTAAGGTGTTTTTGTGTACGATTTGCCACCAAGGTAGACACCTCCATTGCATTTGAAGTGATTTTGATTTGATTGTTCCTTTCCACTCTTATATTTTTTAAATGGGAGATAAATTAATTATACTCTCCTTGTGCCACTGTGAAATTTATTTTATCAGCTGTTTCTTGTTTAGGCCTATATGTTTTATTCCCTTACTTCTTTATTCTACTTTTCTTATTTCTTACTTACAGCCTTCTGAAGATATTAAGGAGGAAATATTCATAGAAGAACATACTGATGATCAGCTGTTGCCGTACATCAAAGAAGAAACAAAGTACGTACAGAACGAATCCTATACAATATGGAATATATTGTACCTATTCACAGTTGTGTTCAGTAGTGGTTGGTTTGTGTCCAAAAGCTGGCCATTTTCATCAGTTTAATCGTTTCTTTACAAAGTTTCATTTAAACGCTAATACCTTAAAAATCTGTTGGTTATATTTATCTAAAATATTCAGGAGTTTTAAGATCATATTTTTTGTTCCATCATGTAGTTATACTGAATATATATATGTATACAAATATAATCTCTGGTAAAGCTAGATATTTTTGAAGTGTATTTCTTTACAATACCTTTAAGCAACCATGTAAAATGTGTTCTTTCCTTCACTGTCAATGCATCATTTGTTCATCACATTCTTATTACCTGAAATGCCGTCTGCAACAATTACCTCCAGATAGTCTCAGTAATTTTGTACGTTCGTACTGTACCAGGAACCATGTGTGGCCTGGAACCTAATTGTATTTAATGGAAGTCAGCGCAGCGGGGGGACCCTAGCATGCGATGTAGCGCAACAGAACGGTTCGAGCATGCATACACCAAGCAAGATACGTCACGCAGAGCGTGATGCAGCTATCACGTGAACGCCTCCTGATATTGTCGAACATACTACAAGAAATTGTACTAACTTTGGAACCCACTGATATATCAATTAATGAGATACGCCATCGTATAGCCCATTATTTAAAGGCGAACATACTGCAATTTCATTAATGTCGTCCTACGGACTTAAAGAGTAATTCAGGTATAAAGAAACTTGATTTTCCACGAGAGGAGGAAGCTGAGCTCGGCAGATTGGTATAAAAGAACAGGGTTTTGCTAGGTCAAGTCAGTTCAGTTCTCAAATCGCTGCCGTCGTGTAGTCATGCTGTCTCACATGAACGGGTTCGCGAGGTTCGAACTTAAAAAAATCACGTCGTACGAACACTACGGTAAAGTTTTCGCCAAGACTTATAAAACAATAACTCGTGTTGGAACATAGAAACTTTTCTAGTGATATGATACTAACTTAATAATTTCAAACTGTTGTCAAAGATTTATGATATTTAATCACTTTACAGACTTAGTACTTTCCACTGCAAATCGAACAAATTTAATTGATTTAAACTTCTATTCATATTCAAATGAAACTGACTTTAAATATTCATGAGAAATAAGTGTATGAATATTAAGACGATTTTCAAGTGAAATAATTAAATATTTAATTTGTCAAACTAATCTATTTCATAAAGTTACCTTAAGTACGTGTGTAATAATTACTGGTTGAAGTTTTAATACGGTTAAACCTTCATCACAAGTGAACAGTATTTGACATTGTATGACATTGCCGTCATAGGAACTTGTAAATATCCGCGAATTAAGTATTTCGTTATGGTGGATAAGACTGATTTTCGTGTGTAAATAAGTTATAACTGTGCTTCAACATAAACAGTGAATCCAATCTAATGAACAATAACAATCATCTACCAGTGATTAAATATTAGAGGATATTCACGTAGTAAAATACAGTGCCAATTTTACGACTTACAAGCATAGAACACTCAGAAGTTAATCTTGTCTATTGAACGTTTTCGTGTTTATAAATTTTATAAGTGACACGCTGAAACCCTGACCGAGTGCCTATTTTGTCATATAAAGCTGCTGTCATTTCGACTACGTGGGAGTTGGAACGTGGTGACTTCATAGAATTTAAACGTGGTTACTACGTGGGACATGGAACGCGGTTTGAGGTTGGATTCGGAACGTGCTTACTACGCGTGAATCAGACGTGGTACCGTGGGGATACCATCACAACACCATCTGTCGAGGACTTCATATGATGTTCGTTGAACCGCATTTCTCTACATTTTCAGTTTGATATTTGGATGTTTCTGGTGATATGAGTGCCACTGCAAACAAACTTGAGATTTAAACAGACTATATTACAAGTTGAACTGTAGAATCAGTGATTTCATTCATAATTCAACGAACTATTTCGCTCATTGGATTTCACATTAAATTTTATAAATGTTGAGTGACAGTTCTAAAATAGACTATTGCACCGAACTTTAGAAGAAGATAAAATTTGCCAAATTTTGAAGTGTTAAAATATTGAAAGTGGTGTAGGGAAATTCATTTTTCTTGTGAAAGGGTGTTGCATTCATTTTCAGTTTTTGTCATTTGAACCAATACTTGAAGAACTTTATGAACATTATCAGGAAAGAACTTATTGATTTTCAACGAAAGATAATCGTTTCGTGTTAAAAGATGGACAATCATAAATATTTATTTTGTTCCAATTAGCCAGGCGACATGAACTTTCTGAGATAATATTTTAATTTGGTTTAACGCTACGAGTCAGAAATAATAGGGAACTTATTCATCAAATTCTCCAGGTGAATAAATTAAGTTTTAAAATCTATCCATTATTTCGCTCTGCATCTAAATCTCTCTGTATCTGCTCCCTAAGGACCGTTCCCCCTTCACAAGATTCTCATGCCCATATCCTTAATTTTTCCTGGTACAGTACCAAAAGTGACGCACAGAAATATCCATTTTTGTAGATTATAAACTAAATATTTTTACAGTTCCATATTAGGTGAAGACCCATTGTAATTTTTGGCAAAGACTGCAGCATGATCCAGCTTTCCAACCCTAATAGAATGGGGAATGGGGAATGGGGAATGCTTATAATCATTTGAATGCTTCTTATATCCATTACAGTTTCTGGATATTATCTCAACAACGAATGTACATCCAAAGGCACACAGGCAAACATGCAACATGACAATATTTTCACTAAAAACACGCAGTTTTGGAAAACATGGAAGCTCTCAATACCAAATTGTATTACTGCTGCATACAAAGAATGCGCATGTGGAGCCATCTATGGAGAGCTATTCTGTAACAACGAGCGCCAAACGTGAATTAAATCGAAAGGAACCATGAAATTCTCCGTGCAGCGAAGTCACGCCCATCTTAGACCAAGACACGGGTGCACTGTTCCCTTTATATCAGTTTTCTGAGCATATTTATGCACGAAACATGTAAGTACTATACATTTTCTTAAAGTAGAATAATAAATCTTTCATCAGGAAACAAAAATGAAAAAGTGAAAATTCTGTCTAAGTACGCCATTTCAAACGTTTATGAATACCTTAAACACGTAATCCAGAGTGCTCTGTCATTCAAACACTATTTAATGGAAAAAAGAACATGGATATTAGACACAGGCTTTAAGGGAGAAAATTTGAACATAGTAAGTTAAATGTTAGGATGTGCAAAATATCCATTGTATCCCATTTCTGTAACAGATTATTCATCAACCTGCTTCTTGTTATTCTGCTCTTTTAAAATTAGTTCTGCCTGGTGGTGTGATTCATTGTCTCCAGTTACTTCGGTCACCGGCCACATGTTTCTATGTAGTCTCACAGCTTTCAGGTCATTCGTCTACCGGGCGATTTGGCCGTGCGCGTAGAAGCGCGCAGCTGTGAGCTTGCATCCGGGAGATATTAGGTTCGAATCCCACTATCGGCAGCCCTGAAGATTGTTTTCCGTGGTTTCCCATTTTCACACCAGGCAAATGCTGGGGCTGTACCTTAATTAAGGCCACGGCCGCTTCCTTCCAACTCCTAGGTCTTTCCTATCCCATCGTCGCCAGAAGACCTATCTGTGTCGGTGCGACGTAAAGCCGCTAGCAAAAAAAAGGTCATTCGTCTTATGCTGTCTTCTTTGTCCCTTGCGCCTCATTTCACCTACTTTCTGTGTATACGCTAAATTTCTCAATATATCGTCCTCTGCACGCAAATATACCCAAACCAGCGCACACGCCTTTCCTAAATTTTCTTCTTTATCGGTGCAATGCCAGAACGTTTTCTAATAACATCATTTCAATTGTGATCGAGTCTAGTTATGCCAGCCGTTCACCTGAGCGTCTTCGTATCCATGATGCTTAGTTGGCGTTTACCTCCTCTTTAGCTGGCCAGCAATCGTTGCCAGAGAAAACGACAGGACGGATAACAGTTCAGTAGATATTAGATTTCAGGTGGTCCTTCATCCGACGGTCGCAAAGGCGCCCGTTGTCATTCTCAACTTCAGCCAGGGTTTGCTTATCCTTAAGTTGACTTCATCAGTAAGTCGACCATAATCAGAGATTTTGGAACCAAGATACTTAAATTTCTCTTCTCGTACTATATTTTCACCGTCATCATGCATGCTTCCAACTTCTCGGCGATGAAATGTCATGTATTCTCTATCCTTTTTGTTGAGGCGCGGGACGTATTGCGCTAGTGGATTGTGCCAATCTTCCGTTTGGCGCTTATTCTCTGCACCATTTTCATACACATGTGTCCATGGTATTGGAATGTGCAGGTCTTATGTAATGGTGTCCGTCAAAAGAATGAACAGCAGTGGTGATACGGAAGGGCCTTGGTGGAATTGTACAGTTTCGCGGACGTCATCAGACGCTCCTGCGACAGCTTCAGCATAACTCCTCGGTTCTACATAGATCAATTATTCCCTCTCAACAAGGTGCTCTGTAATGCCATGCTCTTGTAGCGCTGACTGATTAGCTTAGGATGTACCGGATGGAAGTCCTTCTCAGGGTCCAGAAAGTCGTGATGAAGCCTCTTATTCCTTTCGAAAAACCTCTCACGTAACAGCCTTGCAGCGTGTGTTGCTCCTGTTGCACCACAATTTTACACAAAACCAGCTTGGCTTGTTGTGTGTTCGTTTAAATCGCTAATTTTTTGTCGGTGATTTGTTCGAAATGTGTCAGTGCGTGGCTGAGAAGTATGATCGGACGGTAATTAGAAAAATCGGCAGGACTTCCCTTATTTTTGAATGGATACTCCGTCGTCAGTTTGTTGGTCCCTGACCTTCTTTGATGATCTGGTTGAAAAGCTTGCTTTAGCCACACTGCTGCATCCTCCCATTGAGAGAAACAAAACTCTGCCGGAAGATAATTGGGACAGATGGCTTTCCCTGGTGTCATCTCTTTCAATATAGCCTGGACTTGGGTGACGTCAATTTCCTATATTGGACCTTCAACAGCGGCGGTGATTGGGATTGGCGGAAATTCCAAGATTGAAATTTTGTCAAAGTAGTTAAGCCAGTGTACTCGCTCTTCCCGCCAGTCGAGTAGAAAACGGTCTGTTTCCTAATTGATGATGTAGAACGTTCCATGTTTCGATGCCCCGATTTGACTAGTCGTTATATATTCCGCTCTTTTTAGCGCATGTCAAGTTTCATATATAGACCTGCTTACCGCTTTGCTTTTGTTACAGCGACAACCTCCTTCACTTTACTACTGGCTGCTTTGTAGGCATTCCAACGAGCAAGAACTCGTTTTACAGCTGTTTCTTCAACCGTATTGCATACATAACATCGTCATTCCGAAACTTCGTGTCATTGGTAATCCTTCATTGTCGTCGCCCTGACTTAGTTGTTCCAGGAATGGAGCGTGCGGCCCCTTTCAGTTTAGTCCAGCTCGCTTCTAATATGATGACTTGTGGCACTGTGACGTTTGCAACAATGTTGGCCTCCTTCTTCAGGCGTCACCGTTTGATCCAACTTGGTCCATTTCCTGCGAAGTATTGAGCTCTTGGTGACTATCCGCTTCTTACAGATAACTGGTCGATGTTGCATCGCAACGGTTTCGTAAGGAACAACTGTTGTTTCTAGAACATCTTTGAGATTCCTTCGTCTGACAAGGATGTAGTCAATGTGCGTTGGATGGGAGCGATTGTAGTACGTGACTAGGTGAATATCACGCTCTTTGAACCGTGTGTTCGCGATGATCAGTTTCTGCATAATCGGGAAATTGTTGGCAATCATCTTTCTTCTGAACATATCCATGAAGGCCATGGACTGTGTGTACTTCTTTTCTCCGTCCGACACGTCCATTCAGAGAAACCGGCCACGATAAGATAGTAAGAAGTGTTCTAGTCAGGTAGTGCTCAGAAGGGATTTTTGGTTTCCTTGCCAAAACCTTTAGTTTTTCTTCGGCTTCCATTGTACATCAGTTAGTAATCGCACCCCGCTTCGCATGACTTTTCTCCCCTCGATCTTTTATTTACACCTCACAGATGCCTATATACCTTCTCTCATGTGCTGTGGTTAATTTGCTAATTCATTCAGACATAGTTCAGTGATGGGTTACAGAATGGTGGTACTCGCTTGCCTAGCCGTCACTGCCCGCGCGACTGTAACCCTTGCATACGTTTCATGCTGACTGGGCCCTGCCAAAGCCCGTACCTTCCAGAGGACGCCCGAACCTTGGTTCCGATTCCATGAGACATATTTCTGTAAACATGTGACAGTATTATTTTAGGCCGGCGTGTCTTGAAGCATTTTAGAGCTCATGACAGCAGGTAGTTACGCCGTTCCGGACATGGGGAACAGACACCTTGTGCAGCCCCTCATCTAGAGTTGAAACGCTATGCTCCTTTCTGCAATAACTTCCCGAAAGGTAGAGTAACTCTTCTGCCAACTGCTCCGTACCGAACGTGTCCATCTCCTCCAAAATCGCCATTAGATACTTTATGCGTGTTTCGTCCGCGAGAGCTATCATATTTTGCTCAATTCTGCCGGCAGGCAAGTAGGCAACCCGTGTCCATCTCCTGGGACGTACCACATGTTCCAGCAATATAGCTGATTCGTGGAGAATATTTATTAATGCAAAATGAAATACCATTTTACTGAAAAATTAATTGTTAACCTTATAAATCACTTGTCACAAAAATGCATTATCACGTAAAGAAGATTGCCTTTCCTTTGCACCTTTTACTTGGCGTGATATGCCACTGAACGTATGACATAAAATCCGGTGTCATATTGTTTGTGCCTCGTTGCCTAGTGGTATCAACATCAATAACCTGTGCGATAATCATGAGGTCTAGCATATCGTATCTGGAATCAATGTCCCCCTTTAATTTGTCCACTTATTTTCTCCTAAGAGTGCAGTAACAACACGTGGTCGAGCATCCCATTACTTTGCTTGTGATGAAGTTATGCATTCGACTGGGCCATGAGAATTCAGTGCATCCACCATGAGTTGAGAAGTACCAGTTCTTTTTACGATATGCTTTGCCATGCGTGATCGACTTTTCCCATGTGCATGTTGTAAACGGATCTGACCTTTAACCAAGAAATTTTTATTTCTCGCTCTTCTTTCATAGAATGTGCGGTGGGAAGACAGGCTTAGACTTAGATGCTATCCAACTATGTCATCAAGACACTAAAATATTCATGTTGTCCGCAATCTTTTGAAATAAAAAGAATCCCATTCCTTCCTTTACATAGGAGCAATATCCAATATGGTGCAATTCAACGTCTTGTCTTCACGAGTTTTGGCTCAAGCCTTGATTTTCATGTTCCTTCTAGCCGAAGTGTTAAAGGGACACTTGTAAGAATATTCAGACATGATAGCTTGAATTTGGTTTCAAATTCAGGATATCAGAACATAGTAATGAAACACTACCAAAGCCATATTCATTGTTGACTGCATAATGTCTATGACAACAGTATCTGGAGGAGAAAAGAAAGCGCCAGTGTTAGGGAAAGAGCTGTCATGTGCTTGTTATATTTCATCTTTCACAGCACTTCATCAGGATGAGTGGTTTCCATTTTGTATATGGCCTCTGTTAAAGACATGGTAGTAAGTATGAACTTCCTTGTATAAACCTACCGTCCTAGATGTGGGTTGGCTGTGTTTGATTGCCCATCAGAGCTACGTAATTAGAAATGACCAGACTCTGAAGTATAGACTGCTACATTGATGTGATAACAATGTACAAATTCAATAAGTATGTTTTGCGTGACAGTAAGTGACATTCATAGAAGATTAGCCCTGCTTCAGCAGATCTTGCTGACTGTCGGCAAAAAATGTTCTCAACTTTATTAATATCTACAACAGAGAGATTCTCCCAAACACCCTCTACAACAAGGGCTTTTACAAAAATTATTACTTGACTGCCACAAAGAACAACATCAAAGCTTCTAAGCTAATGCCGTCATTATGTAGGAGAACGGACATACACGGTTTTCAGTTTATAAATGTGTGCCGGATTAAAGAGCTTGTTATCATCTTTTTTGAGTATACCTCTTCTTATCATTGATTTTTTAAGTGAGGTTGTCTATGAACTTGTACATTCCCGCATCGTCACAAGCTACTTGCGCGTGATATCGTAATTCGAGAGAAAAGACGCAACACATCTTCGTAACAAGTGAGAGAAATGTGATGTTCATGTGTAATGATATTCTCTACGTGGGATACTAGTGAGTGGCATGTACAGTAGCATTTCCTTTGTATGAGAGTTCTGGTTGAGTTGGCTGTTAAACTATTCGTCACATGGTTTTAATTTGTCTATATAGATCAAGAGCCGAGATGAGCTATGCAGATCATCAACCTCCGGATGGTGGAGCAACCTGTTTTAGGTGCAAATTGTGTGGCAAGACATTCAGCAAAAGATGCTCCCTTACACGACATACGCAGACTCACATAGCCCAAAGGCCAAATGGGTGCATTGCATGTGGTAAGTCGTTCATCACGAAATCCTTCCTAGACTCTCACATGCACATAGGGGGGAAGCCATGCTATTGCAATATATGCTACAAGTCATTCGGTAGAAAATCCCACTTAGCACTTGACCTACAGACTCAGATGGACGACAAACCAAACCGCTGCCATCTATGTTGCAGATCCTTCACCCGAAAAGAAAGCATAATCGCTCACGTGCGATCTCACACGGGTGACGTGTCATACCGGTGTGATATCTGTTACAAATCCTTAAGCAGTAAATCTCGCCTAGGTTATCATGCTGGGTTTCACACGGCTGAGAAGCTACACTGTTGCACTATGTGTGGGAAGCAATTCACCCAGAAAAGAGGACTTACGGTACATATGTGGACTCATACTGGTGAGACTCCGAATTTAGGTAATATTTGTGGCAAATCTTTTAGCCTGGAAGTTGGGCCTAACATAACAAATACAGACTCATACGGGAGACAAGACACTGCAATGTAATGCGTGTGGCAAGTTATTCAGTAGAAAATGCCATTTAGCACGTCACATCAAAACACACGCAGACCACAGGCCGCACGAATGCAATGTGTGTGAAAAATCCTTCGTACGTAAAGTACACCTAAAACGTCACACGGTGAGTCATACGGGGAAAAAAGGCACACTGATGCAAGGTCTGCGGTGAATCCTTCAGCATGAAATCATGCGTTGCTCGTCATATTCGGATTCATACCGGCGAGAAGCCATGCTGATGCAATATCTGTGGTAAGCTCTTCACGCAACGAGGTGGACTCATGCAACATATGCGGACTCACAGGAACGAGAGACGTACTGCTGTAATGTCTAGGCAAATCCTTCAGCGAGCAAGTCGTTCTAAAATATCATCTGCGGGCTCACATGGGCAATAAGCTACATTCCTTGTAATGTGTGTGGGAAATTATTCACCACGTATTCCCGAGTAACGGGTCACATGAGATCTGACACGTGCGAGGAGCCATTTGTTGCACTGTATGTCGTAAGGCTTTCAGCAGACACTTGGCACGTCACATACAGACACACACCAGTCGCCGTACAAATGCAGTATATGTGGCACGCCATTCATCACTAAATCCTGCTTGGTTTGTCATATGCGAACTCACACTGATGAGATGCCATAATCATACAATATCTGTAGCAAGTCATTCCGTGTGCAATCCGCCTTGTCACGTCACATGCGGACTCATACTGGCGAGGTGTTCTTCGTTTGCAATTTCTGTGGCAAATCATTGAGCAGAAAATCCCAACTGGTACGTCACATACTAACTCACACGAGAGAATAGCTACACCAAAGCAGTATCTGTAGTAAGCACTTCAACGGAAGAATCGCACATCCAAAACGCTTACTGGCGAGAAGCCATACCGAGAAATATCTGTCGCATATCTTCAGCCAGAAAATCAATCTAGCAGTTCAGATCCGAACACACACTGGTGTAAAAGCACACGTGTTCTCAGTAATATGATAATATGTTTAGAGATTCATGTAACTTAACGCTGCACATCTGAACCACACTCGAGAGATGCCGACCTGTGCCGTGTTTTGTGGCAAATCTTCGCTCGCAGCACCACGCTGTCGGTGTACGAGCGTCACGTCTCGCCGGGATGAAGCCGCACGTGATTTAATACTGTGGTTTTGTTTCAAGTCACACTAACTACTGCACGAATAGGACCATCTCAAATTCTGGTGATGTAGCCAGGCACATGCGGTCGCACACAGTAGAGAAGTAATAAGTTCTTCAGCCACAACGGCGCCTCCTCGACACACCTCGTGGTGTATACCGGAGAGCGGTCCATCCCTTTGTTTTCATCCTGGCTTTTTATCATAATGCTTCGCTTTGTCCCATGTACTTTAATCTGGAATGCTGATTTCTCGAACTCCTTTTCTTGTAGATAATCCAATTATTCTTGCCTTTTAGCGAGGAGGCATACTTAAAAATCTTTTTAGTTTGTCATTCATCAACCATTCTTTGAATATGGTCATCAAATTTCAATCGCCTTTTTCCAATTGTGTCCGATATTTTCTCAATATGTTGGTATAATTCCGAAGACCTCCTATTCATCCACACCCTACTATGCATACGTGGCCAAACATGTCCGTCAGGATATTTCCTTTTAGTTTTTCGATAATTTTAGATAGTGATCTTTCTCCAGTCTGATCAATGTTTCTGACGTGTGATGTTTAAGACCTAATTACGTGTTATAATATATTAATTTAGCGTTCAAGGATATTAATTTTTGTACCTTTTCCATGTGATACTATGACCTACTTGTACTATAGAAAACTTTTTCTGTTTTCTTGATGATTTAATGTTGTTTGCTGGAGAATTTCCCCAAGTATTAGAAATTATTTTCGTGAGGAATTTTGCCAAACTGAGTTACGCGGTTTTGTTTGTACGAGTAGATACTTCCGTGTATCGGGTTTTCTATTATGAGATTTGGATTCATTTTAGATGCAGTCTCATGAAGTTTTTCTAGGGACTAAATTTGTTGCCTATTGTTGGATAAATCAACTAGACAATATGTGATGGCCAAACATTTGATGTGAACTTTATCATTAACCAGCTTGCCAGGAAATGCCTTGAGGCAACCTCTAATGCTAAATACCATAGTTATACTGCTGAGATAGATTAAAATCTAACTCCCCTGTCTTCAACATACTAGCGTGATAGAATCAATTATTGTTGTTAATAGTATGAAATCATTATTGTAAATATTAATTGATTTTAGTTATGTAGCCATACGCCAAATAAATAATTTTTATTACCATTATTGAAGTTTATAAATTACAAGTTGACCAAAGCTTTTCAATTTGTATACATAACTGATTGTACGTCTGTGCTTATGAAATCTCGCAAATTAACTTGCTTAAAATTCCTCTAAATTTCACTGCTCTAATGCAAACACGTGCTTCATTACGTCTGAAAGAATTCGAAGAGAAATGCACTAAATTTAACGTCCCATGCCGAATAATAATTTGACGAAATTTTCTAACGCACGCAAGCATCGTACTTTTCGCCTCGTATCCTCTCAACACAGAAATTAATAAAATGTCATAATGTTCCATATTGAACTGTATCACAAATTAAATTGAAACAAGAAATTAAGTGGTTCAACCTATTCAATGCAAGTAAATAAGAAATGTAATGTTACATACTTATTTGGTTGAAAACAGTGCCAGACATTGCGTGTGTTGTGCCACTCTTCAGGGACTTGCGCTTTGACACAAATAAGTGACTGTTCTTCGAGTTCATCTGGATTTTATGATTTAAAATCGGGCAGTCCTAACCCCTATTGTCTTATAATGCTTCATGAACTGCTTTTGTAAAAGACATATCCTTTAATTTTTTGTTTCCCTGTTCATTGTTTTTATATTTATAATTGGCTGATGATGACCCAGATTGGTGGTCGAAACCGGTACCTCTTTTAACCAAATAAGAATGTAACACTACATTTCTTATTTACTTGCATTGAATAGGTTGAACAACTTAATTTCTTGCTTCTATTTAATTTCAGAAATTAATAGTTGAAGCTGTGATAAACTTCTCCTAACATAATACAAGGTCATATCAGCTCTACACATAGCAAAGTCACCGGACGACATTGTAGAAGTTACTGGAATAAACAGACAGTATTTAACTTTTGTCACCGCTCAATTTCTGCTCTTCGTCGTCTCTGTATGTATGGATATATTGGTTTATTTTACGCACTTTTGCATAATAATATTTTGCAATTTCATTATTTTATTTCTATTAGTGACTGAATACCAAGAATCTGAAAAAGAACACAAAATATATACCCTCGCAATTTTCTCCGCACGCTAATAATATGCATTCAAGAAACTCACCGAGGCTAGAATCTTCGCCGTTCAAAAATCACGGACATGCGTTTAGTGGTTGAAGATCCTCAGTGCTATCCATCATCCAGATCCTCCCCCGTAATGACATTGAAACTCCCACAGTAGAGCTCAATTAACAAGCCATCAGATACTGTGTTTAGATTTGTGGAGCCTTCCAGCATCAATATGAGAATTTTGTGTTTGTTTATTTCAACAGTCAGAATACAATATGGGGCTACCCAGGTACCGACAAAAGAGAAGAGGCTGGCGTAGAATGGGCAGAATCGTGCGATCTAATTATACTGCATAACAAACTTCCAACAGTGCGAGATGGAACATGGATATAATCCAGATATTAACTTACAGTATCCGCGTAAGCAAACATATCTCAGTTATCAGCGAAATAAGTGGGGCAAAAATCCCTCATCTCTCTTCATTACAGACTGTTATGCCCTCCAGCGTTCAACCGTCTACCCTCTGTGAATTTACTAAACGCCCCCATAATCCTCTATTTGCAACCAGTTCTGTGGCCTCGTCTTAGATTCATACGTCTTACCTTTAAATCTTTAGAATGTGAGTTCCTCTTCGAAAAAGATATCATTTTATGAAGGCTGATTAGGAGAAATGTACCATTTCACTGGACGAGAACATTTTGAACGTAGAGCTTTTTACTGAATCATATGATTATTTTTCAAATATCGTGAAGCATTGTTCTCGTATCTCAATTCCCTGAGGCTGCACACTACATACAGAAACTAGGGGAATATTGTGAAACTATCGTGATCTCCTTGACAACGATCCTTTGAGCTCCGAAACCGTCCAAGCTGGGGAAGTTCCCTTAAAAGCGATATCTAATAACAGGATGAATGGAGGAGACTGATATAAGGAAGAGCAGCCACAATGCCTGGAGGTTTCTTAAGCATCTGAGTTGTAAACCTAACAGCTAGAGAGGGTCATGCGAATGTAACATCTAAAAATATTGTCCGCCACCTCGTTGAGAATGGTAAACCTCACCATCACACTTCAAAACTTTACGGTCAGAAGAGTTAGAGTTTAGTCACCTTGTGCGACTTTTCACTGAGCTCGATAGCTGCAGTCGCTTAAGTGCGGTCAGTATCCAGTATTCAGGAGTTAGTAGGTTCGGGCCCCACTGTCGGCAGCCCTGAAAATGGTTTTCCTTGGTTTCCCAATTTCACATCAGGCAAATTCTGGGGCTATACCTTCATTAAGGCCACGGCCGCTTCCTTCCCACTCCTAACCTTTTCCTGTCCCATTGTCGCCATAAGACCTATCTGTGTCGGTGCGACGTAAACCAACTAGAAAATAATATATGCGGCTTTTCTAGCGGTGAGCCGGGAGGGATAGACGATATCAGATTAAAGCAGATTAACCGCCAGCATACTACGCTGTCGTGATAACTCCAACATGGCGCGTCCCAGGTGGCAGATAGGGGGAGTCCAACCCGATTTTCCGGCCGACTTGAGCGAAATAAAATTTATCTCGCGGACCAAACACTTAAACCTCTGTGGGTGGGGGACGAGTCCAAGGGATGCTGAATTTCCTGGTTTATTTATATATTTACTCGTGTCAGAATCATACTTAATCGTACAGTAAAAGTAAAATAATTTCAAACTATTTACGAAAATTCCAAAAATTAACAAACATAGGAAATTGACCAAATTTACTGTGCATCTAGATGGTGTTTTCCAAAACTCAGCCACACCTAGAGCATTGTAATCAGCAAGCATTAAATCATGGTTTGAGCATGAAAATGGGCTGAAAGGACATTGATACATATGGTTCACTTTTTTTCTTCACCGCAGCCCCATAACTTAAGTGATTACTTCGCCCTGCTGACACCAGTTCTTGACTCTTTCGCTGCGGAAGTAGACTTTTGTCGACTTACTTCCCTATAGCATTCGCTGCGGAAATCGGCTTTTTTCCTGCTATAGTTTCCACGCGCTTCTTTAATAAAGCCGCATAAATAATACAAACATCTATAGTCATGTATTGACTATGTAATAAGCATTGTTTGAAAACGTTGCCGCGAATACTGGACCTATGTTTAATTGTTATTTTTCACCCACCCGCCCGCCAACATTCCTGTCAGCTGTCTGGCCGATAGCAGGCTTCACTCAGCAGCTATGAGCGAGCGGAAAAACATTAGTAATGACAGTGACGAAATCTTCAATCTTTTAGTGGCCGATTCTGATTCAGTCTATTCAGTAAATTTGTACAAGTGAACAAGTGATGATGCGCATAGTGATTGTTCGGAAGAAAGTGCCAACGAGGAAGATCTTCATTTTGTTTCAGACTAGCAGGATATTAATGATGGCAATGAAACTTCACTAATGAATGGAAGAATATTTTACAATAAGCTTCAAAAAGAGCAATTAGTGCTCCTGACTTCAGAAGTTCTGTCATAATCGGACTTCTACGAGAGTATCAGTGCAGTCCGCCGGCGAAACGAGGAAGACCTTCTGATTACATACCTCAAGCGTGCCTTACGGAGACACACTTTCTTGGGGAGCAGCAGGACAAGAGTCACAAACCTAGTTGTGTTGTTTGTTCCATATTACCAGCAAAATGTTCAGAGAAAGGAAGGGACTGTGCAAGAGTAAATAGACAGTACTTTTTGTAAGAATTACCCAGGGCAGCCTGCAATGTGTCCGGTTCCATGTTCAGAGATGTATTACAATGTGTGTTTCGAGGTCAAATGTCACTGCTAGTTTGCCAAAGTTGAGTTAAAAATTGTGCATTGGTGTTGAATGTCACCAACCTTTAACAAAAATTAAATTTCAGTTCATTTGGGAAATACGAAAAAAATTACATTTTTCTATAAGTGTTCTGTTTAAAAATAGCGCAGCGAAAGAGTTCGGTTAAGGGACCTCCAAACACTCCAGTCTTCATTACACCCAGCCGGAAGATATTCACGTGGCCTCATCCATTATTGCTGCTTAGATTTCCATAAGGAATGTCTTGCCTTTTCTGGTGGTCCTTTCAAGGGCTTTGATGTCTGGAGGGAACTTTCCTGGATTTCAGCCTAGATTGAGATTGTTGATGACCAAACACCGGGTGAGCTTCAACATTCTCAATCTTTAGTCGTTCTTGATCAGCAGCGATTTCTCGACGATTACTTGGAGGTGCAACGCCAGCAAGTCAGTGTATCTTCTCAACAGGGGTAGGTTTCAGGCATCCTGTGATTAATCTACAAGCTTCATTCAGGGCAGGTCCACAGTCTTAGCGTGTGTTGATCTATACCACACAGCGGATGCGTATTCCGCAGCAGTGTAACACAGAACCAATGCAGTGGTTCTAAGAACTTGTGGCTTTGCATCCCAGTTTGTACCTCTCAGCTTCCTCAGGATGTTGTTTCTGGCATTGACTTTGTGATTGATGTTGAAACAGTGCTTTCTGAAAGTAAGTGAGCGGTCCAGCGTTACGCCTAGGTACTTTGGGGTGAAAGAATGTTCCAGGAGGGTTCCATTCCAAGAGACGTATAATTTCCTTGATGCCTCTCTGTTCTTGAGGTGGAAAGCACAAAGCAGAGATTTTGACGGATTCGGCTTTAGGTGGTTAGCCTTGTATTATGTGAATAATTCCTTCCTAGCGCTGTCAAGTGTGAGTTCTACCTCTTCAAATGTTGCACACTGGCAGGCTAGTGCAAGGTCGTCTGCATATATGAAACTTCTTGTTTTGTTAGGGAGTGGTTGGGCATTGGTATAACTAATAAATAGCAATGCAGCCAGTACACTTCCTTGGGGCAATCCATTTTTCTGTGATTTCCATCTGATTCTTTGTCCTTGAAAATAAAAAACTGCGGTTCTGCAACAAGGTTGACATCAATCTGGTAAGTTTTGAATCTTTCGTGAGTGTAAAGATCTTCTGAAGCAGTATACGGTGGTTCACTCTTATCATATGCAGCACTGAGGTCAATGAAAGCTACCCCTGTAATTTATTGATTTTCAAAACCGTCCTAAATGTACTGCGTGAGGTTTGAACTTGTGCAACAGCATTCATGCCTGGTCTAAAACCTTCCTGTTGTGGAATCAGGTTTTTGTTGATAGTCTGGATGAGTCTGTTGAGTATCATTCCTTACATCGGTGGCACAGAGGAGATATTGGTCTGTAGTTCCTGGGGTCTCTGTTGTCCTTTCCAGGCTTTAGACCAGCAATTACACGTGATTTGCTCCACAATATTGGAATATTGGACATCTGTAAGCAGTTATTATAAAATTGTAGCAACAATTCTTTCGTGTTTCTTCCAAAATTCTTTATTTTCTCAATTCGCAAATCATCCAAACCCGCAGCTTTACCTGATTTACGCTTGATAATTGCATTTTCCAACTCACTGAAATTGAAATGTTGCATGAGCTCAGATATTTCTTCATCCCTACCCGCAGGTACCTTCAACATAGCTCTCCGGGTTTTGGCTTCTTGTTTTATTTTGCCATTCATGAGAAGTTGGTGGGCAATCTGATTGACTGTAACAAAAGAATGTGTGTTACTCATGGTTGGATCTCTGGTCAACTTCATTAGTGGTCTCCAGGCCTTTTGGCTGCTCAGCGTCATAACCACCATCTCTCTCTTTTCGATGAGGCTATTAGAGAAGTTAGGGCGTGTGCTGCTGTAATAGCTTCCTCACCTATTAGTTTCTGTTTGAATAGCTTGTAGTAGTCAGTTAGTTGCGAGACTGCATCCAGATTAAGACCTTCGACGTAACTAGTGCGACATCCACGGGAAATAGATTTACGAGAACTTTCCTTAACAGCCTAAGTGACCTGTTCATATGATTGGTTTGATGTTTTGGACCGTATCATCCAGTAAAGCAGGGAATTTTGACCAATCTCCCTTTTTTGAAGTTGTATCTACGACGAAAGGGAACATACTGAGGTCGGATAGCGGAGTAAAACTGACAGGATTGTTCTGTGTTGAGACTTAGGTACTGGGTTGCATACTCCCTTGCTGCATTGTTCTCCTAAGTTATTAGTGACGAAAATCAAATCTGGATGATATCCTCTTCTCCAATGGCCACTGTTAAAATAAAGTGGCTGTTTGCCATCATGAATAAGAGAGAGTTCCGTAGCATCTGCCCATTGTTGTATTAGCTCGCCGTTGTCATAACTGTGTTCATATCCCCATTCGGAACTGTGACAGAATCTACGGGTCTGGTGTTTACCTGTGATTAGTACTCACTATGTTAGGAATACCACGGGATAGTACGGGTCCATTTGATTAGTACCTACCATGTTAGGAACGCCATTCTTGCATTGCGTATGATTGGGGCCCTTATGTGACGAACACCATAAGTTTGCATTACCTGTAGTGAAGAACACCGTGAGTATACTTTACTTCTGATTAGTACCGCTATATGATAAAGAACATGGTTCTGCTCTACTAGGGATACATACCATTATGAGGGGCCGTTGGCTTGTATTTTCAACAAAAATATCATCTATTCAGGGATGTGCTTTGGGAGCAGCACCTTGGTCAGTTCATAATCATTGTTCGTCGTCGTGTTTTTTTAATTGTAGTCGGAGTATTGATTTGAAATTATTTGTAAATTGTAATACTGTGAGCTACTGATAATTTTACCTTCGAATTCATCCATTCATTATTCATAATCAAGAATTGAATTGTGGCCGGTGGATGAATTTTTGGACTTGAAAATTTTTATTACATTTCGTACCATTAGGGGCCGATAACCTAGATTCTAGGCCACTATAAACAATAATAATAATAATAATAATAATAATAATAATAATAATAATAATAATAATAATTTTGATCAACTTTTGAACTGTCCTGAACCAAGTCATAAATTAGAATTTCAAGATATTGATGAAAATTTGGAAGAAGACATACCACCAACTATAAAAGAAATTGAAGAAGTAATTAAAACCCTCAAAAACAACAAAGCTAGCGGAGAAGATTCTATTACAGCGGAACTTTTGAAGTGGTCCTTACCAAATATAGCAAATGAGCTACAATTACTCTTTGAAGAAATCTGGAAAACTGAAAAAATTCCTGAGGAATGGAAAGTAGCCTTGATACATCCACTCCACAAAAAAGGTAATAAACAGGACGTTAATAACTACAGAGGAATATCTTTATTAGCAGTGGCATATAAAATATTTTCCAAGATTTTATTAAACAGAGTAGAAACAACACTAGACAATCATTTAGGTGAATATCAAGGTGGTTTCAGGAAAGGAAGATCATGCTCAGAACAAATATTTAATCTTAAATCAATAATTCGCCACAGGTTACTTAATTCAAAGGACATTGTAGTCATGTTTGTAGATTTCAAAAAGGCTTTTGATTCTGTTGACAGAGAAACTATATATAAAATAATTCGAGAATTTGGCATAAAGTCTAAACTGGCAAATCTAATCCGTGAAACACTTACAGACACAGTCTCTAAAGTGAAATTTCTGGGAGAGATATCACAGCCTTTCGAAATAAAAACTGGTGTACGACAAGGCGACGGACTATCCCCAATTCTTTTTAATTGTGTCCTAGAGAAAATAGTGAGAATTTGGAACGAAACACTTATTGAACTCAACATTTCACCGATAAGGTTAGGAAGAGGAAACAAAAGGATTGAAATAAATTGTCTTGCATTTGCAGATGACTTTGCAATACTTTCTGAAAATGTGACATCTGCTGTAACCCAAGTAAATGTCTTGGAAAGAATCGCCAGCAGAACTGGCTTAAGAATTTCTGCAGAAAAAACAAAATTTTTAACAAATATTTGGGATGCACCAAAATTTCTGAAAACAGATATTGGCCAAATAGAGAGGGTAAAAAAATTCAAATATCTAGGGGAAATAATCCAAGAAAATGGTTTAGAAAAATCTGCAGTAGAGGAGAGGGTACATAAAATGGAGAGAGATTATGGTGTCACCAAAGATATCTACAATAAAAGATGCCTATCCAAAAATGCAAAAATAAGGCATTACAACACAGTAGTGAAGCCAGAATGCCTATATGCAAGCGAGTGTCTGGCATTAAACTATAATTTAGATAAGCTAGAAATACTAGAAAGGCGAATCATGAGGAAAATATTAGGCCCACAAAACACAGCAGAAGGTTGGAAATTACGAAGTAATGCTGAAATATATCAAAAAATAGAAAATATATCAGATGTAATGAGGAAAAGGAGACTTATGTTTTTTGGACATTTATATCGAATGCAAGATAGTAGATTAACCAGTAAGATTTTCAGATATTTGTGGAGTAAGAAATCAACGACAAGCTGGGTCAATGAAGTAAGAAAGGATTTAGAAAAAAACAATATAACAACAGAAGAAATAAATAATAGAGAAGGCTTTCGGGAAAAAGTATTGAAAATAGAAGGATTCCAAGGTAGGAAAGTAAAAAAGACTGGTTCAAAGTGGTCTGAAGACAGAAGGAAGAAACATAGTGAACAGATGAAAGCGTACTGGAAGAAAAGGAAAGAACAAAGAAGAAGGAATTGAAATTGGCACGTGGTCCTCTGGTGGCCCATTCGAAAGGAGAAGAAGAAGAATAATAATAACCATCACTTCACGAAGAGATGGAATATACCTGACTAATTGCTACACAAGTTCTAGATCCATCATGAGGAAAGTAATCTATACAGCTCAGGAGATTTCTGGGCGTGGCTGTTGTATGTTGAGTGCCGTTTGAAGGATCTACATTTGGCCAAGTTGTCAACAGTCCCTCTTCTGTTACTCTGTTATACATAACGGACAGGCGAGGTAAGCTGAGCCCAGCTTGTAGGAACACGCCCATTCCACACGTCGGCCTCAAGCGTTGCCAGATCCTCACTTTCATGGCAGTTTCTATCAGCTACGTCTTCGGAGCTACACCAACAATGTGTTTTATGTTTCTTTTCAGATAAATTTCTTGCCACTTCGGGTTCTTCTTCCATTTACTGGATGCCACACCTTGTATACACTACTGACGTTCATACAGAGCGGATTCCTGAGAATGCTGCGCTCAGTTTCCGGCGAAACATTGGCAGCTACTAACGCAATTCGAGCGCAGCATATAGTGAAGACACTGGCCGTGAAAGACTATACCGACAATCTCAAAGGGTTCCGGAAGCTCTTGAGTATTAGGAGCGGGCACTAGTGAAGTGATGACCCACATTACCAACGACATCTTAAAATATCTTCCTTGCAACACATTTACCCAAACTATATATTCTCTTGGTCTCTTGCCTGTAGCTCCACATATCTTTTGCTAGTGTTCTCTGTCACTGGACCACCCAAAAGGTGCCTTAAATGATGAGATCCAAGTTCAATACTAAGTACAGGCCCATTTCGACCAAGACAGGTGTAAGGTTATTGCTGACCTAAGATCAGGCGGCATGATTGCCTAGTATCATTGCCGCTGAGCTGGCTGTGGGTAGAGTTCCGGCTAAGGAATGTGGGAGTCATTAAATTAAGAAGACATCTTTCTGGTTCGGATTCCACATTAAACTAGAAACCCTTGGTCATGATCAAGGTATCTATGTTCAGGAAAGACAGCATGTTTCCTTTCATAAGAGACTGATTTTTCTAGGTGTTGCTTTATTTCCACTTGTCTAGATACTTTTTAGTTACCTCTTAAATTGACTAAACTATATGATATTAGTCTGGATAAAAAAGACATACGAACCGTTGCCAACCTGTATTAAAATCAGTCCTCATCTGTTAATGTTGATAACACCAACAACCATGCTATTGAAATAAAGCAAGGGATGAGGCAAGGCTCTGTTACAACTCAACTCCTCTTCAATATCTACTGTGAAAGGGTGTTTTTCTTAAGCACTGCAAGGAAAACAGGATATCATCATTGTTAATGGAATCGTAATAAATAATCTGCATAATGCATATGATACTTTTCTGTTTGCAATAAGTGCTGATGATCCACAGATATTAGCAAACTGATTGGTCAAACAAAGTTCTGCGTTTAAACACAAAAAATACTAACTTAGTGACCGTAAGAAAATATGTCATTCAACCTATAAAAGTGACAGTACCTGGCACACCACTGGAGCATGTACAGTACTGTAGGTACTGCACTGCTCAGGACAAACTGATCCATTACCTTCGGTTTATAGCGACAACGAGAGCCGCAGGCACAATTTACCAGTCGGTGGTGGTGCGCAGAGATATCAATGTGGGCCTTGAAACTGAGGGTCGACGTGGTTCAAATGCTAGCCATTTCTTCAGAACATACGATTGCACATGTCCTGTGAGTGTGAATTCCTATCTCTAGTCTTTCAAGGTGATCTTGATTTTATGGATATGGGTGTATTTCAATCATTCACAAAACTTACCAGCACCAATAAGTAGATGAGAAGCGATAAGAATATGTCACAACACAAAACAATAGAAAATATAATTTCAATAAATAAGCCATTCTGAAAAGGAAATTAATATTTAAAAAGGGTACTTAAATGTTCATGATGGAAGTTGATTAGGTCCTGACTTGCAATGTCTCACGATTGGTCCATTTAGCACCCTTTAGGGTGTGGTGGGATCTCCCCTTTTAGTTCCATATTCCGGAAAGGAGTAGCCCTTGCAAGGTGCATCATGATGAAATTAGAGGTTCTTCTTGCAAACTGCACAATGATTCCTTTGTTCCTAGTCTTGCAGGCTTCTCGTAACAGTAAGCTTTCTGACACGCGTACATACATCCACCCACACACACAGACACACACATTGAAACTAAAATGGCATATTAGTATGTTCTCTAACCATGCCTATTTAAATGTCAGTTGACACTTAACTTGCGGGTTCAGATGATTTATGCATACCACACGTGTTCCGGAATTAATATTATAGTGGTTATGTCTTATAGAAGACGAAATAAACTGTTCCCTTTGTAAGACATCATAGCTAATAAACGTCGCTTGGCATAGAATATCTTGTAGAATTGTAGTGGGAAAGCGAAGTGAAGTTGTGCTCTAAAGTAGAGCAGTACGAAAGCAGTAGAGTAAGAGCTGAGTAAGTTGAGCGTCGATTACACACTGCCTTTATCAGTTCTCGGCCTAGAAGGTGTGAACAGTTGGAAACCAGTCATAAATTTTCTTCATTTCTTCTTAAATTATTATGGTTCGAAACTGGTCTTGTGAAGAGTTCTGAAAACTTTCCGGGCGGTGTTAGCCTTGAAAATGTTAACTGTAGGAATATAGGCGCCATCATTGGTGTCCACTTCACATTTGGCCGTTGGGACGCCTGTTTTGTGTCATTATGATATGCTGTAATTATCAGTTAAGTAAAGAATGATAGTAAAACCAAAAGTTACTTCCGGAACATTCGTCAGTATAGTAATGCACTTGCATTTGCTTACGTTCAAGTGGATATCATAAATGTAAAAAGAGATTATATTAAGTTGTAAGTACGACTGTCGAATATTGTACTGATTTGTATATTCCTTAGTTCACAGCGGCTACTCCACTGCATACTTTTATAAACATGCGATATTTCTCGCACGGGTCCCCTAGTTCTACATTGTTAACAATTAACTTTCCTGAGATGACCAGCTATCTTTACGATGTTAATTTTTATACTATAATTGGTTTCAGAGTAAAATAATGATAATCATTAAATTTACTATTTGTTAATTTATAATTCACCCAAGTGTTATTGAAATGTGTTTGATCCAACCTGATCTCTTCCCTTTGGAGGTAAATTGACCCATGACCGTTTCTCTATGCCCAGATACCTTTGATCCATGATTCCGTTTACAGCATATACCCTGCAATTTACTAGTGTTTTTTACACTTCTCTTAGTATTAGCTTCGAAATATTCCATGGTGTAATTCTGGACGTCTGTTTATCTTCAAACAAGTGTACACTTTGTTTCTTAATATGTGTAGATCTGTGTTGATATAGGACAGTCGAAGTTCATAGAACTATTGTGATAAAACTATTTCTGGATTGCTGTCTCTTTCTCTCTCTCTCTCTCAGTGAGAGAATTTGTTTCTTGTCTGGTGTGGTACTCCATGTTCACATTGTCAACAAATGTTAGTTGAAGTGAATTGTTTTCGAGTGTTTTACTGTAACTGAAGTTCTGTTAGAATCAACTTGCGTAAGCTTGATAACCTCAAGAATCATGTCATTCGCAGTTTTTCTGAGTAGGGTTCATTCGCGGGGTTACTTCGGACTGTGCTGCAAGAATATAATCTTAAACTTTGAGGGAGGGTCTGTCGTAATTTACAATGCCGATAAACTTGATAAGTCTCTTAAATGGATTCTTGGTGAAAGACATGCGGAGAAGCTGCGAAGAAGTAAGGGCTACCTCGATCCTAGAACCGAAGAGCATAGGTAGGCAGCCCATATTGACTTCAACGGAGGCAAGCATGCTCTGCACAGAATTTTGAAAGATGCATTTGTGATACTATTTTACTCTTTACTTTTCCAAAATAACCTCATGTATCGTCAAATTTCGGAGATATATATGAAAACTTATGTCCGAAGTGCATGCAAATCTGGATAACTCTAACACAGAATCTTAAAATTAAAAACACACTTTTAACGTATTGTTTGAAACTAAATAACAAGATACATTCACAATAAGTATTGTAAGAGAAGGAATTCAAGCAATTGCTTCTTTGTGGTACTATACAACTGGCCGTGTACGTATCGTCCTGCATTTGGGAGATGCTGGGTTCGAACCCATTGTCGACAGCCTTGAAGTGCATGTTGTCCACGGTTTCACATTTCCACAGCGTACAAATGGTACGGCTGTACCTTCACTAAGGCCACAGTTGCTTCCTTCCAACTCCTAGCCATTTTCTAGCTCAGCATCGCCATACGACCTATCTGTGATGGTGTGAAAGAGAAATAGCAGAAATTATTAAAAAACAATATGCCGTATGGTATGTTGAATTAACATTCGTTACTAGGGCTTAAATTTATGATATTAACTGGCCACTGTTCTTTGACTGATAATTTCATTCAAAATTTTCACCTTTTATTCTCTCTCATAAACCGAGGAAACTAAATGTTATGTACATAGTAATTGAAAATTTACAGGCTCATAAGCTCCATAGATACATAGTTTAGAATATTTGTTATGTCAGTTAAACTACTGTAAGTAGTTTACAACTAAATGTTGCTTAGAATTATTGTAGTGTGATTCTTTTATTAGTAAATATCATTCTTGCTTCATTATTATATAATATTTTCATTGTAGGGGAGATATGTCCCTAGACATTTAGCTCTCACTAGAATTCAACTGTTTCAGACAACCTGTTGTAATTAGGATAATGTAAGTCCGTTTTAGAATTGAAGAGTAGCTATGTTAATTAGATAGTAAGTTGCATGCTTTGGAAAGGCCAGAAATCTCATGACGTTAGAGATGTCTATGAACTTATCTACCAGGTTACATCTAGCAGGAATGGTGTTGATTTCATTGTGTGCGCAAGCCTATAAGATTGAATTGCTGAGGTTCAGTGCTATCCAGACAGCCTTATGTCAATTACAATCGACATTGCATCTGCTCGAACTTTTGACAAACACTGTACATTACTGAAATCAAAAGAAGGAGAAAAGAACTATTTTTCAGCTGACCAAAATAGACACAAGTATTGAGCACTCTGTGTGCACTAGAGGCAAAATTTACCAGTGATTACAGGACAAACAAGAAATCATCGAACATTAGCAACAATATTTGTAGAGATTTCCTGCATTGAATTCCCACATCACCCTATTGCAGATGCTAAGTCCTATCTTATCGATCACATCAAAGGATGTCGACAGTCCCAGTAGGAGTATGAAAAACTAAAAACCGCCAAAACCAGTTGACCTTCCAGAAACATCTGGAATTTGTAGCAATTTTAAGATCTCATTATCAACTTAGAAGCTTGTTCAGTGGCAGTGTTGACTCTGGCTCTGTTCCCAGTCATTGAGCTACAAATATCCTTGTGCTATTTTTGAGCAAAATGACGATCCAGCAGAATGTGCACATTACAGTCCAAATTGCCCCCAATTGTACACGAGAAAATATTTGAGAGTATCCATCATTATTGACTGCTTGAAATCGTCGACATTATTGCTAACCAGTGCATATTCATTAAGAATGCTAACTGAAAAGCACTGAAAGCTTCAGCAGGCAGTGTACATTACCTTCCGAATTGACTTTCCACCGTGTTCCATATCGTGTGATCTGGTCTGCACTCGTGACCATGGTGTACCAGAAATGCTTATAAAACCGAAAGTTGTGTATGTTGCGCTGCCAACGTCTCTGAGGGCTTCTTAGTTAAAGTTGGCGTGTACACCAATGTACCACTCCGTCCCCATTGCTCTTTGTCCTCAGCATGGACACGACTACACGGGACCTGAAAAGGAATGTTCCTAGGACTCTCGTATATGCAGATGATGTTGCACTTGCTGATAAAGCCATAATGGGACTGCGGCATCAAGATGAATATTGGTATACCTGTTTCTCACAATACAATCTTAGAATGAACAAAAAGAAGAGTGAATACGTGGAGTCGTCCGAATAATCTAATGGCTCCATCCAAGTTGATTCACGTATATAGGATCTTGCCTACAGACTGGTAGTGGGGTAGTTGTTGAAGTGCAAATTATGAAAAAGGCAGCATGGATGAGATGATGGGAAGTCGGAGGCACACACTGTGGCTGGAGTATGCCACTACATCTGAAGTCCAGTATGTACTGCATGGTACTCCGTCTTGTTGCTGTGTACGGTGCTCAATGTCGACAGACTGAGAAAGATATGGAATAGCAATTATACAACATGTGAAAGTGTATACTCCATAAGTCGATGGGCATCAGAGTCCTGCATCCAGTAAAAAAAGACACAGTTCACCAGCAAATGGGCATCGCACCCGTCACTCGTGAGGCATCTGACGCAGTTGACAATTTCAACCAATCCTTTGAAATTGCTTCGCAATGTTCACATGGACGTAAGATAAAATAAATAAAAAATTGAAAATAAGAAACAAATATTTAAAACAAGAAGTGTTGCTGGGATTGGTAACATTTCTAGGCATATACCAAAGTCAATTCGTTGAGATATAGAACCAAATCTCTAGTGCTTAATTGGTTTGTGTATGTATTAAGCAACTACACCAGATGAAAGAAGAATTAATGTAATAGCACCCTGTGAATAAAGAAAATATATTAGATTGAGGAGGTCAAATATATCACGATTGACATATCTTAGGATGTTGATAGGGTAGATCTTGGGAGACTATTGAAAAAATTAGTGCAGGTGGGCTAAATAAAATAGTGGCTGAATCGGTGACTATAAACACGTGGCCACATTATTAGAGTAAACATTAAAACATTGAGAATTTAACATATAAGATGTTACCAGTTTTAAGTTGATGACTGGTACTTGGTACTGAGCTTTCATGAGTGACTTGATTCGACTGGGCATACCCTCAGTCACTATTTTTCACTGACTCTTTAAATCGTCATCATGAAACCATATCTCAACGAGCTTCTCAATCAAGCCAATTTTTTGTTATATTAGTTTTTCGGATTTTTCTTTGCTATCGCCCAAAGATTTTCCATGGGGTTCATGTCTGGACTGTTTTAGGCCTATCAAGCACATTCATATTGTTTTCCCTTAAAATTCCATTACTTCTTTCGCTTTATGGCAAGGCATAAGAATAATTTCACTTTGGCCACACCTCTCTTGAACCCGAGGTAGCAAACGGGTTGTTAGTACTGTACTGTTCACGTCTCATACTTCCTTTGACAATATATAATCGTCCACCTCCATACTTGAAAGCACATTCCAGACCATCGCTGATATAGAATGCTTCACTCTCTGCTTCACCAATTTGGATGGAATTATTCTCCTCCTTTCCTTCTGACATACTGACTTGTCTCTTCTTCAAGAGGAATTCCGATTCGTAACTAAAACAAACCGGAAGTAAATAAAACAAATAAGCCTAGCATTCAATGCAATAAGCTGTACCGTTTCAAAGAAAAAATAATACTTGTACTGTGCTGTACGGTTACATCAGTTAAAATGGGTAAAAAATGGAATAATGAATGATAATTTTGGAATTACAGTAATTTTAAGGACTTGCTTGTTTCCAATCACCAGATGATCAATTCTGGAGAGTCTTGGCCCACTTAACCTCTTTGCAGCCGTAGCACGAGTAATCCTCGCTCTTCTTTGATATCGTCTTGCTCTCATTCTAGCAAAAAACAACTCTCGCCTCACAGTCCTGGCTGGTATCAGTGACCCATACTCTTCTAGTTTCTTACATAAAACCGAACTAGTAACCTTGCGATTGTTTACTGGCAAATTAATCAGTTTTGCGTACTCCTTGGGGTTAGTATCTTCTTTCGCCCGCAGTTTCCGGTACGACGTTGACATTTTGTCTTCCCCTTGTCTTCACATTTTGAAATTCCATTAACAGACTGCTGTGATATTTGCAATATAGAAGCTATCTCTTGCGGTGAGTAACGTTTCCATATCTGCCAACATTTACTGTTTACCCGTAGAATTTACGGAAATTGCAGCATTTTACGGTTTTACGGATGGACGGTGTCATTTTACGACTTCGAGGACAAAAATTTGAAACGTTAACATTCGATAATCACTCCACTACCGACAATCGATTGTTTGCGTGGGTCGAAGCACGCTCGGTCTTGGTCGAAGGCATATCCATGATTGCCGATAACTCATTCTTTGATATGATTGGTAATTTTAACCATGTGATGTTTGTGTCGGTAATGGAATTGAATTTAAAGCCGTGTTAACAGTTCTCCCGTGTGAATGTTATTTGTCGACAGACTCTGCTCCGCAAATTCTTTGTCCCGCTCCGTTCGCTTGTTGTGATTTAATCTATATACTTTGACCACGTGATTGTTGTTGTTTGTTGGCCTTTTACTGTTATGGCATATTTTAATGAAGTGTTCGAGTTTTTGTGTTATAACTTAGTGCTTCGAAGTTTCCTATATTCGTTGACTAATTACATTCGCTCCAATGATTGGATATACCGCTATTAGCACAGCCCGTTAAATTATAAAGAAGAAGAATAATTACATTTGTTCCACGTGTGTATGTTTTTTTTACCATGTGCATATTCTTCGTTCACGCGGCTGGCGTCGTGTTCATTTAATGGTTTAAGACTTTGTGAGCTTTGCCATGTTTTTATGAAGTGTTTGACTGCCGTGAGTGTTTATGTTATCATTTTATGTGACGTTCAGTGATCCAGGTTTCTTTCGATGTTTCAAGAGATATAGAGACATTTTTCTCGGACATTTTCATGCGCTATACTTCTATTGTAGATTATCTTGAATAAATCCAACATTAGCTGCCTCTGTGGATCAGTGGTAGAGTGTCCCTTCCGGATCCCAAGATAGCGGGTTCAAACCCGGCAGAGGTAGTCGGATTTTTGAGGGGCGGAGAAAAGTCCATTCGACACTCCATGTCGTACGACGTCGGCATGTAAAAGATCTCTGGTGACTGTGACGTAAGTTGCACATTGAATTATTATGTGTGGGACGGCAATGGTGAATAAATAGGTTGATGACGAACATATAAAAATAAAACTAAGATTGTAGAACATTCATTGTAACCAAGCATCAATACGGCACGTAGTATAGAAAAGTATGTAGTATAGTGTGACACTGGTCTGACCAGTGTGGTAGCGTAAACAAACGCGAGCGAAGCGAGGTATGGCACACAGTGAAAAGGATTACTGTCCTTCACCAAAATAGGCGTGCCCCGCTATAACCAAAGTTCACTTTTCAAATACAAGGTGGAAGCAAGTAAGCAGATTGCGCGAAGAAGCTTTCTGCTGAGACCATTTCCAAAGGTGTGCGTGGTAAGTACAGCTTGGGAAGGAGTATTGGAATAGGCGAAACAGCAATCAGGGAACCAGAACCAACCGTATTTTCATAATAGACATGTATTGTAATGACAAAAAAGTGGTCACACGAAAACAAGGTAAAATAATTAATTGAAATGAATGACTATATTCAGCAGTAAACAATCGAACTATGAACGGTATCACCATAAAATAGGGCAACAAATTGATTATGAAAACCAAATAGATTATCAATATTAAGTAGTTTGACAGAAAATAAGGGATTAGATACCAAAAGATTGACTAGAATTTAACAACAAGAATCGTAGCGATATATTACCACAAATTTTTAAAAGGAATTTAAAGATACCAAGGCCACTGTACAATATCAAAAAAGAAACCTGCAGGATAGGATGAAAGGAAAGACAACGGATGAAGGGAGGAGAAAATAGTATCCTAGGGCTGGCAAAGGGAAGAGAAAAGTACAGCCTGCAAATAATTTTTTAAAGTAGTGATCTCGCACCAAAAACTAGGCGTAAATGAGAGATTCGAAAAAGTCACAGATAATACAGTCTATTTCATGCGTCTGTTCAGAGAAATGTTTATGCTTTCTGGTTCACCTTTCTTCCTTTCAGTGCTAATTGGGGGATGAAATTTAGAAAATCCAAGTATGATCTTGAGATAGAACACGAAAGTCTACAGCTTTGTCTTGCAACCAGAGCAAGTATAAAGTTACATTTCCAGCCAGAAGGGCATACTGGAAAAGGAAAATAGTTTCATGTGAAAATACGATGTAGAAAGCGGAAAGAGATTAAAACTCGCTCACCCAGCCAGCGGTCTTGAGTTCGGATCTTGAGCAGTAGACGAAGTAAACATCGCATACGGGCCAGCCGTAAATGCGAATAAAAGGAGTCCTCCTTCCACACAGTTTGTTGCACAAAGTCGGACTCGCTGCTCGAGGCCAGAGCAGTCCTATTTATATCGTAAAAGAAGAGTCCAGAAGGAGCAGAGCGCATGGTGACGACACAAGCAGCGTGCAGAGGGGAGGGGCCGGAGGGAGAGCAGTAGTGAAGCACAGAGCGGACGGAACACACGCCGAGGTTAGAAGCCGCAGTAGACCAGTTGAAAAGGTAGAATCGTAGAGATAGGGGAGCACGTTGCATGACACATTAAATCTCAGCCATAGAGAGTTTCGGTTTACTAGGTCAGCTATCTAGTGGGCCTACAGTAAAACGGAACGTCGAAATTGACGAGCAGACAGCCAGATGGCGTCAAATGAAATATCTGCACACGGTAGCTTAGGCCATACGATTAATATTATTATTATTATTATTATTATTATTATTATTATTATTATTATTATTATTATTATTATTATCGAGACATTTCATGAATCATATTCTGTTGATTTTCCGTGCATACTGTAACCTTTCCAAGGCATCAGTACATGAACCAGTTACCATTGTTCATAAATATGACGTTAGAATAGAGCACCATCGGTGAGCTTCGAACTCAGCCCGGTTTGTCGAAGCCTCACCCTCCCCTACTAGAATAATTCGCTAGCCGAGTCGGTATCGCATTTTCGGGTCTGTGGACTGTCCGATGGGGCGGTAAGTCCTTTAGTAATAGTCTCTATAGTAGGGGGAAAAGTTAATTATGAGAGGAATACCATTTCATTACTAATGAGAAGAAAGACAATATCTTGTATAATAAATTTTTACTTATACTAGTGAAACACATTATTTACATGGGTATGCCGTAGAAACACTTTACATATATTAACTTGGGTGATCTTAACGTTTAAATGTTCGGTAGGCTTTTCTACACTTCATTATACGTTTAAATATTCAAAATTAAGAAGGCGCTCCCTCTCGAACTATTACACTACCGGTACCTCAGACTTAGAGAGGCGTTTTCTCTCTAATTATTTCACTTTACACTTACACTAATCACTTTACACACACATCTATTCAACATAGGCATACCCAGCTGTAATTCTGTTTGTTTGTCGAAAATTAATATATTCAACTTGCATCAAATTATGATATAAGTTTGCTAGTATCGTATGAATTGAAATAGGCAATTTACACTCCCAATCCCTTGAAAGTCGCGTTATAACAGTACTTTAAGTTATACGTTGCCAAATATGCAGTATGACAAACACGCCCATTTCATTAGGATTTTTTATCAACACACATATCAGGACATTATTTACACAACGATGTTACCTATGGACAAGCATTTAGCGACGACAATACCAGACATCATAAACAAAGTATTATAGCACTACCTGCAACCAATGGACAAGAATATATACATTTCACATACACACGACGGACCGCAGCTGGTCTTATTTCACCTGCCGCTTGTGACAGGAGGCCTTACTGTCTCCTGCGATGAACTCAGGACCTTCTGAGACGGGGTATATCTGACCTGGAATTCCCTATACGCTGTGGATAATTAAAGAAATAAATTGGAGGGGTCCTTCATTTAATGCTCATTTGGAATCTCTGCGACGTTGGCTCTTTTTAAATTAACACGCGTAATCTTTGTACCGAAAAGGAAAGAAACTCACTACTTGTCTCTGTTCTATTTCACTGAAGAAAAACGCCTTCACTCCCCCGTTTAAAGGGGCTCATAAAACTCCCGCTGGGAGCTACCCGTGCCACACTTTCAAAGAGCAGTCCACTAGCCTTCTCGGGCAATGACTTCACGGCAAATAATCTATTCACTTCTTTCAATACTGGCCATAAATGGCATCACACAAATCACGGCCCTATATCCGGCCTAATCAACATATTCACATCGCGATATGCGCCTCGCGTGTCTTAATGACAGATTCCAAGGGAACTTCACATTTCATTTCGCAATATATATTATGGCTACCGCCTGTTCACCCATTTCATTTCTCCTCTCGGTACATTGACTACGATACATATTTATTGATGATCTCCTGCCATCAGAATTCAAGTTAACTTGCGTATTCGCGAACTAATTAGCGATGTAAGATATATACCCCAATCTCATGCTCCATTCGTTGTTCCAGCAGTTTTAATTTCTAGTAAGGAGGATTTCCTAAGAGCTTGTGAAGTACAAAAAAAAAAATCAGTTACTGAGATATCTTTGAGGACTCCTATTGGCTGTAGAAAGATGATAACTGGAGTCGTTTACGTAGAATTATTTAAGCCTCTTTACTTGACAGTACTTCACACATAATTAATCTGAGGTCCTTAAACTTACGTCATGCATTATCAAACCCTTGTAAAAAAAAATGGTAGTGAAATATGGTCGTTCCCAAACCATGAAGAAAGTATTCTATAAGAACCCAAATAAAAATGAAATTATAATTATTATCCCTCTGAAATGGCGTGCTTGCAATCTACGTTACATCTAAGTGAAAAATTTACATATTTACAATGGGACACGACCTTCAAAGATATAAATAATTGGAAATGTACTCAGCCTTCTGGATACCACATTCACAGCCTTACAGGGAGGCACTCCATGGATTTTAGACTGCTTGCATCACGTCATCGGTGGTGTGAAGACCCATGATGACTTCCTGGCAGGTCACGAACATGACGGCTTGATCTGGTATGACGTTCTCGACGTTCTCTGCTACCCCAGGCAAAGACAGCTAGGCGTCTGGTTCTCTGTAATATGCAGGCAAAATTCTGGCATTCAGATGGGCGTTGGCGTTCACTCCGGCGTTCACGTAGACATGTAAATGAGGGGAAATTATCTCAAGTGAATACGTTAGTTTATCACACACCACAATTTGAACATATGGTTGGATTTGCTCAATAGCACGAGCATTCCAACCTAATGTCGGTAATGTCCCAGAAGCCCGACATTAATCCCTTCTCATTTATCTATTACTCTTGTAGGCAGCGATTATAGGCCCAGAAATTTCACTAGTTTCCCTAGAAACGACAGTGGTTAGGCCACTAATGTATTAGCATTCTCGTATTCATGACACTTGTTCAGGCCTGTTCTAATGCACTTAGCCGTAAGTCGAGCTCTCACTGTACTGCGGGTTATTTTAACGTGGCGCTGTCCTCAATCAGGTCTAACTGAGCTGTTCACTGACTTTCTTGGTAATTCATATTGATATCAAGCACGTACGCTCCACCCACTTCGCTAAGTACGTCACTATATATGTTAACTGAGCCGTATTAACTTAGACACATAGGAGGCTTGATGTACGACCTTTTTTACACACGGGTATCAGTTATTACGGTTTCGTACCGTTCCTATTTATTAATTTGCGGCACACTGTACACGCTAACATCTCACTCAGAGGGTGATTATTTCCACATACTCACAGAATTTAATGAATCACTGTATTACACTACTCAAATTACAAGATTATTTCTTCACAAACCACTCACTCACAAGCCACGACGGAATACTACCGTACTGGCATTACAATAAGAACGCACTGGTTGGTGTCTCCTTCTCAGCTCATGAATATATAGGCGCGCTACGCTAGAGACCCGAATGCTGAGGGTGGGGGAAAACATGCAATCCTTTCTCACACATTGGTCCGTTAATACGCAACGTACAGTAACGAACAGGATATCAAAATGTAGCTCTTGTATTCCCATCTCCACTGAGTGACTGTTATTAAAATAACTTCGTAGGTTCTGAAGCAATCTTAAAAGCATCCTTTAGCTTTTGGCGGTGAATGATGACGAGCACAGGGGATTCCTTGTGTTCCCTGGCACGGCTAGAGTCCAACATCTGTTAGTCATTAAGACGCGCCCTTGTTTACAGCGCAGTTATCTCTCTGTCAGTTAAGTAGAGCACTTCTCGGTCTCATAATTATGCGTAAAATTCCCTGATTCAAATGAATGTTTGCGCTTAATTATCCAGTGGGTATTTTGCGATTTATGAAAATTAACAGAAATAAAACAGCTGAACGCGATAAGTTGGTAGTGGTGGATGAGCGAGGAAAACATGGTATAATGTTAGTTTTCACGTTGGACCTACTCTCTGGGCTCAGTTAGTGACCTAGATTCTTTGTCACGTGATAACGCGTATGGTTTCATCTCGCTCGCGGTGGGAGCGAGAGAGTTTCGAGTACAAGCGCTCTTGCACCGCCTTGCTGCTAATTACCAGCAACTAGAGCTGGGTCGCGCGACTCTGGATATTGCAACTCGAGTCCTGGAGCGGGCAGAAAAATTCTGACTTGGGCAGTTTTTATCGTAGAATGACGCGGAAAACGGCATATTTCATCTCCTGGATATCATGACATACCATAAGTGACGTTGTGAACGGTCACATCTATTATTATTATTATTATTATTATTATTATTATTATTATTATTATTATTATTATTATTATCGAGACATTTCAAGAATCATATTCTGTTGATTTTCCGTGCATACGAAAATCAAGAAAGGGAGAAAATTTGCCTTATGCACTGTATGTGGATGTGATATTAATAGTGCACATACTTGGAAGAAACGATTTAAGTAATCATGTGAAGTATAATACAGTCTATTTCATGCGTCTGTTCAGAGAAATGTTTATGCTTTCTGGTTCACCTTTCTTCCTTTCAGTGCTAATTGGGGGATGAAATTTAGAAAATCCAAGTATGATCTTGAGATAGAACACGAAAGTCTACAGCTTTGTCTTGCAACCAGAGCAAGTATAAAGTTACATTTCCAGCCAGAAGGGCATACTGGAAAAGGAAAATAGTTTCATGTGAAAATACGATGTAGAAAGCGGAAAGAGATTAAAACTCGCTCACCCAGCCAGCGGTCTTGAGTTCGGATCTTGAGCAGTAGACGAAGTAAACATCGCATACGGGCCAGCCGTAAATGCGAATAAAAGGAGTCCTCCCTCCACACAGTTTGTTGCACAAAGTCGGACTCGCTGCTCGAGGCCAGAGTAGGCCTATTTATATCGTAAAAGAAGAGTCCAGAAGGAGCAGAGCGCATGGTGACGACACAAGCAGCGTGCAGAGGGGAGGGGACGGAGGGAGAGCAGTAGTGAAGCACAGAGCTGGAACACACGCCGCAGTAGACCAGTTGAAAAGGTAGAATCGTAGAGATAGGGGAGCACGTTGCATGACACATTAAATCTCAGCCATAGAGAGTTTCGGTTTACTAGGTCAGCTATCTAGTGGGCCTACAGTAAAACGGAACGTCGAAATTGACGAGCAGACAGCCAGATGGCGTCAAATGAAATATCTGCACACGGTAGCTTAGGCCATACGATTAATATTATTATTATTATTATTATTATTATTATTATTATTATTATTATTATAATTATTATTATTATTATTATTATTATTATTATTATTATTATTATTATTATTATTATTATTATTATTATTATTATCGAGACATTTCAAGAATCATATTCTGTTGATTTTCCGTGCATACGAAAATCAAGAAAGGGAGAAAATTTGCCTTATGCACTGTATGTGGATGTGATATTAATAGTGCACATACTTGGAAGAAACGATTTAAGTAATCATGTGAAGTGCGGTAAACACCTACGTTACGTTAAATCTAAGGAAGATAACAAGAAAATCAACACATTTTTTGCCAAGTCTGGAGACGTTGACAGTGACGTAATTAGGGTCGGGTGTCTGTTTACTTCCTTTTTGGTGGAATACAATGTTCCTTTAAGTGCGGTTATCATGCTGGTGCTTTATTTAAGATGCTTCCCACATCAGAAGTTGAAAGGAAATACAGTTGTGGTCGCACGAAAACGACATGCATTGTAAATAAAATGGCAAAAAGTTTAAGTGCCTTCAGAACGATCCATTTTCTTTGGCAACTGATGGAAGCAATGATACGAATGCCAAGTTGTATCCTATTGTTGTTACATTCTAGCAGCTGAATTCTCATAACATACCAACTGAAAACTGTGTGCTCCGATAATGCTCATGTTATGGTAGGATTAAAAAATGGGGTTTCAGTAGTACTGTAGGAAGTTCAGCCAGGTATTGCCGTTATAGGTTGCACCTGACACGTGATTAACCTAGCAGCTGAAAAGGTGCTTTAAGATTACCAGTTAAAGTGGGTGAGATCTTTGTTGATATATTTTATTTCTTAGAGAAGAATGGCAAAAGGAAAGAACGCCTTCAGAAATTTCAGAACTTGCACAATAAAGAGGCAAAGAAATTTCTGAAGCACGTATGTACTGGGTGGTTATCTTTAGGCAGATGTTTGGAAATACTACTGGACCAGTGGTATCCCCTTCTTTCTGTCTTTTTGTCGTCAAGGAGGAAGTAATATTATGTACCCAAAACATTTCCACAAGCTTGACATCTTTCAGGATACCTAGAGTTGAACAAAGCGGATCCAAGGAATATCAGAAGAAGAGAATTCTTCATTATGCTACTACACATGCCCCTAAAAGAATAGCATATTTTTCCAAACGTGACGAACCCATCCTAAAAAGCAAGACTTCTGCTACAACACGTGTGGAAGAATTGTTTATGTTCCTATCCTCAAAATTGAACAAGGCCTTTTGCACTTTCCTTCATGTGACTATTCCTTTATTTGACAAATTCAATGTTGCCCTTCAGACTTAACCCCACAAGTTCACTTTTTATTAGAACTTCTAATGGATTTGCTAAAGCAGTTCTTCACCAAGTTTGTTAAGCCCAAAATTGTCCAAAGCTCCTCATTGCTAGAAGTTGAGTTCAACTTGATTCAAAATCAAAGAAGTGATGATGAGTTAGTTATTGGTATTCAGAATTCGAACATAGTGAATGATCTCCAGTATACAGATAAATCCCTTTTCTTGCCATCACTGAGAAACTACTTTTGTACTGCCTGTGACTACATCATCAACGAGTTTCCACTCAAGGATGATGTGTTAAGGCATGCTCAAGTTCCTAGGTTAGACTAAATTGAAGATGCACAGTTTTCTTCCATTCGTTTTTTTTCTTGGAAAAGAAAGGAAGAAAGTGAAACTACAGATGAAATGGTGAATGAGCTTCAGAGGCAGTTCACAGCTCTTCAGGTAGATGACACTATCGTTGCAAATCAAGATGCTGCGAGTGGTTCCAGCTGGGTACAAATATCAAGAATTCGTTGAGCCGATTGACTTCTTAAGTATAACCGAATTTCTAGGGTAATGCTCTCTATTCTCACCATATCCCATAGCAATGTAGAATGTGAACGTGTTTTCAAACTTGTGAAGAAAAATAGAACAGAGTTCTGATCATCCATGTCCAATGAATTTCTGGAGTCTATTACTATTTTGAAGACCAGGAGTTCTGGTCCCTATTATGACAAAATATTTTCTCGAGACTTTTCGCAGGAAGCTAGAAATGCCACAACTATGGCTCTAAAGTCGAACTAGCGTGTGATTTGCAGTGTGTATTATATTATTTCTTGCCTGTGTTACGTTAAACAAGTTTTATTGTGTAAAGCCTTTTTCAGTTATCACATATCTGCTTAATTTTTCAGGGAAGTCCTGGTATGTATGATCCAAACTTATATTCACCACGCCTGCTGCTGTTTAACAGGGATTTCTTCTTGATTGTTATCTTCTTCTACAAATCATTTGTCCATGATATAAGCGGATTTGATTTCATTGAAATGTCCTGTTTAAAGAATGAATTATTGTGTTTTGTAACCCAGAAGTATTATTGTTTTCGTCAAGCCGTGGTATGTCGAAAATCCTTAGATGTTTTCGTCACGCGTGAGTTTTACTGATAGCCCTTTTCAAAAGTTGGCAGGTATTCGTTTCTCAACAAGCAGCTCTCTGACAAAGCCTTTAATGGCGAAGGGTCCTTTTAGCTTCCCATAACCTCAAAATTAGACAGTTCACTAGAACCACTCTTAAACAAAATATCAACTGAACTCGTGAATAGTATCAGTAATGCATGTAACTTACAGAATGCACAGTCTTAACAATAGGTCACATTATTTAAATTAATACACCAACAACATGCAGATATAGACGATAAACTACAGAACATGAGCACTAACAAAAATGACACAAAACCATTTGAATAATGAAATTACATTGTGGTTCTCACTGTAGCCACTATATGAGAAAAAACATTAATGAGGACAGGGATATCCCAATGGGTAACTTTACCACCAAACAAGTTCAAGGATGAAGCTATAGAGGTCGATAATTTACATAATGATAGAAATATATCTTTTACCCTAATAATTTGGCCACGTCTGGTGTATTTCTGGAAAATAGAACTCAGAGCTTTAGAGTAGGTGAAGCTTTATTTTATCCTGTAATAATGATGGGATTGGGTCCCACAGTGCAGTATTGTAAGGAACATTATTTTCTGATATATATAAATAGTGAACTAAAATAAGGGGTAAGGCTCTTTATAATAAATAAGTTTCAGGATTCTGAGTAACTGGAAAACGACCTTGACAATATTTTAAGATGAATTTCAGGCAATGTTACGTTGGTAAACGGGGTGAAAAGTCTAGTTGTGTGTATCACAAATCGAAAGAGTCCTCTCCGCTTTAATTATTGTGTTGATGGGGTGAAAGTTCACCATGGGAATCTCTGTAAGTATCTAGGTAATCATAATAATAACAACAGATCTTCATTGTGGTAATCACATAAACAGGACTGATAATGAAATTTACAGATCTCCTTATATGATGTGAGGTTATTTAGGGGTTGTAGAGGAGAGGGCATATAAATTTCCAGCAAGGCCACAATGAAAGTATGAGACCATAACATTATTTGATCAGAGAAAGGCAATAATCAACAGAAAGTGCTCCGTTTCTTCTGGGGGATTTCTGACAAAAGAGTTGTTTTTTTACGGAGATGTTGCGAAGTTTAGGCTGGGAAGACTTGGAGAAAGGAAACAAGCTGTTCGATTAATGCCACGTTTAAAACATTGATACCAATTACTGTGTACAGTACACCACTGTCATTTACCCGAACGTACCTCCAACAAGTCCACCTTCTTCGTAGAGAACCTTTCGCACACTACACAGTGGTGATGTCATATCGTTCTGTTCCAGTACAGACCTTCAGAGGCGAGGGGTGTATTGGGTAGCGTAATGGGTCGGCTTACACTGACCGTTACAGTAACCTTGTTGTACGAATTATGTTCATGCTGAAGTAGTACAATACAGAGTACTGCACTGTACTGTGTAGGTAAATAAAACACGCAAGAGAGAAACCGTTATTTACACATCATTTTGCTGTAGCAGGAAACCCTTCTCTTATTTTCATCCATCGTAACAAAAGTGCAAATAGCATTAAGTACAGCGCTTGTCGCATCGTAATACGGCAATTATATCGCGAGTAAGATAACCGTGAGGTTCGCACGGGACTCTCGGGATGTGCAACTGCTGCACGTTTCGTTTATCTCAAGCGTCAACTTCACGTTGCAATATTTCGGGATGTAATTGACCTATTGCGATGAAGCAAACGCCATTACTTATGTGATTTTTAGTGTTAACGACTGCGCAAAAAATAATCCAGAGTGTCTGTTTGATGAAACGTAAGTTTATGTTGAAAATACTATTTTCCTACGTTTTGGACTGGCTCATATTAATTACTTTAATTAGCCCCTTCCCTGCCTTCATGCCCGTGAAAGTCATTTTTCAATATCTCTTATTGTTCCAGATATATATGCGGTGAAAGGTTTTAGTGGGTCACCCTGTACAGTAGTAATCTGAGTAATTCACTCAACAGCGGGGTCTTGGGCTAAGTGTATTTAGTGAGAACCGTTAAGAGGCAGAATTGCTTGCTAGAGGGAAAGTCATTAAAAGAACACCAAGCAAGAGAAAACACACTTGGGCAACTTTGATAAGTATATACGTAGATCGTCAGCCATTATATAGAAAGGAAGGGCGAACGATAATCTATACGTAAAAGACGTATGTTCATGCAGAGAGAATCAGAACACACGAGTTTTCTACGTCCAGATTCAGAGCCACGGCGAGCTCGTGCCAAGCCTCCCCAATTTACGAGTATTGTTCTTCCTTGAACGAGAAGGCTTTGAGCACTAACCAGGACGATGCAGCGTGCAGATAAACAAAAGCAGCAATAGGATGATCCCTTGTAACCCCTGAAAGATGCGGGAAGATGTGTGGAATCTTACAGAACTCGTGACAGGGTATCGCAAAAGACACCAGCACTGCCCATTGCAGATCACCGTTATAAGTAAACAAACGATATTGAGTGTTAAGGAACCACGGGCCGCTTCTTGGAGCAATGAAGACATGTTCAGAGGAAGTAAGGGATTCACTATGCGTGAGATGAGACCAGCTCTTAGCTAAGAGATATCAGACAAGAAGAATGGAAATATTGTCTGGCCCAGGTCGGGACCCAGTGGTTGCTATCCTGCTCTAAACATAGCTGTATTACGAAGCTCATCCTCTTTAAATGCAGTAAAAAGGGACAGACCGAGCAGAATGACTTTGTGCGCGGTCATAAGAAGGGACTTAAAGGGGGCGCCTAACTCTATGTGTCACCAAGTTATCTGATTAGTGATGCGACATGTTGAACTGGTACGGGACAGCTGTAGAACAAATCGTCCACCTTTGAATCACGTAATCCTAAGTAAGAGAAAGAAGATGTAACCTCTCCTTGACTCTAAACTTGGTGACCACGGAACTCGTAGCTGGGTCTGACACACTATCCAGTTATTTGTGTGAGCCTGCTAACTTTCTATTCACTCTCCGACCTTTCTTGGTTAACTGTTAATCTTTTCCGACTGTGACGCTATTAGTTTTGTATGTTCCCTTAATTTTATCGATAGCTTCACCTCATCTCTGATTGGTGTTGAGAGAGGAAGGTGTTGATCAGTTCTGTAATAATATGTCCCTGATCCCCTGGTGGTCTGCCATAAGCATAACTGTCTCTTCCTCTCGTTCTATTACTTGACTGATAGCGAAAATCTTGTGCTCTCACCCCACCCACTGCCTGTGACTGATCAACGTAAAACCTTCCCTCCAGCTCCCTTGCTCATGGATTGTTGTTCGCTAGAGAACCTCTTATCAAACGGTCAGTATTAAGTGCATGATCCGAGTGAGTGTTTCCCTTCTTCGTCTCAGAAGTGCTTACAGTCGAGTAATATAACACGAAAATAAACAATGTGGACCATTACGGGAGTTACAAGTAATTCATTATATTCTAAGTGGTTAAAACAAGCAATTATCGTACCTGCTCAATGTCCGCTGTGCTATGAATATCTTGTTATTGTTTTCATTGTGATGTATGACTGCTGCTTTCAAAAGATGAGCAGCTCGTGCGGTAAAAATGTACCAGAAGTTGCAGTTTGTTTGATGAATATATCTGGAGATACTTGGTAGTTCTTATTCCTCTCACGGATCCACACACATTTCTTATGTACTTTGTTATTACTGGTAGAGACTTTAAGACCCGCGGTGTGGAACTGTTTATTACAATCGCCTTTCTTACGACCACCCTGAGGATATTCTGTAAAATAACTGTTTGCTCTTGTAACTGCTAAACGTGCAGAGTAAAGTTAAAAATTCGTTCAAGGTCAAATTACGACGAATAAAATGCAGTTTCCGTGTCTATGAACAACCGTGTTGCCTTTTAGTCACGTGTATTAAAGCGCCCAACACGTGGATATATCTCGTTGGCCGACCGAGAGAGGTAGAACTATCCTGAATTTATACCAGACCGTCACCTGTCTTCACACAATTCAAACAAGGGCTACATAGCCGAGGTGTTAAAAATGTCCTCGATTCTCCTGGAAGTTCGTGGGTTTGGGAAATGTGAGAAAAGAGATTTCAACTTCTGGAGCGACACATGGCCCAGAGGTACACTCAGCCTGCTCCATAAATGAGTACCAGGTTAATTCGTCAGCCCAAAGTGATTCCGTTCTTCCTCGTAGCTGTATTAAGGAATGAACCCTGTGTTTTGTTCACCTGTAGCCAAATTTCTCTCACTGGTGATAGATGACATTTATACCCGTATCTCAACGAACAGGAATCTTTTGAAAGCACTTGAATTCTCATTGAAAGAGAACTTAGATGTTATCTCGACTGAAATGAATGTACAATTGATTCAACGCATTACCCAAATGCAAAGACTCAACACTGGTGAAGTGTAAATGGCATTGTTCACTTCCTAGCGCGACAATGTTTACCTTTCCATGGAACTTCCGGTAAGTTGTACGTTCCTAGTAACGGCTAGACTTGATAACGTTACTGAGAGTTCCTCGTTTTACTGCTAGTACCGTAGTTACCAGAACGAGCTGAGTTCTCGCATCGCAGGACTCAGTTCTTGTAGTGGACACCAAAGTTCTACTGCTAGTAGTCAGTTCTTGTGGTACACAGCAAAGTTCTACTGTTAGTAGTTATCAGAACGAACTGAGTTCTGTCATCTATGTACTCAGTTCCTGAGGTGGACACCAAAGTTCTACTGCTAGTAGTCAGTTCTTGTGGTACACAGCAAAGTTCTACTGTTAGTAGTTATCAGAAAGAACTGAGTTCTCTCATCTCTAGAGTCAGTTCCTGTGGTGGACAGCAAAGTTCTCCTGATGTAAGTCAAGCTGAGCAATTGGCACTAACTGAGTCGGTCATCTGGAAAACAGGACACGTCCACAAAGTTACATTTAACAGGAGAGACACAAAATGGAATGAACGTTGAAATTATCGAAGTTGCATATAAATAGTAAAAGCCCATTTACTCCTATAATACGGATTTCAGATTCCATCCCTGAAGGTAAGAAAAATCAAATTTTGTTTTCTTGATGCGTACAGTTTTCCAATTGACCTGAATTTGCATAGAAAATAAAAAAGGAAATTTCCATACCTGTCCTTTAATTTTGTTTTTAACTCGATTTTATTATTACAATGTCTCTTTACAGTCAACCTATAACATTCCGAAATCAGATAATTACGAAGTGATCCCAAACAAGGCACATATTGTAATTCTGACAAATAATAATTAGTAATCATGTTCATGTTCATTCCCTCTTATAGGATATTATATGGCTTGTGTGGAGATGATTTTGCTTTTTGCTTTGTAAATACATGTTTATTGTGTTTGTTTATTCATACTCCCTGCTTTGTAATTCAGTGACCATGGAATGGCTCTTCATGTTGTACATTATATTTACTTTATTGCATACGTTCGTTGTAGTTATTATTATTATTATTATTATTATTATTATTATTATTATTATTATTATTATTATTATTATTATTATTATTATTATTATTATTACGCGTCTCTTAAAATGTACATAAACTAATATTCAATATAGTAAATTATGCTTATCTCTTTGAATTCATGTATTTTATTGCATATATTTATTGCTATGGCAACAAGACTTCTTTATGATGTAGATACAGAATAAAAGTATTTCTTCCCAAATAGATATGTTATACACCCCCTGTGGGTGAGGGACGCAGATGAAGAATACACCTACGCTATATCCTGCTGTTGTAAGAGGCGACTAAAAGGAGCGACCATGGTATGGTAGAGTTAGAGCCATGAAACTAATTGTGGTTAGTACCATCATGCGGGGAACTCCATGGGTCACCTTTACTTGCGCGTAGTACTACTATGTTAGGTACACAACAGGTTTGTGTTTAGTAGCAATATCTGTTGAGTCTATGTATGGGTTTTCTAGTGCCCGTGATTAGTACCATTATGAGAAACACCACGGTTCTGGGAGTTGTCTGTGATTAGCACCACTATATCAGCGACACCGTGGGTCTGCGTTGCCTGTAATTAGTACCCACTACATGAAGAACACCACGGGAATAACGGCGCCATGATTAGTACACCTAGGGGAGGAACACCATGGGTTTGCGTTGCATATGAGTAGCACCATAATGTGAGAAACACCATAGGTCTGCGTTACCTGTGGGAAGTAAAATACTTGTGTGTAGTACCATAATGTGTGGAACACCGTGAGTCTACGCTATTTTTGATTAGTACAGCAAGATGACAAGTACTATGATTCTACTTTACTAGCCATAAGTGTACTTAATAGGGGTCGTTGACCAGATTATTGGACCCCTTTAGACAACAAGCATCCTCGATTCAGAATTGTACTTTAGAAGCAGTCCCTTGGTCAGTAATACTATCGTTTATAATAGTTTCTGGGTCGGATCCACCGATTGATTTAAATGCATATCCACCCATTTATTCTTCATCATCACGCTTTTTATTCTGGTCAGTGGATGATTTTGAACTTTTGAATTGTCATTACACTTCGTCTAATTTCATAACATTAGGGACTGATGACCTAGATATTAAGCCGCTTAAAACAAAAAGCATCATCAGGTTTATTATACCTGCACCAATCCGACTACAGACTAGGGAAGTATCTTTCATTACAGTACGATATGTTCTTACTTACATGTATAATTGAAGAACTGAAGATCCATATACAGGTATAAATGGTAATTTGGGAGAGAGTAAGCCCATGCGGTATTGCGCGTCAGAAGAAACTGAGTGAATTGGCTCTGCAGTTCGAACATATTGATGTGAGATTGCTTTCGGGGGTGGTTGATTCGAAACCCTCAGTCGGTAGATCTGAAGTTCTTTTTGTTTCTCCGTGATTCCCCCGCTATCACTATTGGCAAATTCTGTGGCTGTACCTTTATTAAGTCAAAGACCGCTTTCTTTCATTTAAGTCCCAGCCCTCTTTCCTATGCCATTCTTGCCTTACAACCTGTCTTCAATCAGTGTGATTTAAAAACTCAGAACAACCCAAAGAGCTATGGAACGGTTCATGCTAGGCTTAACGAAGAAAGACAGGAAGAGAGCAGATTACATCAGGTCAGTCACAAAGGTCAGTGACATTTTAGAAAGGGTATTTAACCTAAAATGGCAGTGGGCAGGCCATGTTGCTCGGAGAACTGATGGTAGATGGACAAAGCTTGTGCTTGAGTGGTGTCCGAAAGATCATCTCAGACCAAGGGGAAGACCACCGGACAGATGGGATAAAGACATCCGGAAGATTACTGGGATCAATTGGCAGAACATCGCTCAAGACCGTCCCAGATGGAGAGACCTCATGAAAACCTACCTTGCTTCGGACTTAAAGAGGCCACATCGTAAAAACGATTGAATATGGCTGATAGTGATAGTGATAGTGATATAAAAATCTGGTAATTGTGATTGACTCATTAGTGCTCCTGTAGATTTTCTGGGTTTCCCTAATGTGGAAAGCTTGAGATACACCAACTTGCAAGCTAAAAATATGTTTAAAATGATACCCCGTCCCCTACTGCTTATTGAAGAAAGAAGAAGACTAAAGTAGCATCCAGGCAAAAGGAAGGACAGATAAGTCCTACGTGGTATGCCCTTGAACTTACGGAAATTGCAATAAAATATACAAACTAGATCTCTCTCCCTTTCTCCTTCCTCCGCCCTCTCTTTGAGAATACGGTTATAATAATGCGTACACCAAAATAAAGGCAGAAAATATTTAAATTTAATTTAAGCTGGTGAAGGAGAGAATGTATGACTAGCTCGGGTTGGCGGGTTCGAGTCCGGCGGTATGTGAGGGTGCTCAAATACGACAGTCTCATGTCCGCAGACCTACCGGTACGTAAAAGAATTCTTGCGGGACGAAATTCTCACTCCTCGGCGATTATGGAAGCCATAGAATTAGTTAGTATAAATAATAACATTATTATTCTCAATTCAGCAGTGAGCTTGAAAGCGACCTAATTTCTGTTCACATAGCTGAGCACATTAGTTCTCCTCTATGTTTACTGGATAAGCTTGAAGTTATAACCAGATATAATCAAACTGATAATATGTTCAATAATCTCTCTCCTTTACTTGTATCTGAAGGGAGAAAGAAACTGAAAAAGTCGAAAGAAAAGCAGCTTGAATTGTTCCTTGTGATATCCGGCAAAAGAATAGCATTACAAAAATGTTGCAAAGTTTGGGCTGGGAAGACTTGGGATAAAGGAGACGAGCTGCTCGACTAAGTGGTATGTTCCGAGCTGTCAGTGGGGAGATGGCGTGGAGTGACATCAATAGACAAATAAGTTTGAGTGGTGTCTCTAAAAGTAGGAAAGATTAAAATATGGAGATAAGGCTGGAATTCAAGAGGACAAATTGGAGCAAATTTTCGCTTACAGGTAGGGGAGTCAGGGATTGGAATAACTTACCAAGGGAGATGTTCAATATATTTCCAATTTCCATTAAAATGTTGCAGGCTGAAAATAAATTGCTTGTGGATAGTGACAGGGAAGGGGTGATCTATTCCAAAGTAGTGTAGAGAGGTGGTTTGAAGTGTCCATCATTGATGGTCATGTCCTGTGTTGTAAACTGTTCAGAATTTTCTATGTGTTAATTGGTTACAGTTACAAACCCGATTTTCCTAAGTTACAGAATCTAACAGAGGCAGTGGTAGTGTTATGATTTCTGCTAATTGAGAGCAGTTTATGTAACCTTGATAAGTGTCATTGCAGTATGAGTTTGAAAACGGTGATTGAAATGTGCATTAAGGTGTTAGCTATTACGATCTCCGTATATACTCTACGTTTCCCTACCTTGCCTGGCGCTGCTTGCTTCTACTCCACGCTCGCCGCATGATGTACACTGCTCATCTACTGTCAACTCGACTGATTACGTCAGCTGTGCTACACTTTGCCGTGCTTGTGTACTGTGCACCACGTGACTTTGTTCTTTCTAGAACTCGCTAGTGTGTATGCCTTCGCTTCGTTTCTGGAAAGTTCCTTTCCTCTTTAAATTGCCCTCTCCGCCCATCCATTTTTGAGTCGGGCTTACGTGGCAGAGTGGTGGATTACACACGCTAACAACTGTGCTGTGTTATTATGTCAACTTCAGCTGGACATTATCTGCTGCAACTCGGTGAGCAAGGCTTATAACGCATTTGTTTACATTTGGACTTTACCTTCATTCTGGCATTTGCCTGATATAAATACTTTACTCAGTCGAGTGGCTATGCTTCGCTTTAAAAACTTTCACATAGACTCTTTCTACTTATGAACTGCGCTACGGACTATTTAGAAAATGGAAAGCTTCTTCAGTTCTCATTTATGATCTATTGCTACTGCTAAACAATTCAATTACCCGGAGAAGAAGATCCATTTTCATCCTAGTCCCCTTTCCCTTCCCATGCGTCCCTTTTCTTTTCAGGGTTCTGGTTTCGATGCTTATTGTATACTTTTGTAAATGTGGCACATCTTTTTTTAGATTTTTCTTCCATTTCCAAATTTTTATCTGGTTGTTAACTTATGTTTGTTAAAATATATTTATATATTATTTTGCACTGTTATTCTGGTCATCTTCTTTTGGGCCTAGCTCCTTCCTTACTGCGCGATTTTCCTCATCATAGCCTACTTCTTATTATATATTATTAACTACGTTTGATTGCCTAACGTTGTCTTATAAATTATGGTACATTTTATTTCATTGTGGTATATCAAAATTCAAATTTAATCATGTCGTCGCCCTGACCGTATTGGTAGCGTCATTACATACCAAATTGTTTATCAATAATTATGGTTTTCGTATAAATACACATTCAATTGTGTATTTCAAGTAGGACTAGGCTGGTGAATGTGTATTTGTTGGGAATGTTATTTCATTGTCCTATGTAATTTTTGTTTTTCTTATAATATGATGTGCATTGATGTGATTTACGAACGAATCTTGGCTTAACTGTGTCATTTTCAAAAGTGGTGCTACTGCAGTTGTTAATGTATGGGGACAACACTTTAGATGAAAACAACCATCTAGACAAACAGTTTACGACGTACGAAATAGTTTTGAAGAACATGGATCTGTTATGGATGCACCAGGACCTGACCGCCCAAGAACAGTCACAATTGAGGAAAATGAATTGCGTGTAAGTTTAGCTATGACCCAAAGTCCGCGAAAATCAACCAGGCGATTAGCAAGTGAGCTGGATTTATCACGAATGTCAGTGCAAGGAATGTTACACAAACATAAGTTTAAAATTAACATACCACGTTCACGACATGAGTTACTTGAAGACGATCCATATCGTCTTAAGTTTTGTGAATTGATGCTTGGCGAACGAAATGATGGTCCTAACCTCTTCAATAGCATTCTTTAGTCAGATGAGGCCAATTTTAAGTTAACCGGTCATAAATGCACGTACTGGTATACTGAGAATAAGCTCTTTTCTTAGAAGAGCAAGTAAATCAACCTGGTGTGAGTGTCTGGGGGCAATATCATTATTTGGCGTATTTGGACCATGTTTTTGACGGAACAGTTACAGGGGATAAGTATTTGGACATGCTTCAGAATTACTTGGTATCAGGACTTGTGCTGAAAACTTTCAAGAAAATTACTTTCAACGTGATGGGGCACCACCACATTATGTCACTGCCGTCCGCGATTATTTACATGAAACATTCCAAAGAAAAGTGATTGGTCGAAGGGTGACATGCCTCCACGTTCACCAGATATCACGTCTGTGGACTTTTCCTGCGTGATGTCTTTAAGGACCATTGCTGAAATAAAAGACTACATACACGACGCATTTCATGATTTGGACAGTGATACCACACTATGCCATACAGTATGTAAGACTTGAAAGATGTATTCATGCAGACGGAATACAGTTAGCATTGTTTGTGTTTGTAATGAAACATAAATTCAATCTTTTGTTTAAATCAGTGTCCAGTGACTTTTGCGCCACCCTGTGTAGGGTATTTCTTTCGAACTCTTCAGAATTGAATGAGGAATGGTATTTTGTGTGAATCTAAAACATACTTATTTTAGTAGTGGTGTTTAAATAACATTTAAAATATCTTTTTTGTGGGGCATAATTTCTGGATAACATTACTATTGGTTGATTACCAAGAAGGTCAGGATTTAAATTCTGAGCAATGAAAAGTGGTTTCCTCAAGAAAGAAGAATTTTTACAGCTTGTGGAACAAGATGTGTTATGTTAACTTGCGAGATCTTGATTGTTTTGTGACACAGAAATTATGTGATTTTGTGCTAATCTTAGTTCATTTTGTATTTTAGAGATGCCATGAGTAGAATTTTTCTTCTGTTTCTTTTATATGTTGCAAATTAATAGTAATAAACATGAATTGAAGGAGTGTTATTGTCTAAATCACAAAATGTATGAGGCATTCTCCTTTCTCAGTCCTAGCCAAATCCCCTTTGCTTTTCCAGATCAACATCTGTGATTTTCCATACTTCTGCACTTATATGACTGGTGATCAACACGATCATGATCGTGTAGAGGAATGTGTCCCTTGCGGTGTGTTGTGTCTCAATATGGCTAATGTGTTCTGGGGAAGCCACAAATGTCTAACTTCTCAGCTTTTCAGTGTGAACTAAAACTCTTGATACCGCATTCCACATGCCGGATCAAGTCACCAATACCACATGTGAGGCCTGTACCTCCATACCTAGATCTCAGCAACTCCAAATGAAACTTCTGGGAAATGCAAACTTCTCGATAACTTGCCTGCTCTTCTGGCCCTAGTCATCCAAGACCAATAGCTTTCTAATCTGCACAGGAGAGTGTACCGTCACAAGCCAATAAAAGTGAAGATTGCCCAATGTTGTCGAACAGTGAACGCAGGTCAGTGCTCACCCAGGTCTCATGGGAGACGTTGCCGTTAAGCCAGTATTGAATAGCTCTAGTTATATGCTTTGTCACTGTGCACTAGGGATAGGTAACAAGATTCTCGAAAACTTCTCAATGCTTTTCTCACAAAAGCGTGCCTCATGAGGCTCTCGAGGACATAAGCACGCACCTTACACCACAGTTACGTGGCACACTGAGAACGACAGGCTTTGTCAGCGTGCGCAACGGGACAACAGGTTGTGTCGTGAATGGAAGTTTGGCCTTCTATTCACGGGGAAGTAAGTAGGATGCAACATCACACTTAACCTACGAGTAAAAGTCAGTCATTTAATGTAAGCCTAATCATTTGACTGCGATGCAGTTCTTAGAGCGCATATTGATAGCTACCAAGAGGAAATCATGGGCCCGTGAATATTTCAGAGATAACCCAGAAAATAAACTGCAATGCCATGTTAAAGAAGTGTATGTTCATGTTACTTTCATTACATCCTGTATTTAGAATTACGTTATTAACAATCTAACACGTTTATGACAGACAAAATCTTGACTCTGGTAGTCGCAGTTCAGTGACAGCAAGATCACGTTGCCTGCTTCGTTGAGTAAACATTATTGTATGATTCAATGTTAATGTTGCCCACTGTAGAGATATGTGTATATATCTGTGAAGTGAATAATTTACACTAAATGGGGGATAGTGGGAGTCTCTTCGACATCTGATTCTATGACTTCTGCTCCAGAAATAGATACTAAGTAATTACCGATGCGTATGTTCGAGAAGTTTACATTTCATAATAAATATTACGTCTTTAAAATAATGTAAGAGGGTGTTCCACTATTTCACAGCCCATGAAACCATTGTGAGAGTTACGAATGGACTATTTGATTTTAATTTTTGTGTTCATTTCTGAAGACCATCTAAAGTAAGTTATTTTCTATGTCATTCCTTTATGTGTTCATATAAACTTAAATATAAGAGCAAAAGAAATATTCCAAGTACTACACCCATCAGATTAATGAAGTACCTTCAACATATGGCAGTAAATACGAATTAAGAGAACTGGCTAATCACAAATTGGAGTACTGTGAAGCACCTAACTGCTGACAAAAATATGTACCAGTTACTCAGGGATAAAGAGTGCATCACCACAGTGTTCTTCCTTTGCAGCCGTTACAAGTGAGGAATGGAATGGGTATGAATTTGTATACAAGTTAAGAGTTGAGTACTGGAAGAGGAATGTGTAGCTCGGAGAACTCCTCATACATGTTGGTAGTGACAGGAATAGCGATTCAAACTCTGAACATGACAGTTCAGTGCACAATGGTAGAGAGTTCTATTCTGCTGGCAACTTAATTGCATTATGAGATCACATATGAACTGGGTATTCATTGTTTAATATGGTAAGTTGGAATCACTACCTTTAAAAGTGTATTTGTACATTAAATTTTTCTCATATAATATTAACGGCCGGCTATAGCTGTTGCGCTTCACTACATCGGTAACGGCGCGTTCACAGCATCTCCTCTGATACTCGCCCTGCTGTCACACTAGCACTTATATCACTTGGCTTCAACTTATGCTATACATGGCAGGTAGCCAATTTTACATCACGAAACACACTGCTGGGGAAATATCAGGTGATTTACACTTGCCTGCTAAATCCTATATGACTGGCGAGATGTATATACAGTTCATCTGTCTGTGATGGCATTTCCTCACCCTTAAACATAGTGAGGAGTAGGATTACATTTTTGTAAGGTTCTCCGAAAACGGAAAGTCAGATGCCTTGTAATCAAACTGAGTAGAAATTCGTTCACGCAGAGTAGTCAGGGAGTCGGATTATTTTCCACTACCCGACACTAGGCGTAGAGTTGAAGGCGGTGTGGTCTATTCCATTACCCCTCTCATCCTGTGCGTATGAAATGGTTATGAAATTTAAAATATTATGGTATGGAAATGAATCAAATATACACCAAAGAAAATGGAAATTGCAACACCCAGAAGGAGTGGTGCTACATTGCTGCAATTGAACATGCAGGACGAGTGTTCGGTTGTGATTCGATGATTACACTTCCAGGTCCCTCTGACGGCAAGTTTGCACAACAATCATTACAGGATGTGCCCACCACGAGCTCCAATACATTGATGAATTCGTCGTGGCATGGAGCATGGCCAGACTGCACTAAAGGCCGTGACACTGAAACTTGTGAACACTGTACTGTTACTCCTTGGAGTCTTACTTGTAACATATGGGAAGTTAACCTTCAATGATGTTTTCTCAAATAAGACGTTGCTGGAGGAGAAGTTTTCATTGGATACATATAAAACAAGGTGAAAATTGAAACAAATACGTCAAGGTAAAGATGAGAAAGGCTACAACTAGAAAAAAATACAATCCTTTATCTTTTATGGTATGGGTGACGGACGTGCGTAAGACCTGCTCCTCAGTTTAAGTGAATTAGAAGGTGTTATTCTAAAGGTAGCTATATAATAAGTGGTACACGAGTGTGTGATACAGTGTTGAATCAAACCAGCGAGTATCAGTCATTGTAACAATCAGTTCACAGTTTAGTGATCTCAGGCAATATGGGTCGCAGCAAGCGCAACACCAGTGACCCGAGCAGCAGTGCCAACCCTGTTGAAGAGGCAGTCACCAGGATACTAAACGAAACCATCAGCTCTGGTTAGTTTCTTGAAAAGATAGTAGCCGCCATATCGGAGCGTGTGACAGAACTCGTCATAAAGGAATTAGAAAAATCTCTCCAGTTCAATTCTGTAATTGTGGCAGAATTGAGCGCAAAACTTGAGAGCAGGGATAAAGAAATCCGCGAGATGAGGGAAGACTTTTCTGCAAGATGTGACTCACTGGAACAATACAGTAGAAGAGCTAACGTTAGAATTTTTGGGGTACAGGAAAGTGTAAGTGAAAATATGGACGAACTTGCAGTAAATGTTTTTAGGGAGATAGGTGTGAATGTGAATTTGCAAGACATTGATAGGAGTCACCGAGTCGGACCTAAATCTCCAGGGAAACCTCGGCCGATCATTGTCAAATTCACATCATATCGAACAAGGCAGGAAGTGTTTCGCAATAAGCGAAAATTGAAAGACACCCCAGTAACTATTCGCGAGGATCTAACCTCCACCAGACTGTCAATTCTTAAGGCTGCTATTCTCCGCTTTAATCAGAGCAATTGTTGGACCTCGAGTGGAGACATCATTATTAAGAAACCAGATGGCAGTAAAATTAGAATTAACCGGCTGAGTGACATTCCTTAGGACAGTGACAGCAGCTAAATGTGACAATTCACTGAACTGAGTGTTTATATTCCTAGATTAGTCCATATTTATTTCTCTCAAGATCGTTAAATTTTATCTTAGAATAGTTTAGTGAATTATCATTTATTTTCGTTTAGCTTAGTTAAAATTTGTTTTGCTACTATTTATCTATAAATTTTACTAAATAATTGAATTTGCTTTCTTATTTCTTGATGATTAATCATTCATTTAACAACTTTCGTTTTTAAATACTTTAATTTTTATTTTATTTACTTAGACACAACACCCTTAATTTAGTCGCACTTGAAAATAATAGATAATTCTAGACACAGCTGATTATATTCCTGCACCTCACTACTTCAGTTAACGTTAAATCAAGTTACTCCAGGGTCATCAGTTTCCTTTCCTTGCCAGAACTCTTAAATATGGCATCACCATCATTAACATGTTTCGTGTAGTTGTTGATCAAAATATTTGCAGAATAGGGCAAAGGTAGGCAGATAAGTTAATATAGAGGTTTTTCACAATATGAGCAGCACTCCCTTGTATCACTTACACTTTGCCTAGCAAGCTGAATCCATACAAATTTCTGAAGAATGCTACTTCATATTCCTCAGAGATTAAAATCTGCATGATCTTATATATACTTGTACACACACTTAAGAGCAATTTTAATGGGACCGATAATCCACCTCTGTTCAAGCTATTAAGCATGCCATTTTCCACTGCTTCATTTGATATGTTCGAGATGCAGTACCTGCAATTAAGTTTACTGGCTAGCTTAAAGCTACATTATCTGAAACGTAAATGACAGGAAACATGTTATCAAAGTCTACTTCTATTTCATTTACTTTCACTAGCACACTGGAAAATTCACTGCGTATATCTGTTTCGTCAGTTATGTTCAATGAATCGGAATCTAATTCAAACATGTCCTTGCTTAAATATATTTCTTTATATTTTGCAGACCTTAATCCTAGCAAACACTGCACTCTTATCTTCTTTTCAGCTTCAAAAACTTGTAAAACAGATACATTATAATTGGCACCACACAAATGTCTATTAGAATCATAGTTGCTGGAGCACGAAGGAACACAGCAATGCCTTGGCATCTGAAATTAAGCCTAGCTTTAGTTGTTATACTTGTGCAATGTAAAATAAAATAACACAATCATTCTGCTCTTTCTAACTACTCAATTCTAAAAATACAAACACAGAATGGCTTAAAACAACGGTGTGGATTGTCACTCTTATACATACTGAAACATGAGAAAGCTCAACTTTGCCGTAATACCGTTCCAGGATGCCAAATAGCGTGTAGATTAATTTTTTAAACTATAACACATAAAATATCTTCAGTATAATTTGAATGTAAACAGTGCCATCAAGTTAATTCACGCTCAACACAAAATACAATAATACACCACGTTAGACTTGTTTACAAATTACGAACACAGAAGTCATATGCTTCACTCCAAGCGACGTTGTCGGATCTCCAATGTGACGGCCTTAGTAAAGTCCGGCCATGATGGATGGCCAGACAGTGTCACCTACTAACCGTGCAGGTTTGATGTAAGGTATGGATGGATGGCCAGAAATTTTCACCAAGAAATTGTACAGGCTGTGATGTGGAGGTTAGATGAATCGCCAGACAATGTTTTCATACAACCGAGCAGTCTGTGATGTAATATAAGAATGGATGCCCAGACCACGTTTCCTAGTAACAGTGCAGGGTGTGGATGTAAATTCTGGATGGGTAATAGCCTGACAAAGTTACATTTTAATCGTACATGCTGTGATGTAATGTGTGGATGGATGGTCAGACAAAGTTACATTGTAACTCTGCATGCTGTGATGTACTGTGCGGATGTGTAGCCTGACAAAGTTACATTGCAATCGTACATGCTGTGTTGTACTGTGTGGATGCCTAGCCTAAAAAAGTTACATTGTAACTCTGCATGCTGTGATGTACTGTGTGGGTGTGTAGCCTGACAAAGTTACATTGCAATCGTACATGCTGTGATGTAATGTGTGGATGCCTAGCCTGAAAAAGTTACATTGTAACTCTGCATGCTGTGATGTAATGTGTGGATGTGTAGCCTGACAAAGTTACATTGTAACTCTGCATGCTGTTATGTATTGTGTGGATGTGTAGCCTGACAAAGTTACATTGCAATCGTACATGCTGTGATGTACTGTGTGGATGTGTAGCCTGACAAAATTACATTGTAACTCTGCATGCTGTGATGTAATGTGTGGATGTGTGGCCTGACAAAGTTATATTGTAACTCGGCATGCTGTGAGGTATTGTGTGGTTGTGTAGCCAGACAAAGTTACATTGTAACTCTGCATGCTGTGATGTCATATGTGGGTGTGTAGCCTGACAAAGTTATATTGTAACTCGGCATGCTGTGAGGTATTGTGTGGTTGTGTAGCCAGACAAAGTTACATTGTAACTCTGCATGCTGTGATGTAATATGTGGGTGTGTAGCCTGACAATGTTATATTGTAACTCTGCATGCTGTGATGTAATGTGTGGATGTGTAGCCTGACAAAGTTACATTGTAACTCTGCATGCTGTGAGGTATTGTGTGGTTGTGTAGCCTGACAAAGTTACATTGTAACTCTGCATGCTGTGATGTAATGTGTGGGTGTGTAGCCTGACAAAGTTACATTGTAACTCTGCATGCTGTGATGTAATGTGTGGGTATGTAGCCTGACAAAGTTACATTGCAATCGTGCATGCTGTGATGTAATGTGTGGATGTCTGGCCTGACAAAGTTACATTGTAACTCTGCATGCTGTGATGTAATGTGTGGATGTGTAGCCTGACAAAGTTACATTGTAACTCTGCATGCTGTGATGTAATGTGTGGGTGTGTAGCCTGACAAAGTTATATTGTAACTCTGCATGCTGTGATATAATGTGTAGCCTGACAAAGTTACATTGCAATCGTATATGCTGTGATGTAATGTGCGGATGTGTAGCCTGACAAAGTTACATTGCAATCGTACATGCTGTGATGTAATGTGTGGATGTGTAGCCTGACAATGTTACATTGTAACTCTGCATGCTGTGATGTAATGTGTGGATGTGTGGCCTGACAAAGTTACATTGTAACTCTGCACATTGTGATGTAATGTGTGGATATGTGGCCTGACAAAGTTACATTGTAATCGTACATGCTGTGATGTACTGTGTAGATGTGTAGCCTGACAAAGTTACATTGCAATCGTACATGCTGTGATGTACTGTGTGGATGTGTAGCCTGACAAAGTTACATTGTAACTGTGCACATTGTGATGTAATGTGTGGATGTGTAGCCTGACAAAGTTACATTGCAATCGTACATGCTGTGATGTCTGTGTGGATGTGTGGCCTGACAAAGTTACATTGTAACTCTGCATGCTGTGATGTAATGTGTGGATGTGTAGCCTGACAAAGTTACATTGTAACTCTGCATGCTGTGATGTAATTTGTGGATGTGTAGCCTGACAAAGTTACATTGTAACTCTGCATGCTGTGATGTAATGTGTGGATGTGTAGCCTGACAAAGTTACATTGTAACTCTGCATGCTGTGATGTAATGTGTGGATGTGTAGCCTGACAATGTTACCTATCCGCAGTGCAGGTGTCAATGTCAGTACTGGTAAGTATGGGTTTTAAGGGCCACTCTAACGTCCACACGTCGCACAATACACGGCCACCTTACTCACCATACCTCAGTACGGTAGCATAACAGTCTTCCTCTCAGGCCTACCAGCAATTGTTTAACGCCTCACAGCTAGAACATTGATCTCAGTCAGTCACGAGACTAACGTGAATCTGGTTAACCGATGATGGATAGCCGTGACTAAGAGATATATAGAACGAAACTTTTATTTTCCTACATAGAAACGTGACACCATTTTAAAAGAATTTGTACGCAGAATGCTCAACATATGTGTACCTCATTACCAACAGAGCTATTATTAGTTCTGTTTGCTATTTAGCGAAAAAGCAACTTAGGACCTGTCTGCTGTTTATACATTCTCTCTTACTGCGGCGGACAAAGTTGGACTCATATAAACTGTTTCCGTTTAAATAGAAATATTTGACAATCCACCACAGCGACACAACTCAGCATGTTACAAAGACTCCAGATATCAGAGATAATATTCTGCAAAACGAAAATGAGGGCTAAAGTACGAGACCGCAGCCCTGAGGAGCGGCTCTCCAGACCGCCACCAAGAGTCGCACAGTAGATCCATACAATTATTCTCTCTTCAGAATATCGCAGTTGTTTCTGGGGTCGCTGGAGACCCCAAGGAAAATTTTGCTTTTGGCCGGAGATTTACGGTCCGATGCCCTTCCAGACTCCACGTGCATTTCGAGATTAAAATATCAACCGAGAGTAGACCGGGATTCGAACCTCACCTTTCGGGAACCCTCGTGGATGTGGGCCGTAGAATGATTGAATAGGCAGGGAAGAAGTTGAAGTTGATCCTGGTGCTGCGCAAAGCAAGATCATCTCCGTGTCTTCCAGTAGGAGGCGCGTCAAGACCTACAATATTATAGACGATCCCGCTAGGAAACAGCTGGGTACCACGCGGCCATGCTGTGTTTCACTGAGAGTAACAAGAGTCCTTGGTTTCTAAGAGACTAATGGTCCACGGCTATTTCTCACAAGATTTTGAACCCAGGACCACATAGTTAATATTTTGTTTAATTGTAAGTATTCCTGTGTGTGTAACTATTCCCATCCATCTCCATGATCCCGATATTACCGATCTGTCATCTGTAGTGCACATGTTATAGCCGATAATAAGATACCGTTATGTTCTCGCGACTACTGTAAACACAAAACAGCGAAACATGAGCGAGCAAGAGGCCATGAGCATCCCAGTTGTGATGAAGGCGGAGATAGTGTGTTAGACAGTGATGTGATGTGTCACCAACACACAGCCGTGTCGCCTTTGCTGGGAATGCTGAAAAATGGCAGACTCGGACAAAATCGGATATTCCAGTAGGTACAGTGAAGAAACTGAAAAGGCAACAGAGTGAGATTCGCGACGTGACTGTAAATAAATTAGAAACTGCTTCCGAAAACAATGATGAGAAGGTGATATCTTTCACATAGAAGTCACTGCCTTCGGACAGAAGTTAAAGTGAAATATCCGTCAGATACCGAGTTTAGTGGCTTGTTAAACCTCTGCCCGAAATGTGTCCATGATCACAGTTCACCGCAAAACAACCCTAAAGTTCTACATTGGCATCTGCTCAAGGGAAACCATTGTGGTGGTGGTGGTGGTGGAGGTGGTGGTTATAATTTAACCACCCTCTATTAACACTAAACAGAGGTTAAAATGATAACGTCGAAAAATGAAGGTATCAGCCAAAGAAAGACACGGGCCACGAAGGCCTTGGAAATGAAATACCCCCAGGGCAAGATACCTAATACCTAAGGGGTCAGAAAAGAACTAGTGCTGGCCAAGGAAATTCGGGTAAGACAGATGAAAGTGAGGAGCGTTCCTCAAGTAAGTTGAAGCAGTGCTAGAACTTAGCTAAGTGTGCAGTGGTCGTCAACCAGCGATCCCAAATCAAGAACCTCTAGGGCTCCTTTTAGTCGTCTCTTACGAAAGGTAGGATTAACTTGGTTGTTATCAATCGCCTCAACCCACAGTAGGTGTGACCCAACCAGGCCGTTAATTCTGCCATTTGACTATTGCTATGCCGATAAAAATTGAAGAGTGTCCTTTTAGTGTCAGACGCACATTGCCCCGCAGAAGCTCAAGAGGCTGTAGCAAAGCTGCAGAGTGGAAGTCTGTTAGCTTACTGATAGAGAACCATTCTAAACCCAGCAATGTTCAATGTCAAAAAGACGGTACAAAATTCCTCTGAGGAGAACATTGCGAGAGTTCAGTCCGCGGACCTGTGAATCTCAGCACCTGTTTACTCAAGCCTAACCACAACAACCCAAAGAGGAAATATAATTCTCCCGCATGACCACTGTCTACCTGAAGGTCAGGGAAAGGCTTCCCCAGGTTTCTCAAGGCTCCATGGAACCAACTGAGTCAGTAAGTGACAGGAAAACGGAACGACAAGACCAACAGTTCTAACTTCGTTTTAAGTAGAAAAGTAGAATTATTTCATCTCTTTCATCATTGAACAGCACCAGCCCTCACTTTGGGAGTCCTGCAGATTTCAGTGATGCAAGCAAATGATTAGGCAATTTGCTGAATTTTGGTTGTGCTACTTTTGACTTGAAACCTGAAGTACGTAAGTCTTCTTGGACCCCCCGTAGTTACACTGGAGTACTTTCCAGTTGCGTTCCTTCCCTAGCTCTTCAATGTAACGCAAACTCAGATAACATCACCATAGCAAATGGATGGCGATAACAAAGACAGTCCGAAGTGCCGAAACACTGCCTACCTCATGGGAAAACTGGCCGTCATTTTCCAAACGCCAAGTGATTGCGGGTCTGTTGAAAACCACGCTGGGAATTGCGACTGCGGCAGAGCAAACAAGTGTTTCCTCCTCCGGCATCTCTCGCAATTAGTCAGATGACCAAACATATAGCAATTAAACACCTACGGCCTAAAGGATTCGAGATGGCAGGTATAGTATGTGTCTTCCGTGACGGCACATACTCCATCATCGCAAGTGTGGGCAGAACTCCCGCGTATCGTCGGAGTACACAATTCACCTACTCATCTCCATCTCCCGTCACTTTCGGCAGGTATGTTCAGTTTTGGCCATAAAGCTCGAGGTTGTGGCACACCATCTCAGGCGCCCTTCATGGAGATGGACTTGAGGAGTGCAGCAAAGCGTCTCCTGGGCCGTACAAAATCCATAACCATTTGAGTGACTGATCAACAGCATATGGCGTAAGGGCACTGGGATTCCAATTCCCAAGCCAGGTAAAGATTATGCCCAACAAATGGCCTCTGAAAGCTGCCTGTAGGGATGGATAATGGAAGACTTTTGCGGGCCTTCGATGAGCGAGGTTTCTTGACGTGTGTGACGGTCTGCCGTGGATCACAATTCAGGAGGCTGCTCCTCGGCATTAGCACTTAGTCGCCGTGTTTTATTTTTACCTGGGAATGTCTCAGAACGGTACCTGGTGGTATTTTCACCATAAAACAGAGGGGATTGAGGGGACTCCATGTCCCTCATGCGTTTTCCGGTTCGTGTATTACGTTCAAAATCATGGAGATCTTTACTGAGTGCCGCTCTGTTCGCAGTCGTTCCATCGCAGTGCGTAGACTATCAGCTCTACATTTGAGCTCCAGAATGATGGCGGTCCCTGAGTGAAGTGTCGAACGAGTCGAGAGACAGTAGAGAAAACCACAGTTGCACACTTCTATCAACAATGGCGTGAAACCTCAATGCCCACTACATATGCCAGATGGCCTTGTATTTTATAAAAGAAGGTAACCCATTACATGTCTCATAACTTTGTTGTTTTTAAGGGAAAGCTGAACTATACGTGTCTGATGACCTTGCTGATTTTCAGGGAAGGTGGAACATCATGTGTCTGGTGAGCATGTTGTTTTTAGAGGTTGTTAGAACATTACATTACTGATGACCTTGTTGTTTTAAGGGAAGGTAGAACATTATGTGTGTGATGACATTGTTGTTTTTAAGGGACGTAGATAATTGCATGCCTGATTACATTGTTGTATTTAAGGGATGGTAGAACTTTAGATGTCCCATGACCTTGTTGTTTCTAACAGAATATAGAATATCACATGTCTGGTGACCTTGTTATTTTTAAAGGAAGGCAGAACATTACATGTCTGATGACCTTACTGTTTCTGAGGGAAGGTAGAAAATTACATATCTGGTGACCTTATTGTTTTTAAAGGAAGGCAGAACATTGTATTTCTGGTGACCTTGTTACTTTTGAGGGAATGTAGAACATTACATGTCCAATGACCTTGATGTTTTAAGGAAAGGTAGAATATTAGATGTCTGATTACCTTGTTGTTTTTAAGGGAACCTAGAACATACACGACTGATGACCTCGCTGTTCTGTAAAGTTTCCCTGTAGTTAGTGTTGAAACAGGAGAAAGAACGTCACGACTTATTAACAAGTATCTTTATTATATATCAACACAGTACATGAGATCTGTTCACAGCGGGATCTCGCAGATGAAGGACCAGAGTACTGCACAATCGGTGTTCCACAGCAGACCTCTCCGGTGAGCAACGGCGCACTTCCTACCAGCTATGTTATCCGGTTCACCAGGCCACCACCAACTGCTGGGAGCAGGCTCACCTGAAACACAGGACACAAGTGTCGTACAGTAGATCCATAACACTTTATCTTTCTTCAGATTATCCCAGTTATTTCCGAGGTCACTGGAGCACCCCAGGCTCATTTTGGTTTTCGCCTCAGATTTACGGCCAGATGGACTTCCTGACAACACGCGCATTTCTGGATTAAAATATCAACCCAGTATAGAGTGGGATTCGAACCTCAGCCTTCAGGACCCCCAGTGGATTTGGGAGTTATTAGAGCATCCACGTTATCCCCTATTTGTCGTAAGAGGACACTAAAAGGTCAACCACTGGATCTCACCTGAGACCGTGGTTTGACGACCACGGTTCCTCTAGCTGAGCCTGGCATTTTCCCCACTAAATTCTTGTCAGGCTCCTCTCTCTTATCTTTCTTGTGCGACCTCTCTGGGTCAACACTTGTTCTAGTCCGACACCAATGGCCTTGGGAGTCTTTCATAATCACGACCGTCGTGGGGTTCTCTATCTTTCCGGTACCTTCAATTTTTAGAAGTGCCGGACCGCTTCTGATTAGTGCTTATATAGGATGGTCTCCCACTGGTATTCCTATTAAAACAATATTCACTGATGTTCTACTTGACTGCACTGTTAAGCCACCAGTAATCTTATTCTAAAAATAATTTCTATTGATGGCAAGAACTTGCCACGTGAGTGGTTCGTCAGACTGGTATTACATATTGCTATCATGAAGTCAACCAGGTCCGTGTAAATGAGATCGGAATATGTTCACAGATCCACGAATTGGAGCGATGTCAATTTTATCTACGCTTTTCACAGGCAGCTGAAGCACTTTGTGGAAATTTATGACGAAGTCTTGGATGTTATCTCGTGCTCTAGTTTTCAATCCGATAACTTTGATGTTACGAAGCTGGTACTTCATGTCGATACGCCGTGTGCTGCCAGTCAACTTCTTCCTGCACCTGGACTCTATTACGTGCATTTCCACTTTCTGTTCCGCTCTTCTGTATTGAATTGTATTCCCTATCATTACGCACCGCGGTATTTCTATTCTGATTTGATGTACTTATTCTTACAATTCTATTAATAAATAGTCTGTCCCTTATAAGACACAGTCATCGCTTTCGGTATATTTTCAACATTTTCAAGTTTCGTAATTCTTATCCGAGTGTTTTGAGGTTGCGAGAACATTGTTGTTTTATTTTCCCGATAAGTACGACCCCGTGGGTAGGGACCATATAATACATCCATGGTATTCCCTGCCAATCGTAAGTGGATAACAAAATGCGCCCCAGGAGCTCTTCATTTGGAGCGTGAGTTAGTGACCGTGGGGAAGTTAGCTGAGTCCTGGCATTACTTCCACATAATTTTGTCTGGCTCCTCACTTTCATCTATCCTAGGTTAACTCTTGTTCTTGTTCGACCACGGCGATATTACATTTTCGATACCTGAGGAGACTTGCATCTCCCCCTTCCCTTTCTTTAGCCGATACCTTCATCTCTCGAAGTGTCGACCCTTTTCGTTCTTTTGCTCCATTAGTGGATGGCTGCCCAATTTTAGTTCCTCATAAAATACAAATACCACCATACCACCACTCAATAACTGAAAACAGTAATAAGTAACAAATGCCGACATTAAATATTGACCGAGCTGCCTCACAGGCGATGAAGTCTTGTCGCTATAACGTACCACAGTGGTTCGAGTGATTGAATAGGCCAGAGAAGAAGTTGAAGTACATGCTGATGCTCCTCAAACCATGATCAAATCCACTATGCCTGGAGCACTGTCGTCTGAAGAAGTTTTTTATACATCTGTTGACCTAAAATGTCCACTTAGTAAGAATCGCGCCGTGCTGTCAGAAACTCACAACATTATAAACGACTAGTGCTGTACGACAAGTAATTGGAAATAAGAACCACACATGTTAATGTATTTATGAAACAAAAGACAGATAGTCGTTACCCCTGGAAGTACTGAACGCTGAAAGGCATAACAGTCCATAATGATAATGTATGTATGTATGTATGTATGCTAATAGTCTTTAATACATACTGTGGAGATAACATGGTTTGCATAGTGCAAATGATCCATTCACTGAGAGGTAGTATTTAACACTTAATAGTTCGAGATCTTGTAATGTGTAACTGGTGCCAATGATTCTCGTTTCCTCAGTAACTTTGTGTAAGGCAACAGAAGTGCCGTTGTAGCTATGCACATATTCACACGAGGGAATCACTTCGCAGAAATGATCGTCTGTCTATAACTGTGGAAACATTCTCATTATTTCAATATCATCCTGAATGACAAACAAAATAGGGATTTAATACATGAAAGATATGGCCAAGGTATCCTCACAGCCACCGATATCTAGCACTTGGCGTGCTGGTAGCACCTGGATATCGTAATTTGCCCTGCTGTGTTCCACTGAGTAACATCAGAGATAAACAAGACTCCTTCATGCGATGGTTTTCTAGGAGGTTCCTTCCCATCTGTAATTTTTCTACTTTCATTGAGCACGCCCACTGACGAAACTATGCCCATCCCGATCTGTCACCCGTAGTGCACATTTTATAACAGACACAGACATATCTAAAGTCAATACAAACCAGTGAACCACCCAAAAGTCAGCCGAAGTGAAGCGATGAGAATCATAATTGCGATGAACGAAATACACAAAGGCACAGTGAAAATATCACCCCCAGTGGAGTGATAGTGTCAGACTGTACTTGTTGGGAATACAGTGATGCGAAACGTGCAAGTCGCAGACTCAAAGAGCAACGGAGGTTGTAGTAGCTGCAATAAGGAAGCTGAAAAGGGAGCACAGTGAGATTCACAACAAATTCGAGCATTTTCTTTTATTATAACTGAGAAGAAACGGGAAGGAGATGGCTTCAAATATCACAAAAAATATGAAAATTCAAGCGCACCAGAAAGTAGAAACTGCTTCGGAAGGTGAAGAGAGCAAGTACATATGTATCGATTAGTTAGCCTGAGGTCAAGTGAAGACACCGCGGTTCACGTCTAGACGTCATCTGTTCAGAAGAAAACATTTCCGGGATCACATCACAGAGACTATTAGAACAGCGAAGTTGGCTTTTGTCGTCTTACTATCGACGATGTCACTACTTGGTCTGAGGTTCAGAAGGTTCCGTAGTCGTTATCAAGGATATGGATGACATTGCCACACAACTTTCATATGTCTCTGAAGTGTTAGCATCTCAATTTGTAAATTACTGTTCACGTTCGAGTACAGAGAGACACCATTGAGTTCTTGGCGATTACGACGAAGTTAGGAACACTACGTATCTATTATACTTTCACGACGAGACATGTGGGCACTTTTAATTAATTAATTAATAAGAGCATACAAATGCACATGGGGAAGTGTCGGTGTTTATTCTCTGGTATAATATAGCAGTGTTCTCTTGGGATTCTTGCAACAGGAGGAGTATTATTTGTCACACAAACTACACGAAGAGTCCTTGTTGGGTTCATGGTATTTCGTATTCTTGCATATTCTGTGGTGGTATCCACGTATCGCCAGGCTTGTCAGTGCAGAACGCACGTCGTGATTTCCTTTTGTCCATCCTCTATCAATCATGGCATCTGTAGACTAGAAATTCTCTTCTACATTCGTCCGCTTGTCTCGTCGGAGGGTCAATAATTATTTTCTTGGCTGGTTATGTGACATCTCAAGTCCTCATTGAAGGAGGTTTCTCTTGCAGGTTCATACGCAAGCCTTGAGGGCGCTTTTTGGCAATTCCGAGGGCTCATTTTAGGAAGCGAGCTTTTACTTTTTCTATTGTCTCTAGAAATTCCTAGATCAGTTCCAAGTCGTACGTGATAATTGGTACTATTTTAGCGCTGAACAGAGTCATAGCTCTTATCGCTCTTTCCCTGATGTGGATCCTGTATGACGTTCCTGTTGTCTCTAGAGTTAGTCCTAAGTATTTGTTCCTAGTAACATCTTGTCTTCGGTCGGTAACCTGCCCCTCTTCGGAAAACCATATGTATGCTTTTTCCTGGTTTATGACGAATTTGTTGTTTTCAGCTCAAATGTTCAGTTTGTTTAAGGCTTCTTTAAGGTCATTATCGGTCTGCGAACCTAGGACCATGTCATGAGGATATATATAGAGCGACACCGATTTCATATTTTCAATGGATTTTCTGCGTCCGATGTAGCAATGTTAAACAGGAGGGACTAACTGGGTCACCTTGAATTATTCCATTTGTTTGAAGGATTTCTTTTGATATACTTATCCCGTCGTTTATCGCTACATTGCTTTGTCATAGGAGTTTCCTATGAGTTTTACAATTGCCTTGTCTTCTGTCATGGGGTCCATACTGTTCCTGTCCACTATGTCGAATGTGAAGACTGTACAGTATTGGCCTTTGGGGTGTCTTAAGCCGCCCAGATGTCTTCCTGTAGACATTTTATAGCCTGTGAAGGTGATCGTTTACTTCTTAATCTGAATTGATACTCTTATATTTGATGGTCAGTGAAGTTCGTTTGTCCTTCTGATATTATACTCCAGAGCAATCCCTCGTTGTGAGATTGGTTTGTCGGCTTGTCCTTTCCTTTATATCATGTCTTTATTCTAAATTCCCTCCAGTCCTCGGAGATTATTCCGCTTTGTAGACATTTGCTGAACAAAAAGATCCATATATTTGCAAGGTGTTGTGCACTTCTTGAGACCGAGGAATCCTAATTCAGATGGTCTGAAGATATGAATACCTTATTTACATCAATAATTTAAAAAACTCAAGTACAAAACACACACCAAGGAGTTTCTCAGCGGAGGTTTACGAACACTTGGTCTTTGTCCACTGTGAGATGCATTCGGTACTTCTCAAAATCTGGTTTCCGTTTTGTCCTCACAACAAAGTTTTCAGCTCACACAATAGAGAACACCTCTCCCACATCAGGGAGGCCATCCGGCTGTAAAATTGTGTGGCCCCACCAGAGAGTAGATATGACCTCCTATGTGTCTCAGGAGGATGTGATGACCAAACAAGTGCTCTTTCATCCCCACCGGAATTGTTCATCATCTCTGAGTGCAAACGGTAAGGACAAGGCCACACATTCTACCAATCAGAAATGAGAAAATCTGCGACAAAACACAGGACTGCGTTTCTGCATTTGTGACGGAGATAAATCAGCATATTGGAGGAATATAAAGTTCTGGCTATGATGTAAATGAGACCTGGTAATCTGGCAATCTAGAAGTTGTTGCTTGCTGCTTGTGAGAACTGTTAAAGTCTGCGAAGGCTACTCAAATATTTTCACGTGTCAAAGTAAAGATATTCCTGCTCTGGCTCTGCTCAGTAATATCAATGACGCTGATAACGGTCATACGCGTATCCTTCTAGGTAATTCACGGCGATATATATCCTGAAACAGAGACAGCATTTACATACGGTCGTCATCGTTCAAAACCGTTCGTTATAATTATATAAAAATATTGTTTTCGAGATCATCTGAGCGAGTACCGAAAAGTACATTCTAGCCGTAAAAATGGAAATATGGATATTCTAAGCAAGTTTCTGGGCCCTGCCTCACGAATTACTTCAAGTGATTCAGAGAAAATAAGGAAATGTTTAGTAATAAATCGGTAAAACACAACGTCAACTATAAATAGAGATCGGAGTAACTGACAGCTGCTGGTGATTGGTAGTGTGTGTGAAAAAGAGAATTATAAAATATGACGACAGGCGGTACATTTAAACAGGAAGCGACACAATCTTATTCACTCGGGCTGTTTGTCTACGAGCTTTACCTGTAATACTTATCGTCGCACATGAATGTGTTGGTGATCAAGAAACACCCTGTACTTGCTAGTTGGTAGTGACATTTCTCACAACGAGAACTCCATGACGAGGAATTTTTATTAAATAGGATGTGCATCACTAAATGCAATTCACTTCCCCTACGCGATGCAGGAGCATTCGCACCCGTTTCCCAGTTGATAGACCGTCTGATGGTGAGAGATATTTCGAAGGCGTTTTTGACGGCTGCTTCGTTGTTGAACCTCTTTCGTGTCCAACCATGACCCCAGGGTACTGTTGTCGTGTGAGTGACTGCAGTCACGTCCTAGTACTTGAACTATGGGCAACGACTGAGGGGACGAGTACGTTGTACTGAGAGTCGGGAGTAGTATTGGGCACCTCGGACATATTCTGAATCATGGCGCTCCTTGTGCTCAAGAGGCGAGGACTATACAATCAACCGTAGGTCGCTAACTTGTCAGAGGAGAGACGCTCACTTGGACTATGTGTAAGTAGATGAGCAGCCTGCTTCACATAATTTACCGAGCTGAGAATATTTTAATCAAGCCTCCGGGAGTAAAGGATTTCCAATTAGTTTTGACAGTGCAGGATTCTTTGGAAGCAAAGAAGTGAAGGAAATGGTATTCGATATTAATCTATCAACCCACAGTAATGGGGAAAACATAACAAATAAAGTAGAAATGGGCGAGTTAGGAAGAGTTAGGAAATAATGATATTTCGGCAAGCCGTGATAACGATTAAGGGACAGGAGGAAATCAAATGCTTTTAACAAGTGTTGAAAAAGGATGGGCAGTTTATGATGTACGGAAAAGGAAAAAAAAATTTGGATTAATCTGGTAAACTCATAGTACTTCCGAACAGATAATGGTACAGGTGGATGGAATATAAGAGGAAGTATTCATCTTGACGTCGCGAACCACCAAGCTGACAGAGTAATAAAATGAGCCTGGAAAGTTAGTAAAGGTCCTTCTGATTTGACGAAAGCAGTAATTGCACCTATTTGTAAGCATGAGGACTGCTAGAACCGTCAAGGTGTTTCAACGACACTGATGATGGTGATTCCTTCGTGCACCGGGCAAGGTATTCACTAGTATTTTTGGAGGGAGAAACCAATAAATTTCTTTTACTGTGTTGGATGAGACCAGTGTGGTTTCAGACCTCAGAGGGGTTTTCATGGTCAGGTCTTCAGTATTCGTCACATAAGTAAAAAGTGCTATGATATGAATAGCAAGTTTTGTTTTTGTTTCGTAGATCTAGAGAAGGCATATGACAGAGTACATCAGGGAAGGATGTCAGCCACACTGGGAGAATATGGGATTAAGCCTAGATTATTGGGAGCAATAAAACTCACTTATGTTGACATTGAAAGTTGATGGTAGAACGAGTTCTTGATTCAAGGTACTTACAGGGGTGGGATCAGTGGCGGCTCGTGAAAAAATCGTCCTACGTGCTACAAAAAAAAGCTAAATACGCTGTTTTAAATCTGCATATTGCCATGATGAACAACTCATACTTCAAACTTGGTACTACTACTACTACTACTACTACTACTACTACTACTACTAATAATAATAATAATAATAATAATAATAATAATAATAATAATAATAATAATAATACAACTTTTCTCACAATTTATAACTCAGAACAAACAAAAACAACATTAATTTGGAAGCAGATGAATTCTTCGACAACTGTCTACGAGATAAATAATTCATTGGAGAAATATTGTTTTTACTAACCTAATGGCGCAACTTACATCAGTGCAAATAGAATCGTGGGAATATAGATCCCCACTAAGAACACTAATTTAATTTCACTTTATATACACTGCAGTGGATAAATAATTTGATAAATCTTGGTATAAACTTTAGCACTAACACAATGACAGAAAAAACACGCACCAGTAATATAACTGCGAGATTAAAAACCGCACAAAGCAACTGAAAGAGCTGCCAACTGATTCATTGAGACCTCCCCTATTACCAGAGTAAATGTCCGGCTCCATGGCTAAATGGTTAGCGCGCTGGCCTTTGGTCACAGAGATCCCGGGTTCGATTCCCGGCAGGGTCAGGAATTTTAACCATCATTGTGTGTACGTGTTGTCGTCATCATCATTTCATCCTCATCACGACTCGCAGGTCGCCTACGGGCGTCAAATCAAAAGATCTGCATCTGGCGAGTCGAACATGTCCTCGGATACTTCCGGCACTAAAAGCCATACGCTATTTAATTTCACCAGAGTAAATTACATTGTAATGCGGGATAACATTTAGGGTCAGTCAAAGATTCTTTGACTCACCTACAAATTCCTTATTTTTGACACAAAAGGAAGATGGATATTTTAATAAGCATGTGTGAGATAGATTGCCTCCACTTACGCTTTACTTTCGAACCCAGACGATGCTACTCTCTAGTGGCAGATTCGCTTACCACGTTCAACATAAGCACGGCCGACTGGATCCCTCGCTGCGCTCCGGGTAGCAGGAGACATCGAGTAATTCTACCCCCTTGCGGGAGAGGAAGTAACTATAAACGGGATCAGTGAAAGTTGATCCCGGTTTACGGTATACTCCGCCGGCTAGGGGGAGTGTTGCAAGCTTGGCTGCGCCTGCGTATTGCTTCCTTCAGGCTACAGGCAAGGGCTCACTTCACATGAGCACGAGCCTTGTTCCCCGGGAGAACGGCGCTAGGTGTTCGACAGATCTCGTCCTGATTTGCACAAAACACAAATTCATATCGTACTCAAAACAACGAAAAAGCACCAGGATAATTGTACTGTACATAAATAATATTCCTTACAGTTCCAAGCTACGTGCTGGAGCCCGGTAGCACGTACTGACCGGCCGCCACTGGGTGGGATATGGCTGCAATCTTCAATGTTGTTGTTCATAGTTTACAAGGATCATCTACTGGAAGGTATAAAGCGCCAGGGATGCGGAAATGTCGTAAGCATTTTGGTGTTAATGGCAGACAGAGCTGAAATCCTGCAGTCTAATTTCTTGGAAAATAAAATAGGTGCAGTGAGTCCGACATTAATATTGGCATTACCAAGAATAAAGAGGCTGCCTGGCCGAGGCGGAAAAGGCGTACTCGGTTCGCCCTGAAGGACGTGGGTTCGAATCCACGTCAGAAAGTCGTAAAATTTAGGAAATTAGATTTCCAATTCCGGAGGTGCATATGGCCCTGAGGTCCACTCATCCTACATCAAAAATGAGTACCAGGTTAATTCTTGGGGTCAAAGGCGGCCGGGCGTAGAGCTAACAACTCTACCCCATCAAGTGCCGAGATTACGAATAGTGGAAGTCTTTACCTGCCACCACTCCCAGGGCCTTCGTGGCCTGTACGGAGATGTCTTTGCTTTTTTTTATTGCCAAGAATAAAGTCATGTCTGTTAGTTAGGAAAGTTTCGAGAACTGAATGTCAGGTCGGAGATACAAAACTGGAACTTCTGCCAGGAAGCAACGTGCAGCAAAATTAATGCAGTGAGCTCTTGTATGGAACGGTCTGTTTTCAGGAAAACTTCGCTGTGTGGGAGTGCAAGCTGGGAGGACTCTGGATATCTCGTCCATACGTTAGTTGTAATATACTGAAACGGGAACGCCCTACGAGCATTCACGTTTCATTCTTTTATTAAGAGGAGCTCGCTAATACCCGGCCGTAAGCATTTAAAACTTGCGCCGAGCGCACAGGCATAGTGGGAACTGCGAGCAAGTTCGCGACGTTCTAGAACACCGGCCAAGGACAAACGACGTCACGCAGAAGGTTCCTGCGTGTTCCATAGTATTGCTGCATGAACGAAATATAATATCAATATTTCAATAGCGTCACCTTGCAGGCAGGAATAATGAACGCTGCTAGCCGAAATTTCGTGTCAATCGGTGTGAAGATGGCCAAGATACAAAAAATTCTTGGGGCCCACATGTGTAGCCACGCCCACCGGCCTTCGGCAATATAAGCGAGTCGCCAGCCTGGGGTAAAGCAGAGAGAGTGTGCGGTATGCAGCGGCAGTGTGCTGAAGGCAGAGAGTGGAGTGAGTCGGCAGTAAGCCGTAAGTTCAGTGAGTGTGTGCAAATAAGCACGTCACGACATAATTCGTCTCTCGGTCCGGCTGTATATTTGAGTTCATTTAAAGACTGTGTTCTCGCATAAACTGTGCCAGCTTTGATTTCATTTAACGACTGTGTTCTCGCATAAACTGTGCCAGCTTTGAGTTCATTTAAAGACTGTGTTCTCGCATAAACTGTGCCAGCTTTGAGTTCATTTAAAGACTGTGTTCTCGCATAAACTGTGCCAGCTTTGATTTCATTTAAAGACTGTGTGAAAACAGCGGTAGTGTTTCTAGCCAGCCTTGATTTCATTTAAAGACTGTGTTCTCGCATAAACTGTGCCAGCCTTGATCTCATTTAAAGACTGTGTGAAAACAGCGACAGTGTTCCTAGCATAGACTGTGTCGACCTTCATTTCATTTAAAGACTGTGTCTATCCGTTGAACTGTGTTACGACATAATGGAACTTGGACTGTCATTTATTTCAACAAGTGTATTGTGCTGATGGAGTACAGTGCAGAGACTGTACCCGGTAAATTTAATTTTCTTTATGAAGTGCTTAATCACTGCACCTCGGAAGGTCCTAGATTGTTTTCGTTTGTTTATTATTCCAAATACGATAATTCCTTCCATCTTATCCTCGTGGAACTGTGACTCTAACTTTATCCTTGCTGCTAAAGTGCGTTCAACATCATTGACTGTGGGAACTATTTCGGCGTGCTTCGCCTTAGAGAAGTGTCACACCAGTGCCCCATGACGTCAAATGTGGAAGCTCCACATTTCCCCGTTCCTGCCTCAGGTTCGAGTCATCAACACTAATACAGAGAAAACACCAACGACGGAAGACAACGCCGACGCCGACCGCAAGACGACGCAGCCGCCGCAGGACGACGTCCTCTCCACGCCGTCAGGGACAACCCCACGATTCAGCTGTAAAAGGTGACATAATTCTTTGCATATCTATTGAATAAACTGAAGGATCCACTTAATCATGAATTTTTTTTTTCACTACCCTTCTCTCTCACTCTCTTAGCATGGGCCGTACACGCCTTGTCGTTCCTCATGCTCTCCGATAAACTGAAGTACGGGCGTTCCTGTTACAGAGAGAACGTAGTGAATAGTGGCACCCGTGACTTTGGGGCCAGATTAAAGAGAGTAAAGTGATAAAAATTAACTTTGAAATCAGTGATATCTTAACTTACCAATTCAAATAAAAGTGCATAGTACGTACGTTAATTCCAGTTCAGTGAATGTGTTAAAATTTTACGAAGTTCAATTCAATGACTTTGACGAAATTTTAAACTTTTGGCACAGAACTCTGATTAAGTTTATGGCACAAGTGATTATTATTTTTTTTTCTCTTTCTCTTGCTATGTAAAACATTTCAGGCATAATATTTATGCACAGTCTTATATAAATTTTGATATTTATGTCAGTGAAACATTGAACTTTACCATTGGACAATAATGGTGATATTTAATTTTATGCACAACTGTTTGATATTTATGTCAGTGAAACATTGAACTTTACCATTGGACAATAATGGTGATATTTAATTTTATGCACAAGTGTTTGATATTTTGTGTTGGTGAAATTTTGAACTTTACTATTGGACAATAATGGTGATTTTACGTATGAAGTGAATGATTGTATTTTCTGCATTTTGTGAAAATAACGACATTAATATGGAAAATATACTAGCTGCCATTGAGGTTTTAAAAATCAGTCTAAATGACAAGATTACGGAAAGTAACACTAATCTCGGGCGTAGGATTGCTGAATCTAACGCGGCCTTGGAAAGTCGTATGGAAGACACTAAGGCTAGTATAGGTCAACTTAGGGAGGCTAATGAAGTAACTAATCGTAATATCACTCAACTAAGGGAGGCTAATGATGCCAACATTGTAAAATTGACAGAATCTGTTGATCAAAAGTTTGCAGAAGTTAATAATAATTTGGAACGTAGGCTCAATAGTGCAGGTGCCGAAATTGAAAAAATATTTAAAGAATCTAACAAAAGAATGGATTCTAAGTTTACGGAAATAAATGAAAGATTAACACGTGACTTAGAAACCATTAAGCAAGATATAAAAACACAAGTGGCGGAGGACTTAAAACTTGCTTTCCCGTCTTCTTCGCAGGAAGTCCTTAAAGAAGTAGAAAGCTTAAAGGAAGAATTTCAAGAGTCCCATGCTCAATTATCTCTCGCGCAAACTAAAATCGCTTCTATTCAAGACAAACTTCATGAATCTGTTAAAAATAATTTCATGAAGTTGGGAAACGAAATTACTCTTCTGAAAAGTCAGCAAGAGGAGGCCGATAAACGTGTTAAGACTCAGTTAGATAATGCTCACACGCAGATTACTCGTATCTGTCGCGATGTAGCAGAAGTCAAGACCGACATAGAAAAGGAGGTCAAGGAAATTGAGAATTCTGTACAGGGGAAAATTAAAACCCTAAAACTTGAACTCCAAGGAGGTATAGAAGTTCTCAACAGCAAAGTATCGCAAATCGAACAGGATGTTTCATCATCTAGCCTTCACAACACTAGTGGAGAATCCATGAATGTTTCCACAGTTTTTAAAATAACTGAGGAAAAACCAGCCAAATTTTCGGGGAAGGAGGAGTATACTGCTAAGGAGTTTCTCCTCAACCTCGAAGAATTCTTTCAAGAAAATCACGTTAAGACCGACCGTCGTTTACGAATAGCATCTCGATTGTTAGAAGGCAAGGCGTTAATGTGGTTTACCGCTTTTAAATTCAGTATTAACACTTACGAAGAGTTTAAGGAAGCCTTACTTAGACGATTTTGGAGTGCTGAGGCTCAGCACCTGATAAAACTTCAATTATACTCTAGAAAGTATAACACGTCCGTTAATTCCTCGCGATATTCAGATTATCTCATATCTCAGCTTAAAAAGATGCAGTTTTTCGACCCTCCTTTACCGGAGCAAGAACTTATTCAGGTCATAACGCTGCAATTTCCACCAAATGTTCAGGAAATATTGGTGGCGGCAAACGTCCAGGACTTGGAGCAGCTCGATGACGTCCTGAGGAGACTCGATACTGCGCACACTCAGAGCGCAGCAAAAGCAGGTCGAACCAAAGAAACTACAACCAACTTTACGGAAATGAAGACTCCGGTTCAAGTAAATCCAGAACCGCGAGAAGAAAGAGAAACTCGCCGAGATATTCCGTTTCGGTACAGAAGATCTAGGAATCGTCCCTACGAAGGGAGGGCTAAGTTTCAACCTGGACCTTCATGGAGACAGGCAGCTAACCAACCCAATGATAATAGGAACTCCCAGCGGGAAGAATTAGAGAAACGTTGGAGAGAGACTACGGAATATGTAAGGAATAAGAACAGGGAAGAGGGCTTACCTGGAGCAGCTTCTTTGGAATACCAGGCAGAGATGCAGAGAAGAAATGAGAGAACGGAAATGGATCCAAGAGCTACGGGTACCAAAAAAAAAACTTTGTCGAAGCAATAAAGAGATTGCCTGAAAACCCGGAGGGAGGAGAGGTAGTATGTAGTGCACTCATTAACCATTGGTATTTAGAGGATGCAGATTTACTATATGAGGATTCAACACCACGACAGCCTCAGATACAACGCGGCTTACCGATCATTATCATTAAGTTAGGCAATATGATTGTCCACTCTTTAGTAGACTCAGGATCGCAAGCCTCACTAATTTCGCAGAAATTAATAGATGTGGCGCAGGAGACGACCTCCATCTCCATCTTGCCGGTTGCTCAAGTTAAGGTTAAAGGCATAGTTCCTGACAAAGCTATTAAATGCAAATTCCAAGCGTTTCTTGAGTTAGAAATTGGTGGTGTTAAGTTCCAACATCTATTTTTGATCTTGACGCAAATGAAATTTGACTTAATCCTTGGATGAGACTTTCTTATTCAACATGGGGAAATCATTGATTATCCCGCTAATGTGATTAAATTTTTCCACGTCGAATCTGTAGGGCTACAGTTGGTTACTTATAATGACGTGAAGAATCCGGAATGTGAGACCCCGGTGGACATAGTAGAAGGCAAGATGAGCGAGGCTCTGCCTGTCGAAGAAAGCGTCCACGAAGAGGGGCGACCCGAGGAAGTGAGACCCGTAGAGGACCAGATGGCGTCCATTATCGATGATGAGTTGAACGAGGACCACTACAACTTCACGCTTTACGCCAATGTAGCTGAAAGCCCAGATTACGATGATGAAGCAATAAAGGCGATCCAAGAGCTTTTCAAGAAGTTTCCAGATGTATTTTCCGAGAAACCTGGAGTCATTAAGGGTTTCAAGCACCACTTAGATGTTACTGACACATCACCTTATAAGAAACGGCCTTATCCGATACCCATGAAGTACTTGGAAGAAGCACGGGTCATCATTAAACAGATGGAGAATGATGGAATCATATCAAAATGCGTCACACCTTACATTAATCCTCTGGCTATAGTGAGAAGACTGTTCAAGTTTTTGAAATACTTTACTAGAAGATGAGCGAAAAGAAAATCGCCCAGCAATTTTCTTTTTCCCGAGCAGGGGGGGAGATGAAACGGGAACGCCCTACGAGCATTCACGTTTCATTCTTTTATTAAGAGGAGCTCGCTAATACCCGGCCGTAAGCATTTAAAACTTGCGCCGAGCGCACAGGCATAGTGGGAACTGCGAGCAAGTTCGCGACGTTCTAGAACACCGGCCAAGGACAAACGACGTCACGCAGAAGGTTCCTTCGTGTTCCATAGTATTGCTGCATGAACGAAATATAATATCAATATTTCAATAGCGTCACCTTGCAGGCAGGAATAATGAACGCTGCTAGCCGAAATTTCGTGTCAATCGGTGTGAAGATGGCCAAGATACAAAAAATTCTTGGGGCCCACATGTGTAGCCACGCCCACCGGCCTTCGGCAATATAAGCGAGTCGCCAGCCTGGGGTAAAGCAGAGAGAGTGTGCGGTATGCAGCGGCAGTGTGCTGAAGGCAGAGAGTGGAGTGAGTCGGCAGTAAGCCGTAAGTTCAGTGAGTGTGTGCAAATAAGCACGTCACGACATAATTCGTCTCTCGGTCCGGCTGTATATTTGAGTTCATTTAAAGACTGTGTTCTCGCATAAACTGTGCCAGCTTTGATTTCATTTAACGACTGTGTTCTCGCATAAACTGTGCCAGCTTTGAGTTCATTTAAAGACTGTGTTCTCGCATAAACTGTGCCAGCTTTGATTTCATTTAAAGACTGTGTGAAAACAGCGGTAGTGTTTCTAGCCGGCCTTGATTTCATTTAAAGACTGTGTTCTCGCATAAACTGTGCCAGCCTTGATCTCATTTAAAGACTGTGTGAAAACAGCGACAGTGTTCCTAGCATAGACTGTGTCGACCTTCATTTCATTTAAAGACTGTGTCTATCCGTTGAACTGTGTTACGACATAATGGGACTTGGACTGTCATTTATTTCAACAAGTGTATTGTGCTGATGGAGTACAGTGCAGAGACTGTACCCGGTAAATTTAATTTTCTTTATGAAGTGCTTAATCACCTCGGAAGGTCCTAGATTGTTTTCGTTTGTTTATTATTCCAAATACGATAATTCCTTCCATCTTATCCTCGTGGAACTGTGACTCTAACTTTATCCTTGCTGCTAAAGTGCGTTCAACATCATTGACTGTGGGAACTATTTCGGCGTGCTTCGCCTTAGAGAAGTGTCACACCAGTGCCCCATGACGTCAAATGTGGAAGCTCCACATTTCCCCGTTCCTGCCTCAGGTTCGAGTCATCAACACTAATACAGAGAAAACACCAACGACGGAAGACAACGCCGACGCCGACCGCAAGACGACGCAGCCGCCGCAGGACGACGTCCTCTCCACGCCGTCAGGGACAACCCCACGATTCAGCTGTAAAAGGTGACATAATTCTTTGCATATCTATTGAATAAACTGAAGGATCCACTTAATCATGAATTTTTTTTTCACTACCCTTCTCTCTCACTCTCTTAGCATGGGCCGTACACGCCTTGTCGTTCCTCATGCTCTCCGATAAACTGAAGTACGGGCGTTCCTGTTACAATACATTGCAATAACGAGAATGAAGTCCAGAAAAAACGGGTGGGAACAATGACAGGAAGGTACCCAGAATGAGAGGATAAATTCTAAGTGATGCATAAGCTCCATTGATGAAGCGGTACTCCGGTGTTGGGGTCGCGTGAGGTGAATGGAGGATGATGGGTTACCTGCGAGAATAACGTAGTCAGCCATCGAGGGTAAGAGCAGTAGAGGAGATCAGGACTCAGTTTCTAATTATTTAAAGACAAGAGGTGTGGAACTAAACGAGGCTACAGCAGTCTATAATGATGATGTCCCTACCACGACCCCAGTGTGTCCTACTCTCTAGTTGACGTCCGTGATAAACCTGCACGCCTTGATGCGGCACATAGCCTACTCCTGTCAAAGAGCACCGAGAGGTCTGCTCAAGGATTAACGTCCCCATCCGACAGATGAATGTCCTCATACCCTCACTTTACGACTCTTTAGCTTCATTTAGAAATAAGTAATATTATTCACTTAATGTTCCAGTAACTACATTCGTTTTGTTTGGGAGACGCTAACGTGCCGGAATTTTATCCATCAGGGTTTATTTTATGTCCCAGTAAATCTACGGACATGAGACTGACATACCACCGAACTCAGCGAGGATCGAACCTGCCAAGTTGGGCTCAGAACGCCAGCGACCTACCGCTTGGGCTACTGAGGGCAGGACTTCTTCATTCCTCCCCTGATTATAGGCAATACGGTGTGGTCGTCAGCCAGTGACATCGCTAACTACAGCTAAATGTCGGCTTCTGTTGTTTAATATGACAAATGTCCTCCGTCCGACATTCGGTAATTCATGAGGAGAAGAGAGCTAGAGAGAACTCACCTTTCACAGTCACCCAACGATCTTCACCTTCGGGCTTGTAAACTCCCATCCAGGGGTACCAGATCACACTCTCGAACATTGTAGGGAACACCTCGCTTCTCTCTCGTTCACTTTCTAATACCATGAGATCACCTCCGTCTCTCTTGCACTGCTCCCTGGCGTCACTCCAACTCTTTCCTTCACGGTACGTCTTATAACAGTTGAAACCTTCAAACAGTCGGTAACCTGTGGGCAGATAGAACATCACATTTAAATAGTTCGTTCACACTTTTAGATTTTAGACCATCCTACGAATGAAAATGACGATGCTTCATTATTTGTCGTACTCTTCGATGCATGATATGATCAGGAGACACCGTAGCGTTCAGAAGAGGAGTTGATGAGCTGAAGTGAAGGACGTGAGGTACGATAGCGGAAAAGGAGAGGGTGAAACGCGGTGCCGACATGCAGCCTACTTCGCTCATAAAGCAGCAAGCGATTTGCTCATGGCTCAACTTCGCCCTCACTCTAAATGAGCAATGTGGTGAGGTTTGTAATGAATCCAGGCTTTTGTACGCAATCCACCAGCACCTCTCCCACCCGGCTGGCCAACATTGTGATGGTGAAAATTGTTTCGACCAACGGGACGCCTTAAGCATCTTGCCCAGCAGGCGGACCAGTGCTTCTATCTACGTGATAAACTGATTTGTGCAGCTCATTTCCGGAGCTGGATCGTTCGGAGTATTTTCGAGATGATTTAGCTGACTTGGAAAAATTAATAATCAAGGAAATCACCGTCGTATTTCCTGTACTTGGTCATGGATACTTAAGTATGTGTGGCGCGCCTGAAAGTGCCCAGTTTTCTGCTGAGTAACTTGGACTGGAAATTGGACATATTAGATTCTTTATGTTGCCGGATATTGCTAACGATTTCCGTAACATTTTATTCTACTGGCTACCATGTGACTTGAAACCAATGATTCCTACACCCGCCTGCTCTAATTGTATGATGATATGAATTAGAATGTTTGCTATTATATCACCAGGGGTGACGTTCAGTCCAGCACGCATTGCTTTGGGCTGGATCCAGCTGAACACACAGGGAACAAACATGAAGCCAGACCATGATATGCCAACTGATCTTCATTTTTCTGAGATAAATGCTTCCTAGTAAGAAAACCTTCACTTGTAATGATTCACAGCTAAACATACTTCCTTCTGTAAGCTTTAGCTCGTGTAATATCAACGTCCATGCTCCTTCTTCCACTCAAACATTGCACTATGGCAGCAGTAGCACGATCATTTAAGACCCTTCACTCAAATGAGAGGCAAAGTGGCGGTAAGTCGTGATGATTAAGCGGTGCCGAAAACCACTGGGTGATTTTGTTTTAAAAGAAGAGAATCCAAGGCAATGCATTCCATTGTTAACATTCAGTTGATATTTCTTTAACATTGTATAGAATATAATTATTTCCTATTCTTGTTGACTTATGTTCAGATTCGGTATTTTTATAGTAACATCTGTCCGCGTGGATTGCTCCTTCTCTGGAGAGTTACGTTTCCTAACTGTCCTCGGGAGAAATTTCATCGATCTCCGTAAATTACTTTACTTTTACCAAGAAGTAATGCTAAAAATTGATATTACACATAAAAACAAATTATGAGTCGGATATGTGTCCTTTCCTCGGACAGCCTTCTCCCACTGCTCTAAATGGCTACCTGAAGATGATCGGTTATGTGTACGAAACATGCGGCAGTGTCTTCAAGCGCAGTAAGACATAACTCAAGACGCACTATGTATTAATGACTTCCTCTTGAATTTCGTTGCATCTCCCCTGTTTTTTTGCCACCTCAATTTGCTCACTATTAATAACTCTGGAGCCACCAAAATCTACATTAATCATTCATTAGAGGGGGCTTTTCTCCAACTGAAAAGTTTCTACTATGTACTGTATTTCCAATAGTTGCGAGCAATAGAACCACTAGAATGTGGTCCACATTGGATTTCTTAAAAGTGAACGACATGTTACTAACTTCATCATTTGTACAACTTTGGTTAAATGACACGAGACATTATTTTGCAATATTTTAAAAGTTAAATCTCAGCGGTTGGCAACACTCCATTTATGAGTATTTCTACCTCATTACGCCTTGATAAGTCACAAAATGCAGCTGTTTTGTATTGGCCTGCGAGGCCCATGTTATACATTAGTGTAGAATAAACGAGCACTCACACAAAACAGGAGCACATATGACAGTCAGTAAAACTGAGAACATCAGCACTGATCAACGGCATCCACACTTGGGAAGAACCGCCGTTCTCAGGACGAATTATGAGAATACTGTCAAAGAAATCAAAGGTCAAGTCATATCGTCTTAGAACGTCCTGAACCCGCACATATTGTGCCACTCATCGGAAAGGCATCCGCAGTTGTACCAAGTAAAGTAATAAGAGTTACCGAGCGCAAGAGATAAATGGAGAACTTCTGCTTGACCACTGTCTACCTCAAGGTCTATAAAGAGCTTCCACATGTTCTCCACGTGCCCAAGGAACCGCGAGGGAAGAATGGAATAACTGACAGAGAGATGACCTGTAATTCAAACTTCAGCAAGTTATCTATATAAAAAACTTTACAAGATTCACGTGTCTCTTGATTTAATATTTCAGAAAAATTTCTTGATAATTATTCCTTTCATACGTAATATTGATCATCTTTATGTTTGTGTCCTTCAGATTGGAAGATGGAGGGACATACGTCACTGGTGTGTAACCATTCAGGGTTCTGTGGTAGGGTGCATGTTTTTACATAGAGTAACTCTTCTTAGCGAGATCTAAGCAGTTATCTCCGTTAACGTTATGTTCACTAAAAATGTGATGTAAGGGAAGTTGTAGGAATTAGAAGTTTTGATCGATTCGTTTACATACAAATTCATCTTACAACGGATAATAGCAGAGGTGATACTTAGTTGCAGTCCTGTGAGAGGCTGTGTCCATATCACATCGCGGAGACGTTACAGAAGGAACAAAGCAGTCATTTTACTTTTTTGATAGCACAGCAAAAGGGAGACATCACTAACAACGGGTTTCGTGATTTTTCAGTCAGAGTGTTGTACTGTACCGTAGTTCACATTCTGTCCGGGTTAACTCCGTAGTGTAGCGGTTCAAGTGTGCCCATGCTTTCTTCCCACTGCTTTGAGAAATGTAATGTTGGCAGGACTGCCGATATTTAGTTAAATATGCTCACCTCCATTGGGAGTGCTGCTGGAAAGACCTGCAAGGACACCAGTTCCCATCACTTACCATAACCATTCAGCACCGTTATGTGAACTGAGTCTCGGAGTATTCCATTGCAATCTGCTGTTCGAGTGCTCGTAAATAAATATGTGAAGTACATCATCTAGAAGCTGAGGAGAGAGACAAGCCTACATCCAGAGTTCAGCACATCATGGGGCTGTTTGCTAGGTTGTGGACGTATTGCATTTCACTTGGAAACTAGAAGTAAGGAAGTGTGGATCCCTGGTGGTTCCTATGGGGTAGTTTCTTGTTTGCTTTCCTCCCACACAACATGACACAAACTCAGATAACGTCACCCTAGGAAAGTGCCATAAACGTGTAAAGGTACTAAATGTACACACCCTGATATTTGTGTCGTGCAGAACTAAGGAGCCACGGAATCACCTTGGGGGATTTCGAACCCATGTCCTGTATAATACAATCCTACAGTTGTTTCCACGTGATAGCAACACCGGTTCGCGTGTGGGGCTACGATACGTCGCTCAGCTATGGAACACTCACCGGATCTCGCCTTCACTCTCATTTCTCTTCCTACAACATGTTTATCATATTCTCTTTACTACAAGGACAGCGTAGGTCCCTCTTACACCATTCACGGATAATCTGCTTAACTCACCTGAATGAGGGCATGACTTTGCTTTAGTAGTAGTTGTTGTAGTTTTAGTGGGTGTAGTAGTAGTAGGTTTGGATGTAGTATCTATAGCTGGTGTAGTATTCGTAGAAGTACCTGGAACAAAAAACGCACGAAATAATTAATTTCTGGTAAACAAAAATCCCGAAAATCTATCATAGTCTCTGTAAGTAAAATCCGGACATAATTATTTCACGGTCACAGCAATGTCTGCTTCAAAATACAGTTATGTATAAAAACAGCTCTGTACCAAGTTTTGGTAAAAGTATGTGCTTCTCCCGTCTTTTAGATGTTTGTTGTTATCGTGTGGAACATTACTCTTTATGATAATGCTGCTCCAGATCGGTGTATTTGGTTTGTTTTATCATTCTTGAAGGTGAAAGAAGGTTACATTTTAACTTAGATCCTTCTACACAGAATGACAAGCTTAAAACCTATAAGGTTTATTTTGATTACTAATGAAGGTAATTTCAGTTGATATCACTACATATTGCTGTATTTTCAAAGCTTGGCTATAAAGCAACGGGAATATTACATCTTAGGTCTCCTTCACTCAGGGCATTCATTCCAGCTGTCAGTTTTACCGACAGTAACCTTGGTTTTACAGCAAGCTCTAAATCGTCTCAGTTATAACTGATGCCACGTAAATAAGTTATGAGTATAAAATCAAAAATTTAATATTCGGTCTGACCTGAAAGAAAATGTGAACATAAATTTCCGAGTTCTGAGCTGAGGAAATGTCTGTAACTATAGGACATGGTTCGCTGGTGGTGGCGTGTATTGGAAGTCTTCACTGGAAACTCCCGTAGGAGAGTTACGTGTGAACCATTCTGTTTGGAACACAGCTAACAACATGTGGCCTGCTCTTGCTGTCCTGCAGCAGTGAGACGATCACCGTATGATCTGACACTTGGTGAGGGAACCCTGACAAATAGGTACCATCCCAGCATTCACCGAGCAGTGAGATGTAAGGATCTCCCACAACTTACGGATACTCAAAATGCTAAAAACAGGAAACATTCTTAGATTTTCAACCTTCAAAGGAATTTAAAATGTTTGATACAGCCCGAGTACCATATTAAAACCTTCCTCGTTGTTTGAAAGTCAGGGACAGCTTAAAGTGAAAGGAAATCATAAATCTTACTCAACAGGTTTAATTCCAGTAGAGTGGTCTTACAGGAGATGAGAAGAAGGTCTCTGCTCATTTCAAACTTCTGGTAGAGAAGTTCAGGGACGAAGGGATAACAATATGCCAGTTTGTTCCTTCCAGCTCTCCTTCAGAGCAACACTCCTCGCTCATTTTTAACCACAAAGGAAAAAAAACGAACGAAACTGTCGCCAAAAGAAAGGCAAGAGCCACAACAGACAGGAAACTGAAGGACACGCTACACCAAGAGACCAATGGAGGTCCACCTCTGTCTGTGAATTGCAATTAATGTACATACTAACATTTTTGCTACAATCACATTATACTCTCTGTCGTTATCCACATCTCATTAAATATTTCCTCGTCTGCATCAAGCCAACCATGTCAGTAGGCCTACACCCTGAATATATCGCTTTCTGAACACGTTTTTCAAGTTTAACTTTTTAATAGATAACACATTCTTCTTTCATCCGTATAAATACTCCCTCTCGTATCCGTTGCATCCGATCTGAACAATAAACACTCCAATTCCGAAAGAAATTTCCGCATCACTTACACACACACATGAACTACAAATCTCACTCCCAGTCTCACACATACCTACTCCTTAGTTTCATCATAAGTACCCCTTCACTCAATATCCCTCCTAGAAAGTATCCAAATAATCATAATCCTATCTCCCTTCAGCTTCATAACAAGATCCCACTCTATGTCGGTAGTTATTCCTGCTTGTCGTACGTTGTTCGTACCAGCATTGAAACTACCACACAATCCTTACACTACTCTTTCGTCAACTTCTGACTTAACCTAACTCTCCTACCTCGGTTCCCTTTCCTCCACGCACTTCTCCTGAGCCTAACTATAGAGTCCTCAATGACCAGAGCATCGACCCCATCCACCTCATTAGATCCCCTCCCTTACTACTCTCCCTAATCTTCTTTGATGTTCGCAGATCCTACTTCATCCTCCATTTTCTCCTTCTCTTGATCCTCTTTCACGCCCTCTACTCTACGTTTCCCTTTTCCCTGATCTCCCTACTACCTGTAACATTTTCAAATCCCCCTCTTTCCCTCTGTGTTTTACCAGCGGTGCCTCACGGATACTCTAGTGAAAATTCCCCTTGTCTTGATCCCTTTTCCCTCAGTTTCCTTCCCCTGAAAAAGTTAGCGTACCTGTCTTTCGGAACTTCCCCTCTCATCGCACCCTGTACATTGTTCCTGTTCTCCGTCGAAACCCTAAGCTTATCCCATATCGCTGTCCAGTCACCTGCTCTTCGTTTTTGCTATGATCGTCCAATCTCGTCTTAAGCTCCATAGTGTAACGGTTAGCGCAATTACTTGCAATTCAAGTGTGCCCACACTTTTATACCCACTGCTTTGAGAAACTTAATGTTTGCAGGACGACAGGTATATAGTTAAATATGCTCACCTCCATTGAGAGTGCGGCTGGTAAAAACTGCACGCCCTCAAGGCAAGGACACGAGTTTCCATTACTTACCTTAAGCATTCTTCTGTAACCCCACATTTTAAAGGCCTCTACTCACTTTCTCTGCTTAGCATGTTGCTATACCATGCAGTCTCTCGTTTCAGACAAATACTTCCATAAACGACTGCCTGAATGGTATATTCATGGTGAGTAGATGGTTTCGTCCTGCTAGCTTCTCCTGTCATTGGTTGTTCTACTTCCTAGTTCCCCAAATTCCTCCACCTCCTTAATCACTACAATCCCTAGTCCAATATCACCCGCTTCACCTTACTTTATCTACTACATTCCACTGCTCTTATTTAGTATTTCTTTGATTTCCTCCAGAACAATGACTACTATTGCCTGCGCTATATACACATTAAGATGTAGGAGAGGCAGACTACACGCCTACCCGCTCGCTGGCGGATTGTTGCTTCCATTATTCTGACCACTACAGTTTCTATTATTCTTCGCTCCCTGTAATTAGTTCCAATCCTCTCCGGAATATCAGAACGCGTTGTCCAGTCTCCTATATCGAACAGGTAGGAGACTGACACAAGCGCGCCCCCTAGCTGATAACCGCCCACAAACACTGGGGTCCTACTTCTTTGAGTTAAGGGATACCGAGTGTGTATGAGAGTTTCATTACAACACTTGGTCTTACCGTGTACTGGTCGATGTACAGTAGTCACCGAAACAAGCTGCTCAATTTCACTGCTATCACATGATCTTCTTTCTTGGTGGACATTCACGGCTAATTCCCATTGGTTCTCCGTCGATGTGAATCGCCGCGTATCAACCTGTAACGAAGATTGCAAACCTTAGACATAGAAAATTATAGCCTACAGTTAGTTGACAATCCACTGTAATTCCAAGGTCGATATGGAGCACGCATTTGGAACAATCCTGCCTCATCACACTCGTGATTATTTTTTATTTTTTTGCACGCCACAAGAAATGCCATTATGCTCATCTACGACATCACACAACGATGATTGGTGTTTTATTCGACGTTTCGCCGTAGCATAGAGTGGTAATTGGAGACATGTTGTTTGTTCCTTATTCTTAGACATTACTCTGAAAATCGCAGAGTCATTTCATTCAGTATATTGTTCGTGTGTTTATAAAGCACGAGTTTTCGGTTTTTCTGGGCATCATCCTCCTGCTGTAAAATTTGACAACATGTCCAACTTTATCAAACGACGCTTCTGAAGTCGCATGTCCAGCTTCAATGACCAATGTTGCGAGGTAACTCGTAACTATGTCGAGAATTAACTTTTAAACATTAAATAACATTTGGTGTTCGGTTGCTCTGCGTAGCTGTGAAATATTTAAGCTCACCAAGAAGACTGAAGACGTACTCTAAGTCCTCGATAATATCTCCTTAACACAGGAAATACCAATTTTAGAAGTTAGGAGTGGAGGAAATCAACAGCAAATTACAGATACAGGGAGTACTTGTTATCATTCCAGGCAGTTTAGCAGTAGATATAGCCTGGCTGGACTACTTCTTACAGTTCTAGGCAGTGTAGCACTATATATCACCTGGCTTATGGCTCGAAGCAGCGTAGATGTAGATATGACCTGGCTGGACTACTTCTTACGGCTCTGTGTAGCAGTAGATATGATCAGGCTGGACTACTTCTTACGGTTCCAGCCAGTGTAGAAGTAGATATGACCTGGCTGGAATACTTAACATGGCTCCAGGCTTTTTAGCTGTAGATATGACCTGGCTGGAATACTTAACATGGCTCCAGGCTTTTTAGCTGTAGATATGACCTGGCTGGAATACTTAACATGGCTCCAGGCTTTTTAGCTGTAGATATGATCTGGCTGGTCTACTTCTTAAGTCTCCAGGCTTTGTAGCAGTAGATAGGACCTGGCTGGAATACTTCTTAAGGCTCCAGGCAGTTTAGCAGTAGATAACGTCTGGATGGACTACTTGATACCGGTACGGCTCCATGCTGTGTAGTAATAGATACGACTTGGCTGGACTCATTCTTATGGATCCAGGTTTTGTAGCAGTAGATATGACCTGGCTGGACTACTTTTTAAGGCTCCAGGCTGTGTAGTAATAGATAAGACTTGGCTGGACTACTTCTTATGGATCCAGGCAGTTTTATTGAAAATAAATATTTATATAAAGAATGAAGAGCAGATATGTAAGATATGTTCAGACCAAATCATGCGTTCGTCCATGATAACGCTGAGGTTCTTCACTTGTGGTACAAAAGGAATTGCAACATTCTGAAGGATTACTCTCGGCAATGGAAGTTTATTAATACTTGCCATTTGATGTTGATAGCCTAGAAGGATTACTTGTGACTTTGTAGGATTCACTTGAAGGCCGTTGGCAGCAGACCATTCACTAACAGTCTGTAAGTCAATGTTTAGTGGGTCTATATTTTCCGGAAGGTCTTGCGCTGTACAGTCTGTGTACAGTTGAAGGTCGTCAGCGTACATGCAGTATTTGCAATGTCTTAAATTCGATGATACGCCATTCACAAAGAGTGCGATAAGAGAAGGTCCGAGTACAGAGCTTTGAGGGACTCCTCTATTCACGTGACGCCACGAGGGAACGATTACATTATTAGCTTTCACACATTGTTGACGTTCGTGAAGGTAGGAATGCATATATGTATGTATGTATGTATGTATGTATGTATGTATGTATGTATGTATGTATGTATGTATGTATGTATGTATGTACACGCATCACGAGAAGTCCGTGGATGAGTCACTACAATCTAGGCTATAAATAATTTTATTCACGCTGAGTGAAAGTAATGATAGTTTAGGGGTTGGCCCAAAACTTAATTCTGAAATATTTATATTATTTTTGGTCCTATCGATAAATGCTACATAACTAAAGTTTCATAGAATTAAATTTCCGATCATTTCTGTCATACATTTTTACCGTACCAGCTGTGATAACAGAAATATTCATGAATTTGTATTTTTGTTACTGAATCCATATCAACGTCGAGCCACGAGAAATTGGGATAGCAGAATTTAATGAAAATCGGTATTTAGAGTTGGGAATAAAAAAACTAGAGGCTAAGCTGGATGAAAATATATTCTACGGGGAGGTGCCTAAAATTTAATTTTTAAATACCTGTGTTATTGGTGCTGTCGAAAAGTACTACGTAACAAATATTATAGAGAGTACAATTTCCGATCTTTTATGTTTCATTCAGTTTTACCGTACCGACCGTGATAACAGTGGTATTTCAGAGTCGGAAGAAAACTAAATGTGAAAGCCTTAAATGTCGAAAGCGCATAACATTGATCAGCAATATCATTTCATTGACCATTGTTTTTTGTGATATTCTTTGTCCCTTATGCTGCCACTCATATCCGATAGATGGGATTACTACTGTGAACCGAGTATAACAGACTGACTGAATATCGGCTGGAAATAGCTGGATAGTTTGAAATCTTTCTCCTTTAGCATGCTATTCCTTTGGTTCATCCATTTTCTGATACTGCTGATACGTAACACACTGGTTCAACATAGTATTCCACCTGTTCGATTTCTACTATGACGCGCTGTTTTGATTGAGCAGTTGCACACTTAGGCCTAAGGCAGAGGCTTATTTATTAGTAGTAGTAGTAGTAGCAGTAGTAGTAGTATGACCTGGACTAGAATGATAACTAGGCCTATTCCAAATTATAACACCACAATTCACTAAATAACTCAAACTTCAACGCTGAAAAGAGCCGTTTCTTAAGAAAAGCTTCTCCCTCTTCACTTTTATTAGATTCTACATTCATTTTATTCCAACTTAGCAGTGAAAAGGGTTCGTCCTCTGGCTTGGAGGAGAAATTTTCCTCCAAGTCAGTTAGATTTTTCTGCGGCCAGTGTAGTCTAACTCCTTTTATAATACTGGCTTTTCTTCTGCCTGCTTGATGATTATTTTTGTGCTTTGGTTCAGATACAGTTGATTAAACACCCTTATATCCTTTCAGTCCAGTCCTATTTTGCTCATAGTTCTAGACAGTAGTTCCCAGTTCACATTGTCAAAGGCATTTTCTAAGTCAATGAAGGTAAGACAAGTTGTTCTATTAATTTCAATCCTTCTCTCCACTAACATGCGTAAGGCCAGAATTGATTCTCTTGCTCCTCTGCCTTCTCTAAATCCAAATTGGTCTTCTCCAACATACTTACCTCCTGTTTATTCTTCTCTTGACCATATGAATGTGTATCTTGGAGCCATGTGTTAATATTGAAGGTGTCCTATAACCGGTGCGGTCACCTGCCCTTCCTATCTTCTGTATAGTAATGGCTCTGCATTGTGTGAAATCTTCTGCCACGATTCATCTTTCGTAGCATTCAGTTATTACTCTGAATAATTGGTCTTTATGTTGATACCTAAATGTTTCCGTAATTCTCCAGGGATATCATCAACACCGATTGTTTTCCTACATTCAAGCCCCGAATGGCATGTTAAAATTCATGTCTCATGATTGGAGGTCATTGCATTTCTCTTCCACACTCATTGATGTCTTCAATTTGATTATTTTCATTCTTGAAGTCCTAATCACCGTACAGTTCTTCCATGTATTGTTTTCAGCGAGCACATATCTTATCGTTGTCTACCAGTAATATTCCTTCTTTATTTTTTACTACTGGAGATTTAGTTCCAATTTTGTAGTGAAGGGTACTGATTTTCTTATAAATTTGATTCTGTTTTCCCTTTTCCATACTTTCTTCTATCTCTTCAGCAAAGCTTTTGGTCCATTTCTCTTTTCCTCTTCCGTATTTTGTTCTAATCTGACTTTAAGCCCTTAACTGAAATCGTCTTTTGTCAGGCGACTTCCACGTGTACCTCTTCTAAGAGGAACTTCAAATAATGTGTTTGTAATAACCATATCATTTTTACTGCAGGAATCTACCGAAGTTTCACCTCTTGCATTTCCTTCCCCCAGACCAAAATTTCCTACTGTCTTGTTGCCTGTACGGAATCCCACTCTCTCTTTCTTAGCATTAATCCCGACTTGCAGGGTCTGCTGCTTTGCTACATCTCCTCCATTTCTGTCTGTCGTTGACATCTTCTGGTGTTAAGCCAACACTGTGCATGTCTGCCCTGATGTTGTCAGTCCATCTCTTTGCCGGTCTTCCTCGTGGTCTTGTTCCCTCTGGGTTGATGTGGAGCGCTGTTTTGGCAACGGAGTCGTCCTGTTTTCTCATGACGTGGCCCTACCAGCGGAGACGGGCTTCCCTCACTTTGTCTATGATGGGCGCGACACCAAACCTTTGCCGGACGTCCGTGTTCCTTATGTGGTCACATCGGGTCAGCCCCATGGACCATCGAAGCATCTTCATCTCCATGGTTGTCAACATTTGCTCCTGTTGTTTCGTCATGGGGCGACATTCAGTCCCATAGATCGCTGCTGGCCGTGCCACACTCTTATAAACTTTTGCCTTTAGATATTGAGGCATCTTTTTATCACAGAGGACTCCAGTGACCTGTCTCCACTTGAGCCAAGCTGCATTTACCCTCATCCGAGTATCAGGAGTGGTGTCACAGTTTGAGGTGACGACGGATCCTAAGTACTTAAATTGCATGGTCTTCTGCAGGTCTTCTTCACTGATACTTATGGTACCTCTGGTTTGGGGGCCACATTCCAGGTATTCTGTCTTCTGGATATTGAGGTGCAGTCCATTTTCAGCCAGTCTGTCCTTCCACGTTTGAACCTGATGCTGGAGTTCAGGACGGGTTTCTTGTGCAAGTACCACATCATCGGCATAAAGAAGGGTCCAGGGATGTGAAGTCTGTATGTCAGCTGTTGCCGTATCCATGCAGAGGATGAATAGCAATGGTGAAAGGGAAGAACCTTGATGAACACCCACAGTGATATCGAAAGGCGGAGAGATTCCAGCAGGACTCCGGACAACACTAGTGGAATTGCGATACAGAAGTTGCACCCAGCTTACATACTCTTCAGGGACGCCATGACAGCGAAGAGCTCGCCAAATAAGTTCGTGTGGGATACGGTCAAAAGCCTTTTCTAGGTCTAGAAATTCCATGTGTACACTCTTCTGTCCCTCTCTGTGCTTTTCCATCAAGAGGCGTGTGGCATGGATTGCATCGGTGGTACTGCATCCCTTAACAAATCTGTACAGAATCCCACTATTGCATTAAAATTGCCCATTATAGCGACATTATCTTTTTCTTTAGTTTGTTTTAATATTACTTCTGTAACCTCATACATAGTCTCCACTTCTTCCAAATTATGAGCCGATGTTGGAAAATATATCTGAATTATCACCAAGTCCTCAGGTGCACTATTAATTTTCGCCGTCTTTAATCGCTCGCTGCCATGGTAGGTACTAAAAATATTATTTGACCATTTTCTTCTTATTATAAGTGCCACTCCATGCTTTCCTCTTTCCTCTGCGCAACTTAAATTACTGTAATCTCATCACTGTAGAAGTCTCCATTTCCTTTCCATCTTGCTTCACGTATATCTAATACATCTACCTCATACTTCCTCATCTGGTCTTTCAATTCATCCAGTTTTCAAGCTTTCAATAGCGTTCGTACATTCCATGTTCCCATCTCCATGGCGGTTTTAGTGCGATTTCGCTTGCTAATGACCTGAGAAGCGCTCTTACCTCTCCTGCCAGATCTAGGGTTCCGAAATCCATGATCAGTAGTCAACGTTTCCTCATTAATGTCAGCTCCCATTGTTTGCATTCTACATGGGATATCCTTAGGATCCTTAATGGAGTGGTTTCCCGTTGCCTTCTCCATTCCATGCCGTTGACCAATATGTATAGGTCATTCGCCTTTAGGGGCAATTTCTCACTCCAAGGACAAGAGAGTGCCGTAACCTCAATTCGTTCATCCACCCGCGGAGGAGGCTGTTGACATTCAGGCGGGTCACATATCGACGGCCACTCGGTCCCCTTTTAGTCGCCTTTTACGACAGACTGAGGTTACCGTGGGTGAATTCTAACCCGCAGCCCACACCTTGAGTCAGTAGTGCAAGTAAGATCCTGAACTTCCACATCAGAGATGCCAGCACATAATCCGTGAATCCTCGAATGACGTATCTCACAGAAAAAGTAATACATTGGATCTAGCGTCACCTGGTTTCCTACATAGACGACAGACAATTGTTCGTTATCTTCTGTCTGACACACACAATAACAAAGAACAAGTAACTTAAACGTTGAAAATAAAACTGGAAATATACGATGCTTGAATACTAACAAAACATGGCTACCGTTCCTTAGTTGGTGTAAAGGACACATAGGTGGTGTTAACTAACACAGTATACCTTTCAAGGCGAAATTTTACAATCAACGACAAACAAGAAACTATAACAACGTGGCTGTCGTCTTCTTCACAGCTAAACTTAAGAATTTATGGGAAACATTGTCATAAAACCTGAGCCACAGAGGACAACACAATCACATATATAAAACACACTAACAAACTTCGCAAACAGTCGGCGAACCCAAAAGAAGCACAATCAATACGGAGATTGCTTAACTGAAATCAATGGCCAAATCCACAGCCTCCTTAGAGTAGAGTCTGTGAGTATTAATTCTGCTAACTACTAAGTCCTAGCGCATCCGGTGACCATGTCGCGAACAAGCAGACTGCTTGTCTTGGGGCAAGCCGATTAGGAAGAAGGCAGATATAATTTAAATCGCTTGCCCAAGTCCCAGCGAATACACTACACATGTATGTAATTACTTCTGCTATGGGATACCTCACTGCTATTTATTGTCTCTTCCTAAAGCCGTTAGTGGTTAGCACATGTAAATGAGGTTTTGGTTTGATCACTGCCTTCGCAATAAACAGGTCGTACTGTAGAAAGCGCGCCAAACCCATCAGCTGATCAATTTAATGAGCTAAGTGAATGCTAGAAGTTGCGATTGAAATTCATTCCATGGATAATTGTGACTGTTGAAAGGCATAACTTAACATTAATTTAAGTATATTGAATGTTCCTTCTTCAAACTTATCACATCAGAATTGACGTAGATAATGAGACAGTAGGGGAGCAAAGACAGTTCACCTCCCAGAAATGTGTCAGCACCCGAGGTCTAGTAGTGTACCAATGCAGGTTCCAATGCAAGGTCAGCATCTTTATAGGCTCTTAGAAGTTGCAAATATTTTACGAGTTGGTTGGGGTCCTTACATGGGCTAACGTAGGATTGTTGTTAACTTTGAGCCTATACGCACACATTTGATGGGTAGGGACTTGTTTTAATGTAATACGTGCTTCAGCAGCAGCGTTTCCAGGTACAAACTTAACATCTTTCGATAACAATGAAGCGTTGAAATTTTCTTCTACTTTATTTTGCATATCTTTCTGGGTAGCCTTCTGTCATTTCTTTATGGATACAGTACTTTTGCATCCATCTCTTGGCACAGGCCAGAGTAAAATGTAGCTTCCTACGAAGTCCCAGTCAACATCCATGGCTGTGACAATATGGAAGCTGCTAGGGTGCATCTGAGTGTTATGAAAGGTGCTGCTCACAGGGCCAGTCGTGCTGCAATAGTAGTACTTTCTGACCCAGTGAGGAAAGCAATAGCAAACCACCTCACTCCTCATCTTGCCTAGTACGCCTCATTATGGTGCTGCCATTGGCTTTTGGGGTTTCTTTATAAATGCATAACTTTTGGTAGTGCTATTTGAGGATCCAACCAGCCTCTGGGCTGGTGACCTAACAGACAGACATCTTTTTGGGATGTTTGCACGGCGACAGAACGTGTAATACACTTAGAAAATGAAATAAAACCATACGGTCTGATGGTAATGAAACACTGAGTTCTTCTTCTCCTTTTCCATTATTATCAGCATCATTATCCTTATTATCATAATCATGAACTTGCCTCTCTTTATCTCGAAATGTGTGCTTAGTAACAGAACTTGTAGCGCTTGTAGTGCTCATAGATCGGACATGCTAAGATAACAGCTGACATCTTAACGACGAAGGCGTACGAAATATAAAATCTACCTGCTTTCTGACAAGTTCTAACCACATCCGCGCGGATTATGAACTACGGGTGAAGGAGCAGCATACCACGTGACCGTGACGTCGCGACCACGTGCTCCTGTGTGTAAACAAACTCACGTGTTGGCCGCGTGCTTTTGTAACAACTGCCATGGTAAGAGCTGTCATCTTAACGGACCCAAACCTCATTCTTAAGGACAATATAGCATCGCAAACCTCACTGCTGCCCTCCTTATAGCGCTAAACCTAATTGCTGCCACCTTATGCACGTCGTGGAGCGGAATATAAAATCCACGTGCTTTTTGACACCTGTCAAGATTACATAAAATCAGCTTCATGGTCCGTATCGCACTTCAATAGATTCACAATTAAGTATTTAATTTATTTTCCACCTAGTCGATACAATGATTGCTTAAGGCAATTTTTAATGGTCAAAAGTGGTACATGTTTCGTATATTATCAACATCTTCAGCCACATAACACTGTTTAGATGAAAAATATATAAAATTGACAAAGTAATGCTTTAGAGGAAGTGTCCTTAAAATTTTAAGGACTGTTTTTCATCTAAACAGTGTTATGTGGCTGAAGATGTTGATAATATACGAAACACGTGCCACTTTTGACCATTAAAAATTGCCTTAAGCAATCATTGTATCGACTAGGTGGAAAATAAATTAAATACTTAATTGTGAACCTGTCAAGATAACAGCTGCCATATTTAACCACATGGGCACCGAACTTTAAACAACAGAACATCGCTAATCCCACTGCTGCCATCTTGACGGGGCTAAACCTCACTGTTACTACCTTGCTTATACGCTTTTCTGTTAGGTTACTGGTAATCGTTAAGCTGTTCGCATCATTGAAGTATAGAGTAACAAGTGTCTAGTAGATTTAACTTGTATCTTTCAATGAAGAATCTGTTAGCAAAAAATTAAAGTCCTTCGTTGAAAAACCTATTTCTAGCTATATTTGCAAAGTGTGTGGAAAATATTTCCCGAGATTAACACAAGAAACGTCAGGAGATATCACGTAGGACAATTTTCCAATGTAAATATTGTAGAAGAGAGTTCAAGAACGCATAGAACGTTCAACGTCACGAAGCCGCGTGTAATGTAGATTCAGCGAGAAGAAAATATAAAGAGTTCAACCGTAGTCAAGAAAACTTTGATTAATTTTTAAAAAGTACACCTCTGCGTGAGATTTTTAATTCTCCGTTGCTGTCTTGGCATGCTTCAAGTTCTGTTACTAAGCACACATTTCGAGATAAAGAGAGGCAATGTCATAGTTATGAAAATAAGGGTAATAATAGTGATAATAAAAGAAAAGGAGAAGAAGAAAGAGAAGATCTCAATATTTCATTGCCATTAGAGCTTTATGATTTTACTTCATTTTCTAAGTCTACTTCAGGTTCTGTCGCAGTTTAAACATCCCAATAAAGAGATGCAACATAGAGTGGAAGAAAATTTCAACGTTTCTTGCTATGGAAACAAGTTAATTTTGTACCTGGAAGCGCTACTGATGAAGCACGAATTACATTAAAGCAAGTCCCTACACATCAAATGTCTGCATATAGGCTCAAAATTAACAACAATCCTATCTCACCCCACGTTGACGTAAGATACTGTAAGGACCCCAACGTAGTTGTAAAACGTTTGCAACTTCTAAGAGCCAGTCAAGATGCTGGTTACTCAGAGTATAAAAATATTTTTGAAATACAACAAGAATTACGTTGTGCAGGTATTATTGACTAATAGCTCTTCAAAGTGAAGAACTTTCCTGCAAGCTCTCTCCCGACAGCACAACAGCCTAAACACCTTCCTACATTCCCATCCCTCACCTTCACTCTCATCTACGTCATCCTTCTGTAGCATATAGTAGAACGATTACCTATATTGGTACAGACTCTTTTCCATCATTCTCCCCTCCTCAGGGTGTTAACTCCGCTCTAGCTATAAAGCCGGACTCAAGCCCTAATAAAGAGAGGAGAGGCTCCCTAAATACTATAAAAATGTAAGCAATTTTGCCCTTTAGAACATTTGCCGGTTTGCCCTTTATCCCATTAGCCCTTTAGGCCGTTAGCCCTTTAGCCCCTTAGCCCTTTAGAAGTTGAGACCTTTATGCCTACGAGGAGAAGGTGTTCTTTTACATTTTTGCACTTCTAATAAGATCATTAGCGCTTTAGCCCATTAGCCCTTCAGACCATTAGCAATTTAGGCCTTTATCTCTAGGAAAGGGGAGGAGGAGGAGGAGGAAGAGTCATTTTACCCTTTTGTCCTTCTATTAAGATGTGGCCCCTGAGTTCCATTCCCTATCATGTGTGTAGCACGATTTATTCGGCTTTATCGCTCCTGCATTAGCTACAAGCTTTTATAAGCAATGCCAACAGATTCAATTAGTATATTCCCAAACATAATTTCAAGTTACATTGTTTATTCGATAATCTGATCGACTGCTAGGTGTTTAAATGTAACCAATATATTTCCTATGGCACTAGGCGTTCTTATAGCAGCCCATGTGTGCCATCTTGTGCAATGGTCCATAGCCGTAATCTTTCTCCATAATAGCCCCTGTATAGCCCCCATCTTGTGCATTCACCCATGGCAATCATCTTTCGACCTAAGAGCCGGTGTATACCCGCAATCGTTTGCAATCGCCGCTAGGCCGTCTCATAAGACCTTCTGTACATCCGCTATCTTGAGCAGTAGGCCTGTCAGCTAGCTTTCTCTAAAAGAGCTTCTGTATAGCCGCCATCTTGCGCAAGAGCGCTTAAGCCATCTATGTGTAGGCACCATCTTGCGCAAGCGCCCCTAAGCCGTCTGATAAGAGGCTATGTGTAGCCGCCATCTTTCGCACGTAACCCTAGGCCGTCTCATAAGAACATGTGCCACCTTGCGCAAGCGCCCCTAGGTCGTCTCATTAGATGATGTGTATGGGCGCCACCTTGTTCAGTTGGCGTCGGGAAGGGCTCTTGACGTGCTTTTTTGACAGCTGTCTTCTTGACGAACCCTAACCTCACTTTGAAGGACAATAGAGCGTCGCTAACCTCACTGCTGCCATCTTTACGGCAGTAAACCTCAAGGCTGCCACCTTATGCATGTTACAGCGCGGAATTTAAAATCCAACAGCAGAACGTCGCTAACTTCACTCTTGCCATCTTGATGGGCTTAAACCTTACTGTTGCTACCTTGGTTATACGCTTTTGTGTTAGTTTACTATTAATCGCTAAGCTGTTCGCATCATCGAAGTAGAGAGTAACAAATGTCGAGTAGATTTAAAGAAGAATCTGTTAGCAGAAGATAAAAGTCCGTCATGGAAAAACCTATTTCTAGGTATATTTGCGAAGAGTGTGGAAAAGCATTTTCCCGAAGCTATCACAGGAGACGTCATGAGATATCATGTAGGATGATTTTTCAATGCAAACATTGTAGAAGAGAGTTCAAGAACGCATACAACGCTCAACGTCATGAAGCCGCGTGTAATGTAGCTTCATCGGGAACAAAATACAAAGAGCTCAACCATATTCCAGCGAACACTGATTTATGTTTAAAAAGTACACCTCTGCGAGAGATTTTTAATTCTCCCTTGCTGTCTAGGCCTGCTGCAAGTTCTGTTACTGAGCACAAACTTCAAGATAAAGAGAGGCAAGATCATGATTATGATAATAAGGATAATGATGTTGATCAAAACAGTAGTAAAGGGAAAGTAGAAGAAGAAGAAAATTCATTGCCATTACAGCTTGATGATTTTACTTCATTTCCTAAGCCTACTACACGTTCTGTCGAAGTGCAAACATCTCAAGAAGAGATGCAAGGTAAAGAAGAAGGAAATTTCAACGCTTCATCGCTATCGAAACAAGTTATGTTTGTACCTAGAAACGCTACTGCTGAAGCACGTATTATATCAAAACAAGTCCCTGCACATCAACTGTCTGCATATAGACTCAAAGTTCACAACAAGCCTCTGTTACCCTATGTAGATATAAGCTACTGTAAAGACCCCAACGTACTGGTAAAACGTTTACAACTGCTAAGAGCCTATCATGATGCTGGTTACACACAGTACAAAGAAGATATTTTTGAAATAGAGCATGAATTACGTCGTGTTGGTATTATTAAGTAAGCGCTTACCCTCTCCTAAGTCATCCATCTGTAGTATATAGTCGATCGAGTAGCTATATTCGTATAGATTATTTCCCAACATTCTCCCTTCCTTAGGGTGTTAACTCCGCCTCTAGTTGTAGAGCCGGTCTCAAGCCCGGATAAAGAGAGGAGAGGCGCCCTAGCCCTTTAGCCCATTAGCCCTTTAGCCCTTTAGCCCATTAGCCCTTTAGCCCATTAGCCCTTTAGCCAAGGAATGTGCGGTAATCTAATCTTCTTAGAACAAAGGTATCCCCTGACATGTTCTAAACACATGTTGTATCGAGTACAGTGTTCTATTATAGTCTTGATCACTTATTTAGTGTTCTAAACACTTCAATCAATGTTCCGATCACATGATAAAGTTAACGGCATAGAGTGCGGTGTTCGATTCTAGTCTTGTTATGTTTCTTTAGTGATTTGCAAGTCTAAACATGCATAATGACGTCATCACTGCAGCACATGCTTACTCTAGCTATCCCGATGCAGGTTTAAACTTGTTCGATAGAGCTATACCTTGACATAAGAGGAGGCCTTAACAGCTTTTGTATAGCCGCTATTGTTTAAAGATAGCTGCTGTGAAGAAAAAGCACGTCGAATTTTTCAAATTACCTGCTACCACATTTCAAAGGTATGAGGTTTAGTGCTGTAAAGATACCTGCACGATGCAAAGCTAACTTTCTTCATCAGAGCAGCCACCATCTTGTGTGAGCACCTCTAGGCCGTATCATAAGCAGCTGTGTATAGTCACCGTCTTGTCGCTGCTACCTCCCGCAAGCACCCCTAGGGCGTCTCATAAGAGCAGCAGCCATCTTGTGCAAGCGCTCTTAAGCTGTCTCATAAGAAGCTATGTATAGTCACCATCTTGTAGAAATAGATAGCTGCCAATGCCAAAGGGCCTAAGTAAGGATCGAACCGTCGATCTCATCATTAGACTATGTTTTTTCATGTTCCTGATACTGCAAACCTAGGTATCAGGTAGAAAAATTTTATCCGTTTTCGAGATATTTAACATTTTGCATTTAAGCCTCAAATTTAATGAATCGAACCTGCACGGCACGTTATACTCTCTACCATAGCTAGACCTGATCATGTTACGAAGACTTACTTCAATACAAGCTAAAACAGAGTGAATGCCAAAGGGCCTAAGTAGGAACCGAACCGTTGATCTCATCATTAGACTATGTTTTACTTGATCCTCGTACTGCGAACCGAGGTATTGGGCAGAAAATTTTTTGTCCGTTTTGCTCTACGATGCACTGCTTTCGAGATATTTAACATTTTGCATTTAAGCCCTAAATTTAATGAATCGAACTAGCACGACACGTTAGTCTCTAAGCTAAGAGCAGCAGCCATCTTGCGCAAGCACCCTTAAGGCGTCTCATAAGGAGACGTGTATAGCCGCCATCTTGTGTCCGCCATCTTGCGCAAGTATCCTTAGGGCGTCTCTAGCCATCTTGTGCAAGGACCCTTAAGCCGCCTCATAAGAGCAACCGCCATCTTGCACAAGCATCACTAGGGCGTCTCATAAGGAGCCTTGTATAACCACCATCTTGCGCAAGCATCCCAAGGGCGTCTCATAAGAACCTGTGTATAGCAGCCATCTTGCGTAAGCACCCTTAAGGAGTCATGTATAGCCGCCATCTTATGCAATTAGCGTTGAGAGAGGACTGCTGTAGAATTTTTCTTTTTAAATTATCCACCACCACATTTCAAAGGTATCTAGCTAAAGATAGCAGCACTGCGTATGACAGGTGACGAATTTACATCTACTGCGATAAAGAGGGCAGCACGGTGCTCAAAGATGGCGGATGATAGCTGTCAAAAAAGCACGTAGCTATGTTTACCAAACAAGAGCATGTGGAATTTGCCGCCACCACATTTCAAACTAAAGAGGGCAGCACTATGCTCTGTTGATTAAAGATGGCGGATGGTAGCTGACAAAAAAGCACGTGAGTTTGTTTCCAAACAAGAGCACGTGGAATTTTTCAATTTGCCGCCACCACATTTCAAAGGTATCTAGCTAAAGATGGAAGCACGGTGCTCTCTTGATTAAAGATGGTAGATGATAGCTAACAGAACTTTTCAAATTGCCCGCTACTACATGCTTAAGGTAGTAGCCATAAAGAGGGCAGCACGGTGTTCTGTAGATTAAAGATGGCGGGTGATAGGTGATGAAATTGCCCGCATGATAGCAGCACGGTGCTCTGTTGATTAAAGATGGTGGATGACAGCTGTCAGAAAAGCACATGGCTTTGTTTCCAAACAAGAGCACGTGGAATTTGCCGCCACCACATTTCAACTAAAGATGGCAGCACGGTGCTCTCTTGATTAAAGATGGTGGATGATAGTTAACAGAACTTTTCAAATTGCCCGCTACTACATGCTTAAGGTAGTAGCCATAAAGAGGGCAGCACGGTGTTCTGTGGATTAAAGATGGCGGATGACAGGTGATGAAATTGCCCGCATGATAGCAGCACGGTGCTCTGTTGATTAAAGATGGCGGATGACAGCTGCACATGGCTTTGTTTCCAAACAAGAGCACGTGGAATTTACCGCCACCACGTTTCAAACTAAAGAGGGCAGCACTGTGCTCTATAGATTAAAGATGGCAGATGACAGCTGTCAAAAAAGCACGTGAGTTTGTTTTCAAACAAGAGCACGTGGAATTTTTCAATTTGCCGCCACCACATAGAGGGCAGCACTGTTCTCTCTGGATTAAAGATGGCTACTTGTCGAAAAGCATTTTTCAAATTATCCGCCACCACATTTCAAAGGTAAGTAGCTAAAGAGGGCAGCACTGTGCTCTATGGATTAAAGATGGTGGATGACAGCTATCAAAAAAGCACGTGGCTGTCAAAAAGCACGTGGATTTGTTTATCTCCAGCTAGTGAGGTTAAGTTGGTAGCACTAAGGTTTAGGCCCGTCAAGATGGCAGCACTGCCGATGACAGGTGACGCAAGAGGGCAGCACAGTGCTCTGTGGTTTAAAGATGGCGGATGACAGCTGTCAAAAAAGCACGTGGCTGTCAAAAAGCACGTGGCTTTGTTTATCTCGCGCTAGTTAGGTTAAGTTGGTACTACTGAGGTTTAGGCCCGTCAAGATGGCAGTACTGGGGTTAGCGATGCGTTGTTGTCGATGACAGCTGTCAAAAAGCACGTGGCTTTGTTTACAAATCTGTCGAAAAGCACGTGGCTGTCAAAAACACGTGGCTTTGTTTACCTCATGCTAGTGAGGTTAAGTTGGCACTACTGAGGTTTAGGTCCGTCAAGATGGCAGTACTGAGGTTAGCGATGCGTTGTTGTCTGTCAAAAAGCACGTGGCTGTCAAAAAACACGTGGGTTTGTTTACCTCATGCTAGTTAGGTTAAGTTGGCACTAGTGAGGTTTAGGCCCGTCAAGATGGCAGTACTGAGGTTAGCGATGCGTTGTTGTCGATGACAGCTGTCAAAAAGCACGTGGCTTTGTTTACAAATTCAAATCTCGCGCCAAAATTCAAATTTCCCGCCAAAATTCAAATTTCCCGCGGGAGGAGGAGGCCTCTCCCGAGAGCCGGAGGAGGAGGAGGCGCCAGAACCATCCAATTATACTACTAACAGAACAACCTGTACATCACGAAGGCAGCGGTTCGATACCAAGTACCTATCAGATTAATTCCACAAACTGTATTACTGTACTTTAAAAGTTGTGTTAAATTCAAATGGCGCATGCAAACATTTTGAATATAAAGAAATAAAACACGTGTATTTATAACATAAACATAAAATATTATCCGTCCAACACAGAAGAACAACTCTGCAATTGAGAACACACGGTACCGTTATCATCCAATGTCCACTGGCGTTCTTGCGGCCATGCACAGACACGTCCAACTTAGAGCCCACGGACGATGCACAGTGATCTGCGCTCGCCAGTGAAGCTGCTAGCATCAGGAGCAAGAGAACCTGGAAAAGGTACAGAGTTCAACAGTTAACTATGACTGAAGTGACATTCTAAAGGAGGTTGTGACAGAAAAGTTGGTAGTTCAATGCAGAACACTGATTTTGGTTCCATCTATCCAACGTCAGTCAAACAAACACATTACCTTAGTTGTCAGCCCAGTTTGACAACTTTGATGGTCAGTTAACAAAACAGCGCGCAGTATTTACCTATGTAATGTAATCGTCTGTTTCCCCGTGCAGTTTTATGTATTCTAGAAAGATTTATGAACTTGATCCAAACTACTTTTTAATTATAATCATGAGAGCTTAATGAACTTTGTTAAAGGAATATACGTATGTCAAATTATCTGACAATTCCACGTCCCTTGTTACATTTTCCCCCTGTCTTGGCCTACATTTATATACTGGAGTAAGACTACAGTCCCATCTAGTCCAAGTAACTATTGTGCGGGGAACTCGTCCTGTGGTAGTTTCTCACTGAACACTGATTGCAGTTACTTGCACGGGGCAGAGAGCGTGAGGTGCACAGGTAATATTTACCAATACAATATATTCGGAATTGTTTTTTCTTTCCTTTCTAACTCTTTGAACGTGAACCAAGAAATGGAATTTCAACGCTCGAGAAATGTACAATTAGGATCTCGAAAGCTCTGATATTTAACAACATATCTGGGGAGAGGACTCGCGTCTGTCACAGTCTGATGACCCATGCTAGTCTTTACAAATGGAAAACTCATAATTCACGTAGAGAAGCCGCAGCTTCCAGAGCACATTACATTGGTCGGGGCTCGAACTCTGATATCCAATTCGTAAATGGTTTTGCAAAAGGTAAACCGAATCGGCAGGAACCGTGGTTTCTAGTTTTACACCAGACTGGGCTCGAACCCTCGATTGTAGTTCACAATGATTTTAGAATACGCCTGTTTTCGGGGCAGTATAATACATTATTTACGATTGCCTGACATCACAGACCCTTAACGCAGAAGGGGTATTTTACCAACGAGTTTAGTATTACCTGGTTTCCCTCTCTATATTAAGGAAACCAAACACCAGAGAAAGCCCTACATACATTTCACAGAAATGCGGACACCCTAACTGTCGCGTGCTTACTAAAAACATCGAAATCTCTCCCGAGATTCACATAGTTAAAGTTCTGCCATACGTTGTTAATTAGCTCATGTTCAGGGTACTGAGTCGCTTCCTCTCCCTTAATCCGCCATCAGATGATACACACGAAAGTCAATCAGTACAAGAAACCTTGGCTCAAAAATTCACTCTTTAAATAGAGAAACAGCTGCTCTTTCTGGAAGGATTTATTTTTATACATTTCGATTCGACAATCTATTTGATGTTGTATAAATTGATAGGCTGATTAAATTGTTGAACTACTGAATGATTGAAAGAAAACTGACTGGCGATAGCTCACCCAAGCTCCCTTCAGGTTGATAATGTCCTTTCAACAACAGGGAGCAATAGGGACATTTGTCCCAGAAAGACAAACTACTAGGATATCTGACATTTCAAGGTATTTCACACAGGTGACAGCATATACAACTTTACGAGGCCACGATACGGTGAACATAAAATACCTACGACTTTTCTCTAGTATTCTACCGTACATATTCTCTAAATGTGACGAAGTTGGACATAACTACCTATTTATCTCTGAGCACTTCCCCAGTTACTTGGCAGTTTGCATGAAGGAGCTGTACCGAATTAATTCAGAGTCTATAGTATCCCCGGCATGAAATGTGATAAGCGGAAGCTGAGGAAAGTATTCTTTATGGTTATATTGGACACATCTTCAAAATGTCAAACTGTTCTGATAGAAGAACATTTTTGTTTAGGAAAATTCATTTCCGTGAGGATCAACTAGCAGGACCCAAGCAAGATAGAGCAGATATTTTATATTCAGGAGGCCAAATGGACTGCATCGCTATTTACCATTGCAGGGCGTATCAACAGGGCGGTACAGGTAAGAGAGGACTATTGGACTAGAATAGGTGGCTACATTTCAAGAAAGCAAGACCATTGCAATGGAACAGGTGAAGCATTGTCTCGTCATATTATGATTAAGAGCGAATTCTGCAAGGCAGTGTTACTGGACGGCGGTGTTTCCTTGTATATTAATTACTCTGTCGACGCTGTGAAAGTAGTACATGTGGATAACTGCAAGTACCCAGGTGAGCTTTACAGATCTCTTCATATGGTTATGGGTGTATTTAGGGGTCGCAGTAAGGATGTAAACCAGAGCCGTATAAGTTATTGGTAAGACCCTTTCAGCGTGTGAGAGACTCACCAGGAATTTTTTTTTTTTTTTTTTTTGCTACTTGCTTTACGTCGCACCGACACAGATATGTCTTATGGCGACGATGGGAGATGAAGGGCCTGGGAATGGGAAGGAGGCGGCCGTGGCCTTAATTAACGTACAGCCCCAGCATTTTCCTGGAGTGAAAATGGGAAACCACGGAAAACCATCTTCAGGGCTGCCGACAGTGGGGTTCGAACCCACTATTTCCCGATTACTGGATACAGGCCGCACTTAAGCGACAACATCTATCGAGCTCGGTCTCACCAAGATTACTTGACTCAAGAACGACATGAAAAGATCCACAGGAGAGCAGCGTGATTTGCTCTGGGTGGCTTCTGTCAAGGAATAGTGTAATGAAAATATTGGGAACTTCGGTCTGGGAAGACTTGGGAGTAAGGATACAAACAGCTGAGCTGTAATGCGTCACCTCACGGACACTCATACTACACACACAATACTCTATACATGGACATTATCAGGGATATACTTTCAAGTTTTATGCTTGCATGACCTAAGCACCATCACAGTCCTGGTTCTGTGGCCTCTTAGTACACTTTACACGCATATTCATTGAGGAAAGAATGCTGTACAAATAGACTGCCGAAGTGCAGTATATCTTGGTGTGAGGAAAGCCATCGTCAGAAGATCAGGAGCGTTTGAAATGCGGGTCTACTGTATTAACCAGGATGAATAGAAATGTGCAGCTCTCCTACTCCGGTCATATCATTAGGCTCCCGCCTCCAAATGTTTATACAAGGGAAGATCGAGAAAAGAGGGGATCTGCGAGACCCCGCACGTGTTGGCTAAGGGGAACCTTCGACTGTAGTTCAGCCAACAGCAAAACTAAGATCCAGAGTCCAATGACGGGTACGGCACTTCTATCCAGTGTGATTTAAATATTTAGGCACACAGTCCGGCCAAAGAGACGGGAGGATAAAAGTGGAACTACTTGCATAGAATAATGTACTATTAATAACGGATTGTTCCTCTATAGCTCGCGTGGAGAGACCGCACTTAACTGTATAGCTTGGTGCCTACTGTCCGCACTTAACTGTATAGCTTGGTGCCTACTGACCGCACTTAACTGGTGCCTGCTGCAAATGAGCTCCTGAAAGCCTCTCTACAGCTCGTGTGGAGAGACCGCACTTAACTGTATAGCTTGGTGCCTGCTGCAAATGAGCTCCTGAAAGCCTCTCTATAGCTCGTGTGGAGAGACCGCACTTAACTGTATAGCTTGGTGCCTGCTGCAAATGAGCTCCTGAAAGCCTCTCTATAGCTCGTGTGGAGAGACCGCACTTAACTGTATAGCTTGGTGCCTGCTGCAAATGAGCTCCTGAAAGCCTCTCTATAGCTCGTGTGGAGAGACCGCACTTAACTGTATAGCTTGGTGCCTGCTGCAAATGAGCTCCTGAAAGCCTCTCTTCAGCTCGTGTGGAGAGACCGCACTTAACTGTATAGCTTGGTGCCTACTGACCGCACTTAACTGTATAGCTTGGTGCCTACTGACCGCACTTAACTGTATAGCTTGGTGCCTGCTGCAAATGAGCTCCTGAAAGTCTCTCTTTTCTCTCCGTCGACTTGTCTCCACCACTGACAGCACACCTTTGTGTTACATCACGTTCCCTTGTTTAAACATTCATCAATCACAAATATTCCACTCAAATTCTGTGAAAATTCCACTACTATATTGAGATATTTCTGCCTTAAGTGGTGAAATGGTTTGGTACAATAAGTACCGGGTTCGATTAGCTGCCGTGTCGGGATTTTAACCTTAATTGGTTAATCGGGGGCCGTGTATTTGTGATGTCTTCTTAAGTAGGAGCCGCATCCACAGAGACATGCAGGTCGCCTATAAGACCTACCCCAGGCCTGCTCGGAGGACATTCGCCATTATTATTATTATTATTATTATTATTATTATTATTATTATTATTAATATTATTATTATTATTATTATTATTATTATTATTATTATTATTATTATTATTATTATTATTATTATTATTATTATTATTATTTGTCCAACCCTTGTACCGTTTCCTCTACGGGGTCGTGTATGAGGTGAGATGAATCTGTCGAGGCGGTTTTGTTATGACCGAATGCCCTTTCTTATCAGAAAAGTTAATGAGATGAAATATGATAGTTAGAGAGGAGAGGGTGAGACCCAGTGCCGGCACATAGCCTACGCTTCCTCTTGTCGAATAGCAGCAAGGGGACTGCTCATGGCTTAACGTCTCCATCCGACGGTCGAATCACCAGCAGCAGCGTCATATGCTCTCACTCCGTATGAGCACTGCAGAGACGTTTGGAATTTAATCAAGGCTTATCTAGTGATGAAAGTAGGACACCAGGAATTCCCCTACCCTGCCGGCCAACATTCTGATGGTGAACGTTCTTTCGACCAACGGGACTCGAACCGGGTAACCACGTTGTCAGGTCCATTTAGATTTCAACGCCTTAACGATCATGGCCACGATGCGTCCTCTTATTATTATTATTATTATTATTATTATTATTATTATTATTATTATTATTATTATTATTATTATTATTATTATTATTATTATTATTATTATAAAATGTCCACTCCAAGCCTGACATCAACTCTCCCTTGACCCCTTGTTATCAGCTACAGAGAAATAAACAAACACTCACCAAGAGAAGCGACATCCTTACGAGTTCTGATAGTGGTATCTTTAGCTCTGGCTTGCTATTTATTTCATTGACTTGAGTTGTAAGAAAGTCCCGCATGCTGAATCCAGCCAGCTCGCTTGCCGACTGGATGACCTCTCCAACCTTCGACGTCATATTCCGATAACCGAGCGGAGATTTATCACGCAAAAAAACTATCTGTGCGAGCCTGTAACAAAAAACTATGCATAAAGACCAGATTTTAACAAATCTCTTGCATTTTGTGACCACGAATCTTACATTTATTCAATAATAAGGTAGCAGTTAGTTTAACTTTATGTTTGGTTCGATAACTGTCTGGGCCTCCAGTGAGCTGAAAAGGAGATAGAAAATTGAATGGGTGAAAACCATAACGGTATAAGTAGCATTTTGGTCATTCAGAGAAAAAGGCATTTAAACATCTTCAACACTCATATAAAGCATGCTATTTGTAGTTATACCACACATCACTAGAGCGCAGAATATTACCGCTATCACTTGTATCTCTTCACTGGTGAAAGGATACATCCTCCCGGAGTTACATCCTGCACTTAACTCATTTTTTTTAAAATGTCACTTATACCGTTATGGTTTTCACCCACTCAATTATACAATATCGACATTCTTTCCCAAATTTACAATTTTGTGGCCTTGTTAATGAGTTCTAGAGTGCGACTCACAACAATATTGGTACCCTAAACCAGCAGCGTCTTTGTTCAGGTACGAGGGCGACCAAGTCGATGTTCCACGAGAAGTTGGAGACTTGATTTCCTGTTTATGGAACATCAACTGGAAGAGGTACAAGAGGAGTTTAGTAGCTAATATTACAAGTATAACGGAAGGGCCTGTGATTACAATGGTCAGTCGCATCAAACGGGAAGACCTAGGGTTGTAATCTTGATATCAGTTGCTACGACAGACGTGAATACTTTCTTAAGCTTCCTGTACGTGTGTAAATCTTGACAGCATTTTCATATATTTCAGTTAGATCGTTGTATTCGTCTTGCGGTTTAAATTAATTTTGTTCGCACAAAAATCACCCATGCACCCGACGATGTCATTTTCGAGATTCTCGGCGAGGTTTTTGAGGTGCGACTGCCGCGTTTAAATGACAACAACCACAGCAACAGAGGAGGGTTCGATTTATTATTATTATTATTATTATTATTATTATTATTATTATTATTATTATTGATACGGGGATACCCGTGGAGCAGAAAGAGGTTAAAGAAGGTGCTGGGGTGAATGAGTCTAACTACAATGTCAAGAATTGAATTTAGAACTTAAACTGAAGGTTATATTTTCAGAACTCAAAATTTAACAATTTTTACAGGTACAACTAGCAAACACAAAACAAGATTGTGAAAAAATTCAAGATTCAGAACCTTGACACCTTGGGCTTTAAGGGGGATTATGACTGAAATTTGTGGAATATGTGTCGAAAAATCACTTTTTGAGTTTTGTGTTTAAAAAATAGCTCCATCTTCCCTCCTTCAGAAAATGTTATAAATTTCCTTCCAGCGCCATTTTTGAACCTCCCAGTGGCTATTTAAAGGGAGAGCGCGTGGGATTTCATGTCCGGTCCACGCTCTCTTTTTACTGAGACGCCACAGCCTTCGTTCTTGTTGAGTTGTTTGTTCGGAGTTTTGAATATTGCGCGAAACATTTCCCTCCGAGGACGACAGACACTCAGCTACGCAGCCTCCTTTCATTTGTTTACTTCATAGTCAAAATAATTACTAAAATAAGAAATAATTTACTAGTCCAACAAAAGGAACTAAAAATGTGTTGCAAAACAAGAGTAGATTTATTTTAGCCACACAAGTGCATTTTCAAGGCTGCATATTTTCCCTTCTATGTTTACATTTTTTACTTAGTATTTATACTAGTCGCGTTGTGGAAGCCTGTTCCTATTTTAATTTGTATACAGTTTGCACGAGAAATCTTATTCCTGAGTGATAAAATTATTTATCCAGTGAAAAGCAGTACCCTAAGTTCATTTTACTGTGTATATATAGTGTGAATATTTTTAATTCAGTGTATTTAACGGGATAGTGCTTTGTTTCCGGTATATTTGTAATTATATACAATGTTAGTTTAGGCAAACATCCTGTGTTATGATGAATAAAGAGCCCAGAACTTCTTATAGGTCAGGAAAGAAACGCCCTTCCAGTAGAAGTCTGGCTGCAAAATTGAGATATTCTGCAAGGAAATATCAGGAGGTAAAGTAAGGTACAGCTCCATTTAGGCCTAGTGAAGAGGTTCCTGATTCTAGTACCTTACCACCTCCAGTTATTACTGTTTCAGAAAGAAAAATCGACTCATTTTCTGATTCTTACCCTACCTCTAAATGTTCTAATTTTGCACCTGTAAATTACACCTTAGTACATCGTGATGTGTGAAGTGAACTTCTCAAAGAACTGCTATGTGGAGAGTGTCGAACCATATCAATTTTCATTCAGTTTAGAGAGAGCCATGGTTTTTCCTCTAAAATTATTGTTAAATGCAGAACTTGTGATTATGTTTCTGCAAACGTATATAGTTCTCCAAGAGTGAAAAATAATAATTCACAGAGGCCTGCTTTCCATGTGAACAATGCTATGGTTGAGACATTTAGCACTCTAGGTAAGGGTCAACGAGGGTTGGAAAAATTCTCTGTTGGTGGCATGAACACTTTAGGACCTAGGCCTTTTTCAGCCCTTCTGAAACTTTTGAATGATGAGGGCAAATTAATGAGGAAAGAAGTACTTGATATGGCTGCACAAGTTGTATGCAGTGCTCATGGAGCTAATGACAATGAAATATTAGATATTTGCTAATCATATGATGCCAGTTGGCATAAATGTGGTCACACATCCAACTATGGAGTAGGGTTTGCTATTGACATGCAGACTGGTATTGTGCTAGATTACCATGTGCTGTCAAAGTACTGTCAGAAGTGTGTGGTAGCTGAAAGGAACTTGGGGAAACATAGTTCAGAATTTGATATATAGTATGAAGGTCATAACAATTCTAGTGAGTGTGAAAAAATTATTGTGGGTCTTCCAACGCTATGGAAAGAGATATTGGACAGATTCTGTGGAGGAGATCACTTGGCAAGCGGTTCCGCTACACTACCATGTTGTCAGATGGGGATGCTAAGACTTATGCTCATTTAAATCAGATTCGAGTATATGGACCAGGTATCACCATAGTAAAGGAAGAGTGCATTAATAATGTATCGAAACGCCTTGGCACTGCTCTTCGCAATACTGTTAGAAATTGGAAGGCAAAGGGTGAAACACTAGGTGGGCGGAAAAAGGGCAGCTTGACGGAAACCACCATGACCAAGCTTGGGCATTATTTCAGACATGCCATAGTCAACAACATCCCAGATGTGGCTAAAATGAAGAGGGCAATTTATTCTACCCTTAGACATTGCATGTCAACAGATCTCAACCCTCAGCATATAACTTGCCCCAAAGGTGTCGATTCTTGGTGCTTCTTTAATAGACAGCAGGCAGAGGGGAAACCAGTTGACAGTCACAGTCGAATGACTTGCAAACTTAGGCCATCTGTTGTAACCAAGATTGCACCAGTATATCAGCGACTGGCTTCGGATGAAATGTTGCGACGTTTTTGTGCTGGCAAGACCCAGAATGCCAACGAGTCACTTCACAGTATGGTCTAAGTGTCCGAAGGAAGTATTCATTTCCAAGTCAAAACTTGAACTAGGTGTACTCAGGGCAGTCTAAGAGTTCAACATGGGACACTACAATACAGCTGAGACCCTTCATGCCATCAGGAATTCAATTCATTCTTCAACCACCCAGTCATTGTGTAAATCACAAAACAACCGTCGTGTGGCTCGGGGCAGGAAAAGGAGCTTTACATTTCCTGAGCTACAAGCTCAAATTTACAAAGAGCACAAATTTACTCAAGGGCAGAAATCCCCCAAATCCATGGAGCACTTGCTCCCAAAATACAATGTCTAGCCTTCCAGAGGCACTCGTTATAATCACAAAATTGAACAAGAGCTAACAGGCTCTCAGTTTCTTCTAGCCTATTCAAGGCAATATCCGAAAATTATAATCACTCGCCATCAAGATAAACTTACAAATTTGAAACAGGGTTATCTTGTACCCAACCTATTGGGCCTTTGCGGAAAAGAACAGGTTAAGTTAATGGCCTGAAACACAAATTTAATGGAGGGGTGTACTTGCACTCCTAGATATGAACTCTTAAAACCTAAAGGGCACTAGGCCGATGAAACATGAGCTACTCCCAAACTACTGAGGTGACTCGTATAAGGATAAATTAATGTCTTACGTAAAGGAAGAAAAACAGTTACAAAACGTAGTCACCTCAAACCAAAATGAGGGTACATCAGTCTCTATCCCCGATTTACAGTCGAAGATTTTATGAAGTTTTTACATTAGCCAGCAGAAAGTTACATTTTAGAAAAGGTTACATAGTCAATGATTCGGAACTTTCCCTCGGGTTACACTGCGGAGCTAGATGTTATGTGGCCATTAGCTGGTAGATGTACTGCTGCCTGACGAAAGAGGCCTCCTGCTTTGACACACGCTCCTAGTAAGAGGACAATCAATTGGCCAAGAGACGTGCAAAGCCGCAGTTTATAAACCTTCAGGGAAGGTTCGAGATCTTTCACGAATGAACCCTGCCACACCCTCTCAATTTATTGGTCAATTTAAAAGTTACACTCAGAATATAAGTAGAAGAAGATTGTGATTGGTAGAAAATTAATTACAGAAATTAGTGATTGGTTGGACTAAAAACTGGCGGAAAGAAAAGGTAAATATTGCCAACCCAAAACTAAATGACCATCAATCATTAAAAAAACTTATGAATACATAACTTCTTTAAATCAAAAGTGCTTTCACTTCACGCCAGTGTGCATGATCGTAGTTTTATGGTTAGTGTCATCTATGGGAGAATGTCCAAACTTCTTGATGAATGGCAAACCAAACAAGTAGAAATTCACACAGGTAAGGAAAGTGCACAATAACAAAATTCTTATTTTACTGGTGACATCTTCTGAGTAAAGTTCTAAGTTGGTGTAGTTTCAGTTTCACTGTTTTCCAATAGAGGAGTTCATTTAGGCGCTAGTTTTGAATACTCTCCGTTGAGGTGTACCTCCCGGTACAGACCTCTACACCCCCCCCCCCAAGAGTCCTTCCTTTGGGTGACTCAGAATAATTTTGAAAAAATTATTTCCAGTTGAAGAAAATTTCTAAGTCTTTTTGTTTTGGAAGTAGATAGTTGGAAACTTGTTTAACTTCAGTTTTAGAGTGTCCTTGTTGTTGTAGAATATTAACAACATGTTGACAGTTTTGAGGCTAAACCTGCCGCCGCTGCCGATACCCAGTTGAGGTCGCCCGGACCCCTCAAGCACCCTCAGATACACCTCTCCCGCTCCTATGAGAGGGGTAGTCGTGGTGATGTTAGAAGTATATGTGCAGTCCCCAGATGAGTTGGCGGTAGTGTCACCGCACTTCAGCCTTTGCCGGGAGATGGACTCCGGCGCGCCGTTCACAAGGAGCCTTCACGGGAGTGGAGAGGGCCCGTACCCCACTTCAGTTGCAGTGCGGCGGCGAACGGCTGAGGGGGCACTGAAACAGTAAGATCTCTGCGACAGAACTGTGTAGTAGTAGTAGTAGTATTTATTCACTCATTATGTTGTTTACATATTTACAGAACTCTGTTTCTTATATACATAACTCTTCTAATAACATTGTTACTTGAGAAAAATTAATCTTGTAACTAAACCACATATATTACAGAAATAGTAGGATTATTATTAACATATTAATACTTAAAATAAATTGTACTTGTAACTATCTGTTGCGCACTTTAAATAAATTATTATTATTATTATTATTATTATTATTATTATTATTATTATTATTATTATTATTATTATTATTATTAAAACAAAATCACACCAACTTCAACAGAGTCGAGTAGATATCAGTAAAATACCACGTAAGGTGAAACCTTGTGTTTGGTAATTTAGAATATTATTTACATAGAGAGAAATATATTTTTAAATGATGCCTGAAGTACGAGTATGTGTATGAGTAAATGATGGATATGATCAACAGCTCATGGTGGAGCATCGAATAGAAATTGGATATGGTGACGTGATATTCTCATTTAGTTATTTCTTCCATAACAGTTTTATTATCCCTGACAAAGGATTTAAGACACTTCAGACTTATTTTCTGATTTAATGAAGTAGTTTGTAAAGAACCGGACAGGACATTAAAGAATTTTGGAATGAAGTACAAGAAATTGCGCTTTGTTATGCTAAGTTTGGGTTTGTATAAGTTACCCTGGTGGTACATCTTACTGCGTGTTGAATATTCATGTTTAATGTTCTCAATTATATTTTTGTTTTTGTTCATAACATTTATATATTTCAAGGGCATAGAGCTGTTTTACATTAAATATATTTGCTTCAGCATATAATTGACTACTTGGGCATAATCTTCCTTTCTGGTACATTATTCGTAATATAAGATTTTGAACAACCTGTATTTTATTGATTATATTTTTGTAGGCTCCTCCCCATGCTAACATTCCGTAGCTAAGAATAGACTGAACTAATGCGTAATAAATCTCTCTAAACAATTTCATACTCGATATGTATTTTGAATTGTGAAATATATAAACAGTTATTCTGATTTTCTTTCTTAAATCGGTGATGTGACTTTTCCATTTCATGTTCGAATCAATTAATAATCCCAAATACTTAACATTACTTATTTTATAAATTTTGTAGCAGTTACAAATAAATTTTCAGTTGATGTTGTGTACAGTTAATTCCTTAAAATCGTTCCGTGTATCTGTTACTGAAAAATTCATATTTTTTTATTTTTTTTCTAATGTTTAAAAATAATTCATTATTATCCAACCATGCTTTAACTTTAAGCATTGCTCGAGTTGCTCTCTGTCTTACGAGATTCCAGCTATCACCCTCTACATAAATGACTGTAACATCTGCATATGTTACGATGTGCGTATGTTCGGCATTTTGTATTGTTTTCTCTAGATCATTGCTATTTGCTTTACGTCGCACCGACACAGATAGGTCTTATGGCGACGATGGGATGGGAAAGGCCTAGGAAGTGGAAAGAAGCGGCCGTGGCCTTTATTTAAAGTACAGCCCCGGCATTTGCCTGGTGTGAAAATGGGAAACCACGAAAAACCATCTTCAGGGCTGCCGACAGTGGGGCTCGAACCCACGATCTCCCGATTACTGGATACTGGCCGCACTTAAGCGACTGCAGCTATCGAGCTCGGTCTCTCTAGATCATTAATAAATAGAATAAACAATAGTGGACCCAATACTGTGCCTTGTGGGACACCCTTTATTATCTTCATCGGTGTGCTTACATGATGATTAATTCTGTATTCTGTATTTATTTATGAACAAACAGGCTTCCAGTCCCAATACGTGTTCACAAAGCACTAAGTCTATTGAAAATAATATTAATAATTATAGTATTAATGTAATAATCGTGATACTACTACTACTACTACTACTAATAATAATAATAATAATATTTAAATAAAAATACAATAATAATCATAATAATAATAGGAATAAATAATAACAAAAGTGATAACAATTAGCTGTAGCAGTCACCGACTCATGGTTCCCGAAAACTCTTTACGTGTCCTTACGCGCTCAGCAACTTACGTCACATTCATTGTTCCTGACCTACTCCCGATCAATACCAAAACAGCGACACTCAGCAATTGCATTCCATCCAGCCATAACACAAACTCCCTACCTTTATGAAATCACATATCACTTACCCAACTCCACCCACTTAACTATGTACTCAACACCAATACTCCCCTTTCCATTAAATTTTATCAAACTATCTCCATCCATTCCCTAACATTCTATTATTAAACACTCTTCCCACAGACATACATCACTATTCCAAACACATACCCCCTCGTCCACCCTCTAGCTCTTTCATTCTGTTCTCACAAGACTATTTTACCGCACATAAATACTTGTTCAACTCGCCCCCGCTTTCCCACTGCTTAATAATCCATCTTAAAATAGATTGCTCATCCCCTCTTCCCAATAGTTTCCGATGTTCGGCACTCAGTAATCTATTTCTTATCCTACTCAATTCTTCACAGTCACTTAATAAGTGAAAATCGTCATTCACTGCCCCGCAAAGTATACACACTGTCTTGTCCCTCCCATGTAGCTATCCTTTATTCCTATGTAATCCCATAAACCACCACATCATTCCATACCTTTTTGACCTGTCAACGTATCTAATATTTATCCCTGCTACCTCCTCTATTTTAATAAAAACACTCAGCGAGTTTCTCAGTGTACTATCCCCCAATAATTTCTGCCTATGAGTGTCTCTAATCCTCCTCTCAAGCATCCTCATCCCCCTAACATGTCTTCGTCCAAACCTCCCCCCACAGATTCCCTAATCCTATCATCTCCAAATATCCCTTAATTTTTTCTAGCCATCCGCCCTTATACATGCTCTTACGTTGCTGTTCATACGCTGCCTGTAAAACCCTCCCACCTTCCTGTCTTTTTAAATTCATCCAGTATCTAATTATTCTTTTCACACCCTCCGATTTCAAATCCTCCCCACACATTAATTCCGCCCCTGCATTTGCTGTGCACCTTGGCAGACCCATTACTATCTTACCAAAACTACTAATAATACTTCTTAATTCCCCTCTTTTCTCTTCCAACACCCAAACTTCTGCGCCATACAAAACCCTCCCGAAGATAACCGATCTTAACACTAGCCTCAAGGCTTTATAACTAATACCCGGGTATTTAGCTAGCAAGTTTCTAACTAAGGCTAGAGCTGCTAATCCTCTGTTTTCACCCTTCTAATATGATCGTTCCATGTTCCTTTACTGTTAATAATAACTCCTAAATATTCCAACTTCCTTGCTTGTTCCAACCTTCCTCCTTGAAGTACCCATTTCCCTTCCGCCTTTCTTCCCTTGTTTACCTGGGCTACTACTATTTTAGATTTATTGCCATTAATTTTCATGCCCCATTGCCTCGCAAACAGTGACACTTTATTTAACGCTCTCTGCATTCCTCCTGAAGTTAGAGTCATCAATATCACATCATCAGCAAATATCAGTCCCGGTACGTCCATGCCATTAATTACCGGCACGGCCCAATTGTTTGCCCTGTGCCCGTCCAAAATATCGTTAATAAATAAAATGAACAATATTGGCGATAGTTTGCACCCTTGCTTTAAACCCACCTCGGACTCTAAGGGTCTACTCAGTCTCCCGTCCCCCAATTTTACACAAAACCTGACAAACCTATATATATTCCCTCCACTGCCCTCAACATCTTTTCCGAAATACCCAGTCTGCCTAATTTCTCTAATAGAGCATCTCTATTCACCTTATCAAACGCTTTTTTTCAAAATCTATTGCTGCCACATAAACCGTGCTTCTAGCCAGGCTCTTATACTTTTCTAAAACAGTCTTTACTATCATTATATTATCCACTGTCCTTTTCTTTTTGCTAAATCCCCCTTGAAAATCTGTCAATATTTAATTTTCTTCAGCCCACTCGCTTAACCTGTTTGCCAACAACCCAGTGTATATTTTACTTAAGGAGTCTAACAGAGATATTCCTCTATAATTGTTCAAACTGCTCCTACTATCTTCACCCTTATATATTGGACATACAATTCCTTTTTCCCATTCCTTCGGGTACTTTCCTCCCTCGTAGATCTTATTGAATAGTTTAACTATACCCTCGATCATTGTCTCATTTTTGCTAATTTCTTTCCAAAACTTATTATTTAACCCATTACATCCCCCGGCCGACTTTTCCCTAACTCTGAAAATCACTCTCAAAATTTCTTCCCTTGTAATTTCCTTGTCCAGTTCATAAATTGCCACTCTCCTATTCCTCCAAATTACTTCTTCTCCAGTCCCCCTCCATCTTTCTTACCCCTTTTCCCCTACTAATTCACCAAAGTACCTCACCCATTGAACTTCCTCAATGCTCGTTCTCTCTATATTCCTTCCACCCTTAATTATTCTATTAATCTTTTCCCATACTTTCTCAATGTTGTTAGTCTTACAGTCCTTATTTATGGCTTCAATTTGTTCCTCCAACCACGCCTTTTTTTACCTCACAAATTTTCTTTATATACTCCTTCCTCAATTTGCAGAAAATCTCCCTTTCTGCACCCCCGCCTTTCTTTCTGTACTCTCCTAACGCCCTCAGCACCCTCCTCCGCCCTCCTTCACACTCTCTATTAAACCATTCTTCACCCTCTTTCTTATTTCTCTTTCTACATTCTACCTTCTGCGCTATCATCTTTATTGGATGTAGCATCAATTCTAAGGCTTTAGCAATATTATTCTCCTCTGACGCGCCTTCCCACCCATATTTCAGAAGTTGTACTTCCTCTTTTACTACCCTATTCCAATCCCGGCCAACTTTCTCTGACCATTTATACTTAATATATCCACTCCCTTGTTTATCCTTCGTCTCAGCTTCCTTCCTTATACACTTCTCTTCTCGCCTTTTCAACATAACCCACACTGGGAAGTGGTGTGATTCAATCCAGTCTCCTATTTCCATTCTTACAATATTCTCCATCACTCCTTCCGAGCTTAAAACCATATCTATCACACTACCTCCCTTCTCAGTAACATATGTCAATTTCCCCGTACTGTCACCCTCCATCCATCCATTCAGAATATACAAATTCCCTACAGCGCACATCTCTAGGAGCTTCTCCCCATAACTGTTTATAATTTTATCTTCACTCCTTCTACATTTGAACATACACATTCCATCCTCCCTACTATATACTGGGCTCTGTTCCCCTATTCTCGAGTTCCAATCTCCGAATAACAACATATCCTCTTCTCCTGCAAACGTTCCTCTTATCCTGCTAATATCCACCAATAACTCTTCAAAAAATACTTATTTGCATATGCTGAACTACTAGGATGGCAATAAACGAACGCTACATTTATTTTCTTCCTCCTTCTCTCAAGCCCTCGCATATTCAGTCTCAACCATATAGTTTCTTTCATATCTGTCTCTATATCCTCTACCATTTCACTAATTTATTCCCTAATTAAAACTACCATCCCTCCAGGAGCGCGTCCCTTATTCCTCTCTTTTCTCCTATATTTATATTTTATCACAAACCCCTTCCATGAGATCTCTCTCCCTGTTTCCAGACACGTCTCCAAGAGTGCCACAACATCGAAACTTTCTATTACTTCCCGAACTTTCTTATTTCCTAATTTGTTCATTAGTCCCTCAATATTCACACATCCTATTTTCCAATATAGTTATATCTTTCCCTCCCTCCCTTCTAAGTCTCCCCCTCTATTCTTGCTCCTTGTAGTTATCGACCTCTCATCCCTTGTCTCCATTCCCCCTGTTTTAACCAACCTATTCCGTTCCATGTCCTCCGTATCCTTCATCCCTTCACGTACTTTTCCCCAGAGGTCTTTTAAACTCCTACTTCTTCCTTTACTCATAATTGTTTTACCTTCATGTCGATCAGTCTTCTCGTGTCCTTTCTTGCTCACTACACCACTGCACTCTGCTCTCACCGATTCTTGCTGCTCACCCTCACTCACCCCTTCACTATTTTGATCTTCTGAAACCACACTACACTGTCCGTTCTCTTCTGAGATGATCTCTTCTCCTTCCACGTCTCCCCTCCTCTTTGTTACTTCTTTCTTCCTTCCATCTTGCCTTGTCATCTCTCCTCCCTCGGAAATAACGCATTTGTCCATCTCCTTTAGCTTCGCCACTGAGTGCTCCCTAACCCATCGTCCGTTTGTCACCACCAACCTCTGACTTCTTATTCTGGCCTTTAGCCCCTGATTTCTCGCTCTCCATAGGTGTCTCCTCAAGATCTTCATATTTTCACTTACTTCCTTTCCCATGTCTCTTTTCACCCCTACTTTCTGTCCCTGTAAATTATTAGTGTTACCTAACACAATTTCTGCCATTAGGGTTGAGCAAAATTTTAACCTAATTGGCCTCCGTCCTTTAGTTTTTCCAACTCTCTCTACATCGTCTATGTCTACATTACTGAAGTTTATCTTCATTGTATCCCGTATAACTTCTACCACCTTGGATATCAGGTCAATCTTGCCCTCTCTCACACCTTCCTCAACACCATATATAAATATGGCTTTCTTCAATCGCTCCTGCCTGTACGCCTCCGCTTCTCTCTTCATCTTCAATGCTGATTAATTTTGACATACTGTACTCGATCTGTTAAGTAACTCTCAAGCAAATCCAGCACATTACCACTAAAGCCGTATTTTTCCAATTTCTGGAGGAGCAAGCGGTGTGAGGCACTATCAAATGCCTTTTCAAGGTCGAGAAATATCCCTGTGGAGAGGAGAGAAGAATGAAGATTTTCATATATTCTTTTGGTTAAGGCGGATATAGCATCAGTCGTTCCGAGATTTTTAATGAATCCAAACTGTCTGGGCGAAAGTATTTGGTGTTTTTCTAAAAATAGGTAAATATTGTTCTTTAAGCATTTCTCGAATATTTTTGATATTATTGTAGTTATCGAAATAGGTCTGTCATTTATAATGCCATAAATATTTCCAGACTTGTGAAGAGGTCTTACTATTGTTGCTTTAAGCAGCTTTGGAAAGTAACCTGAGGTGAAGGAAGCATTGATAATATTCAGCAACGGTTCCTTTAATTACTCTATATTTTCTTTAATAATTCGAGCCGAAATATTGTCTATTCCTACAACTTTGATTTCATGTACTTCACTCAAACATCTCTTCAGAAACTATTATGTTACCGGTGCAAGGAAGCAAGTATGAGGGTTGCGAGCGATATTTAACGTGGAGTCGGAAATCTGTCTGTGATGCTTTTCTTTCCCAGTGGTTTCGTTTATGAAATAATTGTTAAATTTATTAGAAATATTTATGTCATCTTTACAGATTTCTCCTTTATATCTGATTTCCTTAATCTCTTCTTTTCTAACTGACCTTTGTGTAATTTCATTGACTATGCCCCATAGATCATTTGTTTGAATTGCGATTGATCAGATTTCTATAGTGCTCAGTTCTCGTTTTCAAAATTAGATCATTTAGTTTGTTCCTATATTCCCTGTACTGTTCTTTAATTTCCAACTTATCCTTATTTTTTAAATATTGTTGATAATGTCGGTCTCTTGTGTGAATAGATTTCACCAAACCGTAATAAATCCATTCTGTTCTTTTAACTTCCTTTGATTTCAATTTAACAGTGGACAGGCTCATGCAGTTTTTAATCGTATTCACGAATTTATCAAGTTTGATATCTAAATCACTGCTGTTTAAGATGTCTCCCCAATTTTTTTACTTAAATGATTTTTAAGCTTAAAATGATCTATTTTAAAACAGTTACGCCGAAAATTTGGTATATTATTAGGGATCGAGGCATTTTGAATGTTGAGACTTACTATTATAGGATAATGATCTGAAATTTTACTTTCAGAGATGATAGACAGAGTGTCGTCATTTCTCAACCTACTTTTAATCAAAGCATGACCAATACAGGATTTACTTGTACCAGATACTTTCTTGTAACATGTTGAGATATTCGTCACAGTCGTGTTCATTTAAAAGTTCTATATTTGTGTCCCCTATTATCAGTTCGGTTTCAACATGGCATCTATATTCGATATAATGATCTAACGCACTGAGAAACCGCTGTTTGTGATATTTATGTGACCGATATACTCCCGTAATAGCTACTTTCTTGTTGTCATAGTTAATTACTACTCTGAGAAATTTAAAGTCATCATACTCAATAATTTCCATTTCGTGCTCCAAACCATTTTTTACCATTAATACAACACCATCACATTTGTTAACTGAACCCTCATTGTAATAAGATTTATACAAGGCATGGTTACGGTATTTACATTACTCAGCGACCAACTTTCTGTTAAAATTATGACATCGCTATTGGCTTAACGTCGCACCGACACAGATATGTCTTATGGCGACGATGGGACAGGAAAGGGCTAGGGCTGGGAAGGAAGCGGCCGTGGCCTTAATTAAGGTACAGCCCCAGCATTTGCCTGGTGTGAAAATGGGAAACCACGGAAAACCATATTCAGGGCTGCCGACAGTGGGGTTCGAACTTACTATCTCCCGAATACTGGATACTGGAATTATGACATCAAACCTATGATCATATGCTTTCAAAACAACGTCTAAAATGTTCTTATTTTTCCTTATGCTTCTAATATTAGTATGAAAAATTTCTAATATACTTTTCCCTTCCGCATGCTTCTGCAATCTACTCGTGCAATCTTTGATGCCCCTTCTCGTCTCTGAAAGAGGTTGGTATGTTACATAATCATCTTCTAAACCTATTCTGACTATTTACAGGAAAAGGTGATAGTCAGCTGTTAGTTATTACTAAGAAGGAAGTTACTGTAACTACGGAGTTTGTACAGAGGGTTGGGACAAGGTCAGTGTCCAGTAGGGTACCGTAATTAACGAGCTAATGAAGGTCACGCAGGTACACGACAGCCGTTCAGCCAAACAGAGTGGGATGAAATAGCAGTGAAGGGAGGAGTGAGAGTGAGAGAGAGAGAGAGAGATAGCCGGTGGGAGATGTGTCCTAGAAGAGGACACAAAACTCAATACAAAGAGTTACTAACTTATGGGTTTGTAAGTAAACACAGGTTAGATATGAGTAAGCTTATGGAATATCACTCATCTGCGTAGCGCGGTGCATGCTGCCGTCAGGGGTCTTAAACAGGATAACTCCATCACTGGTCCAGACATTTCTGACGCCAAACTTGAAGATAGCCGCCTTCAGAACCGTCAGTCTGGCTGATGTAAGGTCCTCCCGGATCGTGATACGAGATCCTTTTAAATGCCTTTTCTTTGCGAATACCTCCTTGCTGGTGCGATAACTTGTCATCTTCACGATAATAGGCCGGGGTTTATTACCAATTTTAAGCCCGACTCTGTGGCTCCTGTCAATATCAGTCAATTTTATGTCGGCGCCAATGTCACGTGCAACATTTAATACTAAATTGTCCGTGTCCTCATTTGACTCCTCCGGAATGCCAAATATGCGGAGGTTATTTCTACGCTGATATTGTTCCAAATTATCATATTTTGATTTCACTTCCGCTTTTAGTTCTGCGAGTTCTTTGTCTCTCTTGGCAATCTGATTCTTTAGGTCCTCACATGCATTTATATTGAACTGCACAGATTCCTCTAGTCTCTCTAACACACACTCCGTAATTTTGTCCACTATGGTACTCACAATTAATTCCACGAATACCTTAGATTGAAGTGCCTCTTCTATTATTTTCCTCACGGTGTCTTCTGTTGGGTTGGCACTCCTGCACTCGGCCTGCTGTTGATTCTTCTTCGTTCCTGGCGCCATTTCACTATTACACTAATTGCATGGCACTCGAACAAGGAACGAAATAATTGTTGATAGTACTTTATTCCACGATACAAATAGATGCACTGTGGCAAATTACGGCACTGTCGCAATTGTTTACACCTGCCAAGACACTTAAATTTCACGAGTTTAAACTCACGCGTGTTACTCGTATGGCATCTTTCGCCTGACTTGCAAAATAAAAGCATGAAAATGCAATCGAACTTCATCTGGAAAGCCCACTATTCCACATTTACTTCTGTGGATCTGCTGAGGCCCTCTACGTTTACGGGATGAGTACCCATCAATCAACTGTCGAGCTATGCGAATGCGAAAACCAAGTTGATCAGCTTGCATGCGATTTAGTATCCAGAGTGTTGGCTAAATCAGATAGGAAGTAAAACAACCTGTGCCTTGATAACTTTCCTTCGGTTGATCGAATCGGTCACCAAAATTAATATCCATTCATTCATCGTCCTCACGTTTTGAATTGTGATCAGTGGATGTTTTTTGGGCTTTTAATTTGTCATATCATTTCGTCTCTTTTCGTACCATTGGGGGCCGATGACCCAGGTATTAGGCCCCTTTAAACAACAAGCATCATCATCAGAATGCTAGATTCTCGGCCACTGATTCACCCACAGAACCGGCATCTTCCATAGGAAGATTAAGTTGCTCGAGATTTGCGGAATCAAAATTTCTCTCTTCATCTGAAAGTTCAAAGGAAGGGACAGGTGTTGTGGCACTGGACGTAGCAGATATATCAGGCACTTCTAGCTCTTCTGTTGCACCCTCATTAACCTCGGCTTCCGAATCCCCTTCATCCTCAGACAGTCCATGTAATATTTCATTTATGTCATTCTCAATCAACAACTGTAGAATAAAAGGTATGTATTAGAGGTATGAAAAAATTGCGGGTGCATATAACATTACACATACGATTACAATATATTTTTATTTGCTAGTTGCTTTACGTTGCACCTATGACGACGATGGGACAGGAAAGGGCTAGGAGTGGGAAGGAAGCGGCCGTGGCCTTAATTAAGGTACAGCCCGAGCATTTGCCTGTTGTGAAAACGGGAAACCATGGCAAACCATTTTCAGGGCTGCCGACAGTGGGGTTCGAACCTACTACCTCCCGAATACTAGATACTGGCCGCACTTAAGCGACTGCAGCTATTGAGCTCGGTTACAATATTTTAGAGAGCACAGTTCACCTACGTTGTTTTCCACAAACAGTCGTAATGGTGTGTATTTATGCATATGTGAAAATGCAGATTAATGAATTTGTAAATATCTGTTATAAATATTATGAATGATTCTCACACGTGAACAATACTGAAATAGTATTAGCTTCACAAAATCTGTTAATAAGTACGACAAAGTAACAGGTTATGAGGGTACTGTATTTTATATAACTACATTTAGACATTTTCCAACATAAATATTCATTCAGAAATAAGACACTATAGTAATAAAAAAAACACCCAAGAAATGTGCACGATGTGGTCTGGTAAACACCGACCTCATGACACCTACAGTTCATTGGGTAAAATACATCCCACTAAGTGAAACGCATATTACAGTTTACATTTCGTGGTAAAATCCATAAATTACACACCACAATATCCAGAATTAATCACACCTTCATAATATACACAATAGGCCTACCTTCGGCATCTTGCCGCACCATATGAGTAAATTCAGACATTGGACCAAAACACATCAAGCTGTCTGCCATTACCGTGCAGACTACAATTCGACTGTTGTCACAGGTCCATAGATGTGCACAGTGTTAGACTGATCATTCTTCGTGCAGTTCTTAATAATTCCGCCAGAGCGAAGCACTATCCTTAGGTGGGTCAGATAAATCCCAATGGATTTCTAAGCATTTAAATTTAGTGGGACCTATGCATCCCACCAAGCCAACGGGTTAAAACACTGGATTATATAGGGCTTTTCTTTCAAACTCTTCAGAATTGAATGAGGAATAATATTTTGTGTGAATCTAGAAAAGTACTTATTTTAGTAGTGGTGTTTAATTAACATTTACAATTGCTTTTTGAGTGGGGCATGCGTGGTATCTGGATAACATTACCGTCGGTTGGTCACCAAGGAGGTCATGATTTAAATTCCAAGCAATACATGTTAATTTTTGTACTGAAAACTGGTTTTCTCAAGAAAGAAGAATTTTCACAGCTTATGGAACAAGATGTGTTATGCTTTCTGTAATTAACTTGTAAAATCTTGGTTGTTCTGTGACATGAGATTATGCAAGTTTGTGCTAATCTTAGTTAATTTTATATTTTAGTGATATGTCATCAGTAGAATTTTTCTTCCGTTTCTTTTATATATCTCAAATTAATGGTAATAAAGATGAACTGAAGGAGTGTTATTGTCTAAAAGACAAACTGTATGAGGCATTCTCCTTTCTCAGTCCTAGCCAAACCCTCCTTGCTTTTCAGATCAACATCTGTGATTTTCCATACTTCTGCACTTATATCGTTGGTGATCAACACGATCATGTTCCTTTAGAGGAATGTGTCCCTTGCGGTGTGTTGTGTTGAAATGGTCTTAATATTGCTAATATGTTCTGGGGATGCCACAAATGTCTGCCTTCTCATGAAACAGCTGTTACTCTCCAGCATGAACTAAAACTCTTAATATTCCAAATGCTGAAACCAGTCACCAATGGCAAACTCCAAGTGAAACCTTTATGAAATGCAAACTTTCGATAACTCACCTGCCCTTCTGGCCCTATTCATCCAAGGACAATAGCTTCCTAATCTCTACAGGGGAATGCACCGTCACAAGCCAATAAAAGTGAAGATTGTCAAACGGTGAACGCAGGCCAGTGCTCACCCAGCTCTTGTGGAAGATGTTTCCGTTAAGCCAGTATTGAATAGCTCTAGTTCCATGCTTTGTCACTGCGCACTACGGAACGGGAAACAAGAGGGCATCTCTCAAGAATCGCAAGAACTTCTCAATGCTTTTCTCACAAAAGCATGCCTCATTAGACTCTCGAACATAAGCACGCTTCTTACATCAGTTACGTGGGCACACTGAGAACAACAGGCTTTGACATCCTGCCCAAAGGGACAATAGGTTGTATCATGAACAGAAGTTTGGCCTTCTGTTCACAAGAAATGATACACAAACAAGCTATAGGTAAGTTTGCGACATCACACTCAACCCACGAGCAAAAATCAGTCGCTTCATTTAAGCCTAATCATTGGACTGGCGTGAATGCGATACAGTACTCAGAGTGCATAACATAATGTAAAATAGTGTTCCACTATTTCACAGCCCAAGAACCCATTAGGAGGGTTAGGAATGAACTGTTTGATTTTTGTGTTCATTCTTTAAGACCATCTAAACTTAGTTCTTTTCTATATCATTCCTTTCTGTAAATAAGCAGTTGTGTTCATATAAACCTAAATAAAAGGTCAAAAGAAATATTTGAAGTGTTCCAAGGCAGATCAACTAAAAATTCAGTCATTTAAAATAATCCAAATACTGCACTTTGAACAAGAAATTCTAACGCCAGCATTTTGTTGTAATTCGCAAAGGAGCTCAAGAGAATGCGGCGCTGTTCACTAGCTCTCGAGATGCTTTGAGATTCTTCAGATTTTGGCCATTTCTCTCGAGTAAAAGAAATTCCCATCCCTACTGTGCACAGCTTGGCAATACTGAGGTATGTGCTAGCAGGAATGGTGCCTAATTAGCTGTGCTGTCGGCTTTTGTACGCCGAGTGTTGAACTGTCTTGTGCAAGATTTTTGCTGATGCCGTTGATTGAATATATTGTATTCTAAATTAAATTGAAATAAGAAATAAAATGGTTTAACCTATTCAATACAATTAAGTAAGAAGTGTAGTGTTACATTCTTATTTGATTAAAAGCGGTACCGGTTTCGACCACCAATCTGGGTCACCATCAGCCGATTAAAAATACAAAAACAATGCATAGGAAAACAAGACATTAAAGGATAAGCCTTTCAAAAGCAGTTGAAGAGGCATTATAAGACAATAAGGATTAGCACTGTGCGATTTTAAATCACAAAATCCAGAAGAAGTTGAAGATCAGTCACTTGTATGAAGCTCGGCGCAAACCCTTGAAGAGTAGCACAACACACGCAATGTCCGGCAGTGTGCCTCAAAATGTTGACGAGAAGAGGTGAACTATGCAGGCTGTTCTGTATTGGTATTGAATAAGGTGGATCCAGAATCATTTCCTTTCAAGGTTGCTGTATTACAAGACGAGTCACATCCATCTGAGGTAAGTATTGAATTCAATAGGCTTTAAATTTAAGAAGATGAAAGAAACTATATTGTGTTTAAGAGGCTGGTGTACCTGAGAGCAGAGAATGAATAGATCTGTCCTATTTTTTTATGAACCTTGTATCCGTCCATCATATAATGTAATCATGTTTCGGGAGGACGATGCACTAGGTTTTCTGTCTTTGGACAGCGCAGGTCAGAGAGAGATCATATGCAGGTAGTGAGAAAAGGTCTGGACTATGCATGTTGAAATAAAAAACTAAATGAAGGTCTATAACTTCATCACATGTCAGATGTGTCATAGTGTTGTACTACACCCATCAGATTAATGAAGTACCTTCAACATCTGGCAGGAAATACAAATTAAAAGAACTGGCTAATGGCAGATTGGAGCACTGTGGAGCACCTAATATCTACCCGTTACTCAAGGATAAAGAGCGCATCACCGCGTTACAAGTGAGGAATGGATAGCTTGAAGAACTCCTCATACCTGATGGTAGTGACAGTTATAGAGTACTACTATACTACATTGAGATCACATCTGAACAGGATAGTCATTACTTCATATGGTAAGATAGAATCTCCTTTTCTTTAAGTGTATTTGTACAGTAAATTGTCCTCGTGTTAACAGCCGGCTTTGGCTGTTGCTCTTCACTATATCGGTAACGGCATCCCCTCTTATACTCGCCCTGCTGCCACACCAGCTGATGGAACTGGCACTTACATTGATCTCTTGGCTTTAAGGATATTCCTTCAACTACCCGACACTCGGAGTAGGGTTGCTGGCAGTATGGTCTATTCCATTACCATAGGGAGATCTCATCCTGTGCGTATGAAATGGTTAAGAAATTTTAAATATTCTTCTATCGCTTTTTCCCACACCTGTGGTGTCGCGGGTGCGAACGATGTCGCACATGTGAACCTGGCCCTGTCTTTCGACCGGATGCCCTTCCTGACGCCAACCCTATATGAAGGGATGTAATCACTATTGCGTGTTTTCTGTGATGCTTGGTAGTATAGTATGTTATATGAAGATGAAAGTGTTGGGACACACGCCCACTCTGCCGGCCAGAAGAATTAATCAGACGCTATTAAAATCCCCGGCCGGGAACCGAACCTGGGACCCTCTGCACCGAAGGCCTTAACGCTGACCATTCAGCCAAGGAGTCGGACTTAGAAATTTTAAATATTATGATATGAAAATGAATTAAATATATGATTAGGCCTCAAAAGAAGAGTAATATTATAAGAAATAGATTGATAACTACATTTTATATGTATACCAGACAAAGACAATGTTGCAGGAATAATTATAGCATTAAAATACACAGACCTACAATAACAAAATTACGGTTACAATCTTCTTGTCATAATGTGATGACGGGGCGAGTTCACCGTGCGGTTAGGGGTGTGCGTTCTGTGAGCTTGCATCCGGGAGATAGTGTGTTGAAATCCCACTGTCGGCAGCCCTGAAAATGGTTTTCCGTGGTTTCCCATTTTCACACCAGGCAAATGCTGGGGCTACGGCCGCTTCCTTCCAACTCCTAGGCCTTTCCTATCCCATCGTCGCCATAAGACCTATCTGTGTCGGTGCGAAAAGAGCCACTAGCACATAATATGATGTCTGTAAGTGGACTTAGGACCTCAGGTAAAGAAGTACGGTAAATATCTAATGTAGAACAAGCACTCGCTTGAAGGAAGCAGGCAAGCAAGTAAACAAAGGAGTCCTTTTAAGGTGGTTTTCACATAATCTGTTTAATTTTATTTGGCTGAATATGGCCGTCCGACTCTGTGGTGTAGGGGTTAGTGTGATTAGCCGCCACCCCCGGAGGCCCGGGTTCGATTCCAGGCTCTGTCACTGAATTTGAAAAGTGGAACGGGGTCCACTCAGCCTCTGGAGGCCAACTCAGTACAGGTGCGTTCGATTCCCACCTCAGCCATCCTGGAAGTGGTTTTCTGTGGTTTCCCACTTCTCCTCCAGGCAAATGCCGGGATGGTACCTAACTTAAGGCCACGGCCGCTTCCTTCCCTCTTCCTTGTCTATCCCTTCCAATCTTCGCTTCCTCCCGCAGGGCCCTTTCCATCATAGCAGGTGAGGCCGCCTGGGCGAGGTATTGGTCATACTCCCCAGTTGTATCCCAGACCCAGAGTCTGAAGCTCCAGGACACTGCCCTTAAGACGGTAGAGGTGGGATCCCTCGCCGAGTCCGAGGGAAAAACCGACCCTGGAGGGTAAACAGATAAAGAAGAAGAATATGGCCACTAAGTAGCTGAAACTAGTCCAAGTCTGATGTAATATTATTTACTTGTATGGAAAAGGTGAACCCTCTTGTCAATTTATTCCTTGTGATTGCACTTCAGTACACAATATATATATATGTGAAATTTATAGCTTATAAGAAGATTAATATAGTGATATATATATATATATATATATATATATATATATATATATATATATATTAATATATATGTGGTACAGTGCGGTCTGTATGGAAAACAATCGGAATCTGGTCAGTACTGGATGTGTGGCCTATGAGCTGTTGGCTAGATAAGGAGCAGAAAGCAACTGGCGACCCCACCGCAAGTAAACTCCAACTCAGAATGCCTCTGGCCTAAGTGGGGGTATTGCCTGCAATGCTTATGGCACTTGTACTATCAGAAAGGGTGTAGCAGTAAGACCACTGAGCTCTAATATATACTGGAGGTAGCACTGCATGATGGAAAACCGTGACGACAGAGTTAGCGGTCCGCCATGACAGTGAACGTATGTCTGTCTCTCTCTTACTCGTGTCCCGTATATAGTCATGCAAACATCACTGGAATCATAGAAAAATATTGGCCTTTTTAAACCACTATTATGAACGAATATTTTCAAATTTAAACGACTTGATGTTTTTATAAGTTGTGACGAAAAAAATTTAATACCGAAGCGGTTTGTTAAAATTATTCGTTTAATCTGAATCTGGTGTGAATGTACCTTGAAGCTAAACGGTAGTAAATAGCCGCATTTAAAAAAGCGGAAAATAGCTTTTCATTACGAACTTTGTGATATTACACTTTTCTTGGGTACTAATAATTGAATTATCTTTAGGCTGTCTTAAGATTCTTTAGGCCTGTACCTCTGTTAACTACTTGCAACCAACCTTATGTGATCGCCCAACTAGGCAGGTTCGATCCTGGCTGTCCGGTGACATTTGAAGGTGTCGAAATACGTCAGCCTAGTGTCAGCAGATTTACTGGCACGTCAAGGAACTCCTGCGGGACTTAATTCCGACACCTCGACGTCTCCGAAAACCGTAAAAGTAGTTAGGGGGATATAAAAACAATAACCTAATGTGGTCAGCACACTTTTGGTAATGACTATAAAATTTGGTTGTTTGTTCTATTATTATTTAAATTTAAATCTTCCAGTAAAAAAGGGAACATTTTAATCTTCATATGTTTTAATAATAATAATAAATTTATTGGTTTTACGTCCCACTAATTACTTTTACGGTTTTCGGAGACGTCGAGGTGCCGGAATTTAGTCCCGCAGGAGTTCTTTTACATGTCAATAAATCTATCGACACGAGGCTGATTTATTTGTGCACCTTTAAATACCACCATACTGAGCAAGGATTGAACCTGCCAAGGAGGGGTCAGAAGGCCAGCGTTTCAACCGCGTGAGTCACTCAGTCCGGCATCTTAATATATAATGTTGCTTCACATTACATTACACTCCCAATGTTCGTGGCCCTTGATATTTCACAAACCCTACCTCCCTACGGTTAAATGCCCTTGTCCAATATAAGCATGTCGTATCTGAAAGAAATATATGAGAAAAGTATTTTCTATACAGTATGGGTCAGGGATTAAAAAAACATAGATAGACGTACCTACATAGTTGTGGATATGTAGGATCTGGCTATGACAGCAGAGGAGAAGGTACAGATTCTGATTCCCTGAAATATATGTCCGAAATGAGTTAATTCATAATTCCAATATGAATGGATATGATAAGTTTTCTAGCAAAGTCATTCTTGATTGCCAGCATTTCACCCCAGTGTGCCAATTTGGGCTCATCAGTTGGTAACTAGCACACCTACCAAGATGCATGGCTAATGCATGTAGTGGAGGCTATCTATTCAAGCTTTAATTCCTCCCCTACAGGGTGAGACAGGCCACCTAGTACGGGGGGGGGGGGGGTTTAAGGTGATGTGTTAGATGTGGGGGAGGGTAAATAGAGATGATAGGAGTGGGAGAATGGATTGTTTGCGTCTTAGCTAGGGAGTCTTGTGGTATACTCATTGTTCTGTACGATAATCTTTATATTTTTCTCTCTCTCTTTTGGTTTCTTAATTTTTATTTTTACTGAATTAGTTTTGTGGTCTTCTACTATCTACATGTGAACAGAAGATTTTGCTTGATTACACATATCAAGAAACAATAATACGATAATACAGGCTTATTTCTTTAACAGCAGTACCATAGGAACTTCACTATTTTCTGCAGTATTATTAATGATAGTATTTAAATAAATAGGCCTAGTAAGCTTTCTGCCACATAATTATATACAAATACAAAATTAGTGTTATTAGTTATGAAACGAATGAATAAATTCTGCAACCTGCTAAGAAAATATTGAATGTTACAAAGTACTTAAACATAACATTGATCTATACCAACTATATACAATACAATTGGAACATGTACAGCTTGCCACATTTTAGCAATAGGCTACATCAGTTCTATACCTGGAACACATTGTGCGTTCTAATTTGGAGTTCTTGACAACATAACCAATAGCAGCTTAGCTATTTTCGCCGACTAAATGAATAGACTTAGCCAGCGTTCTGATATGTAATGTTCAATATATGTAAAGATTGTTGAAACGTATAATAACTGAAATTAAATCAACTATATGCTATGAACGTAATGTCTGAGTAAATAAATTGGTGAGAAAACATTGATCTATATTAACTAAATATAACACAATTTTAGGAATATATACATCCTTACAGAATGTCACGTTGTAGCAAGAAGCTGGATTTGTCTCTATGGCGGGAACACATTGTAGGTTCAAATGCTTGCTAAGTGTAACTAAAGGGGAGTGCTATTTCATGGTCAATGGTGAGGTGGTCGATGTAGTGTCTTAGGAACTGGAATATCGAAAAGTAATAGTGACCTATGAGATGGACTAGGCAGCTAATGATGTGTGGAGAGAATGTGTGGGGTACACAGTCGTCTCTACAGGGGTGGCCGGTCTGTGGATTGGATGAGGATGTGGTAAAAGTGGAGCGGGGATAAGCTATGTCGAGGGGCCTTAAAGGGTAGTGACCAGAGTGGGGATGTGACAGGGTTGTTGGGGATCAGGGCTTTATCGAGGAATCTTTGGAACAGGAGGGGGACGTGGGTGTTCAGTTTGGGAATATGATATAGTGGTCTTTGGAGCGATAGAGAGGTGGGAGACGGAGAACAATGTAAACCAGGCGACGTTCCATGGATGGAAGAGACTGGTAGAGGATGGGATGGGTAGTGGAGGCCACTGCGTAAGCTACTTGGAGACTTGGTCTCTTTTATGAAAATTGATGCCTGCTAGGCCATTAAATGATTATCTTGCTAGTGGCTTTACGTCGCACCGACACAGGTAGGTCTTATGGCGATGATGGGATAGGAAAGGCCTAGGAGTTGGAAGGAAGCATTTGCCTGGTGTGAAAATGGGAAACCATGGAAAACCATCTTCAGGGCTGCTGACAGTGGGATTCGAACCCACTATCTCCCAGATGCAAGCACAGAGCCACGCGCCCCTAACCGCACGGCCAACTCGCCCGGTGGCCATTATATGATACAAACTTTGGTTCTCATAGGGAACTTGAAATATTTGTCCCAGGTGAGTAGTCTAAATTCACAATTTCTCTATAAATGGTCCGTTATTGGAAATAAGGAATTTCCCAGTTAACTCATTCTTGGTTACCAGTGTTTCGCCCCAGTGTGTTAATTTGGGCTCATCTGTTGGTAACTAGTACACCTACGAAGACGCATGGCTAGTACATGTAATGAAGGCCATTGCGTAGGTTACCTGGAGCTACAGGAAGTGCCAATGCACTATGAGAGTCTTGATCTCACTTACAAAAACTGATGCCTGCTAGGCCATCATATGATACAGATTTTGATTACCATGTAAGTATATTGAGTATTCAGCCCAAAGGCTGGTCCGATCCCGAATAGCTCCGCCATCAGCTGTCGTAGATGATGTAGGAATCACTGAAGAGGTATTCTACGGAAATGAGGAGTGAGGTCATTTCCCGTTCTTTTCCTCACCGGGCCAAAAGTTGCTATTATATATTAGCCTGCCAAGACAACTGAAATGCATGAACCAACCGACTACATGAGTAACATTTTCACACCATTCATAGCAGGGACTGGCTGCATAAGGAATGGCATTACTAGCTTCGCTAATACCTCAGTCACTTTCATATTGCCAAAGCCAAGGATGAGATTGGGACAGATCAATGAAAGTAAAATTTGTTCTAGCCCATACCAGATGACATAGTGCACTGTAAACACTAGGTCTCACCAGCAACAACAGCAGTTCCCATTGGGAACCTGAAAGAATTGTCCTGAATGAGTAAATTCATAATTCAAATATCAATGGTCCATTATAGCAAAATATAAATTTTAGAGCTAATTCATTCTTGGTTGACATCATCTGATGGCCTACCAGGCATCAATTTTTGTAAGAGGTAAATTCTCTCATAATCCATTGGCACTGCCAGTGTCTCAAAAAAGCCTACATAGTGGCCTCCACTAATTGCACTAGCCATGCGTCTTGGTAGGTGTGCTAGTTACCGACTAATAAGCCCAAACTGGCACACTGGACACAAACATTGGCAACCAAGAATGAGTTAGCTGCAGAATTTATAATTTCCAATAATGGACCACTTATATTGAAAGCACAGGAGAAGTTAAATAAAAATGAAAACTGCATAATATAAGAGCAAAACAGGGGTGATGACAAGAGGAGAAAGAGAAAGAAAGGTATCGTTCGTATCAGAGGACAAAATCTTGAGTTTGTTGAATGCTTCAAATATTTGGGAGGTGAAAGAAAGCAAGATGCAAGGTTGGATACAGCAGAAGTGTACAAGTGGGAAATATGTTCTACCAGAATGTAAGGAACTTGGTATGGAACATTCCTATGAAATGTAAAGAGATAATGTACAAGATGTATTAAACACCTATATTAATGTATACATCAGAGACTTGGCCACTGGCAGCAAGAGATGAGCGTAAAATTCAGGCCGGTGAGATGAAGTTCCTGAGGAGTATGCTAGGGAAGACAAGGAGAGACAGAGTAAGAAATGTTGAGGTCAGAAAAGAAATACGTAGAAAAACAGAGAATGGAGAAGAATAAATTGAGACATGTTATGAGGATGGAGGAAGGAAGAAATAATAATAATAATAATGTTATTGGCTTTACGTCCCAGTAACTAATTTTATGGTTTTCAGAGATGCCAAGATGCTGGAATTTCATCCCGCAGGAGTTCTTTTATGTGCCAGTAAATCTACCGACATGAGGCTGACTTATTCAAATACCACCGAATTGAGCCAAGATCGAACCTGCCAAGTTGGGGCCAGAAGGCTGCGCCTCAACCGTCTGGGCCACTCAGCCCGGCTGGAGGAGGAGGGAAGGATACCAAAACAAGCGTTGGTGGCTAAGATAGAGGGCAAGAGGGAGGCCCATAGAAAGATGGATATACTCTGTCAAGAACAATATATCAAAAAGTAGACTGGAATGTAATACAATTACTGAAGAGAAGTAGTGGAAGGACAAGCAACGGTGGAGAAGTACCATCAACATCCCGACCTGGCAGAAGCTGGACAAGGGAAAATGAAAATGATGAATACAAGTTCACATTTTATACCATACCTTTTGTACATTACTATAGCAAAACTGAAAAAGTTGACAAATATTTAGAATTTCAGAAATAAAAATTACGTACCGGTATTCAGCTGTAAACTACACATTGGAAAATAAGATGAGCTTTGTCAGCTTTCGTCGTACAGTAGCATTTGTAGCACTGTTTGTTACTGCTCTTGAATGTGCTCTTAATCTAACTGAAATATACTGTATGTAGAGACAATGTCTTTCAATACCTTGGTCTCATGTAAATCTTCAACATCAATAGCAGAATTAATTGTGTGGTTAATTTGAACAATATTTGGGCAATGAAGATTAAAATAGTGAGACACAGAATAAACAAAGTGAGCATGCATATATGGCTTGCTCCAATCTGAAACCTCATGAGAGAGCGGAACCACCTCTCTGACTACTGTACTATTTTAAACATTGCTTCTGAAGCAAATTTAAGACCACCTCTGGAAACTTGCTGTGTAAAAGCAGTTGGATCTGATGTAGGAGTTTTAAAATAAGTATGATCTATGGCCTGGTTAATAGACACTGTCAGCATTGCAGCACATTCACAGCTTTGTATGGTCTATTTTTTTTGCAACTGGCTTTACGTCGCACCGACACAGATAGGTCCTATGGCGACGATGGGATAGGAAAGGCTTAGGAGGGGGAAGGAAGTAGCTGTGGCCTTAATTAAGGTACAGTTCCAGCATTTGCCTGGTGTGAAAATGGGAAACCATGGAAAACCATCTTCAGGGCTGACGACAATGGGGTTCGAACCCACTATCACCCGGATGCAAGCTCACAGCTGCGCGCCCCTAACTGCACGGCCAACTTGCCCGGTACTGTATGGTCTTCAACAATTTCTTACAAATAATATATAATAAACAATGTTGTTTACATAATCACACAGTTCTGCTGCATCCAGTGCATTACAATAAACTAAACATTCTGAATCCAAATAGTCATCATTATTTGATTCTGATTGCACCTTACGAGGCATGAGCTGCAGTTTGATTCTAAATTAATCACATTGGCAGTTGAACTAGCTCAACAGTGATTTGAGAGCTGACTGAAACTCAGTGGTGTATACTGAGGGTTACCAAGGCTATCGGTGAAGCCCACACCTCAAATGAGAACGATGGAAATCTAAAGCGCATTATAATGTAAGCATCTGACATATTGTTCCATTGACAAAATATCAAAGCAACTGGAAAAAAAAAGTCGCATGTATTTCTGAGAGCAAGGAATCGGAGGCAGATATTGCAGCCCAGGCTTTGCGTCCCTTTCCCCTCGACCCACCTTGGGCGGCTTGCTGATGTTTGCCCGATAGGTGCAGGGACCGGTTGGGGGGAATAGCTGTGCTAGGCTTCGGTCCATCAGATCGTCACTGCTTACTAACAGCCATGCTTTCCTAAAAAGAAATGCAATCTTTCAGGTTTAATGTTCTCTTTTGTTGGTTGGAATCGAACCCGTGATCATGGGTTGGACACCACTACTGATCTCCCGAGGAAGCTAATAAACAAGTGAGTGATGTGTACGATCTCTGGTAATGCTGTAAGATTCAACATTTGTATTTAATAATAATAATATTAATAATAATGGTCCATCGCATCTGTATAGGATTGGAGGTAACCTAATGAAGATGAAATGAATGGCGAAGACGTTATAAACACCCAGTCCCCAAGCCAGGGGAATTAACGGTACAAGGGGTTTGAATCTGAGAACTGATCTGGGGCCATTGGACCAAAGGCAAGCATTGTATCCATTTAGCCACAAAGCCGGACTTTCATTTGCTAAACATTAGGCTACCATCTCCACTGATCAGGCGTTGAGTATTGACAGTAGCAGAGGCCAGGACAGTAGCTTGTGAAGGAGCCTAGACAACACAGTAGGCTACAGCTCAAAACTCTTAAAAGGCATGAAATTTACTAAATCAACCATCGAAAAGGGGTAACGTAAGTAGGGAGTGGTAGCCCATGTCTTAGACTCAGCATATGCTACTGCTGAAACTATAGTGTGTCTGGATTATTATTCCAACTACCTCTAGATCGAATACAGCAAAAAAACCAATTCAGTATGATCTTGTAATACCTTGTATGTCAAAAAATATTTGAATGGGTCACTCTCTCTGAAAAGAAATTCTGGTACCAACATGCCTATACTTTTCATACAGAACAGGAAACCCAATGAGAATGTTTTACGGGGGTGGAACAAAATAGGAACATCCTCAATAGTCACTGACTTCAAGAAACTTTCCATTTCATCAAAATAATTTTGATAGAAGTTCACATTTTCTAACCATCCTACGTTGTTTGAATCCTCGACTGAAGGCATTTCGAGAATTAAGGATGTCAAACAACCTATCTATTTTTTTATGAAAGAAACTGTTGCAGCTGAACCTTGAAAATCAGGACGCTTATGCGCCTCAAGGAATTCAAGTGCATCTGGAACGCTTGAACTCAAGGTCTTAGCAGCAAAGGACACATTCATTTTTTGTTATAAGATTGAAAATGCTGAATGATAATGAATTGTCAAACTTTAAGCAGTCGTTCTCCTGTAATGAATGACGTTTGACAATATAGTCCCATTTCATATCTCCATCCACAGTTTTAATTATTTTCTTATCTGCTAGAGTATTTCTTGCTAATTTCAGCATATGACGTGGATCCAGCACTGTATTGCATAAACATTACAATCATTTCATGGGTGTTTAAAATGAGATATACAACACACTCACCTTCATAACAGCATCCCAAGTTTCTCAGAGCTTGAACATTAACAAAAGGACTATCACACGTAACAATACGTATCACAACACCAACTTCATACAATTTAATATGACAAGTTTTTATTATCTGTGTCAGTAGATCAGCAGGAAACTTATTTACAAAAAGATAGGCCACTGGTCACTTAAACTTTTTCCAGAGTCATAATTTGAAAAACTAGAGCTTCCCTAGCCAAATCATCTACCTCTGTTGAAACGATCTGACCAACATTAACATAAGCTCTTTTAACTTTATTACTATCATCACATAGTAACTGCTTTCTAATCAATATACTGTCAAACACTGAAGCACATTCTTTTAAGTGTAATAACTTATCACAGTTTTCTTTCAAAAATTCAAACACATCAGAAACAAATCCTGGTTCACAGTTCACTGAAGAAATCCATGACCTAGTGCGGTTAGGGTGTAGCAATGGAAACAGTGTTCTTGCATATTTGTATGCTCTTGGGGAATGAATGTGCAATGTTACATCAAATTGTTTCATGATATCACTGTACATTCTTGCTGGTTTACCGACTTCAGATTTCTGAAACTGGTTCATTATGAAGTGCAACGGAAAGCCACTGAAATGAAATTTCAAAATGCTTTCTAAGTCAGTACTTAGATGCCCCTTCTTTTTCATAACTGAAATTAATTCCGCCACGTTACTTATCTTCTTATTCCTGCTATAAACAATCATCTGAAGCCTTTTGATTTTCTTTATCAATTCTGTTTTCACAGGAGATTGTGGGAGACTATCTGTTTGAGTCTGATTGTCTATTTTCATATTATCAGGAAACTCTTGATCTTGTACAGAAACACCTGCCACTTCCTCTTATTTTGCAAAGAAAAACATCAAACATTTAAATGCATAAGAATAATACCTTTGTTAAATGTATTTTTCTATAAGGAAATGTATAGGTCTCATACTAATCAGATTAAGGACTGGTCCTTTGAGAACCAGCTGTCGTCTTGTAACAATCTTTCTTTGAAGATGGCCTGAAAAATTGAAGATTGATGGCACAACATCTTCTTTCAGTAATTTTACAGGTGCGCAGTTCTTGACTGATAACTATTAGGTGTAAAATGTTTGCTGCATAATGTATTTTTTAAAAATACTGTATGCTATGGGTAACCACTATTCTCCGCGTATTGCTTGAACCTACTTCTTCAGAATATCAGGCCAAGAAAATGGAAACCTGTATAAACAAGCAAATCATAAAAATAAATGCCATGTACCGCTTGAGGTTATGTCCGACATCAACCAGTTTCCTCCTTTGTTACGTACTAAAATAACTTACCTGTGAAACTAAACTCCACATCCTTTTCTCTGGAGCTCTTTACAGCCATACGCCACGCAATACTTCACCATTCTATCATTCAAAAATGATGAAAACTCATCTAGAAATATATTTGCCAATAAGAATCACGAATGACAAATTCACATTCAGTACGTACATAGTTGCCAACGTAACAAAAACCGAACGTCACGATTTTTGCCACTCCAAAGCATACCTGTTGTGTATCCTGTTTATATATTGAGATTACTGAGTAAGACACACATTAGGTTCATTTCACCTGAGATAACATTGTTGTTAGTTTCACAAATCGCTCACCTGCTTAATAGTGTTACAAATAAAACCCCGTCTGTTTCATTACTCTAATTTATTTCAGGATAACCCAATAAATGCACACACATATAGTTCTATTCAACCAAGAATGGCCACACTCACTAATTGCCGTCTATTTACAAGTATCTCACAGTGGGATTCCGGCTGGACAGTCTTTACGTACCTGAAGGCTCTCTACTCCTTATTGACAGGCTTTTCACTTGCGCTCGCAAGTCGGTCATGTCACACAGCAGTTGCATGCTGAGGGCTAGGTTTCAACGCAGGGCTACGGGCCACACAACACATGATGATCTGTTCTCGGTTCATCTTCAGAGAAATTCCACAATCGCATACAATGAACAACTACACAGCAACTATTTAACAGTGTTAAACAGCAGGACAATACACTGCCCCTGTTACTCAGTGCCACTGACTCTACAACAGTTCTCATTCCACAGAAGTATACACAAATATTACTCCATCCCGTACCCAACAGTAGCCTGACTCAAGTGGAACGACAGGGAAAACCGCCTCAGGCTTACTTCATCATACTGCACTCTCTACTGGCCGTGCAGGTAAATAGTGTCGATGATTAATAAAAATTGGAAGTTGTTCTTCATTATCTACTCTTGTTATCTCACTCATCTTACTCATCAGCAAGTTTTGACAGTTTCCAAGAATTCCTCAGCTTTGCACTTAAAGAAATCTTAAGTTCAATTATTTTCTTCATGCTTACAGTTATTTTTAAGACCGATATACTCATCTATTTCTGTCTTTTTGATAGCCGACATAAAACCTAACGTACTTTTTCAAATCTCTCCCAAACTTTGAATGGAAATATTCATATTTGGGCGTGTGGCATCAAATCACCAATACCTCTAGCCAGAATTACATTTCTTGGCAGAGCCGGGAATCGAACCCGGACCACAGGGATGGTAGCCAACAATGTTAACCAGTACACCACAAGGCTTACATTACTAATAGCAACCTTTTCATCGGGTGTATTTTTAGAGATGCTGGGTGCCTGAATTTTACGCACCATAATGTGCCAGTGAATCTACCTGTTATGTTCTGAACACTCTACAAAATATACGTATCCAGTACTTAACATTATTTTATTAGAAAAATGCATTTGTCACAGCATTGCGTAACTATTCACTACAAAGAATGTTCCAATGAGAAGAACAGCTGTTCTCTCCAGAGAGTATACATCTCTGTGTTGTTAGGCTGTTGTTACTAGCGCACTCACTGTATTATTATTTTTAAATACACTATAGTCTCCCCCACTTAGAAATGTGTTATAGACTGAATTTTAAATAAACACTTTGAAGCTGTGAACTTATCAGGTAAGGAATATAGACGAATTAAAAAAAGGGAAAACCAGATAATCTATTGAATTTTGAAAAAGGTACTTCACTTCTCACAGAACAGTTGAGCTGTGTTGGTTCACAAAACAAAATCACGGAACCGCACAGGCAGTCGAGTATGTCTTGATGATCTACGGACACGTACATTTGTTGGAACATCGGGATTCTGTCGTGGTGTCACTGCCGTATCTGGGGTTGATGGATTTTCTACTGGAACAGCTGGATCTTGGCGTGGTGATACTGTTAAATCAGAATTAAGCGAGACATGGCATTCTGGGGCTCTAGGTACGTCGTATGACTGGGCTGGTTCAAATGTAACTGATTTAGGTTGAATCAGTGTCCCACGCATTTGGTCAATATGGCGTTTCAGTGTTCTTCCTGATTCGTCCAAAATAACTAGGTAGTGTCGCTGACCATACTTCTTTACAACCTTACCAAATTTCCAAGTGTACTTGTTATTGCAAAAGAAGCGCACCTGGACTCTCTCCCCCACATGAAACGATCGTCCTGGTTTGGCTACCGATAATGAAGGTTGAGGTCAGGTAGGGAAGAAAGCATCAAGGCGAATCCTCATTTTTCGGTTCAGGTATAGCTCTGCTGGTGACTTTCCACATGCAAGGGGTGTAGCACGGTATCGAAACAGAATCTTTTGTATTTTCTCGTATATTGGGACATTATCATCTGAGGCAGTACGGAGACGATTCTTCAATATTTGAACATGTCGTTCTGCTAAGCCATTAGTGGCTGGGTGACCAGGTGCAATGAATTTTTGAAAAATTCCATTTGTTGAACAATAGGTGCGAAATTCATTGCTTTGAAAAGTGGCTGCATTATCTGAGACAATGCTTGCTGGAAATCCATGAGAAGCAAATATACGGTTTAGCAACATGATTGTGGAGGTACTTGTTGGCGAATCTCGTAAAATTTGCACTTCTGCCCATTTCGATTTGGCGTCCACACAAATCAGAAAGTTGCAGTTCTCAAAAGGTCCTGCATAATCAATATGCACTCTTTCCCAGTTCTCTTTTGGTTCGTCCCATGGATGCACTGGTGATTTTGGTGGATTTGCTCTTGTCAATGCACATGTTTGACATCCTTTTACTAGGCGTTCAATGTCTCGATCTATTCCAGGCCAATAGACGTAGCGACGGGCCAGCTGTTTCATCTTCATGATGCCCAAATGAGTTTCGTGAAGTTCATTTAAAACCTGATCTCTTAGTCTGGAAGGGATAACAACTCTATCTTGTCTAAACAGCACACCATCATTCAGAGTATATTCTGAAACCATCCGTTCATTCTGTAAATCAAAAACAAGTTTACTCAGTTCATGATCTTTACGTGTTTCATCCTGGATGGTACGAAATGTGATTCGTTCGCTTGAAATTTGAAAAATTTGGTGCGTAAATAACTGGTTAACTTCATCCCCAATTGAGATATCTGTTGAAGAATGGACTTGCTGTAGGGAAGCCCGCGATAAACAGTCAACATTTTGGTTCTCTGCACCCTTCTTAAATTGAACTGTGTAATCGAATCCCGACAAGAACGAAGCATATCGTAGTAGACGAGCGGATGTCATCTGTGGTAGAGCTTTGTTTTGCTGAAAAATACGAGTTAGCGGTTCATTGTCAGTCACTAGTGTGAAGTGCCTGCCAAAAACATAGGAGTAAAAGTGGTTGACAGCAAACATTATTGCCAAAGCCTCCCTGTCTAGTTGGCTATAGTTCTGTTCTGATACAGTCAGTGATCGTGATGCATACGCAATCGGTCTTTCTTCTCCATCAATTAGATGGCTAAGGACCGCGGCAACACCTGTTGGACTTGCATCTGACGTCAGAACTATTGGTAATTTTGGATCATAGGGCGTTAAGACCCTATCGCTACACAACTCTGCTTTTAACTTGAGGAATGCGGTTTCACATTCCGAAGTCCATATGTAACGTTGGCCTTTGCGGAGCAGGAGCCGTAATGGATATGACATGGTGGAGAAACCTGGTAAAAACCTGGAGTAGTATGTGATTAGTCCCAAAAATCTGCGTAGTTCATCAACGCTTGTAGGATGAGGCATGTCATTAACAGCTCTAACTTTTTCTGGGGACTTACTAATGGTATTATGCTGGATAACATGGCCCAAATATTCAATTCTCTCTTCAAAGAAAGAACACTTAGCTCGGTTGATATGCAGATCAAAATCAGATAATCTCTTCAGACATAACCGCAAATTGTGTGTGCACTCCTCCAGAGTTGATCCATGTACGATTAAGTCGTCAAAATAGGCTTCTGTTTTTGGAAGTCCTCTGAGGATTTGTGAAATGATTCGGTTAAATTCGGATGGCGCTGTTTTAATTCCGAAACTTAGACGATTCATTCTATATGTTCCACGATGTGTAGATATAGTCTGGATTGTAGCACTTTCATCATCAACTACCAAGTGTAGAAATGCTTTGAACAAGTCCAGTTTACAAAAATATTTGGAATCACGTAGGCTGTTCAACACATTATCAATTCGCCTTATGGGGTAATTTGCAGCAACAAGTTTCTCATTTACACCACATTTGTTATCAACACATAATCTAACTCCTCCATCTGGCTTGGGAATGACGACCAACGGTGACCCCCAATCACTTGATGATACAGGAGATATGACCCCAGCTGCTTCTAGTGAGTCCAACTCCCTTTCAACTCGTTCACGAAGTGCATAGGGAACATCCCGTTCTCGTGTAAATACTGGTTTAGCTCCTTCACGTAACTGTAACTTTACTTCAAATTTTGGAACACGTCCAATTCTCTCTTCAAAAACATCAGGAAATTCATTAATTATGTCATCAACTGAAAAAATAGCGTTAACTGGATATGACATGACTGGAGTTTCCTTGCTAGCATCTATTTCCTTTAATTCAATACCAAGTCTCCTAATCCACAATCTTCCAAGTAATGCCGAGTAGCCCTTAGGGACAATATATATATCATCTTGGATTTCCTTGTCTTTATATACAGCTGAGACTGTAACCTTTCCCATAGGTGTGATAATATTGCCTGAATATGAACGAAAGGCAATTACAGATTGTTGTAAGGGTAAACCTAGATCCAATTCATTAAATGCATCTTCAGGAAGCAAAGTAAAACATGCACCAGAGTCAACTTCAAAACACTGTGTCTTATTGTTTAGTGATACAGTAACCATATATTTATCAGAGTCGGGAGTAACTTCAAATAATTCTACATGTGACGGAGAGAAAGTAGGTTCTGCTTTACTCACACCGTATGAATGATCCTGGGCATCACATGGGATAACTGAAATTGATTTAGTTGAGCTGGAACTATCTGCTTTTGATTTGGAATTTCGCATTAGGCTGGTGATACACACCTTGGCGAGATGACCTTCTCTTCCACAAGAATCACATCTAATATCATACCTACTAACTCGGCATTCTGACACACGATGATTCGGCTTAGCACATCGGAAACAGAGGTTATCAATTCCTAATCTTCTGAAATCAGGTCTGATTCTTCCACTAGAGAGAGAACGTTGACCATATCGGATACTTTGATTCGGTGAACGTGTGTTGCATGAATGGTCAGGGCTCAACGAATGGTTACTCTTGCTATAACTGGGGCTCGGTGAACGATAACGAAAACTGTGATCCCGTCGAGATCGGTGATCTGAGCCAGCAGAAACCTTATATGTATCGCTGTTGTCGAATTCAGATGCCGATGAAAAGGCTTGTCTGGTAAATTCCCTACTTTCTATTCTAGACGTTTCCAATAATGTTGCCTTAGCTAGGATTTCATCAAAAGTGGTGATATTAGATTGAAGTAGCTGTTCGCGTAACCAATTGTCTCGTAAACCTCTTATGAACTGGGCTCTTAGAAATACATCCGAAATTGAAACTGTACGTTGACATTGGCATTTGACTGTGAATTCGCACTCAGCTAAATTACGTTGAAGAGTTGCGACAAAATCGGCGATAGACTGTCCCTCTTTCTGATAGACATTTAAAAAATAATGCTGAGAAATAATGGCACTTTTCTTGGGAACAAGCATTTGGCTGAACAGTTTAACCAGATCTGTAAATGACTGAGTTCTGATCGATTTTTCTGGGCCTAGAAATGCAGATAGACTGTTGTAATGCACAGAACCTATAGAGACGCATAGTAGCTGTGCTTTCTTTTCATCATCTGTGATATTTTTCATTGCTACGTAATTCTCAAACCTCTCCATATAGCATGCGAATTTTTCCTTCCTAGAATCAAAATTTTCAAATGGTTGTACGCTTGAACAGTTACCTGAATGCGAGATTTCTCTTCCTGATTCTCTTTGGAATGTTGTTATAAACTGAGTAATCAGGGTTTGTTGTTGTCGGTTGAAAGCGTCTAATAGTTTAGCAAATTGTTCTGAATCCATTCTTCTGAGTGTAACCTAATTGTGTCAAAACAGCGGTAAATATTTTCGGTGGTCGATTGATAGTACTGTGCAGGATATTAGTAATACTTATTTATACTTTCACCTCGTCGCCAACTGTTATGTTCTGAACACTCTACAAAATATACGTATCCAGTACTTAACATTATTTTATTAGAAAAATGCATTTGTCACAGCATTGCGTAACTATTCACTACAAAGAATGTTCCAATGAGAAGAACAGCTGTTCTCTCCAGAGAGTATACATCTCTGTGTTGTTAGGCTGTTGTTACTAGCGCACTCACTGTATTATTATTTTTAAATACACTTGGCAGAGCCGGGAATCGAACCCGGACCACAGGGATGGTAGCCAACAATGTTAACCAGTACACCACAAGGCTTACATTACTAATAGCAACCTTTTCATCGGGTGTATTTTTAGAGATGCTGGGTGCCTGAATTTTACGCACCATAATGTGCCAGTGAATCTACCCACCCCACATACGGGTGTCTGATATTTATACACCATTACATGCCAAGAACTATTCTAGGACTTGATGCTCAACTATGGGTAAGACCTATCAGACGTATTGTATTTGCCACCTCTTTTATTTTTTACAAGCATCAATAGGTACTAATCCTTGGTATGTTGGTGGAATTCAATTTCATACTGTCATTGAGCTAAGGGAGGGTACCGTAACATTAACTTTTCTGCGAGCGGCTTGGATGTGAATCCTTTCTCTTTTACACAGGTACCGGTACTTCAAATTTATCGCAGTAGAAAACACAATAATGTCATTCTCTCTGTCATTGCAAGGAACATATTATCTTCAAAGCTGGATCTTACGTCCATAAAGGCTAGAGCACCGTGAACTTCTTGCATATTTTTAGGCAGAGGTGGCAAGTTTCTTCACTTGGCTGCAATGTTTCTTTCTATTCCCCCAATATCATTTTATAATACACAATCAAACAAGTGCTTAGCGTCACCAAGTACCGGTCTGTCCTTTCTTACCAACTTCGATGGCCGTTCGCATATCTCGTCACGCACCTTTCTTATTACACTGTTTGAAATAATTTCTGGATTGATCTTACAACACGGTTGAACTTACCTTTGCTCGAATACCTCCATTTCTGGCCATGCTGCATTAACTCACACTTACGAAATGTATATTTTCCTATAACTCTCTAGTCTTTACCTCTCTTGACGCTACATGTTAACTGCACTGATAACTTCTACGGAAACTCAAGAAGTCCTGGAGCAGTCGACTCGGGTCACCCGTCAATCATCGCTCAACCAACATTTCAAGGGTGGTAGTGTAAGAGGACTTACCATCTAGAAGGATAATTCTTTTGGGGGTTAAAAATGACACTCTGCCCTCTGAGATCATTCTTGGTGGGGGAGGGGGCAGAAAACACCTTGCCCCTACCAAAGTCGGTGCCACTGAAGATTACACAAGATACCCTTCACCAGGATTTACAAGTGTAAGTGTTTAAACGGAATATAATAATAATAATAATAATAATAATAATAATAATAATAATAATAATAATAATAATAATAATAATAATAATTTCGTATGGCTATTTCTAGCCGAGAGCAGCCCTTGTAAGGCAGACTCTCCGACGAGGGTGGGCGGCATCTGCCACGTGTAGGTAACTGCGTGTAATTGTGGTGGAGGATAGTGTAATGTGTGCTGTGTGAGTTGCAGGGATGTTGGGGACAGCACAAACACCCAGCCCCCGGGCCTTTGGAATTAACAATGAAGGTTAAAATCCCCGACCCGGCCGGGAATCGAACCCGGGACCCTCTGAACCTAAGGCCAGTACGCTGACCATCCAGCCAACGAGTCGGACAACCGAATATAGCAACAGTAAATTGAAGAATAAACAAGTGAGGCATAAAATGGGCTAATTTGAATCAAATCTGGCTTGAAAACAATCCCATATATCAGTAGAAAATTACTGGTAACAATCAAAATTACTTTTTAAAAGTTCTCAAATAATAATTTCGTGTGGCCCTCTAAGGCAGACCCTCCGATGAGGGTGGGCGGCTTCTGCCATTTGCCATTTGTAGGTAACTGCGTGTTATAGTGTTGTGTGTGAGTTGCAGGGATGCTGGGGCAGCAGAAACACCCAGCCCCCGAGCCATTGGAATTAACCAAAGAAGGTTAAAATCTCCGACCCGGCCGGGAATCGAACCCGGGACCCTCTGAACCGAAGGTCAGTACGCCGACCATTCAGCCAACGAGTTGGACACTATTTGCTTATTTAAAATTACCCTTAGTATCTGTGAAGCCAAATAAGATAATTTGATGGATGAACTGTTTTATTCTTTGCAATTACCGAGAGCTGTCCGGCTCCATAGTTAAATGGTTAGCGTGCTGGCCTTTGGTCACAGGGGTCTCGGGTTCGATTCCCGACAGGGTCGGGAATTTTAACCATCATTGGTTAATTTCACTGGCACTGGGGCTGGGTGTATGTGTCGTCTTCATCATCGTTTCATCCTCATCACGACACGCAGGTCACCTACGGGTGTCAAATCGAAAGGCCTGCACCTGGCGAGCCGAACATGTCCTCGGACACTCCCGGCACTACAAGCCATACGCCATTTCATTTTCACCGAGAGCTAGCTAGTTTTGGGTAGGAAGCAGTCTTGGTATACGTACGGTATAGGGAACCATCCTGATATTCAAACACATTCTTTGTTTTACAGGACTAAGTACATCTTATTTCAGACCTGTCCGACTCCATGGCTAAATGGTTACCGTACTGGCCTTTGGTCACAGGAGTCCCGGGTTCGATTATCGACAGAGTCGGGAATTTTAACCATTCCCCAGGCACGGGGCCATCTTCATCATCATTCCATCCTCATCACGAAGCGCAGATCACCTACGGGCGTGAAATCAAAAGACCTTCACTAGGCCGCTCCTGAGGTCACACAACATATCATGTCAGACCTCATACCATTATTGAATAAAATGGGAAATGAATTCAATCAAACAGGGCAGCTGATAAGATCGAAATACAGGGTCTTTCCTTTTAGCTGGTTCCGCAGCACCACTCAGAGCACGGCTGGCGCAATGACACTCCGTCGCTTTACCTCCTCACCACTCACGGCAATTCACACTTATGTAAATCCATTTCTAGTGAAACTATTAGTCTAAAACCTACCTGGCATTACATTGGATGTTCAACATGTTGCCCCTCAGCTGTCAAACACGCCTGACACCTCCTAAATAGGTTTGCTGACACTCGGCGAATCTCAGCCAGTGTGATGTTAGAAATAACTTGTGTAATGTTCTCTTGTAGTTCTTCTCTTGTTTGAGAGTTTTTTCTATTTGTTTTACGTCACACCGACACAGATAGGTCTTATGGCGACGATTGGATAGGAAAGGCCTAGGAATGGGAAGGAAGCGGCCGTGGCCTTGAATAAGGTACAGCCCCAGCATTTGCCTGGTGTGAAAATGGGAAACCACGGAAGCCATCTTCAGGGCTGCCGACAGTGGGGTTCGAACCACTATCTCCTGGATGCAAGCTCACAGCTGCGCGCCCCTAACCGCACGACCAACTTTCCCGGTGTGTGAGAGTTGTTCACATACACTTTTCCCTTCAGCATCCCCCACAGGTAAGAATCATAGGGATTTAGACCATGAGATCTAGGGGGATAATTAACCACACGATGTTCGAAAACTTCCCGCATTACCTCCATAGACCGATTAGCAGCGTGTGCCGTCGCATTATCTTGCATAAAGTAACCATTACTCCTTTCATCTTCCGTCAGCTCTTGAAAGAGTGGTCTGAGAATGAGGTCTATATTATATATTGATCAGCATTTATTGTTTCGCGGAAAAAAAAATATGCCATATAATTCTGCGAGGACTTACTGCGCACCAAACTCCTATTTTTACATCATGAAGAGGACGGACATGCAGCTGGTGGGGATTTTCTGCACACCAGTAGCGATTGTTTTGACTATTTACATTGCCACTTAAATGTAGCCATGCTTCATCACTATAAAATAAAAGTTCTGGGTCAACGTGCCCATCGTGAAATGACTGAAGCAACCAGTTACAATACCGAACCCTAGCGAAACTCTCTGGTCCTCTTAAATATTGGGCAGGGGTGGGTTTGTACGGTTTTGTTGCTTTGTGGGCAGAAGATGAATGAATCGAAAGCGGCATTCTGTATATGAATGCTTCGCATAGCACAACACACGCCGTTCTACTGTATACCGTGCATTACTCGTTAAACACACGATTAGTATTCCTACAGAAACTGCGCTACTTTAAAGCGAACACATTGAACACGCTACCAATACCGCAGATGTTAACCTGAACTATTGCTGTGAAGCAACGGTTATCGCTAACGTACTGCATTAGATCATCTTGGCCGGTCACGAATAGTATATCTCTCGGCAAATGAGTCACCCGATCGCGCTATCGGTTTCCGTGCGTGTTCCTCTGACACACGGAACAAGCCATAAAATAGACCCTGTATTATTCCCCTTTTGAATTAATAAAATACATTATCAAAATGAAAGGTGTAACAAAACAAGAAAGGCATAATCTTGTTAAGATGACTGTTATTCAGTGAAATGCAGGAGAGACTTGGATTATGGATTACCATATTGATCTGAAGCATTTATGGTAGTATGGTAGTAGAGTGTCTACACAATAACATATTGCTATGTAGGATGCAATAGTGTAAGCAGACGGTGTCTGTTCTTTAAACACGCGGCATGTCTCTTCCGGCCTGGTACGTTACTCAGCACCAGTGGCGGTGGGCCCTTAGGGGCACAGGGGCACGTGCCCTGTCAAGTTTTTGCACACAGAATTTCAGAAAATAATTTATAATGTAGTTGGGCTACAGCCGAACAACAGAATTATTTCTACAAATATTATCTCGACAAAATGTTATATTCTTAACTGGATTACGGATTTTGGTAGGTATTTAAACCCACCATGTCTTTATGCACGAAAAGAGGATACCTTTTGTATTTAGAGAGACAAGCTGTTGCTGTCACCGCGAGAATGACTGCAGGAGCCTTGCGAGGCAAGTGGCAGGCGGACTGTGCAGCTCTGGGCACAAGACCGTCTCGTGCCCAAACGATGCGCCTGCGCATTTGAACACAGTATTTGAAGATGGTGAACGTCTATGACAGCTGTGGGCTTGTAAGGGTGAGCGGGCGACGGGGTGTGCTTCAGGTTGGGCACTCAGATTATTGAGGACTTCTGCAGCGCATGCGCATAAAGCAAATAACAGATCACGGGAAATATCCACGCTTTACAAACATCAGTGTAACCAATTCACCAATTCTATAACTAAAGTAAATCTAGTAATATTTTAGTCTTGTTGATTTAAAAAAGGCGTTTATATCGCTCCTGCAGGGATTTAGTTGTTTTCAGATGTTTGAATTCTTAAAATAAGTTATCTTAAATGAGGTTACCGTGTTTCTATATCTGATATAGAGGTGCTAATGATAAGTTAGTTACAATAACATTGGGTGTGACGTGAATTCTCTTCAGTTTTATATCTTGTGTATTTGTGTGCTTGTTTATTGCAAAATGAATAAAGTCAGTGAGTTAATTGAAAAGCAATTAAATTTTGAGACCAGAGTTCGTGCCAAGAGTTTAGGACCACCGCGACCTGTTATGATTATTGTGCAGCAGACGGAAGGAAAAAACAGGAATTTCAACAGAAAATTTAATAGTGGTATGTATGCTCAAGCGAAATGGTTATGTGGATGCGAAGAGAGAAATTCATTTTTTTGCTCTCCTTGCATTCTATTCGGTGGTGACGATGCTACTTTTTTATTGCTAGTTGCTTTACGTCGCACCGATACAGATAGGTCTTATGGCGACGATGGGACAGGAATGGGCTATGAGTGGGAAGGAAGCGACCGTGCCCTTAATTAAGGTACAGCCCCAGCATTTGCCTGGTGTGAAAATGGGAAACCACGGAAAACCATTTTCAGGGCTGCCGACAGTGGGGTTCGAACCTACTGTTTCCCAAATACTGGATACTGGCCGCACTTAAGCGACTGCAGCTATCGAGCTCGGTATGTGTGTGGTGACGATGCGTGGAGCACAACAGGTGTCAAAGATTTAAAGCATTTGAACGAAAAACTGAAAAAACACAGTGAATCGAAAAAAAACATTTCAACAAGGAAATGGATCTCGCACTTTTAGGTTAGCTGGACATAAGGATGCAACTTGATAGTGGGTACAGACTTTCACTTCGTAAGCAGCATGAACAGGTCGACAAAAATAGATATATTTTATCTCGTCTGATTGATTGTGTGAAATTCTGCGGTGTGTTTGAACTTGCGCTCCGCGGCCATGATGAATCAACCGATTCAAACAATCCTGGAATATTTCTCGGTTTAGTTGACTTTGTAGCTAGCTTGGATATCTCAATGAAAGAACACTTAGAATCTGCAGCCGTTTTTAAGGGTACGTCGAAGACGATATAGAACGATATACTAGATCCTATGCTCGAAGTATGTCAAACTTTTATAATGAAAGAAATTAGTGCTGCTGATTACTTAGCCATCCAAGCAGATGAAACAACCGACAATGCAACGAAAATGCAGGTGGTGCTTATATTTCGCTATCATATAAATGGCGAAATACATGAGCGGTTTTGGGGTTTCTTTCTGGCATCCAGTCATACAGCTGAAGGTATAAGCTCTGTGATTTTTAGTGAACTAAGTAAGTTGGATATTGACAAAACCCCTGAAAAACTAATTTGTCAAACATTTGACGGGGCCAGTGTAATGAGCGGTGCACAGATTGATGTACAAGCACGCATAAAGGAAGTATATAATGAAGCTAATTTTGTTCATTGTTATGCTCATGTAGGACATTTGATTATGCACAAAGCCACGTCCGACATAAAAGAATTGAAGATATTTTTCAGTGATATTCAGGGAATGTCCTCCTTTTTCAGTCGCTCTAGTAAACGCACCGAACTACTAGATACAGTTGTAATGCGCCGTTTGTCGAAAGCAGCTACAACGCGTTGGAACTTTCAGACCCGCATTGTCAATACAGTGTTTGAAAACAGAGATGTCCTGATTGAATACTTCCAAACAATATGCGAAATAGAGACAGATCAAAACTCTGTAGGACAAGCTTCTGGATTTATCAGATTACTGAACGACGCTGACTTCATATATTGGCTGAATTTCTTCCATAGAGTGATGCCTCATGTTGATATACTGTTCTCCCAAATTCAGATGCGTAATGTTGACCCTGTCTTGGCATCTGAATTCCTAGCGGACTTTGTTCGTAACATCAGAAGCATTCGCTATGATTTAGAGGAAACTGATGACTACGAAGCTCCAGTTCCTTCTAAGCGGCAGCGAACTTTCCAGCAACGAAAACGAAACGTGTGATACTATTTTACTCCATGCAGAAGAAAGATTTCGTTTCACAGGCCATTTAGCAGCTGCCAACCTTTTCGGGTATCAATTTTTGGAGAATTTTGTACTCGGTTTACGGAAAAAGATTTCGCGTCAACCGTAAACACGTACCCGAAAGTGAACAAAGCCAGGCTCAGGACCGAACTTCAAGTATTATATTCCACGGTAGACGTGCGTGCGGCAGATGGTGCTGCGGCGCCATGCAAGACACGTTCAATGATTGCGTTAGCATCATTGTTACAATCCCGATGTCGACAGTGGAAAGTGAAAGGTGTTTCTCTACTCCAAATCGAATAAAGACCTTCTTGAGGAATACGATGAGCCAAGACAGACTAACGGCCCTGGCGATGCTTTCAATTGAAAGTAAAATTGCACGTTCGATTCCCGACTTCAACCAGCGAGTTATCGAAGTATTTGCTCAAGCAAAGGATCGAAGAATGGACTTCATCTATAAATAAGAATGTTAGTGTATTCATTATTACTTGACTTGTAGGGGAACAGGTTATAAATGAAATGTGGATCAGCTTATCCCTGGCAATTTAGCTCAGTGAAATAACACTTGACCGGAAATGGAGAGGTCACGGGTTCGTGTCCCGGTTCTTTTGACCCGACCTTTAACTGTCTTTTTCCTTGGTGTTGATATCTACCTGGCACCAACTGTAAACGGGATAAGCTGATCTACAAGTCAGTTGTTAGTGTATTTATTCACATGCGCATTAGTGTTATATTTTGCAACCGATACCTTAACTTGACTGTCCATATTATTTTATAAGTTGTGCCCCGCCGGATAATTTGGCCACGGGCCGCCACTGCTCAGCACAATCTTTTCTAAACACTGACCTTCCTGTATTTCTACTTACATTGCAAACCCAGCTATCTTGTTACCTCTATTGCCGTGTCCTTGAGCACTCTTTCTCCTCCCGTTTCATTGTTACCTCCACTGCCGTGTCGCTGTGCACTTTTTCTCCTTACGTTTCATTGCTATTGTCCGTTCTTGAATTCCACTGCCTCGCTACACTTATTTACTTTTATCCACACACAGTTCACCTCCTGCTAATTTAATACTTGATCACTCTTATTTTAACTGCAAACAACACACATCCTCCACTATTCCGTTTAGCTTAAACAATTTACTTGCTGCTACTGCTTGTTTTTTAACTTCTTGTCATTACACCTACGTCCAGGTTACTTGTCTTCTCCCACATTTCTTTCAGGCTGAAGCTCCTCCCTTTTACCAAGCCACCTCGTGCTTCTGTCTTCTCCCTTTCACTCCGTTTATGTGCACTCGTCACGTCTTGTGGTTCCTCCCCCCATTCACTCCGTGTTTCTTCCTTTCGTCTCTGGCACCGAACTCCGACCTCATCTCCTCAATCATCGTCTTGGACTCCCTCCTCATCTCTTCACCGATAACCTGTATGATCTTCTCTACCGTGATGTCTCCTTCTCGTTGCGAGCTCTTTTCTAATGCCCTATTTTCCTTGGTTTTTCCTTTGTTTCCATGCCCGTTTTCACCAACTATACTATCTGTAGTTCGCATTTCTTCCACCCTCTTCCCCATTACCACTTCCTTCTCATTCTGCTCCATTTCACGTAATTTCGTTACTGTCCAATATTTGGTCCATTGACCATTGGTTACCACTGATAATTGAACGTTGATGTAGGCTCTTAACCCTTGCAATCGAGCCCGGACCAAATGTATTTTCAGGGTGTTTATATTCTTGATCCCATCTCTTCCCATATCTCTTTTAATCCAAATTTTTGCTCCCTGTATATTACCCGCTCCTCTTATCACTATTTCCGCCATCAGGGTGGAAAACAACTTAATTTTTATCGGTCTGTTAACCCGTGCTTTACCTACCCTTCCCACATCGTTAATATCAGCTTCACCAAAATTGATTTTCATCAATTTTTTGGATGACTTCCACCACTTTGTATATAGTCAGCACTTTTTCCTCACCTTTTTCTTCCGGCACCCCATATATGAATAAGCATTTATTCCTGCGTTCTTGGTTACCATCTTCTACTGCTGACTTCAACTTTACCATCTCTTCCTCCATCTTCCTTATTTTCGTCTTGAGTGATGTAATTTCTCTCTCGTTAGTTTCCACTTTGGTCATTGTTTCCTCCGTTTTTCCCTGTATCCATCACCGTATATTTCCAAGTTCTTTCACTTGTTCCTTCACCACATTTTTAATCCGTTCAAACGGGCAAACTTCTTCTACAACTTCTTTGACCACTTTTTCTTATAACCTCCACGTCTTCCCAGTTCATGTTGCCACTGTGAGTCGGACCGGGTTTTGTTTCCACACCCCCTATAATTAACAGTACCATAATCACCGCTGCCACCTGTATTATCTCACCCATCATTCTCGTTTCTACTTTACCACCTTCACTCCAGGCTGTTTCCATCTTCCATCTTCCCTGCCATCTTCCAATAACCACTCGATATTGGTCCACACCAATCATCTTCCTCTTCCCTCCCGTCTTTCTTCCCATTCGCCACACACACTGCGCTCCCGCTCTACCGGCACTGTCAGCTCCGAACGTCTGCTTCCGTCCGCTGCTTAGGTAAGACTGATATACAAATAATAGAAAACGACCAATATTAATGTAGAATCCATGGTTATCGGGGTCGCTAAGATGAATAGGAAACTTCGGATACCGGTATCACTTTAGTCCAAGTTCGGTCCCTATAGTTATGGAGTGAGAAGGGGTGAAATTAAAAATAAAATAATGTACTTCATACAATTTATTTAAAAACGATGTGTATTACTAAATTTAAAAAATAAGTACATGTTTCAAAAACATCTAACGGGTAAATTAATAAACGCAGGCGAAACCTCGGCTACGTGCTAGTAATAATAAAGTGAGGATGCTGTTGGTTTTATGTCCCACCAACTACTTGCACGGTTTTCGGAGACGGCAAGGTGCCCGAATTTTGTCCCGCAAAAGTTATTTTACGTGCCAGTAAATATACTGACACGAGGCTGACGTATTTGAGCACGGAGGTACTCAACACGGCGAGTTTTTTCTTTAAATAACAATTTAAGGAAACCGAATATTAACCTACAAAAAGGAATTTCCACCAATGTAGGCATATATAAAGAGAAACTGTAGATTTTAACAAGTTCATATAGCCTAGGCTACCCCAACTTATAATTTGATTTAATACATAGCATTTTGCACATGCATCCTAAAGCAATAATTAGGATTAAAACTTAACCTAAATAGTACTAAGTAATATGTTTATCCGTTGTTATGAGTAAAAGACTTTGCCCATTCGTGACATTTCAAATTAACCTAAATTGTATAATATTGTTTATTCGTTGTTATGAGTTAGAAGACGTGACATTTTGCATATTGGCATCACCACATAAACGCATAATTAAAACTGAGAGGACTTTCCCTATTTGTGAAACTCACAACTTGACTTTTTTGATCGGGTTGTTGCATTTTCAGATTAAAGCTCGGAAATCAGCTGTTTTCAATCAGTAATGGCTACTATACCCCACTACATCCAATCCTTCCTTCAACGCCAACGCCCCTTCCTCCCCACCACCAATAACCGAACACTGCCGAACCTTACCACCACCACTACCCCGTGTAAAGCGCACCAGGGAAAGGTCTGTATTGATAGTTATTAGAACTGGGTTATATAACAGGCCCATTCACATTTGAAGAGAAGAAGAAGTGTCGCATACTCTGCATTTGTCGCTAGTAATACATCCTTTCCTAAATTCAGCCTGTTTTACTGACTGTTACAAATAAAATTTGTTCTTCAAGAGTTTGTTTTAAGTGATTAAACAACATTCAAATACCTGGTTTTGTTTCGAAGTGGCTGGTATGTTGTTATACAAGGCGCGTATTAGCCTAATCTACAGCTAATTCCCTTAAGTGAGTTACGGATTTTCTTCATTGAGGAATTGTGATTTCTATCTTTTTTAACTGTGTCCACAACCTCTAACATACTGTCGGTAATGTTCAAATTCAATAATTCAATTCTGCTAAATGTATAGATCTCAATTGAGAAGATTAGAAGTTAATACTAATCTTTCTCAGTTTCAGCATTCTACATATTTATAATATTTAATGTTAGTAATTTTCTTAAATTTTATTTTTAATTAAGCATGAAAAATGAATACGCATATAACTAGCTTGCTTTTTAGAAAACTCCCAGCCTTTGTGTTGCAAGAACAACAGAGGGAAGATGAGGGACAGGGAACTGTTGCTGAGATGCGTGGAAGTAGGAGGAAGGGAAAAGGTAGGAAAGGGAAATGTAGAGTAGTGGATAGGAAAAGACAGGTGGAACAGGGTCATGGGAAGGAGAAAAGGGAGGAGGAAGTAGCTGCTGCAGCTATCAGGAAAGATAGGGCTGACCAGGAGGGGAGGGGATCAAATGAGGTGGGTAGGGTTGAGGCTCTGGTCATGGGGGATTCCATCATTAGACACGTGGGGAAAGTGTGTGGAGGAAAGGGAACCAGGGTAGAATGTTATCCAGGAATTAGGTTGAGGCAGATGTTGAGGAAAGTAGAAGAGAGGGAGGAGGGGAAGGAGAAGGTGGTAGTGTTTCACGTTGGTACCAACAACGTAAGGCAAGCTGATATAAGTACCAACATAGTTGGAGATGTGTGGGATCTGGTAAATGCAGCACGGGTGAAGTTTAAGAAAGCGGATATTGTTATTAGTGGAATACTGTGTAGGAGGGATACTGACTGGAGGATGATTGGGGATTTAAATAAGACTATGGAGTGGGTATGTGGGAAACTGGGAGTGAAATTTCTAGATCCTAATGGGTGGGTAGGAGAAAGGGATCTGCGCTCGGATGGCCTTCATTTAAACCGCAGTGGTACGTATAAGTTAGGAAATTTGTTTGGAAGGGTAATAGGGAGGTACATTCAGGGAAACGGATGGCCTAAGGAGCGGTGATAAGGGAGCAGGGAACTGGAAATCAAGTAGGGATGACATAAAATTGTTAGTGTTGAACTGTAGAAGTATTGTAAAGAAAGGAATAGAATTAAGTAATTTAATAGATATATATTTACCAGATATTGTAATAGGAGTTGAATCATGGCTGAGAAATGATATAATGGATGCAGAAATTTTCTCACGGCACTGGAGTGTGTATCGTAGAGATAGGATAGGAAAGGTGGGAGGGGGAGTTTTCATTCTGGCGAAAGAAGAATTTGTAAGCTACGAAAAAGTTAAAGATGAGACACATGAAATTCTAGGTGTAAGGCTCATTTCTAAAGATAATAGGCAACTTGATATATTTGGAGTGTACAGATCGGGAAAGGGGAGCACTGATGCGGATTCGGAATTATTTGATAAGATAGTCAGCTATGTGGGAAATGACATGGAAAGAAATGTGATTGTAGCGGGAGATCTGAATTTGCCAGATGTCAATTGGGAAGGAAATGCGAACGACAGGAAGCATGACCAACAAATGGCAAATAAGTTAATATGGGAAGGACAGCTGATTCAGAAAGTGATGGAACCAACCAGAGGGAAAAATATTTTGGATGTGGTGCTGATAAAACCAGATGAGCTCTATAGGGAAACTGAAGTAATAGATGGTATTAGTGATCATGAAGCTGTTTTTGTGGTAGTTAAAAATAAATGTGATAGAAAGGAAGGTCTTAAAAGTAGGACTGTTAGGCAGTACCATATGGCTGATAAAGCAGGTATGAGGCAGTTTCTAAAAAGTAACTATGATCGGTGGAAAACGGTAAATAAAAATGTAAACAGACTATGGGATGGGTTTAAAGAAATTGTTGAGGAATGCGAAAACAGGTTTGTACCTTTAAGGGTGGTAAGGAATGGTAAAGACCCACCTTATTATAATAGAGAAATAAAAAGACTAAGAAGGAGGTGCAGACTGGAAAGAAATAGAGTTAGAAATGGCTGTGGAAGTAAGGAGAAATTGAAGGAACTTACTAGAAAATTGAATCTAGCAAAGAAGGCAGCTAAGGATAACATGATGGTAAGCATAATTGGCAGTCATACAAATTTTAGTGAAAAATGGAAGGGTATGTATAGGTATTTTAAGGCAGAAACAGGTTCCAAGAAGGACATTGCAGGAATAATTAATGAACAAGGGGAGTGTGTATGTGAGGATCTTCAAAAGGCAGAAGTATTCAGTCAGCAGTATGTAAAGATTGTTGGTTACAAGGATAATGTCCAGATAGAGGAAGAGACTAAGGCCAAAGAAGTAATAAAATTTACGTATGATAACAATGACATTTACAATAAGATACAAAAGTTGAAAACTAGAAAAGCGGCTGGAATTGATCAGATTTCTGGGGATATACTAAAGACAATGGGTTGGGATATAGTACCATATCTGAAGTACTTATTTGATTATTGTTTGGCCGAAGGAGCTATACCAGATGAATGGAGAGTTGCTATAGTAGCCCCTGTGTATAAAGGAAAGGGTGATAGACATAAAGCTGAAAATTACAGACCAGTAAGTTTGACATGCATTGTATGTAAGCTTTGGGAAGGCATTCTTTCTGATTATATTAGACATGTTTGTGAAATTAATAACTGGTTCGATAGAAGGCAATTCGGTTTTAGGAAAGGTTATTCCACTGAAGCTCAACTTGTAGGATTCCAGCAAGATATAGCAGATATCTTGGATTCTGGAGATCAAATGGACTGTATCGCGATTGACATGTCTAAAGCATTTGATAGGGTGGATCATGGGAGACTACTGGCAAAAATGAGTGCAATTGGACTAGACAAAAGAGTGACTGAATGGGTTGCTATATTTCTAGAAAATAGATCTCAGAGAGTTAGAGTAGGTGAAGCTTTGTCTGACCCTGTAATAGTTGAGAGGGGAGTTCCTCAGGGCAGTGTTATCGGACCTTTATGTTTTCTTATATATATAAATGATATGAGTAAAGGAGTGGAATCGGAGGTAAGGCTTTTTGCGGATGATGTTATTCTCTATAGAGTGATAAATAAGTTACAAGATTGTGAGCAACTGCAACGTGACCTCGAAAATATTGTGAGATGGACAGCAGGCAATGGTATGTTGATAAACGGGGCTAAAAGTCAGGTTGTGAGGTTCACAAATAGGAAAAGTCCTCTCAGTTTTAATTACTGCGTTGATGGGGTGAAAGTTCCTTTTGGGGATCATTGTAAGTATCTAGGTGTTAATATAAGGAAAGATCTTCACTGGGGTAATCACATAAATGGGATTGTAAATAAAGGGTACCGATCTCTGCACATGGTTATGAGGGTGTTTAGGGGTTGTAGAAAGGATGTAAAGGAGAGTGCATATAAGTCTCTGGTAAGACGCCAACTAGAGTATGGTTCCATTGTATGGGACCCTCAACAGGATTACCTGATTCAAGAACTGGAAAAAATCCAAAGAAAAGCAGCTCGATTTGTTCTGGGTGATTTCCGACAAAAGAGTAGCGTTACAAAAATGTTGCAAAGTTTGGGTTGGGAAGAATTGAGAGAAAGAAGAAGAGCTGCTCGACTAGGTGGTATATAATACCAATATAAATGGACCGTTATTGGACATTATAAATTTTCCAGCTAGCTCATTCTTGGTTGCCAGTGTTTCGCCCTCGTGTGCTAGGGTGGGCTCATCAGTTGGTACCTAGCACGCCTACCAATACGCTGGCTAGTGCATACCGTGGAGGCCACTGCGTAGGCTAACTGGAGCCACCGGCAGTGCCAATGCACTAAGAGACCTTGTCTCATCACTAAAAATTGATGCCTGCTTGGCCATCAGATGATATAGATGTTGATTCCCATAGGGAATCCGAAATATTTGTCCTGAATGAGCAAATTTATAATACCAATATAAATGGACCGTTATTGGACATTATAAATTTTCCAGCTAGCTCATTCTTGGTTGCCAGCGTTTCGCCCTAGTGTGCTAGGGTGGGCTCATCAGTTGGTACCTAGCACACCTACCAATACGCTGGCTAGTGCATACCGTGGAGGCCATTGCGTAGGCTAACTGGAGCCACCGGCAGTGCCAATGCACTAAGAGACCTTGTCTCATCACTAAAAATTGATGCCTGCTTGGCCATCAGATGATATAGATGTTGATTCCCATAGGGAATCTGAAATATTTGTCCTGAATGAGCAAATTTATAATACTAATATAAATGGACCGTTATTGGACATTATAAATTTTCCAGCTAGCTCATTCTTGGTTGCCAGCGTTTCACCCTCGTGTGCTAGGGTGGGCTCATCAGTTGGTACCTAGCACACCTACCAATACGCTGGCTAGTGCATACCGTGGAGGCCACTGCGTAGGCTAACTGGAGCCACTGGCAGTGCCAATGCACTAAGAGACCTTGTCTCATCGCTAAAAATTGATGCCTGCTTGGCCATCAGATGATATAGATGTTGATTCCCATAGGGAATCTGAAATATTTGTCCTGAATGAGCAAATTTATACCAATATAAATGGACCGTTATTGGACATTATAAATTTTCCAGCTAGCTCATTCTTGGTTGCCAGCGTTTCGCCCTCGTGTGCTAGGGTGGGCTCATCAGTTGGTACCTAGCACACCTACCAATACGTTGGCTAGTGCATACCGTGGAGACCACTGCGTAGGCTAACTGGAGCCACCGGCAGTGCCAATGCACTAAGAGACCTTGTCTCATCACTAAAAATTGATGCCTGCTTGGCCATCAGATGATATAGATGTTGATTGCCATAGGGAATCTGAAATATTTGTCCTGAATGAGCAAATTTATAATACCAATATAAATGGACCGTTATTGGACATTATAAATTTCCCAGCTAGCTCATTCTTGGTTGCCAGCGTTTCGCCCTCGTGTGCTAGGGTGGGCTCATCAGTTGGTACCTAGCACACCTACCAATACGCTGGCTAGTGCATACCGTGGAGGCCACTGCGTAGGCTAACTGGAGCCACCGGCAGTGCCAATGCACTAAGAGACCTTGTCTCATCACTAAAAATTGATGCCTGCTTGGCCATCAGATGATATAGATGTTGATTCCCATAGGGAATCTGAAATATTTGTCCTGAATGAGCAAATTTATAATACCAATATAAATGGACCGTTATTGGACATTATAAATTTTTCCAGCTAGCTCATTCTTGGTTGCCAGCGTTTCGCCCTCGTGTGCTAGGGTGGGCTCATCAGTTGGTACCTAGCACACCTACCAATACGCTGGCTAGTGCATACCGTGGAGGCCACTGCGTAGGCTAACTGGAGCCACCAGCAGTGCCAATGCACTAAGAGACCTTGTCTCATCACTAAAAATTGATGCCTGCTTGGCCATCAGATGATATAAATGTTGATTCCCATAGGGAATCTGAAATATTTGTCCTGAATGAGCAAATTTATAATACCAATATAAATGGACCGTTATTGGACATTATAAATTTTCCAGCTAGCTCATTCTTGGTTGCCAGCGTATTGGTAGGTGTGCTAGGTACCAACTGATGAGCCCACCCTAGCACACGAGGGCGAAACGCTGGCAACCAAGAATGAGCTAGCTGGAAAATTTATAATGTCCAATAACGGTCCATTTATATTGGTATTATAAATTTGCTCATTCATCACAAATATTTCAGATTCCCTATGGGAATCAACATCTATATCATAAGTGGTATGTTCCGAGCTGTCAGCGGAGAGATGGCGTGGAATGACATTAGTAGACGAATAGGTTTGAATGGCGTCCATAAAAGTAGGAAAGATCACCATATGAAGATAATGTTGGAATTCAAGAGGACAAACTGGGGCAAATATTCATTTATAGGAAGGGGAGTTAGGGATTGGAATAACTTACCAAGGGAGATGTTCAATAAATTTCCAATTTCATTGAAATCATTTCGGAAAAGGCTAGGAATGCAACAGATAGGGAATCTGCCACCTGGGCGACTGCCCTAAATGCAGATCAGTATTGATTGAAAAAAAAAGTGCCTGCAAGTTGTGTGTACTAGCCAGGGTGCGTAATCGCGCGGGTGGGGGGAAAGGGAAGGACGTCTCCCCCACCGATGACTTTATCTCAGAGGCTCCCCCACTAAAATTGCCCAGGGGGTTCCTTTCATTATAAAATAAACAGGAAAATGTAGAACCCATAATTTATTACTGAAATTAATGATTTTTACTGGGCATATAGCCTATTCATAAAAACATCAGAAATAATTCAAATGACTGCCAGACCTTGGGCAATGAAACAACGCAGCAGTGGCAACTCTGCACCTGCAGCCTATTGTTGATGTTTCACCCTGGCAAGTCTATCCTCCTTTGTCATTGCTATAAGTAGCTCGAGTTTACACCACTCTTGTACTTCTCGGAGAGGGTGTGTTTCCTATAGGTATCAATAGGACAATATTTACTTGAGCAGGGTACAAACTGACAAATTTGTTCAGTCAACACATAGCTCTGGTAGAGGAAAGTTCCATTAAAAAAGCAATAAAGCAATAAAGCCTTTCTTAAGATAGCTTGTCTCTCATAAACTTCTCAGCTGATTGGAATAGCGTTCTAATGTTTATCATTCCCATTATAACAGCAAAATTCGAACAAAAAGATCTCAAATTTACATTTTTCTGGGTGAGAGGGTAATTTAAATACAGGGGGATTTTATACCCCCCCCCCCAGGTACTGCCTGAAAAAAAAAGTAGTTAAGACCTATGTTCCTTCGGCCCCCCACCACCACTTCCTTCTGGTTTCGCACCCTGTTAGTGGCAATATATCGTATATCTAAATTTAGTGGAATGATGATTTCTTTTTCTGAAGAGCAACGCAGGTGAAGAAATGCGGATGGTAGTTTCAGAAAGAAATTGCGATATGTAGTGTGTAATGTTAATTATTATTTTACTGTGTTATTTACCTTTGTGTGCAATTTTCTAGTGACGCTGTGAATGTTGAGTTGTTCCTTACACTGTACGCTGCGACATATGGTAGTAGGGTTAAAAATCTTGAGAGGTTCCCATTTAGGATATCTATATCTTGTTATATCAGTGTTGTTATGGAGATTTTTCTGTATCACATCATTACCCCACAGCAGCTATATCCGGTATTTATTCATGACGATTTAGGTAACAGTTGGCTTCCTCTTTGATTTATTGGTGTGTAAAAGATTTTCAGGGGTGAGTGACAGTGAGTTTGCATGGGGTCGAATCCTAGGATCTGCAGTCCTCAAAAGCGTTACCGTGGTATCCCCATTTTATCATTAATTAACCTTAATTAATGCTGCTGCATACGTAATCTTATCCCTTTCCCTTGGAGTTGTTGGTGGAAAATTAAACTGCTAGCTGGAATGGAAGAACAATCTTCAGGAATAAATTCTGGCTGTGGAAACTGTAAAAGGTAGTTGCTGGAAAGTAAAGCCAATAACATATTATTAGAATAACCTGTGATGGCCAGAACACGTAAACACGGCACTCTTCATTATTGTCCCCTCCGGTGAAATATACAAAATACAATTGATCGTAGTTACCTGAATAGATTTGTCTTTACATAGAAATCTGTTCCCTGGCAATGCATAAGAATCAACTCAATTAGCCACAGGAACGAAGCTTGTATTACCTGTAGGAGAAATTTTAGTATTCATTGTTAGTGCAGTATGTTTACATTTACAGTAAAATATAACAAAGTGACTAGTGAACACTGCTATTGGGTGAAATGAATTCTCTGAGGCACTACTCGAGGTATTCAACATAGACAATTTTTGTGCCACCTGGGGAACAATAAAAACTGCTAAACATTTAAACCACTCGTTTGACATGGAACTCCCTACAAGGGGCACTCTGGTAAACACCACTCAGTTGTGTCATTAGACAAGACATGCATAGAAAAATAAAGAAAAGGCACTTAAGTAAAGGTTGGTGGCATTGTTCAATGAAATGAGCTGATAGCAGTATTGTATAAATTTTTGTCTTTATTTCAACAGAATTTTCTTCATTTTCCATTTCCAGTCTTCTGAGTAGAAATGTGAATCAAGAACCTCCTCAGTTTCTCTCTCTCCACCACTTCATTCCTTCCTCGAATTTTTTTTTCTACTTTTACTCCACTCTTCTCTGTACTCTCCTTACCGTAGCTATTCACCCCTTTCTGGGCATTCCCCAGTGTCTTTCTCCTATGACTTTCTCTGTAAATACTTACTGTGGAACTCTATCCTCTTCCATTCTCATCATTTGTCCATACCATTTCAGCTTATGTGTCTCTATCTTGCCTTTCAGTTCAGGGAATCCAATTCACTCCCTCATTTCTATGTTTCTGACTTTATTCCTTTATGCCCTCCCTATTATTTCTCTAAGGAATTTCATCTTGGCCTCTTGCATTCTGCGTTCATCATGTTTTTTTGTTGTCCATGTGCCTGGTGCATATGTCAAAATTGGTGTGTAATACATTGGGTGCAAAATTTTCCTGCATTCCGTTAGACGACCCAGTTACAGACTATAAATCTCACACATAGGTTAAACTCATTGGCTTATTCAAGTCTCTATCCAATTTCTTATTTTATTTACCCATCTTCTTCAATTATTCTCCCTGAATACTTGAAGCTTTCCACAACTTCTAATTGTCTTCCAATTACTTCAATATTCCCACTTCCTTCTCTATTACATCTTGTCACCACTATTATCGTACCCTTTTCCACACTTATTTTCATTCCATATTCCTCCATCTCCTGATTCCTTACATTATCTTGTTCTTGTGCTTCCATTTCATCTTCTCCACATATTATTGTCTCATCTGCAAAGAGTGAGGCCTTTGCTTCCTTGGTTCCTATTTTTGTAGTATACCGGTACTCTTATGGATTTCATCCATGATTATAATGAAGATTGGAGGGGATAAAACACATCCTTTTTGAAGTCCTGTTTCTACTTTGAACCAGTTTGTTTGTCCTTTCATAGGATACATACTACTTACTCACTTTTCGTTTATGGCTTTTATAATTGGTTCTTCACCTCTCCCTGCATCCGAGACCACCTGCCATGGTACACTGACATATGCCTTCTCAATATCGATAAATATCATCACTGAATCCAGTTTAAATTCCCATCTGTTCTCCATCACATTCTTTAGGTTCAACAGATTGAAAACTTTTAAAATTATGTTTACACTGTGTAAGGAGTATGACACTGTATGGAAGTGAAACACAGATAATAACTGGTGCCAAGAAAAACAGAGTTGAAGCCTTTTAAATGCCGTGTTATCAGAAGTTCTTGAAGATCAGATTGATAGAACATGTCTCAAATAAAGGGATAGTGAATAAGCTTAATGGGAGGAGAATGGTTTGAGAGAATTTGATCCTGGGAAGGAAAATTTTGATAGAACATATCTCAAAGAACTGTGAACTTGTTCAGTTAGTTTTGAAGCTGATTGCAAAGGATAAAATTGGTAGGAAGATTCCAGTATATGGACCCGGGTGATCAGACTGATATGCAAACCATACAGTCACTGAATTTTCAAGAAAGGTCATCTTGTTATGGTTTCAGTTCCATATAAAACTGTATGTTAGATAGCTATTAATACGATATAAGGTGTCATGTAATACTAGGGGTCCTATGACTGTGATCTTGATATTGACAGATAAGTTACATTATATTATGAAAGTGATCACTGTTTTAGAAATTATGCAAAACTGCAGGTCCTTAGCTTTGATCGAAGTATTAGTCATAGAAAACTTGAGGTCCTATATGTATGATCACAATATCAACAGTCATGTAAAATGTAGGGTTTTTTGGTATGATCATAATATTGATGGTCATTTAAAATGAAAATGTTGTTGCTTAGTCTGTTAACAAACATCATAAGTATCGATGACATTAATAAGGTAATATATTTTTCTGGCTTATGTTTTAGTGTAAGTTCACTGGAAGTAATCAACCATTCCAGTACCTTCTAACTACTTCAGTTTGCAGTGCAAAATGGACCTGGAAGCAAAGATCAAAGAGGAACCAGGCTGGATTGAAGGAAAAACACCTGCATCACTTGTAAGTCTCATTCCAGATAACTTTATAGGGGTCAGAAATTAACCTTTAATAGCTGAATAAGTTTGGCAGGGGCATAATTTTCTATGTGCTTCCTCAGTATTAACACCAGCAGTCACCAATTGCTGAATGAGCAGCTATGCGTAGTACAACTCTGTTTTGTTTATTTGTCTGGGAATACACCACAATGCGCTACACAAATCTGCCAACTCTTAGGAACTTAAGGTTAGGCTTGGATTAGTCTGTACTTTTTACTGTCAGTATTAAAATTACTTTGGTTTAGGGGTTGCAACTTTTTTATTTTTCCGCTTTGATTATAATAGATGATTGCTGGCCGATCTTACTTTAAAAAAAAACTAATATCCTCCTACACTACTGCACCATCATTAGCACCGCATGTTAAAATTTATTACTCCTACCATAATTAGTGTAGAAGAAGTTTAATCACAAATCTTTCATTAGTGTTTTTGAGCCTGGATACACCAGTCTGCTAAACAAAATGTCAACATGTGTGATTATTCTGGGTTACCCTCACATCCACAATGTGCTGGAAGATATTATGTGTTTTAAGGAACGAGCAGATTTGCCTATGACATACGAGGTATGAAATAGCTCAAAATCTGAATGTACGTTCTCTCAAAATAAGTATTTTGCTCAGGTGTTGAATTCTTCTACAAAGACAGAATAGTGATTGGCTCATTTTATTCCTCAAATACAGGTCAGATTCTATGATATATACAATAGAGAACCATGTCTAAGGGCTCTAGAATATATGATTTCTGAGAATAATTTCTTTTATATACCCCTTCTTAGTGGGCTCTGACACTTTAAGGACTTAAGGCACATTAAACAGAACTTTTCTTTCCTCTTTGTCATTATTTCCTTGTCCTTTTTTGCATCCTTTTCAGCCATTCCTTTGTTCAGCTACTGTTCTCTTCTGTATTGAATTTGTTAAGTTGATATATTCTAGAACTTGATACTTTAATTCGCTTTTATTAGTTACTTAACTTACATTAGAATATAAGCTTTTAATCACAGTCCCTCCCCCCTTTAATGCTGACAAGGTTTATGAATCCTAGAGTGAAATTTAAATGTCTCGTAGTACTGTAGATCATAAAAGATCTTCTGAAACTGCAGATATGCACTCCAACACTGCTGATTCTCCACTGACGGTGTCCTCATCCCTTCAGTTCTTCACAGAACACTACATGCTTATAGTAGTAAAATATTTCATTTCTAGCTGCTTTGCTACATCACACCTTTCACTGTTATATGACTGTGATAAGTCAGCTTCTTTCATGTTTATGTTTTTTATTTTACACTTGGAAGCATTGAAATATGCTGTTTGAAACAGAACTGTATTAATGTTTTATGTAGCCCCTGTGATCTCAGCAAAACCATAGTAGAGAATGTGATTCCATTATTTCAAGTAACTTTAATCTATCTATAAACAAACTCTATGCTGAGAACAAAAAATCATTTAGAAATGTTGTAATGCTTCTAATTGGTTCAGACAACTTTTATGATTTCATTGATATCATTAAACATATGAAAACAGTTCATACAGTTTAGTGTTTATGCCTATGGCTGCTTTCTTCCAAATTCCGTGTGAGATAGCCCCAATTCCATCCTTGGTATTATATCTTGTGATATGGCTAGAAAACGTTATCATTTTATATTTTGTTCTCAGTCTCATCCTTTCTCTGCATAAGCAGTGAGCAAGAATAGTAACACCTTTCTCAGTGCAGCCTTTGGTTTTAACAATCCTCTGCTTGAAGAAATCTTCCTTAAACATTAGTGAAATTATGAAAGTAACTGTAATACTGGAAATTAATGAATTAACATGCTCATTTGTTAGTGATTGTATTTGTAGACATGTGTTATGAGCACACCTAATATATAACTTATTTTCCACAGGAAAATTTTGAACATGTATCAGAAGTGATACCTCTGAAAGAAGAAGTTAAATCAGAGTTAACCGAGCCAGAGTCATTGCAGGAAAACTCTCTTGAGGTAATGTACATAATTTGATAAGCCATCATCAGATAATGGAATAGGTAAGAAAGTGGCTCAACAGATACCGGGGTTTGATCCATCTTTGTGGTGCATATGATTGACAGTCCTACTGATAATATACTTTCCAGTGCTCTAGTATTGGAGTATTGTGCAATCATCCACTGACAAGAAGACTGCCTTCCTGATCTATGATTGGATTAATAGTCTTTATACGAGTTGTTAGTTTCCTGCACAATATTAATATAATATTTGTGTACAGGGTTCAGTTCCGATACAAAGAGTGGACTTTAATTTCACTCTGTGGGTTGTTTACAACAATCTCAGATAATTATAAGTTACAAATCTCATGACTGGTCCATATTGAAATGTACATTAATTCAAAAATGTTACAAAAGTTTATTGAAATCCACGTATTCAATATGCAGTGGGGTCTTAAAATTAAGATTTATATATTGTAATACTAATTTAAGTGGACATGTTTCGCCCATTGTTTGGGCATCGTCAGCCGTGAACTCATGCCTAAGGGATTAAAATCATGATCCTGATTACTCTAGTCAAAATGTTACATAGAGGACCGTATGTTATAAAAAGGAGTAAACTTGTAAGTTCACAAACGACAATTTACACATTAAAGACACATCTAAAAAATCATTGATGAGAGGATGTGAGTATGTGTTATAAGAGTGGTCCATTCTTTGTTGGTGTTGTGATAAGTGTCCATCACTCTTCTGAGGTGATATATCAGACTCGTGACAGCTGCTTCCCAGATTCCACCAAAGTGTGGTGCTCTCAGGAGGGGTGAAATGCCGTGTCAGTCCCATGCCTGCGGTTGTGTGAAGAGTTGGTTTTCTGAGGGTTGTTTTAGAGAAAGGCCTTGATTTCTTTAGCTACTCCGAGGAAGTTTGTGCCATTATCGCTGTAAAGTAACTGTAATACTGGAAATTAATGAAATAACATGCTCATTTGTTAGTGACTGTATTTGTAGATGTGTGTTATGAGCATACTTAATATATCTTATTTACCACAGGAAAATTTTGAACATGTATCAGAAGTGATAGCTCTGAAAGAAGAAGTTAAATCAGAGTTAACCGAGCCAGGTTCGATCCAGGAAAACTCTCTTGAGGTAATGTACATAATTTGATAAACCATCATCAGGTAATTGAAATGGTTAGAAAATAGCTCAACAGATATCAGTGTTTGACCCTTCATTTCAGTGCACATGATTGATAGTCCTACAGAAAATACACTTTTTTATGAGATTGATGGTTTACTTACCTATTTTCACTTTTCCTTTGAGTTGTTCCATGATCTTGCATTATGAATTATACAGCAGTTAGGATTCTTCCAAAGACCTCTACTTTCTATCATTTGAGAGCTGGTATCAATCCTACTAATATTTTTGAATTCGTAAATAGTTTTGAACACAATGTATGTATAAGGTACATTGTTTTGTTACTGTTACAGGATATTTTGCTAGTTGTTTCCAAATGAAACTCCTTTGTTATCTTATTGATTATATTAGTTATTGATTTCTAGATAATACAGTAATTTGTTGATACAAGTTGCTGGTGATATGCTTGTTTACTATGAGCATTCGCTTAATATACTACACACATTGTAGCCATCTCGTGGCAATTGACCTAATGACCTAATGTGGTCTGGGTGTTACTTGTCCATTGTGACTGATAATTTTACTTAAACATACAATGGAATAAATAAGCCATTCAAGAGTTATTTTGCTTTCCTGTTTCATACTTAATAAGAGATAGCGTTTGTGATAGGCCTTATAATTTCACCATTACTCACCTGAAAATTCGTTGCATGAATGAATTCATCATTATCAGGATGCACATTTGATCACTGTCTTTGTCCACTTCATAGCATGAGTGTCATCTTCTTTCAGTATGACTATGTTGTTATGGGGTATTTCACTGCCCATTTATTGAGATATTCATTTCACCATCTCTTCCAGGAGTTTTGGGTTAGCTGCTGAAAATATAGCTATGTGGGCAAGGTTGTGATGAGAGGGGAAGTATAATCATGATCATGGAGTGTAGTAATTGGCTCTCCTATAAGGAAATGGGATGTAGTTTGGTAAGAAGTGTCAAAAAGGTCATCATTTAGCTTTGGTGATAGGATGTGAGTATGTGTTGTAAGAATTGTCCATTCTTTGTTGGTGAAGCGATAAAAATCCATCACTCATCTGAGGTGTTATATCAGAATCTTGACAGCTGCTTCCTAGATTCCACCAGAGTGTGATGCTGCACAAGGGATGAAATGCCACGTCAGTCCCATGTCTGCAGTTGTGTGAAAAGATGGTTTCTGAGGGTGGTTTTGCAGAAAGGCCTTGATTTCTGTAGCTGCTCCGAAGAAGCTTGTGCTGTAGTTGTTGTAAGTGTTCAGGGGTTGACCTCTATGAGAACTAAGTCTATAAAGTGCAGAGAGAAATGTTGTGGTGATATCAGGTATCATGTCTATGTAGACAGCCTTGGTAGCTGGGCAGTCTGGTCTTGTTCAATTTCACAAGATTTTTCATTAGAATTTGGCCAACAGTTTTATGGAATGGGTAATTCTGGGTTACAGGCACCATTTGTGTATTTCACATTAATTGTTCTGAGGTATCTGCATTCATCATAGAACACTTGAGACGTGTATCAGTGTGGTTTCTTTCTGTCCGCCTTGCTGATGAGATCCTAAACTTGTCCCTCAGAGAGTTGAGTGTCATGATGAAATAGTCGAAGGTGTTCCGCCATCATAATTATATTTGTGAGATGATACAGAATTTCTAAATTTTTTACTCCACTGTTATTGGAGTCTTCCGTCAACAAGAAGATGGCCTTCTTTATCTATGATTGGATTTATAGTCTTTATACTGTATGAGTTTTTAGTTTCCTACACAACATTAATCTAACATTTGTGTAGAGCGTTCAACTCCTATACGAACAGTGGACTTTATTTTCACTCCGTGGGTTGTTTACGACAATCTTAGATAATTATGTGTTACAAATCTCATGACTGGTCCATATTGAAATGTACATTAATTCAACAATGTTACAAAAGTTTATTGAAATCCACGTATTCAATATGCATTGGGGTCTTAAAATACAAATTATATATTGTAATACTAATTTAAGTGGACATGTTTCGCCCATTGTTTGGGCATCATCAGCCGTGATCTCATGCCTAAGGGACTATAATCGGGATCCTGATTACTCTAGTCAAGGTGTTACATAGAGGAATGTGTGTTATAAAAATGAGGAAGCTTGTAAGTTCACAAACGACAATTTACACAATTAAGACACGTTTAAAAAATATTTGGTGAGAGGATGTTGTGTTATAAGAGTGGTACCTTCTTTGTTGGTGAAGCGATAAGAATCCGTCACTCTTCTCAGGTGATATATCAGACTCTTGACAGCTGCTTTCCAGTGTGGTGCTGCAGGAGGGATGAAATGCCATGTCAGTCCCATGACTGCAGTTGTGTGAAGAGTTGGTTTTATGAGGGTTGTTTTGCTGAAAAGCCTTGATTTCTTTTGCTGCTTCAAAGAAATTTGTGCCATTATCACTGTGAATGTTCAGCATACAGCCAGCAGTGCATAAGCTCAATGTTCCGCCCATCTCCTCTCCTCCGCCACACCCCCTTCCATCAATTACACACAGATACAATACAAGAAGTGCAACTGTCATTGGTTCTGATGCTGCAAAGGCAACTAGTTCCCACCAGAAAGGTCGACGGGGTGAGTAATTTTATACACAGCGTTTTTCGTCAAATTTTACCCTTTGTGCTCTAATCTTAAAAATCCTTCTAGCCTCCTCTCCTTACAGATTCTTTACCACACATCCCTCAGTATTCGATTTCAACATTGAAGCTGTAGCCAACTTCTAGCACAAGCATCCCCATTTGAATAATAGGACAAGAGGAGGCTATCACATCAGCTAGTAAAGACACACACATTAACACACAGTCGTGAACCTTTTTTCACGCCTTCAACAAAAATAAGAAGACTATGGTCTCACCAAACATATACGGGATTAACAGGGTGTCCCCCCTTATGAAATACTATTAACCGGGGAATGTCAGGGAATTCCAGAAATAGTGAGAAAACCAGGAAATGTCAGGGAATTCGGAAAATAATCTGGAAATTCGTTCTTCTGCCAGATAAAATGGACATACCCTATTTGTCCGTTAATAGAAGCAATTTTTCAATTTTTGTAAGATTAATCTTGGGCATGTCTTTTATGCCAGGAGAAAATTGTAAAGAAACCTGAATAAACATTAACAAAACCAAGTTTGATCGCGAATATGAAGTAACCAATATCTTCAATAGCTATATGAATAGCATATAGCAGGCAGTAGCGACTATGTTCGATCGAATTTTCAATGTTTTGATCTGCTTACTATTGTATATTCTGTGTTGTTGGGGAATGGTCAGGCCTATATTGCGTTCTCAGTTTTCTAATTGCTTAAATTTATGGCTTCCACAGCAAAATATGCATATAGACAAAATTCCACTACCCAACAAATTACTGTGTTTGTTTACTATGTAATGACGTGTGTGATAGTCACTACCTCATTAAATGTAAAAAGAGAAAAGACACCGACTCAATGCAGGAAAATGTGAAATTTGCTTAAACTGAATACTCCTTCGAGTGCTCATTATTATTATTATTATTATTATTATTATTATTATTATTACAATTATGAAATGTGCTGATGTTGGTAAACCTTGTGTAAATGTGTAATGCACCGTGACATTGTTCGAGTCGCGCCATGTTGAGTTTCTAACCTGTCTGATGAAATGGTTGGTGATGAACATCAGTGAGTGAGGCTCCACAGTAATCAAGTGATTTGAAGGTGTTATACATCAGTGGAAGTGATAGAAACTTGCGGAAGTGTTACGTTTGTATTTACAAATCGATATACCCATATGTTTTGTCGGTGTTGATCTTTTTCCTCCAAATTTGCAATGTAAAGAAAATGGGGAAACAATGGAGTTGGAAGCCCAGCCACTACCAGTGCTGCCAACGTAGACCGCCTCGTGATGTGCGTGCTGGAGGACTTCATTAACTCGGACAGCTTCTTTGAAAAAATTTGTGCAGGCCATTTCGACCCGCATGACAGAAGTGGTTATAAAAGAACTTGAAAAGAGTTTAAATTTTAATATCGAAGCATTTTGAGAGTTAATTGAAAAACATGGTAAGAAGGAGGCAGAAATCCACAAACTGAAGGAGGATATGGATGCCAAGTGCAATTCATTGGAGCAGTACAGAAGGAGAAATAATGTAAGAAATTTCGGCATCCCTGAATGTTCGAACGAAAACTGTGATAAACTAGTGCTCAACATGTGCAAAGTAGTAGGTGCAGATGTTAGACTTAGGGCCTGTACTACGACAGCCAGATAAAAGTGTGGTATAAATTTATTTGGCAGTTTGGACATTTAACTGGAAGTTCGGTTGAAACCGCGTACTACGACTTTCGTTTATGTGCATTCTGGGAAAGTGTTCTCGAGTCTAGCTATGCCGAAGTTGGAGAGGCTGTTAACGCTCTTATCTGTGACTTAGCTCTTATTGGGGACGCTACTGTAAAGAATCATGATGGCTACTCATGATGATGAATGTACATCTGCATGATGCTGTGCGAAATTAAGTTGCTACAATGTAATTTGTATATATATATTTATAAAGTATATCATGCTTCCTGTCCAGCTATCACAGAATTCTTAAAGATTTCCCAAGCTAGCAAGTTGTTGCTACTGAGTATATGAGTAGTGCACAAGCAGACAACCGCAAGCTTCGTGGGTAGCCGTGGTCGTTAGGGCAGCAAAGTTTGCTGATAATCAGTTTTTCGTGGGTTCGAGTCCCAATAGTCTAACATTTTTTTACCTTGTAAGTGGTACCAATATAAATGGTCCGTTATTGTAAGTGGTAGTCGGTAGGGTACTAGAGGTGATAGCACACATTTCCTAATCATTAAAATGCGTGTCAAAAGCGTGGGTTCTATTCCAAATCTATCCACGATGCACGTATGGAGTAAAGGTATACGACGTTGTTCATGGCGATTCGTCCGTCGAATGAGGATGTTACGGAGGTTATATTTCTTTTACTTCATGACAACTTGCTACCAAAGTATTTACGCTAAAGTGAGATAAATGCTTGCCAGTTACTATTCTCACATTGTATTGAAAAGAAAGAAACTAACTACTTATTAAATGAGCAAACCATTTTTGAATTAATAATAAAATTAATGATCCCACGCTGCACAGTGGCATTAATTACGAATATAAACCTTACTTTCGTCGTAACGTGCAACCTCGTAAATAGTACTAGACAAAAAAGATACATAACCTGAATCTTAACTTTTGCGTCCAGGTTACATTTTCAGTCTTTTTATTTTCTATAACAGTTTCAGTTTTGTTATGCAGTTAATTAATTTTAACATTTCTTCATACCTATGTGTATATTTCAGTCCTAATTCTGTTTTTGACCTGGACTTTGACATTATAGCTTAATAAGAGTCTGATATTGGATTCTAGTAATACAATTTCAAAAGGAATAGAGCTAAACAAATTAAAACACCAGGGAACACGTATACCACCGTGCTAAATTTCACTATATTTTCAGTAACGTTATTACCAACCCAATAAAAATGTTACTACATCTTCCGCATTACAATACCGTCGTTAAAATCCGTTGGTAGTACGCAAGAAGATATTTAACTTCTAGTTTGCAAAACTGCAGCCTACGTATCTGGCTGTTTATCTGATAGTCGTAGTACAGGCCCTTAATGACATTGATAGGTGTCACAGAGTAGGACCTTGATTACCAGAGAAAACAAGGCGTATCCTAGTGATATTGGTGTCTTATCAGTCACAGCAAGATGTCTTCACTAGGAAAACGAAGCTTATCCACAACAATCCATGAAGATTTTACGGCTATCAGAATGTCCATCTTGAAGAGAGCAATCCAGTGTTTTGTTCTTACAAACACTTGAACTGCCTCAGGAGACATCGTAATCAAGAAGGCGGACAGGATGGAATTAAGAGTGTGCCAGTTAAAGGAACTTCCTATGGCATAAGCTTCTGTTGCAGTGCTGCCTTATCACTTGACAGTGTGAGTCAACTCCCATCCTTTACCGGAAGTCGCAGCTGAGAAGCTAGCTTTTTAAATTTTTTTTTCAAGTAACCTTATCTATCTATTTAGGTATCTATCATCTATCTACGTATCTATCCATTTACCAAATTTATCTATCTATCTAAATATCTATTCGCTTATCTGTCTTCTTATCCAACCACCTGTCGATCTACTTACTCTTTAATAAAATTTTCCTAACTGGATCTAATTTAAGTCAGGCCTCTGTATTATGTCTACATAGATCTAACATCAACACTACATAGAATAAGCTCCTACTTGAGTATTCTGTATGCCTAATCTGCTGTTGCACGTTATCACTATTATTATTATTATTATTATTATTATTACTGATAATTTAATTATCTAAAATATATTAATTGCTGACCATTCATAGGATGTAGTCGCATGCTGTGTTCTAGTTAGTTTCATGTTAGCAGTTGGTTTATTTATTTAGCGTATGGCTTTACAGATACAACACACAATGATTTTGAAAGACAAACTATATATTTATATCCAGGTTATTTATATAGCTAACTGTCTCTGGAAGCGCATGGGCACTGATATCACCACTGTACTTTCTTTTTGGACATTCACTGATAATTTGCAGGATGGTCTGTTTGGAGGCACCACAGTCGCAGTTAGGCGTAGGAATTCTTTTCCACTTGTAGTGGAAATCTGCGCAGTTACCATGGCCCGATCGTATCCTGTTACGAGTAGACCAGGTTTTCCTAGGAAACTCAAATCTAGGTGGCAGTGACGGTCCTATGTGTGGCAAAGTTGACTCAGGCCTAGTATCTTGTCTTCCCTGCCATTCCTTAGTAATATTGAAGTCGGTATTCTTCAGTTCTACTGCAGTTCTTAATGGTGGATTTTGGGACCTTAGACGGTTCAGATAAACATCAGCGATGTCGTCATGTATTGGTAATTGGGGATTACTTATTAATTTCTTAAATTCCCTGAGGAGAGCGTTTTTACGTTGAAGATCTGGTGGGGAGATATGGATGAGAATAGGTAGACAGTATGTGGGTGTAGACCTTATTGTGCCAGTGACAAGTCGCATAGTAGTGTTGAGCTGCGTATCTATGAGGTTGGTTTGAGGGCTATTCAGCCAAACAGGAGCGCAGTACTCAGCAGCCGAGAACACAAGTCCCAAGGCGGTGCATCGAAGTAAAGTTGCTGTTGAACACCAAGTTTTACCACATAATTTTTGAATTACGTTGTTGCAAGTTCTTACTTTGGATTGGACGTTACGAAGGTGTTGTCTAAAGGAGAGTATTCTATCTAAGGTAACTCCTAGGTATTTAGGGAATCTATTATGTCTTGATAACTGATTTCCAATGTACACCTGCAATTGTTTGTTAGCCATCTTGCTGTTTAGATGGAAACAGCATACTTCTGTTTTATTGGCATTAAGTGTAAGTCTCCACAATTTAAAGTACTGTACCAACACTTTTACGTCGTCCATTAAGGTCATCTTGGATTTCTCGAATGTTGTATCTCTCGTTGCAATAGCACAATCATCGGCATATCCAAATTTTCTTGAACGTGTGGCAGGCATGTCTGAGATATATAGGCTAAATAAGATTGGAGCAAGAACAGAGCCCTGTGGAAGTCCATTATTTAGTGATCTATTGGTGCTTACAGTATTCCCCATATGTACTTGGAAAAGTCTTTGTCTTAGCATATTATTCAAGAGCCAGGCAGTCGTCTTACATGGTACCACTTTCAGAAACTTGAAGAGTAGGCCATCCTTCCAGACTGTATCATAGGCTGCTGTCAGATCAATAAAAGCCACTGATGTCTTAAGTTTTCTCTGATAGCCTGCTTCTATGTAAGTTGTAAGAGACATTATTTGGTCTGTAGTGCTTCTGTTCGATCTGAATCCTGCCTGCTCCACTGGGATTTTCTCGAGGATCTTTGGGCCAATTCTATTGAGAAGGAGCCTTTCTAGTAATTTATATGTCACACTAAGCAGGGCAATAGGTCAATAGCTCTCTGGTTTACCACTGGATTTGCCTTTCTTCAAGATGGCTGTGATCTTTGTTTGAATGGCTTTGGTAATTGCCCACTCTGTAGGATGTTCGTGAAGAAGGTGGACAACCATACTCTAGCTCTATCCCCACAATGAGTGATAAATTCTGGGTGAATACGATCCACACCTGGTGCTTTGCCTGGCTTGATATCAGCAATTGCAATAGTTATCTCATTCTCAGTAAAAGGTCTAGAGTACTCCGATATATCTGGGACACTGTCCTTCAGGATTTTCAGATTCTTCTTTATTCGTTTCGTGAATACTTTGTCCCTGTTCTGTAATGCATATCACAAACAGCCGAAATCCCTGTGACCATAGCAATACTTACCTTGTCACACTTCCCCTTGTGCACCCATCCCTTCAACCTGTCTACCTGCTAGTCCATTGACCCGAACTCCATCCCTTGAAGCTACAACACACATTCTCCAGTCAGCCGTAGATAGACATAAAAGTGCACTTGACATATGTCACCTTAATGCCCAGAGTTTAGTTTCTCAAACTCGTATAGATGAACTAAAAGTGATATTCATACCACTGTCCTTTGATATAATCTTATGCAGTGAAAGTTGGTTGAAAGTCAAATATCAGGCTAAGAATCTGGAATTACCGGGATACTGCCTTCTGAGGAATGACAGACTTGGCAAAGGGGGAGGTGGGGTCTATGCTTTTGTTTCTTTGTGCTTTAAACCTCAAATTATCTGTCAGTCGCCTCAACAGTATGAGCGAAAACATGAGTACATGTTCATATTGATGCAGGTCTCTACTGTGAAATGCTTAGTAGATGCTGTATACAAGCCGGATAAATCTCGCCATCTGAATGACTTAGAGACTGATCTTAACAGACTGTTACCTATATGGGAACATCTTATAATGATGGGCGACTTCAATACAAACCTTCTAGATCCAGATTCATCTGAAACCACCCATCTATTGAATACATTTCAAGCATGCAGTATGGCGATCCTGCCAATTTCCCCCACTCAGCACACTAAAACCACACACATTACTGGACCTGATAGTAACGAACCACCCTGACAGAGTATTATATCATGGCCAGACGTCTGCTCCCTGACTGTCAGCCCATGACATTATCTTTATGTCTTACGCACTGCAGTGCCCCAGACATAAACCTAAGTACGTGACTTACAGAGTGGGTAGGGTCTGACACATTCCACTCTGACGAGTCTAGTGTCAGACCTAAGACAAAATGCTGGTTAATAGAGCAATCGCCTGAAAAGCCATACATTCATTTTTGATCAGATACAGAGACTATAGCCGTATTGACAATGAAAACTTACTGGAAGGCTCTTTTATGATGCCGTTTGGCAGGATATAACTCATAAAACTAACATTGACGACATGATCACACTTTCAATAACATAATACTACATACTTTTGACAAACATGCCCCTCTATGAATAGCATGCACCTGTAAAAGACTCTCTCCATGCCTAAATGATGATATTAGAGCAATGATGCCTAAGCGTGATCCAGCTCATAGGAAATATAAACATTACCCGATGGAGGAAAACCTATCTAGTACAAATGACTACATAATAAAACGACTCACACAGTAAGAAACGCTCGACTACATTACGCCCATGACCTTATAAAACCTGATGTAAGACCCACTACCTTACGGAAGTCAACGCGACTATTTGGCTTAAATAAACTAGACAAGGTAGACAATTTTGAGATTTCTCTTGATGAATTGAATGATCACTTTGTATCCTCCCATGTTCAATTAATCGAAGAAAATATTTTGAGGGCAAATAACAACACACCACCCATAGGCAGAGACAAATTTTATTGTACTTATGTCTCACCCCTGCAAGTGAAAGCGGCTATCTTGCGAATTAAAACTAAATCCACAGGGTTGGACAAACTATGTCGACGCCATTATTACAGCATTGACATTCATATTCAACTTCTCCCTTCAAGACAGTGTATTTCCAAATGTCTGGAAAATGGCCCTGGTACAGCCTTTACTGAAAATAATATCTCCTACACTAAACTGTAACTTCAGGCTTATTAATATACTGTCTATAACAGCCAAGAGACTCGAACACATGATGCACAATCAAATCACAAACTATCTCAACGACCATGACATACTGGACCCACACTAGTGAGGCTTCCGCCGAAACCACAGTTCGTGTACTACCTTACTAAGCCTGACTGAAAGACAGGCTACTGATGAGCAAAAACTGACAATTCTAGTCTTATTGGACTTCAGCAAAGCATTCGACTCTGTAGACCATGAGTTGCCCCTATCCAAACTTTATTGCCTAGGATTCTCCTACAGTACTCTGAAATGGATGGGAGCCTATTTACATGAACGTCAGCGTGTCGTTCTGTCTATGTCAATGACTTAGCTAAAGAGCTGACACATTGTAAATTTCACATTTATGCTGACAACGTACAATTGTACATCCATGCAAAACCAACAGATGTTTTGAAAGCAATTGAGCAAATTAACATGGATCTAGAGGCCATAAGCAAATGGTCTTTCCAGCACGGACTTATTATAAACCCCAAAAAATCCTAAATCATTGCATTTGCCCATCCAAGACTTATTTCCAGTAATTACCGCATGTCCATCCCTGATGTATGACTTCAGTATGAAGCTTTACCCTCTTGCAAGAGGTAAACAATCTCAGAGTGATCATTAACCAGCACTTCTCTTGCAAGAGGTAAACAATCTCAGAGTGATCATTAACCAGCGCTTCTCTTGCACGGATCAGGCAATATCTGTGAGTAGATGACTTTTTGCAATGTTGCACATATTAAACAATTTCAAATTTACTTTCCCGTTCAGTTTAAAGATGAAACTATTTGAAGCCCTCGTATTTCCAATATTCAATTATTGTGACGTAGTTTACACAGACGTGAAAACTGAGCTTTGAGATAAACTACAATGTGCACAGAATGCCTGTGTAAGATTTATATGTAATCTGAAATATTTAGATCATCTTACCCAGTCTTACGTCGACCTCGGATGGCTACGCCTTGAAAATAGATGCAAGCTGCATACCCTGACTTCATTGCACCAAATCTTGACCTTACAATCCCCATCCTACCTGTATGAACGATTTCATAGCCTCCCTGAATACCATGTGTAAAACATCAGGGTGCTGAGCTCGACATTGCTCGCTATTCCTAAGCATAGATCCTCAACCTACAATTCCTTCACTGTTGTGGCCAGCTGTGAATGAAACTTCCTTCCGGAGGAGGTCAGAAGGATATCACACCTGGGAAGATTTAAAAGTATGTGCTCAAAATATCTCTATGAAACGAGCTCGTAGTGCGACAGATTTCTTTTTCCTTCATCTTCTTCTCCTTCTCATCCTGGCCTTTCTTCTTCATCTTCTTCTGCTTATTATTATAATATCATTCATCAGTAGTATTAGAGAGTACTCAGCTGTATTTCCCTGCATAGTTAACCTTATCCCGATCCCCATTTTATAATGTTTTTTTCCGACAATAAAAATCCGAAAATTGTAACATTTGTCAGTGTAATATATTTCTGAATTGGACAAATTAATTGCAAATATTAGGTTTGTCTGTATTATTATTATTTTAATTATTATTAGTATTATTATTGCAATTCGTTGTATGTTTATTTTTTAGCAGTTATTATATTATTATACGTAGGAAATATTAATTTATATTGTGTTTTATAATAGATATTTTATGTACAGTGTGGTAGCACAGTAGCATAGTAATTTGTTTGTCTCTTTTTAATTCAGTATTCAGAAATGTTAATTTTATATTATTTATGTATTTCACTGGTTAAGTGTAAGACAGGGCCCATGCCAGTCATTAGCTGCAAATACTTTATTTTTTTCAATATTAATGTATGTATTCTTATTTTAGTGTCGGATATTGTTAGGAAGTGCATACACTATGTTAGTGATAGTGAAGTAGATACTATTTTGAAGCTGTTACAGTTTGGGATTTTTTTGCCTCTGTTTATCCATTCCACAAATTTATCAACATTAGGTAGGTTATCGAGAGCACGTCCAGTGACTTTCGAATTTTCAAGCTATCTTATAGCACAGTATTTCAAAGGAAGTACGTTTGAACCTGAATAATGTCTTGCAGGAACATATCAAAACAAGAAGTGAAGTGCACGAAGAAACTCTGCAATATTCTACTGGGTTTCTTTTACTTGCATTTTATATGAATTGTGCACAGTATGCAAGCCACAAGGTCCAATGTTCACTAAAATAGGAGCATCTGGATCATCATTTAATAAATTACTGATATCCTGAAGGCACTTTTTATTAACATTTGGACCATCCATTGAAATTTGTTAGAGTTCTTTAGATTGAGTCCTTGCAGTGCTTGCAAAAAAAAAAAAAAAAAAAATTAACAAATTCTAGGATGTAGAGTGACCAAGAAACACAGAATCAAAATAAGAAGTGCATACCTCATTAGTATCAGGATTGAAACCGCAAACTACAAGGTCCATTTGGCCCATCTGAGAAACTTTATTCAGTGAGTCATCAAAACCAATGGTGAAACGTACGCACTAACTGCACATCTCAAGAACTTGTTTATGAAAATAGGCAGCCAAACCATGAGTGATTGTATATGCAACTTTCGTTTTGTGCAGTTGAACTTTCAAAGTGATTTCAGAGTCTGGAAACATTACAGGGAACATACATACACTAGCCTCACTGGCTCGTAAATAATGGTATTATATGACAGTATGCATGCACCATATAATGTCAGCTTTGGTTACTTGCTCTCTTGAAGGGTAATTCTGTAGACATCTCGCCTATGGTGAACCTTCTGTAATGGAAGTAGAAGAATTGGAGTCATATGTGATAGAGTTCATTGTGTAGCTGTGGTAGGCAGAGGACAATTTGTGTTTGCAGCCAGGGTATTACGGCCACTTTGTTGCTGAAAGAATTAGAAGAACAGAAGCTCCACAGTCTTTGGTGTCTATAGACAAAGGAATTTCTTCGCTGCAGCAGTAATGGTAAACAATTCTTTTAAAATCTTAAATTGAATTTAATTAGAATAAATTCAACTTCTAAGTTTCTAAATTTAATTTGCACATTAATTGCTCATTTATTTTTTGGATCTTAAGTTTTCAAAATGTATTTTAATATTGCTTTCATAGCTGGAAACTTCCTTTATAATTTTTTTTTTTGTCATTGTGTGTCAGGGAAAAACTGGTTTTTTTGTCTGGAAAACAGGGAAATGTCAGGGAATTTCAAAATCTGGATTTGGTGAACACACTGTTTAATAACAGTAACAACTCAATCAGTCACACAGGTGTACACTCTCTGATAACACTATAAGCTTCTTACAAGAATATTCAATGTCATCTTTCAATGATAAAACAACTTAAGGTTCATAGTAACCATTCTATGACTTCAAATTGAGTTGCCGTAAACCAGGTTCCATTCATATTTTAAACTTGTAACTTGAGGCCATAATTTTAGCCATAGACTTTCTTATTGTTCATGTAAATATAGACAGATTGGCTATTTTTAAAATTGTTTTAAAGATATCAATGTAAAACTCCACCAATATTAACCATTATTCTCACACATTTTTAGACATGCATTAATTGTGTAAATTGTCATTTGTGAACTTACAACAAGTTTCCTCATTTTTATAACACATGTTTCTCTATGTAACACTTTGACTAGAGTAATCAGGATCCTGATTTTTATTCTTTAGCATGAGATCACGGGTGATGATGCCCATGCAATGGGCGAAACATGTCCCGTTAAATTAGTAAGACAAGATGTAAATCTTAATTATAAGAACGCTATGTGTACTGAATAGGTGGATCTCCAATAAACTTTTGTACCATTGCTGAATTAATGTGAGATAATTCGCAAACAACATACAGCTACTCTCCATACCTTGTTTAATCTTGCAACTTTTACTATGAACAGATCACCATGCATGACTGTAAGAAGCATTAGTGGCATGTTTTGAATTGGGAGATTAATTTGAACATTACGTTTTCATTTTGGGATAGTCCAGGGATCTTGATTCAACCATCTAGGACTATGGCAACAAACTGTATTGTTGATGATTATGTTCATTTGTAGTTGTCTTGTCACTAAGTCAGCGTGTTTCCCCTATTCTTTTTTACTTGTTTCAATTTTTATGTGATAGGTAGCGTTCTTCAGTGCGCTTCATTTAAATGCACGGGGTTGAGGTGTACCTCCCGGTACAATTATCGTTATCAGTGTGTATGTGTTTTGGCACTTAATTGTTTAATTGCCTAGCTGAGTAGCTCAGGCGGTTAAAGTGCTGGCCTTATATTTCTTATTGTGCATGAATGTTGAGTATTCAGTACGGCAGCAACTTGGATCTTCAAAATTATTATTTCAAACTTTTCAAACGTTTGAGTGTAGTTATTAAGACTTAAAGCGAATTTTGTTGTTGTCGATGACCTCCACCACCCCGTGAAAGGAAGTCGAACTTGATGTGTTTCAATTAAACACACAAGCTTTTAATGTACAGTCATTTAGTTCGCATGCTCGTTTCATGCACGTGTGAAGAAGCCACTGGTGCGATTCCTAGTCTGGTCGGTGATTTTTTACATTTCTTTTGCTCGAAGGTTTATTTATTTATTATTTTTATTTATTGTCTTGTTTTATATGGCGGGACTCAGGCTATGAAGCCTGCTATTCTGTCCGACCATACATACACCTACATGAAGTATACAAGAATTATCTACAGTTTAATATCTTAAGGTATCAATTAAATGTTTTAATTAATCTAATACTTAGCTATGATCTAATCCTACTATGTTGTAAGAAATTATTATTATTCATTACCAGGTTTGACAGAGTTTCTTAAAGTGGAGGTGTTTTGACACGCTCCTAATTTCAGCAGGTAGGGAATTCCAAATTCGACTGGCGGCGACTATAAATGATCTGCTGTAGCCAGTTGAGCAGTGAATGGGAGTGCTTAGTACTGCTGTAGATGATGATCTGGTAGGAATACTAGAAGGTGATGCTAGGTAATGGAATTGTGTGCCAAGGTATTCAGGTGTCTTAAGGTTCAGTATACGATGTAACAGGGAAAGAGTGTGTAAATTTCGTCGCTCTCTTGAGCGTAGCCATGAAAGCCTATCAAATGCGGGAGAAATATGGCTAAACCTTGGTATATCTGAAATAAATCAAACGCATGCGTTATGTGCCTTTTGGAGCTTGATGGAAAGTGAGGCGTTCAGGTTACTGTATACTACGTCACAGTAGTCGTATATTGGCATTACCATACATTGGATAAGCAGTTTTCTTACATTTTGGGGGAGTAAATCTCTGAGGTTTTTAAGGGAATGTAAGGAATAAAACACTCGCTGACATATACTTGTTATATGATAGTTCCAACTAAGGTTTTTATCCATTATCGTCCCTAAGTTTTAAACTGTGTCTTTGAATTGTAACTGAGTGCCCCTTAATGTTACTGAGTGGGTATGGATGTCTGTAAGTCGTGCGTGGATTTTTTGGGTAGCTAAAAGAGTACACTGCGATTTTTGGGCATTGACTTTTAGTGCATGGTCATCGGTCCACCTACATATTCTTCCTAGGTCGTCATTCATATTATTTATTGCAGTCGGTAAGTCACGATGATGTGCATGTGTATATATCTGTATGTCGTCTACGTACACATATTATTGACAATGTTTAATTACTTGTGTTAGTCCTGAAGGTTGTGGGTTTTGATTCCTTTAGCTGTTATGTTGGTTTGATTACCAGGCGGCCTGGTGATTTTTTTATTTGCTCGCTTCTCTAATGTTGGTTACCAAGTGATGTAAACCAGCAGGCAATTACACGTCTCCAGGGTTCAAATCTGTAGCCTAGAGCTCAATGTGCGAACAATAAACTTTGTACTCCGTGTCTTACCAAATAAGTTACTTCGGAGTCTAGTCAACTTGCTCGTACCGCCAATGTTCTTTTGCTGAGATGTGCATACTAGGCTAATTGCAAAAACAATGAACTTTGTATTTCATGTCACAGCAAATATTTCCAAGTCTAATCAGAATGTTCTTGGAATCAATCTTTGTTTTGCTAAGACGCACATATGTCATGACCTCACTTAGTACAGAATTTGTTGCATTCTCTTTCCACATTCAATTGACATAGTTTGTGCTAATCGTTCACACTTAGTCTTAAGTGAAAGAAAAGCCCGTCATCGATTCTTGGTCAGGTTGAGGACTTTCAATATTTTTTTCTTCTTGTGAACTTAAGACCTTAAGTTCTGACTCGAAGTTAGCTCCAGGTTTGAGAACCAAAGTCAGCGATTGTTTTCTTTGCTCAGAATTAAAAGTTTTAATTTTTGGTGTTAGATATTTGAATAGCACTTCAGCTTTGGGTCCAAGCGAGCTCCATGAACAAATCCTGGTCCTGTTGGTGATTTTTCCTTTGAATCTTGTAAGGCTAAAGCTAGGTGTTTTAGTGAAACACATAAGCTGTTAATGTACAGTAATTTAGTTAGCACGCTTGTTTGTTTCCCAAGTAAATGATTCCCGGGTTCGAATCCTAGTCGGGTCAGCGAATTTTTCATTCCTTGTAGCTCAAAGGTTCGGTGTTTTAGATTTAACACACAATCATTTAGTTACTATGGTAGTCAGCAATCCAAGGGAATGCTTGCCGAGTTATATTCCCAGTCGGTGTTGGGATTTTTAATTTCTCTCAGCTCAAACGTTAGGTGTTTTGAATTAAATGGACACTTTCTGTGTGCAGTCATTTACTTAGCAGGATACTCAGCAGTCCAAAGGGATGAGCTCTGTGTTCAGTTCCCGGTCACATGTAGTGCAAACATTTTTTTCCAGTTCTGAACACTTTAGTTTTAATCCCTTGAGTGATATCAACAGTATTATAAGCTACTATAAGCCTCCAGAATTCAAATCTATGAGCTCGAATTGTTACAATAAGAAAATTGGGGTTCCAAGCACTAAATACCAACAGCACATTATGCATGCTAGCATCTTTGACTCTGCAGTCGCTCAGCTTAAGGACCTTAAGGTAGCTATATAAAGGTATGTCCCTCTGAATAATGCACATGCATTAAACCTTTCACCATTTCCGTAGTCCCATACCACCATCTTGTTCCACGTTCAGCTCTTGAGCCCTAGACCGTAGCTCATTCCCTTTCGCCCTTTAGTTTTAGCTCTATTGCCATTTTGTCCTTTAGCCATTTAACACTTTTGCACATTTGTCCTTTTGCCATGTTGATCTGTATCATTCTTGCGCTTTTGGCCTTTTGCAGTAACTCAGTTCCATGACCTGATGTCACATGTATTAAACTTTACACCATCACCCTTGTCCTATTAAAATAATGTGTATGGCCGCCATCGAGTTCCAAGCTCAGCTCTTGAAGCCCATGGACCATATCTCATCTTGTCTAGCTAGGTTAAGCCTGGGATCGAATCTCAAACTCGAGTCTATAACGCCCTTGTACGGTTAAACAGGGCAACAAATCCATGCCTGATAGATTCAGCCAGTACTCTCGGACATCAAACTTGTCTGTAAAGCTAATGACCTTGTAAGGTTAAGCCTAGGATTGAATCCAGGGCCTGCGATGTTAGGCCCCGAGTCGAATCCGTGCTCGTTAGATTAAGCTTGCACTCTTGGCCAAGTTCTACTTTCAAATGCCCCCCCCCCCGAATTTATGTTCATGTGAGGTTAATCATTTTATTTAGGCATAATTATTACATTATGTATCTTCATCATTTATTGAAAACTTTAACTTCATGAACATTCGAGAACTTATGTCACTCTCACTATAAGAATCATGATCGATTAACTAGAAGAACGATCACTTTAGGGCATTGAGAGGATTTGTTAATGTATCTTCACACATTATAGAAGACAGACTAATAATGGTTTAAAATTTGCATTAATTAGATACGTCTTTTAATTAGACAAGCTCGGGGTTGTTGAGTGAGCACAGAGAGTGATTATTATTTTAAACTGTGGTTGTCGATTCATGTGCTCTGCAATATACTCTCCATAATGCAGTATTCGTTGTACTTCCTCACAGAGCTCGATAGCTGCAGTCGCTTAACTGTGGCCAGTATCCAGTATTCGGGAGATAGTAGGTTTGAACCCCACAGTCGGCAGCCTTGAAAATGGTTTTCCCTGGTTTCCCATTTTCACACCAGGCAAATTCTGGGGCTCTACCGTAATTAAGGCCACGGCCGCTTCCTTCCCATTCCTAGCCCTTTCCTGTCCCATCGTCGCCATAAGACCTATCTGTGTCGGTGCGACGTAAAGCAACTAGCAAAACAAAAAAATAAAAGCTATTTCCTCAGTGATCATAAATATGTGCTATGGTACCATTTTGTCACTTGACAAGGTTAGGCTATTTGCATTGAGCACTATCTGCCTTCATAAATAGAGCATCCAATGTCATTAAGGCCTATTATTAACACTCAATCATTTACATCCCCTTTCATTACTTTCAACATAACTTATTTTTATATCATAAGTTTAGTCCTTAATATACATGAATAACATTTCATTGATGAAATTATGCAAGATGAGGTGTCATATTCTATAAACATTCGGAAATTAATACATCATATCCATCCCAATTCGTCTTTTAGGTTCTAAGTTTAACAAATTGGTCTATGATTTTTAACACTTGATTGCTAGTGCACTACACTGTTAATGAAATTCAAATAATTGAAGACTTACAATATCAATATATTTTATCTGATAGAACTACATTCATGTTCATAAAAAACAGAACACCATGAAAGACTAGAACAGGAAGTTCTTATTCACAAGACATGTTCATTAGTATGTTCTGCTGAAACGAGTAGCGTTTCAGTCACCCAGAGTCGGCATGTGTCCCGTTACCTAGTAGGCACTGGGTCCTCAAAGGGCACTGATAATTTATTCCATGTGTGATGACATCGACATGTATAAGGCGCGAATGGCATCCTGGGGTATAGCCATCCATGCTGCATTCACCTCGTTCCACAGTTCATCTGTGGTGGCTGACATTGTGTCACAGCGAAGCACCCGTCCTTTCACCATACCCCACACATTTTCAATTGGCGACAAGTCCAATGATCAGGTGGGCCAGGGCAACAGTCTGACATTCTGTGACAACAAGAAAGCACGTGTTCGTGCAGCGATATGTGGTGTCTGGGGTGTCGTGCAGAAAGGGTATGTCATTCACGTAGGTCAAACTGGTAACAGTGACCTGGACACGCACCAACTGTGATTTATAGTTGTACCCAATAGCACCCCACACATAATGCCTTGAGTTGGCGGTGTATGTCTTGTGTGAATGCAGTCAGTGTGATGTCTCTTCACCAGTCTGCGGCGAACGAAATTGCGGCCAACGTTTTCAAACAGACAGAACCTGGATTCGTCTGAAAACACTGTCTGCTGCCATTGCTGTCCCCAGAGACGTCACTTCATACACCATTGCAGTCTGGCATGTTTATGCACATTAATCAAAGGTAGGGGGAGGAGTGGACGATGCGCCGTTAACCCAGATCGTAATAAACTTGGACGGACTCTCACTCCTGAAAGTACGATATGTTACACTGTTCCACTGTTGCGCCATAACCGAGGAGGATAAATATCTGTAATCTGTGCTGCAATGCTATTCCGATTAGGTTTCGATCTTCTTGGGGTTGGGGGAGGGTTGTGGGCGGTGCGACCAGACCCATCTGGTCGTGTTCTATAGCCTCCTGTGCACGTTCTGTACACACCCTTTGCACAGCCGACGCACTTCTTCATACACGAGCTACAATTTCCCATATATATATATATATATATTGTCCCCTTCTCCGGGGTCGCTCAGTCGGCAGAACGAGAGTCCCAAAAGGGTGGACCGTTCGCAGGGCCGATTTTGCTATTAAGGGACAATTTCATAGAGTTTATATTTTCAGGACCCTTGGTGACTGGATAGGTGACACAATATAAATGAAAATCAGGGCAAATAACAACAACGTTTATTAAAACATAACGGAAACTCAGTCTGGACAAATGCATGAAAGAAAAAAAAAATTTTTAAATACAATGTGATTTTGCAACAAAAGAAATATCTCAATCTTTAATGGCTTGTGAATAAATGAACACGACTATAAGTCCTCGCATGCTTCTGGAGTTAGATTCCATTGCTTCTTCAATGAAACTCCACCCAATATTTTACTCTGTAACATCGAATGAACCACAACATTAGCAAAGCTGTCATTTCCCGTTATAACTCATGTTTAGTCATTTACAGGTAAAATAATTTCATACATTTTGAAGAAAAATTACTATTAGCTCAGCATTTACTTGTTCGAGGAAATCTCTTGAAAATTCATTCACTCTACCTGTGAAAAATCATCTAACTCATCTTGTCATCATAAAATTCCTTTACAATTTCATTTTAGTGTTGGGAAATATATTTACAATTTCTTTGGCATAACTCCCTCTCTCTCGTAGACTACGCTTGACTGTATTCTTTCCTTACTCTATTTAACTTTTCTAAATTACCTAGCATTTCATGGATGGATAGAGCATCATGTGATCCTACACGGAATCAACAACAACAACAACAATGCTTCACAGTCACAAAAAAAAATATATACAAGATAAGTTTCCTTGGAATGATATAAGTAAATGACACCAAATAACCCAATTCTACCAACTGGTTGAGTAAATTTTTATCACACAATGAATCTGTAATATTTATTATTATTATTATCATCCAGTCATTTATCTCGTCTTCCTCTTGAATTTTATTGAAGATCCTTACAATCATCTGACCAGAATAAAAACTCGCTCATGACTGTAGTTATGATGATACAGAAAGCCAAATTTCTCTCTCGAAGAATAACTATCACCATCATCAGTGATAAGAGCTCACGAGCCTCGAAAACATCTAATAACGATTAAGTCATGTATTATTCATTTCAGTTGTTGAGCCAGAAATAGACCTATTATTAGTCCCTAAATTCGTACATCCTCATAAATCATTATCGCCATAATCATTCATTACAATCACTGTGACTCATAATACCTTTTAGGCCCGACATGCACCCTAGTAGTCCCATGTCGTCCATTAATGGCGAACTCCATTATCACAATGACCATACAAGTTTAATCTCAACAACTTTTACATTATCCGACCTTTACTATTATTAGCATTATTATTATTATTATCCTATAATGGCTCCTAGATCGTTCTCTCGAAGAATATTTCTCACATTCGTCGTTCACTTTCCCTTCTACCATCAATCACTACACATGACTAACAGGGTTTTAAAACTACGATTTAATTATAGTGTACTCCTACATCTAATCATATCTTCATTTACTATTTTTATGAGTTTAATTTATTCTTATTATTATTATTATTATTATTATCATGATTGTTAGTAGACCTTACTCCCTTAAAGTCACTTTCGAAGATCATAATCACTCACTCTTGTCAACTCAAGAACAACTGAGATTATTCATCATCACGTCCAAAAATAAAATTATCATTATTCCAAGAAAATGCAAAGATAGAACAATATTGAAATCACAAATCAACGAAGTAAGGAACGCTCTCCCATCACCGTTAAATACAAAATTACTAAGGAAACTACTTTACTCTACGCAAGAATACAATCTAGTCATCTACTAAAAGAGAAGAAATTTTACAAGGGTACTCATATTTCCGGTGAGAATCCTTGGCGTCGGGATGCTGCTCCAGGCGACGACATCTCTTGCCTCATCTATGGTGGTTTACGGATGTACAAAGTCATCGCGTTGGCGTGCACTCTGGAATTTAGTTCCTCATGACTGTAGCTCTATTCAGCGTCTTCCTTTTATTCCAGCAAAGTCCCAGAAAATCTCTCGATTTCCCTCTTGATCGCCGCATGTCGACAACTTGGTTTCCTCGGAGATAGCTGAAACTCAAATATTCTATTAGCACAGGGATCCACACTAGCTATAACTCACTAAGTTATTTACAACACTTAACTTGGCGCAACGATGTACTTCAGGTCCATTATTACTATAAGCTTCGTCTTCTGAACACATTCATTAAGTTACGATGCGCCTTAGGCTGACAAATAATAGGGCCGAATATTATGATGATTAAATAAAGGTTAGATTTCCTCTCGCCTATCCACTTGAGATCATGACTTCCTTTCATAATGTCCAATGGAACATTCCTAAAGCTTCTATGGCAAGAATCGGCTTTAATGAGCACGCTGACTGTCTGTGGTTTAACATTTTCCACCCGGGAGAATGCATGACTGTAATAAGCTCGCTGGATACTGCGTTGAGCTAACAATGAATTACACTGGCATTCAAGTAATGTGATGATCGTGCCCTACAAGGATTACACTAATATTCACGTCGTCTGAAAATATTCTTCTTTCCCGTAGAGAATACACGGTTCGACTTCTCGTAAGAAAACTACTGTCCGACGTGCTCTTGGAAAACTGTTCTGGCCGTCGTCTCGTAAAATTTCTCCTGAACTGTTCTGTCGTTCATACCCAAGAACTTCCTTCGACTTTTTTTTCCAGAACAATCCTAATATTTCCAGCACTTTCCTCAATTTCTATTGGCTGGTAATCGACCTGCGCCATAGCTCGTCCTTGACCGCTACGAGTGGATTTTATGAGAACATTTCTCCTCCCCTCTGTCGTCTGCTGGTGTCATGACGTAACTGCGCTCTGGTCACCCTCGATCAGCTGTTGACCTAGTTTCGGCCGGCTCGCTCTCGCACAACTATGTCACAGCTGGTACACGCGCACTCGTAAGCAATGCTCCGTAATAAATATTCCCAGCTTTCCCAAATTAACTGAGGTACCATTTAGACGGGTACATAATCCCCCTTGGTTGATTTAGGATTTAATTAGCAGATTAAATCATAACAACTCAATTCACTTTCTAAATGTACACGGAAAATGTGCACCATAACAGCTCCTTTTCAAGATTAATTTCTAGGATTTCTCCGGGACTGGTGATAGACGCGTAAATTCCCAGCATTATAAATAGCTCTAAAGTGTCCATCAAAGCTCTCTACCTGGTATGCGTTGTTCCCCAAGTCTTTAATTACTCTGTAAGGTCCAACATATAAAGGTGCGAACTTCGCGTAGAATTTTTCAACAGGACTTGAAATAGCGGGTTTACGGAGTAATACGTACTCTCCAACATTTAAGGGACGATGAAATCGTTTCTTACGTACTCTCCTCCGTCTTCTGTTGGCATGATCTACAAGGTTTTCTCTCGCTTGGAGAATTACTTCCGCATGAGTAGGACGTCTTTGATCCAGGTGGGGAATTACGTTGTCCCAAGTTCGGACGGGATATTGATTGAAGTGAATGACTGAGGGAATTAATTTCGTCGCCTCATGCACTGTGTTATTTACCACGTCCATCATTATTGGTAACACTGCGATCCACCTATCGTGTCTGTTTTTACAATAAATTCTGCAAAATTTTGAAATCTCTTGCATCACCCGCTCAGCGGGATTACTGGCTGGATTTCGGATCGAACTCATGGTGTGCTTGATCCCCATTTCATATAAGCCTCGTCTGAACTCTTCAGCCGTGAATTGCGATCCGTGGTCAGTCAGCAAGACTTTGGGTTTCCCCATCATTGGAATTATGCTTTTCTTTAATCTCCATAGGATCGATTTTGTGTTCGCCTTCTGAATTGGAAAAAGGGTTAGAAATTTCGAAAACACATCTATGGTCACAATTACGAATTTATGTTTAAATTTACTGGCTGGAATCGGGCCAAATATGTCCATTGCGAATAAGCTTAGTGGTCTCTCTGGAATAATAGGAATAGGTTTTTGCTTAGCAAAGTGTGAGCTGGCTTTCGTTCTCTGACATGTATCACAGGTGCGTATAATTTCACGTACATTCTGGCGGAGTTTATCCCAAGTGAAGGTTTCTTGGATAGTTGCTACAGTTTTATCGAGTCCTGCATGACCCGTAATTCTGTGCACATGCCATACTAAGTCTTCTCGAATTTTCATGGGCACCACGGCCTTTAAATTGACCCTCATGGGGTCCACGAATTGACATAACATGCCCCCTTGGTTAAGATATCGTTTAGCTTTTCGCCTCAGCATTTTGTACCCGGGATCACCCGGTTCGATCTTTCCAGACAAATAATCAATCAAAGGCCTTAAAGTAGCATCTCTTTTCTGCATCTGTGGAAAATATCGTAATTTTCGTAGGAGCTCCCGGTCATCCGGAATTAGCTCGATCCAATAAACCTCGACATCTTCTTCCGGATTACGGCTCAAATAGTCTGCTAACACATTCTGTTTTCCCGGGCAATGCTCGACTTGGATATCAAACTGCTGGACAAAGAGTGTCCATCTCATTACCCTTTCGCTACTCATTGTGGTGCGCGTCATAAACGTCAAGGCATGGTGATCTGTTCGGATCAGTATGGGGAACCCATAAATTATTTTTTTCCATTGCGTCAAAGCGTAAACAATTGCTAACATTTCTAATTCCGTTATAGTGTATCCTTTCTCATTAGGTCGTAATTTCCTGCTTGCAAACGAAATAAAGTCTTTCACGTCCGGTTTCTCTGGATTTTCTTGAAATAGGACTGCTCCCACTCCAACCTTTGAGGCGTCCGTCTGAATAATGAACGGTCGTTCGAAGTTGGGGTAGCTAAGCTTAACATTGTTCCTTAGCATTTCCTTGGTCTGGATGAAAGCTTGTTCTTCAACTTCCGACCATTTCCACTTCTGGTTCTTTTTCAATAATTCCTGCAATGGCGAGATCGTTCTCGTATAACCTGGGCAAAAATTCGCGTAAAACTGACACATGCCTAGGAATTGACGTACGTGTTTTATCCTTCGTGGACGTGGAAAATCACAAATAGCGGTCACCTTGACGGGGTTGGGCTTAATGTTTCCTCCGTCTATCACATGGCCTACAAACTGGATTTCTTTCTGAAGAAACTTGGATTTCCCTAAATTAATCCTCAACCCTGCTTCTTCTAGATTTGTGAGTAGCTTTTCTAGCTTCATCACGTGCTCTTCAAACGTTTTAGAAGCGATGACGATATCGTCTACAAAACGAGTGGTGAACTCCTTTACCTCCGGCGTCAGGCATCGATCTAAGGCCCTCAATAAAGCTGCCCCTGCATTTTTGATTCCGAAGGGGAGACGAACGAACACATAGGTGTGTTGTCCATACAGGAAACCTGTAAACAGCCTAGACTTTTCTTCCAGCACGATGTGATAATATGAAGACGTTACGTCCATGATTGACAACAAATTCATGCCGGAAAATCTTCGGAGTATATCCTTCACATTAGGCATCCTATCATTCTCTGGAATTAGGCTTTCGTTGACAGCCCGTGCGTCCAAACACAGTCTGAGGGAACCGTCAGGCTTAGGAACAATAACAATAGCATTTAAATACGGAGTTCGGGCTTTCTCAATAATACCATCTTTCTCCATCCTCTCAATCACCTTTCCCACTCTATCATAATATTTATCTGGGATAGGGTATACTTTCCTCTTATATGGAGACCAATCGTTGATTAACAGTGTGTATTTAAAGTCTGGAATTACCCCAGGTTTGTCCGAAAATACTACCTTATGTTTTAACAGTACTGATGTAACTATCAATTTTTGTTCAGCCGTCCCTTCAATCTCTTGAGCTTTCGTCTCTATCTCTTTTAGGGAAACTTCTTCTTCAGGATCCACTATGTTGTGCTGAATTCGGTCAGGATTTTCATTCTGTTCTTGATTCCAAAGATGTTCCCGCGACGACAATTGGTTGGTGACCAATTCTTGATATGAGATTTTTCCCCCATCTTCCAGGGATACGATTTCTGAAAAATCGTTTTTCCTTAATAAAACTTGATTAGTTTTGAATTTAATTTGAGCTTGATAGTACTCTAAGAAGTCGACTCCCAAAATCATATTGTATTGGATCCGCGACATTACTACAAAAATGTGAGGAAATTCTGAATTTCCTATCTGAAGTGTGAGGAAAACCTGCACTTTGCATTCTACGGATTTATCCGGTATGATACCCTTAATCTTCATATTGGATACCGGAATTGATGGTATATCTCCTTTTCCCTGCAGTTCCTGTAAAAAACTGTTGGATATAACGCTAATGGTAGCTCCAGTGTCAACTAAACAGGATACCTTCCTGTCGAATGCTCGTGCTGTAATGACAGGTAATTTACCTTTATTCGGGTTGTTGTCCTGGCGTCTTTCTTCCAATAAATCATGCGGTCGTGTGAGCCATGAATCCACCTGAATTATCTCAAAGCAGTCCCCTTGACCATTCGCCAATATTTCGGGTATTTCTTCATTCAAAAATTGACGTTTTTTTTTTCACCCCTTGACTCATTCCGGGCTGGCAGACGGTCTCCTCCTCTCCTTTCCGTCTTTTTTTTTCTTCCTGAAATGCGAGGGATTCTGCGCCTGTTACGTCGGGATCTGTATTTTGATTCAAAATAGCTCTTCTCCATATTTCACCTCCGTCTGTTTTCTCCTTGAGTTCCCGGACATGTTCTTTGTTTTCATCAACTGTCCCCCTTGGTTGATAAAACCGATAATAATTTCTTCTTTTCTCGGCGGCATATTTTATTCCTCGGGAAGTTCGGCCAAAATATCGATCTCTTCCTCTTGATCCCATCGAATACGGTCGAAATCCATGGAAGCCCCTCTGTAATCTCTGCTCATCCCTTGTTTCACTCCGTTCGGACCTTTCTTTAGTTTGTACCTCTTTATTTTTCTGTGGAACCACCGTCCTTTCTTTCTCAACATAAGTCGAATTGATTTCCTGACTCAAGGCTCGAGTATTACGGGTATGATCCCTAGACGTCATATCTAGCTGTCTTAATACTCTTTCCAGCTCTATAGCTGTTCGGATGTTCGATGCTATTAATATTCTTTGTACGTCCGGCGGTAGCTGTCGAATGATGACTCGGCATAATTCTTCCTCTGGAAGTGGGTCGTCCAATTCTCGAATTTTCCGGATCTGATTTGCGGCGAACTCGGAAAATTTCGTAGGCAGCGTCGAAGCATATCGACGAGCATACCATTCCGTCCTTAAATTGTGCTGAATATCTGTGTTCCAAAATTTATCGAAAAATGCGACTTTAAATCCTTCGAAATCATCGAAACTGTACCGGAATGCCATAAACCACGTGTGAGCTGACGAATCTAGGTATTTTTCCGTCACTCGTAATTGTCGTTCAGGAGGAATGTCATTATCTTTAAAATATTCTTGTAGGTCCTTAATAAAGGTTTTAGGTGTAGGTCCGTTTTGATTGTTGAACTTTCGGGGTTGATTGTCCTGTAGACGTATAATATTCACAATCTGCGGCCTGTTCCCTTTATCGTCCATTTGATTTAAAGATGCGGTATTATTCTTAGCTCGACCGGAAGTTTTTATCTCCTGTGCTGCATTAGGAGTCGAACAAATGAATCCTGCTTTAAACTGTTGCTCCATTTGTGATTGCCTTTCAATTACGGACGCAGTCACAACTCGTGTGCTGTCACTATGCGATCGCAACGTTTGTAGTTCCGTTGTCATATTTGATATTTCGTCTGACATCCCCTTTATTTTATCCTCCATTTGTCCTACTAACCCACGGGACGCAAGAAGTTCGTGTTCCACCTTGGATACAACTTCTCCGATAGCTTTCTTATTGTCATTTACAGCTGTTTTCAGACCTTCTACTTCACCAGTAATGACTTCTTTGCTCATCTGAATTTCCTGTCTGACCCCCTTGTCGACCTGAATTATACTATCACATACTTCCTTAAATCGTTTAGTCCACCTCAATTGCACATCGGTCGTATTTCCTTTATGCGATTGTATTTGGTTGCTAAGTTCAGAAATTTTCCTTTCCACCTCAGTCTTCTGTGTGATCATATTATCCATAATTGATTTCTTGAGCGTGCCTAGCCTCTCAGTAAACTCCTGCGCTACGCTAGCTATCGAGTTTGTAACCGTTCGTTCAATCTCTTGTTTCAACTTCGCCTGACTATCTTTAAAATCACGCTACATCACTTTAATTTCTTGGGTTAACCTAGTCTGGTTGTCTTTGAACTCACGTGACATCTGTGCTTGACTCTCCTTAAACTCAGTTCTAATAGAATCAACACTAGCCTTAGTTTCCGCTCTCATTTCGGATTGATTACGTTCAAGTCTTTCAATACTAGCTTTAGTTTCGGCTTTCATAGAATCAGCACTAGCCCTACACTCAGCCGACATTTGAGATTGCGCAAGTGCAAGTCTTTCAATACTAGCCTTATTCTCAGCTCCCAATTTCTCAGCGCTGGCTCTCATCTCCGCTATCATCCGAGCTAAAGTATCCAAATCCATTACAATTCATAAGCATTGTGCTCGCCAACAACGATGAACCTGTACATCTTTGCCCCATTTGCCTAAATTTCACCGGAAATTGCCAAAGAATTTGTAAAATACAAAGTATGAACTCAACAAGCATGCTCTCCGTACTGTAACAAATAGACCTATACCGAAGCAATGTCCAGCTGTATTATGTCATTACCAACCTTGGTATCTCTATCCATTTAATTGTCACCATTTAACTGAATGAAAATTACCATCTCCTTGCTTTTGCGCCACCATAGTGTTCGCCGAAACAACAAGATCGTAAATATAACAACAACAACAAAAATATGCCCTGGAAATAACTCACCAAAACGATCAATGCCTAAGCAATGAGGGTTTTGGTTGGCCCTGAAAGTGGGGCGCCAATGAAATATGTCCCCTTCTCCGGGGTCGCTCAGTCGGCAGAACGAGAGTCCCAAAAGGGTGGACCGTTCGCAGGGCCGATTTTGCTATTAAGGGACAATTTCATAGAGTTTATATTTTCAGGACCCTTGGTGACTGGATAGGTGACACAATATAAATGAAAATCAGGGCAAATAACAACAACGTTTATTAAAACATAACGGAAACTCAGTCTGGACAAATGCATGAAAGAAAAAAAAAATTTTTAAATACAATGTGATTTTGCAACAAAAGAAATATCTCAATCTTTAATGGCTTGTGAATAAATGAACACGACTATAAGTCCTCGCATGCTTCTGGAGTTAGATTCCATTGCTTCTTCAATGAAACTCCACCCAATATTTTACTCTGTAACATCGAATGAACCACAACATTAGCAAAGCTGTCATTTCCCGTTATAACTCATGTTTAGTCATTTACAGGTAAAATAATTTCATACATTTTGAAGAAAAATTACTATTAGCTCAGCATTTACTTGTTCGAGGAAATCTCTTGAAAATTCATTCACTCTACCTGTGAAAAATCCTCTAACTCATCTTGTCATCATAAAATTCCTTTACAATTTCATTTTAGTGTTGGGAAATATTTTTACAATTTCTTTGGCATAACTCCCTCTCTCTCGTAGACTACGCTTGACTGTATTCTTTCCTTACTCTATTTAACTTTTCTAAATTACCTAGCATTTCATGGATGGATAGAGCATCATGTGATCCTACACGGAATCAACAACAACAACAATGCTTCACAGTCACAAAAAAAAAATATATACAAGATAAGTTTCCTTGGAATGATATAAGTAAATGACACCAAATAACCCAATTCTACCAACTGGTTGAGTAAATTTTTATCACACAATGAATCTGTAATATTTATTATTATTATTATCATCCAGTCATTTATCTCGTCTTCCTCTTGAATTTTATTGAAGATCCTTACAATCATCTGACCAGAATAAAAACTCGCTCATGACTGTAGTTATGATGATACAGAAAGCCAAATTTCTCTCTCGAAGAATAACTATCACCATCATCAGTGATAAGAGCTCACGAGCCTCGAAAACATCTAATAACGATTAAGTCATGTATTATTCATTTCAGTTGTTGAGCCAGAAATAGACCTATTATTAGTCCCTAAATTCGTACATCCTCATAAATCATTATCGCCATAATCATTCATTACAATCACTGTGACTCATAATACCTTTTAGGCCCGACATGCACCCTAGTAGTCCCATGTCGTCCATTAATGGCGAACTCCATTATCACAATGACCATACAAGTTTAATCTCAACAACTTTTACATTATCCGACCTTTACTATTATTAGCATTATTATTATTATTATCCTATAATGGCTCCTAGATCGTTCTCTCGAAGAATATTTCTCACATTCGTCGTTCACTTTCCCTTCTACCATCAATCACTACACATGACTAACAGGGTTTTAAAACTACGATTTAATTATAGTGTACTCCTACATCTAATCATATCTTCATTTACTATTTTTATGAGTTTAATTTATTCTTATTATTATTATTATTATTATTATCATGATTGTTAGTAGACCTTACTCCCTTAAAGTCACTTTCGAAGATCATAATCACTCACTCTTGTCAACTCAAGAACAACTGAGATTATTCATCATCACGTCCAAAAATAAAATTATCATTATTCCAAGAAAATGCAAAGATAGAACAATATTGAAATCACAAATCAACGAAGTAAGGAACGCTCTCCCATCACCGTTAAATACAAAATTACTAAGGAAACTACTTTACTCTACGCAAGAATACAATCTAGTCATCTACTAAAAGAGAAGAAATTTTACAAGGGTACTCATATTTCCGGTGAGAATCCTTGGCGTCGGGATGCTGCTCCAGGCGACGACATCTCTTGCCTCATCTATGGTGGTTTACGGATGTACAAAGTCATCGCGTTGGCGTGCACTCTGGAATTTAGTTCCTCATGACTGTAGCTCTATTCAGCGTCTTCCTTTTATTCCAGCAAAGTCCCAGAAAATCTCTCGATTTCCCTCTTGATCGCCGCATGTCGACAACTTGGTTTCCTCGGAGATAGCTGAAACTCAAATATTCTATTAGCACAGGGATCCACACTAGCTATAACTCACTAAGTTATTTACAACACTTAACTTGGCGCAACGATGTACTTCAGGTCCATTATTACTATAAGCTTCGTCTTCTGAACACATTCATTAAGTTACGATGCGCCTTAGGCTGACAAATAATAGGGCCGAATATTATGATGATTAAATAAAGGTTAGATTTCCTCTCGCCTATCCACTTGAGATCATGACTTCCTTTCATAATGTCCAATGGAACATTCCTAAAGCTTCTATGGCAAGAATCGGCTTTAATGAGCACGCTGACTGTCTGTGGTTTAACATTTTCCACCCGGGAGAATGCATGACTGTAATAAGCTCGCTGGATACTGCGTTGAGCTAACAATGAATTACACTGGCATTCAAGTAATGTGATGATCGTGCCCTACAAGGATTACACTAATATTCACGTCGTCTGAAAATATTCTTCTTTCCCGTAGAGAATACACGGTTCGACTTCTCGTAAGAAAACTACTGTCCGACGTGCTCTTGGAAAACTGTTCTGGCCGTCGTCTCGTAAAATTTCTCCTGAACTGTTCTGTCGTTCATACCCAAGAACTTCCTTCGACTTTTTTTTCCAGAACAATCCTAATATTTCCAGCACTTTCCTCAATTTCTATTGGCTGGTAATCGACCTGCGCCATAGCTCGTCCTTGACCGCTACGAGTGGATTTTATGAGAACATTTCTCCTCCCCTCTGTCGTCTGCTGGTGTCATGACGTAACTGCGCTCTGGTCACCCTCGATCAGCTGTTGACCTAGTTTCGGCCGGCTCGCTCTCGCACAACTATGTCACAGCTGGTACACGCGCACTCGTAAGCAATGCTCCGTAATAAATATTCCCAGCTTTCCCAAATTAACTGAGGTACCATTTAGACGGGTACAATATATATATATATATCACTTTCTCTCATGCTTCTTTCAAAATCACTCATCTGACAGTACTTTTCTTGCATACGTCTGCGAGGCATCCTGCACATTTGCTCAAGTCACACTGATCCAGTACCTTCGGTTTACAGCGACAATGAGAGCTGCAGGTACAGTTTACCAGCCAATGGTGGTGCACAGATGTATCGATGAGGACCTTGTACCTGATATTCGACATGGTTCAAATGCTAATCATTTCTTCAGAACATACTAGTCCACATGTCTTGTGAATATGAACTTCCTATCACTAGTCTTTCAAGCTGTTCTGTATTTTAAGGACATGAGTGTATTTCAGTCACTCACAAAATTTACCAACACCAATAAGTAGATGAGAAGCGGTAAGGATCTGTAACAACACAAAATGATCCATAATATTATTACAAGAATGAAGTCCTTCTGAAAGGGAAATTAATATTTAAAAAAGGTATTTAAATTTTTATGATGGAAGTTGATTCAGTCCTTGCTGGCAACGTCTCATGATTGGTCCCTTTACCACCCGTTAGGTTGTGGTGGCATCACCCCTTTTAGTAGCACATTCTGGAAGGAATATCCTTTGCAAGGTGCTCCGTGATGGATGTAGAGATTTCTGTTGCAAACAACATGATGATTCCCCTTGTTCCTTGCCTTGCAGGCTTCCTTTAACACTAGCCTTGCTTACACACATACACTCACTGAAACTAAAACAGCACATTAATATGTGCTCCAACCCTGCCTATTTAAATGTCAGTCGAGACTTAACTTGCGGGTTCAGATGATTTATGCATACCACACGTGTTCCTGAGTTAATATTGTAGTGGTTATGTCTTGCAGAAGACGCAATAAAGTGTTCTCTTTGCAAGACATAACAGCTAATAAACGTCTCTTGGCGTAGAATAACTTGTAGGATTGTAGTGGTAAAGCGAAGCGAAGTTGTGCTCTAAAGTAGAGCTGTATGAAAGCGGTAGAGTAAGAGCTGAGTAAGTTGAGCGTCGATTACACACTGCCTTTATCAGTTCTCAGCCTAGAACGTGTGATGAGTTGGAAACCAATCATAAAATTTCTTAACGTCTTCTTTAAAAATCAATGTTCGAAACTGGTCTTGTGAAGAGTTCTGGAAACTTGCTGGGCAGTGCTAGCCTTGAAAATGTTAGCTGTTCATATCTGTCGCATGCAAAGCTCCTGACCAGTACGAGAAAAGGAACGGATCGCCACGCGGTCATGCAGCTATGAGCTTAAAGGCGACTTGCTCTAAGGTTTTTGCGGCAGTCTCAATGTTAACTGTAATTATGCCATATTCGGATACAATATGTTGTAGACGAAGAATTTCTTTCCACAGTATATACTACTGTATAAATTATACAGAAGTATTAAAATTGTATTATTTTGGTGCGTTGATATTTTGTAAAAACCCCATGTGTGATGTGATAATTGCATTTTTGGATTAAATTGTTGTGTAGAACTTTAGAGTGAAACTATCTGTAGATTTGTACAGTGCTTACTCAGTGTCATTCTACATTATTAACAGTTTTCTAACATGCCCAGCGATCTTTTAGCTGTTAATTTTTATACTGTAAGTGGTTTTACAGTAAAATAGTGATAATCATTTCATTTACTATTTGTTAATTGATAATTCCCCCAAGTGTCGTTGAAATGTTTTTGATCCAATCCAATCTCTTCCCTTTGGAGATAAATTGACCCATGACCGTTTCTCTGTGCCTAGATACCTTTGAACCATGATTGCTGTTTACAACATATACCCTGCAGTTTACTAGTGTTTTCTTACACTTCTCTATGTGTTAGCTTCCAAATATTCCATGGAATAATTCTGGACGACGGTTTATCTTCAAACAAGTGCATACATTGTTTCTTAATATGGATAGATCTGTGGTGATATAGGACAGTCAAAGTTCATAGAACTATTGTGATAAACCTATTTCTTGATTGTTGTCCCTTTTTTCTGTACATTAGAGGGAGAATTTGTTTGTTGTATCGTGTGGTACTGAATGTTCACATTGTCAACCAATGTTAGTTGAAGTGAATTGTTTTTGAGTGTTTCACTCTAACTGAAGTTCTGTTAGGTTCAACTGGCATTGGTTTGATCACCTCAAGAATAATATCTTGTCAGTTTTTCTGAGTAGAGTTCTTTCGTGCAGTTTTCTTCGGACTGTGCTGCAAGAATATAAGCATATACTTGGAAGCGTGGTCTATCGTAATTTGATGCCGATATCCTTGACAAGTCTCGTAAAGGTATTCTTGGTGAGTGGCGTACAGAGAAGCTGCAAAGTAAGGGCTACCTCGATCCTAGAAACGAAGAACATAGGTAGCCAGCCCATCTTGCCTTCAAGGGAGGAAAGCATGCTCTGTATAGAATTTTGAAAGATGTGCACTTGGGGTTCTAATTTACTCTTTAGTTTTCCAAAGTAACCCCATGTATCGCAAAATTTTGGACATGTATATTAAAACTTATGTCCAAATGTGAATGTAAATATGGGGAACTGTAAACACCGATTTTTAAAAATAGGAACTTACTTTTATTATATTGTTTGAAATTACATATAAAGATACTCTCACAATAAGTATTGGAAGAAAAGGAATTCAAGAAATTGCTTCTTTGTGATACTGAGCAATTGGTCATTTAGCTATCGGCCTGAATTTGGGAGATGCTGGGTTCGAACCCACTGTTGACAGCCCTGAAGTACATGTTTTTCATGGTTTCACATTTTAGAGCAAAGAAATGGTGCGACTGTACTTCAGTTAAGGCCACAGTTGCTTCCTTCCCACTCCTAACCATTTTGAGCTCATCATCGCCACACGACCTATCTGTGTCGGTGTGAAAGGGAAATGGTAGAAACCATCAAATAACAATATGCCGTAGGTTATGTTCAATTAACTTTCATTAATAAGGCTTAAATTTATGATAATAACTGGCCACTGTTCTTTGACTGATCATTACATTCAAACTTTTCACCTTTTGTCTCTTTCATAAACCAAGGAAGCTAAATGTTATGTACGTAGTCAATGAAAAGTTACATTCTCATAAGTTCCATAGATTCATAGTTTAGGAATATTTGTTGCTTCAGTTAAACTATTGTAATTAGAATACATCTAAATGTGGCTTAGAATTATTGTACAATATTTATTTTGTTAGTAAATATCATTCTTCCTGTACTATTACTAAATTTTTCATTGTAGGGGAGATTTCTCCTTAGAAATTTAGTTATCACTAGAATTCTATTGTTTCTGTTATATTTGTGTGTATCTCTGTGTTCGGTAACCCTTTCGATACTCTAGCATTTAACATACGGCAGGTTTCATTTCTGTTAGAGCATAGAAAGATAAGGTAGTACTAATTTAATAATAATCTGTCTAGGCGTTTGACTTTGTTTGTAATCCTTGAGTAGTTCTTGCGAATTTTAAACTTTAGGCCCAATTGCAATTTTCATTTCTGTTTGTGCTTAGTAATAACCTATTGTAATTAGGATACGTCTGAACGTAGTTTAAAATTATTGTGGTGTATTGCAGTAACTTATTAGAAATTAGATTGCTTATTCTATTATTTTGAGTAGTCTTGCGAATTTCAAACTTTAATTGTAACTTCCATTTCTGTTTGTGCTTAGTAATAACCTGTTGTCATTAGGATACGTCTGAACATAGTTTAACATTATTGCAGTGTATTGTAGTATCTGAACGTAGTCTGAACTTTGTTTAAAATTATTGTAATGTATTATAGTAAATATCTTATTAGATATTAGTGTGTTTATTTTATTATTTTGAAATACGAGTATTTGTGTAGTATAGGGTCTGTATTATCTGTGATAGCTCTCTTACCAGAATTCTGTTGTAGTCATTATGGTAGACTTAACTGCAGTTTAGAATTGTGTAATTCTTGTGTATTATTTTCTGTGTTCAATAATTAACAGTAATTTTTATCCTGTTAGGGTGTTGTAGGAAAAAAAGTCGTACAACTAAGTAGTGTTGTAGTGTAGTAGTAGCCTATATTCACTACCTTATTGTCGTGTGATCTTTGTGAACTATCTTAGACAATATTTCCTTCCTTTCATTTTTATTTTGCACAGAATCAGTCATCTTATTTTTTCTTTTCTTTTCATTATTCAGTAAAGAATGGCTAAGGAGTGCAAGTGTAGGAACTGTAGATGTGGCCGGGATATAAGGAGTGTGAGGGAGGAATTGGAGAGTTTGAGGGAGATAATTAAAATTCTCTCAGAGGACAGGACTGAAAGTAGGCCTCCCTCAAACAATGTACAGGATACAGTGGGTGTAAATGAGGGAATGGAAGGGAAAGAAATGTGGAACTATAGAAAACAGGTGGTTTAATGTTTTAAGTGGAAGGAGATTGGAGGCTAAGGGCTCCATTCAGGATCAGAATTCAGGACAGGTGTCTGTGAGAAATCGGTATGAGTCACTGCAGGTAGAATAACCGAGGGAAGATGAACAGGGAACTGTTGCTGAGAAGTGTGAAAGTAGGAGGAAGGGAAAAGGTAGGAAAGGGAAATCTGGAGTAGTGGATAGGAAAAGACAGGTGGAACAGGGCCATGGAATGGAGAAAAGGGCGGAGGAAGTAGCTTCTGCAGCTGTCAGGGATGATAGGCCTGTCCATGAGGAGACGGGATCAAATGAGGTGGGGTAGGGTTGAGGCTCTGGTCCTGGGGCTTCCATCATTAGACATGTGGGGAATGTGTGTGGAGGAAATTGAACCAGGGTAGAGTGTTATCCAGGAATTAGGTTAAGGCAGATGTTGATGAAAGTAGAAAAGGAAGAGGGAAAGGAGAAGGTCTTGGTGTTTCACGTTGGTACTAACAACGTAGGACAAGCAGGTATAAGTACCAAGATAGTTAGGGATCTGGTAAATGCAGCACGCATGAAGTTACGGAAGCGGAGATTGTTATCAGTGGAATACTGTGTAGGAGTGACACTGACTGGAAGGTGATTGGGGATTTAAATGAGACTATGGAGTGGGTATGTGGGAAACTGGGAGTGAGATTTCTAGATCCTAATGGTTGGGTAGGAGATATGGATGTGCGCTCAGATGGCTTCCACTTACACCGCAGTGGTACATATAAGTTAGGAAATTTTTTTAGGAGGGTTATAGGGAGGTAAATTCAGGGAAACGGGGAGCGGTGATAAGGGAGCAGGGAACTGGAAGTCAAGTGGGGATGACATAAAGTTGTTAGTGCTGAGCTGTAGAAGTATTGTAAAGAAAAGAATTGAATTAAGTAATTTAATATATATATACTGACTTAGCAAATGTCATGGGATAGTCACCTAATAGCGTGTGGGGCCTCCTCTGGCCCTGCGAACTGCAATGAGACGCCGTGGAAGTGAGTGGACAAGTCCCTGGTAGTCCTCTGGACGCAACTGACACCAAGTCGTTTGCAGAGCGGCCGCCAAAGCAGGTCTGTTCGAGGGTGCAAGATCCATGACACGGAGCCTGCGTTCCAGGACATCCCAGATATGCTCGACAGGGTTCATATCGGGCCTCCTGGGTGGCCATGGCAGTCGTTGGACCTCCGCTGCATGTTCCTGGAACCATTCCCGGGCGACGTGGGAGCGATGGGGTGGCGCGTTATCATCTTGAAACACCGTAGAACCGTCTTGGCGCTGAAAGGTCAAGAATGGTTGGAGATGGTCTCCGAGCAGCTCAACATGCCGCGTACCATTCAAAGTCTCTTCCAGAACAACTAGGAGGCTCATTCCATACCAGCAAAATGCACCCCACACCATAACAGAGACACCAGCGCCCTGGACCACACCTTCTTGGCAGGCGGAATCCATCACTTCATGTGGTCTGCGCATACACGATGCCTTCCATCGGCATAGTGCAGTTGAAATCGTGATTCGTTCGACAATGTCACGTTACGCCATTATTCCAGTATCCACCCCTGGTGACTGGCGACAAATGCGCGTCGTTGTGCCCAATGACGTTGGGTTGACAGTGGCACCCGTGTGCGGCGCCGGCTCCCATACCCCATAGAACCCATTTTCCTACGGATTGTCCAGTGGGAGACATGTCTTGCACGGCCTGTGTTGAATTGAGCCGTGATATGTTGCACGGTTGCCCGTCTGTCACTACTGACAATCCGTCTCAGATGTTGCCGGTCACGGTCATCGAAAGTGGCTGGACGGCCGGTCGTTCGTCTGTTGTGGTCGGTGTCACCCGCATTCAACCATTCACGATACACCCTGGACACGGTTGATCGTGTGAAGCCGAATTCCCGCTCCACTTCCGAAATCGCACTTCCCATCCGTCGGGCACCGACCACCATACCCCGTTCGAACGGTGTCATCTCAGGACGACGTTCCATGTTACACCTGCCACATGCACAGCCACTGCTCACAAGGTCTCCTATACAACTGCCGCTGGCACAGGGGGCTTGTGGTGCGCAGACAACACACCTGCGCATCAGTGCTCCGCTATCCCATGAAATTTCCTCAGTGAGTGTATACTCACAAGATATTGTAATAGGTGTTGAATCATGGCTAAGAAACGATATAAAGGATGCAGATATTTTCTCACGGAACTGGAGTGTGTGTCGTAGAGATAGGATAATAATGGTAGGAGGGGGAGTATTCATCTTGGTGAAAGAAGAATTTGTAAGCTACGAAAAAGTGTCAAAGACGAGAAACATTAAGTTCTAGGTGTAAGGCTCATCTCTAAAGATAATAGGCAACTTGATGTCTTTGGAGTGTACAGACCAGGAAGGTAGCGCAGATGCTGATTCAGAATTATTTGATAAGATAATTAACTATGTGGGAGACGATAAGGAAAGGAGCGTGATTTTAGTGGGTGATCTCAATTTACCAAATGTCAATTGGGAAGGTAATGCGAACGACCGGGAGGGTGACCAGCAAATGGCGAATAAGTTAATATGGGAAGGGCATCTGATTCAGAAAGTGATTTAACCAACTAGAGGGAAGAATATTCTGGATGTGGTGCTGGTAAAACCAGATGATCTCTATAGAGAAACCGAACTAATAGATGGTATTAGTGATCACGAAGCTGTTTTTGTTTTAGTTAAACATGAATGCGAGAGAAAGGAAGGTATTAATATTAGGACTATTAGGCAGTACCATATGGCTGATAAAACAGGCATGAGGGAGTTTTTAGAAAGTAACTCTGATAGGTGGAAAACGGTACATAAAATGAAAACAGACTCTGGGATGGGTTTAAAGTAATTGTTGAAGAATATGAGAATAGGTTTGTACCTTAAAGGTTTTAACGAATGGTAAAGATCCACTATATTATAACAGAGAAGTAAAGAGACTAAGAAGGCAGTGAAGGTTGAAAAGAAATAGAGTTAGAAATGGCTGTGGAAGTAAGAAGAAATTGAAGGAACTTACTAGGAAATTGAATCTAGCAGAGAAGGCAGCTAAGGATAACAATATGGCAAGCATAATTGGCGGTCGTACAAATTTTAGTGAAAAATGGAAGACTATGTATAGGTACTTTAAGGCAGAAGCAGGTTCCAAAGAGGACATTCCTGGAATCATTAATGAACAAGGGGAGTGTGTATGCGAGGATCTTCAAAAGGCAGAAGTATTCAGTCAACAGTATGTAAAGATTGTTGGTTACAAGGATGTCCAGATAGAGGAGGTGACTAAGACTAAAGAAGTATTAAAATTTACCTATGACTACAACGTCATTTACAGTAAGATACAAAAGTTGAAAACTAGAAAAACAGCAGGAATTGATAAGGTTTCGGGGATATATTAAAGACAATGGTTTGGGATAGAGTACCATATCTGAAGTACTTATTTGATTGTTGTTTGCATGAAGGAACTCTATCAGATGAGTGGAGAGTTGCTATAGTAGCCCCTGTGTATAAAGGAAAGGGTGATAGACATAAAGCTGAAAATTACAGGCCAGTCAGTTTGACATGCATTGCATGTAAACTTTGGTAAAGCATTGATCCTGTTTTTATTAGACATGTTTGTGAAATTAATAACTGGTTTGATAGAAGGTAGTTTGGGTTTAGGAAAGGTTATTCCACTGAAGCTCAACTTCTAGGTTTCCAGTAAGATATAGCAGATATTCTGGATTCAGGAGGTCAAATGGACTGTATCGCGGGAGACTACTGGCAAAATTGAGTGCACCTGAACTTGACAAAAGAGTGACTAAATGGGTGGCTATGTTTCTAGAAAATAGAACTCAGAGAATTATAGTAGGTGAAGCTTTATCTGTCCCTGTTATAATTAAGAGGGGAATTCCTCAAGGCAGTATTATATGACCTTTATGTTTGTATATATATCAACGATATGTGTAAAGAAGTGGAATCTAAAATAAGGATTTTTGCAGATGATGTTATTCTGTACCGAGTAATAAATAAGTTTCAAGATTGTGAGCAATTGCAAAATGACTACGATAATGTTGTGAGATGGACAGTAGGCAATGGTATGATGATGAACGGGGTTAAAAGTCAGGTTATGAGTTTCACAAATAGGAAAAGTCCTTTCAGTTTTAATTACTGCGTTGATGGGCTGAAAGTTCCTTTTGAGGATCATTGTAAGTATCTGGGTGTTAATATAAGGAAAGATCTTCAATGGGGTAATCACATAAATGGTATTTTAAATAAAGGATACAGATCTCTGCACATTGTTATGACGGCGTTTAGGGGTTGTAGTAAGGGTGTAAAGGAGAGGGCATATACATCTCTGGTAATACCACAACTGGAATATGGTTCCAGTATATGGAACCCTCACCAATATTACTTGATTCAAGAACTGGAAAAAATCCAAAGAAAAGTAGCTCGATTTGTTCTGGGTGATTTCCGACAAAAGAGTAGCGTAACAAAAATGTTGCGAAGTTTGGGCTAGGAAAACTTGGTAGAAACGAGACGAGTTGCTCGACTAAGTGGTATGTTCCGAGCTGTCAGTGTAGAGATGGCGTGGAATGACATCGGCAGACGAACAAGTTTGGATGGTGTCTTTAAGAGTAGGAAAGATCACAATATGAAGATAAAGTTGGAATTCAAGAGGACAGATTGGGGCAAATATTCGTTTATATGAATTGGATTTAGGGAGTGGAATAACTTACTAAGGGAGATGTTCGATTAATTTCTAATTTCTTTGGAATCATATAAGAGAAGGCTAGGAAGAAACAGATACGGAATCCGCCACCTGCGCGACAGCCCTAAATGCAGATCATAGTTATTGAGAGTTGTTTGATGACAGCCCGTGTTCCACACCGTGTGATCTGGTCTGCACTCATGACCATGGTGTACCAGAAATGTTTATAATTTAGATCAGGATGCTATACACGAATACCAGAGGTTGTGTATGTTGCGCTGTCAACGTCTTGGAGAGCTTCTCATTGAAAGTTTGTGTGTACACCAATCTTCCACTCTGTCCCCATTGCTCTTTGTCCTCAGCATGGACACCACCACATGGGACTTGCAAAGGGGTGTTTGTAGGACTCTGTTATATGCAGATGATGTTGCACTTGCTGATAGACCCGGAATGGGACTGCGGCATCAAGGTGAAGATTGAATACCTGTTTTTCACAATACAAACTTAGAATGAACAAAAGGACGAGTGAATACCTGGAGTCATCCGAACCATCTAATGGCTCCATCCAAGTTGATTCAGGTACCTAGGATCTTGCCTACAGACTGTTAGTGGGGTAGATGTTGAAGTGCGGTTTATGATACAGGCAGCGTGGATGAGTTGAAAGGAAGTCACAGGCACACACTGTGACTGAAGTATAACACTACGTCTGAAGTTCAGAATATAATGCATGTTAGTACGTCTTGTTGCTGTGTACGATGTTGAATGTCGACGTACTGAGAAAGGTATGGAGTAGCAATTACACAACATGGAAATGTGTATACGCCATTAGTCGATGGGCATTGCAGTCCTGCATCACGTAAGAAAAAAAAAGACACCGTTCACCAGCAAATGATCATAGGATATGTCACCAATGGTTTGGTCGGCGTCCTTTTGCTGTACCTAACGCAGTTGGCAATTTCATCCAATCTTTTGAAATTACTTTGCAATGTCCACATGGACCTACTATAAAAAGACATTGACAATATTATACACAAATTTAAAAATAGAAATGCTGCTGGGATTGGTAAAATTTCTGGGCATAGACGAAAGTCAGTTCTTTGAGGTATTGATTAGTGTATGTGTGAATCAGCTATACAAGATGAATTAACAATTAGTGTAGTAGCACCCTGTGTATAAAGAACATGTGCTAAACATAAAGCCAGTAATTACACACCAGTCAACTTGACTGGTGTTGCATGCAAGCGCTTGGAATTCATTCTTTCTGATTATATTATACACATTTACGAAATTACCAACTGGTTCGATAGATGGTAGTTCAGGTTTCAGAAACATTACTCCACTGAAGCTCATCTTATAGATTCCAGCAAGATATAGCAGATATATTAGATTCATGTGGTCTAATGTATCACGTTTGACATATCTATAAGGATTTTCATAGGGTAGATCTTGGGAAACTACTGACAACAATTAGTGTGGTTGGGATAGATAACATTGTGGCTAAATGGGTGACTATAAAGACGAGGCCAAATTATTAAACATTAAAAATTGAGAATTGAAAACATAAGATGTTACCAATTTTTAAGATGATGACTTTAGTACTTGGTAAGCACCCACTTAGCTTTTATCAGTGACTTGATTAGACTGGGCGTACCCTCAAACAGTATTTTACACTGATTATTCAAATCGTCATCATGACACCAGATCTGAACGAGCTTCTCAATGAAGCCAATTTCTGTCGTTATATTCGCTTTTCGTACTTTTCTTTGCTATCGCCTAAGGATGTTCTATGGGGTTCATGTCTGGACTGTTTCGAGACTTTGTAGCAAGGAGGCCCATCTTGTATAAAAATAAATTCACTTTGGCCAAACCACTCTTGCATCTGAGGTACCAAACAGGTTCTTAATTCTATATAGTTCACGTCCCATAGTTCCTTCTACAATATATAATCGTCCACAGCCGTACCAAGAATACACACTCCAGACCATCACTGAAGTTGGATGTTTCACTCTCTGCTTCACTCAATCTGGATGGAATGCTTCACCTTTTCTTCGGACACATGGACTTGTCTCTTATTCTACAGGAAATACCGATTCGCCGCTAAAACAAACCTGAAATAAATGAAACAAATAAGCCTAGCATTAAATGCAATAAGCTGTACGGTTTGGACGAAAAATTTCACACAGTTACTGTACTGTACAGTTACATCACTTAGATTGGGTTAAAATTGAATAAAGAATGATAATTAAGGAATTACAGTAATTGTCATGGACTTGCCTGTTTCCAATCTTCAGATAACCAATTCTGGAGAGTCGTGGCCCACTGGAACATATTTTCAGCCATAGCAGGAGTAATCTTCGCTTTTCTTAGAGGTCGTCTTGCTCTCAATCTAGCATTAAACAGCTCTCGTCTCAAAGTCCTGGCTGCTACCAATGACCCATACTCTTATAATTTCATACATAAATCCAAACTAGTAACCTTGCGGTAGATTACTAACAAATTAAGCAGTTTTGCTTCCTCCTTGGGGTTAGTTTCTTCTTTCGCCCACAGTTGCCAACACGTTGTTGACATCTTGCCTTCCCCTTATCTTCACATTTTAAAATTCTACTTACAGATTGCTGTAATATTTGAAATTTAGAATCTACCTCTTGCTGTGAATAACGTTTCTCAACAAGTAGCTCTCTGACAATGCCTTTCTTGGCGAAAGGTCATTTTGTCTCCCCATAACCTCAAAATTTGACAGTTCTCTAGTACCACTCTTAAGACATATCAACTGAACTCGTGAATAATATCAATAACGCACGTAAATTACAGAATGCACAGTATTAATAATAGGTCGCATTATTTACTTCCATACAGCAACAATATGCAGATATAGACGATAAACAACAGGATATATTCACTAACAAAATATGACACAAACCATGTGAATAATGAAATTACATTGTGGTTCTCACTGTAGCCACTATATGAAAAAATACAATAATGTGGGCAGGGATATCCCAAGTGGTAACTATACCACCAAACAATGTTCAAGGATTAAACTATAAAGGTCGATAATTTACATAAAGATAGAAATATACCATTTACCATGAAAATTTGGCCACGTCTCGTGTATTTGTAGAAAATAGAACTCAGAGTATTAGAGTAGTTGAAGCTTTATTTGATCCTGTAACAATTATGGGATTGGGTCCCACAGGGCAGTATTGTGAGACCTCTATTTTTTGATATATATAAACAATATGAATAATGAACTGAAAAACTGATGAAGCTCCTTGTAATAACTAAGGATTAAGGCCACGGCCGCTTCCTTCCCACTCCTAGCCCTTTCCTGTCCCATCGTCGCCGTAAGACTTATCTGTGTCGGTGCGACGTAAAACAACTAGCAAAAAAATGTAATAACTAAGTTTCAGGATTGTGAGTAACTGCAAAAAGACCTTGACAATATTGTAAGATGGACATCGGGCAATGCTATATTGGTAAATGGGGTGAAAAGTCAGGTTCTGTGCTTCACAAATAGAAAGAGTCCTCTCTAATTTAATTATTGTGTTGATGGGGTGAAAGTTGTTCATGGGGATCTCTATAAGTACCTAGTTATTCTTATTAAGGGGTATTTTCATTGTGGTAATCACATAAACGTATCAGAAATAAAATTTGCAGGTCTCTTAATATGATTATGAGGTTATTTAGGGGTTGTAAAGGAGAGGGCATATAAATCTGCAGCAAAACCACAATGAGAGTATGAGACCATCACCAGTATTACTTGATTAGAGAATAGGAAATACTCCACAGGAATAGCTCCATTTCTTGTGGTTGATTTCTAACAAAAGAGTTGTGTTACAGAGATGTTGCAAGGATTCAGCTGGGAAGACTTGGAGAAAGGAGACAAGCTCTTCAATTAAGCAGTATATTCTGAGATGTCATTGGAGAGATGGCTTGGAATGACATTAGTTGATGAATACATTTAAGTCATGTTGTTGAAGTATAGGAAAGGTCACAACATGAAGATAAGTTGGAATTCATGGGGACTAATTTTGGCGAATGTTCACTTATACATACATACATACATTTATTGAACATAACAGGCGACTTCGCCCCTATACATGTTCACATGCAAAGTTAAATAAATAATAAATAATAATAATAATAAGGATAATAATAATAAGAATAATATCTAGCAGTCATTAGCTGTAGCAGTCACTCAATGTTCAAACATATTCCTCCAGTGTCCTTATTGTGCTCTGTACTTGCGTCACATTATTGTTCCTGACCTACACCTAATCAATAAATCAAACAACAACACTCAGCATTTCAGCACTTGCATTCCAGCTAACTTTAAAACAAACAGACCATGCAATCCTGTATCATTAACCAACTCCACATAACTAAGTACTCTATCCCTATATTCCCTAATCCATTAGAATTTTATCATACTATCCCATTCCCTTATATACATAACTATTCCACCCCCTATTCCCCTGCCTACCCACGAACTCACTCTCCTTCATTTTACTCTCGCATGCCTTTTTTGTCGCACATAAATTCACCCCCTTTTTCCCATTGTTTAATAATCCATCTCAGGATTGCGTTCTCATCCCCTCTCCCCAATATTTCCCGATGCTCGGCACTCAATAATCCATGTCTTAACCCCCTCGTTACCTCACAGTCTCTTAACAAGTGAAAATCATCATTCACATCTCCGCAAAGTACACATCTTGTCTTATCCCTCCCCTGTATCCACCCTGTATTCCTTTGCAAACCTAAAAGCCACCACATCATCCCATACCGTTTTGACCTATCGACGTATCTAATATTCAACCCTGCTATCTTCTCTATTTTCGTCAAAACCATCAGCGAATTTCTTAGTCTGCTTTCCCCCAATAATTTCTGCCTATGGATATCTCTAATTCTCCTTTCCAGAATATTCATCCCTCTCATTTCTGTCTTCGACCAAACCTCCCCCCACAGGTGTCCTAATCCTATCCTCTCCAAATATCCCTTTATTTTTTCTAACCATCCACCCTTATACATGCTCTTAAATTGCTGTGCATACGCTGCCTGTAATACTCTTCCACCTTCCTGTCTTTTTTAAATTCATCCAGTATCTATCTATTCTTTTCACACCCTCTGATTCCAAATCCTCCCCACACATTAATTCCGCCCCTACATTTGCTGTACACCTCGGTAAGCCCATTACTAACTTAGCAAAACTACTAACAATCCTTCTTAGTTCCTCTCTTTTCTCATCCAGCCCCCAAACTTCTGAGCCGTATAATACCCTCTCAACGATTACCGACCTGAACACAAGTCTCAGTGTTTTATAACTGATCCCCGGATACTTGACTAGCAAATTTCTGACTGAGGCTAAGGTTGCCAATCCTCTATATTTCACCCTTTTGATCTGGTCACTCCAAGTTCCTTTATCATTAAAAATAACTCCTAGATATTCCAACTTCCTTACCTGTTCCAATCTTTCTCCCTGAATTACCCAATTACCTTCTATCTTTCTTCTTTTGTCCACCTGTACTACTAATATTTTAGACTTATTTCCATTAATTCTCAATCCCCATTTCCTCGCAAATAGCGTCACTGACTTTAAGGCCCTATTCATCGCCCCTGAGGTTAGCGTCATCAATAACACACCATCCGCAAATATCAGTTCTGGTACTTCAAAACCATTAATTACTGGTACAGCCCAATTTTCTGCCCCAAACCCCTCTAAAATATCGTTGATAAATAAAATAAACAGTATTGGCGATAACTTGCATCCTTGTTTTAAACCCACCTTGGACTCTAATGGTCCACTCAGTCTCCCTTCTCCCAATTTTACACAAAACCTGACAACCCTATATATTCCTTCCACTGCCCTCAACATCTTCTCCGAAATCCCTAGCCTGCCTAATTTCTCTAATAGGGCCTCTCTATTCACCTTGTCAAAAGCTTTCTCAAAATCTATTGCTCCTACATAAACCGTACTTCTAGCCATATTCTTATACTTTTCTAAAATAGTCTTTACTATCATTATATTATCCACTGTTCTTTTCTTTTTCCTAAATCCCCCTTGGTAATCCGTCAAAATTTCATTTTCTTCCGCCCACTCGCTTATTCTGTTCGCTAACACACCAGTATATATTTTACTCAAAGAATCCAACAGAGATATACCTCTATAACTGTTCACATTGTTCCTACTACCCTTCCCCTTGTATATAGGGCATATAATTCCTGTTTCCCATTCCTTAGGGTAATTACCTCCCTCAAATATCCTATTGAATAGTTTAACCATGCCCTCTATCATTATCTCATTTTTACTAATTTCCTTCCAAAACTTGTTATTTATACCATTACACCCCCCGGCCGACTTCGCTCTGGCTCTGCTTATCACTCTCAGGATTTCCTCTCTTGTGATTTCTTTATCCAGGTCATAAATTGCCACTCTCTTATTCCTCCAAATTATTACTTCTCCCGAACCTCTCCATCTTTCATCCCCCTTTTCCACTAGTAATTCATCAAAGTGCCTGACCCATTGCACTTCCTCAATACTCGTTCTCTCTATATTCCTTCCACCCTTAATAATTTTGTTAATCTTATCCCAAACTCTCTCAAAATTATTTGTCTTGCAGTCATTATTTATGGCTTCCATTTGTTCCTCTAACCACGTCTTTTTTGTCTCACAAATTTTCTTTTTATACTCCTTCCTCAATCTACAGAAAAACTCCCTTTCTTGGCTCCCACCTTTCCTTCTATAGTCTCCTAACGCGTCCATCACCTTCCTCCGCATTCCTTCACACTCCCTATTAAACCACACTTCTCCCTCTTTCTTATTTCCCTTTCTAGCTTTCGCCTTCTGCGCTATCATCTTTATTAGATGTAGCAAAAATTCCAAGGCTTTATCAGTATTATTCTCTTCTAACGCCCCTTCCCACCCATATTTCAGAAGATGTAACTCCTCTTTTACTACCCTATTCCAATCCCGGCCCACCTTCTCTGTCCATTTATATTTATTATAACCACTCCCTCGTTTATCAATTGTCTCATCTTCCTTCATTGTACACTTCTCTTCCTCCCTTTTCAGCATAACCCTCACCGGGAAATGGTGTGATTCAATCCAGTCTCTTATTTCCATTCTTACAACTTCCTCAATCACCCCTTCCGAACTTAAAACCATATCTATCACACTACCACCCTTCTCAGTAACATATGTCAATTTCCCCATCCTGTCACCCTCTATCCACCCATTCAGAATATACAAATTTCCCACAGCACACATCTCTAGGGGCTTCTCTCCATAACTATTTGTAATTTTGTCCTCACTCCTTCTACTTTCCAACAAACACATTCCATCCTCCCTACTATAAACTGGGCTCTGTTCCCCTATTCTCGCGTTCCAATCCCCAAATAACAACATATCCTCCTCACCTGGATACATTCCCCTTATCCTACCAATATCCACCAATAACTCTTCAAAAAATATTTATTTGCATATGCTGAATTACTAGGGTGGCAGTAAACAAAAGCTAGATTTATTTTCTTCCTCCTTCCCTCACCCCCTCCCAAATTCATTCTCAGCCATATGGTTTCCATCATATCGGTCTCTATATCCTCTACTCTTTCACTAATTTCTTCCCTAAATAGAACTATCATCCCTCCTGGTGCTCGTCCCTTATTCCTCTCTTTTCTTCTATATTTATATTTTATCTCAAACCCCTTCCATGAAATCTCCCTCCCTGTTTCCAACCACGTCTCCAAGAGTGCCACAACATCAAAACTTTCAATTACTTCCCGAACTTTCTTGTTTCCTAATTTGTTCCTTAGTCCCTCAATATTCACACATCCTATTTTCCAATATAGTTATAACTTTCCCTCCCTCCCTTCTTGGTCTCCCCCTCTATTCTTACTTCTAGTAGTTATCGACCTCTCGTCCTCTGTATCGTCCATCCCTTTACGTTCTTTTCCCCATATGTCTTTTAAGCTCTTACTTGTGACTTTACTCATAATTTTTTTACCTTCCTGTCGATCTGTCTCCTCTTGACCTTTCTTGTTCACTACACCACTGCACCCTGCTCTCACCGCTTCTTGCTGCTCACCCCCACTCACCCCCTCACTATTTTGGACTTCTGAATCCACCTTCCCTTGTCCTTTCTTGCTCACTGCAACACTACACTCTACTCTCCCAGTTTCTTGCTGCTCACTCTCACCGTCCACTTCACTATCTTGATCTTCTGTCTCCCGGCTGCACTGCCCATTCTCTTCTGAGATGCTCTCCTCTCCTGCTACGTCCCTCCTCCTCTTCTTTTCTTCTTTCTTCTTCCCATCTTGCCTTGTCCTCTCACAACCCTCAACCCTCTCGTTTTCGTCCATCTCCTTTAGCTTCGTCACTGAATGTACTCTAACCCATCGCCCGCTTGTCACCTCCAACCTCAGACCTCTTATTCGGGCCTTTAGCCCCTGGTTCCTCGCTCTCCATAGGTGCCTATTCAAGATCTTCATATTTTCACTTCCTTCTCTTCCCATGTCTCTTTTCACCCTTATTTTCTGTCCCTGTAAATTATTACTGTTACCTACCACAATTTCTGCCATTGGGGTAGATAAAAGTTTTACCCTAATTGGCCTCCGACCTTTAGTCTTACCAATTCTCTCTACATCGTCTATGTCTATCTGACTAAAGCTTATCTTCATTGAATCACGTATAACTTCCACCACCTTAAATATCAGTTCAATCTTGCTCTCCCTCGCCCCTTCCTCAACTCCATATATAAATATGACTTTCTCCAATCCCTCCTGCCTGTACCCCTCCGCTTCTTTCTTCATCTTCATCACCTCCTCTTTCAGATGTTTCACTTCCCCTCTCAATAACTCGATTTCTTTCTCATTATTGTCCACTCTCCTGCTCGATTCCTCTGTCTTCGTTTCAAGCCATTTCTTCATGTTCCCTATCTCCTTTCTCTGCTCCTCCATCATGTCTTTTATTTCCTGCACCTTGTCCCATTGACACTTCTGCTGCATAACTTCACTTACAACCACCCTGAGTGCGGCCAAATCCTCCGTACTATATTTTCCACTGGTACTTGGGCCTGGGTTTACTTCCACCCCCCCCCCCCCAATAACCAGTAGCACCGCTATCACTGTCACTACCAGCACCGCTTCACTCATTTTTAATCCGTCCGTACTTATCACCAATCCATTCCTGGTCTCCTTCTTCTGCCTTGCCTGCCATTTCCCAATAGCCGCCCGGTACTGTTCAATGCCGACCATGTTTACAGCACGCACTTCACTACGCAACCTCTCTCCTCGACCGCTCGAGCTAGACTGTGAAATGTTCACTTATAGGAAGATGATTTAGTGATTGAAATAATTTACCGTGAGAGTTTTTTTCATAAATTTCCACAATCTTTTTCTACATAAACAACCAACATCCCTAAATGCTGTTGTTTGATTGTTACATTGATTGATTTATTCATTGATTGGGACATTGACTGATTTATGTATTCTGGTCTTAATGTGATGTACAGAGAGGGACGATGGATATTTCTATGCTTGTGTTATAAACATTGTCCTCTTGTTGCAAAAGTTGTGGGAATAATGTGGGATTATTTGATATTACAGTGAAGTGTTTCGGAAAGTATATATATAGGAACATGGAAATGAACAAAGAAGTAACAAGTCATTCATGTATAGAAAAATGGGAACAGTGGAATGTGAATATAAGACAATGAAGATAATAGCTAGTCATTGTGGTATTCGGATCAATAGAAAGAGAAACATAAGCAAGGAATGGTATTGGGTTATGATTTGGAGAGTGATTATTATTATTTATTTTCCTTAAATTGTACATGTACACATGCACAGAAGTGCCTCCACCCATACATGTATGTGTACATATACTCTGCTGAATATTCACAAATATGTAGATAATTTTAAATTTACATATTTACAAATGTTCCTCCTGTTTTGGGCTACCATGTCTACTGCTATCCAGCAGTGTTTTCCTTTTCATGTTCTTATCTATCTTATGAGTTGTTTGAAAAGCAGTGGCGAAAGGGCTCGGGTTAAAACGCAGCAGGTCATTATGCAAGTTACGTCCCCAAAACAGTAAAAATAAAATAAATAAAAGCAATGTAAATTTTAATCCAATAGAAATTGTATACTATTATTTGAAGTAGCTGCACAAGTTGTATACGTGTTGATTATATTTGTAACACAGAAGATATTATGAGTAAAATTTTGTAAATTATATACATTTATTAAGGACGAGCTGTGTGCTTAATAGAAAAAAATAGCATGTATTGTATAATATTGTATTTACAAAATTGTTTTCTTCTCTGTTCTTTTAAAATTTAGTGCTTGATAATAATGTATTTTTGTGTACCATTTGCCAACAAGGTAGACACCTCACTTTCATTTAAAGTGATTTTGATTTGATTGTTCCTTTCAATTATATAATTTTTAAATGGGATGTAAATTAATTATACTCTTATTGTGCCACTGTGAAATTTATTATCTCAGCTGTTTCTTGTTTAGGACTATATAGTATTCCCTTCTTTATTCTACTTTTCTTATTTCTTACTTATAGCCTTCTGAATATACTAAGGAGGAAATATTCATAGAAGAACATACTGATGATCAGCTCTTGCCGTACATCAAAGAAGAAACAAAGTACGTACACTACAAATTATATACAATATGGAATATGTTGTACCTATTCACAGCTGTGTTCAGTAGTGGTTGGTTTATCTCCAAAAACTGGCCGTTTTCATCAGTTTAATCCTTTCTTTACAAGATTACATTTAAACACTAATATCTTCAAATTCCACCTGTTAAAATTATCTAAAATATTCAGGTTATTTAAGATCATAATTAATGTTCCTTCATGTAGATTTATTGAATGTATATCTACAAAAAAATCCTTGGTGAAGCTTGATATTTTTGAAGTGTATTTGTTTACAATACCTTTAAACAACCACGAAAAATGTGTTCTTTTTTCACTTTCTCTGCATCATTTGTTCATCACATTCTTATCATCTGAAATGCCTTCTGAAACTATTGCTTCCAGATATTCTGTGTAAGTTTTTTTTACGTTCATACCAACAGTGACACACAGAAAAAGCGATGTTTGTAGATTATAAATTACATCTACAAATTCAAAATTGTTAAGTTTTATGTACATTTTAAACAACAATTACTTCAAACTAACATAATCAGTTTCATTAATCAATATAATTATGGCTGAGTTCAATAATGTGGTCACTCAGAGAATGACATTTTAAAATTATTTGGTTAGATTCCTTTTTTCTGGTAATTTCTGTTCTCTTGTGTGTTAAGTCAGATTCCTCCATTTGTGGACGCCAAAGCAGGTAATGTGTTGTAGAAATGAAACGTTGAGATAATTAATGCTACATCTTTGATATCATAGTTTGCAAATAAAACTTATGCATTGTTGCAGGTGTAAAAAAAATTGTGGTATTGAATTCTTGTTCATTCCAGTTTTGTGGTCACACTTGCTGATTCATTTCAGTGTTCATTGTCAGTCAGGTGGTTCTAGTGTGTTGATTGAAAACATGCCTACACAATGAGTATAATGTAATAAAATAGACTGGTACAAGTGGAGTTTTAAATTTGTGCAGGTTGCTTAAAGAATTCAGAATTCTTTAAATAAGTGAATTTATTATTTCGTAAAAGTAGATAAATAGGCGGTACATTATTGCTTCACGTCCGTAGGTTTAACCTCCAAGTGCCCTACACGTGACCCCCCGGGTGGTGCTAAGAAAGCAATAACTGTTTCTGCTGGACCTATCTTTTAAATATCTCCCAGCAATGACTAAAGTATTTCATGGAAATAGCTGTTCTCAGAGCTACCAGACAAGAAGGATTGGACCTTTCATTCGTGTCTTCCAGCTTAACATAGATGTGACTACCTATCCAAAGTTATCCTGGATAATAGTATAGATGTTGTGTCTATACAGGAAACCCATACAGCCAATGAAGAAGAGTTTCGGAAAAGGGGCCGCATTAATGGTTACACAGCTCTTGGTGCAACATATCACAGTGCACATGGTATAGCTACTCATGTTCGTAATAATATCCAAGATACCTCACTGCTCTTTCAAAACGAAGACGAAGACGTCCATTGTGTTGCTGTGCGAGTGGCAGATGTTACTATTTTTAACATTTATAAACCCCCAAACGAAAAGTGGCCAAGTACCATTCTACCTACTGCTCAACACCCTGCACTTTATATAGGCGACTTCAACAGCCATCACGAACTATGGAAGTACTCGAATAACAGTGAATGTGGAACGAAACTCGTAGAATGGACAGAAATGAACAATCTCCGTCTGATTTTTGACCCAAAAGATCTTGGTAGTTTCCAATCAGCTGCATGGAATTGGGATTCCAATCTTGACCTGTGTTTTGTTAGCTGCAATGAGGGAGGACAGTCCTTACATACCAGTCGTAAAGTGTTAATACATTTTCTCCACAGTCAACATGGCCCCATTGTAGTGGACATTGGCATCAAAATTCCTGTTGTACGGTCAATACCACATGCTCGGAGGAACTTCAGAAAAGCAAATTCGTCAACATTCACCACTGAACTGGATAAATGTGTTCGGTGGATTGCTCCCAAGCACAATTACAAGCGTTTCGTAGATGCAGTTATGATGGCGGCTAAGAAGAGTATGCCATAGAAAAGAATACATCCCTGGTTGGAATGTAGAGACTGATGCACTCTATAACGAATACCGGCATACTGGTGATGAAGACATAGCTGATGAACTTCTTTCCAGCATGGATACTACCCGGAGAGAACGGTGGATTGAGACAGTGTAGAATATCGACCTAACTCATTCCAGTAGATGATCTTGGGGGCATCGCAGAAAACTTGGAGGAAGGACACCTTTGGTGAAGCAACAGCCTGGAGTTACTCCGGATGAAGTAGCATCTCACATCGTCACAACTTCCCAAACTCCATCAGATAAGAAACATACCAAATACATACGGCGCCAGCTCCAAACTCTGGAATCAAGAACACCACGCACATCAAGGTATTCACAACCGCTTACGGTGCAAGACATCAATGCTGCTCTCAAAGACGTTAAACCAAGTACAGCTCCAGATTTTGACGACATTCATCCAGAATTTCGCATTCATTTAGGGAAGAATGCAAGAAGTTGGCTGATAAGGTTTTTTACCGACCTTCTACAGAAGAGACAACTCCCGGCAGAATTCAAACGAACGAAAGTGATTTCCATCTTGAAACCAGGTAAGCCTGCCAATGACCCAAGCTGTTATAGACCAGTTGCCCTTCTTTTTGAGATGCTATTCCACAACACAATCAGCGCAACTATTTTTCAGCGTATTACAGTTGATCAAGCTGGATTTAGGCCAAATCGCAGCTGCTGCGATCAAGTGCTTTCACTGACATTCCACATGGAAGCAGGTTTCCAGAAACAACTCAAGACCTCAGCTGTATTCATTGATTTTACAGCAGCATTTGACGCAGTCTGGAGGGAAGAATTAATTTACAAGCTTCTCCGAATTGCACCCCGTAGGACCATCGTGCAGGTTATAAGCAATATGCTCAATGACAGAAGATTTCGAGTGTGTAAGGGAAGTAGTATGAGTAGAGAAAGGAAGCTCAAAAATGGATTACCTCAAGGATCGGTACTGTCTCCCCTACTGTTCAATTTGTATATCTCCGATCTCCCAGAAACATCATCGCAAACATTTTGTTATGCTGATATCATAACACTAGCCACTGAAAATCGATACCTTAGTGTGACAGAAGAAGTGCTACAAAGAGACCTGATTTCACTTGAAACGTACTTCAAGAAATGGCAACTGTGTCCTAACTCTAACAAAACAGAAGTGTCATGTTTTCACCTGAATAATCGCCAAGCTGGCATTAAACTTCACATACGTTTTTGTCACCAAGAACTTCGGCATAGCAGTTATCCCAAATATTTGTGGATTACACTTGATCGCACACTAGCTTACGAACATCTTAGGAATCTGTCAAAAAAGCTCAAAACACGTAATATTATCTTTCAGAAATTGTATGGCTCAAGTTGGGGTTCATCAGCAAAGACTTCATGATCTTCTGCTTTGGGACTGGTATTCTCGTGTGGTGAGTACTGTGCACCAGTTTGGCTGGATAGCCCATATACAAGACTAATTGGTACTCAACTGAATGTTAGCTTGCGGTTAATATCTGGTACTGTCCAGTCCACATCCCTTTATTGGCTCCCAATTCTGTCAGGTATAATGCCACCTGTTTTAGAAAGATGAAATGCTCCTATCCGAGAGTTCAAGAAGATAGAAATGAAGTCTCAACTGCCTGTTTTGGATGATATTCCTGTTCTCAAGGTAACGAGGTTGGAGTCACGACATCCATCTTTGCATGATGCTGTCGCATTGGCTGATGGGTATTTTCACCCTTTAGAAGAATAGAGATGTCGCTGGAAAGTTGCCACAGACAGTTCCTTACACAACATCTTTTCTGGTGAACATCATCTACCGCGTAAGATTTGGACCACTCTGAATTGGGTGAGAACAAATCATGGACGACGCAGGGACGCCCTTTATAAGTGGAAATATATCTCATCACCAGAGTGCGACTGTGGTGCATCTCGACAGATGATCCCCATATTGTAAGTGAATGTACACGACGATCCTACACAGGTAGCCCGAGCGACTTTTTCGAACCAAGAGATGAAGCCATACAGAGGATCACTCAACTGGACATTCTGCTATAAAACATGTTTCTTGTCTGTGTACATTTGTAAATACTATATATTTGTATATATGTATCTAACTTGTTGCCCAGTGCTAATAATAATAATAATAATAATAATAATAGGTAAATAACGTAGTGATATAATATTCTTTCAAAATTGTAATTATTGTCACTGACCTTACAAAGTACTACAAGTGTATGTCCAGTTTTAAAACATTTAATGCAGTAGTGTTTTTGAACTGTAATTTTGACATTGCTAATTAATTTTTTGCTGTCACACCTTTGTTGGTTACTGTGTGAAATGATCTTTGATAATCCCTGGGAAATGATTCTATAGTCTCGGATTGGTGCTCTTAACCAAGCCCTTGTATCAGCAGGTCATGCGATGGCTAGTCATAGCCTAAGGTTTGACTTCAAACCAGATTTGTGATGGAAACTATAAATTCTGAATGGTTTATTTGATTTTGTGAGTGGTTAGAGTCTTCTCGGCTCTTATGTGATGCACTGACTTGTTCCTAGTGTACTTTCACAACTGGTGGCAAGAAATATTCATGTCGGTCCTCAGAACTACCATGTACCAGCTCACACTCTCTGTTTCTTTGTCATTCATGTGTAACAGGACACAATAGGCTACGTTAGAGAACAATCTTGTATAATGACCACCAGTAAAAATGTTGCTTATGAATCCTTTTCACACACAAAATCATATTTCTATTTTTGATGGAGTCTAAATTAGCTTTCTACTTTCTAAACATATTTTGTGCAGAGACCAGCAAAGCGACATGCATTTTATTTGTCTTCTTTTTTCTTGGCATATATGTCAGAGGTCAGTCCATTGTCTACGTAGCTTAGTCCATTTTACATCATAGATTTTAGATGCTTCTGAAGGATTCAGTCGACCGGATCTTATCTGCTACTTCCCACTTTGTTTTAGATCTCACCTCAGGCGCTATTGTTTCCTCACTCTCATTTCAGCAGTCTACAACTATCATGCCGCTACTTAAATGACTTCCTTTAAAATGTCTAAACTATTTGCCATGCCAGTTGGGTATTGAATTACATAAGAAAAGATTTTAAGATTTATAAAATTTCCTAAGTGCTGACTTGTGGAAATACACGTATTTCTGAGATTACCAATTAGTGATGAGATTACCTTCCATTTGTGGAGAGACACATCGTCCTGAGCTAAATAGTGATGAGGCTTACTTCCGTTTGTGTAGAGACACATGGTCCTGAACTAACCACTTAGTTATGTGGCTTCCTTCCAGCTTTAGAGCGTTGAGTGTCAAATGGCCCTGAGCTGACCACTTTGTGCCACTCCTCCATGGTCTTCATATTTATAGGCGTGATCGGAGTGAAAATGACAAACTGATTAATATGATCGTCTGCTGTCTATGACGTATGTAAGCAGAAATATGAATTGCAAAATTCTATTCAGGCTAGAATACACTGACGGACTCCCCTCTTGTAGGTACTCGTAGAATTTCACCGGATATTCAAACTGTCCTTCCCATTTAACACAGATATACCCTTTTTTTTGGTTATAAGTTTTTCTTCACAATGCATTTATAGGAGTCACTTAAACACGAAATCCAGAAGCGTTCAGACATTCAAACGCTATTTTGTGAAAATAAGTTTTTATAGATATGCGACATAGGCATTAGGGGAGAAAATTTGAACATACAATAAACTAATTTGAATATTAGGATGTGTAAAATATCCATTGCATTCCATTTTTGTAACAGAATATTCATCAGTCTGCATCTGATGGCAGGGTCCGGTGTTGTGGTTCATTGACTCCAGTTAGTTCGGTCTCGGGCCATGTCTGCATGTAGTCTTCCAACTTTCAGGCCGTTGTGCACTTTATCAGTCTATGCTGTCTGGTTCGTCCCTAGCGCCTCTTTTCACCGACTTTCTGTGTAATACTCTGACTTTCCCAATATATCGTCCTCTACACGCAACACATGACCAAACCAGCGCACACGCCTTTCCCCAATTTTCTTCTGGATCGCTGCAATGCCAAAACGTTTTCTAATAACATCATTTGAAATGTGATCTAGCCTAATTATGCCAGCCTTCCACATAAGCAACTTTGTATCCATGATGCTTAGTTGGCGTTCTACCTCTAGGGCTGGTCAGCATTCGTTGCCGTAGAAAACGACAGGATGGATATCGATAGGACAGATATCAGTTCGGTAGAACTTAGTTTAGAGATGGTCCTTCGTCCAAAGTTCGGACTGGCGCCTGTTGTCATTCTCCACTTCAGTCAGGCTTTGTATATCCTTAAGTTGACTTCATCAGTAGGTCGGCCATAATCATAGATTGTGGAGCCAATATACTTAAATATCCCTATATCTTCAATGTCAACATGCATGGTTCCAACTTCTCGACGATGTAATGCAATGTATTCCGTCTTTTTCTTGTTGGGGCGCGGGGCTTATTGCGCTAGTCGATTGTTCCAGTCTTCTGTTTGACACTGCAGGTCTAGCTTATTCTCTTCAGCCAAATGATATCATTTGCTTAGAGAAGTGTCCATGGTATTGGACTGCGCAGGTTTGTGGTAATTATGTCCATCACAAGAATAAGCTGCAGTGGTGATAAGCCGGGGCCTTGATGGACTCCTACAGTTATGCGAAAGTCATCAGACGCTCCTGCGGCAGCTTGAACACAACTCATTTGTTCTTTGTAGAGCAATTATACCCTCTCAGCAATGTGCTCTGGAATGACATGTACTTGTAGGGCTGACTGATTAGGTCATGAAGTACCCGATGGAAGGGCTTCTAAGGGTCCAGAAATTTGTGATGAAGCCTCTTATTCTTTTCACAGTGTTTCTCAAGTAATAGTCCGGCAGCATGGGTTTCTCCTATTGCGCCACAATTTTACACAAATCCAGCTTAGCTTGTTGTATGTTTGTCTAAATCGCTAATCCTTTTGTCGAAGATTTGTTCTAAGTCTCTCATTGCGAGGCTCAGAAGTATGTTCGGGCCGTGATTAGAAAAATTGGCAGGGCTTCCCTTATTTCTGAATTGATAATCCGTCGCTAGTCTGTTTGTGTTTGACCTTCTTTGATGATATGATTGAAAAGCTTGCTTTAGCCACACTGCTGCATCCCCCCGTTGAGAGAAACAAAACTCTGCTGGAAGATAATAGGGACAGATGGCTTTCCCTGGTTTCATTTCCTTCAGCTTAGTCTGGACTTTAGTGACGTCATTTTCCTACGTTGGACCTTCAACAGCGGAGGTGATTACGATTGGTAGATACGGAAATTCCATGATTGAAATGTTGTCAAAATAGTTCCACCATTTTACTCGCCATTCCCGCCTCTCCAGTAGCAAATCGTCTGTTTCCTCATTGATGCCGTAAAAACGTTGGACTTCTGACGTTTTGCGATGGCTCGATTGGACTAGCCATTAAAAATTCCGCTCGAATTCGCGCATGTCATGTTTCACATATAGTCCTGCCTACCGGTTTGATTTTGTTACGGCAAATACCTCCTTCATTTTACGAGTGGCTACCTTGTAGGCATTCCAACGAGCAAGAAACTCGTGGTACAGCTGCTTCTTCAACCGTACTGCTTATTTAACATCTTCATTCCTTGGCCATATATCATGTTTAATCCTTCGTTGTCGTCGCCCTGACTTAATTGTTCCAGGAATAGAGCGAAAGGCGTCTTTCAGTTTAGTCCGGCTCACTTCAACTATGGTGATTTGTGACTCTGTAACTTTTGCAACGACGTTAGTCTCCTTCTTCAGGGGCAACCATTTGATCCCAATTTGTCTATTTCCTGTGAAGTATTGGGCTCTTGGTGACTTTATCCACAGCTTAGATGAATGGTCGTTGTTGCATCGCAAGGATTTAATAAGGGACAACTGTTATCTCTAGAACATCTTCGAGATTTCACCCTCTCACTAGGATGTAGTCAATGCGAATTGGATGGGGGCCACTGTAGTACAGAGTAGATGAATATCACTCTTTTTGAACCGTGTGTTTGCGGTGATCAGTTTCTGCATAATCGCGAATTTGTTGGGCATCGTCGTTCTTTTCTCCATATCCATAAACGCCATGGAATGTTTGTTCTTCTTTCCTCGGTCTGACACGTCCATTCAGATCAGCGGCAGCGATAAGATAGTCAGCGGTCTTCTTGTCAGGCGGTGCCCAGAACGCATCTTTGGTTTCCATGCGCACGTCAGTTTGTGGAGCGTTGCGCTGAATAATTTGAATTTCCTTCTTTCCCCAGTGCGGACGAGTTACATCAAGCGATTGTCAAACTTTTGCACCTCGGAAACTGAACCGTCAAATTTAGCTGATATGACAATGTCAACACCATGAGCTGTTCTTCGGTTTCTGTTGCACACCAGTTAGTAACCACACCTCTTTTCACATGACTTTTCTCAATTCCATCTTTATTTCCGCACCTCTCAGATGCCTACAAGCCTTCTCTCAAGTGCAGTGGCGTATTCGCTACTTCACCCAGGCATAATTCAATGATGGGATACAAAATGGGGGTACTTGCATGGTTAGCCGTCACAGCCCGTGCGACGGTAACCCAGCATAGTTTTCATGCTGACTGGGCACTGCCAATGCGCGTCCCTTCCAGGGGCTGCACTAACCTTGGCTCCGATACCATGAGACATATTTCTGTAATGATGTAACGGCATTATTTTACGGCCGGCTTGTCTTGAAGCATTTAGGTGCTCATGACGGAAGGTAGTAACGCAGCTGCGGACACGGAGAACAGATGCCTTTTGCAGCCGCTCCTCTAGAGAAGAAACGGTACCCTCTTTTCTGCATTAACTTCCAGAAATTTAGTGTACCTCTTCCGCCATCTGGTCCCTAGTGAACGTCTCCATCTCCGCCAAAGTTGCCATTAAAGACTTTGTACATGTTTGGTACGCGAGAGCTTTTATATATTGCTCAAGTTCATCGGCAGGCCAGCGGGGAACCCGTATCCGTCACCTGGGAAGCGCCACGTGTTACAGCAATATAGCTGGTTGGTGTAGAATATTTATCAATGCAAAATGAAACATTATTTTACTGAAAACTAATTGTGAACCTGATAAATTACTTGTCACAGGAATCACGTATTCGCGCAAAGAAGAAGGGTTACAGACTTTTGCAGCTTTGCTTGGTGTGATATGCCACAGAACGCATGACATACAATCCAGTGTCGTATTTTCTGCCCCCTGTTGTCTAGTGGTGTCAACATCAATATCTTGTTTGATGATCAAGGGATTTAGTCTGTCATATCTGGAATCAATGTCCCCCTTTCATTTGTCCACTTCTTTTCTCCAAAGAGTGCAGTAACAATATATGGTCGAGCCTCCCATTACTTTGCTTGTGAGCCAGTCATGCATTCGACTGGGCCATGTGAATTCAGTTCATACAGCATGAATTGGAAAGTACCAGTCCATGTTACGATATATTTTAGCATGCGTGATCGATTTTCCCATGTCGCAGTTGTAAGCGGATCTCACCTTTAACCAAGAAATTTGCATTTCCCGTCCTTGTTCCGTAGAATATGTAGAACTACTCTGTGGTGGGGAGACAGGCTCAGAATTGGATGCTATCTAACTATGTTATGAATCCATTAAAAATAATCGCGTTGCCCGTGATCTTTTGAAATAAATAGAATAATATTCCTTCTTTTACATAGCAGCAATATCCACTACGGTGCAATTCAACGCCTTGTCATGTCGAATTTTGGTTCAAGCCTTGATTTTCATGCTCCTTCTATCCGTATTGTTAAAGTAATACTTGTAAGAATATTCAAGGGCATGATAGGTTGCGTTTGGTTTCAAAATTAGGATATTAGGACATTGTAATAAAACGCTACCACCAATGCCATATTCTGTGTTGCCTTCATAATGTCTTTAACAGCAGTGTCTTGAGGAGAAAAGAGAGTATCAATGCTAGCGAGAGAGCCGTCGTATACTTGTTATATTTCAGCTTTGCCAGGATTCCATCAGGATTAGTGGCTACCGTGTTAAATACAGGAATTAAGACGTAGACTGATGTAGTACATGGTAGTAAGTATGAACGTCCTTGTATAAACCTACCGTCCTATATATAGGTTGGCTATGTTTGATTGCACATCAAAGATACATATTTCGGAAAAGCGACACAGTGACATAATAAAATGGTATAGTGATATAACAATGTACAAATACAATATGTATATTTGTGTGACAAAATAACATTCATAAAAGGTTAGCCGTGTTTCAACAGATCTTGCTGAATGTCGGCAAACGTTCTCAACTTTATTAATATCTACAGCACAGAGATTCTCTCAAACAACCTCAAGAACAAGGTCCTTTACAAAAACTATTACTTCCCTGCAACAAAGCGCAGATTGCTTCAACAAGATCAAAACTCCAAAGCATATGCCGTTCTTTATGTAGGAGAACAGACTACGGATTTCGATAGAATAATATGTGCTGGATTAAAGAGCTTGTATGAGTATTTACCGTTTTAGGCTGGACCACTTCTCATGCTTTCTTGAAATGAGGTTGTCTATTAACTCGTACATTTCAAAACCGTGACAAGTTTCTTGCGGGTGATATCGTGATTAAGAAAAGACGCAACATATTCTCGTAACAAGTGAGAGCTTTTGAAATTTAACCTCAGATGATGTTTACTCTCAGGAATGTAATGTTTACGAGTAACGAGCTCTCTGCACTGGATATCAGTGATTGGAATGTCCAGTAGGAAATCCCCTGTGTGAGAGTTGTAGTGGATTTGGCTGTTGAACTATTGGTCACATGGTTTTAATTTGTCACTGTAGATCGAGACCCGAGGTGAGCTATACAGATCATCAACCTCCGGACGGCGGATCATCTAGTTTTAGGTGTAGTGTGTGCAGTGAAGTCCTGGCTAGGAAGTTGGACCTCTTGCGACATCTGAAGAGACACAAGGAAGATCGACCCTTCAAGTGCGATAACTGCGGAAAGGTGTTATGTAGCCGAAGCAGCTTGTCGAAACACCTCAGGATCCACCCGCTCCAAGTGTGCGGATTTTCTGATAATTGCTTTACAAAGAGGAAAATGCTGACTGGGGACACGCGATTGCATAAAGGTGGGATTATAAACGAATGCTCAGTATCTCATTCAAATTTCAGGATAAGGCCGGACGTTATGCGGTCTCACACGGGCGAGAACCGATACTGCTGCAACGTCTGTGGAAAATCCTTCAGCTGGAAAAAACTAGCAGGTCACATGGGTGTTCACACAGGCAACAAGCCTAACTTTTGCACTGTATGTTGCAAATCATTTGTCAAGAAAAGCAGTTTAAATTATCACAAGCTTACTCTAACAGGAGAGAAGCCAAACAGGTGCAATGTCTGTGGCAAATCATTCATTAAGAAAAGCGATCTAACCGTTCATATGCGGACCCATACAGGCGAGAAGCCATACAGCTGCAATGTCTGTGGCAAATCATTCATTAAGAAAAGCGATCTAACCGTTCATATGCGGACCCATACAGGTGAGACAACATACAGTTGCGGTGTCTGTGGCAAATCATTCATAACGAAAGGCAACCTAACCGATCATATGCGGACCCATACAGGCTATAAGCCTTACAATTGCAATGTCTGTGACAAATCATTCGCAACGAAACGCAGTCTGACCGATCATAGGCGGACCCATACAGGCGAGAAGCCTTACAGTTGCATTGTCTGTGACAAATCCTTCGCAAGGAAACGCAGTCTGACTGATCATAGGCGGACGCATACAGGCGAGAAGCCTTACAGGTGCAATGTCTGTGACAAATCATTCGCAAGTAAAGGCATTTTGACCGATCATATGCGTACCCATACAGGCGTTAAGCCTTACAGGTGCAAAGTCTGTGACAAGTCATTCGCAACGAAAGGCAGTCTGACCGATCATATGCGGACCCATACAGGCGAGAAGCCTTACAACTGTAATATCTGTGAAAAATCATTCGCAACGAAACGCACTGTGACCGATCATGGGCGTACCCACACAGGCGAGAAGCCATACAGTTGCAATGTCTGTGGCAAATCATTCATAAAGAGAGGTAAACTAACCGAACATATGCGGACCCATACAGGCGACAAGCCTTACAGATGCAATGTCTGTGGCAAATCATTCATACAGAGAGTTAGACTAACCGAACATATGCCAACCCATACAGGCGAGAAGCCATCCAGTTGCAATGTTTGTGGCAAATCATTCACAAGGAAAAGTAGTCTGACCGATCATATGCTTAGCCATACAGGCGAGAAGCCTTACAGTTGCAATGTCTGTGACAAATCATTCGCAAAGAAAGGCACTCTGACCGAACATATGCGGACCCATACAGGCGAGTCATATAGAGAGGCAAACTAATCGAACATACGCGGACCCATACAGACGAGAAGCCTTACAGCTGCAATGTCTGTGGCAAATCATTCACAAAGAAAGGCAGTCCGACCTAACTGTTCATATGCGGACACACACAGAAGAGAAGCCATACTGTTACATAGTTTATTCCACTGAAGCACAACCTGTAGGATTCCAGCAAGATATAGCAGATATCCTGGATTCAGGAGGTCAATTGGACTGTATCGCGACTGACCTGTCTAAGGCATTTGATAGGGTAGATCATGGGAGACTACTGGCAAAAATGAGTGCAATTGACTAGATAAAAGAGTGACTAAATGGGTGGCTCTGTCTTTAGAATATAGAACTCAGAGAATTATAGTAGGTGAAGCTTTATTTGGCCCTGTAAAAATTAAGAGGGGGATTCCTCATGGCCGTATTATTGGAACTTTATGTTTTCTTATATATATCAATGATATGTGTAAAGAAGTGGAATCAGAGATAAGGCTTCTCGCAGATGATGTTATTCTGTACAGAGTAATAAATAAGTTACAAGATTGTGAGCAACTGCAAAATGATCTCGATAATGTTGTCGGGTTGTTGCATTTTCAGATTAAAGCTCGCAAATGAGCTGTTTTAATTCAGTAATGGCTACTATACCCCACCCATATCCAATCCCTCCTTCAACGATAACGCCCCTTCCTCCCCAACATCAATAACCGAACCACCGCCGTCTCAATCTAAATATGTAGGATTGAGAGGGCAGTGAACCGTACTGCCGAACCTTACCCCCACCACTACCACGTGAAAGGGTTTGACAGCGGCATAGGTCCTACCCTTCCGAGGGTCCGGCTCAGACTGAATACTTTTGCCCTCCACTCGCGTGGGCGCGCTGTTGTACATCACGTCACTCACCTAAGCCCACGTGACGAATACGGCAGCTCCTATTGGTAGAAACATCTCCCGATTGCTATTGGTCGATTTGAGTTTGACAACTTGGACCAGGTGGGACGACCACGTTTTTGACGTTTGTGATATTTTGCTTTACTTTGATTTGTATGCGTTTATCTGTTATCTTCGTTTGCGTGTTTGAAGAAAAAGTACAAGATATTTGAGGTAAGCATCCTTACTGTTCTTGTTTTACTAATCTCCTGAGGCCAGAACATGAAAACATACCACACGAAGGCAAATGAATTTCGGATATTTTGAAACATAAATGCGGCCAGTATCCAGTATTCGGAAGATAGGTTCGAACCCCACTATCGGCAGCGCGGAAAATGGTTTTCTGTGGTTTCCCATTTCCACACCAGGCAAATGCTGGGGCTGTACCTTAATTAAGGCCATGACTGCTTCCTTCCCATTCGTAGGCCTTTCCTGTCCCATCATCGTCATAAGACCTATCTGTGTCGGTGCAACGTAAAGCAACTAGCCTTATCATAGTTGTCCTCCTGTGGGTAGGGGCAGTAGAATAACAGCCACAGCATCCTCTGCTTGCTGTAAGAGACGACTAAAAGGGGTCCCATGTGGGCTCTGTACTTGGGAGCTTGGGTAGGCGACCACGGAGCCTTTAATTGAATTTTGGCACTGCTTCCGCTTACTTGTGCCAGGCTCCCCACTTTCATCTATCCTATCTGATCTACCTCAATCACGACCTGTTCTTTTCTGCTCCAGATTATATTATGTATGGAGTCCTAGGGAGTCTTATTTTTCTAAAAGGGCATGGTCCTTCTTAGCTGATACCATCATTTTTCCTAGTGTCATCCCCCTTCCATTTCTTCTCTCCGATTACTAATATATATAGGGGGTGGTTGCCTAGTTGTACTTTCTCTTAAAACAATGAACTAGATTTTACGCCCTTTTAATCAACAGGCATCATCATCTTAAGCAACGAGATTTGTGGTGAGGGCAAGATATTTGGTGGCCATGACATATACTAGGAACTGTCCCATCATTCGCCTTACTGCAGGCGAAAGGAAAAACCAATCTCAGGACAGCCGGTGGTAGGGGAACAGCCCGTTTCTGTGTCCCAAATGCAGAGGTGTAGAAACACGGTGGAATCATAGCCACCCCTCCTCTGCTTGGTTGGCCAGTTGGAGTGCATGCTGTCAGACCACAGATCAGCCTACTCTGCAACCACCAACATAGATTTCTGCCTTCGATATACAGTAGGTACAAATGGCACTGTCTGAAGTGAGTTTCCACTGTCTTCAACTGGCATTTCGTCTAGGTCACAGCAAAGTCCCTTGCACACCGTAATGTTGTGGAAGTAGCAGCATATTGTTCATAGTACTGTACTAAATTAGCAAGCAATTCCTTGGACATAGCTCTTAATAGGTGGAGCTATGTTGCGACTTGACATGGGAATGTTTTGTGCTGGATCAGCTGCCATATTATTGTATGTAGATCCTGATGCTACATATTTCTGCAAATTTATTAGAACTCCTCTCCTGCGGATGGACTGAAAGGAAGCATTATTTGTACCTCCTGCATGTTGTAAGAGCGAGCAATCACAGAATCTGCAATCTCTCTCTTGTCTTTTAAACCCTCAAATATATTCATGATTCCATCCTTTTCCATATAGCAGAATTTTTTTATATATCCTACTGCCACATAAAATAGAACATTTTTATTGTAAATAGTGTAGATCAATGAATACAAGGGATGCATACAATTTTGTAGCTTGACATTGTTTATCATCTAAATGCAGATGACTGATTGAATGATATGTTGTGTTTTGGTGCAGTATGTAGGAACAGAGTATGTGCTATCATGTCTTGGTTTCTTCAAACACTACTCTGCCAGAGATTTGCCATCCTCTAGTAGATGCAAAAGAAGTACAAATCTCAATATTTTTCAGTGTGTGGCCCAGGGTGCCTCTTTTGACAGACTGAAAGATGTATCATATAGTAAGTTCCTTGGGAAAATACAAATGGTGTTGCTGATAACTTTTGCAATGTCAGTGCAACGTTAAACTGCAATAAGAGAGAAAAGTATTATGTTGTACCTTGTCAGTTCCAGTCTTTCTTTCATAAATGAATGATCTTGTATTTGTGTTGTATTGAATAGTTTTCTGGCTGATGAGTATTAATTGATGATTAACACTGCTGAATATAATTTCTACACAATTTTATACCTGTAACACTGTGGATAGTAGGTAGAATTTAGCTCCATAAATCAAAAGATCATGTTTCATTACAATTTACCTTTGAATCCTACAAACTCCCTCCTTAGCATATGAGTTTCCTTTCATCATTTTGGTTCCTGTATATGGTTTTCTTTCTTACATTGTATTTATATTTTATTTCCTGCATAAGTGGCATATCTTGATACTATTGACTGTTACAGTTGGCTTAAGTAGTGTTAAAGAGGACTGATGTACGAGGGGATGTTAGTGTCTATTTCTGTCGTAGGTCTTAATCTGAGATAAGGATTGCCAATCCCACTCACCTTCTGGTCACTTCCTTCCTCCCTTTGTGAGTTAGCTTCCTTTTTCCTCAGCAGAAACAAACAAAAGCAGCACAGGCAAGGCCAGTCACTCCGATCCGTCAAGGCTTTGTGAATGAGTAAAAATAAAATATAGCTCCATAATTGAAATAATTATAATAAGCAGCAGAAGCTGGTAAGCTTCTTTTCTCCAGCAAAAAATTTATTAATAATAATAATAAAGCACAGCCCAACCTCCAGGTGTATTGTTGTTCAGAATGCAGTATTTCAGAAAAAGGTAACAGAAAGAAGGAAAGAAAGAAAAGGAAATGAAAGAAAAATAGAAGAGAAAGAAAAAAAGAAAAAATATATTTAATATAATATTTAAGAGTGGAGGTGGGCGAGAACCTGGGGACCCTCCGCGCGCTAAACGATTTAAATCACACGCCCGGTAATTTTAGTTCAGCCCTGTTTACACTAGAGGCGCTGGTGTGCAATTCCTGGCGATTTTTGCGCAGCCGTTGCGTTCAGAAGTGAAAAATAACGTTGAGAGTCATCTCTTACTCATTCTCTTTGACCACGTGTAAAGCCCACTAGAGCAGGACTGTATTGATAGTTGATAGAAATATAAAGGGACATTGCACCCAGTGCTGTTTTCAAGAAGTGTCGTGTACTCTGGAGTTCTCACTGGTAATTCATCCTTTCCTAAATTCAGCCCGTTCTATTGACTGATACAAATCAAGTAAGTTCTTTAAGTGTTTGTTTTAAGTGATTACACTGAATTAAAATATCAGGTTTTGTCTCTAGGTGTGAGGTATGTGTTACATAAGACGCGTATTAGCCATTTGTACAGCCTATTCCGTTAATTTATTGTGCTACAGATTTTCTTCATTGAGAAATTGTGATTTCTATCATTTACTATGTGTCCACAATCTCAATCGTCGGTAAGGTTCAAGTTCTATAATTTACTTTGCGAAAATTATAGATCTCAGTTGGGAAGAGTAAGAAGTTAATACTAATCTTTCTGTTTCAGCATTCTACATATTTTTAACATTTAATATTTTTAATTTTCTTAAATTTTATTTCTACTTAAGCATTAAAACTGTATACACATATAACTGGCATTCTTTTTGAAAACTTCTGGCCTTTGTGTCACAAGTGCCGGCAAATCTGTTCCTCGTGTGTTGTAGCAATATAACGTAACTTACCTTACCTATCAAAATTTTTTGGTGTGAAGAATTTTTCTGAAGGGCTACGCAGGTGAAGAATTGCGGATGTTAGTTTCAGAAAGAAATTACAATATGTAGTGCATAACTTTAATTATTGTGTTGCTGTGTTATTTACCTATGTTTGCAATTTAATAGTGACGCTGTGAATGTTGAGTTGTTCTTTACATTGTAGGCTGCGACATATGGTAGTAGGGTTCGAAATTTTGAGAAGTTTCCGTTTAGGATATCATATGTAGAATTCTTGTTATGGTTATCAGTGTTGTTATAGAGATTCTTCTGCATAGTATCCGTCATAGAAAATCCAATAGGTATGATCACAATATTAACAGTCATGTAAAATTTTGAGTCTTTTTGGTATGTTCATAATATTGACGGTCATATAAAATTTCAAGCATAATGCTTAGTCTGTTGAGAGATAACCTAAGTAGCAATGACTGCAATAAGGTAATATATTTCTCTGGGCTATGTTTCAGTGTAAAATCATTGGAAGTAATCAATAACCCCAGTACTTCAGTTGCAGTGTGAAATGGACCTGCAAGTAAAAATCAAAGAGGAACCAGCCTGGCTTGAAAGAACAACAAATGCATCACTTGTGAGTCTCATGGCAAATAACTTTATAGAGATCAGAATTTAACCCTTAGTAGCTGAATAAGTTTGGCAGGGGCATAATTTTCTATGTGCTTCCCCAATATTAACCCCAGCAGTCGCCATTTGCTACATGGGCATCTAGGAAAAGTATGTCTCTCTTTTGTTTCTTTATCTGGGAGTATGTGATAATGTGCTACGCAAGGCAGCCAACTCTTAGGAAGTACAAACAACAGTATTTATATACATCTATAGGTCCAACTAGTGACAGAAACTTTGTACATGGGGCAAGGAAAGGGGTTCTGGTGGCACCTGCCCCCAGATTATGGTCGCCAAGTGGACAATTGGCCTCTAGCATTTACTAGGGAGATGGCAGTGCATGCTATGTTTGATAGTGGCAAAAAGCTGAATTAAAGTTGTGGACTTGATAGTGAAGGAACCTTGGTTAGGTCCAGCTACCAATGAAGTTGTGACAGGCAGCGTTTCAAGATCGAGGCATCAGGACATTTCATGAGCTAAGTACCCATCAAATGACTGTTTATTGTTTATTGATTACCTCTGGCATTTATTGAAATGGATTTCTGTAGGTTGTTTGGTTATGTTTTTATTCTCCATGGTTTGGTAATGGTATCGTTGTGGGATTGACATCATCTCCTATCATACATTATCCAATTTTAGTGCTAGTAGCTGCTGAACTGAAGGACAATTGTGGGTGCTGTATTTAATTCGGTTACGGCCAGTAGGCCTTTGAATCTCATAGTGAACATATTTTTCCTCCAAAAGAAGTTCCAGGTAAGATTTGCATCATTTAAACTTCTTTACAATGTTACTAATTTTGGGTGATCTCATAGTAAAACTCTGCCTTGGCGGAGAAGCTGTGAAATAATTTTGGAGAAGAAGCGACTTATTGTCATCATCTTTCCTTGCTCTGTCTGTTGCTACTGTAAACACAGTAAATTGTAGTCTTCTGAATGTGTGGCTTACAGTTCAGTCTCTCTTCATCTGATAGCTTACAAGGTGATGTGATAACATTCTACTTTCATGTTGGCGAGTGTAATTTGGGTCCATTCTGGAGGTATTTGATGAAGCTGAATATCCCAGCACACGTCTGTAGTTATACTGGCATAAAAGTGAATTCCTGCACATCATTCTTGCACCTCCGAGTCTTTGAAAACCTTGAGAGTTGGAAGAGGGATATTCAATGAATAATTGTGACTCGACAGCAAAAATCTACTCCCAACACTGTGAACTGCTAATTTATAGATGTGATATTGTCCAGGAGTTGCTTAAAGGTGAAATTCTGCAGCTTATGCACACTGTTCTCTGAATAAATGTGTGCTGGTTGAGTTCTAAATTACAGACACTACAGAAGAGAATGGTGTCTGAACATATCTGAGATGCGAGTGCACTGCTTTTCAAGATCTATACTCTTGACACTTCTTGTTATGTTCTATTCTTGGATATATAGAAAGAAACAATAGCTGTCATCAACAACCACGGAATTCAAGAACTACAATGTGACCCTACAAATAAATTTCAAAACAAAATAAAACAAGCTATCCAGCAAACAGTCTTCATTCTCACAGAACAAGAAAAAGAAAGCCTCACCATCAAAAAATCCCAAACTCCCCACAGTAAGAACCATCCCTAAAATACACAAAAGCTCATGTCCCATTAGACCAATAGTAAATTATGATGTGCCAAATTACAATTTAAGCTAACAACTGAAAAAATCCTAAAAGAGAAAATCTCACTTAAAGAAGACAGATAAATTAAAACCAGCCTAGAACTAATCAACCCCCTCCCGCCCGAAAGCGCCCGACTGTTCACTTTGCCTTACGGTCCTTATTGCCCGAAAACACCCAGCTGCATTATCTGCATACGTGTGCAATCTTTGCAATAGTTTTGTATTTTTTGGTAGTGAATTGTTTATTAGGCTTTGATGAACATGCAGTACAATATACAAGGCTTAGGAAATAAAAGAAGAGTGAGAATTCGTCTTGAAGTTGTCTAGGCAACGGACTTGAACTTCCGCGAGTGCTGGTCAGCTGTTTAGTTCGCAAACATGACGGGATTGAATACTGCGGATATTGAGACTGAGCTGAATAACGGCATAAGAAATGACACAGAATTGTTGAGCAGGGGTGGAGGTAAATTTTAGTGAGTTACTAACATATCAACAAAGATAATTTTACTGATAACTGTGATATAAGTGAAAACGGATATCTAGAAATCGAACCTGATGATGATGCGGCTGCAATTCAGGTAACACAAATATTTTGTTTCATTACTCAATGATGTTGAACCTATCAATAATTTCAAAAGAGTATTATGAGAAATAGGTTATATTTTTACATATGTTGGGCGGAGACGATCTATTCAGGGACATTACCGATTGCGTATATATCAATGCAGCAATCAAACAGGCGCATTTCAGTAAAATAGAAACAGAATGGGAAGACACTTGCTAGAGGAAATGAAAGTTGATATACAAGGTCACCATTACACTTCCAGAATCTCATCTTTATTGGCTTAGGGGGATTTAGACAACATGAGAATATGACAAATACAGCCTACCTCAGTGTTGAGTATCTCCAGCACGGGTGGGGGTTTGAACAGACAAACTTATGACTAAATGAATAGAGAAATGGACATGATGGTATGTTAAATGTTGTAAATGATGGCATGTTTTCTAATGTTATTGAAAATGAAACGGTGTGCTCTGCTTGAATGTTTCCTAATTAATAGGTTGAAACCTGGGGATAAGCGGAGCAAAAATGTGGGTGGTAAAGGGTTAAAGATACCCTTTGACATCACTAACATGTACACCAACGTAACAATAGATGAATCCATTAAAATTATCGAAAATCTTCATACAGAAAATACTTCACTGCAGGAAACCAAAGAAATAATTAGCCTTATTAGAACAATGCTACACCAAAATAGCTTTGCATTCACTGACAAGATGTATTGCCACAAAGAAGGGTTAGCCGTGGGCTCACCATTATGAGGTATAATAGCAAACATTATTTTGAATAACTTTGAAAACATCTTCTGAACGTATCAGCATTCAAAAGGAATATTGTACTGGAGCAGGTATGTAGGTGACATCATGTGCATATGATAATGACTTCACTAATGCACACCAGTTATTAAACACACTAAATTATTTACAAAATTCCACCAGCTTCACAATGGAGCAAGAATCTAATAAGAAAATAACACCACAATCAGCAGGAATAATGGCAACCTGTCTTACAAAGTGTAAACAAAGCCCACTCAGGTGTTGCATACTATTGACGAGTCTAACCATGCATACACACTAAAAATAGCAGGATTGAATACAATGATACACAGAGCTGTTTCCATACCAATGAGCACAATGGATTTCAATGAAGAGGCACGAATTGTCAAACAAATCATGAAAGAAGACAACCACCCTCCAGGCACAGTAGACAAAATATTAAACAAACAAAAGAAAAGTCCCTGGAAAACCACCACACTTGGTTCTCAACTACATTAATAATAACACATAAAAAGTAGGTTATATCTTTAGGAAACAGGGTTTTAGTTAACCTTGAGGATGAACAACACACTGCAGAGACACATCAACAAGTGCACCTAAACAAAAAAGACCCTTTCTCAAAGTCACGATTCTATGAACTCAAGTGCCAAGAACTTAACTGCAATGCCACGTATATAGGTCAGACAAAACAAAATTTCCACACAAGATTCAAAGAACACAATAAACGATCAGATATAATCAGCATTCAGCCTTTGGGGAGCACATATACGACAGTTCACACTATTTCACAGACATCAACACAGATCTAAAAATTTTACACATTGAAAATAAAATCAAATCTTCGAATATGAGGGAAGCAATCGAGATCTACATCGCAAAAAGTGCTAACGTAACCAACTTAAATGACCATACACACTTAAAAAATTCCCCGCACATCGCTCTACTCGCATGATATCTGTACCATACTTACTCATTAAATTGGCATTTATCACAATAATATCCTATAGATATTCTCTATTTCAATTCCATACATTATTCATCTAAAATCATTCAGTTGCATTCATCCATCTTACATAAAAGTACATTATAACATGAAGTAGGTCAATAACCTTCTCTCCCCTCTCCAGTGTGGAAAGAGTATTCCACAGTGCTCCACTCGTTCCATCCTACTTCCCCCTCTCCTCTCTATGGTACAGTGTACTAGATTTTAACATCCAGTAGGAGGGATCCACTATGTTCGGCACTCCCCTCTCATGCTTCCCTTCCCCTCTCCGTAAGGTTTGTGCTATACTCAAAACTTTCCATTTACCTCTCCATGACCACAGTCCTGAAATAGTGTTTGGTGACAACAAAGTTGATATTGGCAGTCTAGATAAGTTCAGGAGTTTTCTCGATATATTAATACTTGTAAATTTCTTATTTGTCAGTACTGGCTCATATTATCACTGAACTCTCTATCGTTGACAAGTTTATGCAACGTAAACAATGCTGTACATATATGCATATTTTGTGTGATTTCATAGAATCTGAGGATGTTCTTGTAGAATGAAACATGTCATTCCTTGTATAATAGAGTGTTTATTTTTACAGGTATGTTTATAATGTAATAATTTATGTTAAAATTGTATGTTTGACAAACTAGAAAGCTTTTTGTTACATTTAACTAAGTCTACAATGGAAAGTATGGCTTCATCTTTAACAAACTCTCCATTTCGTGCGTAATTTTATCTTCCTTTCCTTAGTTCAGCTACTGTTCGATTTCTTCTGTATTAAATGGGATAAGTGAGTATATTCTGGAATTTTATAATTTAATTCGCTTTTATTAGTAAACTAACTTGTAATAGAATGTAAGCTTCTGATCACAGTTCCTCCTGCACCCCTGTAGTGTCAAAATGTTTCATGAATCCAAGTGAAAAATTAAAGGTCTCGTAGTACGAGGGCCATCCGATAAATAGGTTTCCCTATTTTACAAAAAATACAAGCAGGCTATTTACACTAGTGCTGGCCCTGCAGTGTGGGGGTAGCATGCCTGCCTCTTACCCAGAGGCCCCGGGTTCAATTCCTGGCCAGGTCAGGGATTTTTACCTGCATCTGAGGGCTGGTTGGAGGTCTACTCAGCCTGTGTGATAAGAATTGAGGGGCTATCTGACAGTGAGATGGTGGCCCTGGTCTAGGAAGTCTAGAATAACGACGAAGAGGATTGTTCGTGCTCACCACATGACACCTCGTAATCTGTAGGCCTTTGGGCTGAGCAGTGGTCACTTGGTAAGCCATGGCCCTACGGGGGCTGTTGCCCCATGGTGCTTGGTTTTATTTACCTTTGAGAAATATTTAATTTTCATTCTACAACTCGTACACTACTTTTCCACATAGTCACTATTTCAGTCCAAACATTTTGTTATCTTGGCAGCAGTTTCTTGATACCTTCATCATACCGGGTCGGGTACCATCTCTGTAGACAGCGGTGCACTTCCTCTTCCACCTCTTCATCAGTTGCAAACCGCTTACCTCCAAGGTGCAACTTGAGTTGTGGATAGAGATGGAAATCACTCGGGGCAAGTTCCGCAGAATAAGGTGGATGGGGATAAAGGTCCCTTTTGAAGTTCTGCAGCAAATCCTGCGTCCTTTGAGCTGAATGGGCAATATTTTCTGAGACAAGACCAGAACGTTTTCGTTGGATTTCAACTCTGAGCTTCGTGAGGACCGTGGAGGACCTCTCATGTGTGACCACAGTGCATTGGGGCAGTCAATCAACCAATACAACATAATTACAGGCCCAAAAGGCAGTAGCCAAAACTATGCCTACAGAGGCTGAGGTCTAACCGAGCAAGTTGGCCATGCGGTTAAGGCCACGCAGCTGTGAGCTTGCATCTGGGAGATAGTGCGTTCGAACCCCACTGTCGGCAGCCCTGAAGATGGTTTTCCGTGGTTTCCCATTTTCATACCAGGTAAGTATTGGGGATGTACCTTAATTAACGCCACAGCTGCTTCCTTCCCACTCCTAGGCTCTTCCTCTCCAATTGTCAACATAAGACCTATTTGTGTCGGTGCGATGTAAAGTAAATTGTAAAAAAGTGTCTGAGGTCTTGGCCCTTTTTTATGAGCATGTTCGCCAAGTTTCTTCCATAGCATGCTTTGTGGTTTTGTTTTTAGAGTTGAATAATGCACCCTGCTTTCATCTCCAGTAACAATGCGGGAAAACATTTGATCTCCCTCTCTTTGAAGCATTTGCAGGAAAGCTCAGGCTACCTCATTCTGTTATTGCTTGTGAGCATCAGTAAGAAAACTTGGGACCCATGTTGCACAGACTTTTCAATACTGCAAGACATTCAACAATATCATTGCAATAAAGGACTGCCCAGTTTCCGTGCCAGGAGGCAGTAGATTCATTATCTCATCAGTGCTGACGCATTAATCTTTGTCCACCACATTCTGACCAACAGTGGCTGTAATGGGCCTGGCGCTGCGCTTGTCATCATGTACATCGTGCTGGCGTTCCAGGAACCATGAATGCCAGCATGCATCTTTCACTATAAACTCACATCAAATGGCAATGAATATTGGTAGCCATTTCATTTTTGCCGTGGAAAAGCGAATAACAGAACAGAGTTCACAAGTGGAAACGCTTTCAAGTGGTAGCTCCATGGCAGATAGCGCCGTACTGGTGAACACAGAGCAAGCACGTGCGGTTGAAGATCACCTTACCCCAGCCATACGCCAGCGGAAGTTCCTACAGTACCAACTTAATTCTAAAACATGTGGTATGCAGAGAAAAAATAAGGAAACTTATTTATTGGATGACCTTCGTAGATCATGAAAGAGCTTCTGTAACTGCAGATGTACACTCCAACACTGATGGTGTTCTCATCCCCACAGGTCTTCACAGAACACTGCATAACATCCTTTTAGTAGTAAAACATTTTATTTGTAGTTGCTTTATATTTGACCTGCATCACATCTTTCCCTGGTCTATGACTGTGATAAGCCTGCTTCTTTCATGTTCGTTTTTTATTTTTACACTTGGATGAACAGAACTGTCTCAATTCAGTGTTTATCCCCTGTGAGCTTGGCAAAAACCAGATTATAGAAAGTGATTAAAATGTTTCAAGGGATTTTGATCTATCTGTCTAAACAAAATGTATGTTAAGAGCATAGTATTAATATTTCTCACTGTATGGCAAATTATTTAGGACAGTTTTAATACTTGGATGTGATTCAAACAACCTCAGTGATTTGATAGACGTAATTGGATACATAAAATCAATTAATATAATTTAGTGTTTATGTCTGTGGCAGATTCCTTCCAAAATTTTGTGCGAGATGGTCCCAATTCCATCTCTGGTAGGATATCTTCTGATATGGCTAGAAAATGCTTCTCACTTTATATTTGGTTCTCAGTCTCATGCTTTCTCTGACATTAGGTTTGAACAAGGATGATAACACCATTCTCAGTGCAGCCTTTGGTTTTGAAATCCTCTCCTGGTAGAAATCTCTCTTGAACAGTAGTAAAATTTTGAAAGTAACTGTAATACTTGGAAGTAGTAAATTATCACGCTCATTTGTTGGTGACAGTATTTGTAAATGTGTGTTATGTGCATAACTTATGTATCTTATTTTCCACAGGAAAATATTGAAAATGCATCAGAAATGATACCATTGAAAAAAGAAGCCAAATCAGAGTTAACAGAGCCAGGGCCAATGCAGGAAAACTCACTTGAGGTAATGTACATAATTTGATAAGCCATTGTTAGGTACTGTACCATTACGTTACATTAGCGGTCGAAAATGTCATGGAAACAGTGGACAAATATGGCGTACAATAGCTTCAGGCAATATCCAAAGGCACAGAGTAGAGATATAATAAATCGATATCGACCGGTCGCAAAGAAAAGAGTCTCAAGATTAAATAATGATGGACTATAAAAAAATTTGAATAGAACCGATTCTTTACTACCTTGAGGAAAAGTTACGAGTAGAAGAGGATCTGTTCAACATATTGAAGGAGAAGAGAAGGATTGGCGCAGCGTTAAATATTAAAGCAGTAACATACAGACGTCGTTGTAGATTTGAACTGCAGAATATCGGCAAAAGAAACGAAGATTTTAAGGAGAATATTTAGTATTACAACACCTAAATTCAGAAGTTAAAAGAGACTACAGCCGAGTTGAATATTGCCGAAGTCAATATATTAGCGGCAAATTAACGCTAAGGAAGGCATAATTTATTGTTTCCAAGTGGGAAGCAATATCTGTTTAAGCTGGAGTTAACAAAAAGTAGGCCGAAATTATAGAAATTACCAAATTAAGAAAAATATTACGAACAATACGAAAATCACAAAGCAATTTACGTATTGAATAGCCTACTGATCACCAGAGATATATGTATTCTACCATGTATTTGTTCTTTTATCATTTCATGAGAACTGGTGACAAGATGGAGTCAGCTTAAACAGATGGAATTGATCGCTCAAGATGAAATAGCTCAAGCCAAGATCCTCAGCCGGAGCCGCAGATGACGTAAACTTTGGACCGCAAGGGCTGCCTATTCCAAGATGTCCTAGACCAGAAGAAAACCAGCAGCAAAATCCCGTTACGGGATAAGTATTATGAGTTGCATCGTAATGAATTTGAAATTAATTGATGAAAAATATTTCATATGTGTGCAGGAGTGCTAGAAGTAAGAGATTTAGTGCCAATGAACGGATACTAGAGTAAATGCCAATTATTAACCGATGATATGTGCCAATTTCTACAATATAACCATGGTGCTTGTGAGATAATTTTAGGTTAATGGAAACAAGGTCAGATTGAGCACATATGTACGTGTAATGCTAGTCTATGCGAGCAGACCGTGAAACGTTAAGCTTGTTGTGGTTGTAGAAGATGCATGCGAGATACGACACGTAACCTAATATTTAAGATCAATATAAGTTATAGTCATGGCCAGTATGATAATTGTTTTGTAAGAAAATGTTGAATTATTGCGGAGTTGCAGTGTGTGAAAGAATATTCAGGCTATTAAGTAATTCTACCGTAACACAGAGGTTATTTAAATGGAGTTAATGAAAATGTTTTAAATATGGAGGTATATATGAAGGAAATTGAATGTTATTGTGGCAAGATATGGTTAGAATAAGGAGATATGTTACTGTTCGTTGCATGAGTAAGGGATAGATGGTTGAATTGCGAATTCCTGTGTTACATATGGTATTTATATGAGGATTAGCACTGCAAATGAAGGATTCAGGCCATGTTAAGTTGAGTGTATGACTTCAGCCGAACATAATATGTTTCGTAGTGACTTTCAAGGCGAAGGTATTGATAGGGTACGTGTTTGTTATACGTTTCGTAATATAAATATACAAGAATAAAATGGAGTCTCGCATATATGTATATTGGAAGTTCAGCGCGACAACGCTAATAATGATGAGCTGTTTTCCTTGACAAAATATTATCACAGCGAAGTGATATTTGAGAATAAGTAAAGACATTGGCATATGATTAGGAATTCATGGCACGATTTTCGCAGGTTAGACTGACTTACTATTATATCTATGGCACTCTGTTGTAAGAATATTTGGTTATTATGTACATATGTTGGTGTACAGTTTTTAATTTGCTAAATTTTGGATATGATACGAATGTTAATTACTGCATTGGTGTTTTGAACCAATATTTAAACAACGCAATGCTTAACTCGTAACGTGATGAGTCAGAAGTGAGATTCCAAACAAGAAACCAAACATGTATCCAAATAAATTCGGACAAATAGACCGAAAAGAAAGATGGAAACTTAAATGATGCCCAAAGACAATCCCAAACAGTACTAACAGGAAGATATTCCACTCCCCCATGATGACTAAAGTTTTGGTCCCTACTTTTCCCCATAAAGCAACTTTTACACTGAGAATATGAAATTTTATGGAAGGTTAACGTAAACGTAAACCAATATAATGGTAATTTAAAGATGTTTCAAATATGTTTATCTCAGAAGACATGAGTTTAAGAATGATCTTTGTAATTTCAAACGATTTCCTTTTCTTTATTGCCGATAAATGAATTATTATTCCATTTTATAATATATTAGCATGCTAATAAACTGAAAAACTAGATATTGTAGTAATATTGCGTTTCTATTCCTAAAGTAACTTATAGTACGTAGTGATAAGATAATACATAGGTCAATTGAATTTATTTATGCCGAATAATGGGCATTGATCAGGCAATTCCCAAAATATATGAAGACTGAATGACGGGCTGAGCGTATAGCTACTCTTCAACGGAATCTACGAATTATTTGGAAAATCTGGAATACAATGAAAGTAATTTACCCTGAGAAACGAATATGCACCATGTTGTTATTGCTCATGTTCATACATATGATATCAGAGTTTTATCTGTTAAGGATATAATACAGAGTCTAGGTATGACTCTTAACCCGATATTATGAATTTCGTTGCCGGAGCAATGTTTAAATAGGTGTATATTCAATTAATGCTCCAACGCGGCGCAGTTGAGGAAGGTACCGCGGGAACATTAATTAACCAAATGGTGCAGTACTGAAAATATAAAATTGCTGAACAGATATCAGTGGTTGACCCTTCATTTCAATACATATGATTGATACACTTTTTATGAGATTGACTGTTTACTTACCTAATTATCACCTTTCCTTCATGTTCTTTAAGATATTGCATTATGTATCACACAGCAGTTGGGATAGATCCAAAGACCTCTACTGTATATCATTTGCTACTAATATTTTTGACTTAGTGAATATTTTCAAACACGGAGTTGCTATAAGGAGCACTTTTTTGTTACTGTTGCTGGGTATTTTACTAGTTGTTCCAAATGAAACACCATTGTAATCTTGTTGATTATATTAATTATTGACTTCTAGATAATACAATTATTTGTAGATATAAGTTGCAGGTGATTGCTTGCTTACTGTCAGAATTCACTTACGTACTACACACATTGTAGCCATCTTGTGGCAAGTAGAAAACATTCTTATCCTTCCTAATGTGGTCTGTGATGATACTAGTCTATGGTGACTTATAATATTACTTAAACTTTCAATGAACAAATGAGCCCTTCAAGAGTGATCTTGCCTTTCTGTTTCATATGTGGTAAAGGGCAGTGTTTGTGAATAGGCTTTCTATGTTGCCCATTACTCACCTGAACATTTGTTACATGAATTAGGATACACATTTGATCACTGCCATCGTCCACTGCATAGCATGTGACTATGTTGTTATGGGCTATTTATTGGGATACTTAATTGACAGTCTCTTTCAGGAATTCTGGGTTGGCTGCTCAATATACAGCCATCTGGATAATGAGAGAGGAAGTATAATCATGATCAGGGAGTGTAGTATTTTTCTCTCCTACAAGGAAATTGGATGTAGTTAGGTAAGAAGTGTCAAAAGGGTCGTCATTTAACTTTAGTGAGGAGATGTGAGTATGTGTTGTAAGAGAGGTCCATTCTTTGTTGGTCAAGAAATAAGAATTCATCACTCTTCTAAGGTGATATATCAGACTGTTGACAGCTGCTTCTCGTTTTCTATCAAAGTGTAGTGCTGCAGGAGGAATGGAATGCTGTATCAGTCCCATGCCTGCAGTAGCAGGGAAGAGCTGGTTTTTCTCAGGATTGTTTTTCAGAAAGGCCTTGATTTCCTTAGCTGCTCTGAAGAAGTTTGTGCCATTATCACTGTAAATGTTCAGGGGTTGACCTCTGTAGAAATAAGTGAACAAAGAGAGGCGAGCAATGTAGTTGTTGTGAGATCAGGTATCCTGTCTATGTAGAGAGACTTGGTAGCTGGGCAGTCTGGTCTTGTTCCATCTCACGCCAATGTTTATGAGAATTGAGCCAGCATAGTCTATTCTAGTGTTAAGAAATGCTTACACGCACACTTTGTGTATTTCGTGTTAATTGTTCAGAAGTATCTGCATTCAACTTACGACCCTTGAGACGTGCATAAATGTTGCTTCTTTACCGCCCCCTTGCTGAAGGGATCCGAAACTTGCCTCTCGGAGATGTGATTAAGGGTTGAGTGCCATGATGAAGTAGTCGAAGTTGTTCCACAAAGATAATTAGATTAGTGAGATGATGATATATATACAGAATGATCTGATATTTCCTCCCCACTAGAATTAAGATATTGTGCAGTCTTCTGCCGACAAGGAGATGGCTTCTTGATCTATGATTATGGTTATAATCAATATGATTTAATATTTTCTACAGAACATTAATGCAACATTTGAGTGGATATGAACAGTGGACTTGAATTTCACTCTTGTTTATAACAATCTGAGATAAATAAAAAACAATATGCAGCTACTCTCTGTAACTTTTTTAATCTTGAAACTTTTGTTATGAATAAGTCATCATCAAGTCTCTAAGAAGCATTTGTAGCATTTTTTTAACTGGGAGATTAATTCGAACATCACGTTTTCATTTATTCCTACTCATAGGATCTTGATTCAACCATCCAGAACTATGCCAACAAACTGTATTCTTGACAATTGTGTTCATTTGTGGTCGTCTGGACACTAAGTCAGCGGTTTTCTCTTTGGACGGCACATGGTGCCACTCATTTGTATCTTTAGCTACTTCAAACTGGGAGCCTTTAATGTTTTCTTTGAATACTCTTGTCAAGAGAAAGGCTCCGCAAATCACAGACTTTGAAGGGAGAGTTGTGAAAAACCAATTTTTTAAAGCTTTGCTGCCTTGCATTTTACACAGAGCAACATTTTATTGCTAAACAATCTGACATACACACGTAAATGCTATTTGTTGAGCCCGCAGTCAGATGATTATAGAGAAGAGATGTTCTTGAGTGGATAACCCTTCATGGTGTATGTAGTTGAGACTAATGCCATTGTCAGTCTTGACTGAAGCGTTGATTTTAACAAGTATTTTTGCTGTTTTACTTGAATGATTTATGACAGGGTAATGTGGAATTTAATAGCGTTTTCTTCCTGCAGGTTTTCACATTCCTCTCATGTTATCAAGTGATTTGAATTCTAACATGAATTTAATATATTCCTGGCAAAATTCTTATTTTTCAGACGTTTCTTTCCAGGGACAGGACATGCTTAATTTCCATTTGTTTAGATCAACTAAGTTTTAAATCATTTCTTCACAGGGAGTTATACAGTGTATCTAACTGTCGTGTCTGTCATCATGTGTTGCTGGAAGTTTGCTTCATGCTGTTTTTCCATTGGTGTTGTTCTCTTATGTTATCCAAAATAGTGAATTTTGTTTTGTAGGTTGCATACGAGTAGAGATTGATGAGGCATAGGTTTTATCTTGTCAACTCACCTCTGCCGCATTCGTCATTTACCACTGCTTTCTTCCTGGCATTTGACATGTGCACACTGCTGCAGTTACGGGACTGCAGTCAGCCGATTACCTGCATCAAACATGGATGGCATCATCGGTTTTAGATTGTACACTCTACACTCTTCATGGATGTTTTCGGCGTTTCTAGTGCCATGTGTCATGACTTTTCCTCTACCTCCCCTCTTCATGTCGTCTATACAAGTATTTGTCTTTAGCTGTTACCTTGATGCACTCTTTGGCTGTTGGACAGAGGGCGAAATCTTTGTCTTATGCTGGTGTAAATTTTCACACTGGTATGGGACTTATTCTTGACCGTAAGGTATTGTAAACTGCGCTTGATTCTCGAGTGAGCCGATGACCGTAGATGTTAGGCCCCTTTAAACAACAAGCATCGTCATCATCATCATCATCATCACCATCATCATCATCAAGACTCTTGAATGGTAATATTTGATTATGTATCCATAAAGGTGCAGCTGCATGTGTAATTCCTTTATTTGGAATGCTTTTGGAATTTATGTGAAAATGAACTTTCTGTGTGTCAATTCTCTCAAAAATCCTGGAATTAAAATTTTGTTTACATTCCTGAACTGCATTATAGTCTTATCTTGAACTTGCTTTGCTCATATTTTCTAGTCATTTCAATTCTTACTGTATGCCCAGATTTTGTAATTGAAAATGCTGATCTTTTATTCAGTCATCTGTTCTTATATTTTTTCTATAGAGACACTAAGTCAGCGAGTTTCTCTTTGGACGGCACATGGTGCCACTCATTTGTATCTTTAGCAACTTCAAACTGGGAGCCTTTAATGTTTTCTTTGAATAGTCTTGACAAGAGAAAGGCTGTTGGTTAGGAAATATCTGTTCTGTTTAATGTAACTAATTGTAAATGTTGGTGACACTCTCACTGATCTTTGTAGTATTTCCTTTGTGTTTGGTTGTGAATTACCTTTTGATTTTTTTGTGTTGTACTGTTTGTAAGTTGTTGTGCCTTGTCTTTCAATACATCTGAAGTAGCCAGTTCTTGTTCATGCACTAGTGTCCTAGTATTTTCCTGACTGCTTGTGCATTATTTATATCTTACCCCTGTGTACAATCCATAGTATAACCTTTCTTGGCCAGCACGTGCATATGTCTCTTTGATGTTCGTAAGTAATTGTACTAATCTGTCCATCAGAGATTCATCTCAATTTTGTGTTTTGGAGAACTGGTTAGTTTTTATGAGTTTGCTGATACATTATTAAATGGTGTATGAAAATTTGAGTTCTTGGGAATAGGTCCATTTAAGGAGTATGCAAAATGGGATCAGCAAGTGTTAAGTCTCTAGGAACGTTCCAGTAGGAAATTGTCATTGTTGAAATTGAAGTTCTTTTTCAGAAGCTCACTAACCAGAGTAAAGTCGGTGATGAAATTGTCTGTAGTGACGTTTCTCCCTGTTCCCTCAATATCTTTGACAAGTCTCAATACCACATTTCTTCCATTGTTCATTTCTCTCTCTCTCTGTTTACTGGTGTAGCGTTGTCAACTGCAGAGGTGCACACATAAACTGTCCAAATCCGAGAGGAGCCATAATTTTGTTCCATACTTTCCTCTTGGTTTGGTAGATAAATACTGCTTAAAGAGGCATTTTACCTAAAGGAAGCCAGCTGTTCATCCACAGTATTATTTTCATATGGAACAAACACCTTAGGTAGTTGTGAAACGAACATGTCATGAACATCTCTTGTTGCTGTTAACTTGCCATTACATCTATGGGCTGGTCTCTTTTCCTTATTATCGAAGCTCAAAACTGGGTTATCATTTGGGACCGTTGAAGAGATATTGTAGCTCGAAGGATAGGGTGACCGTCTGCTTCATTCCATACTTCTCGAAGTGATTTGCCCACTGATTTGTAGACTCCAGCAAAATCAAGCCTGCAAATATAGATAACTGCATGTTATTGTTAATTGTGATTATTAGCAGTTAACAAAAGACAGAAACTGCTATTGTTCCCAAATTGTGTAAATCGTACATATCTAGAAATGCTTCAAACTCTATCAAAGAAATGGGCTTGTAGCTTTCCCTTTATCTGCAAAAACCCTCTTCATTTCAAAATTTGTTTCCCATAAAGTGGTTTCCAGCATTTTATCAATGATGAATAACTTCATTGCCAACATCTGGGATCACCTGTCCTCTGAAGAGCATATCTCGTGGGTCCAGGTGCAATTCTCATTATGGTACTCAATCTGGAATACGCATAATTGAAATTTACGTTTCTCTGAAGTATTATTGATATAAACAACTAAAATATTGAAGAGCATATAGGCCTATAGATATAGGTCCATGATGTAAATGAAGCAATAGCATTGCTCATATTACAGTGCAACCCCAGTTTTGTGTGACCTCGATTTAACATAAACCCGCATTTAATGGAAGAAATTTCAGGTCCTGAAAATTATTCCATAAGAGCAATGCAATTTTATATTCAATTTTACATAATTCAAAATACTGTAGGGCAAAACTCGCATTTAGCGTTCAGGAAATGTTAAAATTTTCCTATATTTCTATTCATTTTGGTTATGGGACATTAGGAACCACTGCAAAAGACGTCATAAGCTTGCTAAGGATGATTCAAGGCAGAAGAGGAATTTGGAGCATGGGCACTTAGAGCTAAAGTGAGATGTCTGACTCTGATTTACATCTGTACGCGGCCGATGTAGTAGAACAGAACCCCCGTTTTAATGACAATGTTATTATAATCTATGAAAATTCCTGTATTAATCTGTGCAATATCCTTTAGTTACAATACAATGAGAATCCTTTTACCGTTTCATCCATTATCACAGGCAAATTCAGGCATGTTAGTTTTCATCCATTACCAATATTCATACACTCTACTCCAGGGTTTATATTGAATGTGATCAATCGCCTTCTGTGTTGATTCATTGCTACGCGTGAGTGAATTGATCTTGAGTGAGTCTGAGGTCTTCTCACAACACAGACTGGTGTATTAAACATAGAGATAACATATTTTTGCAATAAGTTCAATGACAGTACTTGTTAACTCTTAGAAATAAAAGCTGAAGTAAAAGATTGATTAATTTACTATGTTCTGAAATAAAATTAGAATGTGATACTTCTCAGGATGCAGTGGTGTGCATAACTAATTTTAGAGGTTAGGTTATGTACTTTCGCATCTTGTTAAATTTCAGAATAGCTTTTCCCATGTATGTTTATAGTAAAACTAGCGAATGTACCCGTGCTTCGCTACGGTATTCTACATTGTATTCGAATATCGAAGTAAATAGTGTACATGCAGTAAATAAGATAGTTTTAAAATTGCATGTCTCTTAGCGTTATCCGAGAAAGAGCATGGGGAGGTCCCCGTACGTTTCCAATGTAAAGTGTTTGTTACGGATTTGTGATATAACGGCAGGCTCACTTGCCTACTGGCATTCACAATCAGGTTGGGAAGTTTACATTATAATTGCAGGCCCCATTGCCTACTATGCGGACAGAATCGATTTGGGGAGTTTTCGTTAAAATGGCAGCCCCCCTTTCCTACCTCCAGACAGATTACAGTTTTTATTATAATGGCAGGCAATTACCCTACTATCACTCGAAATTGAGTTGTGCAGTTATCATTATAATGACAGGCCCCTTTTCCTACTGCCAGCCAGCGTACTGCCAGTCACACCAAGTTGGTGAGTTTCCATCAAAATAGCAGGCCACTATGCCTAATGCCAGTCACATTTTAGATGAGTACATTTCTTTATAATGGCGGGCACCCTTGCCTACTGCCAAACACAATCGGGTAGGGGAGTTTTAAACAAAACTGCATGCTCACTTACCTTCTGCAAGTCAAATCGAGAAGGGAACTATTCATTACAATTGTAGGCCTTCCTTACTAATGACAGTTACACAGGAGTTGGAGAAGGAACCCTTTCCTACTGCCAGTCAAAGTCGGTGTGGGGAGTACTGATTACAATAGCAGACCGACCCTTTCTCGATCGCTAAATCGACATCAGTGAATATATATAGATCGACATACGAAAGTATATGCGTGTTTACAATATTGAAGACCTTCATTTACAGATTAACTGCTACTAAACGTACGTCATATCGACAAAGGATTATACCATAAGACACGCCGGATTTAGTGGCCTAAATGGCTGGTCCAATGATATGTCATCTATTCTTGGGTCAGATTTAGAAACGTGGAACAGGGTAAAGGTTTTGTAAGATCATCTCACATTACATTACTTTTCGGATAATAATGTGACAGCTACATACGTAGCATTTGGCTCACATATGGCTACTGAGTGGGCCAATTTTCGTGAAGAGTTTGATGATTCTGTATTTCATATAAGTAATTGAAAGTATGAATAATGCATGTGAAAATTCCAAATTGACTTAACATCGATTAATAGAGAAAAATCAAACGTAAAAGGGATACAGATACAGCATAAAGTCATAAGACCAAGGTTGTAGATCATTCCAAATTGAACGGAGATTGTGCAATCCGTTACGTGATAGGAATTTCCGAAGGTCTGCACCATCATTAAAATTGCCTGCATATTTCGATATTCTTCGGGGATAAAAAATGAAAAATTTAATGATATAGGATTTTTCATTCGTTACAGGCTAAAACGTATAATTTTGTCAAATTTCAATTATCTTCTTATTCTTCTGGCAGATTATGCCACAATGTGGATTTTGTGCGAGGCGGGTAAAAATTAGGACTTTCAGGAAATCAAAAATTATGGAGATTGTTATTATTACCCCTTAAACGGAAAGCTGTACGAAAATTTCGCCAAAATAGTCAGTGTAGAGGTACACAGTCGTTACGAAGCCGTAGGGCTTACCGAGTTTTGTTCTTTGCGTCAAGAGGATTAAATTGAGCTTTGTCTCGTCCTTATACGACAAATTCGATATTTTGCCTATAATAGTATAAGAGAAAATGGAGGAAAACCATTTTTCATATAAAACCCCCGTCTTTTCAAAGATTTTAAAATGATATGCATATCGAAACCTTCCCCGGGGTCAGTATACTCTAAATATGAAGTTTGGTTGAGATCTATCCAGCCGTTTCGACGTGATGGTGGAACAGACAAACAGACAGACAAACAGACAAACAGAAACAATTTTATTTATATAGATTGTTATTATTCTACAGGGAGCTTGAAATTTATTTTTATAAAATGTGCGCGGTAAACCTATGTTACAGAGAAACAATAACAGTAAAAATGTCCACCTATTTGATACTTATATTTGCATTAAGCAAATCAATTAATCACACACAGTACATGTTTCATTCCATTTTGGAACATTTTCAGCTGTATTAGAGTGCTTAGGTGAAAACACTAAGTATTTATCTTTTTAAGAATATCTCAAACAGGTACCTTGTTTTTCTTAAAATCTACGTAAATTGAAAATTTACAATAAATTAAAATGAATGAGGATGGTTGAATGGGGTCGAAGGATACATTAGCTGCACTCCTCGAAGGACATAGTAGATTTTAGCAACAAGATTACGGGGAAGCTCTTTTATTAATAGTAAAACAGCAATCAGCTTCAGGGATCCTGAACCAACTAAATTCAAGGGATATTTTTGTACATTTAAAACAAATAGCAATCACCTTTGAAGGAGCAAACGAAGAGAACACCTTGTAATATTCAGAACAGTGACAAAGGAAAGTTATATTTTCAAAAGACTTTTTTTAGAAGACAAGCAGAATATTTTGGTGATAAAAGTACTGGAATTTTTTTTACAACATCTGTTCAAGTGAATATAATTTTTTTTAATAGGCTAACCGTAAGCAGATCCATTTCCCTCTCATTTCACCACCCCATTCAACCATCCACGTTGATTTTAATCTATTCCTAATTTTAAATTTATGTAGATTTTAAGAAAAACAAGGTACCTGTTTGAGATGTTCTTAAAAAGATAAATACTTAATGTTTTCACCTAAGCAATGTAATACAGCTGAAGATGTTCCAAAATGGAATGAAACATGTACTGTGTGTGATTAATTGATTTGCTTAATGCAAATATAAGTATCAAATAGGTGAAAATTTTTACTGTTACTGTTTCTTTTTAAATAGGATTTTATACGGGAAATGAAGCTGATTTCTTGCAATTGATACCTAGGTTAGGTGATGCCGCTTGAAATGGGAAACTGGCAATGTTTGCAACAATCCTCTGGAATGATGCTATTGCAGTTCTTAAGAAGGAAATGTAATATGGGTTTTCAGTCTATTGGAATTAGAAAATACATGGTAATGAGTCAGCTGCTGCTTGGAAAACATCCGCAATAATGTTTAAACAAACTGATTGCTGTTCTGTAGTAATTTTAATAGGTTTGTGTGAGTTCAGTATCTTTCCTGCCTTTTATGAAAAATTATGCATAACCTTATAAGAAAAACCTTAAACTGAAGAGATTTGCATTCACCAACAAAAATTGTCAAAATGCAGCACAAACTGTAACTACAGTACAGTGTATAATGTAGATATCTCCTTCTTTTATTGCTGTCATTGTGTAAATAATGTATGATGGCGCAATTTATGTTAACCCCCATTTAACAATAAAAATTCAAGTCCTTGTAAAACCGTTAAATAGGGGTTCTGCTGAATGTGGAACGTACCTTACACCTGATTGTCAGTATGGTTGTTTTCTCCGTTCCGTCCCATTTTGAGATATGTACACTTCTTTTTGTACACAGTCAGTCTCATCTTGTGGTACTTGGAGCTCGTCATTTTCTTCTCCCTCCAGAGAAACGTGATCGTCATCAGTTTTTTGGAAAACACAAATTCAGGATCAGCCAATGCATCATCAGCTTCCTCTTCATGTTTACTCTCACTAATTTCATATAGATTTCTCATTAACCGCTGATGACCAGCCATATTTGATCACAGAAACAATGCAGCACTCCCTAGTCGTGGAGGTAGTCGAACATTGTTTGTGTAGTGACCAGCAGGTAGGGCAGCATTGATATTAATGGATATGTCCATTTGATCCATTCATCATATATGTAATTTTTTGAACTGGTAGAGTAGTCAGCAACTGAAAAGTATTTTAAAATCATGTCAATACCTACTAAAGGAGATGAACAAATACACACGTTTTTTGGCATATACAGTTCATATTTTGTCAGTTACAAGCAATTGAATATTAAATCTGGGTCGATGCAACCCATTCAGATTAGAAGGATTAAATGGGGTAGAGACGAGCCTTAATGAACATGTCGAGATACTGATAATAATGTCTAACTTCATTATAATGCTACAAGTGGGGCAGAGCTTATTTGTACATTCAAAGATGTGCTTCGCATACTCCAATGCAATCAGCTTAGGGCAGTGGTAGTGGTTATGAATTAATTTCTACAGTATGGTTATATTTGGTTCAATCATGGCAATGTTTTTCTAGGGTTTTCTTTGTCTAAACTTTCAGGGACAAGGTGATATTTTGAAACTTTTGATTCCAGTTAGGCCTTAATTTCTAGTGATCTTTTTTTCAAAAATTGCCCTAAGTATAGTCACAACATTATGTCTCTGTCGAAACTTGGAAATTTTAATTTTTGGAAGGCAGACCTTTGTCTGTCTGACCAATTCTCTTGATTTAAATAAATCTTTGCTCCAGTTTCATTATTATTAGCTACTGGTTTTAGGGAGGTTATCATTTTTTATTCCAGTAAGACGTAAAAGACTTTGAAATCTTTTTCATATGTGTCATGTCCATGTCTGTGAAACACCCCCTCTTTTAGAGAATGGTTATATAGTTGTACTTAAATAGTGATTTTCTTGATACTGAAACGTTATTTGGGGTATATTCCAAGGAGCTCCCACAAGGAAGGGTGGAATATTACGATCAATTTTCCAAGAATTAGTTTACCCCAAAATAATAATAATAACGTCCACGACACAGGGAGACAAAAATGCCAAAATTAATTAAAAGAAAAACAGGTTAAACAACTCACAATACTAAATTCATAACAGGGAAATCAATTCATTTCCACCAACATCCATAAAAAATCAGCATCACCATCAATTAACATAATATTCCCATGGCAACGAAAACACGCTAGGTAGTTAAGGAAAATGGCCAATCATAGGCCACCAAACAATAGGCATGTACATATTAAGAGACAAAAGAAAAACAGGACGTCGAAAAATCACGAAAATACCGAACAAATTAATTTAATAATATAACCCAGAAGTACGAAAATTAAGATGGAAAACGAACGTTTGTTCCACATCCTTGCAGCAACTCGCTTGGTTAATAACCCTGCCAAAACATTGCATTAACCCCTACTTATTAGGGCTAGATAGCCGCTAGCAAACATTGAGTATTAAATTTACAATTTCCAAGAATAAGAAATAATATTAACTCACAGCAGGTGGAAGTCCCTGGTAAACAAAAGTAGTTTCTATATATATGTTTTTTGACTCGAATAATGTTCAAACACCGCAGGGCTAAAACGTAGAGTTAAGTTGATGCAAAGTTACATCCTGTCGTGGTACGCACTTCACATTTTGAAAGATTCAGTTCACCAGTTGGAACATATTAAAGATGAGTTGAAAAAACACTTACAGTGTATCTTGCCATAGTCGTGAGTTCGCTTCAGCGTCATATCCTTACTTACGTATGGTAAAGGTAATCCTTAGAGTGCACTCAAAATTCCAGGCGAGGTACATTAAATGGTAATAACATTTAAAATTAACTTTCACAGTTCAAGAGTGCATAAGCCGTATCAAGCGAACGTCACCCTGGGTCCATGATAATCGCTCTATCCATCCCGGCAAGTGGAGAAGCACGCCGTCCTTCCATCACAGCTCACCAGCAAAACCTTAATGGCGACTGGCCAGAAGCCTACATGTCAGACCACAGTCGCAATGTTTACGTGCGTATACTCGCTCGGTGGAGGGGGAGAGTGGCGAGATGGTTCATACCGACGACACTAGAATGCAGGAGAGTACTGGAAAAGGCACTGTCTGGCCATACACCACAGATGGGCACATTAATAACTTTAAAGCCGGTGGAAGTTAATGTTTATATATATATTGAAAACCATGGTATCTGTGACCATGAATCACTTGATGAATAACGCAGCGGCAAACCACATTAAAGACACGAATTTCAATGGCCATGCAGCCAGCACTAATGTATTCACAGAGAGGTATAAATTCTTAATCCGGTAATAGTCTCCCTCCCCGAAGCTCCACATATACAACATATAATAATTTTCATAAGGTGGTAGTCTGGATACAAGCTGAGTTTTTAATGGAATAGTCCGAATAACAAAATGACCACCGATGACATGTCCCAGTTTATGCACAACCAACAAGATGAATCCAGTAGTCAATTAGGAACCAAAACATATATGAATTGAGTAAAAAACAATTGAGTGCATTTAAATGACACTAGCTGTCCAGTTATTTTCAATCATTAAGAAGTCCCATGCATTAAAGGGGTGCTACACGCAAGTCGCAGGTAAATCTGTTAATGTTCTAGATAAATGGTGACACTCATGCTCCAGATCATTTGCTAAGTTTTAATTCCAATAAACAAGTCTCGCAAGTTCATATGTATCAACTGTTCAAAGATTTCGTTACTTTGTGGTACACGCACACAACTGAACAACTTCCTAAATGTTCGCTGGTAGAATAATAAACCTTCTTAGATTTAAATGTACGCGATTATAAACCCAAATTGAGATTATCACATGTTAGACATTCATTTTAGTATTGTTTATCGGACTTGCGTAAGTTAAGAAACGCCTTCATTTGGTTTCCATTTTATTATTATTGCCAGGGTGGCATAAACCAATTTAACAAATGAAAAACGCCCAGAAGGGCAAGGAAAAGAAATGAACAAATACAGGAAAACAAAATTGGTGAGCATGTAATAAGATCACAAGATCCAACAGGTAAATCCTTTACATAATCTTAAATTGGATTAACTTGACTTAAGACTACAGTATGGCATTGGATACAACTACTAGTAAGAGCAAAAGGAGAACAGGCTTACAATAGAATACAATAATTACCTAAACAACCGTTGAGCAGGTACTAGGAAATATATAACTATAAATATATCATGCTAAAATTAAATATATCGGCAGAAATTTTATGCACAACATATAAGGAAAAGAATTAACTTGAAAATTAAAGATAGTCATCTCCTCAAATTAGTTTTCTGTGCACGTCAGCAACCCTATCGGAATGCCACATAATAAAGACACCACCAGCAACAATGAAAACGAGAAGCTACCGTTGCATAGACATACAACTTCAAACATACACAATACACAGAAATAAGTTAAGCTTAGGAAAGAAAATACTGACAGAATAGAACAAACCACAAACATGGTAAGTTCAATCAGTCCAGACATCAATCAAGTAAGAACACGCTACAGATCACAACACCTAATCCAGCAATGCATGATAACACAGCTAGAAACACATCAAATTATCGAACACAGCCACACCGACAGTACTCTTCATATAGATGACCTACCCAGAGATGTCAAATCATTTCCAGAATTGAAATACTAAGAGAACAGCAATCCACACATAATTTCAAAATAACCAGACGTTGACCAAGGGAGAACATGTTGTGAAGCAATAACACATTACACAGTAATCCAAGTTAATTAAAATTACAATTAATTTTTTTAAACCAGTCGAGTAAAATCATTAATCAGTGAGCCAATAAATACATTTTAAACCCATTAAATACACGGCCTAAATCTAGAAATTATATTTTGCAATTAATCAATTGTAATGCTACGTATACACTCCATGCATAACCCGTCTAAAGAAGAGATAAGATCAGATATAGTTAAACTCACAAATAAGAGAAACACTGAGAAACTGGATATGAGAAAAAGATCAATATCCATGGGTTACGGTAAATAATTACTCAAGGCAAGATGAATATAGTTAGCTGCAGTTCGAGACTTCAAGACCTTTCAGTTGGTGGATACGCGTATCAGCAACGAGCTATCAGCAACACCAAGTCAAGAATAGTATTAGGATATAGGAACTCATAATAACACAATCATTAACACCATGGTGGAGCAGGACAGAAAATGGCAGAAAGAAATTCAGAAGTGTCACCCAATCTTAAATTATATTCCTCACAACTTCACCGAATTTTCAAACATATACATCAACAATGGAATACTCATTTAAATAAATGGTTTAGAAATACCCCTCAATTAAGTGGCCAATTTGGAACTGAGAGCAGAGACCTGAGACGATTCCCTACCGGTTATCCACAAGGGATCTCGGACAAATCCGGAATAGTAACAAGTGACATCCATAGACTCACACTGTAGTCACACAGCCACAGGTACCGTGCGAAATATATATGAAACAAGGTAAATAACATTTAAATGGTAGATCATGAACTAGGACGACTGAAAACGCTCAATAGAACGGTGAAGAAGGAGAAAACACCACGAAAAGACCCGATCATCGAATAGTGGGAGGCTTCAATACCACCTATGAAACACTAGTTAATCCCATACTCAACTGGCGCCCCGCAGAACGGCAAGATGACCAAAAATTAATAGCAACGGATACGAACACTCCGGAGAGAAAAGGACCAATAGACTGGCAGGTTAATCCAAAATGAACTTTATAGTACAGGATAAATACATGATGACGTCAGGTTACCTGGGTATGCAGAGAGTTAAAGAAAACAAGAATAGACCAGGTCATACAGGAATCGCAAATTACATGGAAGCAGACCAAGTTTTTCTAAGAAGAGTGGTAAACCCATGCCAGGATTTACTTCACAATCTACGGGCACACAGGGGTAAATTAAATGCAATGCCGACCATACCGAAGTGTTATAACCATTTAATTATACAACACAATAACAATACAACCTTAATGAATCTCAATGGACATGCGTTAGCAAAAAAGGGGGAAGGGAGCACTAAGTATCCTCAACGACATGCCGTGAAGCCATCATGCCACCTCACAATGCAAGCTTAAAACAAAATCACGTACCGTTACAACATAACTAACTCAGGACCAAAACCATTACCTACTAGGTTCGAAAGGAGAGGATCCATTGGTGCAGTTTGTGAAAAATAACACCACCGTAACAAGTAGACGAGGTAGGACGACGTGGATGTTACAACTCAATAGATTAACACACTTCATGAATAAAACACCAATTTAGAGACAGAAACCAGGCAAGTAAGGTCTGTAGAAGAATGCAGAATTAATAGCACATGCGCCCCAAAAATACAACAAATAACAACGTAGTTAACCACCATTACCAGAAAGAAAAACCCAGATGCCTAATTTTGAGAAGGTAGATAGGGTAAAATTTTACTCACCAGAAAATCAAAAGGACAGGAATGACTAGAAATAGATCACTCAGTTAACGGGTAATTCTCAACTGATTACAGAAATGATTAAAAGTTGGGCATGAGACCAATCGGAAATTAGGAAATCGTACCACCAGAAGTTGGAGACCGAAAGCAGTGAAGACAGTTAAGTCCATGCCGTAAAGGCAAACAGCCAACCACCACCAAGTCCGATCGACAGAGTTCCGCAATAACCAACATCCACAGGCAAATCCAAAACTCAACAAATAGGATCTAACACCGGGTACTATCCAGTTCCTAGTCAACCCTCCAAATAAAGAAACTAACCTAACAGATTACTCGGTTCGTTTAATGCACACCTAACAATACCACAACCGGAATAGATAGTTATATCACCAAATTAAAGTCGGATAACAAGACTTAGGCAATAGAATACTATAACAGTTAAAGATAAATACAGGTTAGGACACCTTAACAGTTTTCATACCAGTGAACAACAATGCACAGACCTAATATTATATACAATTTTCCAAAATTTGCTACAAGACAAAGGCTACTACATAATACATAATTAAATTAATGATCAAAATTTAGTAATCTTCATTGATCAGGATAGAATTAATTTATGATGGACAGAGTAGGCATGCACCCAAACCAAAGGAGCAATGAGATATTAACGATTAAATAAATAGGTGCCAATAGTGCAAGTGAAAGGATCCACACGCCACGAACCACAATCACATTTTAAAATACAATGGTAACAAGTACACGGTGGTAAGCTACTACACAGTGATATTAAGATTCACATAAGACATGATTGCAGAAGATTTGGTGCAGAAAATCATAACATGTTGTAATTAATTCGCACACTACTAAACAACAATTTTTGGAGAGAAAAAGGTCACACGGTCAGGAAGCAATACTCAAAACAAAAATACTATACATGGAAAAGTTACTAAATAAAATTCACGCGCAACCAGAATAGTTACAAAATAATCTAAAGATAATTAAACAAATTTTCTCACTGAAATGAAGCCCTCATCCGCAGGTCCGAACTACATACCATACGTATTATCAAGATGCCCTTAAGAGAGAAGAGGGATCACACATAACCTGATTTTAACGGGGAAAATTGAACTCGCCTAATCCTCTTGGTGATGGGGTCACTCCCCAGTACCGATACTGGAGACAAAAACTGTAAAATAGTACAGGGACTCTGATACCTAGGAGCAATCTTAGAATAAAATTTGTTAATTTCTTTACTAATGGTATAGGACCTGACAAAAACTTGATCACCAGCTTTCAGTCTAGTTGACTTTCTACATTCGTTGTACTTACCTCTGCCTGTCTTACAGGATACCGACAATTTCTTCTTCTGAACATAGTTGGGTTTAGACAGGTCGGGAAGATTATCAATACCAAGTTCGTTGGACATAGGAGAATACGGGGTGTAACAGAACCTAAGGAACATGGGAGTTTTACTATGAGATTCGTGTGTGGCAGAATTGATGGCATGGGCTAACCAGTGTTGGCAAGAATCCCACTTGGATTGGTTATTGTGATGATATGCAATCAGGGAAGGTTTCAGGTTCCTGTTCATTCTCTCGGCGTAAGATGGGTTTGGATAGTTTGGAGTTGTAGACGCATGGGAAATGCTCAACTCGAATAGGTACTTCTTAAACAAGTGGCTAGTGAATGCACTGGCATTGTCATAAACCAGAAACTTGGGAGGGCCAAAGGATGCGAAGATAGAATTAAGGCAACTTAATAGACGTACGAGAAGTCATAAATCTAGTGGGAATAATCCCGGAAAACCGAGTACGCATCAATACACACAAAGATATGAATGTTTCCCAAGGTAGAGCGAGGGAGCGGACCTACAAAATCGATGAATGACCTTTCCATCTGCCGAGAGGCTTCCGAAGATGAAAATAAACCAACACGGTTCTTCAGGTTGGGTTTACTGATAGCACAAGTTTTACAGGACTTAACCATTTTCCAAATGAAGAATTTTCTAATTTTCTGCCTAGTTTTAAATGTGCCTAAGTGACCACCAATGCGTCAGCAGTGATAATATTTGAAGATGATTGGCACTAGGACCTTGGGAAGAACAATAATGAAATTAGCATCAATTCGACCTTTTCAACATAGAACACCCTTCACCAGAGAATAAGGTTTTACTACCATTCCGTCACTAATCTTGTCGGTGATTTCATTCAACTCAGGATCAGCTTTTTGATCGCCAAACTCATGGTATAACAAAGGTAGATCCCGAAGAATGGCGCCCACACTAACAATATTACATCTACTTAAGCTGTTAGCGGTGACATTCTCTGAACCTCTGATACGCTTAACCTGAAAACTAAAAGCGGGTATCCTAAGTGCCCATCTAGTGATTCTGCCCGTTCTTTTGGGTCGGTTCAAGGTCGAAATTTACATGTTCAATAAAGGGTCTGAATTTCTCAAGTGCAAACAGCACGCCCAAACATTCCAACTCATAGATTGAGTACTTACTCTCCAGAATATTGAGTATCCTAAACACATAGGCAACGAGTCTACGACCGTCCTCATGGTCCTGAAAGAGTGCACCAGCAACAGCTTCTCCAGAGGCATCAGTTCGTGCAATGAAACGTTTAATAAAGTCGGGTATGGCCAACAAGGAGCATTCGATAAGGCAAGTTTCAGAGTTTCAAAGGCTTCTTGCTGGGAGGGACCCAGGTGAACTTGACATCCTTACGCCTCTGATCGCTAAGGGGTGAGGTACCACAGCAAAATTCGGGATAAACTTGCGGAAGAAATTTACCGTACCCACAAAGCGTGCAACACCTTTTACGTCCTTAGGTGGTTGGAATTCCCTGATAGCCTGGGTCCTAAATTGATCAACGGAGACTCCGTCGGGCGACACGACATGGCCAAGAAAGGATATACTTAGCTTGGCGAACGTTACCTTGGATAGTTTCACAGTAAGACCAGCCTATTTCAAACGCTCAACGACTTCCGTGACATGATCCACGTGTTCTTCAAAGGTATTCGAGAAGATCACAAGTCATCAAGGTAATTGAAAACAAACTTAAACTTGATATCCCCTTGAATAGAATTCAGAAATCTAGTTAAAACAGCTGCTCCGCAAGATGGTCCGAGTGTCAACCTGAGGATACTCATAAATATTCCAGTCCGTGATGAAGGCGGTTCAGGGAAACCACCCAAAACATGTAAGTCTGGCAAAGGAATAGATTGCAGGATGATTGTGCGATTAAGGGATCTGTAATTGATAACGGCACGGTATCCTCCAGAGGGTTTAGGTACCAGGTAAACCAGAGAGGCATAAGGAGAAATGGACGGTCTTGTGACACCATTTTCAAGCATTTGGTCGATAATCCTTTAGAGTTCTAGCATGCGAGGAGGTGAAAGAGGTAAGGAGCAGTTCTAACAAGTTGGTTGTCAGACAGTTCAGTATCGTACTCCAATACAACCGTCAGTCCTAACTTGTTGGTAAATACCTCAGGAAATTGATGGCACAAGTTACGGACTTTATTATCTTGTTGATAATCCAAATGATCAAGATCCAACTGATCGATTTCATTGTTCTTCCCTGGTAGCGGCCTACCTACACAAGAAATTCTGAAGGTACCCAAAGGAGCATCGATAATATCGACGTTACAATTTGAGGAACATTTAAAGTAGAATTGTCTAGCCCTGAGATCTAAAACGAATCCGGTCCTTGACAAGAAGTCAGTGCCTAAAATAATACTACAAGCTAGCTTCGGAGATACCAAGCAATGAACCTTCCAAGTAAAATTACCAATACGCAATATCACGTCAACAGATCCAAAAATTTCCATATTATCATTATTAGCCGTGACACATGCAATTTTGTCTTTCTGCAACTGAGGCAGTTTAAAACTGGACCTTATTTCATCATACCAACTGGGATCAATTAATGTGGGCCGTTGACCTTCGATGTGAGGAGGTGAAAGACGGTAAGCACCGAGCTCGATAGCTGCAGTCGCTTAAGTGCGGCCAGTATCCAGTAATCGGGAGATAGTGGGTTCGGGCCCCACTGTCGCCATCCCTGAAGATGGTTTTCCGTGGTTTCCATTTTCACAACAGGCAAATGCTGGAGCTGTACCATAATTAAGGCCACTTCAACCTCCTAGACCTTTCCTATCCCATCGTCGCCATGAGACATATCTCTGTCGGTGCGACGTTAAGCAAATAGAAAAAACAACAAGCATCATCATGTATTAAAGTGACAACGTTACGTGAGTCATTTAAAGCAACAATCGATTCATTATTCAGCTCTGTCTTCGCGAAGGCACTTTTAGACTCAACCAAATCGGAGATTTTATTACATTCCCGCCGACAAATAACTCTCTCTGAACCCACAGAAAATTCAGGGGCAAGATTCACAAGTATTACTATTAACCTTTAGTCATTGATTGCGTTTTTTGAAAGAGGTTGGGCAATTATTCTTAATGTGCTGCCTCGACCCACACAAATAAGAACAAGGACCAGTACTACGCTTTATTGACGGGCGAGCATTCCGAAGGTGGTCACGTAATCCACAATTATACCATTTTTAATATATCCACTATCCCTAGATTGAGGCGAGGCCGGGTTAAAAGGAGGAGGGTGGCAGATGGGTCTGGCCGCGTCCCCGTGCTTGACATATTCAGCAAAGGTACAAGCAGCCTCTAATTCTACAAAATTAGTCGAGCTCTTCCTGAGGAAGAGGTAGGATCGGTTGTAGGGAGGAAAACCTTTCAGAATATGTGCCACCATTTCTTCTTCTGGCACCGAAATTAGAAATACCATGCAATAAATCGTCGAGTCTAAGATATAGTTGAGTCCTAAAACAATATTGAGAAAACAAATTTTGCAGTGCTAAAGAAGGGATAAATTTTGATAGTACAAGCTCATGAAATTCCGTAATCTTTATATTCTTCGAAATAGCTTCAGATAGTTTCAAGATTCCCTCACAATGGCGGAACAAGGCATTTAGAAATATTGAGTTCACCAGTTGGAACAAGTTAAAGATGAGTTGAAAAAAACCACTTATGGTGTAGTATCTTGCCGTAGTCGTCAGTTCGCTTCAGCATCATGTACTTACTTACGTATGGTAAAGGTAACCCTTAGAGTGCACTCAAAAATTCCAGGCGAGGTACATTAAATGATAATAAAATTTAAAAGGAAATTGCAAAGATCACGAGGGCGTAAGCCCTATCAAACCAACTTCACCCTGGGTCTATCCACCCCGTCAAGCGAGAAGCACGCCGTCCTTCCATCACAGCAAAACCTTAATGGCGACAACCCAGAAGTCAGACCACATTCGCAATGTTTACGTGCGCATACTCGCTCGGTGGAGGGGGAGAGTGGCGAGATACTTCATACTGACGACACTAGAATGCAGAAGAATACTGGAAAAGGCACTGTTTGGCCATACACCACAGATGGGCACATTAATAACTTTAAAGCCGGTGGAAGTTAATGTTTATAAATATTGAAAACCATAGTATCTGTGACCATGAATCACTTGATGAATAACGCAGCGGCGAACCACATTAAAGACACGAATTTCAATGGCCATGCCGCCAGCACTAAAGTATTCACAGAGAGGGTATACATTATTACTCCGGTAATAAGAGGATAAATAAAATAGATAGTCATTGTTGAAATAGGGATCAGCAGAAAGGAAAAAGGAAGCGAGGAATAGTATTGGGTAATATTTTGGAGATAGTATTTATTATTAATACTATTATTTATTTATTTTCCTAAAATTCTACATGTACAAATACACGGAAGTGCTTCCATCCCCGTATGTATGTGTGCATATTCTCTGCTGAATATTCAGAAATGCATAGGTAATTTTAAGTGTACATATTTACAAATGTTCCGCTTTTTCTACGCTAAGTTGTCTACTGCTATCCTACAGTGTGTCCCTTTCCACATTCCTATCTCTTATCAGTTGTCTAAAAAGGAGTGGCGAAAGGACTTGGGTTAAGACGCAGCAGGTCGCTATGCAAGTTAGGTTCCAAAAAGTGTAAGAAAATAAAATATATAAATGCAACGTAAATTTTATTCTAATATCAGTTGTATATTATTGTTTGAAATAACTCCACATGTTGTACATGAGTTGATAATGTTTTTAAATACAGAGGATATTATGAGTAAAATTTACACGAACCTACTACGCTGGCTTAGCAGGGGGAGAAGTGGTACTCCCACGTGGCGCGTCCCAGGTGGCGGATAGGGGGTCTTAAGCGGCTTGCTGGCGGACTTGAGGGAAATAAAATACCTCTCGCGCAACAAACACACAACCCCCTGTGGGAGGGGACGCAGATGAAGAATACACCCACGGTATTCCCTGCCTGTCGTAAGGGGCGACCAAGGAACCACGAAACTACTTGTGATTATTACCACCATGCGAAGAACATCATTGTTCGCTTTTACTTGCGCGTAGTACCACTATATTAGGTATCAAATAGGTTTGTGATTAGTATCATAGGAGCACCGTGCGGTCGGCTTTTGCAGTACCTGTGATTAGTACCACCATATGAGCGGGACCATGAGATGATAGCTACCATGGTCCTGCCTTGTCTGTGATTAGTACCCACTCTATGAGGAACACCGCGGGATAGTGCAGGTCCCTGTGGCTAGTACTCTTATGTGATGAACACCATAGGTTTGCGTTGCCTGTAAATGGCGCCGCAAGGTGAGAAAACCCCTAGGTCTGTATTACATGTCGAATTTCATAACCTGTGTGTAGTACCATAATATGTGGAATACCGCGAGTCTCTGCTACTTTTGATTAGTACCGCAACATTACAAATGCCATGTTCTACCTTCCTAGAGGTAAGTAGCGTTATGCGAGGCCGATAACTTGGATTTTCGACCCTCTTTAGACTGCAAGCATCATCCATTCAGTGTTATGCTATAGCAACAGTCTCTTGGTCAGTAATCCTATTGGGCCGGTGACCTTCGATGTTAGGCCCCTTAAAACAACAAGCATCATCAGTAATCCTATTGTTTTACGTCAGTTTCTGTGAATGTAAGGCATTGTGCGTCGCATCCACTGATTGTTTTAAATTCATGTCCATCCATTCATTCTTCGTCCTCACGTATTGAATTCTGGTCAGTGGAGAATTTTGGACTTTTAATTTGTCATACCATTTCGTCTCATTTAGTACCATTAGGGGCCGATGACCTCGATGTTAGGCCCCATTAAACAACAAGCATCATCATCATCATGAGTTAAATTTTGTAAGTAATGTAAATTTATTAATGACGAGCTGTGTGTTTAATAGAACAAAAGTTAGTGTAAATTTTATAATACTGTATTTTAGGAAATTGTCTTCCTGTCTGTTCATTGACAATTTAATGCTTGATAGTAAGGTATTTTTGTGTACCATCTGCCACCAAGGTAGACACCTCCATAGCATTTGAAGTGATTTTGATTTGATTGTTCCTTTCCACTCTTATATTTTTTAAATGGGAGATAAATTAATTATATTCTCCTTGTGCCACTGTGAAATTTATTTTCTCAGCTGTTTCTTGTTTAGGCCTATATATTTAATTCCCTTACTTCTTTATTCTACTTTTCTTATTTCTTACTTACAGCCTTCTGAAGATATTAAGGAGGAAATATACATAGAAGAACATACTGATGTTCAGCTGTTGCCGTACATCAAAGGAGAAACAAAGTACGTACACTACGAATCCTATACAATATAGAATATATTGTACCTATTCACAGTTGTGTTCAGTAGTGTCTGGTTTATGTCCAAAAGCTGGCCATTTTCATCAGTTTAATCGTTTCTTTACAAATTTTCATTTAAACGCTAATATCTTAAAATTATGTTGGTTATATTTATCTAAAATATTCAGGAAATGTAATATCATATTTTTGTTCCGTCATGTAGTTATACTGAATATATATATATATATATATATACAAAATAATCTCTGGTAAAACTAGATATTTTTGAAGTGTATTTCTTTACAATACCTTTAAGCAACCATGTAAAATGTGTTCTTTCCTTCACTGTTAATGCATCATTTGTTCATCACATTTTTATTATCTGAAATGCCGTCTGCAACTATTACCTCCAGATAGTCTCAGTAATTTTGTACGTTCGTACTCTGCCAGGAACCATGTGTGGCCTGGAACATAATTTTATTTAATGGAAGTCAGCGCAGCGGGGGGACCCTAGCATGCGATGTAGTGCAAGAGAACGGTTCGAGCATGCGTACAGCAAGCAAGATACGTCACGCAGCGCGTGATACAGCTATCACGTGAACACTCCTGATATTGTCGAACATACTACAAGAAATTGTTATAACTTTGGAACCCACTGATATATCAATTAATGAGATACGCCATCGTATAGCCCATTATTTAAAGGCAAACATACTGCAATTTCATTAATGTCGTCCTACGGACTTAAAGAGTAATTCAGATATAAAAAACTTGATTTTTCTACGAGAGGAGGAAGCTGAGCTCGGCAGATTGGTATAAAAGAACGGAGTTTTGCCAGGTCAAGTCAGTTCAATTCTCAAATCGCTGCCGTCGTATAGTCATGCTGTTTCACATGAACGGGTTCGCGAGGTTCGAACTTAAAACATCACATCGTACGAACTCTACGGTAAAGTTTTCGCCAAGACTTATAAAACAATAACTCGTGTTGAAACTTAGAAACTTTTCTAGTGATATGATACTAACTTAATAATTTCAAAGTGTTGTCAAAGATTTATGATATGTAATCACTTTACAGACTTAGTACCTTCCACTCCAAATCGAACCAATTTAATTGATTTAAACTTGTATTCATATTCAAATGAAACTAACTTTAAACATTCATGAGAAATAAGCGTATGAATATTAAGACGATTTTCAAGTGAAATAATTAAACATTTAATCTGTCAAACTAATCTATTTCATAGAGTTACCTTAAGTACGTGTGTAATAATTACTGGTTGAAGTTTTAATACGGTTAAACCTTCATCACAAGTGAACAGTATTTGACATTGCATGACATTGCGTGTCATAGGAACTTGTAAATATCCGCGAATTAAGTATTTCGTTATGGTGGATAAGACTTTGATTTTCGTGTGTAAATATGTTATAACTGTACTTCAACATAAACAGTGAATTCAATCTAATGAGCAATAACAATTATCTACCAGTGATTAAATATTAGAGGAAATTCACGTAGTAAAATACAGTGCCGATTTTACGACTTACAAGCATAGAACACTCACAAGTTAATCTTGTCAGTTGAACGTTTTCTTGTTTATAAATTTTATAAGTGACAAACTGAAACCCTGACCGAGTGCCTATTATGTCATATAATGCTGCTGTCATTTCGACTACGTGGGAGTTGGAACGTGGTGACTTCATAGAATTTAAACGTGGTTACTAAGCGGGACATGGAGCGCGGTTTGAGGTTGGATTCGGAACGTGGTTACTACGCGGGAATCAGATGTGGTACCGTGGGGATAGCATCACAACACCAGCTGTCGAGGACTTCATATGATGTTCGTTGAACCGCATTTCTGTACATTTTCAGTTTGATATTTGGATGTTTCTGGTGATATGAGTGCCACTGTAAACAAACTTGAGATTTAAACAGACTATATTACGAGTTGAACTGTAGAATCAGTGATTTCATTCATAATTCAACGAACTATTTCCCTCATTGGATTTCACATTAAATTTTATAAATGTTGAGTGACAGTTCTAAAATAGACTATAGCACCGAACTTTAGAAGAAGACAAAATTTGCCAAATTCTGAAGTGTTAAAATATTGAAAGTGGTGTAGGGAAATTAATTTTTCAAGTGAAAGGGCGTTACATTCATTTTCAGTTTTCGTCATTTGAACCAATACTTGAAAAACTTTATGAACATTATCAGGAAACAACTTAATGATTTTCAACGAAAAATAATCGTTTCATGTTAAAAGATGGACATTCATACATATTTATTTTGTTTCAATTAGCCAGGCGACATGAACTTGCTCAGACAATATTTTAATTTGGTTTAATGCTACGAGTCAGAAATCATAGGGAACTTATTCATCAAATTCTCCAGGTGAATAAATTAAGTTTTAAAATCTATCCATTATTTTGCTCTGCATCGAAATCTCTTTGTATCTGCTCCCTAAGGACCGTCCCCCCCTTCACAAGGTTCTCATGCCCATATCCTTAATTTTCCCTGGTACAGTACCAAAAGTGACACACAGAAATAGCCATTTTTGTAGATTATAAACTAAATATAAAAATTCGAAGCTGTTACGTTTTATGTACATTGTAAACAGTACAATAATTTTAAACCAACATAATTAGATTCATTAATCAATATAACGATGCCTGAGTTCATTAGTGTGATAACGCAAAGAATGCCATTTTCAAATATTTATTTTGATAGATTCCTTTCTAATGATCTTTTCTGTTCTCTTGTGTGTTAAGTAAGATTCCTCCATTTGTAGATCCCAAAGCAGATAAGTTGTAGTAGAAATGAAACGTTCAGGTCAGTTGTGCTACATCTTAGATATAGTTTTCAAATAAAACGTCCACATTTTTGTAAGCAAAGGAAATTTGTGGCATTTAATTTATGTTTGTTCCAGTGTTGTGGTCACACGTGCTGATTGTCGCGAATTCCCACTTTTCATTTTATTGCTCATTGTCAGTCAATTGCTTGTAGCTTGTTGATTGCAAACACATTTACACAATTAGTATAAACTAACAAAATGGACAGCTACAAGTGAACTATAAATTTGTGCAGGTTGCCTAAAAATTCAGAATACTTCAAGTAAGTGAATTTATTATCTCGTAAAAGGAGGTAAATAATAATGCAATGATATAATATTATTTCAAAATTGTAATTTTTATCACTGAGGTTAAAAAGTAGCACAAGTGTACATCCTGTTTTCAAACATTTAATGCAGTAGTTTGTTTGACTATATGCTAATTAATTTTGTGCTGTCACACCTTTGTTCGTTACTGTGCGCAACAATCCTTGATAATACCTGGGAGATGATGGTATAATCTCGGATTGGTAATCTTAACTGAGCCCCTGTATCAGCAGGTCCTACAATGGCTAGTCATAGCCGATTGACTTCAGACCAGATTAGTGATGGAAACTATGAATTCTGAAAGGTTTATTTGATTTTGTGGGTGGTTAGAGTCTTCTTGACTGTTGTATGATGCATTGATTTCTTCTTACTGTACGTTTTCAACCAGTAGCAAAAAATATTCATTTCAGTCCTCAGAACTACCCAGTACCAGCTTACATGCTTTCATTAGTCAGAGTAGAACCATGCACACAACTGAAGATCGCCCAAATACAACTCTTTGAAGAGGAAATTCTGCTGTTTCTTTGTAATTTTTATGTGACTGGACACAATACGCTGTTAGAGAACAATCATATATTATTGCCACCAATAAAAATGTTCCTTATGAATACTTTTCACATGCAAAATGCACATTTCTCTTTTTGGATGGAGTTTAAATAGCTTCCTTCTTCCTAAACATATCTTGTGCAGATGCAGTCTCGAACCAGCAAAGAGACAAGCATTTTGTGTGTATGCTTTTTCCTTGGTATATAAGGCAGAGTCCATGGTCTATGTAGCTTAGGCCATTGTATATCACAGATTTATATATGCTTCTGAATGATTCAGTTGACCGGACCTTATCTACTGCATACCACTTTGTTTTATATCTCACCTCATGTGCTATGTTATCCTGACTTTCATTTCAGCAGTCTACAAATATCAAGCAGCAACTTTAATGACTTCTTTTAAAATGTGTGAGATATTTGCCTTGTCAGTTTGGTACTGTATTACATATGAACAGGTTTTAAGGTTCATAAAATTTCCTAATTGCTGACATGTGGAAAGACACATGTTTATGAGCTTACCAATTACGGATGAGATTTCCTTCCATTTTTGGAACAACACATCGCCCTGAAATAAATAATTAGTGATGAGGCTAACTTAAGTTTGTGTAGACACATAGTTCTGAACTAAACAGGTTGTGATGCGGTGTCCTTTCACTTTGTAGATGTCGAGTGTCACAAGGCCCTGAGCCGACCTCTTTTTGTCACTCCTCCACAGTCTGCACATTTATAGATGTGATAAGGGTGAAAATAATTAATTATTTTGATCGTCTGCTATCTATGACGGATGTCAGCAGAAATATGAATTGCAAAATTCCAGTCAGGCTAGAATACACTAATGGTCTCCCCTCTTGTTGTTACTCATACAATTTCACCGGATATTCAAACTGTCTCTCCCGATTAAAACAGATACTCCTGAATTTTTATTTTGTTGAGCTATATATTATTCTTTATAATGCATTTATAGGAGTCACGTAAACACGTAATCCAGAGGTGTTCTGCCATTCAAACACTGTTTTGTGGCATAGATATTAGACATATGCTTTAAGGGAGAAAATTTGAACATAGTAAGTTAAATGTTAGGATGTGCAAAATATATATTCTATCCCATTTCTATAACAGATTATTCATCAACTTGCTTCTTGTTATTCTGCTCTTTTAATATTAGTCCTGCCTGGTGTTGTGATTCATTGTCTCCAGTTAGTTCGGTCACAGGCCATGCTTCTATGTAGTCTCACAGCTTTCAGGTCACTTGTTCTATGCTGTCTTATTTGTCCACGGTTCGCTTCATTACAAAATCCATAATTTTACACAAAAATTTTAAAATTGTGTTAGTAGTTAACAGGAAGGTAAATGAAGACTGTTAACTATAGGATTGCCCACTTTATCATTTAAGGGCTGTCCAAGATTTTTTTGTTAACAAAAATGGCACATTTTTGAGACTATCTAGCAACTACAAAAATGCATTTATTTTAATGTTTCTTTCGCCGAAGTATCATCGTTAGTGTTCTTGATGTCTCCTACTAAATGTATTAGTTTATCACGATTTCACAAAGAATTATAACACCTTATTTCAAAAATTCGAAATTTCAAAAATAATTTTTCATTTCTTCGTTCTCAGTTTTTGAACGGGGATATATTTTTTTCTCAGTTCTAGTACGAGATATTCCTAAATTAATTATCATCAATTTGAGACATTTCTAGGTAGATATCCGATTTAGAACTCGACTCATTGTTGTTTGAACCTGAAAAGAAAACATAGTTTTTAGTTTTGAGTATATTTAAAGGGTTGTATTATGATTAGACCTGTTTCTTTTTACCTGAAAGTATTAGAATTCTCTCGCCGCATAGGTGCGACCTTCCCCTTCAAGTTTCTTGTCCTATTTCAGCTTTCTTCTTCCCTTGAGGTACCTCCTTTGCTGTCTTTGTTCAGAAGTGTTCTGAGGCTGACTTATGCGTACACATGCCTCATCAGCTTGTGACACTCCTGATGCTGAGTACATATCAGGCACAATCTTAATTCTTCCTAAAACCTCTATTTCAACCTTGTTTCCACAATTAAAGTGTAAAACTGCATCCATGACACCCAGTTTGTGAGAGGATAGCCCCACATATGTATCTTTTCTACACCTCTTCCATACCGTACCATTGCATGACTCATTGGTATTTTGAGTCAAACCATGAAGACATTTGAATAACATTTTTGGATTACAGAGCCTTTCATACCCAGGCTTCATTGCATGTGCCAACGGCCGTAGCCGTGTTGAAACACCGGATCCCGTGAGATCTCCGAAGTTAAGCAACATTGGGCTTGGTCAGGAGTTGGATGGGGTGCCACACGCTGTTGGTGGGGGTAAGAGAATGGAGGAGCAGGAAGGAACTGGCCACCCTTCTGCATGTAAACTCCGGCTCAGGAACACCTCTGCGGAGGTTCGGACCTGCCTTCGGGCAGAACAACCCTTACCTTACCATTGCATTAGGACTTCCAGTGGTATTCCTGCTTTATGGTTATAATTTTCAAGTAGATTGCCAGCTGTGGCTCGTTGGTATAAACACCAGCTGTCTGTTCCTATAGGGCACCTGTGGTGGGGAGGCGCTTTATGGGAAGTCAAATGATACAATGTTGCTCATACAGCATTTGTCATATCTTTTATGAAACTGTAATTGGAACGCAAAGCAATTCCAAAATAATTCTGACACTTGTCTATCAGTGTTCCAGTTAATTTGCCTCTACCGCCCATGGTTTGTTATGTTGTACAATTTTTCTAAGAGCTGTTCCTATATGCTTTTTATAGTGGCCAACACATTCCAGTTTATTGACTTCTTTACCATTGTATGGATTGGAATCACACACTACCTTGTAACTTTTCGAATCCCCATCCCCGTAGAAATCTACATACTCCAGACCTCTACTCTCACCCGAGCGAGAAAATATTTTTACTGTTCCATATTAGGCGAAGTCCCACTGTAATTTTTGGCAAAGACTGCAGCATGATCCAGCTTTCCAACCTAAATAGAATGGGGAATGCTTATAATCATTTGAATGTTTCTTACATCCAATACAGTTTCTGGACATTATCTCAACAACGAATATACATCCAAAGGCACACAGGCAAACAGGCAACATGACAATATTTTTCTCTAAAAACACGCAGTTATGGAAACCATGGAAGCTCTCAATACCAAATAGTATTACTGTTGCATACAAAGAATACGCATGTGGAGCCATCTATGGAGAGCTATTCTATAACAACGAGCGCCAAACTTGAATTAAATCGAAAGGAACCATGAAATTCTCCGTGAAGCGAAGCCACGCCCATCTTAGACCGAGACACGGGTGCACCGTTCCCTTTATATCAATTTTCTGAGCATATTTATGCACGAAATATGTAAGTACTATACATTTTCTTAAAGTAGAAGAATAAATCTTTCATCAGGAAACAAAAATGAATAAGTGAAAATTCTGTCTAAATACGCCATTTCAAACGTTTATGAATACCTTAAACACGTAATCCAGAGGTGCTCTGTCATTCAAATACTATTTAGTGGAAATAGATATTAGACATAGGCTTTAAGGGAGAAAATTTGAACATAGTAAGTTAAATGTTAGGATGTGCAAAATATCCATTGTATCCCTTTTCTATAACAGATTATTCATCAACCTGCTTCTTGTTATTCTGCTCTTTTAAAATTAGTCCTGCCTGGTGTTGTGATTCATTGTCTCCAGTTAGTTCGGTCACGGGCCATGTTTCTATGTAGTCTCACAGCTTTCAGGTCATTCGTCTTATGCTGTCTTGTTTGTCCCTTGCGCCTCTTTTCACCTACTTTCTATGTATACGCTCAATTTCCCAATATATCGTCCTCTGCACGCAAATATACCCAAACAAGCGCACATGCCTTTCCTAAATTTTCTTCTTTATCGGTGCAATGCCAGAACGTTTTCTAATAACATCATTTGAAATGTCCGACTTGTTGGCTGAACGGTCAGCGTACTGGCCTTCGGTTCAGAGGGTCCCGGGTTCGATTCCCGGCCGGGTCGGGGATTTTAACCTTAATTGGTTAATTCCAATGGCACGGGGGCTGGGTGTATGTGTTGTCTTCATCATCATTTCATCCTCATCACGACGCGCAGGTCGCCTACAGGCGTCAAATAGAAAGACCTGCATCTGGCGAGCCGAACCCGTCCTGGGATATCCCGGCACTAAAAGCCATACGACATTCATTCATTCATTCATTCATTTGAAATGTGATCTAGTCTAGTTATGTCAGCCGTTCACCTAAGCGACTTCGTATCCATGATGCTTAGTAGGCGTTTACCTCCTCTTTAGCTGGCCAGCAATCGTTGCCATAGAAAACGACAGGACGGATAACAGTTCAGTAGATATTAGATTTCAGGTGGTCCTTCATCCGACGGTCGCAAGGGCGCCCGTTGCCATTCTCAACTTCAGCCAGGGTTTGCTTATCCTTTAGTGGACTTCATCAGTAAGTCGGCCATCATCAGAGATTTTGGAACCAAGATACTTAAATTTCTCTTCTCGTACTATATTTTCACCGTCATCATGCATGCTTCCAACTTCTCGGCGATGTAATGTCATGTATTCTCTATCCTTTTTGTTGAGGCGCGGGACGTAATGCGCTAGTGGATTGTTCCAATCTTCCGTTTGGCGCTTATTCTCTGCACCATTTGCATACAGATGTGTCCATGGTATTGGAATGTGCAGGTCATATGTAATGGTGTCCGTCAAAAGAATGAACAGCAGTGGTGATACGGAAGGGCCTTGGTGGAATTGTACAGTTTCGCGGACATCATCAGACGCTCTTGCTACAGCTTCAGCATAACTCCTCGGTTCTACATAGAACAATTATTCCCTCTCAACAGGTGCTCTGTAATGCCATGCTCTTGTAGCGCTGACTGATTAGGTTATTATGTACCGGATGGAAGTCCTTCTCAGGGTCCAGAAAGTCGTGATGAAGCCTCTTATTCCTTTCGAAATACCTCTCACGTAACAGCCTTGCAGCGTGTGTTGCTCCTGTTGCGCCACAATTTTACACAAAACCAGCTTGGCTTGTTGTGTGTTCGTTTAAATCGCTAATTCTTTTGTCGATGACTTGTTAGAAATGTGTCACTGCGTGGCTGAGAAGTATGATCGGACGGTAATTAGAAAAATCGGCAGGACTTCCCTTATTTTTGAATGGATACTCCGTCGTCAGTTTGTTGGTTCCTGACCTTCTTTGATGATCTGGTTGAAAAGCTTGCTTTAGCCACACTGCTGCATCCACCCATTGAGAGAAAAAAAACTCTGCCGGAAGATAATCAGGACAGACGGCTTTCCCTGGTGTCACTTCTTTCAACATAGCCTGGACTTGGGTGACGTCAATTTCCTATATTGGACCTTCAACAGCGGCGGTGATTGGGATTGGTAGGTACGGAAATTCCAAGATTGAAATTTTGTCAAAGTAGTTAAGCCAGTGTACTCGCGCTTCCCGCCAGTCGAGTAGAAAACCGTCTGTTTCCTAATTGATGATGTAGAACGTTCCGTGTTTCGATGCCCCGATTTGACTAGCCGTTAAATATTCCGCTCGTTTTAGCGCATGTCAAGTTTCATATATAGACCTGCTTACCGCTTTGCTTTTGTTACAACGACAACCTCCTTCACTTTACTACTGGCTGCTTTGTAGGCATTCCAACGAGCAGGAAACTCGTTTTACAGCTGTTTCTTCAACCGTATTGCATACATAACATCGTCATTCCGAAACCACGTGTCATTGTTAATCCTTCATGTCGTCGCCCTGACTTCGTTGTTCCAGGAATGGAGCGTGCGGCGCCTTTCAGTTTAGTCCAGCTCGCTTCTAATATGGTGACTTGTGGCACTGTAACGTTTGCAACAATATTGGCCTCCTTTTTCAGGCGTCACCGTTTGATCCAATTTGGTCCTTTTCCTGCGAAGTATTGAGCTCTTGGTGACTATCCGCATCTTACAGATAACTGGTCGATGTTGCATCGCAACGGTTTCGTAAGGAACAACTGTTGTCTCTAGAACATCTTTGAGATTCCTTCGTCTGACAAGGATGTAGTCAGTGTGCGTTGGATGGGAACGATTGTAGTACGTGACTAGGTGAATATCACGCTCTTTGAACCGTGTGTTCGCGATGATCAGTTTCTGCATAGTCGGGAAATTGTTGGCAATCATCTTTCTTCTGAACATATCCATGAAGGCCGTGGACTGTGTGTGCTTCTTATCTCCGTCCGACACGTGCATTCAGAGAAACCGGCCACGATAAGATAGTAAGCAGTGCTCTAGTCAGGTAGTGCTCAGAAGGGATTTTTGGTTTCCTTGCCAAAACCATTAGTTGTTCTTCGGCTTCCATTGTACATCAGTTAGTAATCGCACCCGGCTTCGCATGACTTTTCTCCCCTCAATATTTTTTTTGCACCTCACAGATGCCTATATGCCTTCTCTCATGTGCTGTGGCTAATTTGCTAATTCATTCAGACATAGTTCAGTGATGGCTTACAGAATGGTGGTACTCGCTTGCCTAGCCGTCACTAACCTTGGTTCCGATTCCATGAGACATATTTCTGTAAACATGTGACAGTATTATTTTACGGCCGGCGTGTCTTGAAGCATTTTAGAGCTCATGACAGCAGGTAGTTACGCCGTTGCGTACATGGGGAACAGACACCTTGTGCAGCCCCTCCTCTAGAGTTGAACCGCTATGCTCCTTTCTGCAATAACTTCCAGAAAGGTAGAGTAACTCTTCTGCCAACTGCTCCGTACCGAACGTCTCCATCTCCTCCAAAATCGCCATTAGAGACTTTATGCGTGTTTCGTCCGCGAGAGCTATCATATTTTGCTCAATTCTGCCGGCAGGCAAGTAGGCAACCCGTGTCCATCTCCTGCGACGTGCCACATGTTCCAGCAATATAGCTGATTCGTGGAGAATATTTATTAATGTAAAATGAAATACCAGTAACAACACGTGGTCGAGCATCCCATTACTTTGCTTGTGACGAAGTTATGCATTCGACTGGGCCATGAGAATTCAGTGCATCCACCATGAGTTGAGAAGTACCAGTTCTTTTCACGATATGCTTTGGCATGCGTGATCGACATTTCCCATTTGCATGTTGTAAACGGTTCTGACCTTTAACCAAGAAATTTTTATTTCTCGCTCTTCTTTCATAGAATATGCGGTGGGAAGACAGGCTTAGACTTAGATGCTATTCAACTATGTCATCAAGACACTAAAATATTCACGTTGTCCGCGATCTTTTGAAATAAAAAGAATCCCATTCGTTCCTTTACATAGGAGCAATATCCACTAGGGTGCAATTCAAAGTCTTGTCTTCACGAGTTTTGGCTCATGCCTTGATTTTCATGCTCCTTCTAGCCGTAGTGTTAAAGGAACACTTGTAAGAATATTCAGACACGATAGCTTGAATTTGGTTTCAAATTCAGGATATCAGAACATAGTAATGAAACACTACCAAAGCCATATTCATTGTTGACTGCATAATGTCTATGACAACAGTATCTGGAGGAGAAAAGAAAGCGTCAGTGTTAGGGAAAGAGTTGTCATGCGCTTGTTATATTTCATCCTTCACAGCATTTCATCAGGATGAGTGGTTTCCATTTTGTATGTGGCCTCTGTTGATGACATGGTAGTAAGTATGAACTTCCTTGTATAAACCTACCGTCCTGTATGTGGGTTGGCTCTGTTTGATTGCACATCAGAGCTACGTAATTAGAAATGACCAGACTCTGAAGTATAGACTGCTACATTGATGTGATAACAATGTACAAATTCAATAAGTATGTTTTGCGTGACAGTAATTGACATTCATAGAAGATTAGCCCTGCTTCAGCAGATCTTGCTGACTGTCGGCAAAAAATGTTCTCAATTTTATTAATATCTACAACAGAGAGATTCTCCCAAACACCCTCAACAACAAGGGCTTTTACAAAAATTATTACTTGACTGCCACAAAGTGCAGAGCACTTGAACAACATCAAAACTTCTAAGCTAATGCCGTCATTATGTAGGAGAACGGACATACACGGATTTCAGTTTATAAATGTGTGCCGGATTAAAGAGCTTGTTATCCTCTTTTTAGAGTATACCTCTTCTTATCATTGATTTCTTTAAGTGAGGTTGTCTATGAATTTGTACATTCCCACATCGTCACAAGTTACTTGAGCGTGATATCGTAATTCGAGAGAAAAGACGCAACACATCTTCGTAACAAGTGAGAGAAATGTGATGTTCATGTGTAATGATATTCTCTGCGTGGGATACTAGTGAGTGGCATGTACAGTAGCATTTCCTTTGTATGAGAGTTCTGGTTGAGTTGGCTGTTAATCTATTCGTCACATGGTTTTAATTTGTCTATATAGATCAAGAGCCGAGATGAGCTATGCAGATCATCAACCTCCGGATGGTGAAGCAACCTGTTTTAGGTGAAAATTGTGTGGCAAGACATTCAGCAATAGATGCCACCTTTCAATACATATTCAGGCTCACATAGCCCAAAGGCCTCATGGGTGTATTGTATGTGGTAAGTCGTTTCTCGCGAATTCCTTACTAGACCCTCACATGCAGACACACATACGCGGGATGCAATTCTATTGCAATATATGCTACAAGTCATTCGGTGGAAAATCTCACTTAGCACTTCACCTAAAACCTCACATGGACGTCAAACCGCACTGCTGCCATCTATGTTGCAAATCCTTCACCCGAAGAGAATGCGTAGTCGCTCTAATGTGATCTCACACGGGTGACGAGCCATACCGATGTGATATCGGTTACAAATCCTTCCGCAGGAATTCTCTCTTACGTGATCAGGTTCGGATTCACACGGCTGAGTAGCTACACTGCTGCACTATGTGTGGGAAGCAATTTATCCATAAAAGTGGACTATGGTACATATGTGGAATCATACTGGCGAGAGGCCATATTTAGGTAATATTTGTGGCAAATCTTTTAGCCAGGATGTTGGGCTAACATATCACATACAGACTCATACGGAGACAAGACACTGCAATGTAATGCGTGTGGCAAGTTATTCAGTTGAAAATGCCATTTAGCACGTCACATCAAAACACACGCAGACCACAGGCGGCAAGAATTCAATGTGTGTGGAAAATCCTTCGTACAAAAAGTACAGCTAACACGTCGCATGCTGAGTTATACGGGAAAAAAACCACACTGGTACAAGGTCTGCAGCGAATCCTTCAGCAGGAATCCTGTGTTGCTCGTCATATTCGGATTCACACCGGCGAGAAGCCATTCGGGTGCAGTATCTGTGGTAAGCTCTGCACGCAACGAGATGGACTCACGCAACATATGCGGACTCACAGGAACGAGAGACCATACTGCTGTAATGTCTGCGGCATTCCTTCAGCGAGCAAGTCGTTCTAAAATATCATCTGCGGGCTCACATGGGCAATAAGCCACATTCCTTGTAATGTGTGTGGCAAATTATTCACCATGAAATCCCGAGTAACGGGTCACATGATATCCTACACAGCGAGAAGCCATTTTGTTGCACTGTCGTAAGGCTTTCGGCAGTAGATCACACTTGGCACGTCACATACAGACACACACCAGTGAGTCGCCGTACAAATGCAGTATATGTGGCACGCCATTCATCACTAAATCCTGCCTGGTTTGTTATATGCGAACTCACACTGGTGAGATGCCATACGCTTACACTATCTGTAGCAAGTCATTCCGTGTGCAATCAGCCTTGTCACGTCATATGCGGACTCATACTGGCGAGGTGTCTTCGTTTGCAATTTCTGTGGCAAATCATTGAACAGAAAATCCCAACTGGTACGTCACATACTAACTCACACGAGAGAATAGCTACACCAAAGCAGTATCTGTAGTAAGCACTTCAACGGAAGAATCGCACTTCCAAAACGCTTACTGGCGAGAAGCCATATCGTGAAATATCTGTCGCATATCTTCAGCCAGAAAATCAATTTAGCAGTTCAGATCCGAACACACACTGGTGTAAAAGCACACGTGTTCTCAGTAATATGATAAAATGTTTAGAGATTCATGTAACTTAACGCCGCACATTTGAACCACACTCGAGAGATAACCTGTGCCGTGTTTTGTGGCAAATCTTCGCTCGCAGCACCACGCTGTCGGTGCTCGAGCGTCACGTCTCGCCGGGATGAAGCCGCACGTGATTTAATACTGTGGTTTTGTTTCAAGTCACACTGACTACTGAACGAATAGGACCATCTCAAATTCTGGAGATGTAGCCAGGCACATGCGGTCGCACACAGTAGTGAAGTAATAAGTTCTTCAGCCACAACGGCGCCTCCTCGTCACACCTCAAGGTGTATACCGGAGAGCGGTCCATCCCTTTGTTTTCATCCTGGCTTTTTATCATAATGCTTCGCTTTGTCCCATGTACTTTAATCTGTAATGCTGATTTCTCGAAGTCCTTTTCTTGTAGATCATCCAATTATTCTTGCCTTATAGCGTGGAGGAATACTTAAATATCTTTTTAGTTTGTTATTCATCAACCATTCTTTGAATATGGTCATCAAATTTCAATCGCCTTTTTCCAATTGTGTCCGATATTTTCTCAACATGTTGGTATAATTCCTAAGACCTCCTATTCATCCACACCCTACTATGCATACCTGGCCAAACATGTCCGTCAGGATATTTCCTTTTAGTTTTTCGATAATTTTAGATAGTGATCTTTCTCCAGTCTGATCAATGTTTCTGACATGTGTGATGCTTCAGACCTAATTACGTGTTATAATATATTAATTTAGCGTTCCAGGATATTAATTTTTGTACCTTTTCCATGTGATACTATGACCTACTTGTACTATACAAAACATTTTCTGTTTTCTTCATGATTTAATGTGGATTGCTGGAGAATTTCCCCAAGTATTAGAAATTATTTACGTGAGGAATTTCGCCAAACTGAGTTACCCGGTTTTGTTTGTCCGAGTAGATACTTCCGTGTATCGGCTTTTCTATTATGAGATTTGGATTCATTTTAGATGCAGTTTCATGAAGTTGTTCTAGGGACTAAATTTGTTGCCTATTGTTGGATAAATCAACTAGACAATATGTGATGGCCAAACATTTGATGTGAACTTTATCATTAACCAGCTTGCCAGGAAATGCTTTGAGGCATCCTCTAATGCTAAATACCATAGTTATACTGCTGAGATAGATTAAAATCTAACCCTACCCTGTCTTCAACATACTAGCGTGATAGAATCAATTATTGTTGTTATTAGTATGAAATCATTATTGTAAATATTAATTGATTTTAGTAATGTAGCCATACGCCAAATAAATAATTTTTATTACCATTATTGACGTTTATAAATTACAAGTTGACCAAAACTTTTCAATTTGTATACATAACTGATTGTACGTCTGTGCTCATGAAATCTCGCAAATTAACTTACTTAAAATTCCTCTAAATTTCACTGGTCTAATGCAAACACGTGCTTCATTACGTCTGAAAGAATTCGATGAGAAATGCACTAAATTTAACGTCCCATGCCGAATAATAATTTGACGAAATTTTCTAACGCACGCAAGCATCGTACTTTTCGCCTCGTGTCCTCTCAACACAGAAATTCATAAAATCTCATAATGTTCCGTATTGAACTGTATCACAAATTAAATTGAAACAAGAAATTAAGTGGTTCAACCTATTCAATGCAAGTAAATAAGAAATGTAGTGTTACATACTTATTTGGTTGAAAACAGTGCCGGACATCGCGTGTGTTGTGCCACTCTTCAGGGACTTGCGCTTTGACACAAATAAGTGACTGTTCTCCGAGTTCATCTGGATTTTATGATTTAAAATCGGACAGTCCTAACCCCTATTGTCTTATAAAGCTTCATGAACTGCTTTTGTGAAAGACATATCCTTTAATTTTTTGTTTCCCTGTTCATTGTTTTTATATTTTTAATTGGGTGATGATGACCCAGATTGGTGGTCGAAACCGGTACCTCTTTTAACCAAATAAGAATGTAATACTACATTTCTTATTTACTTGCATTGAATAGGTTGAACCACTTAATTTCTTGCTTCAATTTAATTTCAGAAATTAATAGTTGTAGCTGTGATAAACTTCTCCTAAAATAATACAAGGTCATATCAGCTCTACACATAGCAAAGTCACCGGACGACATTGTAGATGTTACTGGAATAAACAACCAGTATTTACCTTTTGTCACCGCTCAATTTCTGCTCTTCGTCGTCCTCTGTATGTATGGATATACTGGTTTATTTTACGCACTTTTGCATAATAATATTTTGCAATTTCATTATTTTATTTCTATTAGTGATTGAATTCCAAGAATCTGAAAAAGAACACAAAATATATACCCTCGCATTTTCTCCGCACGCTAAAAATATGCATTCAAGAAACTCACCGAGACTAGAATCTTCGCCGTTGAAAAATCAAGGGCATAGTGGTTGAAGATCCTCAGTGCTATCCAACATCCAGATCCTCCCCCGTAATGACATTGAAACTCCCACAGTAGTGCTCAATTAATAAGCCATCAGATACTGTGTTTAGATTTGTGGAGCCTTCCGGCATCAATATGAGAATTTTGTGTTTGGTTATTTCAACAGTCAGAATACAATATGGGGCTACCCAGGTACCGACAAAATAGAAGAGGCTGGCGTAGGATGGGCAGATTCGTGCGATCTAATTATACTGCATAACAAACTTCCAGCATCATTCAACAGTGCGAGGTGGAACATGGATATAATCCAGATATTAACTTACAGTATCCGCGTAAGCAAACATATCTCAGTTATCAGCGAAATAAGTGGGGCAAAAATCCCTCATCGTTCTTCATTACAGACTGTTATGCCCTCCAGCGTTCAACCGTCTACTCTCTGTGAATTTACTAAACGCCCCCATAATCCTCTATTTGCAACCAGTTCTGTGGCTTCGTCTTAGATTCATACGTCTTACCTTTAAATCTTTAGAATCTGAGTTCCTCTTCGAAGAAGATATCATTTTATGAAGGCTGATTAGGAGAAATGTACCATTTCACTGGACGAGAACATTCTGAACGTAGAGCTTTTTACTGAATCATATGATTATTTTGCAAATATCGTGAAGCATTGTTCTCGTATCTCAATTCCCTGAGGCTGCACACTATATACAGAAACTAGGGGAATATTGTGAAACTATCGTGATCTCTTTGACAACGATCCTTTGAGCTCCGAAACCGTCCAAGCTGGGGAATTTCCCTTAAAAGCGATATCTAATAACAGGATGAATGGAGGAGACTGATATAAGGAAGAGCAGCCACAATTCCTGGAGGTTTCTTGAGCATCTGAGTTGTAAACCTAACAGCTAGAGAGGGTCATGCGAATGTAACATCTAAAAATATTGTCCGCCACCTCGTTGAGAATGGTAAACCTCACCATCACACTTCAAAATTTTACGGTCAGAAGAATTACAGTTTAGTCACCTAATGCGGCTTTTCACCGAGCTCGATAGCTGCAGTCGCTTAAGTGCGGTCAGTATCCAATATTCGGGAGACAGTAGGTTCGGGCCCCACTGTCGGCAGCCCTGAAAATGGTTTTCCGTGGTTTCCCAATTTCACACCAGGCAAATGCTGGGGCTATACCTTCATTAAGGCCACGGCCGCTTCCTTCCCACTCCTAGCCCCTTCCTGTCCCATTGTCGCCATAAGACCTATCTGTGTCGGTGCAACGTAAAGCAACTAGCAAAAAAAATATGCGGCTTTTCTAGCGGTGAGCCGGGAGGGATATACGATATCAGATTAAAGCAGATTAACCTCGAACATACTACGCTGTCGTGATAACTCCAACATGGCGCGTCCCAGGGGGCAGATAGGGGGAGTCCTACCCGATTTTCCGGCCGACTTCAGCGAAATAAAATTTATCTCGCGGACCAAACAATCAAACCTCTGTGGGTGGGGACGAGTCCAAGGGATGCTGAATGTTCGACCAAATTACCTGTGTTTATTTCCATCATCCTTGTGATTAGACCCACTATGAAGGAAACCTATGGGAATGCGTTCCGAGGAATAACACGGGTCTGGGTTTTAGTTATCATTAGTACCCACTATTTGAGGAACACAACGGGATAGTACGGGTCCCTGAGATATGTAGAACTATGTGACGAACACCATGGATTTGCGTTCTGGGGAACACCACGGGTCTGGTTTATTTATTTATTTACTCGTGTCAGAATCATACTTAATCATACAGTAAAAGTAAAGTAATTTCAAACTACGAAAATTCCAAAAATTAACAAACATAGGAAATTGACCAAATTTACTTTACATCTAGATGGTGTTTTCCAAAACTCAGCCACACCTAGGACATTGTAATCAGAAAGCATTAAATCATGCTCTGAGCATGAAAATGGGCTGAAAGGACATTGATACATATGGATCACTGTTTATTTTCTTCACCGCAGTCGCACTTGCTGTCCTCTGATGTGAAGCCCCATAACTTAAGTGATTACTTCGCCCTGCTGACACCAGTTCTTAATCGGTTAAGGGACCTCCAAACACTCCAGTCTTCATTACACCCAGCCGGAAGATATTCACGTGGCCTCATCCATTATTGGTGCTTAGATTTCCATAAGGAATGTCTTGCCTTTTCTGGTGGTCCTCAAGGGATTTGATGTCTGGAGGGAACTTTTCCTGGATATCAGCCTAGATTGAGATTGTTGATGACCAAACACCGGGTGAGCTTCAACATTCTCAATCTTTAGTCGTTCTTGATCAGCAGCGATTTCTCGACGATTACTTGGAGGTGCAACGCCAGCAAGTCAGTGTATCTTCTCAACAGGGGTAGGTTTCAGGCATCCTGTGATTAATCTACAAGCTTCATTCAGGGCAGGTCTACAGTCTTAGCGTGTATTGATCTATACCACACAGCGGATGCGTATTACGCAGCAGTGTAACACAGAACCAATGCAGTGTTTCTAAGAACTTGTGGCTTTGCATCCCAGTTTGTACCTCTCAGCTTCCTCAGGATGTTGTTTCTGGCATTGACTTTGTGATTGATGTTGAAACAGTGCTTTCTGAAAGTAAGTGAGCGGTCCAGCGTTACGCCTAGGTACTTTGGGGTGAAAGAATGTTCCAGGAGGGTTCCATTCCAAGAGACGTGTAATTTCCTTGATGCCTCTCTGTTCTTGAGGTGGAAAGCACAAAGCAGAGATTTTGACGGATTCGGCTTTAGGTGGTTAGCCTTGTATTATGTGAATAATTCCTTCCGAGCGCTGTCAAGTGTAAGTTCTACCTCTTCAAAATGCACACTGGCAGGCTAGTAAAGGTCTTCTGTATATATGAAACTTCTTGTTTTGTTAAGGAGTGGTTGGTCATTGGTATAACTAATAAATAGCAATGGAGCCAGTACACTTCCTTGGGGCAATCCATTTTTCTGTGATCTCCATCTGATTCTTTGTCCTTGAAAATAAAAAAACTGCGGTTCTTTAACAAGGTTGACATCAATCTGGTAAGCTTTGAATATTTCATGAGTGTAAAGATCTGAAGCAGTATACGGTGGTTCACTCTTATCATATGCAGCACTGAGGTCAATGAAAGCTACCCCTGTAATTTATCGATTTTCAAAACCGTCCTCAATGTACTGCGTGAGGTTTGAACTTGTGCAACAGCATTCATGCCTGGTCTAAAACCTTCCTCTTGTGGAATGAGGTTTTTGTTGATAGTCTGGATGAGTCTGTTGAGTATCATTCTTTCGAAAATCTTATATCGGTGGCACAGAGGAGATATTGGTCTGTGGTTTCTGGGGTCTCTGTTGTCCTTTCCAGGCTTTAGACCAGCAATTACACGTGCTTTGCTCCACAATATTGGACATCTGTAAGCAGTTATTGTAGCAACAATTCTTTCGTGTTTCTTCCAAAATTCTTTATTTTCTCAACTCGTAAATCATCCAAACCCGCAGCTTTACCTGATTTGCACTTGATAATTGCATTTTCCAACTCAGTGAAATTGAAATGTTGCATGAGCTCAGAAATTTCTTCATCCCTACCAGCAGGTACCTTCAACATAGCTCTCCGGGTTTTGGCTTCTTGTTTTATTTTGCCATTCATGAGAAGTTGGTGGGCAATCTGATTCACTGTAACAAAAGAATGTGTGTTACTCAAGGTTGGACCTCTGGTCAACTTCATTAGGAGTCTTCAGGCCTTTTGGCTGCTCAGCGTCATAACCACCAACTCTCTATTTTCGATGAGGCTATTAGAGAAGTTAGGGCGTGTGCTGCTGTAATAGTTTTCTCACCTATTAGTTTCTGTTTGAATAGCTTGTAGTAGTCATTTAGTTGCGAGACTGCATCCAGATTAAGACCTTCGATGTAACTAGTGCGACATCCACGGGGAATAGATTTACGAGAACTTTCCTTAACAGCCTAAGTGACCTGTTCATATGATTCAGGAATTGGTTTGATGTTTTGGACCGTATCATCCAGTAAAGTAGGGAATTTTGACCAATCTCCCTTTTTTGAAGTTGTATCTACGACGAAAGGGAACATACAGAGGTCGGATAACGGAGTAAAACTGACAGGATTGGTCTGTGTTGAGACTTAGGTACTGGGTTGCATACTCCCTTGCTGCATTGTTCTCCTAAGTTATTAGTGACGAAAATCAAATCTGGATGATATCCTCTTCTCCAATGGCCACTGTTAAAATAAAGTGGCTGTTTGCCATCATGAATAAGAGAGAGTTCCGTAGCATCTGCCCATTGTTGTATTAGCTCGCCGTTGTCATAACTGTGTTCATATCCCCATTCGGAACTGTGACAGAATCTACGGGTCTGGTGTTTACCTGTGATTAGTACTCACTATGTTAGGAACACCACGGGATAGTACGGGTCCCTGTAATTAGTACCTACTATGTTAGGAACGCCATTCTTGCATTGCGTATGATTGGGGCCCTAATGTGACGAACACCATAAGTCTGCATTACCTGTGCGTAGTGAAAAACACCGTGAGTATACTTTAGTACCGCTATATGATAAAGAACATGGTTCTGCTCTACTAGGGATACATACCATTATGAGGGGCCGTTGGCTTGTATTTTCAACAAAAATATCATCTATTCAGGGATGTGCTTTGGGAACAGCACCTTGGTCAGAACATACCATTGTTTTAAGTTCATAATCATTGTTCGTCGTCGTGTTTCTTTAATTGGAATCGGAGTATTGATTTGAAATTATTTGTAAATTTTAATACTGTGAGCTGCTGATAATTTTACCTTCGAATTCATCCATTATTCATAATCAAGAATTGAATTGTGGCCGGTGGATGAATTTTTGGACTTGAAAATTTTTATTACATTTCGTACCATTAGGGGCCGATAACCTAGATTCTAGGCCACTATGAACAATAATAATAATAATAACTTCACGAAGAGATGGAATATACCTGACTAATTGCTACACAAGTTCTAGATCCATCATGAGGAAAGTAATCTATACAGCTCAGGAGATATCTGGGCGTGGCTGTTGTATGACGAGTGCCGTTTGAAGGATCTACACTTGGCCAAGTTGTCAACAGTCCCTCCTCTGTTACTCTGTTATACATAACGGACAGGCGAGGTAAGCTGAGCCCAGCTTGTAGGAACACGTCCATTCCACACGTCGGCCTCAAGCGTTGCCAGATCCTCACTTTCACATCAGTTTCCATCTGCTACTTCTTCGGAGCTACACCAACAATGTGTTTTATGTTTCTTTTCAGATACATTTCTTGCCACTTCGGGTTACTCTTCCATTTACTGGATACCACACCTTGTGTACACTACTGACGTTCATACAGAGCGGATTCCTGAGAATGCTGCGCTCAGTTTCCGGCGAAACATTGGCAGCTACTAACGCAATTCGAGCGCAGTATACAGTGAAGACACTGGCCGTGAAAGACTATACCGACAATCTCAAAGGGTTCCGGAAGCTCTCGAGCATTAGGAGCGGGCACTAGTGAAGTGATGACCCACATTACCAACGACATCTTAAAATATCTTCCTTGCAACACATTTACCCAAACTCTATATTCTCTTGGTCTCTTGCCTGTAGCTCCACATATCTTTTGCTAGTGTTCTCTGTCACTGGACCACCCAAAAGTTGCCTTTAATGATGAGATCCAAGTTCAATACAAAGTACAGGCCCATTTCGACCGAGACAGGTGTAAGGTTATTGCTGACCTAAGATCAGGCGGCATGATTGCCTAGTATCATTGCCGCTGAGCTGGCTGTGGGTAGAGTTCCGGCCAAGGAATGTGGGAGTCATTAAATTAAGAAGACATCCTTCTGGTTCGGATTCCACATTAAACTAGAAACCCTTGGTCATGATCAAGGTATCTATGTTCAGGAAAGACAGCATGTTTCCTTTCACAAGAGACTGATTCGTCTTGGTGTTGCTTTATTTCCAGTTGTCTAGATACTTTTCAGTTACCTCTTAAATTGACTAAACTATAAGATATTGGTCTGGATAAAAAAGACATACCAACCGTTGCCAACCTGTATTAAAATCAGTCCTCATCTGTTAATGTTGATAACACCAACAACCATACTATTCAAATAAAGCAAGGGATGAGGCAAGGCTCTGTTATAACTCAACTCCTCTTCAGTATCTACTGTGAAAGGGTGTTTTTCTTAAGCACTGCGAGGAAAACAGGATATCATCATTGTTAATGGAATCGTAATAAATAATCTGCATGATGCATATGATACTTTTCTGTTTGCAATAAGTGCTGATGATCCACAGATATTAGCTAACTGATTGGTCAAACAACGTTCTGCGTTTAAACACAAAAATACTAACTTAGTGACCGTAAGAAAATATGTCATCCAACCTATAAAAGTGACAATACCTGGCACACCACTGGAGCATGTACAGTACTGTAGGTACTGCACTGCTCAGGACAAATTGATCCATTACCTTAGGTTTATAGCGACAATGAGAGCCGCAGGCACAATTTACACGTCGGTGGTGGTGCGCCTTGAAACTGAGGGTCGAGGCCAGCCATTTCTTCAGAACATACTATTGCACATGTCCTGTGAGTGTGAATTCCTATCTCTAGTCTTTCAAGGTGATCTTGATTTCATGGATATGGGTGTATTTCAATCATTCACAAAACTTACCAGCACCAATAAGTAGATGAGAAGCGATAAGAATCTGTCACAACACAAAACAGTAGAAAATATAATTTCAATAAATAAGTCATTCTGAAAAGGAAATTAATATTTAAAAAGGGTACTTAAATGTTTATGATGGAAGTTGATTAGGTCCTAACTTACAATGTCTCACGATTGGTCCATTTAGCACCCTTTAGTGTGTGGTGGGATCTCCCCTTTTAGTTCCACATTCCGGAAATGAATAGCCCTTGCAAGGTGCATCATGATGAAATTAGAGATTCTTCTTGGAAACTGCACAATGATTCCTTTGTTCCTTGTCTTGCAGGCTTCTCGTAATAGTAGGCTTTCTGACACGCGCACAGACATCCATCTACACACACAGACACACACATTGAAACTAAAATGGCATATTAATATGTGCTCCAACCATGCCTCTTTAAATGTCAGTTGACAATTAACTTGCGGGTTCAGATGATTTATGCATACCACACGTGTTCCGGAATTAATATTATAGTGGTTATGTCTTGCAAAAGACGAAATAAAGTGTTCCCTTTGTAAGACATCATGGCTAATAAATGTCGCTTGGCGTAGAATATCTTGTAGAATTGTAGTGGGAAAGCGAAGTGAAGTTGTGCTCTAAAGTAGAGCAGTACGAAAGCAGTACAGTAAGAGCTGAGTAAGTTTAGCGTCGATTACACACTGCCTTTATCAGTTCTCGGCCTAGAAGGTGTGAATAATTGGAAAACAATCATAAATTTTCTTCATTTCTTCTTAAATTATTATGGTTCGAAACTGGTCTTGTGAAGAGTTCTGAAAACTTTCCGGGCGGTGTTAGCCTTGAAAATGTTAACTGCAGGGAAATACGCGCCATCATTGGTGTCCACTTCACATTTGGCCGTTGGGACGCCTGTTTTGTGTCATTATGATATGCTGTAATGATCAGTTAAGCAAAGGATGATAGTAAAACCAAAAGTTACTTCCGGAACATTCGTCAGTATAGTAATGCACTTGCATTTGCTTACGTTCAAGTTGATATCATAAATGTAAAAAAAATATTATATTAAGTTGTAAGTACGACTGACGAATATTGTACTGATTTGTGTATTCCTTAGTTCACCAGCGGCTACTCAACTGAAAACATTTATAAACATGCGAGACTTCTCGTATGAGTCCCGTAGTTATACATTAATAACAATTAACTTTTCTGAGATGCTCAGCTATCTTTTAGCTGTTAATTTTAATACTGTAATTGGTTTTACAGTAAAATAACGATAATCATTAAATTTACTATTTGTTAATTTATAATTCTCGCAAGTGTCATTGAAATGTGTTTGATCCAACCTAATCACTTCCCTTTCGAGATAAATTGACCCATGAGCGTTTCTCTATGCCCAAATACCTGTGATCCATGATTCCCCTTTACAGCGTATACCCTGCAATTTACTAGTGGTATCTTACACTTCTCTGAATATTAGCTTCCAAATACTCCATTGGATTATTCTGGATGTCGGTTTATCTTCAAACTAGTGTATACCTTGTTTCTTAATATAGATAGATCTGTGTTGATATAGGACAGTCGAAGTTCATAGAACTATTGTGATAAAACTATTTCTTGATTGCTGTCTCTCTCTATCTCTCAGTGAGAGAATTTGTTTCTTGTATGGTGTGGTACTGAATGTTCACATTGTCAACAAATGTTAGTTGAAGTGACTTGTTTTCGAGTGTTTTACTGTAACTGAAGTTCTGTTAGGATCAACTTGCTTGATCACCTCAAGAATCATGTCTTTCGCAGTTTTTCTGAGTAGGGTTCATTCGCCGGGTTACTTCGGACTGTGCTGCAAGAATATAAGTATAAACTTGGAGGCAAGGTCTATCGTAATTACAATGCCGAGGAGCTTCATCTCTTAAATGGATTCTTGGTGAAAGACATGCGGAGAAGCTGCGAAGAAGTAAGGGCTACCTCGATCCTAGAACCGAAGGGCATAGGTAGGCAGCCCACCTTGACTTTAAGGGAGGAATGCATGCTCTGCATAGAATTTTGAAAGATGATGCATTTGCGATTCTATTTTACTCTTTACGTTTCCAAAGTAACCCCATGTATCGTCAAATTTCGGACCTGTATATGAAAACTTATGTCCAAAGGTGCATGTAAATCTGGGGAACTGTGAACACCAAGTTTTTAAAATAAAAACTTACGTTTTTACGCAATGTTTGAAATTACATAATAAGATACTCTCACAACAATTACTGGAAGAGAAGGAATTCAAGCAATTGCTTCTTTATGGTACTGAACAACTGGCCGTGTACGTATCGGCCTGCATTTGGGAGATGCTGAGCTCGAACCCATTGTCGACAGCCCTGAAGTGCATGTTTTCCATGGTTTCACATTTTCATTTTTGTTATTTGTTTTACGTCGCACCGACACAGATAGGTCTTATGGCAACGATGAGGCAGGAAGGGGCTAGGAATGGTACGGAAGCGGCCGTGGCCTTAATTAAGGTACAGCCCCAGCATGTGCCTGGTGTGAAAATGGGAAACCACGGAAAACCATCTTCAGGGCTGCAAATGGTGCGGCTGTACCTTAAGTAAGGACACAGTTGCTTCTTTCCCACTCCTAGCCATTTTCAAGCTCATCATAGCCATACGACCTATCTGTGTGGTTTGAAAGAGAAATGCCTGATATCGTAAAATCATAAAAACATCCTAAAAACAATATGACGTATGTTATGTTTAATTAACTTTCGTTAGTAGGGCTTAAATTTATGATTTCAACTGACCACTGCTCTTTGACTGATAATTTCATTCAAACTTTTCACCTTATATTCTCTTTCAAAAACCAAGGGAACTAAATGTTATGTACGTAGTCAATGAAAATTTACAGGCTCATAAGTTCCATAGATTCATAGTTTACGAATATTTGTTGTGTCAGTTAAACTATTGTAATTAGGATACAACCAAATGTACATGAGAATTATTGTAGTGTGATTATTTTATTAGTAAATATCATTCTTGCTTCATTATTACATTATATTTTTATTGTAGGGGAAATATGTCCCTAGAAATTTAGTTCCCACTTGAATTCGACTGTTTCAGATAACCTGTTGTAATTAGGATAATGTAAGTCCAGTTTAGAATTGAAGAGTAGCTATGTTAATTAGATAATAAGTTGCTTGCTTTGGAAAGGGCAGAAATCTCATGACGTTAGAAATGTCTATAAACTTATCTACCAGGTTACATCCAGCAGGAATGGTGTTCACTTCATGGTGTGCGCAAGCCCACAATATTGAGTTGCTGAGATTCAGTGCTATCCAGACAGCCTTATGTCAATTACAATCGACGTTGCATTCGCTCGAGCTTGTGTTTTTTCGGTCACAATCCAGCTGTGATGACCTACATAAGGAACAGAATCGGCAAGAGCTACGAGATCAGGTTTCAGCGTGTCCAGAATATGAGTTCCCACTTATCTGTGGTGATCTTAATGCGCATGTTGGTCACACAAATTATGGTTATAACTGCAATGATGTAATACCTGCGGTATCTGAAATTATGATGGAACTCGTATTTTGGTTTTCAGAAGCAAATGTCTTGCTTTTAGTGGTAATACGTTCTTTAAAAGTGCATCAATCATCTCTTTACCTATACTTGTGGTGACTGCAGCAACCAAATTGACCTTATCTCTGATCGGCACCGTGATCTCCGACTAAGGAGGGATGTGAATATCATGTAGTCTGTGTACCACCTCAGAATAAGCTGGTCACAGAGAATTTAATGCATTGTACAGGTGGAAGGATAAATACCCCCGAGAAGGTCAAGTGGTGGAAGCTAAACTTGGGTACGAAATAACCTAGTTCCTACTGCATTGAAATTCAAACGTTCTTATGGATGATTAAAGTCCAAGAAGAGCTGAAGAAGAAGACAGAGAGATACTGTATATAAACTGAGTTTCAAATAGACTCCAGAACACAGGGAAAGAATTGTTTTTGCCGAACGTGTGGCTAAGAAATCTGTCGCACTCACTGTATGACATGTGTACGAAGTGTATCAGAACTATACTGACAAAGAAATCTGGCATACTCTTCGTGTGATATTGAGAGTGATGATCCAGTTGGATTGCTAAGGATATGTACCTTTTTGAGGCAGTAAAGTGACCTTGTTACTTCCGGCCGTGCATTTCAAATTGACGAGTTTGCTGTATGCGCTATGACAGAGAGTCAGCCGCTGTGCGTGAGAAGAGGGAAGGGGAGGGGAAGTGAAAAGTGGGAGGCAGAGGTAATGCTCGGTGCGAATGCACAAGTTTCTCGTTCATTTCGCATAGTCCCGAGCTCCGGTAGGCAGTGTACAGTTTGTTCTACACAAATTGACTACTATGTGAACCCCATAGAAAGAGAAGACATACTTGCACCAAGAATACAAGCAGTTTTCCAAGCCGTTCGCCACACACTACACATCCTGTACAGAGACCAAAGACACTTACAACTACACCATTGTGAACTATGCACCAAAGTAGTAGGGGGCCATATTGAACATCTACTGTAATCAAAACATTGGGCGTGTTGATTCCTTCGATCAGTATTTAATGAATTCACAATGTTGTGAGTGAAAGAATACACAATCGCGACGCGGCAGCTTTGCATCTTCTAGCATGTTAATTAATATAGAATATTACTGCGACAAACAGGTGAGAGGAGAAACAATCTGGTGCTTGCTTTGCCTTCCGTGAAACACGGCAGCAGCTCGTCAATTCGAATCGCGCACCGGGCAGTAAAAAGTTAACCTACTTTTCTCAAAAATAATAATTTTCCCCGCCAGCCTGATTGATCGATTATTCTTAACATAACACGAAGAGCATCCTTGAATTTTTTCGGTATAGCTCTGATAAACACTGTACATCACTGAACTCAAACGAAGGAGAAATGAACTATTTTCCAGCTGACCAAACTTGACACATGTATTGAGCACTCTGTGTGCATTAGAGGCAAAAATGACCAGTGATTACGGGACAAACAAGAAATCTTCAAAAGTCAAAAACATTTGTAGGGATTTCCTGCTTTGAATTCCCACATCACCGTATTGCAGATGCTAAGACCCATCTTATCCATCACACCAAAAAATGTCGACAGTGCCATTAAGAGTATAAAGAACGAAAAAGCGCTAGAACCAGATGATCTTCCAGAAACCTGTGGAATTTTTAGCCATTTTAAGAGCTCATTATCAACTGGCTGACAAGCGTGTTCAGTGCCAGAGTTGGCTCTGGCTCTGTTCCCAGTCATTGGGCTACAAACATCCTTGTTCCATTTTTAAGCAAAATAACGATCCAGCAGAATGTGCTTATTATCGTCCAAATTGCCTCCAATTGCACATGAGAAGACCTTTGAGAGTATCCTTCATTATTGACTGCGTGAAATCGTCGGCATTATTGCTAACCAGTGCATCTTCATTAAGGGTGCTGGAACAACTCATGCAATTCTCACTGCCAGAATGCTAATTGAAAATCACTTAGAACATCCGCAGGCAGTGTACTTTGTCTTCCTTGATCTTGAAATGACTTTCGACCGTGTTCCACACCGTGTGATCTAGTCTGCACTCGTGACCATGGTGTTCCAGAAATGCTTATAATTTGGATCAAGATGCTATACACGAACACGAGAGGTTGTGTATGTTGCGTTGCCAAACGTCTCGGAGAGCTTCTCAGTGAATGTTGATGTGTACGCCAATGTTCCACTCTGTCCCCATTGTCCCTTGTCCTCAGCATGGACACCACCACATGGGACCTGCAAAGGAGTGTTCCTACGACTCTAATTTATGCAGATGATGTTTCACTTTCTGATAAACCCAGAAACGGACTGCAGGATCATTGTGAAGATTAGTATACTTGTTTCTAAAAAAAACTTAGAATGAAAAAATTAAGAGTGAATACCTGGAATCATCCGAACCGTCCAATGGCTCCATTCAAGTTCATTCAGGTATCTAGGATTTTGCCTACACTCTGTTAGTGCGGTAGTTGTTGAAGTGCGAATTATGAAAAAGGCAGCATGGATGAGATGACGCGAAGTCAGAGGCATACTCTGTGACTGAAGGATGCCACTACATCTGAAGTCCGGAATATACTGCATGGTACTACGTCCTGTTGCTGTGTACCGTGTTGAATGTCGACAGACTGAGAAAGGTATGGAGTAGCAATTATACAACATGGAAATGTGTATACTCCATTAGTCGATGGGCATCGCAGTCCTGCATCACGTAAAAAAGACACCGTTCACCAGCAAATGAGCATCGCACCCGTTACTCGTGAGACATCGGATATGTTACTAATGGTATGGTCATGTCCTTTTGCAGTACCTGAGGCAGTTGACAGTTTCACCTAATCCTTTGAAATTACTTTGCAGTGTTCACATGGACCTTCGATAAAAGAAGATATTGAAAATAAGAAACGAATATTTAAAACTAGAAATGCTGCTGCGATTGGTAACATTTCTGGGCATATACGAAAGTCAATTCGTTGAGATATAGAACCAAATCTGTTGTGTTTAATTGGTTAGTGTATGTATTAAGCAGCTATACCAGATGAAAAAGGGATTAACGTAGCAGCCAATAATTACTCACTAGTCGTCTTGAGTGGTGTTATATGCAAGGACTTGGAATGCAATATTTCTGAATATATCATACACATTTACGAAATTACCAACTGGTTCCTTAGGTTTCAGAAACATTATTCCACTGAAGCTTCTCTTGTACATTCCAGCAAGATATATTAGATTCAGGAGGTCAAAAGTATCACGATTGACATATCTTAGGATGTTGTTGGGGTAGACCTTGAAAAAATTTAGTGCAGGTGGGCAAAATGAAATAGTGGCTAAATGGGTGACTATAAAGACGTGGCCACATTATTAAAAAAATTGAAAATAGAACACATATGATGTTACCATTTTTAAGTTGATGACTTTAGTACTTGGTGTGCATCCCCTTAGCTTTCGTGAGTGACTTAAATCGACTGGGCGTTCCCTCAATCATTATTCTACACTGACTCCTTAAATCGTCATCATGAAATCAGATCTGAACGAGCTTCTCAATCAGGCCATTTTTTGTTTTATTTGTTTTTCGGATTTTTCTTTGCTATCGCCCAAATATTTTCTATGGGGTTCATTTCTGGTCTATTTCTAGGCCTATCAAGCACATTCGTGTTGTTTTCCATTAAAAATCAAATTAATTCCTTCGCTTTATGCCAACGAGACCCATCATGATTAAAAATATATCACTTTGGCCAAACCACTCTTGAACCTGAGGTAGCGAACGGGTTCTTAATACTATACTGTTCACGTCTCATAGTTCCCTCTACAAGATATATTCGTCCACCTCCGTACCAAGAAAGCGCACTCCAGACCATCGCTGAAGTTGGATGCTTCACTCTCTGCTTCACACAGTGTAGATGGAATTCTTCTCCTCCTTTCCTTCTAACATGTTGACTTGTCCCTTCTTCGACCTGAATTCCGATTCGTCAATAAAACAAACCGGAAATAAATAAAATAAATAAGCGTAGCATTAAATGCAATAAACTGTACAGTTTCAAATACAAATTTCATACTTGTACTGTACTGTACGGTTACATCAGTCAGATTGGGTAAACATGGAATAATCAATTATATTTACGAATTACAGGAATTGTCATGGACTTGCCTGTTTCCAGTCATCAGATGCCCAATTCCGGAACCTCTTTCCAGCCATAGCAAGGGTAATCCTCGGTTTTTATTGAGGTTGTCTTGCTCTCCTTCCAGCATAAAACAGCTCTCGCCTCAGAGTCCTGGCTGGTACCAATGATCCATACTCTTCTAATTTTTTACGTAAGTCCGAACTTGTAACATTCGATAATTGCTCCACTTCCGTACAATCGATTGTTTGCGTGAGTCGAAGCACGCTCGGTCTTGGTCGAAGGCAAATCCACGATAGTCGATAACACATTCTTTGATATGATCGGTATTTTTAACTATGTGATGTTTGTGTCGTTAATGGAATTGAATTTAAAGCCAGGATAACAGATCTTCCGAGTGAATCTTAGGTGTCGACGGACTCTGCTCTGCAAATTCTTTGTTCCGCTCCATTCGCTTTTTGTGATTTAACCTATATTCTTTGACAACGTGATTGTTGTTGTTTGTTGGCCTTTTAAGGTTATGATATATTTTAATGAAGTGTTCGAGTTTTTTTGTAATAACTTAGTGCCTCGCAGTTCACTGTATTCGTTGGACTAATTATACTCGTTCCATTGACTGGGTATATCGCTATTCGCGCAGCCCATTAAATTATTAAAATGAAGAAGAGTAATTACATTCGTTCCACGTGTGTATGTCCTTACCATGTGCATATTCTTCGTTCACGAGGTTGGCGTCGTGTTCATTTAATGGTTTAAGACTTTGTGTGATTTGCCATGTTTTAATGAAGTGTTTGCCTGCCTTGAGTGTTTATGTTATAATTTTATGTGACGTTCAGTGATCCAGGTTCCTTTCGATGTTTCAATGGATAGAGAGACATTTTTCTCGAACATTTTCATACACTATATTCCATTTGTAGATTATCATGTATAAATCCAACAAGATACAGTATTTCCAGACATTTAAAAAATCATATTATGTTGCTTTCCGTGCTTACTAAAATCAAGAAAGGGAGAAAAATTTGCCTTTGCACTGTATGTGGGTGTGATATTAATATTGCACACAGTGGAAGAAATGATTTAGGTGATCGTGTGAAGTGCGGTAAATACCTATGTTACGTTAAATCGAAGGAAGATAACAAGAAAATCAACATCATTTTTGCCAAGTCTGGAAACGTTGACAGTGACGTAATTAGGGCCAAGTTTCTGTTTACTTCCTTTTTTGGTGGAATGCAATGTTCCTTTAAGTGCCGCTGATCATGCTGGTGCTTTATTTAAGATGTTTCCCACATCAGAAGTTGCAAAGAAATACATTTGTGGTCGCACGAAAACGACATGCTTTTTAAATAAAATGGCAAAAATGCATCTTCTGAAGTTAAGTGCCTTCAGAACGGACCATTTTCTTTGACAACGGATGGAAGATAGTTTACGAATGCCAAGTTGAATCCTATTGTTGTTACATTCTCCGATAATCCTCAGGGAAAAGTAGTGAGCATTGTGCTACCCATACCAGCGTTAGAAAGCGACTCAACAGGGCGAAACATAAGTAAGCTGATGTAAACACAGCTGAACTCTCATAACATACCAACTGAAAACTGTGTGGCTTTCTGCTCCGACAATGCTCCTGTTATGATAGAACACAAAAAATGGGGTAAGGGGGAAGGTACACTTTTACAAGTATAATAATCTACAACATTTAACCTTTTATTTCTCTGTAACACTATGTTCTGTTGAAATGAAATTTAACACACTCATAGTACTGTCCTTCTTCTTTAGTATTCCGTTTGAACATTTGTAATTGTCCCATGTTAATAAAAATTAATTTTCAAAATTTTGGACTAATTTCTACGTTCATTATGCTTTTCCTTGATAATTTCTACACATTTTCATATTACTGGAATATGATTGTTTTAGAATATTTACAATGCTTGTGTTAACAATGTGAACTATGATCCTTAGGTTATCCTTTGAAATAATATTTATTCTCCCTTTTTGATTGGAGTAGTGTAATTTTTTGGCATTCTCTTGAAGTATTTTCTCCCCAAAAAATACCAAAAACAAAAGTTAGAGTAATGGTTCTAGTTCATTTGTTAAGAAGCAAAAACTACATATTCTGCCCGTTTAAGCCACGACTAACACATTAGAAACATAAGACACCCTCAGGGGTGCTCAGTAAGGGATTGACATGTTCAACAAAAAGATGGTGTGGATCAAGGAAATGGACAGATATCAGTAAATAATGAACCGTCGAAATACACATTAATGGTGGATGATTTATTACAAAATAATTCCGTCCTTCTAAGAATTATGATTGTGTGAGATGATCACTAAAAGTTTTAATTTTACGTTAACTCTTGCTGTACATCCAAAAATTAAAGCAAATGAGATGGTACATGTTAATGATTTCTTATTAATTCTGACAGACATTGTTTTCATAAAAGTCATATTTTATCGAATATTATTTGAATGTTAAATTTGATTTTGTTAGAGAATTATGCTCGTACGCATTTCAAATCATGCTGGAAATTCTGGAACAAGATTTTAAATGCTTAAGTTACATGACTGGTCAAAAAGATGCAATATAAAAAATTAATAATTAAAAAATTATTTTCACTTGCTAATTATTTCTCCAATTTAAAGCGACCTTTCAGTGATTATCTCTTCAGTGTAACCTCAGAATACACGTGACTTTACGTGATAAAAGTAAGCAAGAAAGAGGAAAAAAATTAAATAAAATTTTAACCATGTGTCATGATCTTAACACAACGCCGAAACTCAGAACAACGGTGGTAACACACACATCAAAAATTCATAACAATAAAAGATCACTCAACCTGTGGAAATAACAAAATAAAATGCACGTAATAAGTCTCCCCCTACCCTCATCCACCAAGGAAAGAATTGGAACCAACTACAACTAAGGGTACTATTTTACAAATATACACACACGTCCACACGTTATACGTCCATTTTATGGAAATGGAAGACTCCCGTAAATAATGGTTTGCACATAGAAATAATCCGTCAGGTACAAATAGTCTGGGTAATGGTGTCTGATAATATCATCAATATCTACATCGAACTCAGGACGTTACCAAAATTTATCAAATGTCTAGGCATTGAGTAATATTACACAGCCACGATTTTGATATTATTGCGATGACGCTCATGCAGTATGACAAAAGGCTCTAACAATCTCATACGCTCAATTTTATTTTGTAGGAAGACATGTGGTTTACCTTGTGGTTCAATAATATTTTATGAAGACGCTATTGCCTATAGTTCTCTCACGAAAACAACTACTCGCAAATACATCAAAAATGACGATAAATTATTCCTAAATATCCATTCATCGTTGCACACAACATCACAGAAAATAGATTGCATGTGCTTCTGATCATAGAGACGCGAAGATTCGCCCCCAAATAGCACATAAAATCACCATAATCCATGCAACATTTCTCCACGTGGCACAACGTGAGAGGTACTATATCGAAAATAATTCGCCACATCCGTCAAAAATATCACGGGAAAATTCTCATAAATGACTGGAACCTCACGTAAATATAACAATCAGACAATATCCTCCCTTAAAAGTATGAAATCGGATCCAAAAGAAAGCAATCTGTATCGTTAGCGTAGCATTAATATGTCAGATGAGCCTGCTCCCTCATAAAAAACGTGGCAACCACTTTCGGTAAAATATAGGAGAAATAAGTTCCGAAGAATAAAAATATCACGCGTACACAATCCTCAATATTATGGTAATTGAATGGAAACGTAAAATTCCTTAAAGGTTAGCTGATGGCTGATATTTAAATCAGATACTTGTCCGATGACATGACTTATTGAAACCCGCGTGGTCGATGACGTTGACATACCGTCATCACGCACTTTAAAATCGAATAGTAGGATAAAATACAAATTCAACGTCGTATAACACAAGAAAATGACATGGTAAAGATACTAGAAATCTACTCAAACTACTGTTCAATCAATAATCCCTTCAAGAAGAAAGTTAACTACTTATTACAGCTACATAGAACAGATAATACCCAGTATGAATGTAATGTCGACTTAACTTGGATGTCTTGTTGACCCTGGTCTCCTTCTAGGCTGGATTCATGGCATTAGGACGCTGTCGGCATTGGTCCCGTCTTTTTGTACTGCATCCTGATGTGGGCGGTGTCTCCGGGGCACACGAATTTCTTACTGTAGGTCTTCATTGCCTTGACCGGTATCGAACTGGTACTGCTTGATGTTCACTGAAACTTTCACAAAAATGTTAGTACAAATTCCCCACTCGTGGTTTCACAGTTGACATGTAATGATACGAACTTTCTTCCCAGACACTATTGACGTCTCTTATGATTGTAGATGGTCTGTTAAACTGCCAAGAAATGACACTGTTCTCCTCGTGGTGCAAGTAACAGCTGTCCAGGTCTATAAAAGACCTCCCTGCGTAGTGAGCTTCCGAGAAACACGCGTAGCCAGCAGATAAGCAAGAGTAAGAAAATCCTAGTTCGGTTCGCCACCTATATTCTGAGCTCTGACGTCATACCTCGTGATTCGATTGACGTCCTGATTTCCTCGACGTTGTAATTAACATGTCCCCTAATATCTTGTTAACCTATTTGATCCAATTGTTCCCAAATCGGAACATGATTTCTTATTCTTGTCAGGAAACAATAAGCTAAGTTAAGGCTGTTCTATTGTTACTCGCGCCTAGTGTTGAATTCCGTTTGAGAGTTCCAACTCTGTTCCAGGTTTTATACAGTACCGACATCAGTCATTTTGTTGTTGTATATTCATGCTGCAGCCGAATGTCTTCAGACTTCGTTCTTACTTACGTTTGAAGTAAGTTATAATATTTGTTTAAAAATTAGTGACAAATATGTTTTTTTTTATCTCTGGAGTTTACAATGTACCAAAGTAAATATTAAGAACACGATACATGGGGGATGGTAAAGGATTCATTTTTGTTGTTCCCAAATGGGAACAATGGGACCTTGCATATAGTGTATTTCCTGTATGACACAGTAACATTTCCACTGACAACTTAACATTTATCAAATTTGAATATCTGTATTAGTAAGATTAGTGAGAAATTCAAACGCATTATCAATGCTCATTTTCTTAGGATTTAATCAGTAAAACTTCTATGACTTTTTCGTATATATAACTGGTTCGATGTAACATCCCCTTCACTTCACGTTTTTCATATAAGTTCGTTTCTCTCTTATTTCAGATGTCTTTCAAGAAATTCCTGAAACTTGAAGAGATTTTAGAAGAATTAGAAAATGACAATCTACAGGGTGAAGTAGATATTGTTATAATGCCCCCTGAAGGAGGAGATGGGAACTTGACAGATGATGAAGCTGGTGACGATGACGTAACATGCACCGATGAGCAAAATCTGCCTGCAGAAGTGTGTGGAGAGGTGGAACTACACCATGCTACTGAAGATGATACTGATGATGGCGGTGAATCGCATTCTAAGAGGGCTAGGTCTGAAAAAAATCCACGCATTTCCAGTAAAACGGCAAGTAGTAAAGGCAAGAGAGAGAGAATTACACCGCAATGGAAGAAGTCGGAAAAATATATAGCCAATCTACAAGAAACTCCTATTGACAGTTTGGAACAAAGTCATCCTCACCTTGTAGGACTGGAGCCGTTTTCCCTATTCCGTTATTTTTTCAATAATCGTATTTTGGACATGTTTGTAAGGGAAATGAAAAGATACGCATATAAAATATGACTAATTTTTACTGTGATAAACAGATGTGCAAAAAAAAATTTGGAATAATATTTATGTCCGGATATCATTCTTTATCACGAGAAAAATTGTATTGGTCAAAGGCAGAAGATGTTTCTGTTCCATTTGTTTCAAGGCAAATGAGTCGTAACAAATTTCAGGCGATGAAAAGAAACATTCATGTTGCCAACAATGAAGACCTGACACCTGGAGACAAAATGGTAAAAGTGAGACCTCTCATTCAGGCTGTGAATGAATCTTTACAACAGTTCGGGATTTTTGAAAGAGAATTGAGTGTGGATGAACAAAAGGTACCTTGCTATGGGCGCCATAGTTGCAATATATTCCTGCGTGGTAAACCGATCAGATTCGGATTCAAACTTTGGATGTTATGTTCATCTCCTGGATATCCATTCAATATTGATCCATATTGTGGTAGAGACATCAATAATCAGAAATCTGGTATTCCTTTGGGTACTAAAGTGGTGAAAAATATGTTGAGCTGTGTACTCAACCCGCCATGTCATATTGTGTTCATGGATAACTTTTTCACGTCATATGATATCTTGGCTGAATTACGTCTTCTTGGATTCAGGGCTACGGGAACAGTGCGCGAGGTGACACTCAAGAACTGCCCTCTCCAGAATATTACCTCAACAGACAAGTCCATTCGAGGAACATACGACTTTAGAACTGATGGAAGGGTCCTCGCAGCAAAGTGGAAAGACAATAAAGTTGTTTGTGTTGCAACAAATTTTGATAAAGTGCATCCTACCCAGCAGGTGAAACGGTATAACCAAAGTCAGAAAAAGCATATACAAGTTACCCAGCCTCTTTTAATAAAACCTTACAACAAGTATATGGGTGGAGTGGATTTACTTGACCGTTTTACTTCGCAGTATAGGCCGGTAATAACGTCAAAAAAATGGTACTGGCCTATACTCATGAATTGCATCAGTATGCTGAGAATTGCTGCTTGGCGGATCCACGCACTGCTCTTTGCAGAGTCAAAGCTGGACCACTTTGTTTTCACCAGAATGCTAGTCAGTGGTATGTTTACATCCACTCCACCATCTCCTAGAACTGGACCTTCAGGATCACTTTCTTTTGTACAGAGAACCGGTGGAGCACACCATCTCGTACCAGCTTGTAGTGCACAGATTCCAGTCCTGTTGCACCTTCACTGCTCACCATTGTTCCACAGTGCAAGATAAGAAGACTGGACTCAATAGTGAAATAACTAAATATAGCTATTGTGTGGGACCATTGTTCCCAAATGGGAACATCCATTTTTGAAGATATTAGTATATGTAATTTTCTTTTAAATGTGTTTTGCAGTCTAAAATTATGTCAATAAATAAATAAATAAATAAAGATAAACTGTGAAAACAAATTTTTAATGGGGTTGGGTCCAAAAGGGTTAATTAATTAGTTAATTAATTCCGCAATTAATTTAATTTCCAAATATTATTATTTATGCCTTCCTGAAATGTGATATCAAAGCTTGTTGGAGAATGTTTATTAACACGTGATATTACGAAATATTTTGAATGTAGTACTTCTCATGGATAGAGAGTTCAGCAGTATTAACATTTTCCCGTCTTCTCTTGCGGTGACAACATTGTCTTTCACCCCACAACAGGTTATACAAAAAGAAAAAAGAAGTCATCCCTTTAGGTTCCGCCGCCGACACTCTGCGCGGAACACATGGCGTACAGTCCGGTCACATAAAATTCACTGCCAATTACAATAGACCTAAAATGTCACAATACGCATACAAATTTTCATCAGGATAACTCAAAAATGTTTTAGTTATGAAGTAAAACAAAAGTAAATTGAAAGTTTCTGAGAATTTTGTTTAAACTTACCAATGAGAGGAAAAGGCATCCAAACTCTCCTGCTGCATAAAGTGCTTAAGTGCCACCTTTCAAAGATGGCTGTGTTCTGCCTTGTCCGTGGGAAGACATTTTGGGATACCCGGAGCGTGTTACAAATGGAGAGGAATACTCCTGGTTAAGTATGGGACGACTAAGGCTACGCCTTTGTGTCTTTTTTCTTATATATCTGTGAGCTCCAACCTGAAGTTTGATTTATTTGTGTAAATAGAAAGTATTGTGAGTGTCGACCGTTACAAAATGTAAGTACTTGAAAATCATAATTATTACGGCAGATCTTTTAAGACCGCGGATGATTAGAAGTAAGAAATCTTACCGTGAATTTGGCCTATAATTTTATTGATCCTATCGACAACATTTCTTTATTTAATTGAACTGTGTTCTTTTTGGCAACGTCGGTTGTGAACTTTGGTAAACAAAATGTTCTTGTATTGGTTATGTACTAAATTTCTAAATGTAAATATAATTAAATTATGTTGGAATTTGGAATCGCTAGTGATGCGTCTATGAGGTTGTGTTTTGTGTGAGTTGTTTAAATTTATTGTCTTATCGTTCGTGCTTGATTGTCATTGATTCATTCTTCGTGATTATTATTATTTTAATTTTGATGTGTGTTTTCCTTCCTAATTTTCTTGCTTGTTTGAATTTGCCTTCTAACTGTGTTGCTATTGCGTTTGCTGCCTGATGATTTGTATCAGATCGTTTTTTGCGTTGTTCTCGACATTAATTGAAACACCTCACGTATGCATCTGGCATTATCCAAAGCCCCCTCCATTCAAAATTATCTAAGCTTTTGGCGAACTGTTTAAAAGTTAAAAGTAATTTCGTACTATCATCCAAAACTGTAATTATAATTATTCTTACTATGCTTTTAATAACATCGAGTCTGCAAAAAATTTAAATTTGCTGGTCGACATTTAAGTTAATATATGCCGTTCTGTTGACGTTTTCTTGTCACATACTATCCATTGTTTGGGGCCTTTGCCTTCGTTTATTATTACATAATGTGTCATATTATCTTATCTGATGGACACATTTTTAATTTTGGTGGCTTTGACGACTTTTACGGGATGATGGCTTGGCGTCGGTAACGACTAGCTTCTGTTGTTTGCTTCCGTGTTTTGTTGTTAAGTGTGGAACGTTTATTTTATTTTTTCCCTTGTAATGCTTGACTTGGTTGGGAAAGCTTTCTGCTATATATTTATTGTCATTTAATATTCTTTCATTTAATTGTTTAATATTTATTCGCGGTTGGAGCCACAGTCGATTGTAGTATGTGTGTCCTTGTGTTTTACTTGTAATTATTAATCTGGAAAGTGTAGCAAATATCAATTCTAAACAGTGTTAGTAGTTGCGGGCCCGTATACTAATTATCAAGTATTTATGGTTCAAGTATTTATACATGATATTGGTTGCAACCTATTTTTTTTTAATATTCTAGCTCTTCAATATTTTAATTAAACATTGTTTACCAGATTATTAAGGATAAAAGTTTTCAAGCCCTCCAAATATTTAATTCCTTAAAGAAGCCAATGCTGGTATCAGCTTCATTTATGTCTACTTAAAATTCATTATGAAGTATTATTTCACAATTTAATTTTCTTTGCGTTATTGTTTTTCAAAAATATATTTCATTGTACATATATATACTGTATAATGAAATGTAAAGCTTAATTTATTAAGTAATTTTTTTAAATTTAACTTTAATCTCGCTTCTTATTTAGTAGTTAGTGATATTGACGTGGTAAACTTTCAAGCGTTAATTTTAAGATCCAGTCCTTTTATCCTTCATGTTTTGGCCCTTCACGCGTTGTATTTTGTGCTACTGCCCTCATGGTGAGTAATTGTGATTTGTTTTCATTTTGCTTATGTATGTATTTTCATTGTTAGGCCTCTTCTTCTTAATGGGGTTGCTAAACAACAAAAATTGTCATGCAGGCAGATGATGTTGATTGCATGGAAAACCTACCCCTCTCTGCCTCTTTATAACATCAACTTTATGACGCAAACACAACAGTCACCGTAACAGAATGAATAATCACTGATTCCAACACTGATCTCTCTCTGTTCAAGATTAGAATAAAAATCTCTAATACATGCATCACATGGATTTCGAACCCTGATCTCTCTGAATACCGCAAGAATAAAAAACCACCACACTTCTTATTTCATGTGCTGTCTACATATGAATCAATACAGCGTTAATTTTATGACACAAACATATAACCACTATAAAAAGTCTCTATTACCCTGATGTATTCCTACACTGATCTCTCTCTTGAATGCCAGATTAAGAAAATGAAAATCTCTAACACATACAACAGAAAATTCTGCATTATGGATATAGATATGGACTCTGCTCTCTCTGATATTCTTACCGTAACCGTTGTTATACAACGTACTGTATTCTAAATTGATTAATTACTATACAGTACACTTGGTGTATTAATATGCAACGTACTGTACTCTGAGATCACTATTTACTACAAATTACACTTTGTGCATTTACTATACAACGTATTCTATTCGGTATTCATTATTTACTATAGAATATACTTGATTTATATACTATACAACGTAATGTATTCTGAGATTACTGTTTACTATAACTTACAATTGGCGTATTTTCTATACAACGTACTGTATTCGGTATTCATTATTTACTATACAATACACTTGGTGTATTTACTATACAACGTACTGTATTCTGAGCTCACTATTTACTATACACTTGGTGCATTTCCTATACAACGTACTGTAGTCTATGTTCATTATTTACTATACAATATGCTTGGTTTATATACGATGCAACGTACTGTATTCTGATATCACTGTTATATATACAATACTTTTAGTGCATTTACTATACAACGTACTGTATTCTGAGATCACTATTTAGTATACAATACACTTGGTGCATTTACTATACAACGTACTGTATTCTGAGATCACTATTTAGTATACAATACACTTGGTGTATTTACTATACAACGTACTGTATTCTGAGCTCACTATTTACTATACACTTGGTGCATTTACTATACAACGTACTGTATTCTATGTTCATTATTTACTATACAATATGCTTGGTTTATATACTATACAACGTACTCTATTCTGAGATCATTATTTACTATACAATACACTTGGTGTATTTATTATACAACGTACTGTATTATCAGATCACTATTTACTACACAATACACTTAGTGTATTTACTATACAACGTACTGTATTCGGTATTCATTATTTACTATACAATATACTTGTTTATATACTGTACAACGTACTGTTTTACTATTTACTATACAATACACTGTGCATTTACTATACAACGTACTGTAATCTCCGTTCATTATTTACTATACAATATTCTTGGTTTATATACTATACAACGTACTGTATTCTGAGATTATTATTTACTGTAGAGAACTCAATTTGCTGGGTTCAAACCCGGTTCAGTCCGGTCAGCCTCGTCTCGGTACATTTACTGCCACGTAAACGAACACCTTCGGGACAAAATTCTGGCGGTTCAGCGTCTTCGAAGACCGTGAATGTTCAGTGAAGGGTCTTGACCTACGAATTAATTTATTTTCCTTTAGTTTAGTTCTGCTGTCGTCTGTGTGATCCCTCACGAGCCCTCACTGCACAGCACGTAGCCTATCAACAGGCTTAATAGCAAAAGAAGAGGTAATCGTAAGGGAGCTGATTTTAATGGTTTCCCGCTAAATGGTGTTTTAGAAAATAACAGAACTGTCAACTAACATCAAGGGAGTCCTCATCCACATGTCATCTTAAATATGTCGGTCTATATCGGTCCTTCAATCCTGAGGATCGTGATCTCTGAAGATATTTCTTTGTATCCGTTTCCATCCTCCACGGTCTTCTGCTGTATCGGTAGATTGTATGAACGATGTCTTTGTTGCATGTCCAGCGTATAGGTGCTCGCCCACGCTCCCTCTTTCCAGGCACGTTTCCCAAGATTATGTGCTTTTCAAGGCTTCCTTCTCCACGACGCATAATATGACCAAAGATTTCGAGAATCCTCTGTTGACATTTTGCCGATAACCTGGTATTGATGCTCAGCTCCTTGAGGATGTAGTCGTTGATTGGAAATGCTGTCCAAGGAATGCGAAGCATTCTTCTCCAGCACCACTTCTCGAAAGACTTGATCTTATTCAAATGTGAAGCTCGTAAGGTTCACGTTTCAGCACAATAGGGGAAGACAGAGAGTACCAGTGTCTGTACGAGTCTCATCTTCAGCTTTACAGAAATGTAGCGATCGTTCCAAATATGAGATAACTGACAATCCTTCTCCTGATCTCTATTTCACAGCTGTAATTGCTAGTTATAATGACACCCAGGTAAAACATTTCAGAAACCATTTCCATTTCGCTGAAGGCACTGAGGTTGTTCAGCTTGCCAGGCCTACAAACTACCAATTTTTTTGTCTTTAGCATGTTGATATGCAAACTCAAACTAATGCTCTCAGTTCTGACCCGGTCTGAAAGCTCTGTCATTTCTGCCTCATCCATGGCAATCAATAAAGTGTCATCTGCATATCGGAGATCCGATACCTTTTTGCGACCAATAGGAAAATATACAGCCCCTTTGTGCCTTGAAGATTTCAGATATCTTCCCATTTATCCTGACGACTGCTGTGTTAAATATAATTGGGAATAATTATTTCCCACACCTTACATGTCACTGACATCTAATTACCCACATTATGTTAACCAACCCATACTTTGCACATTACAAGTCTCAATGCATTTAGTTTTGTTCCCTTTTGCAAACTGTAATCAGTACTTCAGATACCCAACTATATCCCGAAACCTTTACCTTCTTTGTGTATTCCCTGGTTCCTTAACAATTTCAGCTTTAGTTCTTAGTATCTCTCATGTAAGGATCTTTATTATTATGACGGAAGTTTTAAAATTAAATGTAGATTTACGAAGGCGCATGCTCGAATTCTCCTTAACACAGCCAGAAATGACTTAATGAAAGATCCTAGAGGCGGCTTCATATCTTGCGAAATTCAAGTTCTCACAGCACTGCGGACATAAGCGAGGAAAGAGGTTTGTAATTATTATCAGTGACAATTATCACTATAGAACGTTTCTTCTTATTTTGAAGATCCATTGTGCAGGCTTCTGCCTTTTTGCTATGAACTGAAAATCCCCACGCAAAAGCACGCACTCTCAAATTGCACAAAACTTCACAACCACAATCCACTTGTCCTCAAGAGTTCATTTATCACTGATTTTTATTTCATCAGTATTGTACTGATAATAAAATGAACACTGGAGCGCATACGACTGTCTGGAGATTTAAATGCACACTGAATGTGAGATCCCTACTGGCACATCACGCGTGAAACCTAAACAAACGAGACGTTCTTCCTGTCACAAATTAAGAACTAAGCGAGATAAAAACTTGAGGTTTGTTTTAAAATTAACTTCCGTATCCGGAGACCATTTGCCTTGCTTTCCCCCTCCCCTCAATGTAGAGTTAATAGTAAAGACATTGGCCAGCGACTGACGTTTTCGTGCTTGCGCACACTAATTTCTGAACATGACTGTAAGGAATGGCACGTACTGATATTTTATCATTCAAATTTAAAATCAAACTTATCTACGTTGAGCCGAAATGTTTCTTTACTACCTGTGAAATAATTTAAAACATAATGAAGATGAAATGGGAGTTACGACATAATAGGTTCCATGCTATGAAGATTTTTTATCCGAAGTAACTTTCCATTATGTTAATATTTTCACACTCGATTCCTTTTTTAACATTATTTTTGTTAACGGCATTAGATGCGGCTTGAAATACTGTACATAACTGGATATTTACCTATGTCAACCGATAATATTCAGATTTATATACAGATCGGCCTAACCAGAAAAAATGTCCATGAACGTGTATTCAAGTGTTAAACAAGTGTATAAGGATGTTTATTAGTAAGACTATGTGTCTAGACCTGAACATAACAATTTGTGTGTGTATTACATTGGTAAGGAAATTATCTAGAGTGCTACATAAGAATGACAGAAATAAATCTTCTTTTCCTTAGTACCTTATATTGCATAGCGCAATACTATAGTCTACTCAAACAGGTGATGTGAAACACATTGTCTGGTATACGCTGTGCTAACAGCTTTATTGCTGCCTTAAATACGTATGTCACCAAAGCATACATCCCGTGAATTTGAACTTCTGGACTCTTCCTGGCTGTTGACAACAATAGGCAAAAGCAGGCTGCATGTTTACTTCAGCGACCGCACGGATACAGTGCTCTACAACAAGTTACGAGGAGCTCGCATTAACACTCACAGTTTATGGGTTTCAAAAGTAGGTTTATTTCACAAGTAATACATAAAATATTAACAGAAAATTTACCAATTTCTATGTGGTTAGCAGCAAACGTAAATAGTTCTAGTGTCACAATTTAATAACTTAAAAAAATTAACATTCTGAAGTTGAGGCTTCTTCGTGTGACGCTGACATGATTACTGCTGAAAACGAGAAATGATCTGCAGGTGATGAATTACGGACAAATCCTTCTAGCATTTGAGTTGAAATAGCTAACGTGTCCACCATCTGAAATAATGTTAAAATTTTCAATTAGCACTAAGCGGTTAGTTAGTGATGAGCAGAATTAATAAAGTTAGTCAGGTGTCATGTTTGAAGGTCCATGTATTAAATCTATACTAATATTATAAAGAATATTGTTTGTAAGGGATAGAGTCAAAAACTACTTACCGATTTTAAAAATTACTTCACCTTACCAGTGAGTAATCACGGACTGTATTTTATTTTCAAAACAATTCGATGGTAATGTAGCGTATTCATTAAGAGGAGAGCCATTAACTAACATTTCAACAGTGAGGTTTTAAGTTTCAAATTAATTTGCAGTTCAAATGTTTCACAAAAATGTGTATTTGCCTATAGAGCACTTTAGTTTTATATTGGAATCTTATGCTTGTGAAGACCTGAAATATGACAGATGGACGAAGTTTGGCACTTCGGTAAGTCATCTCACAAGTTGCTGTTGTTTGAGTCATCAGTCCATAGAGTGGCTTGATGCAGCTGTCCATTCCACCCTATCATTTGCTAACCTTTTCACTTCTACGTAACTACTGCATCATACTTCTGCACTAATCTGATTGCCATATTCATACCTTGGTCGACCCCTACCGTTCTTACACTTGTTTCCAAAACCAACTGAACAAGTCCTCCGTGTCTTAAGATGTGTCCTACTATTGTATCATTTCTTCTCGTCAAATTTAGCCAAATCGATCTCCGCTTACCAATTCAATTCAGTATCTCTTCATTCGTGATTGGATCTATCCATCGCACCTTCAGCATTCTTCTGTAACACCACATTTCAAAAGCTTCTATTCTCTTTCTTTCTGAGCTGGTAATAGTCCATGTTTCACTTCCATACAATGCCACGCTCCAGATGAAAGTCTTCAGAACCGTCTTTCTATTTCTTGTATCAATGTTTGAAGTGAGCAAATTCCTTTTCTTAAGAAAGCTCCTCCTTGATTGTGCTAGTCTGCATTTTATTTCCTCCTTCTGCCATCGTTAGTTATTTTAAACCCAAGTAACAATATTCATCTACTTCCTTTAGGACTTCATTTTCTAATATAATATTTCCTGCATCACCTGCCTTCATTCGATTGCACTCCATTACTTTGGTTTAGGACTTAATTATTTTCATCGTGTACTCCTTACCCAGGACTTCGTCCATACCATTCAACAGCTTCTCGAGATCTTCTGCAGTCTCTGATAAAATAACAATATCATCGGCAAATCTCAAGGTCTTGATTTCCTCTCCTTGGATTGTGATTTTCTCTCCAAATCCCTCGCTGATTTTCTTCACTGCCTATTCTTTGTAAACTGTAAACAATGAAAAGGAGGGGGGACAACCTGCAGCTTTGTCTCACTCTTATGACTGGAGACTGATTTTAGAAAATTCTTCGTTCTCGGTATCTGATCCCAATCACTTTCAGAATGTTAAATAGTTTGGTCCAATCAACATTATTGAATGCCTTTTCTAGATCTACGAACGCTATGTACGTGGGCTTCTCCTTCTTAATTCGATCCTCTAGGATCAGCCGTAAAGTCAGGATTGCTTCACGTGTTCCTACATTCCTTCTGAAGCCAAATTGATCTTCTCCTAACTCAGCTTCAACTTCTCTTCCCATTCTTCTGTGAATAATACGTGTTAAAATTTGGCAGGCATGAGATACTTAACTAATGGTGCGGTAGTTTTCATACTTGTCAGCACCGGCTTTCTTGGGAATAGGTATAACGACATTCTACCGAAAATCGGATGGCGGTTCTCCTGTCTCATACATCTTACACACTAAATGGTATAACCTTGCCATGCTGGTTTCTCCTAAGGTAGTCAGTAATTCAGAGGGAATGTCATCAATTCCAGGAGCCTTGTTCCTATTTATTACTCACAGCTCTGTCAAACTCTGACCTCAAAATTGGGTCTCCCATTTCATCAGCATCAGCAGCCTCTTCCTGTTCCCGAACCAAATCATCTACATCTTTACCTTGATACAACTGTTGGATATGTTCTTGCCATCTTTCTGCTTTGTCTTCTTTTCTTAGAAGTGGCTTTCCATCTGAGCTCTTAATATTCATACACCTAGATTTCCTTTCTATAAAGGTTTCCTTAATTTTCCTGTATGCAGCACCTACCTTCCCTAGGACCATACAACCTTCGACATCCTTGCACTTCTCCTTCAGCCATTCTTCCTTAGCTACCTTGCACTTTCTATCCACTTCATTATTTAATCGTTTGTATTCTTTTCTGCCTCCTTCATTTCTAGCATTTTCGTATTTTCGTCGTTCATCAATCAGGTCTAGGATCTCCTGAGTTATCCATTGATTCTTACTTGATCTTTTCTTCCTTCCAAACATTTCTTCAGCAGCCCTACTGACTTCTTTTTTCATGACTATCCACTCTTCCTCTATTGTGTTTCCTTCAGCCTTTTCATTTAATCCTTTTTCAAAATGTTCCTTTGAACAATCCCTCACATTCTCTTCTTTCAAAATGTCTAGATCCCATCCCCTTGCATTCCTTCCTTTCTTCAATTTCTTCAACTTCAGATGGCATTTAATGACCAACAAGTTGTGGTCGGAGACCACTTCTGCTCCTAGGAAAGTGTTGCAACCCAACACCGGGTTTCTGAATCACTGCCTAATCATAATGAAGTCTATTTGATACCTTCCAGTGTCTCCAGGTCTCGTCCACGTATACATCCGTCGTTTGTGGTGTTTGAACCAAGTATTAGCAAGGAATAAATTATGATCACTGCAGAATTCACCCAGCCGACTTCCTCTTTCGTTCCTTTGTCCCAATCCGAATTCTCCTACTATATTACTTTATCCTCCTTTGCATACCACTATACTCCAGTCTCCCATCACAATTAGATTCTCGTCACCTTTACATATTGTATTAAATCTTCTATCTCTTTATATTGTACCGGTAACGGCGGTACAAAACTAAGTCCCCGTAATAGAAATCTTTAAAAAACTTACGCGTTACGCTCCGGGCCGGCTACGAAAGACTGACTGGACGGGGAGCGTGTGACGTAGAGAGCGGGTGACGTCACAGCATGCCTCACCACAACACAGAGCCTAGACTGATGTGGAATGTTCTTCGAGTTCCTATGGGTAATAACTTTCCCCACAATAATAATTAAACAAATTTAACAATATCATCGTGTAACCCGATCCCTTATCTACGTTCCTGCAGAGTTTCACGTAAATCTGGCATGAGGCGATGAAGTTATGGAACGAGATGTGAAGGCCCGGATCAGATATAAATACAGTACTGCTTCGCTCAGCAGAGCAGTGTGTGGCCTGAGTATGTGGCCAGAGTGTGTATGTGCACGCTAGGCAGTGGAGTTCATACAGTCGGTTCGCGAGGACCGTGATCTAGCGTGAAGCGGCTATCAATCTTCGAGTCCGTGGACTTTAACCCAATCGCGTCGAATATGGACTTGTACGGATTTCTTTATACTGTGAGTGATAAACTTTTACTCCGACGGGACGTGATATAAATTGTGCTTCGTCTGAACATTATCAAGTGACTGTTTATTCTACACGAGTGTCTAAGACTTGCGAATGTTTTCGAGTGCTCGCAATTTGAAGTTTAATGTTATGGACAGGACTTAGGACAGTTTGCTCCTTACAGAGTACTAAATACTTCAAGTTTATGAGACTGTGTTTTAATCCAGATTTACTCGATTGCAAGCATGACTACGTCACTAATTTACCATTTCATGAACTTTAGGTCATGAATTGTAAACTGTGCACGTGTGAACTGTGCATTTCAATTCTGTTAAACAGCACATTTCAATTCTACGAACATTCAGTTGTGCGTTTCGATTTTACGAACAGTCGAACCGAGGACTGTCAATACATGATTAATTTCGTCTTTTAATTTCATCTTATTATCAATACGTGAATGAGTTCGAATTCACGAGTGAAACATCTTTATTTTCGTATCCAATTAAATTTCGTTGAACAGTGTTTCAAACTAAGAACTAAGTCGTGCGGGATTACTTTACATTATGCCAAGTGCCACAAACTTCAAGTGACTCTGTTAAAATTCGACGATAAGTTTCGAGTGGACTTTTATTTTTATGAGTATTAAACTTACATGCTCATTCGAGTCTAGTGGCCTTCTTTTCATTTAACACGGCACAAAATTTAGTGACATTTCACCGTGTGATAAACTCTCTAAGATACTTTTTTTTCGTGTTTGAACCTTGTTAAAACCATTGATAAACTTTCCTCTCATCTGTGCAGAAGCAGTCTTTGCATTAACTCGCCCGAAGGCTTAACGAAATTCATTCACGTTCATCCACTACGAGGACTACTTCAACGCCCTTCATCAGCACCGTATGGATCTTCAAGACATCGGATGGATCTTCTAGAACTTCCATCGGGGGAGGAATGGTGGTTCACTGGTATGGGAAAAGGAGGAGCTGCCGGAATCCAAGGACATCGCCAGCCCTAGGACGAGGAACTTTTTCTACTGTATCTGCTGTACAGAGGTGACATGACTTTGAATTTATTAATAAACTCAGAGTAAAAATTTTAAGATTTATTTCTAAACAAACCCTCTCCCTCTGTACGCACTTTAACGAATGGTACACGCCCTGCGTCTCATGACTACCGAAGTACCACATTTTCTGTTACAATATTGTGATCTTTCCTACCTTTAAAGACACCATCCAAAATTATTCGTCCACTGATGTCCTCCCACGCCATCTCTCCACTGACAGCTCGGAACATACCACTTAGACGAGCAGCTCGTCTCCTTTCTACCAAGTCTTCCCAGCACAAACTTTGCAACATTTTTGTAACGCTACTCTTTTGTCGGAAATCGCCCAGATCAAATCGAGGTGCTTTTCTTTGGATTTTTTCCAGTTCCTGAATCAAGTAATCTACTCTAGTTGGGGTCTCACCAGAGACAAATATGCTCTCTCCTCTACATCCTTACTACAGCCCCTAAATACTCTCATAACCATGTGCAGAGACCTGTACCCTTTATTTACAATTCCATTTATGTGATTACCCCAATGAAGATCTTTCCTTATATTAATACCTAGGTATTTACAATGATCCCCAAAGGGAACTTTCACTCCATCAACGCAGTAATTAAAACTGAGAGGACTTTTCCTATTTGTGAAACTCACAACCTGACTTTTATCCCCGTTTATCATCATACACTCCCTACTGTCCACCTCACAACATTATCGAGGTCATTTTGCAGTTGCTCACAGTCTTGTAACTTATTTATTACTCTGTACAGAATAACGTCATCTTCGAAAAGCCTTATCTCTGATCCAACTTCTTTACACATATCATTGATATAAATACAAGAAAACATAAAAGTCCAATAATACTGCCTTGAGGAATTCCCCTCTTAATTTTTACAGGGACAGATAAAATTTCACCTACTCTAATTCTCCGAGTTCTATTTTCTAGAAACAGAGCCACCCATTCAGTCACTCTTTTGTCAAGTCCAATTGCACTCATTTTTGCCAATAGTCTCCCATGATCTACCCTATTAAATGCCAAAATTCAATCAAACCAGTTATTAATTTTGCAAACATGTCTAATATAATTAGAAAAAATGCTTTCCCAAAGCTTACATACAATGCGTGTCAAACTGACTGGCCTGTAATTTTCTGCTTTATGTCTATCACCCTTTCCATTATATACAGGGGCTAATACAGCAACTCTCCATTCATTTAGTAAAGTTCCTTCATGCAAACAATAATCATATAAGTACTTCAGATATGGTACTATATCCCAACCCATTGTCTTTAGTATATACCCCGAAACCTTATCAATTCCAGCTGCTTTTCTAGTTTTCAACTTTTGTATCTTACTGTAAATGTCACTGCTGTCATAGGTAATTTTAATACTTCTTTAGTATTAGTCACCTCCTCTATCTGGACATTATCCTTGTAACCAACAATCCTTACATCCTGTTGACTGAATACTTCTGCCTTTTGAAGATCCTCGCATACACACTCCCCTTGTTCATTAATGATTCCTGGAATGTTTTTCTTGGAACCGGTTTCTGCCTTAAAGTACCTATACATATTCTTCCATTTTTCACTAAAATTAGTATGGCCTCCAATTATGCTTGCCATCATGTTATCCTTAGCTGACTTCTTTGCTAGATTCAATTTCCTAGTAAGTTCCTTCAATTTCTCCTCACTTCCACAGACATTTCTTACTCTATTTCTTTCCAACCTGCACCTCCTCCTTAGTCTCTTTACTTCCCTGTTATAATATAGGGGATCTTTACCATTCCTTACCACCTTTAAAGGTACAAACCTATTTTCACATTCCTCAACAATTGCTTTAAACCCATCCCATTGAATCGTAATAAATCGTAATAAATAAATAAATAAATAAATAAATAAATAAATGAATAAATGAATAAATAAATAAATAAATAAATAAATAAATAAATAAATAAATAAATAAATAAATAAATAAATAAATAAATAAATAAATAAATAAATAAATTAAATAAATATATAATCCGCAATATGCATATGATACTTTTCTGTTTGCAGTAAGTGATGAAAATCCACAGATATTGGCAAATTGATTGGTCAAAAAAAGTTCTGGGTTTAAACACGAAAAATACTAACTTAGTGACGGTAAGAAAACATGCCATTCAACCCATAAAGTTGACAGTACCCGACACATCACTGGAGCATGTGCAGTGCTTTAGGTCTCTCACCTGCGTACTTGATCACAGCATGAGCAGTCCTGTTGAAACTAGTTCCCAAGGACTGCATTCAAGATAATGATTTAAATCCCGTGTCACTTCGTTTTCTCTGTTCCTTTTTACTTCAGTGTTGTGTATGTCCTGTCTTATTTTATGGTGGTTTTGCTATTTGCTTTACGTCGCACCGACACAGATAGGTGTTATGGCGACGATGGGATAGGAAAGGCCTGTGTGTGGGAAGGAATCGGTAGTGGCCTTCGTAAGGTACAGCCCCAGCATTTGCCCCATGTAACAATGGGAATCTACAGAAAACCATATTCAGGGCTGCTGACAGTGGAGTTCGAACCCACTACCTCCCGGATGCAAGCTCACAGCCGCGCGCCCATAACCGCATGGCTAACTCGTCCGGTTTACTTTATGTTGCTGACGCCTGCACACCATCCTTCGAGATGTGGGGCTACAGTACTCCGAGCTGGAGGTCACGTACAATATCAGAAAGTAGAGTACTTTGGTCATGTCATTGGAAATTGTGAGGTAATGTGGTGGTTTATACGTTTAGGGAATAATAATTTCAAACCAAATCCATCAAAGAACCAGACATATGCTTTTCACGTGGGGAATACTGAAAGTTGCAGGTGAAGTGATTGGGAAATGTACTGGAACACAGTGATACGCCTAAGTATCTGAGGTCAAGCTTTGCACTTATCACTGTGGCAACACCGAGGCAAAAGTCCTCTCACAATGCTTTGACATGATCAGATTGGGCCGCTCATCCAGAAACAGTGCCACAGCTGTATGGTATAAATCTGTACATGCCACGAAGTTCTACGTTGCACTCGTAGAAGCTTACTGACTGATCGCAGGGTATCTAAAACCAACCAACTAAAACTAATAGCTCCACCTGACACTCGACGTGAAGTAGCCGCGAATGTGGAGACGTACAGTTCGCCCTCTCCATAGACATCACCTTGTCTACTTGCAGATCCAAATGAAACCATGTTTGAACCAGGAACCGCAAATTTCCAGATCGCTTGGAACTTGAGAAACTTGAACAGAAGCTTCTCTGTTACTACGAAGAGTCCTGGACGACATGGAAGTCTTTAAACTGAATTGGGAGGTCCAAGGACAACGTAAAGAAAAACATCCCTCTGATACTAGTGCTAGTATCTGGTACTAGGCAGCACCACTCTAATATGTATCATCTTTCTTGCAATTTTTACTGTATTATGGGACTGGCTCAAATGAATAAGTGACCTCCTGAAGTTTATCTTATAGATGACATTTAAGGAAAGAGGAGTAGGGCAAAAAGGAGAAAATCTTGCGTACATAATCTACGAGAATGTTGTGGGCTTCGTTCCACCACACTTTTCCGACTTGCTGGGAACAAGAGTTGATCGCTGTGATGACAGCGGACATGCGATGAGGAAATTGTAGTAGAAGAAGAAGAATTTTTGCTAGTTTTATATCGTGATTATATATGTACAACATAGAATGCAATAAGCCTGAATTATTCCGCCTCTTGTATATTTAAATACAGTTTTAACAGTAAATATGGGCTAAATGTCACCGCTGACTGTTTCGAAACATTCGATGCGCCACAGCGAATTTCCTCGAAGCCGTGTGACGACACACAGCGCACTTCCGTCTCGGAATGCAAGAGAAACAGTTTCTTGATGGCGTCGTGGTAAATGAACCATGCTTCATAGCTAAGTCCAATTTACTGAAGAAAATGTTCGACGTTCTGACAACGAGAAAATATGAACTTCATGAAATATTTAATTAGCAAATGAACAGTACTTAGTAATCTACGTAAGTGAACTAACTTGAATAATTAAAATATACTGTACGTGCAGTTACAACACTTCATCGTCATGCTCGTAAGGAGAAAGGAAGAGGGTCAGTTTTGAGATCGTACCAACTGCGCGCGACGTATGTTACATAATCGTGTATTCTCTTTACAAGTTTCTGCTTCTTGTCGATAATTTAATATAAGTCAATTGCAGCCATGACATGGGTCTGTTATATTTTATCGCTTTTCCCACAGCATTGGGGTAGTGGGTGCAAGATGTGTCTCACATGTGGATTTGACTCTGTTTTACGATCTGATGTTCATCCCGACGCCAAGCCTACGTGATGGGATGTAATCACTATTACGTGTTGGTAGTGTTGCATAAATATGAAGAGGAGAGTGTTGGGACACACAGTCCTCGAGCCAGAAGCAGTTACAATCGTGACCCTGCCGGTATTGGAAGCCGGGACCCTCCGAATTGAAGGCCTGAACGCTGACCATTCAGCCAAGGAGTTGGACCGATCTCTTATATTTATTATGTTGCTCCTTATTTTAGGAATAAGAAACACTTTTCAGTAAATTCAACCGTGCGATACTTCTACGTCCGTATGCGCACCACCCAGCCTCCTCACGTCGTCTATCATCTCAAACAACCAAATTTTGGCGTCTTTGACTTATCGTATGTTGGAAAGGATTGTCAATTTCTCTTCACGTATGAACCCAGATCAACTACTATATTATCAGACCGGAATGCATACATAGATACGTGACAAAATGGCTGTCACATTGGGCCACGTGTAGACGGCGTGTGGGGCGTGTTTATATTCAGTTCGGTTTGTACCGCTCACGTGTGTGGTTGGTTGAGGTTATCTTGCTACTGGAATTCGCGATTTTTATTTTCCACCGAATCGGTCTTGAAAGCCAAGAATAACGGCCGAGAGGATTCGTCGTGCTGACCACACGACAGCTCGCAATCTGCAGGCCTTCGGGCTGAGCAGCGGTCGCTTGGTAGGCCAAGGCCCTTCATGGCTGTAGTGCCATGGGGTTTGGTTTTGGTTTGTTTTCCACCGAATATTTTATGTGTTAAATAGTGTTGCAGTGTCCTTTTATCGGTTATCAAGATATTTTATGCGTTGCGGTGTTTTTAGTATTTAGACGTTATTTCATTAAGTAGTGTGAATGTGACAATTTTACAGATTTTACCTCCTTCATCTGTGAAGTTCAGAAGAAATTCGTTGAACCATTCAATGGAATAGTGAAGGAAGATTATGCATTGTTAGTGAAGGTGGATGATGAGTCATGTATTAAGGTTGCAACATTGAGATTTAAAGTTTCAAGTTCATTTGCAGTTCAAATGTTTCACAAAAATGTGTGTTTGTCTACAGAGCATTTAAGTGCTTGTGAAGACCGGAAATATGACAGATGGACGAAGTTTTACACTTTGCTAAGTCATTTCACAAGTTATTCTGATGATTCTTTCTATGAACCTTTAAAAAAAATGCACTTGAGTTAGACCTGTGAGTTTAATGCAGAGAGAATTAGTGAAGTAAAATTTGTCCCGGAACAGTTAGAGCTCACTGTAATTAATCAAATAAGATACTCTCCAGAACTAATGATATGGGCAGTGACTTTCTCTTATTATACCAAACTTTGATAAGACAGTTGATGTTGTAAGTGATGTGGTCAGTGTTGGCGTTGGTACAGAGCCAGTCTGTAAATTATAACTACTCAGGCCAAATTTTCAGATCATAAAGAGCTATTTCGTTCGGAGAAGAAATTGTTACTAAAAATGGCTTCAAATTTATCTAGGATGGCTCTGTATCCAACAACAATAGAGACAGAATGTATCATTAGCAGTAAAGTCTTTGATCGTAAGAATGTTGCTGATTTGTATTTGCTTAAAGCTCAAGGTTTAGATGTTTCTGATGGCACAATCCAGTTCCTAAAATTAATTCAAATGTGGTGGTCAGTCTGTAAGGCATAGCATCCCATGAAAGATACATATACCAGGAATGAAGATGCTAGTCCAATTACTGGTCCTGGTAACATGAACCTGTCATTCCTTACATATTTAAAACATATATGGACTTAGGCACATGTCATAAAGAGAAAGAAGATTGACAAGTGAAACATACACTACTTTGATAAACATACTTACCACAATGTGTTTTCAATAATTACCACTGGTCTTATGTGTTTACTACAAGATTGTAGACAGACAGTTCAGAGGGAAGATTTGGTGTCTACAGGAGATTGAGTGGTTGCACTTCTAATGCCTCTGTCGAATGAATTCTTGAGTCTGAAAGAAAGATCAAACTGTTAGGTGTATTAAAGATGAGGTCTGCAAAACTTCGTGAATTTACTTTGAAAGACTTTGCTCATAATGTTTATATCAATAGCCATGATACAGTTATTGATAATTTAGATGAGTTAGAGCTTGCATTAGAAGAAGTAGTTCATATCAGAGTTCCCCTTGAAACACAATGGATTTTAGTCTGCATTGCCAGCTACACCAGTTTGCAAGTGATTAAAATATCATTTAAAAAGTGTGATGTCTGCATTAAAATGTTGCAGGCTGAAACGAAATTGCTTGTGGATAGTGACAGGGAAATGCTGATGTATTCCAAAGTAGTGTAGAGAGGTGGTTAGAAGTGTCCATCATTGATGGTCATGTCCTGTGTGGCGGCCGTACCTTATGTGCTGCAGCACATTGCCTATTGGAAAAATAAATTAGTTTAAAAATATTATCTACAATCAAATACAGTGCATTGGAAAAGGCGTCAGAAAAAGAATAAGAAATTATTCAACTCCCCTCACAACCAGGTTACTACTGGTGCGCTGCACGCCGAGTGCTGTGTGGTCACAGCTCAGCGAGAGTTAAGCTTTTAGCCAGAAACCAGGAACTCTGCCTTTTGCGCATGCGTGCCCAACTTTTTCGATACAAAGAGAATGTGTTCCGACAGGCTGTGGAAACAACAGCCAAGACATCACTTCACAGCAATTCTTCGTTCGACCACAGAGAGGCAGCACTTGCATTACGACCGATATGACAACGTGGCAGCTGGCACCCTCTTGACTCAGCGGTAGTATTTAAGAGGGGATCGCTCAAAGCAAACGGGAACACAAAATGCTGTAGAGCTGTTCCCGCCAGGTCTTTTAATACCAAAGAGGATAGAATACCACCATAGCCACATTTGTAAATCGATGAACCTTAAACGTTGTACTTTTTATATTGTCAAAATAAGGACATGATATTGTGATTTTCTTTAATTAAAAATCTCTAGTTTATAAATGTCAATATAAAAACATAACATGTAATTTTGCATTACGACGTTGCTGGTTTTATTTCAATGATGTTGGTAACATTAAGAAGTTACGTTTTTGCGCGCTCACACCAAGTGTTTGAATTGGTGAATATTTTGCCATTGCAGGTGTTATTGTGTTTAATTATATAGGTTTATAGTTTTTTATGAGGAATGTGTATATGTGTTGGGGTTGTTTGCGTGTTCGTTCAGTGTGGAAAACTCAGTGGAGAGCCCCTTGAAAACCACATACCACCGAGCGAATACGCCGTGCGGTTAGAAGCGCGCAGCTGTGAGCTCGCATCCGGGAGATAGTGGGTTCGTATCCCACTGTCGGCAGCCCTGAAGGTGGTTTTACGTGGTTTCTCATTTTCACACCAGGCAAATGCTGGGGCTGTACCTTAATTAAGGCCACGGCCGCTTCCTTCCCATTCCTAGACCATTTCTGTCCCATCGTAGCCATAAGACCTATCTGTGTCGGTGCGACGTAAGGCAAATGGCAAAGAAAGAAAACCACACACCGGTATGTTTCTAAATATTTGTATTTTTTGGAGTGGGGATGGTTTACAGCCGCCACTGTGCAAACTGTTCAGAATTTTCTATGTGTTAATTGGTTACAGTTACAAACCAGAATTTTCTAAGTTACAGAATCAAAGAGAGGCAGTGCTATTGTTAGGATTTCTGCTAATTGAGAGCAGTTTTTGTAACCTTGATAAGTGTCATTGCAGTATGAATTTGAAAACGATGATTGAAATGTGCATTAAGGTGTTAGCAAATTGTTTATCAATAATTATCATTTTCTTATAAATGCACATTTAATTGTGTATTTCAAGTATCACTAGGCTGGTGAATGTATATTTGTTGAGAATGTTATTTCATTGTCCTAAGTAATTTGTGTTTTTCTTGTAATATGGTGTGCATTGATGTGATTTACCAACGAATCTTGGTTTAATTTTGTCATTTTCAAAAGTGGTGCTACTGCAGTTGTTAATGAACGGGGACAACACTTTAGATCAAAACAACCGTCTAGACAAACAGCGTACGACGTACGAAATAGTTTTGAAGAACATAGATCTGTTATGGATGCACCGGGATCTGACCGCCCAAGAACAGTCACAATTGAGGAATATGAATTGCGTGTAAGTTTAGCTGTGACCCGAAGTCCGCGAAATCAACCAGACGATTAGCAGCTGAGCTGGTTTTATCACGAGGGTCAGTGCAAAGAATGTTACACAAACAGAAGTTTAAAATTAACATACCACGTTTACGACATGGGTTACAGGAAGACGATTCATATCGTCTTAAGTTTTGTGAATTGATGCTTGGCGAACAAAAAGATGATCCTAACCTATTCAATAGCATTCTGTAGTCTGATGACGCCAATTTTAAGTTAACGGACATAAATGCACGTACTGGTATACTGAGAATAAGCATCTTTTCTTAGAAGAACAAGTAAATCAACCTGGTGTGAGTGTCTGGGGGCAATATCACTATTTGGCGTATTTGGACCATATTTTTTGACGGAACAGTTACAGTGGATAAGTATTTGGACATGCTTCAGAATTATCTGTTACCAGGACTTACAGCGTGTGCTGAAAACTTTCAAGAAAATTACTTTCAACGTGATGGGGCACCACCAAATTTTGTCACTGCCGTCCGCGATTATTTAAATGAAACTTTCCATAGAAAAGTGATTGGTCGAAGGGTGACATGCCTCCACGTTCACCAGATATCACGTGCATGGATTTTTTCCTACGTGATGTCGTCAAGGACTCTGTTTATTTTTAAAATCCTCGGACCATTGCTGAAATAAAAGACTATCAGAATTGAATGAGGAATAGTATATTGTGTGAATCTAAAACATACTTAGTAGTGGTGTTTAAATAACATTTACAATATCATTTTAGTGGGGCATGATTTCTGGATAACATTGCCATTGGTTGGTTATCGAGGAGGTCTGGATTTAAATTCTGAGCAATGAAAAGTGGTTTCCTCAAGAAAGAAGAATTTTTACAGCTTATGGAACGAGATGTGTTATGTTAACTTGCGAGATCTTGATTGTTTTGTGACACAGAGATTATGTGATTTTGTGCTAATCTTAGTTCATTTTGTATTTTAGAGATGCCATGAGTAGAATTTTTCTTCTGTTTCTTTTATATGTTGCAACTAATAGTAATATACATGAATTGAAAGAGTGTTATTGTCTAAATCACAAAATGTATGAGGCATTCTCCTTTCTCAGTCCTAGCCGAACCCTCTTTGCTTTTTCAGATCAACGTCTGTGATTTTCCATACTTCTGCACTGATATGACTGGTGATCAACACGATCATGATCGTGTAGAGGAATGTTTCCCTTGCGATGTGTTGTGTCTCAATATTGCTAATGTGTTCTGGGGAAGCCACAAATGTCTACCTTGGAACTAAAACTCTTGATACCGCATTCCACATGCCGGATCAAGTCACCAATAGCACATGTGAGGCCTGTACCTCCTTATCTAGACCTCAGCAACTCCAAGTGAAACTTCTGGGAAATGCAAACTTCTCGATAACTTACCTGCTCTTTTGGCCCTAGTCATCCAAGACTAATAGCTTTCTAATCTGCACAGGGGAGTGTACCGTCACAAGCCAATAAAAGGGAAGATTGCCCAATGTTGTCGAACGGTGAACGCAGGTCAGTGCTCACCCAGGTCTCATGGGAGACGTTTCCGTTAAGCCAGTATTGAATAGCTCTAGTTCCATGCTTTGTCACTATGCTCTAGGGATAGGAAACAAGAGGACATCTCTCAAGTTTCTCGAGAACCTCTCAATGCTTTTTCTCACAAAAGCGTGCCTCACGAGGCTCTCGAGGACATAAGCACGCACCTTACACCACAGTTACGTGGCACACTGAGAACGACAGGCTTTGACAGCGTGCGCAACGGGACAACAGGTTGTGTCGTGAATGGAAGTTTGGCCTTCTATTCACGGGGAAGTAAGTAGGTATGCAACATCACACTTAACCTACGAGTAAAAGTCAGTCATTTAATTTAAGCCTAATCATTTGACTGCGATGCAGTTCTTAGAGTGCATATGATAGCTACCAAGAGGAAATCATGGGCCCGTAAATATTTCAGGGATAACCCAGAAAATAAACTGCAATGCCATGTTAAAGAAGTGTATGTTCATGTTACTTTCATTACATCCTGTATTTAGATTTACGTTATTAACAATCTAACACGTTTATGACACACAAAACTTGACTCTGGTAGTCGCAGCAAGATCACGTTGCCTGATTCGTCCAGTCAACATTATTGTATGATTCAATGTTTATGTTGCTCACTGTGTATATCTGTAAAGTGAATTATTTACAATAAATGGGGGAGAGTGGGAGTATCTTCGAGCGAGTGTGAAGCGGACATCTGATTTTATGACATCTGCTCCAGAAATTCACTGAAGAAAATGGAAATTGCAACACCCAGAAGGAGTGGTGATACATTGCTGCAATTGAACATGCAGGACGAGTGTTCGGTTGTGATTCGATTATTACACTTTCAGGTCCTTCTGACCGCAAGTTTGGACAACAATCAATACAGGATGTGCCTACCACGAGCTGCAATACATTGACGAATTCCTCGAAGCATGGATCGCTTCCTGAAGAATTGCGAACCATGCTTGCTGCACTGCACGGGTATGTCGTTCCAGAGTTGTGGGTGGCTGAGGACGGTTGTCCAGTTGTCGACCCATCATGTTCCACACATGCTCAATAGGACTGTGGTCCGGGGATCTGGCGGGCCATTCTAAGTTTGTGATGTCGTGGAGAGCTTCTCTGGAGATGCGTGCAGTGTGAACCCGGACATTGTCCTTCTGAATCATCCCATTAGCAATGTTCGTTATCATAGGGACAACCACTGGATTGAGTACCATATCAACGTACTGTCGAGCAGTCATAGTGCCCTCAACAAGCACTAATTGTGATTTCACATTAAAGCCAATAGCTCCCCAGACCATACTGCTTGGTGTTGGCCCTGTGTGCCTCTCGACAATAAGATCTGGGCGGCCCCTCTCCCCGGTACGTCGGCGCACACGATTCCGGCGATCATTGCGGGCAAGACAGAAGCGCGATTCATCACTAAAGATGACCCTATGCCATTCGTCGACCCACGTCGATCTTTCTCGACACCAGGCCAGCCTTACACGTCGCTGTTGTGGGGTCAATGGAACACCTTATGCAGGGACACGGGCTCGTAAGCCAGCTGCACGCAGGCGATTACCAACTGTTTGTTGTGTAACGTGGGGTGCAACAACTGCTCGAATTCGCGCTGCTGTTCCATGGGGTTCCATCCGGGCCATCCGAATGATGCGGCGATCCTCTCTCACAGTTGTCTGTCGCACTGGGCCTGTGCCAGGTCTACGAGTGTAGGTACATTCATTTGACCACTGCTGCCATACACGTTGTACTGTAGTTGCCTGTCGGCCAACACGTGCAGCGACAGTCCTTAGCGATAATCCAGCCTCACACAGCCCAATTATCCGAGCCCTCTCAAACGGCGACGGTTATTGATAGCGTGCTCTTCTCTGACGTCGAGGCATGTTTTACGGGGAACACTTCACAGACTGCAAGTCAACTACGCCACACCAGAGTCCGTATACTGGAGTTGATTCCTCCGCGACCAATCACGTGGGGAGACTTGTAGCAACAATCCAATGGGTCTGAAACTTTAATCGGTTACATACCTACATGGCATCGTTCCATGTCTTGAAAATCAACACAAACGACTCTATGCCTTCATGGTGTTGCAATTTCCATTTTCTAAAAAGTACATACGAAGTAATTACCATTGCATATGTTCGAGAAATTTACATTTCATAATAAATATTACGTCTTTAAAATAATGTAAAAGGATGTTCCACTAATTCACAGCCCATGAAACCATTGCGAAAGTTTGATTTTTATTATTGTGTTCATTTCTAACGATCATCTAAAGTAAGTTCTATTCTATGTCATTCTTTCATGTGTTCATTTAAACTTAAATATAAGATCAAAAGAAATAATCCAAGTGTTCCAGGACAGATCGACAAAAAATGCCGTTGTTTAAAATAACTCAAATGCCGCACTTTGAACTAGAAGTTCTAACACCAACATTTTGTTGCAATTCGCAAAGGTGCTCAAGGGAATGTGGCACCATTACATTTATTTCGAGATGCTTTGAGATTCTACACATTTTAGCCATTTTTCTCTAGACTCTCGACGAAAAGAAATTCTCGTCCGTACTGTGCACAGCTTGGTAAGAACGAGGTATGTACTGGCGGGAAAGGTGCCTAATTAGCTGTGCAGTCTGCTTTTGCATGCCGAATGTTGAACTGTCTTGTGCGATATTTTAGCTGACGCCGTTGATTTAATGTATTGTATTTCTTCGGAAGTGTATTGTCTCCGTATGTTAGGTGATGGTAAGTCCTAAAACAAGGTTGTTCATAGGGAATGTAATTGCTTTTCGTGGTTTAGAAAATAGTGCAATTTCCTTTAGCTTGCGTTTCTTTCAAGCAAGTAAACGATCTTCATTGGTAAGGAAACATCAGACATTTATTAAGAAAATCAGAAGGGAGGTGATAATGGGATGAAGCTATCCACTCTGGGTAAAATGGAGCAGTGAATAATGAAAACGTACTAGATGATACAGGTAAGTGCATCATCAGACGGAATTAGGCGATCTGCAGTTTATAAATCTCATATTCGCTGTCCTGTATTGACAACAGTATACGCATTGGTGTTGAATAAGGTGGATCCAGAATCATTTCGTTTCAAGATTGCTGTATTACAAGGCGAGTCGCAAACGTCTGAGGTAAGTATTGCTTTCAATAGGCTTTAAATTTAATAAGTGTGAAGAACATGGAAGAAACTAAATTCTGCTTAAGAGATTGGTGTACTTGAGAACTTTAGCAGAGAAAGACAAGAGATCGGTCCTTTTTTTTAGATGAAACGTTTTTCCGTCCATCCTATACTGTAATGAAGTTTTGGGAGTATAATTCACTAGACTTTCTCTCTTTGGACAGTGCAGGTGATATGCAGGTAGTGAGAACTCTGCATGTTCAAATCGAAAACGAAATGTTATTACCATGATGAAATGAAGGTATATAACTTCATGACTTGAAGTTGGTACCAAACATATCAAGTGTGACAACGTGTTGTACTACACCCATCAGATTAATGAAGTACCTTCAACATCTGGCAATAAATACGAATTAAGAGAACTAGCTAATGACATATTGGAGTATTGTGAAGCAACTAATTGCTGACACAAATATGTACCAGGTACTCAGGGATAAAAAGTGCATCCACAGTGCTTTTGCAGCCGTTACAAGTGAGGAATGGAATGAGTATGAACTTGCATACAAGTTAAGAGTTGAGTACTGGATGAGGAATGTGTAGCTCGGAGAACTCAAAATACATGTTGGTAGTGACAGGAATAGCGATTCAATCTCTGAACATGATAGTTCAGTGCACAATGGTGGAGAGTTCTACTCTGCTGGCAACTTAATTGCATTGTGAGGTCACATCTGAACTGGGTATTCATTGTTTAATATGATGACTTAGAATCACTGCTTTTAGAAGTGTATTTTTACAGAAAATTTTTTTCATAGTGTTAACAGCTGGCTATGACCGTTGCGCTTCACTACATCGGTAACGTTGCGTTCACAGCATCCCCTCTCATGCTCGCCCAGCTGTCACACTAGTACTTAAATCACTTGGCTTCAACTTGTGCTATACATGGCAGGTAGCCAAATTTACATCACGAAACACACTGCTGGGGGAATACTTAGAAGATTTTCCCTTGCCTGCTAAATCCTACGTGACTGGCGAGGTGTATATCCAGTTCATCTGTCTGTAAAGGTATTTTCTCACCCTTAAACATAGTGAGGAGTAGGATTACATTGTTTGTAAGGTTCTCCTGAAACGGAAAGTCAGATGCCTTGTAATCAAACTTAGTGGAAATTCCTCCACGCAGAATAGTTCAACCACTCTGTCAGGGAGTCGGATTATTTTCCACTACCCGACACTCGGCGTAGAGTTGCTGGTAGTATGGTCTGTTCCATTACCATAGGGAGATACCCATCTCATCCTGTGCGTATAAAATGGTTATGAAATTTAAAATATTATGGTATGAAAATGAATCAAATATATCATTAGGCCTCGAAGTGATGGCATTTGGTACAGTGCGGTTTGTCTGGAAACAGTCGGAAACTGGTCACAACAAGCTGTTGGGTAGAGAAGGAGCAAGCCCACCTCAAGTAAACTCCAACTCAGGATGCCTCTGACCTAATGGCTGGGATGCCTAAAGCACTTGTAACGGCAATACGACACATATTAGGTTAAGTTCAAAAGAGAAATTTAACAATTGTTAGTTTCACAAATCGCTCACCGTTTGCTGTATTACTCTAATTTATTTCAGGATAACGCACACCATTCAACGTGAATGAGCACACTCTCTCAGTTGGACAGGGTGCTCTCACCTCACACAGAAGATGGCTGGGTTTGAATGAAGGAACGACACACGATGATCGGTCCTTGGTTCATCTCCAGAGAAATTCCACAATCGCAAATAGAGGAGCTAAGCCGGTCCCACAACCACGGAGTGTCTCCCCTTGGGTTAGAACCAGCATTGCTCCCCTACTAGGGGTCAATTACCTCTGGTATATTAGGGGTACAATTGCTATTTTGCGGATTTAGCATAAGAGAGCGAGCCTAACAACACAGTCGTCATCTTGAGGGGCCTAACTACACTTTAACAGGTAGTTGCCCTTCCCGACGCCTAAGAGAACAAGCCTGACCTCATGGAGGGGCCTAACCTTAGTTTTACGGCTAGATGCTCTTCCTGACGTAGGCAGTCGTTATCTTGGAGGGGCTTAACATTAAAGGACGTAGTTTTACAGCGAGATACCCTTCCCGAAGCTATCTTGAGTAGTAGGACAATGATGATTCTCGCTACGCTATCTTATGTAGTAGGGCAATGTAGAATCGCATTAGAGAGCACAAGTAACTACATGGAGGAGTCTAACTACACAGGACTATAGTTTCACGGCCAGATGCCCTTCCCGACGTGAATTGCACAAAATGGTTGCTATACACAGGTTCTTATGAGACTAATTCCTAGAACCTGGGTTAGAGGTTACTGTGGAAGATGGCGGTTATACATAGGCATTATAAGACTTCCCAGGGGCGCTTGCGCAAGATGGCAGCTATACATAGACTCTTACAGAGAAAGATGACGGCTATGGACGATTGCGCAAGATGGCGGTTATACATGGGCTCTTATAGAGAAAGATGCCGGTCATAGGCGATTGTAAAAGATCGCGGCTATACGTGGGCCATTATAGAGAAAGGTGACGGCCATGGGCGATTGCACAAGATGGCGGCTTTACATGGGCTCTTATAGAGAAAGATGACGGCCATAGGCGATTGCACAATATGGCGGCTATACATATGCTCTTATTGAGAGAGATGACGGCCATGCGGGATTGCACAAGATGGCGGCTATACATGGGCTCTTATAGCATCCTCCTCCTCCGACGGGACACAGCCGCCCTCCTCCTCCTCATCTCTATAGCAAAAGGCAAAATGGCACGGGACACAGCCACCCTCCTCCTCCTCTTTATCCGTATAGCAAAAGGGCAAAAGGGCACGGGAAACAGCCGCCCTCCTCCTCCTTATCCATATAGCAAAAGGGCAAAAGGGCACGGGACGCAGCCGCCCTCCTCCTCCTTATCCGTATAGCAAAAGAGCAAAAGGGCACGGGACGCAGCCGCCCTCCTCCTCCTTATCCGTATAGCAAAAGGGCAAAAGGGCAAAAGGGCACGGGGCACAGCCGCCCTCCTCCTCCTTATCCATATAGCAAAAGGCAAAATGGCACGGGACACAGCCACCCTCCTCCTCCTCCTCCTTATCCGTATAGCAAAAGGCCACGGGAAACAGCCGCCCTCCTCCTCCTTATCCGTATAGCAAAAGGGCAAAAGAGCACGGGACGCAGCCGCCCTCCTTCTCCTTATCCGTATAGCAAAAGGCCACGGGAAACAGCCGCCCTCCTCCTCCTTATCCATATAGCAAAAGAGCAAAAGGGCACGGGACGCAGCCGCCCTCCTCCTCCTCCTCCTTATCCGTATAGCAAAAGGCCACGGGAAACAGCCGCCCTCCTCCTCCTTATCCATATAGCAAAAGAGCAAAATGGCACGGGACACAGCCACCCTCCTCCTCCTCCTCCTTATCCGTATAGCAAAAGGCCACGGGAAACAGCCGCCCTCCTCCTCCTTATCCATATAGCAAAAGAGCAAAAGGGCACGGGACGCAGCCGCCCTCCTCCTCCTTATCCGTATAGCAAAAGGGCAAAAGGGCACGGGGCACAGCCGCCCTCCTTCTCCTTATCCGTATAGCAAAAGAGCAAAAGGGCACGGGACGCAGCCGCCCTCCTCCTCCTTATCCGTATAGCAAAAGGGCAAAAGGGCACGGGGCACAGCCGCTCTCCCCTTTTTCCTCCTCCTCTTCCGTATAGCAAAATTGCAAAAGGGCAATAGGGATCCTCTTCCTTGCAAAAGGGCAAAATGGTTCATCTTCCTGGCAAAAGGGCAAAAGTGTTTCTCTTCATTATCTGTTTGGCTAAAGGCTAAAAGTGCTTCCTCCTCCTAACAAAAGGGGAAAAAGGCACCTTTTTGTGGCAAAAGTGCTCCTCCTCCTTACAAAAGGGCTCCTCTTTCTAGCAAAATGGCCACTGTTCCTGGCAAAAGGCCAACTCTCCCTCCTTACATTTACTGAGGTTAGCTCAATCCCTCTTCCTACGGACAGATGCCTTCCTGCGCAAATAGAATTGAACGTCACATACTCACGTTATTAAACTCATATAGCGTTATCCTATTCTTCTCGTCGCATAAGTTTCTACCCTTTTCGATTGAGGAGGGAGCGGTAGGAGGATGATGCGGTAAGGAGAAAATATTTTATCGATTGCAATTAGCATGCAAAAATATAGAATTGAATGTAGGATAGGCAAACGCTGTATGTTACTGTCCGACAAGGCAAAAGAGGTTCGATAGAGCTACATAATGCAATTAGGAGAAATACAGAATTGACAAGCTAGTGCTGTATGTCTTCATCCAACGAGAGAAAACATGTTGACTATTAAACAGAAAAAATAACGCAAATATAATAATTACTGTGCTGTGTGTGTTTATTCGACAAGACAAGTTTAATCCTATTACAATTAGCACACACTAGAATTGATTGTAGAACAAGACAAAAAATGTTTAAAATTAGTGTTTAGAACAGAAAAACTTATAACGCAAAATATTATGAGATTTAGAATCTACGTTATAGGATTAATCTTACTGTTGATACAAACGCACTTCTATGCAATCAGCGAGCACACTTGAATTGCAAATATTGTATCTCTCTACCCGACGTACAGTTGTACATCTTCTTAATTACTGCAGATGAAATGATTCCTACATAGCAGGGGATACCTTTGTTCTAAGGAAATGGATTTTGCGGGACTCGAACACATGCAACAGACAAACAAATCTGTATAGCGATTTAGTTACCGTAACAGAATAAGAAATAATACTACTGTGGAGATAAAATGATTTTACTACTTACCAGGGGGTACCTTTGTCCTACTTCATATTGTGTTAAGAAGATAATTTATGGATTTAAACCCTGTTGTAACACTATAAAATATTTTTGGGAATGAAACTTTGTTTACAAGGGAGAGGAATAGATGTGTACTTCCTTTTAATCAAAAATCGCTTCTATTATGGAGATAAAATGAGCTGTGAGAGGGATCGGTAATGTATATTGTTAACACACCTTCATTTTAGGGACGGCTTAGTGTTTAGAACAGGAACAATTATAACGCGAAACATTATGATATTTGAACTCTGCATTATGAGATTAATCTCTCTATTGATAAAATGGCACTTCCATTTATTCAGCGTACACACACACACACACACACACACAATACATTGAATTGCAAATTTTGTATATCTCCATTCGACATACTTCTTCTTAATCACTGCAGATAAAATGTATGGATTTCGAAGTCTGATTTAGTTACAATAGAAGAAAACATGGATTCAAACCCTATTCTCTTATCGCAAATAACATAGAGAAAGAAAAAATAATTATAGGATTCGACCTTAGATCCCAGGGAGAGAGGAATTGATGTACTTCCTCATAAATCAATAATCACTACCACTATGCAGAAAAAATAGTGCAAAAATGCGATTTTCTGCAACTATATCTTCTGTCGATATTCATATTAGAATTTAAAAACATCACAACAGGCTACACTTACCATCTTCTTGTAATCCCGGGAATCGAAAACGTGATTAATTAATTGTGATACGATAACGCTGTAATCATTGACAGAAGGGCAACTCCAAGTCACCGGAACGATATAAATAGTGGAGAGATATACTTCCTCATAAAACAAGAAACACTACAATCACTAATCGAGCCCCCAGCCACACAGTAGGACGGTCTCGACACTTACAGCACATGCTTAGAACACACAATGTTTAAAATCGATCTACAAAAATACAGAATTAAACGTTACATTTCTCTTAAAACAACAATCACCACTACCACGATTAACATTACAGTTTGAACCGGAGGCTAACACATCGTCAACCCAAAAGTCTAAAATTGATTACAGCTAAGATACAACTTATATTATTTACCTGGTGCAAAAATCAGAAACTACGGAAACGCATCTTCAAGCCTGCCCGCTCCAAGCTGATAGCTACATGCAGTAGCGTGTGAATAAACGGTAAAACAATAATCACTGCCTACTATTACTCTGCATCGTAAAACTACACATGCATACACAAAAAGCATCCTGTTTTCGAAGGCGTTGACGTGTAAATTATTAGCACCGCACAGTAGAAAAGCACACAATTTCCTGAGATTAACAATACTTACATATTGAAATGGAAAAGAACAGATCTACATTTAACACACAGTACATTCAAAGTAAATATTTCCATGGAGCGAGCTGGCTGGCTCTCGTGGAATATTGTACCGAGTTAGGATTACGTGGATTTTAAATTGCCTGCCACCACATTCATAAAGTGGCAACAGTAAGGTTTAGCCTCGTCATGATGGCAGCAGTGAGGTTAGCGACGTTCTTTTGTTTAGAATACCGCACCAACGTGGTTAAAGATGGCAGCTGTTATCTTGACAGCTGTTACAAAAGCACATGGATTTTGAATTCCTGGCCACCACGTGCACAAGTTAACAGCAATGAGGTTTAGCACCGTGAATATGGTAGCAGTGAGGTTAGCGATAATATATTGTCCTTAAAATTGAGGTTAGGGTCCGCTAAGATGTGAGCTTTCAAAAAAGAACGTGGCCAAGCACGTGGCTTTGTTTACAAACAAGAGCACGTGGTCGTGATGTCACGGTCACATGGTATTCTGCGTTGGCACACGAAGTTCAAAATCGACGCCAATGTCGCTAGAACTTGTCAAAAAGCATGCAGATTTTAAATTTCGTGCGCCTACGTCGTTAAGGTGACACCTGCTATCTTACCAACTTCCTACCTATGTGCACTAATTTAACTACGTAGAGCGAGGTTTTGAAATCCACTAAATCAGAGTTCGAAATCGATACAGATTTTTTCTGTTGCATGTTTTCGAATCCCGCAAAAATCCATATCCTTATGCCAAAGATTTTTCATGGTATCCCCTGCTTAGTAGTAAAATCATTTTATCTGCAGTGATTAAGAAGAAGTACGTCGGATGGAAATATACAATATTTGCAATTCCATGTGTGTATGTGTGTGCGCGCTGATTGCATAGAAGTGCGTTTGTATCAGTACAGAGATTAATCTCATAATGCAGAGTTCAAATCTTATAATGTTTCGTGTTATAATTGTTTCTGTTCAAAATACTAAGCCGTCCCTAAAATAAAGGTAAGTTAACAATATACATTACCGATCCCTCTCACAGCTCATTTTATCTCCATAATAGTAGCGATTTTTGATTTAAGAGGAAGTACACTTCTATTCCCCTCCCTTGTAAATAAGGTTTCAATCCCAAAAATCTTTTATAGTGTTACAACAGTATTTAAATCCATAAATTTTATCCTTAACACAATATGATGTAGGACAAAGGTACCCCCTGGTAAGTACTAAAATGATTTTATCTGCACAGTAGAATGATTTTTTTATTCTGTTACGGTAACTAAATCGCTATACAGATTTGTTTCTCTGTTGCATGTGTTCGAATCCCGCAAAATCAATCTCCTTAGAACATAGGTATCCCCTGCTATGTAGTAATCATTTCATCTGCAGTAATTAAGATGATGTACAACTGTACGTCGGATAGAGATATACAACATTTGCAATTCTATGTGTGCAGGCTGACTGCATAAAAGTGCGCTTGTGTCAACACAGATTAATCCTAAAACGCAGATTTTAAATCTCATAGTATTTTGCGTTATAAGTTTTTCTGTTCTAAACACTAATTTTAAACATGTTTCGTCTTGTTCTACAATCAATTCTAGTGTGTGGTAATTGTAACTTGTCGAATAGAAACATACAGCACAGTAGCGTTAAAAGTTTTCTGTTCTCAACACTAATTCTCAATATGTTTTGCTATGTCGGATAAAGACATACAATATTAGCTTGTTCTACAATCAATTCTAGTGTGTGCTAATTGTAACAGGATTAAACTTGTCTTGTCGAATAGACACATACAACACAGTAACTATTGTGTTTGCGTTATAAGTGTTTTATGTTTAACAGTCAACATGTTTTCTCTTGCTGGATGAATACATACAGCATTAGCTTGTCAGATCTATATTTTTGCTAATTGCATTCTGTAACTCCATTGAACCTCTTTTGCCTTGTCGGATATTAACATACAACATTTACTTATTCTACATTCAGTTCTATATTTCTGCATGATAATTGCAATCGAGGAACCTCCATGGCTCAGATGGCAGCGCGTTGGCCTCTCACCGTTGGATACCATGGTTCAAATCCCGGTCACTCCATGTGATATTTGTGCTGGACAAAGCGGAGGCGGGACAGGTTTTTTTCTCCGGGTACTCCGGTTTTTCCTGTCCTCTTTCATTCCAGCAACACTCTCCATTCTCATTTCATAAGATCCATCAGGCATTAATAAATCACTTTGGGAGTGGCGACCCCATCGTACTAACAGCCTATATCTGCCTCTTGCATTCCATCCCTGACCCGGTCAATGACTGGAAAACAGCTTGTAGGTTTTCATTTCAATTGCAATCGAAAAACTATTACGTTCTCCTTACCTCATCATCTTCCAACCGCTCCCGCAACCTCGTCAATCGAAAAGGGTAAAAACGTTTGCGACGAGAACAAGATGATAACGCTACATTAGTTTAATAACGTAAGTAGGCATCTGTCCGTAGGAAGAGGGATTGAGCAAACCTCAGTAGCTGTAAGGAGGAGGAGTTGCCCTTTTGCCAGGAAGAGGAGCCCTTTTGTAGGGATCATGAGCCCTATTGCCCCTTTGCCACAAAGAGGAGACTTTTTGCCATTTTGCTACGAGGGGGAAGCCCTTTTACACTTTTGCCAAACAGATAATGTAGGGAAAAACTTTTGCCCTTTTCCCCACGAATAAGGAGCTGCCCTTTGGCCTTTTTGCCGGGAAGGGGAGCCCTCTTGCCTTTGCTGCCCCACAGATAAGGAAGAGGTGTCCTTTCTTCCCATTTTCTCTTTTGCCAGGAAGAGGAGCCTATTTGCCCTTTTCCAATTTTGCTCTACGGATGAGGAGGAGGAAAACGAGGAGGAGGGCGGCTGTGTCCTGTGCCCTTTTCTCCTCTTGCTATACGGATAAGGAGGAGGAGAAGGAGGAGAGCAGCTGTGTCCCCTGCCCTTTTGCCCGTTTGCTATACATATGAGGAAGAGGAGGAGGATGAGGAGGAGGGCGGCTGTGTCCTGTCGGAGTAGGAGGAGACTATAAGAGCCTATGTATAGCCGCTATCTTTTGCAATCGCCCATAACCGTCATCTTTCTCCACATGAACCTGTGTATAGCCACCATCTTGCGCAATCGCCCATAGCCGTCATCTTTATAAGAGTCTATGTATAGTCGCCATCTTGCGCAATCGCCCATGGCCGTCATCATTCTCCATAAAAGCCTATGTATAGTCGCCATCTTACGCAAACGCCAATGGCCGTCATCTTTCTCTATAGGAAACCGTGTGCAGCCGCCATCTTGCGCAAGTGCCTCTGGCCGTCGCATAAGAGGCTATGTATAGCCACCATCTTGCGCAAGCACCCCTGGCTGGCCACGTAAGAGCGTATGTATAGCCGCCATATTGCACAGTAACCTCTAACTCAGGTTCTAGTATTTAGTCTTATAAGAACCTGTGTATGGCCGCCATCTTGTGCAAGTCACGTTGGGAAGCGCATCTGGCCGTAAAACTATGGCCCTGCGTAGTTAGACTCCTCCATGTGATTACGTTGGCTCTCTTATGCGAATCCCCATTGCCCTACTACTTAAGATAGCGTCGCGAGAATCATCATTGTCCTACCACTCAAGATAGCGTCGGGAAAGTCATATCGCCGTAAAACTACGTCCTGTAAGGTTAAGCCCCTCCAAGATAACGACTGTTCACGTCAGAAAGCGCATCTAGCCGTACAACTAAGGTTAGGCCCCTCCATGAGGTTAGGCTTGCTCTCTTAGGCATCGGGAAGTGTAACTAGCTGTTAAAGTGTAGTTAGGCCCCTCATGATGGCGACTGTGATGTTAGGCTCGCTCTCTTATGCTAAATCCGCAAAATCGCCATTGTACCTCTACTATACTAGGGGTTATTGACCCCTAGTTGGGAACAATGCTGGTTCTAACCCGAGGGCAGACAGTCCGTGGCTTTGTGACCGCCTTAGCTCCTCTACTATCGCATACAATTAACAACTACACAGCAACTATTCAACAGTGCTGAGCAGCAGGAATTACTCACGGTAGCTGGGCTCCAGCGCTGACTCTATGACAGTTCGCAGTCCACAGAAAAGCACACACAGTACTCCGTCCCATACCCAAGAATGTCGTGACTCCAGTGAAACGACGATGGCAGCCCACAGCCGTCTTCACTTAACACAGGGACCACAACTCCCCGTGGGTCACCAGGGACGCCAACACCTCTGCCATATGTAACCCAACGCTGACTGTTCGCAGCTAGCCTCCTTTCTATAGGTCGCGTGATATGGCTAGAGACAAAACACTTCCGTATCTCGCAGAAACTCAATGGGAAACCAACCAATGAATACAATTCACAGAAAGTCCTGGCCAGCTGGGAGATCCCCGGTCATCTGACTCCTTAGGCCTTTCAGCAAGTAGTGAAAGGGACTACGACAGGGCTGGCACGTAACAATAGGTAGTGATACACTTCATTATATAATCCAGGGCCATTACTTAGGAGGCAATATGCGAGGGCAAACATCTTATCAATATTCACAAAAATTAATGAAACCAGCGCAATAATAAAACTACTTAACAGAGAACACAGGCTACTACGGAAAATCTGAGAGAAGTGGGCATTACGGAGGATGAAAAAATAATAATAATAATAATAATAATAATAATAATAATAATAATAATAATAATAATAATAATAATAATAATAATAATAATAATAATAATAATAATGTACTCCGTACCACTGCTCACATACTCCTTTGGCGTCATAAAATGGACCCAATCAGAACTTCAGCAGTTACGGACGAAAACAGCACTTTCACTCACCCGGTACCATATGCACCATCCTAAATCTGCAATCAATCGTCTTACACTCCCGAGATCAGAAGGTGGTAAAGGCTTCGTACCCATTGTCAATTTACACAGCAATTTGATATCAAGTCTAAGAGAATATTTCCACTCGAGAGCTGATACATCGTGTCTTCATCAAGCTGTTTGCAGAGCTGACATAAACTATACAACTCTCAATCCATCGTCGACGGAAATGCCTGTTTCTACCCCACCTACAAAGGAGATGAATATGGACACTTGGAAGGAAAAACCTCTTCACGGGAAATACCCCCACGAACTGGATCAGCCTCATGTCGACAAACCACCGTCGCACGCTTGGCTGACCTACTCTGGTATTTTCTCTGAAACAGAAGGATTTGTTCTGGCCATCCAAATTCACGTAATTGCTTCACGGAACCACCGTAGATTCATCACGAATGATCCAAGATTCGTCTCATACAACTGCCGCCGCTGTTCCAGAACTACAGAGACCATAAAGCACGTCATCTCCGGCTGCCCGTCCTTGACCTACACCGATTATAAGCACCGACATGATCAGGTAGCTAAAATCATTTACCAGAAACTTTCTGTAAAATGTGGATTTCTTCAGTCATCAACTGCATATTGGAAATATACACCTCCACCCGTTCTCGAAAACTCTTCATACAAACTACTATGGTACCAAGAAGGCATAACCGATGTCACGCTCTGCAACAATAGGCCAGATATTGTTCTAGTCGATAAAAAAAATAGCCACAAGGATATTAAAATCCACAGAACTGGCAATAGAAATACAATGCCTGTGGAAACTAGAATCAGCCACGACAGTTCCAACAGTAATATCATGTACCGGTGTTATTCCAGAAGGGTTGCACAGCTCTCTGGCCGCATTAAACCTGCATCATCACACATACGTCGAACTACAGAAAGAGCACCTGCCACATTCTGAGAAAGTTTCTAGGAACAACTTTTCCTCTGACTTACGCCAAACAGCATGACGTTCCAGGCCGCAGTTCCAGTAATACTGAAGAACAGATTCCCAAACGGGGAGATAAGGAGTTGTTTAGCGACATCATCTGTGCATATTTCTTGCATCTAAGTTATATATTTAAAGCAAGATGTCCTGACTGACTGATAATCAACGCACAGCAAAACCTACTGGAGATAATTGCATGAAAATTTGAGGACATGTTCCTACCGTGGCCTAGATGCGCACTAAGAAAGGATTTTTAAAAATTCCTCTTTTAAAGGGTGAAAAGGGTTGAAAGGTGATTTTACTTTTTTGTTGATTTTCTCCATTTCTGTGAAAAATATTGTAGGTACTTATATTCATTCACATATTTATTTCCATAAATCATAAATACTATTTTAAAAGAAATTTTTAAAATTTCGATTTCAAAGGGGTGAAAAGGGGTGATGTGTGGTTTTACATTTGTGTTCAAAATATCCGTTTTTTAACAATATTCTACATATATATTCATGCAGTCTTCCAAATCGTCTCAATAGTACAGCAAAAATCTTGCATTTCTTGAAAAGTCAACGGAAATATATGTATTTTCAAGATTTTCCAGATGAAATGCTTGCCTTGCGCGCATGAACCTTTGGCTTTTGCCAATTAAAAGTGGCAGCGGCACTTTCTCCAACACATAAGTGTACGTGCCGATTCACTCCGCTTCCGTGTATTTTAAGACGGTAATGAACCAAATCCTTAAAGAAAAGAAAATACAAATAACAGTATATAGGCCTACATATACGAATGTTTGTGGGTAAATTCGTGAGAGGTTGTATTACGTTGTGCTGATAGCGCAACGGTTAAGTCAACGGAGTGCAGACTGCATAAATGCAGGTTCGAATCTGCCTGTGGGCAGCCTCAGGAATATTGTTTTTTCAATGAGATTTATTACGGTTTTATATTTTGTTAGTGAGTTATGCAGCCGCTTACAGTTTAAATGAATTGTTTCATCCATACAACTGGTAGAAAAGGCTAGGCGAAAGCAGTACCAGTTCGGCACGAGCATGCGTCATTAACAAAGCTGTCTATGGTTCGAAGATATGTCGCTCATATTGACGAAGGAGAGACCGGAGGCAACTTGCATAATATTGTCGACCAGTAATGAAGTGAGTGCCATAGAACTCTTGAGCAATAAGGGTTTGAACCTTGGCAGTCCTTGCTAACAACTACTACTCCTCAGAAGAGTACAAACATTTCATACCAGAGGATACAACGTACTGGTGTGTGATATTTCAAGGAGACAGATAACAGACTGCAGCGCGATTTTAAAAGAATACTGCACACAGCATAATGGCAGTAACTTATCTCAACATTAATGGTGAAGTGTTGCCACATAACATTGTTTCTATTGTAGGTGGCGGTGCGTGTCTATTTACATCTCTTTCTTACATTTTATATTCTACTCAGTTACGGTTTGATGAAGTTCTTGAAGCTATTGTTTCGTAAGTTGTTTCCATTTTGTCCGAAAATCATCTTGCTAATAACTATTCCTCTTCATAATAGTGCCAACTTATCGTGTCAGAAGATTCAACTTGTGGTGGAACATGTGAGTTGACGGCAGGTGGCAAAATATTTCCATTCCGCTTTGAAGTTTATCGTGATATAAAGTTATACTGGATATTTAGTGATGAAGCTAATCCCGTAAAAAGATTGCGATTTACTGGTAATCTCTCTAACGGACATTTTGAAGTACCGTACTGTATGTGAATGTCTGTGCGAAGAAACAAGTGCTTCATTTGTTGTTACAAAAGTTTCTTAAAAACGTCGTACTCGATACTCAAACGGTACGAGAAAAATACAATTTAAAAAAGAAGCAGCCACATTTTTACAAAAAAAATCCTTCCGCACGTACGGTACCATTGCTGGAAGTAAATACCAAAATAAAAATCCCGAAGTCCATAGAGCAGCAGTGGACACGTAAGAGAAGAATAATCTCAAGGTTCATAGAGCAGCGGCAGTCACGTACCAGAAGAATAACCCCAAGGTTCACAGAGCAGCGGCACTGACATACCAGAAAAATAATCCCGAGTTTCATAGAGCAGCGGCAGCTACACACCAGCAAAATAATCGCTTATATCACAGGACAATTCAAATGCGATATGAGCAACATCACCCAGGGGTCCGAAAAGAAAGACGACTGCGTCCATGTAAAATTAAGTTTCGTTCCGGGATGTCTTACGATCCTGAAATGAATTACGAAGATAACAGCTTGAGAACCATTGGTACAACCTTCCATAAATGCCAATTCTGCAATGCTCTCAAGTGGAAAGATGAAACCCCAGGCATGTGTTGCGATTCTGGCAAGGTTTTGCTGCCACCACTCTAATCTCCACCTGAACCATTGTACAGTTACTAATGGGTGCCCATCCAGATCATGGTAATTTTTTTGATCGAATTAGAAAACATATCAGCTGTTTTCAAATGACATCTTTTGGTGCTAAGCAAGTCATCCAACCCGGCTTTACGCCTACTTTCAAAGTACAAGGTCAAATTTAGTATTCCATAGGCAGTCTATTGCCAAATGCTCATCAAGATCCTGGATTTTTGCAGGTTTACTTTAATGAGACGGCTAATGAATTAAATCAGGGCCTCTCAGGGTGCATGCGCCTGGTGTATGCACTGTGCACGGTGCAAAAGACGACTTCGCTTCGATGACCAGAGTGCAGACCCCCACTCCTCAATTTGGAGCAATAGCGCTTTCTCTCTCTTTCCCCACGCCTGTCTCGCTCGCTCCCCCTGTCTCCCTCTTCCCTACTTGCTCCGTAGCGCTCCAAATCCGAGCCGAGTTGAGCCGAGCTTAGCCGAGTAGCCCAGAGACGAGGCGTTGGTGCGAGCCGAGCCGAGCGGGACCGATGCACAGTGTACGGAGCTCTTGCGCCTCGATTTGCACGCGTGAGATTTTGGGCGTTTGAGAGTCCCTGAATTAAATGAAGCATTGCTTACATATTTTGATGCAGAAGAAATAGAGACTAAATCGGTCGACACGGTATTACAAACGGACGATGCTCTCAGTTATCCAGTAGAATTCCTAAATACTCTTAATCCTCCGCCAACGGCCGTAGCCGTGTTGAAACACCGGATCCCGTGAGATCTCCGAAGTTAAGCTACATCGGGCGTGATCGAGAAGTGGATGGGTTGCCACGCGCTGTTGGTGGGGGTAAGGGAATGGAGGAGCGGAAAGGAACCGACCACCCTACCGCACGTAAACTCCGGCTCAGGACACCTCTGCGGAGGTTCGGACTTGCCTTCGGGCAGAACAAACCTTACCTTACCTTAATCCTCCAGGATTCCCATCTCACAAACTTCGTTTGAAAGTAGGAGCACCTGTAATGTTGTTACGTAACCTCAAACCACCTAAGTTGTGCAATGGCACTAGATTACGTGGGACGGGGTTAAAAAATAACAGAAGCTACAGTTATTACAAGAGAATTTCATTTAACAGCAAACTTGGAACACGCGTGAAACTTTCCAATTCCGACCGAAGCCGGGACGGGAAAACACATCATTTACGTTCATGTCTTACATTTCGTACAAAAGTCGATGAGCGCGTAAGGTTGGTTCAGTGGACTTCAAAAGAAAATGGGAAATAAAATAATATAATGGGACATAACTCAACTATGACGCGAGCGAAGTCGCGGGCAAAGCGCTAGTAAATGTATATATTGTAATTATTTCTGTTAATATATGTCCCTATAGTTTCATACTCAAGAGTGTGACCCCTTGCATGGACCGAGTCAGCCCATTATGTTCCGAGCCTTCCTAAATTGATATAATAATGTTATTGGCTTTACGTCCCACTAACTACTTTTACGGATTTGGGATTTGCCGAGGTCCGGGAATTTAGTCCCCAGGATTTCTTTTACGTGCTATTAAATCTACTGACAAGGGGCTTATGTATTTGAGCACGTTAAAATACCACCGAACTGAGCCAAGTTAGAACCAGCCAAGTTGGTGTCAGAAGGCCAGCGCCTCAACCGTCTGAACCACTCAGCTCGGTGAGGATGAAATCAATGACGGGTTGTTTCAGAAGTATGACGAAAAGCTATCAGGGTTTTAGGCGGAGACAGCACCCAGAAGACAGACAGGCCCTTTACCACAGGAGTGGAAGAAAGCGCTGCTCGACGGGCTCAGGAAAAACTGGCAGGATGTCAAAGAGGGAAGACGAACGACACAGACACTGAAAATGAGATTGGTTAGTTTTCATAATGTTCATAAATAAACAGAAAAAGAACTTGATTCATAAACACATATTTCGAAAGAATGTCTTATGAACAGAGCTATCAAAAGTTATCACAAATAAACAGAAAATATCGAACGTGCTTCACAAATACATTTTCTGAATGAAAGTCCTATTATTGTAGGAATATTGTTTGTAACGTTAATACGGAACTTGATAACCTTAGGAACTATTGTGCAGCTGGTGTGCATTTGAACGCTACCTGTTGGCGTGACTATTTACTAAAGTTGGTGGCGCACCTGGTGGCCGCTATTCATAATTGCGACAATGTGGCAAATGATCTGATACAAACAAAATACTAATGACCCATGTAGTCTGGAGTAAGATGGAGTCGACAGCAGGCGGATATTCGTGTTCCTGGCGAAAGACGCTGTTCAGAGGATTGGATTATGTTCCTGGCTAAATATATCAGTTGGTTTCAGGCTAGAAAAACACTTTTCATCGGCGCTAGGCGTCAAAATGTTTTATTCCATTTTGATTTAACTTTGGGCAATTATGTTTTCTTATGCCCTTGTAACAGTTTGATTTCATTATGTATAATCAGCTTAACTAAGTAAGTGCTGATTCCGGAACCTTAAACTTAATGATCTAATATTGTTATTGGCATGCTTTAAATAAAGATTTTATGAATAGAAGTTTCCTGTATCGGTTTTATAAGCAGATAAAATAGCTATAGTTCGATCTCATGATTATAAAATTGGGAATCCTTAATAACCGTTCGGACCAAATTTTTCTTCTGTTAACATAATTTCTAATCTGATTCTTGCATAAAGTTTATTCAAGGTCTATCGAAGTTTCTTATATGCGAGGATGGGACTAATAATATACCGTCACATTATTTTCTACTGATGTAAACGAAGCCTCAAAATTGTTATTTCGCCACACATTATTACAAAACCTTCGTAAATTTGACTACTCCAATTTATAATTGTTATATTTTCTACGGAACAGCTTATATTTGGCAAGAATTTCGTTATTAAGAGTTCCTATAGTGTCGTGAACTTAACATGAATCAAAATACGTAGATATTAAACAATTTTATGTGATTATTTATTAAATATAGAAAACTTGGCGCACAAAAATATTAAATGAACACGTTTTATAGAAAGAAATTTTTATAATTTTATAACACAACATATTAAAATAAACCCTTAAATTATGAATGTAGGTTATTTACATCACAAAGAAACCAAAACTACCAAGAAAATAAATTAAATAAGTATAAATGTAAAAAAGGCATGACGAAACATTATACTTATAAGTTCACACTATCACTAACCGTTCGTGAATATGACGACACCCACCCAATTATTACAAGAATGAGCAAAGATATCAACAATCGCACATGCCACAGTCAATAACTGCTCGAAAAAATCAGCTACACAAAATAGCGGCACGCACGCACGCGCGGAAGGCATTAAACTATACCGTTCTGCTACCTACTGTCGTAAAATTTACGAAGGGTTAGTGTTCTAGGGTTAAAACTAGTTTACAGTACGTTATAGTATGCCTTGTCTATTGTTCAGGTTTGTTGCCTTATAATGGCATTTATTTTGTTAATGAATACTTTTTTGCCCTTTCTCTTGTTTATAAAAAATAATGAAAGACAACTGATGTGCTGATCATTACCACATGACTATAACATACATTCTTCACGCTTGTCACTTCGTGGTTGTGTCCTAAATAGTAATTGATTTGATGCTAGTTTATCTATTTATTAATTGTCACCTCAATACGTTAATCGTAAAAGTTGAGATTTAATTATTTCCTGATCTGGCCTTGCATTGTTGGATGCGCTTGAGAACGGTTGGCTGTTGAGAGAGCTCTTGCATTATTGTAGTGATAAAGTAGTATAAATCTATTGAAATAGCTTAATATTTTGTATTTGTGATTCATTTAGTGCTATTTATATAGTGGTGTTTAGTGCTTGTTGGTAGTGATATTTATTTAAATTTTATAACAAGTAATTCAGTTGGTCTTCAGTAATTTACGTTTTCTAGGTTAAGTAGGCTAGCTAGGTGTACCTTGTTTCGAATTTAGGTTTAGTAAATACTTTAGGTAATAATATTCACTTTTAGGTAATAATATTAACTTTTAAAATATTTGTGAATATCTGTAGGTTCGTTGGTATAATACTTACAAAGGCAGCTTATCATAAGGAATAGTACCGTAACTTCCGCCGAAATTCCTCCGGTATTTCGTATAGATATCCGTCCGAACTATCGCGAAGGTAATAATTTACTACATTTAAAAAAGACAATATGCCTGTCTTCCATTTAAAAAGTAGTTAAAGAGATTACACGGTAGTAGTTAACAGTCGTTGTACTGTTATTGATTATTGTCGCTCCTCATATTCAAATATTGCATTGTTGGCTACAGTCGTGAACAAAGGCAGTAGTGTAGTCAAGTAAATATAAATATAAATCAGCTGGCCTTGTATTCAAATCATTTGTACTTCTGAGTAGGTTAAAGTATCCGTAATTTATACTTCACTCCCTCGATCTTTCAGTATTTATGAGCGGTTAGCTAATAATAATAAAGTTCATATATCCAAGTAGGCCTAATTGCAGTTGGAGTCCCTGGAGTAGTAGGAGTAGTTTTGATAGAAATATTTGAGAAATTATTGTAGACAACCTCGTATTTTTCAGTAGGCCTAATTAAGGACACTTTTACTCTCAGTCACGTGGAGTAGGGAAAATAATAGTAATCCACCAGCTGTAATAATCACGTAACCACATTTCAGTAGAATTGTGGTGAAGATAAGGTATAATATATTAGATAATATCTTGCCAGTTATATTCGTGTTTTTCTTCGTATACGGCAATCCTTTCGATACTTAAGAATTTAACCAAACGTAGTGTAGTGTAGTGTAGATACATTGTAGTATAGGTACAGTACATTTAGATAGTGCCGTATCTTGCCTGCTATATTCGTGTGTTATCTTTCGTGTGTATCTATTAGACCGTAATACTAATAATAATTTGTCTAAGCATTTAGCTTTGTTGGTAATCTGTGAGTACAGTAGTTCTTGCAAAGTTCATATCTGTTTGTGCTTAGTAGTGACATACGGTACCGGTATCGAAATTAGGATACGTCTGAAAATAGTTTAAAAATTACTGTAGTGTACTGTACAGTAGTATACGAGTAATATCCTATTAGAATTTAGTGTGCTTATTTTATTATTGTAAAATATTTGTGTAGTACTAGTGTAGTAGAAGTATCCGTAGAAACTTTTATTAAAAATTCTGTTGTTGTTATTAGGATAGGCTTAATTGCAGTTTGGAATTGTGTAGTTCTTGTGTATTATTTTCGATATTCAGTAATTAACAGCAGTTTTTATCCCGTTACAGGTTGTAGGATAAAAAATAGAGTAGTATTGTAGTGTAGTCGTAGATTAATTACCCTATTGTTGTGTGATCTTTGAGTACTATCCCAGACAATATATCCCTCCGTTCATTTATTTTTGTAAATAAGTTATTTTATTTTTAATTTCATTTTTTCCGTAAAGAATGGCTAAGGAGCGCGAGTATACGAACTGTGGGTGTGGCGAGGCAATGACGGGTATGAGGGAGGAGTTGTAAAGTTTGAGGGAGATAATTAGGATTCTCACAGAAGACAGGAAGGAATATAGGACTCCCTCAAACAATGTACAGGTTACAGTAGGTGTACAAGAAGGAGGGGAAGGAGAGGGGGAGTTGTAGAAGACAGGTGATCTAATGTTCTAAGGGGAAGGAGATTGAAGGCTAAGGGCTCTATTCAGAATCAGAATTCAGGACAGGTGTCTGTGCGAAATCGATACGAGTCACTCCAGGTAGAACAACAGAGGGAAGGTGACGGACAGGGAACTGTTGGTGAGATGTGTGGAAGTAGGAGGAAGGGAAAAGGTAGGAAAGGGAAATGTAGAGTAGAGGATATGAAAAGACAGGTGGAACAGGGTCACGGGAAGGAGAGAAGGGAGGAGGAAGTAGCTTCTGCAGCTATCAGGAAAGATAGGGCTGACCAGGAGGGGAGTGGATCAAATGAGGTGGGTAGGGTTGAGGCTCTGGTCATGGGGGATTCCATCGTTAGACACGTGGGGAAAGTGTGTGGAGGAAAGGGAACCAGGGTAGAATGTTATCCAGGAATTAGGTTGAGGCAGATGTTGAAGAAAGTAGAAGAGAGGGAGGAGGGGAAGGAGAAAGTGGTAGTGTTTCATGTTGGCACCAACAACGTAAGGCAAGCTGATATAAGTACCATCATAGTTGGAGATGTGTGGGATCTGGTAAATGCAGCACGGGTGAAGTTTAAGAAAGCGGAGATGTTATTAGTGGAATACTGTGTAGGAGGGATACTGACTGGAGGGTGATTGGGGATTTAAATGAGACTATGGAGTGGGTATGTGGGAAACTGGGAATGAAATTTCTAGATCCTAATGGGTGGGTAGGAGATAGGGATCTGCGCTCAGATGGCCTTCATTTAAACCGCAGTGGTACGTATAAGTTAGGAAATTTGTTTGGAAGGGTAATAGGGAGGTACATTCAGGTAAACAGGGTGGCCTAGGGAGCGGTTGTAAGGGAACACGGAACTGGAAATCAAGTAGGGATGACATAAAATAGTTAGTGTTGAACTGTAGAAGTATTGTAAAGAAAGGAATAGAATTAAGAAATTTAATATATATATATATTTACCAGATATTGTAATAGGAGTTGAATCATGGCTGAGAAATGATATAATGGATGCAGAAATTTTCTCGCGGCACTGGAGTGTGTATCGTAGAGATAGGATAGGAATGGTGGGGGGGGGAGTGTTCATTCTGGTGAAACAAGAATTTGTAAGCTACGAAAAAGATAAAGATGAGACACATGAAATTCTAGGTTTAAGGCTCATTTCTAAAGATAACAGGCAACTTGATATATTTGGAGTGTACAGATCGGGAAAGGGTAGCACTGACGCGGATTTGGAACTATTTGATAGGATAGTTAGCTGTGTTGGAAATGACATGGAAAGAAATGTGATTGTAGCGGGAGATCTGAATTTGCCAGATGTCAATTGGGAAGGAAATGCGAACGACAGGAAGCATGACCAACAAATGGCAAATAAGTTAATATGGGAAGGACAGCTGACTCAGAAAGTGATGGAACCAACCAGAGGGAAAAATATCTTGGATGTGGTGCTGATAAAACTAGATGAGCTCTATAGGGAAACTGAAGTAATAGATGGTATTAGTGAACATGAAGCTGTTTTTTGGTAGTTAAAATAAATGTGATAGAAAGGAAGGTATTAAAAGTAGGACTATTAGGCAGTACCATATGGCTGATAAAGCAGGCATGAGGAAGTTTCTGAAAAGTAATTATGATCGGTGGCAACCGGTAAATAATAATGTAAACAGACTCTGGGATGGGTTACAGAAATAGTTGAGGAATGCGAAAACAGGTTTGTACCTTTTAGGGTGGTAAGGAATGGCAAAGACCCACCTTATTATAATAGAGAAATAACGAGACTAAGAAGGAGGTGCAGACTGGAAAGAAATAGAGTTAGAAATGGCTGTGGAAGTAAGGAGAAATTGAAGGAACGTACTAGAAAATTGAATCTAGCAAAGAAGGCAGCTAAGGATAACATGATGGCAAGCATAATTGGCAGTCATACAAATGTTATTGAAAAATGGAAGGGTATGTATAGGTACTTTAAGGCAGAAACAGGTTCCAAGAAGGACATTCCAGGAATAATTAATGAACAAGGGGAGGGTGTATGTGAGGATCTTCAAAAGGCAGAAGTATTCAGTCAGCAGTATGTAAAGATTGTTGGTTACAAGGACAATGTCGAGATAGAGGAGGAGACTAAGGCCAAAGAAGTAATAAAATTTACATATGATAACAATGATATTTAAAATAAGATGCGAAAGTTGAAAACTAGAAAAGCAGCTGGAATTGATCAGATTTCTGGGGATCTACTAAAGACAATGGGTTGGTATATTGTACCATATCTGAAGTACTTATTTGATTATTGTTTGGTCGGAGGAGCTATACCAGATGAATGGAGAGTTGCTATTGTAGCCCCTGTGTATAAAGGAAAGGGTGATAGACATAAAGCTGAAAATTACAGGCCAGTCGGTTTGACATGCATTGTATGTAAACTTTGGGAAGGCATTCTTTCTGATTATATTAAACATGTTTGTGAAATTAATAACTGGTTCGATAGAAGGCAGTTCGGTTTTAGGAAAGGTTATTCCACTGAAGCTCAACTTGTAGGATTCCAGCAAGATATAGCAGATATCTTGGATTCAGGATGTCAAATGGACTGTATCGCGATTGACCTGTCTAAAGCGTTTGATAGGGTAGATCATGGGAGACTACTGGCAGAAATGAGTGCAATTGGACTAGACAAAAGAGTGACTGAATGGGTTGCTATATTTCTAGAAAATAGATCTCAGAGAGTTAGAGTAGGTGAAGCTTTGTCTGACCCTGTAATAGTTGAGAGGGTAGTTCCTCAGGGCAGTGTTATCGGACCTTTATGTTTTCTTATATATATAAATGATATGAGTAAAGGAGTGGAATCGGAGGTAAGGCTTTTTGCGGGTGATGTTATTCTCTATAGAGTGATAAATAAGTTACAAGATTGTGAGCAACTGCAACGTGACCTCGAAAATGTTGTGAGATGGACAGCAGGCAATGGTATGTTAATAAACGGAGTTTCACAAATAGGAAAAGTCCCCTCAGTTTTAATTACTGCGTTGATGGGGTAAAAGTTCCTTTTGGGGATCATTGTAAGTATCTAGGTGTTAATATAAGGAAAGATCTGCATTGGGGTAATCACATAAATGGGATTGTAAATAAAGGGTACAGATCTCTGCACATGGTTATGAGGGTGTTTAATGGTTGTAGTAAGGATGTGAAGGAGAGTGCATATAAGTCTCTGGTAAGACCCCAACTAGAGTATGGTTCCAGTGTATGGGACCCTCACCAGGATTACCTAATTCAAGAACTGGAAATAATCCAAAGAAAAGCAGCTCGATTTGTTCTGGGTGATTTCCGACAAAAGAGTAGCGTTACAAAAATGCTGCAAAGTTTGAGTTGAGAAGAATTGAGAGAAAGGAGAGGAGCTGCTCGACTAAGTGTTATGTTCCGAGCTGTCAGCGGAGAGATGGCGTGGAATGACGTTAGTAGACGAATAAGTCTGAGTGGCGTTTATAAAAGTAGGAAAGATGACAATATGAAGATAAAATTGGAATTCAAGAGGACAAACTGGGGCAAATATTCATTTATAGGAAGGGGAGTTAGGGATTGGAATAACTAACCAAGGGAGACGTTCAATAAATTTCCAATTTCTTTGAAATCATTTAGGATTAGGCTAGAAAAGCAACAGGTAGGGAATCTGCCACCTGGGCGACTGCCCTAAATGCAGATCAGTATTGATTGATTGATTGATTGATTGATTGATTGATTGATTGATTGATTGATTGATTGATTGATTGATTGATTGATTGATTGATTGATTGATTGATTGATTGATTGATCAAACAGTTGTAATTTGGGGATTCCAGAATTTGAGCTCTAACCCATTTGGCAGTAATCAGTTTCCTTCAAGATTTATTAAATAATGAATTATTGGTTGTAAGTACTTAGTATATTTAAGTTAAATAATCGAGGTACCTCATTTAAACGTTATACATCAAATTAATAGAAAATTTTACCATGCAAATATTCTCATTTCGCTTCATAAATGTTATCTGTTATTTATATAAATAAAATTGTAGGGGTCCGCTGTCTGAAATTTCGTTTGTTTTGCCTATTTTTAGATATTTATCCGTTTTATGTCAACTCAATACCGAATCGGTGTTTTTTATTTTTCGTGTCTATTTGTCCGTTTGTCTGTTTGCTGTCTGTTTGTACCACCATCACGGTGAAACGCCTGGATAGATCTTAAACAAACGTCATATTTGGTATATACACATCCCGCGGAAGGTCTTGATATGCGTATCATTTTAAAATCTTTGAATAGACTGGGTGTCTATAGGAAAACCCAAACAGTTTTCCCCCATTTTCTGTTATACTACTGTCTTCCTGTAAACGTCGTGGTCTGTATGTGAAACATCTCTTCATTATAAACAACTTATAGTATGTTCATAATTGACCTTGCTCTTCAAATGACGGAGAAAATTACTAATTTCTGCGGTTATCATGCTCTGCATTGAGTGACCGACAGACCGACAACGAACCTACAGGTTACCATGGCAACTTCTCTGACTGCTTGCCAGCAAGGAAGTAGCGTATTGCCATTTTCGTCATCATTCCTGTAAATTCGTGGTTGTCCCTTGCGTAGAAAGCAAGAGAGACGTCAATCGGCCATTTTGCGGGATATTGGTAGAATATCATTGGAGGTTATAACCGTCATCGAATAGCTTAAGTAATAACACCATTAGTCATCTTCTCATGTGTTTACCTAAGAATCCCTGCGCCTAAATTTCCCATCTGTTACCGCTTTCTGATATCCTTAACTCATATCAGCATAATTTATTGAGCAGCATCTGATTTTCCAATACATTCACTTGGTGTTTACATATTATTGTCCTATCCGACTGTCCTCAATTATTGACCTATTTTCTATTAATTTCAACTTTCTTAACTGTATTATTTTCTTCCATACATATGCGAATGCTAATCGCGAAGCCTGGACACTCTTTCTTTGAGAAAATATTCTAAGCTATGTAAATGTATAAATTTTGGCGCCGGAAAATATCGGAATAGGGATGAAATTTTAACGACGGTGCAGACCTTCGTTTCGGGATAATTGGTGGCTAAGCGGTAAGTCATCTCACAAAACAGAAAGCACAATCTTTTGCATTCTGGTGAGATCTACAACTTTGGTCGTATTTCTATCCCTTATACGTTAAATAGAGATGTATTTCTCGATTTCAAGTTAATTTTGTACTTCTTACACGATTATGTTCTCGCTTCGCACACTTATAGATACATAATATAGTGACGACATTCAGCTCGCATGTTGACATGACCAGTTGCCATATGATAGCCAAATTTTGTGATTCTAGCTGTCACATGAGTGATAAAACTGTACAAAATGTTACTCAATTCAATGACTCTAACTCAATCTAACCCATAAATATAGGTGATACGAGAAGATGTCGTAGGGCCAACCATGTAAACACTTAATGAGACGTCTGATGGTGAGGTCCGTTTGTAGATATGTCGTACAGTTTCAAAGCAGCGACTCTCGAAATAAAGGTCTGCACTTCTGGACGTGTCCATGCTTATCTATATAAATAAAGTTGTAGGCGGTCCGCTGTCTGTAATTTCATTTGTTTTGCCAAATTTTCAGATATTTATCCGTTTTAGGTCAACTCAATACCGATCCGGTGATTTTTATTTTTCGTGTCCGTTTATATGTCTGTTTGTTTGTCTGTTCCATCATCACGGCGAAACGGCTGGATGGATCTCGACCAAGCCTCATATTTAGTGTATACACATCCGGAGGAAGGTTTTGATATGCACATCATTTTTAAAATCTTTGAATAGACTGGGTGTTTATAGGAAAAAACGAACGGTTATCCCCCATTTTCTCTTACACTACTGTCTTTCTGTAGACGTTGTGGACAATACATTATCATGCCTACAATAAGATTAGATGAAAGTTGCTGATGAATCAGAGAATTTAGCTTGATTGTGGAGCAAAGTGCGTTGTTGCAGTGCGAATGAACGTAGCGCAGCGCTGCATTTAAATTCTAACGAATAAGACGAGACTTACGTCAAGCAACAAGGAGTAACAATGGTTCAAAATATTGCAGATAGCTCTAAAACAAAAGAGAACACAACAAAAAAATAATTATTGAGAAAATAAAATAAAATAGATGCATAAGTAAAAGAAAACAGTGCTGAAACCTTCAGCTCCAAACGTGAATGCGTAGCGACTACAAGCCACAAGTATCTGCGCGAATGTGACTACAAAAGTATGAGAGATTTTAATCGTTAAATTTTGAAAAAATAAGGCCCATTAGCAAAATTGCTTGAACAGGTGTAAACTATTTTTAATGAAGGAAAAATCCTCAACATTTGAACATTTTTCTAGAAAAATGAAGACGAAATGGAACTGGGTGTGGAGTTGGAAGGAATCGGCTGTTTGCCTGCAAGTAAAATAGGAAACTGCAGTAAAGTATTTTCAGGACAGCCGATAGCTCTCTAATATCTCAAAACATTCCTATACGCTTTATTTGATCTTTTGTGAGGCAACCTGGACGAGGTACTTGTCCTCCTTCCCAGTTTATCCTTGACCCAAAGTCTCACGATCCAGGACACTGCTCTTGAAGCGGTAGATGTGGGATCCTTCGCTGAGTCCGAGGAATAAACCAACCCTGTGGGGTAAACTGATTAAGAAAGAAAGAATTTGTCACCGAGTGAAAAAAAATCGCTGTTTTTATGCATCTGCTCCTACTCGAAGGCCTATCCGACTCGTTGGCTGAATGGTCAGCATACTGGTTTTCGGTTCAGAGGGTCCCGGGCTCGATTCCCGGCCGGGTCGAGATTTTAACCTTCATTGGTTAATTCCAGTGACTCGGGGCTGGGTGTTTGTGCTCTCCCCAACATCCCTGCAACTCACACACTACACCTAACACTATCCTCCACCACAATATAATGCAGTAGTCTACATATGGCAGATGCCGCCCACCTTCATCGGAGGGTCTGCCTTACAAGGGTTGCACCAGGCTAGAAATAGCCACACTAAATTATTCTTATAATATAACATAATATAATATGCTATAATTGTCGGGTGAGTTGGCTGTATGGTTAGGGGCGCGCAGCTGTGAGCTTGCATCCGGAAGATAGTGGGTTCGAACCCCACTGTTGGCAGCCCTAAAGATGGCTGTACCTTAATGAAGGCCACGGAAGATTCCTTCCTTCTCGTAGGCCTCTCCTATCGCAGCGAAGCCATAAGACTTATCTGAGTTTATGTGCGGCGTAAAGCAAATAATATATATACTATAATTGAGCAATCAAAGGCATTTATGATGACAGTTGGGGTACGGAGAGCGAAATGAGTTCTTTGTTCAAGGAGTTATCGGAATTAGACAAAGCTGTTTGTTATTCCTACTTTTAATGGATAAACTACTGGAAAGTAAAAAGTGACAGGGAGGGATTCAGTAAGCAGTTTGGCAGACTCTGCTGAAGCCCGGGATCTAGAAACTTCGCGTTGGTTGCTCTAACACTGAGATATGGTGGCCTAGTAGTAATTTGAAAATAGATGCAGTGAGTATCCAGAAACCTTAGAGAATTTTTGAATCTGAAGTTGGTGATACAAATCTGGAACAGGTAGATCACTTCAGCTATTTAGGATGTGTATTCTCCCAGGATGGTAGCACAGTAAGTGTGATTGGTACAGCAAAGCTAATGCAGTGAGTATCCAGAAACCTAAGAGAATGTAATCTGAAGTTGGTGATACAAATCTGGAACAGGTAGATCACTTCAGCTATTTAGGATGTGTATTCTCCCAGGATGGTAGCACAGTAAGTGTGAAGCTCGCAGTGTGTGTTTTATTTATTTTACAATTTGCTTTACGACACAGATAAGTCTTATGACGACGGGACAGCAGAGGGAAGGAATCGCCCCTGCGTTTGCCTGGTATCAAAATGTGAAACCACGGAAAACCAGCTTCAGGGCTGCCGACAGTGGTGTTGACAGGTGTGTGACTCTAACCGCGCAGCCAGAGTGTTCTGTAAGAAAGAAGTCTATCTGTGTACCAGTCTGTTTGCTGTTAGAAATAGCTGCTACAAACACGTGGGAACAATGGCAGGAAGGTACTAAGACTGAGTTACGAATGAACACGATAAATGAAGCGGTACACGTGAACCGGCTTCTGTGGAGAGGTCATGTGAAGCGAGCGGAGGAATCGACCTTAAATTACGATAAAATCTTCTAAAGATTCAAAATTGATCCCATTACGGACACGCGAAATAATACAAGTCGGTCAAAAATTTGCCCCCTTCATGCCGGGCTCAGCTCGCCGGAGAGCGAGGGTCTCAGTGGTGGACCCTTCGCTATCGGCTGTGCAGAAAATTTTAAAGGCAGGGATAGATGAAGGACTAGCGACAAATGAAAGGAGACTAAAATAGGTTTACACATTTATTAAAACTGACACTCCTTTAAAGAAACAATTAAATTCACAAAATCTGGGTTTGATTCTTGAAAACATCTTCTCCTCGTGCTATCATTCATGAGGGATCTCGCTCAAATAAATTTTCAATGATTGTTCTTTCTGTAATAACAAATATAGGAATCATTAATTTACTGTAAAATTGATTGAAGAAAAAAAAATAATATCTCATATCGTTCTCCTATAATGGTAATCAAATCGTTTAAATTAAAATATTCTGTGCTTATTTTCCAAGAAATTGATTATTTCCTCTTCCTTATTTAAATTATTGAAAATTATTTAATTCATTAATTTATGGTTAGCACGTCTTCCTTAGACTGTCCCTTTTATAATTACTTCATTTTCATAATTATTAATTGATTAAACTTCTTGTAATAAAGTTTTACTTGAACTTATATCATCCTAACTTTTGCTCAATTTTATGCAGAAAGTGACTGTACAATAACTAATAATTAAATCTCGTGACATCAGTCCACGGACGTTGCCTTCTCTTATTCACTTTAACTTAGTAAATTAGGCCCTAATCAACCTTAAATTACGATAAAATCTTCTAAAGATTCAAAATTGATCCAATTACGGACACGCGAAATAATACAAGTCGGTCAAAAATTTGACGCACATAATGGATGATATCATCACAAAATCGTACAAGAAATATTCAAAAAAACACAGAATAGGATCAAATCTCACATCACACATTCACACAGGGGTACACGGCATTATTATAATATTATTTACACGAACACTAACCCATTATTATTAAATTTAGGATTTATTGCAAATTAGGGAAATCATTCTCTAGATGACACTATCACACACATCCCAGGTATCAATTCAGAATGTGATAGAATTAAGGTTATCACTTATACAAAGAAATTAACTATACAACGATGTTCAAGGAATATTTTAAACAGAAATCATCCCAATTAAGCGAGTAGAATAACTATAACACAGGTCAAAATATTAGAATACGCGCTTACGGTACATGAGTTGCGGTATTTATTTTTATTCATCATAATGTCGTAGCTCTCAATTATTCTGCACAGAAGCTCGAAGAAATCATGTCCAGTGACACATCTCTTCCCAAATTTGACTCTAATGGGTGCATAAATTATTACTCAAAATATAATGCCCATCTGCAAGTCATACTCAAATTAATAGCGCAGAAAACATACATATAATTTGTCGATACTCCGTCCGGAGAATTTGCCATGTCCCAGGCTTACTTTACATAAAGTGAGCACACGATAATACTTTCCAAGAATAACTAACATTAAACCCATGACCTTATTAAATAATTTTAGCCCGTAATTAGCTTTAATTATTTTTACTCATTATTATTATTATTATATTCCTGACCGTGCATAATCTCATTCGCAAAGTTGTCGTGTGAAGTTATTCGGATGACCCTAAACAAACTCGAACCCACAAACATGTCGTACAATCGTAAAATGAAATTCTACATTAAGAAAAACACTGGAACACTGTCCTAATTTGTCTCAATTAATTTTCCAAATTATTTCAAACTACTCAAAATTAACGCGGGGTTCATTTATTTTTATCTCTCCTGCCTTCTAAATTCTTAGGACAGTTAAGGTCTCTCTCGATGACACACACTCATTTCTAACTAATAGAATAAATGCACACTCATTCCAAATCACTAACTACCTCTCACCAAAGAAAGAAGAATGAAAAGTCAAACTACTGCAAAACTAATAGAAATCTAAATGAATAAGGCAAGGCTGCGCTTACAAACGTTTTACAAAGATAGAAAGAAATTGAATTCTTAAAGAATACTCATGTGACTGGTGTGAACTGGATTCTGGCTGATGACCTAGCACGTGGTCACATCACCTTCCATCGAACGAAGTCTCGCCCATGTCCGATGCCTTACATATTTAGTGACTCATGGAGGAGCTGACGATATACAGGAACTTGCAGTATTCTTCGCGGAACTGGATAACCATCTTGCAGTAAACTCGAACTAAGGACCTTTCTTCTTCCAAGTTCTTGTAGAAAGCTGAAACTAACAAAAGTCTTAGAAATAGCCCAGGATTCACTCACGATGCTTTATAATTTGGATGAAGACACTTATCTTAGGACAACCCTAAATAAATCGTAGTGAATTTTTCGAGTGTCTGAATTGCTGTTTATACAGTCCTCGATGCCTTCTCTAATGTAAAGTCTTCCGATGAAGCAAACGACGTCCAGTCTCTTCCGTTGCTGCAGTCAGAGTAATGCTCAAATTCAGCGTTCAGAAGTATAAAACCCTCTACAAAATTTTCCTCTGGAATTACCATTAATTTCCTATCTTAAGACATAGGTGTGTCTCTTAATTACATCTAATTGGTGGATTTGTTGAATTCCTGTGAAGATTGTCACTTTTATTGGCTGCTCCAGTTTTACGTCACTTGACTTTCCATTTATTGATCGATTGAGATCAGGCTGCTCGCCGGGTCACGTGGTACGCACACATGTGTCTGAAGGCCACATAACAGGAATTCCACCCTGCTTCCTCGTTCTCTGTGTAGGTCGGGAAAAACCGGTTCGTGAAGTGACTGGCTCGCACTAGCACGAAATACAGAATCTCACCCTCTTGCCGATTAAAATAATGACCCAACACGCTGATGAAATAAATCATTTTCTTTTTAATAAATTATTACCACTTTTGAAGGGGACATATTTCTCCCTTGGTTAAATAATGATTTGATCTGAAGATGGAATCATTATTACAGGAAATCTCCAATTAACATGTTCCCTGAAAATTTAGGTGGTAATCATGTGTCACCTCAATTTAGGGTTCTGTTCCAGCACGAAGCCTCGCGTTGTCTGCCTCGAGTGCAGCACCAAGCCGTCGAAGTTGATCCATTACCTTCTCTTGCAATTCACGGCATTCTTCACAAATCTCATCTTGTAAATTTGCTTGGGTCGAAACATGGTGGTAGGTTGGATCTTCATCTATATCTCGCGGTGTTTCTTCTTCTATTATGAGATTGATATGACGACCATCTACAGGTTTAGAAGAATAATAACTTTTTAAATTCTGGGCGTTATGAATACCTTCATAATTTTTATCTAGACTCTGGATTCTGTACGCGTTATTCCCATAAACTTTTATAATTTTATAAGGACCTATAAAAAGTGCTGCAAATTTGGCGTAATATTTGCTGGTTGTTTCTGACGTAGCTGGCTTTTTCAAAAGAACATATTCATTGAGTCTGAGGGTTCGGTGAAACTTTTTATCCTTCACTCTGCGTTGTCTCCGCTCAGCTTGTTCGCGCAATGAAGTGGCGGCTTTCCGAATGTTTTCTTCCAGCGTAGGCTTCAGATTATCGGGGCATTGGACAATATCGTCCCAAGCTCGATGCGGTTGTCGGTCGAAGTGAAGAGTAACAGGAATCTGTGACGTAGCCTCGTGTACTGTATTGTTCAAACATTCCATCATAATGGGTAGAACATCGATCCAAAGCCAGTGTGCATTTCCACAAAATATTCTGCAAAATTTAGATAATTCTTGCATCACTCTCTCTGCCGGGTTACTAGATGGATGTCGGATCGAGTTTAATATGTGTTTAATCCCAAGCTGTTCCATGGCTTCACGAAATTCTGCAGATGTGAACTGCGATCCGTGGTCAGTGAGAAGTGCTTTAGGCTTGCCCATATGCGGAATTAAATTACGGGTGTGTTGCATCGTCGCCCTCTTCTATAATATTATCCAGAGCCTGATTTACCTCTTCTGTGGCCTCCTGGTCTTCGGATTCCCACGGTGTCGAGGCGTTATTAATGAGAAACACACTCTGATCATTGATATCGGCTGGATTAACTATAGCCGTTTCCAATGTCTCATCCAATCGAAAAAGAATCTGGTTGGAATTCAAATCAATATTGGCATGGTAAGATGTCAAAAAGTCAACTCCTAGAATGATGTTAAATTTTATATTTGACATAGCCAAGAATACGTTCTGAAATTTTGTATTTCCAATTTCAACATCCAACAGTGTCTGTAGTTTGCATGCCACAGTCTTATCCGGGATAATTCCTTTTATTTTAATGTGAGATACTGGTATAATCGGGATATCATGTCTGTCCTTTAAATCATTTAGGAAAGAAGTTGAAATGACACTAATTGTAGATCCAGTATCCACTAAACATTTTACTTTTACGCCACATATTCTAGCCGAAATTATAGGTAGTGTTTTTAGGTAGTTCGTGTTCGACTCCAGATTTTCTTCGAGTAGGTCATCTGATCTTGTCATCCAGGAATCAATTTGAACAATAATCCACTCTTGCGTTTCACTATTACTATAAGGGTTAGTGTCGAGACTATCTCCTACTAATTCAGGGGTTTTTTTTTTGATGGCACCTTGATTGTACCCATCATCTTCCGAATATCCCTTATCTTCCTTTTGTTTTGCTCTTTGGTACTCCAAACTCTCCGCTCCAACAATATCAGGGTTGACGTCCTGCTCATGTATAGCCCGATGCCATTTCTTACGTTCTTGACTGGACTGCTGGAGTTCACGCAAATACTTCTCTCTCTCTTCCTCTCTCCAGTTTCTCTTCCGTCTCTCAGGTCTTCTATTCTCTGGTTCTCTTCTCCATCTGTCCCTATTGTTTTCATATGGTCTTCTTCGGACATTACGTTTGGAATAATTCCATTCTTCATCATCTCGGCGTCCTGGTCTCGGAGATCGGTCTCTGGGTTGTCTTCCTTCGATATTTCTACCCCAATTTCTCCCTTGGTTAGCAATGTTCCTTTCTTCAGGTTTGGCAACATTGGCTTGGAAAACTTGTTGTTCTTGGCCGGAATTTCGCCTCTGTGGTTCTCTAGATGTCATGTCGAGCTGTCGTAATATGGCTTCAGCTTGAATTGCGGTTTGTACATTTGAGGCAATCATAATTCGTTGCGTCTCTGCTGGAAGTTGCCTGGTAATAACCTTTATTAATTCAGCTTCCGATGGCGGTGTGTCTAGCTCTCGTAGCTTACGTAGCTGACTGGAGAAAATTTCCGAAAATCGTGTTGGCGTGGATAAGGCATACCTCTTAGCATACAACTCTGTCTTGAGATTATGTTGAATGTCTGTGTTCCAATATTTTTCTAGGAAAGCCCTCTTAAATCCTTCGAAATTGTCGAATGAATATCGGAACGCTGTGAACCATGTCAATACAGAATTCTCCAAATATCTTTCCGTTACTCGCAGTTGGCGCTCTTCTGGTATTTTGTTATCCCCAAAATATTCCTGTAGTTCATTAATAAAACTCCTGGGAGTTACCCCTTTTACGTTATTAAATTTTTTTGGATGGTCTTCCTGCATTCGAATTATATTTACTATTTGCGTTTGACCTGACGTATTAAGCTGACTTACTCCTCCGCTATTATATCCTTGAGCTGGATTGGTGACATTTACACTGTTATGGACATTCATTTGGTCGTCCTGCTTCGGAGTTGAAGATAAGATTTCTCCGGATACCTTCTTCTCTAAATTACTTTGCCTCTCTAACAATGTGTTGGTTACAATATTATGACTTTCGCCTTGCAATTTAAGTAATTGTAATTCTTTAGTGAGTTCCTGAATTCCATTCTGTAGTTCTTGTTTATAAGATTCCGAACTAGCTTTGACCTCTCCTATTTCTTTATCTATTGAGGTTTTCATAGTTTGCAAACTCTGTTGTGTCTCCTCAATCGTTTCGTAAAAATATTCAAGTCGCTCTGAGTTGGTGGTTTGGGCTACTTTTATTTCAGCAATAACGCCCTTTTCTACCTGTTTCACGGTTTCGAAAATTTGCGTGAATTTCCTAGACCATGCTGTTTTGGTTGCTGTTAAGTCCTGTGCATTCTCATCGATTTTCTCCTCAATCGCTTGAAATTTATCTTGCACCTCATCCTTATACTTGCCTAATCCTTGCAATATCCCAGTTTGTACTTTAGCTAGTCTTTCACTGAATTCATTAGACATAGCTGACATGGCATTGTCTATTCCGACCTGGATTTCTCCCTTTAAATTTGAAAAATTTTGTTTCACAGATACCAATTCACTTTGAACTGAAGCTAACTTCCCATTAAATAATTTAACGTCCATGTGTAGCTTTTCGATATTTTCCTCTGTCTTGCTTTGAATTTCCTCAATAGTGTCTCTGAGTTCCCGCTTTAACCGGTTCTGATTTTCGGTAAGTTCATCCTTAAGTTCCCGTTTTATTAACTCACTATTTTCACTAAGTTTTTGTTCTAATAGCTCATTATTTTCACTAAGTTTATGCTCTAAATTTTCACTAAGTTTTTGTTCTAAATTTTCACTAAGTTTTTGTTCTAATAGTTCATTATTTTCACTAAGTTTATGCTCTAAATTTTCACTAAGTTTTTGTTCTAATGACATGCTATTTTCACTGAGTTTTTCCTCTAATTTAGTTTGATTCTCATTCATTTCCCGTTTTAAATTATTATGTAAGTCTGTCACTACTCCGTCTAGGAGTCTACGTAAATCCTCCATTGTTACAGTACTCACTTTTCTTTGAAATAAACGGCAATTCAGACATGGGAGGACTAAGTTCGATGGCCACATACCAGAATCCAATTCATCAGCCACAAGTGGATTGATGTCACAGCCTTCAGAGAAGATTGACGTCGCAAAATACAATCCTACAGCCTAAGTCCAAATTATGCGGAAAATAGCCGCTATAAAAATTTTTGACAACTATCATCCAGATTTTGTTTATAATTAAACAACAAGGCCCTTCCTAAACTTAACCTGAGTGTAGTTCGCCACAAAATTTTGGGCTAATAAATGTCTCAAAAATAACCTGGAAAAAAATTTATTTGTCGCCGCATCTTGTTTTTGTCCATATTCTGGACTACAAGATCGAGTCCTTTTATTGGTACAGCCAATAAATCGGGCCTAACCACGTTGGCCGCCAAATCTATACCTGCCCCCTTCATGCCGGGCTCAGCTCGCCGGAGAGCGAGGGTCTCAGTGGTGGACCGTTCGCTATCGGCTGTGCAGAAAATTTTAAAGGCAGGGATAGATGAAGGACTAGCGACAAATGAAAGGAGACTAAAATAGGTTTACACATTTATTAAAACTGACACTCCTTTAAAGAAACAATTAAATTCACAAAATCTGGGTTTGATTCTTGAAAACATCTTCTCCTCGTGCTATCATTCATGAGGGATCTCGCTCAAATAAATTTTCAATGATTGTTCTTTCTGTAATAACAAATATAGGAATCATTAATTTACTGTAAAATTGATTGAAGAAAAAAAAAATATCTCATATCGTTCTCCTATAATGGTAATCAAATCGTTTAAATTAAAATATTCTGTGCTTATTTTCCAAGAAATTGATTATTTCCTCTTCCTTATTTAAATTATTGAAAATTATTTAATTCATTAATTTATGGTTAGCACGTCTTCCTTAGACTTTCCCTTTTATAATTACTTCATTTTCATAATTATTAATTGATTAAACTTCTTGTAATAAAGTTTTACTTGAACTTATATCATCCTAACTTTTGCTCAATTTTATGCAGAAAGTGACTGTACAATAACTAATAATTAAATCTCGTGACATCAGTCCACGGACGTTGCCTTCTCTTATTCACTTTAACTTAGTAAATTAGGCCCTAATCAACCTTAAATTACGATAAAATCTTCTAAAGATTCAAAATTGATCCAATTACGGACACGCGAAATAATACAAGTCGGTCAAAAAATGACGCACATAATGGATGATATCATCACAAAATCGTACAAGAAATATTCAAAAAAAACACAGAATAGGATCAAATCTCACATCACACATTCACACAGGGGTACACGGCATTATTATAATATTATTTACACGAACACTAACCCATTATTATTAAATTTAGGATTTATTGCAAATTAGGGAAATCATTCTCTAGATGACACTATCACACACATCCCAGGTATCAATTCAGAATGTGATAGAATTAAGGTTATCACTTATACAAAGAAATTAACTATACAACGATGTTCAAGGAATATTTTAAACAGAAATCATCCCAATTAAGCGAGTAGAATAACTATAACACAGGTCAAAATATTAGAATACGCGCTTACGGTACATGAGTTGCGGTATTTATTTTTATTCATCATAATGTCGTAGCTCTCAATTATTCTGCACAGAAGCTCGAAGAAATCATGTCCAGTGACACATCTCTTCCCAAATTTGACTCTAATGGGTGCATAAATTATTACTCAAAATATAATGCCCATCTGCAAGTCATACTCAAATTAATAGCGCAGAAAACATACATATAATTTGTCGATACTCCGTCCGGAGAATTTGCCATGTCCCAGGCTTACTTTACATAAAGTGAGCACACGATAATACTTTCCAAGAATAACTAACATTAAACCCATGACCTTATTAAATAATTTTAGCCCGTAATTAGCTTTAATTATTTTTACTCATTATTATTATTATTATATTCCTGACCGTGCATAATCTCATTCGCAAAGTTGTCGTGTGAAGTTATTCGGATGACCCTAAACAAACTCGAACCCACAAACATGTCGTACAATCGTAAAATGAAATTCTACATTAAGAAAAACACTAGAACACTGTCCTAATTTGTCTCAATTAATTTTCCAAATTATTTCAAACTACTCAAAATTAACGCGGTGTTCATTTATTTTTATCTCTCCTGCCTTCTAAATTCTTAGGACAGTTAAGGTCTCTCTCGATGACACACACTCATTTCTAACTAATAGAATAAATACACACTCATTCCAAATCACTAACTACCTCTCACCAAAGAAAGAAGAATGAAAAGTCAAACTACTGCAAAACTAATAGAAATCTAAATGAATAAGGCAAGGCTGCGCTTACAAACGTTTTACAAAGATAGAAAGAAATTGAATTCTTAAAGAATACTCATGTGACTGGTGTGAACTGGATTCTGGCTGATGACCTAGCACGTGGTCACATCACCTTCCATCGAACGAAGTCTCGCCCATGTCCGATGCCTTACATGTTTAGTGACTCATGGAGGAGCTGACGATATACAGGAACTTGCAGTATTCTTCGCGGAACTGGATAACCATCTTGCAGTAAACTCGAACTAAGGACCTTTCTTCTTCCAAGTTCTTGTAGAAAGCTGAAACTAACAAAAGTCTTAGAAATAGCCCAGGATTCACTCACGATGCTTTATAATTTGGATGAAGACACTTATCTTAGGACAACCCTAAATAAATCGTAGTGAATTTTTCGAGTGTCTGAATTGCTGTTTATACAGTCCTCGATGCCTTCTCTAATGTAAAGTCTTCCGATGAAGCAAACGACGTCCAGTCTCTTCCGTTGCTGCAGTCAGAGTAATGCTCAAATTCAGCGTTCAGAAGTATAAAACCCTCTACAAAATTTTCCTCTGGAATTACCATTAATTTCCTATCTTAAGACATAGGTGTGTCTCTTAATTACATCTAATTGGTGGATTTGTTGAATTCCTGTGAAGATTGTCACTTTTATTGGCTGCTCCAGTTTTACGTCACTTGACTTTCCATTTATTGATCGATTGAGATCAGGCTGCTCGCCGGGTCACGTGGTACGCACACATGTGTCTGAAGGCCACATAACAGGAATTCCACCCTGCTTCCTCGTTCTCTGTGTAGGTCGGGAAAAACCGGTTCGCGAAGTGACTGGCTCGCACTAGCACGAAATACAGAATCTCACCCTCTTGCCGATTAAAATAATGACCCAACACGCTGATGAAATAAATCATTTTCTTTTTAATAAATTATTACCACTTTTGAAGGGGACAGTAGGTTGTCTAGGAGAATAATGAAGTAGTTGTGGAAGGTAAGTGACGTAGAGGGAAACACAGAAGACGATGGTCAGAATCAGTTTTAAGGATAAGAATATGGAAATAAACGAGGTCTGAGGGATTGTTGAATATAGATTATTCTTGAGGCGTTTAGTAACTTCACAAGTCTTGCAGACGGAACGCTGAAAGGCATAAGAGTGTATAGTATAGATGTTCTTCCTCGAGGTAGTCATAGTGTTCATTTGCTCTGACGGCTGGACGTTACACTCGCGTCAAGAGGTCGAGGGACTCGCATCAAGTATTTCCGCCGCGCAGCTGGTGTTATAATTATTATGACCATATTTCCAGCTTTACTACACATTTGCGGAAAACTCACAGATATTTGCATCATCTAACAATTTATTTTCCCAGAAGATAAATTAAAATTTATTTTACTAGCATCAACAATTCAAAGCTGGATTCTAGTTTTCCTGTGATGTGTGAAAGGAAGTTCCGCTCTATGCATGCGTCTTCTCACTCAACACACTGTCACCCTCATCCAATAGCTTCCACTGTTGTTCTATTGTTATCTGCGTGACTTTCAATTTTAACCCTAGGAATATCAACCCTATTTTTAATGTCATTGTATACCAACGGGAGTGCACTTTGTGACGAGCACTTAAAGTCAAGTTCCTGTGAATCTCTGATGTTTATTATTGGAGATATTTACCAACTTATTTCACATTCCTTACAATCAACTAAAGAAATATATTTCAACTTGGTAACATTATCAGCTCTCAACCCCATAAATAAACAGCTGACTGAGCTATTGTTAAAGTGCAAATATTTTCAATGTTCTACATTCAGTTTGATGAATCATTTCTACGCGTCTGGCAGATAACAGTTTTGAAACTGGGTTTATCTGTGTATCTCTTGCATGATGGTAATCCAGCTCGCTTTTTTTAATACATATATATATATATATTCTCAGTTCCTTCTTCGTTTTCACTAACAGTAATATCAATGTCGTCATCTTCAGACGAATTAGCTATCTCGGAGAGTATTCCAGCATCCATCCATCAGGTGCAATGCTCTTGGAGTACACACAGAACTATCCAGTTAGTAATGTCTAGTAGCAGTCAAGAAAGAAACTATTTCAGTTTTACTGTGAGTGGCCAACAACGCTATAAATCCTGCCAATACTAATTAAGTGAAGGGGTTACTTCTTGCTCACTCATGTTTGAATGACTGCGCCGCCTTCAGACGGCAAAAATGAGCAAACCAAATACATCATTCGGAGTTGGTAACAATGAATACATTTTACAGCCTTTTAATATCAAATGTCAAAAGAAACAGAGCAATCAATATTAGGTGGTGGGCACAATGTACCCCCCGTTAGTATTCCTGGGGTTAACTATAAGAAGGAACCACGAGTCCAAACCTCACCGCTGCCAATGAGAAGTAAATAATATACAGTAAGATAAAATAAACCCAGAAGAACAGAAAAAGTACAATTTCAACAATAGTATTGAATATTTTTGTTATTGGCTTTACGTACCACTAACTACTCTACTTGTACAGTTTTCGAAGACGCCAAGGTGCCGGAAGTTAGTCCCGCAAGAGCACATTTACCTGCTCGTAAATCTACCAGCTTGGGGATGACGTATTTGAACACCTTCAAATACCACCTGACTGAGCTAGGATCGCACCTGCCAAATTACGGTCAGAAAAAGTCCACGTAAAATGTATATCAGTACTAGGAGAACCATATAACTAAGTCAAGAGTGTGAATTTAAATCGGTAGTTGGGATCCAAAACAGAGAGATGTTAATCCGTCTAAGGACATCCCTCATGGTCCTGTGATTTACACTATAAAAGGCCTTCTGATGACCAACTCCTGTGCTCCCTCTACCATCCAACGCATATTATTAATGATATCTATCCTAAAACGAGCTCGAGGTTTAGACAATTAAAGTTCTAATCTTCGTTGCATAATCTTTAACAACATCTTACTAGCATGTGATATTAGAACAAGCGTACTGTAGTTTGTGCAGTCCAACAGATCGCCTTTTTTGGTATAGGAACGTAGATGATGGATCGTTTCCAGCCAGTGGGTATTGTTCCATTTTTCCAATCTGCTGACATTATACTCTTAAAGCTTTGACCGAACCCTCTAGTGTAGCTTTATTTTGATATTAGAGTGTCTCCTTAGTAACTACATTTTGTATGTGTCTTGACACAGATGATGTACTATACTGTCTGAAACTACCTATGATACCCATAAAACACCTTTTAAGGGGGAACATACGTAAAAATGAGTAAAAATAGCCAATTTTTATTTGCTCATAATATACCTTAACATGTCAGGATTTTAATAAAAAATATTACAGGTCAATGCCATCTGTAAATATGAGAAAAATGAGTATCTGTAACTGCTTGTATACTGCCACGTCCAACTCTGTAGGACGAGTTTTTTCATTACTCTTACGGAGAATTTCCACGTGTTTGTCTTTCTTCCATGGAGACCTGTCATCAATAAAGCTGTGGAAAAGTATGGCCGCCGCATTCTTCAGGTTCCTTTGTTGACAGCGTATTTATCTATATGTGTTGCTGTGGTTTCATATCCGATTTACCAATTGCTAATTTTGTTAGTTGTATGTTATTCAAAGTAAGAGTATGCCTTGAGGTGAACGTAGAGTTTTGAAGAAAGTAAAAAAAAAGGACAGTTCTTCTCGGTTTACGAAAAAGAAATCGAATGTATCAGGGCAAGGCACAGAACAGGATACCAGTATCCGCAGTACTTCGTTCAAGATATCCAGTGCTGCTGAGACGAATATTGATTGAGGCATTCCGTTCGATGAATACAAGACGGAAGATAAATCCTCAAGTGGGTTTAGGTTCATAGATTTGAGGATTCTCCTAGAAGTTATTCGTTCAGCTTGTACATGTGCTAACTGTTGTGCGCGAGATTTGAAGTTATATGATGACGAAGAGAGGGTTGGTGTAGTCTGTACGTTATATTTGTATTGTGACAGCTGTCAGTTTTATATTGCTTCTAGAACGTCTGAAGTGAATAACTGGACTTATGAAGCAACCTGAGATTGTGCTATGGAATGAGATGTTCAGGTATTGGAAGGGAAGATACCAGCTTGTTTTGTGGAATTATGAACATGCCACCCCCAGCTGCATGGTAGACTCATACAAAAAGAAGTAATGTGAGGATAATCTGACATCATCAGTGCAGGAAGCTGTGAACCTAAACAGTGATTTGGAAACAACTGAATCAGATGTTCCCGTTACTGGCTTGTGTGTGTCTTGCGCTGACACCTGGATGAAGCGTGGGCAAAAGACGTGAGTGAACGATTCGGAGATGACTGGAGCAAGGTATTATAAAATTATAATTGATTACTTATAATAATACCAGTCAATGAACCTGAATTATGATACGATATTCTGAAGTAAGAAAATTCCAAATTTAACACAAATGAATGAAATTCCCCTTGCAAGAAACTTATTCATTTAATTTTCATATACTGATGTGTGTTTGGTATTAGATATGTTTTTAATTTTCCAGGCATGTTTTTCCGACGAACCATTGTTTGCAATAACAGGCGAAAGTAGTGAGTACGTGAGGAGAAGCACTGATGAAGAGTTCTTGCCCCAAGCATCCCATCCAGGTTATGGTCTGGAGTGTTACGTCAGTTCGTGGTATAGGACGTCTGTATATTGTAGAGGGTATGATGAACCAGCCTCAATACAAAACAGTACTTGAGAGAAGATTATTGACGCAAACGAGAGAGTGGATTCCCAATGGTGACTTTGTATTCATACACGATGTTGCTCCTTGCCATAAAGCGAAGTCTGTGACGAAGCTTTTGAGTGGAAACAAAGTAAAAGCACTTTCTTGGCCTGCAGTAGTCCAGATGTAAACCCCATTGAGAATCTCTGGGCCATTGTGAAATGAAAACTGAAGAAAAACAGCATTACAACAAAGATAAATATCATAGAGACACTTATTAATAAATGGCACTATGATAAGCAAATCAAAGATTCCTGCAAAAAAAATGTAGAAAGCATGCCATATCGCACTGAATCTGCCATATAATCAAAGAGAATGCATACCAAATACTAAATATGTGATTAATTTCAATTGGAAGAAAAATATCAATGAATAAAAGTGATTTTATACAAAATTTTCAAATTTTTCTAATAATTTTCACACCGCTGTAAAATCAACAATGCTAAGGTATTTCCTATAATCGATATCTCGATACAAAGAGCAATGCATAGAGATTATAAATACGACGAGAATGCAAGCGAACCCTTTAACAAACAAAGATGTAGGAACGAGGTAGGATCGGCATATAATCGTACACCTGCTATTGAATTTCGTGATGTTATTGTGCAAATTATTGCAGTAATGTTCAATTTTCTAGTCATCTGAGTTCGCCAAAGCTATTTCTTTTTAGCAATATTGAGCAGTATAGCGTGACATTCCCTGAACATCACTTTTTAGTCACTCTTCAAGCTTACCCTTCTCTCAATGAACAAAAACTGAAAACAGAATCGCAAGTTCTATATTCAAGACCAGGTCTGCGAGTGGCTGCCGGTGCTAAAACGTTGTTAAGGCTTCTTCATTCGGAATAACTTTCTGGTAATGCGTCAATGCTGTGAATAAAACCGTCACCATACACATGCCAACTGTTGAAAGTTAACGTCGTTCTTCAACTCAAAATGGGGTTGACATTTTTCTGAGAAACACTGTGAGAAGATGGCTCTGTTCAGCCTTGGGAAACATCCCGGAGTTTAATAAGAAAGAAACAGAGCAGTACACAAGAGCTAAAGAGAGAAGACTAGAACTTTTATACAAACAATAAATCATCAGGTGTGGTTATCATAACTATCTGCATGTTAATTACATTGTAATATTCCTTAATTAGTTAGCTTAGTTCAGTTCCGCTCTTTTTGGGTAGCGTTCTATCAAATGACAACCTAGCAAAACATGAGGTGAACAATCGAATCAATAAGGCAACGCAATTTTTCCACCAGGTAAGACACATGCTGTGGGATGAGCAAATACCTATGAAAACAAAAATGACGTTGTACAAGTCCTATTATACACCAATTCTTACATGCAGTCTCGAAACCACAACACTGACCAATAGAGATAATTACAAACTCCAGGCAGCTGAAATGAAACTTCTACGCACTGTGATCCATTAAACCAGGAAAGACAAGGTTAGGAATGAGAAAATCCGAGAAGAAGTAGGAATAGATGATTTTCTCCTCAATAAGATTCAGATATCAAGACTGAAGTGGTTTGACCACATGAAGAGGATGCCAGTTAACAGAACTGCAAGGAAGGAATTTGACAGAAAAGTAAGGAAGACGACCAGTGGGAAGGCCACGAAGGAAATGGATAGATTCAGTTAAGAACGATGTATTGCTGAGAGGTCATGATTGCAACAAGTTGGTGGAGGAGGTATGATACAAGGCACATGGTACATATACCTCACCCGGGAAACTGGAGATGGTTTAGGATGTTGATGATGATGATGAGTTCATATCCGCTCTCGAAAGCATTTTCTTCGTGCGGATGAAAGAATTCCGAATGATGTAGATCTCTTTTTTTTTTCACTGCTTACGTCAGCCAGAAAGGCTAGGATATATAGATCAAGGTCAGGAACCACGCTTTGTAGTGGGATTGCTGCCTGGGAGACTGGTTACCTCGGATCGAGTAGGGGTATTTCAGTCGCCCTGACAAAGAATACTGCGATGTATTCGAAACGTCAGCAAACTGTATGTAATGTACAAAAAACGACAACACGGTTCAACCCGGAAAGTAAACCAGCTTAAACGTGTTCAGGCTATACTCTTTAATTTCTGTAATAGTGTAGGGGATCTATTTCCTCTTAAAATCAGAGATGAGCACTAAAATATGCCAAACTCCTTGGCTCAACATATTTATGAACTGTCTAATAAAGTTAATAAATTAATGTCAGGGTCTGCGGGTAGAAATGGGGACTATGCTGTCCCATTAAAAGTCAGTACGGAAGAGGATCGTCTTCTCAAGGTTGTTCCAAATGTGGGCCATTCACACACCAGGCTAAGAACTGTAACTTGTCAAATAGTATATCTTCTTGTCCTACTTCTGGTTTTACCTTTGCTAACCACAGCAATAGAAAATGACTAGGGTGCTCGGCTGAGTCCGCGCCACTATCTGCACCTCAAGGCCCAGCCCAGTTTAAATCGGAAATCATATCTTCTAAAGAGGGAAGAACGCCTAAGACCATCTTTGAAGGTCCAAAAGAGTGCCTCAAGATTGCCTCCGAAACTTCAGATTTTGTTCCGTTTCTTAAAATTTAAATAGGCAATGAACATGTTACTGCCCTCTTAGATTCCGGAAGTGTTCACTCTATTGTTTCGGAAGAATGGTATTCAAAATTAAAGCTTAGTTGTAAATTTCCTGAATAAGTTTCTCCTTCTGTAAGATGTGTTTTCGCTAACTCTTGCCCACTAGAAATTTTAAGATTTACTCAGGTGAAACTTCGTATTTCTAAATTTACATCTAATTTTATGTTATTTGTCGGTAAAAATCTGTCATAGCCTATGTCATATTCCGGTATCGTGCTCGATTTTCAAAGTAACTCCTGCACATTCAAATTTAGGATTAATTTCCATATACCTCATTTAAAATGTAATTCTGTATCATCATCTGTTATTTCGTCTACCGGGAGTGAGATGTCGTTAGACGTTAGCCATCTACCTGAGGAACAGGCTAATTGCATTCGTAAATTATGTCAGTCATTTTCGGACGTTTTTCCGAAAATCTTGGTGTGACTGACTTACTTGAATACAAAATCGAGTTTCCGGATTCGGTCCGTCTAAGATTTCCTCTGTACAGGCTATCTCCACCTGAAACAAAGTCCCTCAAGGAAATCATTGACCAAATGCTGAGGTATGGTATCATTCGACCCTCCAAGTAGGCGTATTCTTCACCCATTTTTCTGGTTCAGAAACCTCAAGGCGGCTTGATTAGAGGGCATTAAATCGTAAGATAATTCTATAATCAGCACCCCTTCCCGACTTGCATTCGTGTCTTTCTTGGTTTCGTAAGGCTATGTTCTTCACCATCTTAGATCTTAACCAAGCCTAAAACCAGATACCTCTGGTGGAAGAATCGAAATATCTGACTGCTATCGCTAGTGAATTGAACCTGCATGAATACAACCGGGTGCCTTTCTGGCTCCCTACGGACGTGACTGTTCTTATATTTTCAAACGTAAGGCCATGTTCTTCACCATATTAGATCTTAACCAAACCTATAACCAGATACCTCTGGTGGAAGAATCGAAATATCTGACTGGTTTCGCTAGTGAATGGAACTTGTATGAATACAACGGGATGCCTTTCAGGCTCCCTGGGGACGTGGCGGTTTTTAATAGGCTGCTAGTTAGTATCTTCTCCAATATTAAATTTAATTATCTGTACCATTATCTGGATGATGTTGTTTTCTCCGAGACCTTTGAAGAACACTTCGCTCGTCTAGAGAAAGCTCTAAACACTTGTGTAAAGCTGGATTGACGATCAAGTTGTCAAAGGTACCTTTTGCTAAACCATCCATGTCCTTCTTGGGCCATACTGTGTCACCTACTGGAGTTTCGGTCGATCATTTCAGAACTCACGTAATCCGTAGATTCGAGCCTCCTAAAAATGCTAAAGGTGTTGCCAGATTCATCAGCATGGTTAATTCCTAATCGTTGCTAGTAGGAAGGAACCCCTAAACTTTCTCCGCAGGCAAGGTGCCCAGTTTGAATTGGGGACATCACAGCAAGCTGCGTTTGAGGATCTGAAATCAGCTCTGTGTAACGCCCCGGTCTCGGCAATGCCAGATTTCTCCAAAACGTTAACTTTACAGGCAGACACCGCTTTATCTGCGGTGCGGCGGTTCTTCTTCAGGAATATGAAATCGGAAAGCGCCCAACTAACAATGCGCCTGGAACATTGTCAACTCAAGAGACCAAGTACTCTATATATGAGTTGAAAAGACTGGCCGTCTGATTTGCCTTCGAAATATTCCGCCTCTACCTTGAGCACGTTAAATTTTAATTGGAGACCGACGATCAGGCTCTGAGCTGGATTTTTCCTAGGCCCCGTTGTACCGGACGCATCACCCGTTGGGCGACTAGGGTTTCAGCTTTTCAGTTTGACGTGCTACACATTCGAGTGTCGGAGAACGAAGTCGCAGTGGCTTAAGCCGAATGTTTTCCGGCGATTCTAATTCTGTTGATCCGGAGGAAAGACGTTCCCCTTCTATTTTCAAACCAATTGCATAAGTGCACTTTTGACTAATGCCCCTTTATTATTTGACGATATAGCCAAATGCCAGCGTGGAGACACAGTGCATGCTCCTATTATGGAAACCCTTTCTTCTGGGGAACATTTCGTCTCTTATGTTTTGAGGAATGGAGATCTGTGTGGCCCTTCGAGGTACGATCAGAAGACAAAAATTGTCGTTCCAGCAGTGCTAGTACCTATGATTTTGAAGTATTACCATGAGATCGCATTAGGGGAAATCTATTCATCTATAAAACCAGAGAGAAGATAAGAGGGACGTTTATCTGAAAGAGTATGGATGGCGAGATTAGGGAACTGGTTAAGGCATGTAAGTCTTGTTTGATTAGCAAGCCCATGTTGTCAGCTAATTAAAGACTATTGTCCTCACACCAAGCATCTCGCCCTATGGTGCGATTGTACATGGATTACATCACACCCTTCCCCAATATAAAGGGAATGGGAATAAATTCATTCTTGTGTGTTGCGGGTGGTTTTACTCGGTTTTTATGGCTGTTTCCGACTGGGCTTGCCACTACTCAGTTTACTATTTCTTGTCTCAGTTCTGTTTTGTCGTCTTTTGAACCCTGTCAATATGTTGTTCCTGATAACGCTAAGCCGTTCCCCTGTAATTGATTTCGTATGTTCTGTTTCGATCTCTCTATCTCGCATGTCACGACGTCTGCGCACCACCTACAACCATCCCTAGCTGAGCGGGTTAATCATAATCCTCGACCTGCCCTTATTGCTTTTCACCACGAAGATCACTCCCAAACGGACACTTCCTTACACTGGTTATCATTAGCATTTAACTCGGCCATTCATAGGTAGCACAAGTTTCTCCAATTTCTCTTATGTTTAAGTTTGTCCCAAATACTCATTTGTCAAATTCGTAGTCGACCAATGAGATTTTGCCACAGACAATAGATCCAGAGAATATCCGAGATTTATGGGGAAAAGCTAGAAATAATCTTAAGGCCTCTCACCGGAGAGTAAAAATGAGGTATGACCGTGGACAAAGACCCACCAAGTAAAAAATTGGAGATCAGGTAATTGTTAAAAACTTTGTTTCCGTGGGCAAGCTTGCCCTCAGATTTCATTAACCCTGCATTAGGCTTGATTTCCTTACTCCTGTCAATGAAATGAAAAGATTTTTGAGCTACACCTGTGTCACGTAAAACCTGTGTAAAGGCATTTGCTTCTTCAGTATATGCCACCAAGGGATGATGTTGTTGATTTAATTATATTTCCTTCCTTAGCATCTTATTAGTTTAAGTTTTATATAATCAAGTTAGAATAAGGAGTCTTGCTGCCCCTGTTGGCTGTGAAATATTGTATGTATATAAGTAAAATCATAACTAAAATTTCATTTTTGTTTAAATCCTTTTTTAAACCTTCCCTTCAATGATCTCATTATTTTTCAGCCATTAAGGACCCTGCCTCCAAACCTGTGTCGAAACTCCGTGCACTATTCCTCCAAAGTTGACAACCGTACCTGGACCACATGTAACACTGTCTGTGAGTAAGTTACAATTGCCCCAAAAATCAATACTACACTGCCATATTTTCACCTGAGGCCACGTCGTGTCAATGAGCGAGAGATGCCGGCGCGGGGTATGGACCCGCCTCGTTCCGGCCGAGACTCCGTCCAAACTGACTCCTTTGGGAATATCATCCTGTGGAATGGCTTGGATGCTGGAATCCAACCGCCCACTCTATATTTGGCCCGAACAATGCTACTTGGTACTTTGTGACCATCGCCTTGGTTGCTCCTCAAAATGTACGGGAGGATGATATCTGAGGGTACCTTGGGGGCCCGGGCGACCCCATCCTGACATCGTCATCGGCGGCCGTTCTTGCCATCGACTCTAGACGCAACACCCCGACCTTCTACTACTTCGCAAACACTATCTAAACTACTTTACTTCAACAACTAAACATGAAAGGCCAATCTATCAAGTGATAATCCAACTTATATATGTTTTATCAAAAATTATGTACGGCAAGATTCAAGATTTCAAAGCTGTTCATACCGTGGCAAAACCTTAGGGTACCGGGGGTGCACCTTCTCCGTCCAGTCAGACTGCGTGCCTTCTATAAGGCCATCTGTGTAATTGAACTTGAATTAATGTTATGCAATACACTTGGATTTTCATCTAATAGATGTCTCTACCATCGGCCTAATTGTCCTCTCCGCCGGGATTAAAGATAATTTGTGTATACTTTCTCTAGCCAAATAAATTTTGTTTTGGGGTGTGTACAAGCACCCAGCCTATCTGTAAAGAGTTCTGGAACTTCCCCTCCAGATACTATAAAAGCTGAGCGCTTTAAGGCTGTATTGTCATGGTCATGGCTCCAGTTTATTGTGTGCGGCGTATACTAAAGTGGCAGAGGACGCAGTCGGCGTTCAAAGGCTCAGCAACTCAAGGTAATGGCAGAATTTTCTTAATATATGAAATGATTCAAAACTCTTTTATTTCACGTACATTACTAAACTCTGCTGTTTAAATGTAAAAAAATTCGCCAGTCTAAGTAATCTGTTTTATTCCCTACTGGGAAATACATAATGTAAGGGGACAAGAGTGATTACCCTCTGTTGACTACCGTTCATCTCGGTATGGGGTGACTAAAGTTTCTTATCCTCTAAAATTATTAACAGATTTTGGTATTTAATGTTTATCATTTAGTCTCCCCGGCGCACAATACGCTTAGCCTCTGGGCCATAAGCCCACTTGAGGTTTTAAGAGTTTTCTACAAGGAGCGCAGGTTTTTCGCCCTCATGGAATTTGTTTTCCCCCGATCTTTATCAACCTTTACCTTTTTACATCATAGCAATTTATTATGGGCACTCATCGCCCCTGTTTACGTTTCCGAAAAAAAAAGAAAAAAGCAGAAGTGACTGTAAATACCTTATTTGAAGATTGCCATTGTATAACCTTGTGCACTCCAAGAAAGTTATGCCTCTGAGTTAGGAGCTCAGACTCTTAGGCTATGGAAGTTAATGGAGCAAACCTTCTCTTATAAAATAGTACAATTGTTTCAGAGCTAATAATACTCATCCATCGTATATTATCATCCTGATAATTCTCTCTACTTCTGTACCTGATTTTGGACTTTATGTCGTTGTTGTTGGAACTAACGAGTTCATTTTTATATTGTTATTGCTTTTTTTAGATCTTCTATTTACCAAATTTTAAATAAGAGAACAAGACGGAAGGAATACAATTTCAAAATTTTGGGCATTAAATTATGCTCTTGTCAATTCCTTGTCCATCCATTCAGCACAACACCTTCTTACACCTCTGTGATGCACGGTATTTCCGGAATAATAATATTAGATGGTTCATGGTGTACGTTACTGTAGTCACGTTCTAGTTCGTGAACCAAGGGCAACAGCTGAGTGGCCTAGTAAGTGGTCCTGAGTGTCGGGATACCAGTTGCTACGGAACAGGAGTGGGTCCTCAGAGATATTCTGTATAATGGCCCTTCATTCGCTCATGCGGCTAGGACTACACAATCCACCGGTGGTCCCTAACCCGTTAGAGGAAAAATGCTCACCAGGACTATGTGTAAGTAGGGTGACATCCTGCTTAATGGATTTGCCAAGTTCAGTACGTTTTAAGAAAGCCTCGGACCTATGGGAGTAATGGTGACCCACTCTCACTTGACAGGCGAGGTTCTCCTTGGAAACAACTTTGTAAAGAAATGGAATTCGATGGGGAGCTACGGAAAAAAGAAAGTAGAACAGGCTGAGTCAGAAAATAGGATGCATCTGGATGTACTAGGTGTAAGTGAAATTAAGGGTAAGAAGAAATAACGAGGAAGAGACAGGAGATTATAAAGTATACTTGATTTGTGTTAAAAAGGTGAAACTCAGAGTATGGGGTAGGACGGTTTATCAGGAATACTATTGTACGCAGCGTAGTTTCTGTTAGGCACGTAAATGAGCGAACGTTGTGGGTAGATTAGGCAGTTGGAGGAATTAGGACGAGAATTGTCTCAATTTATTCACCATGTGAGGGTGGAGATGAGGATGAAGTTGACAAGTTTTATGAAACATTGAGTGACATCGCAGTCAAAGTCAACAGCAAAGATAGGATAGTGCTAATGGGCGATACCAATGCGAGAGTTGGAAAGAGAACTGAAGTATTCGAAGGGGCGATTGGTAAATATGGGGAAAACATGGAAGCTAATGGGAAAGGGAAGCGCTTGCTGGAGTTCTGTGCTGGTATGTGTTTAGCAGTTATGACTACATTCTTCAAGCGTAAGGCTACTCACCGCTACACGTGGAAGGCTAGGGGTACCAGTTTCATAGAGTAGACTATATATTAACCGACTTCAAATTCAGGACGTTTGTTAGGAATGTATGAGTCTTTCGGTGACTTTTCTGTTATACAGAGCACGTCTGATCTGTAGTGAACTAAGTACGAGTATCTCAACGGCCTAGGACAGAGAAAGTGAAATCTGTCTGCAAAGGGATAAGTGTAGAAAATCTCCAGGACGAGGAATTTAGACAGAAGTAGCCCTACATGGATATTATTAGTGACAAGTTTCGAACAGTGGACAGTAAGCAGGTTACTGATATAGAAAGAGAATGTGTGGTATACAGGGATGCTGCAGCAGAAACAACAAGGGAATGACTAGGAACGACTGTGTGTAAAGATGGGCAAAGGCGAACATCTAGGTGGAATGATGAGGTGACAGCAGCTTCTAAACGTAAAAAGAAAGCTTATCAGAAATGGCTCCAAGCAAGGGCCAATGCAGACATTGAATTGTACGCAGAAGAACGAAACAGAGCGAAATAAATAGTCGTTGAATCCAAAATGAAGTCGTGGGAAGATTTTGGTAATCACCTAGAAAGGCTATTTAAAGCATCAGAGAAACCTTCCTAGTCAGAAATACATAATCTTGGGAAATGAAGGAAAAAGGAAATGAGCTGTGTTTTGGTTAATTCAGGTGAACTCATAATAGATCCCAGGGAACCACAGGACAGGTGAAGGGAATATTTTGAAAATCGTCTCAACGTAAAAGGAAATCTTCCTGGTGGTGTCGCGAACAACCAAGCTCATGGGGAGGAAGAACATAATGTGGTGAAATTACGCTTGAGGACGTGGAAAGGATGGTAAATAAACTCCATTGTCATAAAGCAGCAGGGATAGGTGAAATTAGAACTGATATAGTGAAGTATAGTGGCAAGGCAGGGATGAAATTGCTTCATAGAATAGTAAGATTATAATGGAGTGTTGGTGAGGTACTTTCAGATTGGAGAATAGCAGTAATTGCACCTATCTATAAGCAAGGGAACAGGAAGAATTGCAACAACTATCGAGGTATCTCATTGATTACTATACCAGGCAAAGTTTTTCACTGGCATCTTGGAAGGGAGGGTGTGATCAATTGTTGAGAGGAAGTTGGATGAAAACCAGTGTGGTTACAGACCACAGAGGAGCTGTCAGGATCCGACTTTCGGTACGGCATGCGCCTGGTAATTGAAAAATGTTACGAGATAAATAGACAGTTGTGCTTATGTTTCGTAGATCTAGCGAAAGTATATGAGAGGGTAACGTGGGAAAAGATGTTCACCATACTGAGGGGCTATGGAATTAAGGGTAGATTATTAGAATCAATCAAAGGCATTTATGATAACAATTGGGCTGCAGTGAGAATTGATGGTAGAATGAGTTCTTGGTTCTGGATGCTTACAGGGGTTAGACAAGGCTGTAATCTTTCTCATTAGCTCTTCGTAATTTACGTGTATCATCTGCTGAAAGGTATAAATTGGCAGGGACAGATTCAGGCAGGTGGAAATGTAGTAAGCAGCCTGGCCTCTACTGACGTCTTCGTCTTAATGGCAGATTGTGCCGAAAGCCTGCAGTCTAAAGTATTGGAACTTGAAAACATGTGCAATGAGTATGGTATGGCAATTAGCCTCTCCACGTCTAAATTGATGTCAGTAGGTAAGAAAGTCAACAGAATTGAATGTCAGATTGGTGATACAAAGCTGGAAGAGGTAGATAATTTTAAGTTCTTTTTTTTTGTGTGTGTGTGTGTGTTCCCCCAGGATGGTAATATAGTAAGTGAGATTGAATCAAGGTGTAGTAAAGCTATTGCAGTGAGCTGGCTGTTGCGATTAACAGTGTTCTGTAAAAAGGAAGTTAGCTCCTGGACGAATCTGTCTTTACATCGGTGTGTTTCCAGACCATCTTTGCTTTACGAGAGCGAAAGTTGGGTGGACTCAGGATATCTTATTTATAAGTTAGAAGTACAAGACATGAAAGTAGCGAGAATTATTGATTTTACAAACTGGTGGGAACAATGGCAGGAGAGTACACGGAACAAGCAGATAACGGCTAATTTAGGAATGAACTCGATGGATGAAATTGTACGCGTAAATCGTCTTTGGTGGAGGGGACATGTGCGACGAATGGAGTAGGATAGGTTACCTAGGAGAATAATAGTCGCTATTATGTAGGGTAAGAGGAGTAGAGGGAGACCAAGATGATAGTGGTTTTACTCAGTTTCTAACGATTTAAAGATAAGAGGTATAGAATTAAATGAGGTCACGGCACTAGTTGCAAATAGAGGATTTTCGCGACGTATAGTAAATTCACAGAGGCTTGCAGACTGAACGATGGAAGGCATAACGGACTATAATGAAAATGCATGTATATATGTATAAAAGCCGGACGATTTTATTTCCCCTAGTGTACGAATAATTGGATCGTAAAATTCAGTCAGTTGATCCCTCCTTCCATGGCATAACACTCGTTAAGACTTATGGACCTGCTTTGGTATTCCCTTTTTCACCCGGAGAGGTTCCTTCTCTCTTACATATCCTCCTTGAGCCAGACTTAGCAGGACATTGCACCCAGTGTCGCATACTGCAATTGTAGACATTACGAATATGTTAAACTACAACTCTCCCCACAGTTGTGTATTTTGGTATACTGTATATGAGTGTTACAGTGTGATTTAATACAAGTATTGGAACTGGGTGATATAACAAGCCCATTCACATTTCAAGCAGAAGCAGAAGCAGAAGAAGTATCGCATACTTTGCAGTGGTCATTAGTAATACATCCTTTCCTAAATTCAGCCTGATCTACTGACTGTTGCAAATCAAATTTGTTCTTCAAGAGTTTGTTGTAGGTGATTTATCAACATTCAAATATCCGGTTCTGTTTCGAAGTGGCTGATATGTTGTTATACAAGGCGCGTAATAGCCAATTCTACAGCTTATTCCGTTAAGTGATTTACGGATTTTCTTCTTTGAGGAATTGTGATTTGTATCATTCTACACTGTGTTCACAACCAGTAACATATTGTCGGTAAGTTAAGTCATATACTTTTGCTAAATATATAGATCTCAATTGAGAATATTAGAAGTTAATATTAATCTTTCTCAGTTTCAGCATTCTCCTAATTTTTACTATTTAATTTTATTAATTTTCTTAAATTTTATTTTAATTAAGCATTCAAAATGAATACGCATATATCTAGCTTGCTTTTTAAAAAACTCCTAGCCTGTGCGTTGCAAGTACCTGCAAGATGTGTGTAGCAGCAATATATCTCAATTTAGTGAAATGACGATCTTTTTCTGAAGAGCTTCGCAGATGAGGATTGCGGATGGTAGTTTCAGAAAGAAATTCAGTATGTAGTGTGTAATTTTAATTATTGTTTTGCTGTGTTATTTAGCTCTGTGTGCAGTTTTATAGTGACGCTGTGAATGTTGAGTTGTTCTTTACACTACAGGTTGCGACATATGGCAGTAGGGTACCAAATCTTGAAATGTTTCCGTTTAGGATATCTGTATCTTGTTATATCAGTGTTGTTACGGAGATTCTTCAGTATGACATCATTATCCCACAGCAGCTAAATCTGGTTTTTGTTCATGATGATGTAGGTAACAGTTGGCTGCCTCTCTGATTTATTGGTGTGTAGAAGATTATCAGGGGCGAGTGGCGGTGAGTTTGCATGGTGTCGAATCCTAGGATCTGCAGCCCTGGAAAACGTTTCCGTGTTTTCCCCATTTTATCATTAATTAACCCTAATTAAATCTGCTGCGTCCCTAATCTAATCCCTTTCTCTTGGAGTTGTTGGTGCAACATTAAACTGCTAGCAGAAATGGAAGAACAATCCTCAGGAATACATTCTGGCTGTGGAAGCTGTAAAAGTAGTTGCTTGAAAGTAAAGCTAATAACATATTAATAGAATAACCTGTGATGGCCAGAACAAGTAAACACAGTACATTTCAGTAGTGTCCCCTACATTGAAATATACAAAATACTATTGAGCATAGTTTCCTGAATAGATATGTGTTTAGATAGAAATCTGTTCCCCGGCAATGTGTAAGAATCGACTCAATTAGCCACAGTAACAATGTTTATGTATTACCTGTAGGAGAAATTGTAGTATTCATTGTTAGTGCAGTAAGTTTACATTTACAGTGAAGTATCACAAAGTGATTAAAAAACACTGCTATTGGGTGAAATGAATTCCCTGAGGCACTACTCGAGGTATTCAACATAGACAATTTTTGTACCACCTGGGGAACAATAAACAGTTGTTGGATACAAGGATAATGTCCAGATAGAGGAGGAGACTAATGCTAAAGAGTATTCAAATTTGCATATGATAACAATGACATTTACAATAAGATACAAAAGTTTAAACTAGAAAAGCAGCTAGGATTGATAAGATTTCTGGGGATATACTAAAGACAATGGGATGGGATAGAGTACCATATCTGAAGTACTTATTTGATTATTGTTTGCTTGAAGGAGCTATACCAAATGAATGGACAGTTGCTATAGTAGCCCCTGTGTATAAAGGAAAGGGTGATAGACATAAAGCTGAAAATTACAGGCCAGTAAGTTTGACATGCGTTGTATGTATGCTATGGGAAGACATTCTTTCTGATTATATTATACATGTTTGTGAAATTAATAACTGGTTCAATAGAAGGCAGTTCGGTTTTAGGAAAGATTATTCTACTGAAGCTCAACTTGTAGGGTTCCAGCAAGATATAGCAGATATCTTGGATTCAGAAGGTCATATGGACTGTATTGTGATTGACCTGTCTAAAGCATTTGATAGGGAGGATCATGGGAGACTACTGGCAAAAATGAGTGCAATTGGACTAGACAACAGAATGGCTGAATTGGTTGCTATATTTCTAGAAAATAGATCTCAGAAAAGCTTTACCTGACCCTGTAATAATTAAGAGGAGAATTCCTCAATTCGGTGTTATTGGACCTTAATGTTTTCTTGTATATAAATGATATGAGTAAACAAGTGGAATCAGAGGTAAGGCTTTTTTTGGATGTTGTTATTCTGTATAGAGTACCGGTAATAAATAAGTTACAAGATTGTGAGCAACTGCAAAGTGACGTCGATAATGTTGTGAAATGGGCAGCAGACAATGGTATGTTGATAAACAGGGTTAAAAGTCAGGTTGTAAGTTTCACAAATAGGAAAAGTCCTCTCAGTTTTAATTACTGCATTGATGGGGTGAAAGTTCCTTTTAGGGATCATTGTAAGTATCTAGGTGTTAATGTAGGGAAAGATCTTCATTGGGTAATCACATAAATGTGATTGTTAATAAAGGGTACAGATCTCTGCACATGGTTATGAGGGTGTTTAGGGGTTGTAGTAAGGATATAAAGAAGAGGGCATATAATTCTCTGGTAAGACCCGAACTAGAGTATGGTTCCAGTGTATGGGACCCTCACCAGCATTATCTGATTCATGGAATGAAAATCCACAGGAAAGCAGCTCATCGATTTTTTCTGGTTGATTTACGGCAAAAGAGTAGCGTTACAAAAATGTTGCAAAGTTTGGGCTGGGAAGAATTGGGAGAAAGAAGACGAGCTGCTCGGCTAAGTGGTATGTCACTTAGTTTACAAAAGGAGTATATTTATTACCCCACATATGCAATACAATTAATACTATTGTAACGTGTTGGTGGGGTAACTCAGTAAATAAATGCATACAGCACCTGGTAGCAACCTATTTCTAAGATTTATTAACTAAGCACTATAATTACAGATTTACACACACACAGACGATAGCCGAGCTTACAAGTTACACAAGTACACTTACACACTTACGGCTCGCGCGCTCTCTCTCTCTTAGTTTCTCTTAGGTTCCATCTCCAATGACACACACATGCACAGAGTCATCGATTGTTTACAGTACACTCTCTCAGCCACTCAGTCACACTCGTTAGCGCTGTCACGGTCCACAGCTTACACGTCAGCCTCGTAGGTCGGGATAGTATCCGCTGTTCACTCAACCCGTTGAACTCCGCAGTCTTCACACGACGTCTCCTAGTGTTCCCTTCTTCGCCGCTCCAGAACACTCCAGGTTCTCCTCCAGCAGCCAGTCTCAAGGGACACACACACACACGATATCAGGAAGACAGGAATGAGTCGTCGGCTCCGACAGACAGATAGTCGATCAGGCTGCACTCTCCCAGGCTATCACTGACTGCTCTCCAGTCAACTCAATCTCGCTCCCACTCACTCACTAACTAACTGTCACTCTCCTATTCTCACTGACTAGCTCTCACTGACTAACTGACTGTAGGCAAGTAACTGCTCTTTTATACCTGCGCCAGCCCTTCTGGAATAGTCCGGATGTTCGATGGATCGAGCAACCTCGCGAAATAGAAGACTCCAGATTAATCTTCCAGTCGTTTCCGTAGTTCGCTGCGGCGCGACCACGGATAGAAGTGAGAAGGGCTGGCCCAGCGCTTGAGTGTTGCTCGCGGATTGGCGCGCTCGAGCGTAAAGGGGTGGGGCGATGGGTGACGCCACGGCCGTAGCGAGTTAGCGTGGCCGACTCTACAACCATTACACTATGTTATGTGGTTAAATAAACATAGAAATTCATAATTTTAAGGTGACATGTTTCGCCTACTTTTATTGGGCATCTTCAGCCTTATTTAATCTTAAAACAAACATTATTTAGAGGACATTGACATTTATGATTTATAAAAATTGAACTGTGTTTTCTTAAGGTTAAACAAACTAAGGAATAGTAGTTATAAAATATAATGTTGAGACATGGCATATACAACACATGTTAAAATTATCGTAAACAATTTTAAAATCTTTGCCCAAAAGAAAATCTGTTTCATTTAAATTCTTGGGGCAATTGTCAATACAAGTCTTCAATAGACTAGATTGGTTGAAACGTTGAGGTTGGGTTTTGTATCCTTTTGTGAACAGTAGTCTAAGAATATTGACCAGGAGGAAAGGCGAATGTTTTAAATTACCTTATTAAGTTCGTTGATCCATAAATTATCGTAATATAACCAATGCAAAAATATGTTGATATGCTGGTTGATGCTGCTTTTGGGACGAGTATATCTGGTATTTGACAGGTATGTTCGAAATTCTCGTGAGAGTGTAGTCCCTCTAGAAGACGTAGAGAATCGTGGAAAAGGATGTGGTTATACTGTAATGAAACAAACAAAAAGAAAGGCGTGTATGACGGTGTGTGTTTAAATTGTATGCTAATATCCAAGAGTTCTGTATTATGTAAAACGGGTACTTACTCATTCGCCGTAACTATGTATATCTTTGTGTATTAGCAGCGTTGTTCTGTCTGGAGTTCCTACTCCTCGTGTTGTATCGATGTGGTAGAGGAGGATCGGAATGTTGAGGGGAAGGTAAAACACACACCGTGTTACACGTCTTTCTTCTTTGTTTCATTACAGTATATGCACATCCTTTTCCACGATGGTCTACATCTTCTAGAGGGAATACACTTTCACGAGAAATTCAAACATACCTGTCAAATACCAGATATACTTGTTCCAAAAGCAGCTTCAACCAGCACAACATCTTTCCTTGCATAGGTTATATTACTATATATTACGATAATTTATGGATCAATCAACTTAATAAGATAATTTGAAACATTCGCCTCTTCTCCTGGTCAATATTCTTTAGCTCCTCTTCGCAAAAATAAACAAAATCCAGCCTCTACGTTTCAACCAGCTACTCAATTGAAGACTTGTATTGACAATTGCCTCAAGCTAACATATGCTCGAATTTTCTTACGAAGAGGATCCACTTCAGTTCCAGACAAGAGTTATTTTTAGAATTTTATATGACACAAATTTGCTTTTGGACAAAGATTTTAAAATTGTTTACAATGATTTTAACATGTGCTGTATATGTCATGTCTCAACGTCATATATTGTACCTACTATTTCTTAGTGTTTTTAACCTTAAGACATCACAGTTCAAATTTTGGAAAACATAAATATTATTGTCCTCTAAATAATGTTTGTTTTAAGATTAAATAAGGCTGATGATGCCAAATAAGGGAAGGGCGGAACTTGTCCCCTTAAAATTTTGAACATCTATGTGGCATCTTTAAAAGTAGGAAAGATAACAATATGAAGATAAAGTTGGAATTCAAGAGTACAGACTTGGGCAAATATTCATTTATAGGAAGGGGAGTTTTGGATTGGAAAAACTTACCAAGGGAGATGTTCAATAAATTTCCAGTTTCTTTGAAATCATTTAAGAAAATATTAGTAAAACAACAGATAGGGAATCTGCCACCTGGGTGACTGCCCTAAATGCAGATCAGTATTGATTGATTGAAACTGCTAAACATTTAAACCAATTGTTTGGCATGGAACTCCCTACAAGGGGCGCTCTGGTAAACACCACTCGGTTATGTCATTAGACGTGACATGCACAGAAAAATAAAGAAAGGACACTTAAGTAATTGCTGATGGCATTGCTCAATGCAATGAGCTGATAGGACGGTTGTGTAAATTTTTGTCTTCATATCAGTAGAATTTTCTTCATTTTCCATTTCCAGTCTTTTGCATTGAAATGTGAATCAAGTACCTCCTCAGTTTTTCTCCATCACTCCCTTCCTTCCTCGAATATTTTTTCTACATTTACTCCATTCTTGTCTGTACTCTCCTTTCCATATCCATTCACCCTTTTCTGGGCATTCCCCGATGTCTTTCTCTTATGACTTTCTCTGTAAATACTTACTTTGGTACTCTATCCTCTTCCATTCTCATCATGTGTCCATACAATTTTAGCTTACGGGACTCTATCTTGCCTTTCAGTTCAGGGAATCCAATCCACTCCCTGATGTCTATGTTTCTGACTTTATCCCTTCTTGCCCTCCCTATTATTTCTCTTAAGGAATTTCATCTTGGCCTCTTGCATTCTGCTTTCATCATGTTTTATTGTTGTCCATGTGCCTGATGCATATGTCAAAATTGTTTTTAATACATTGGGTGTAGAATTTTCTCACATGCCTTTCCGATGTCCCAGTTACAGACTATACATCTCACACATTAGTAAAACTCATTGGCTTGTTCAATTCTCTTTCCAATTTCTTAATTTATTTTCCCATCTTCTGCAATTATTCTCCCCAAATACGTGAAGCTTTTTCCACAACTTCTAGTGGTCTTCCATTTACTTCAATATTCCCACTTCCTTCTCTATTACCTCTCGACACCACTACTACCATACACTTTTCCATACTTATTTTCTTTCCATATTCCTCTATCTCCTAATTCCATACAGTGTCTTGTTCTTGTGCTTCCATTTCATCTTCTCCGCATATTACTGTGTCATCTGCAGAGATGCCTTCTTGATTCCCATTTTTTGTATACTTTTGTGGATTTCTTCCATGACTGTAGTGAAGATTGGAGGGGATAAAACACATCCTTTTTGAAGTCCTGTTTCTACTTTGAACCATATAGTTTGTCCCATCGTAGTATTCATACTACTTACTCACTTCTCTTTCATGGCTTTTATAATTGGTTCTCCTATCCCTGCCCTTTTTTTATCAATGCATCCGAGATCACGTGCCATGGTACACTAACACATGCCTTGTAAATATTGATAAATATCATCGCTGAATCCAGCCTAAATTTCCATCTGTTCTCCATCACGTTCGTTAGGTTCACAGATTGAAAAATTTTAAAATTATGTTTACACTGAATATGGAGTACGACACCATATGGAAGTGAAACACGGATGCCGAAAACACAGAGTTGAATCCTTTGAAAGGCCATGATATCAGAAGTTCTTGATTATCAGATTGATAGAAAATGTCTCAAATAAAGAAATAGTGAATCAGCTGGATGAGGGGAGAATGTTTTGAGATAATTTGATCCTGAGAAGGAAAATTTTGATAGAACAAATCTCAAAGAGTTGTCATCTTGTTCAGTTAGTTCTGAAGCTAATTGCAAAGGATATAAATTGTATGAAGGGAGTCTCCGTGGCTCAGACGGCAGCGCGTCGGGCTCTCACCGCTGGATACCGTGGTTCAAAACCCGGTCACTCCATATGAGATTTGTGCCGGACAAATCGGAGGCGGGATAGGTTTTTCTCCGGGTACTCCGGTTTTCCCTGTCATCTTTCATTCCAGCAACACACTCCATTCTCATTTCATAGCAACTATCAGTCATTAATAAATCACTTTGGGAGTGGCGACCCTATCATACTAATAGCCTTCATCTTCTTCATTCATTCCATCCCTGACCTGGTCAATGACCGGAAAACAAGTTATAGGTTTCCATAAATTGTAGGAAGATTTCAAGATATGGACCCAGGTGATCAGAGTGATATGCAAATGGAATAGTCACTGAATTTTCAAGAAGTTTTGTGCATTTCGATCACAAGCGATGCGCATTGGATTTTTAATAAGAAAGGTCATCTTGTTGCGGTTTCAGTTCCATATAAAACTGTATGATATATGGTGTCATATAATACTAGGGGTCCTTTGACTATGATCTTGATATTGACAGATATGTTAACTTATATTTCCTATTTAAGTGATCACTGTTTTAGAAGTCATATAAAACTACACGCCTTTAGCTATGATCGAAGTATCAGTCATAGAAAACTTGAGGTCCTTAGCTATGATCACAATATCAACAGGCATATCAAATTTTGAGTTCTTCATTATGATCATAATATGATGATCATGTAAAATTACAAGCTTGTTGCTTAGTCTGTTGACAAACAACATAAGTAGCAATGACATCAACAAGGTAATATATTTTTCTGGCTTATGTTTCAGTGTAAGGTCATTGGAAGTAATCAACGATCCCAGTACCTTCTACTTCAGTTGCAGTACGAAATGGACCTGGAAATAAAGATCAAAGAGGAACCAGCCGGGCTTGAAGGAACAACAAATGCATCACTTGTAAGTCTCATTCCAGACAACGTTATAGAATTTTACTCTTAGCAGTTCAATAAGTTTGACAGAGGTATAATTTACTATGTGCTTCCCCAATATTAACACTAGCAGTCACCATTTGCTGCATGGACATCTAAGTGTAGTATGAATCTGTTTTGTTTCTTTGTCTTGGAATACACCACAACATGCTACACAAAGCTGCCAACTCTTAGGAACTTAAGGTTGTGGTTGGATTAGTCTGTACTTTTTACTGTCAGTATCTAAATAACTTTCCTGTAGGGAATGCACCTCTTCTATTTTCCCCCTCCGATTATAATAGAGGATGGTTGGCCCATTGTATTGATTTTAAAACTAATATTCTCCAACAGTACTGCACCACCATTAGCACCACATGTTAAAAATGATTACTCCTACCATAATTAGTGTAGAAGAAGTTAAATCACAAATCATTCGTTAGTGTTTTTGAGACGATACGCCAGTCTGCTGAACAAAAAGTCAACACAGGTGTGATTATTCTGGGTTACCCTCTCATCCACAATGTGCTGGAAGATATTATGTGTGTTGAAGAAAGAGCAGATTTGCCTATGACATGTGAGGGATAAAATAGCTCAAAATCTGAATATACTTATCTCAAAATAAGTATTTTGCTCAGGCGTTGAATTCATTCAAAAAGGCTGAGTAGTGATTAGCTCATTTTATTCCTCAAATGCAGGTCAGCCTATGTTATATAGAGAACCATGTCTAAGGGCTCTAGAAATCAGGATTTCTGAGAAGAATTTCTTAAGGCTCTTAAGGCACATTAAACAGAGGTTTTCTTTCCTCTTTTTCATTATTTCCCTGTCCTTTTTGTTCATCCTTTTCATCCATTCCTTAGTTCAGCTACTGTTCTCTTCTATATTGAATGCGTTAAGTTGGTATATTGTAGAACTTGATACTTTAATTCACTTTTAGTAGTAGGTTAACTTATATTAAAACATGGGCTTTCATTCACAGTCCCTTCCCCCCCTTTACTGTTGACAAGGTTTTATAAATCCAAGTGAAAAATTTAAATGTTTTGTCGTAGATCATATGGGATCTTCTGAAACTGCAGATATACACTCCAACACTGCTGATTCTCCACTGACGGTGTTCTCATCCCCTCAGCTCCTCACAGAACACTACATAACATGCTTATAGTAGTAAAATATTTCATTTCTAGTTGCTTTTCCTTTGGGCTACATCACATATTTTGCTGGTATATGACTGTGATAAGTCTGCTTCATTCATGTTTATTTTTTTTCATTTTAAACTTGGAAGCATTGATATATGCTGTTTGAAACAGAACTGCCTTAATGGTTTATGTAGCCCCTGTGATCTTAGCAAAACCAGAGTAGAGAATATGATTCCATTATTTCAAGGTATTTTAATCTGTCTATAAACAAACTGTATGCTGAGAACAAAAAATTATTTAGAACAGTTGTAACACTTCTAATTAGTTCACACAACTTTTATGATTTGATTGATATGATTGTACATATGAAAACAGTTCATACAATTTAGTGTTTATGCCTATCGCTGCTTCCTTCCAAATTCTGTGTGAGATGGCCCCAATTCCATCCCTGGTATTATATCTTCTGATATGGCTAGAAAATATTTTGCATTTTATATTTTGTTCTCCATCTCATCCTTTCTCTGACATAAGGAGTGGGCAAGAATAGTAACACCATTCTCAGTACAGCCTTTGGTTATAACAGTTCTCTGCTGGTAGAAATCATCCTTAAACATCAGTGAAATTCTGAAAGTAACTGTAATACTGGAAATCAATGAATTAACATACTCATTTGTTAGTGACAGTATTTGTAGATGTGTGTTATGAGCATACCTAATATATCTTATTTTCTACAGGAAAATTTTGAACACGTATCAGAAGTGATAGCTCTGAAAGAAGAAGTTAAATCAGAGTTAACAGAGCCAGGGTCATCGCAGGAAAACTCTCGTGAGGTAATGTACATAATTTGATAAGCCATCATCAGGAAATGGAATTGGGTAGAAAATTGCTCAACAGATACCAGGGTTTGATCCTTCATTTCAGGGCACTTGATTGATAGTCCTACAGAAAATTTACTTTTTTATGAGATTGACTGTTTACTTACCTAGTTTTGACTTTTCCTTCAAGTTGTTCCACAATCTTGCGTTATGATTTGTGCATCAGTGAGTATTATTCCGAAGACCTCTATTCCATGTTATTTGGGATCTGGTATCATTCCTACTAATACTTTTGAATTTGTAAATAGTTTTGAACACAAAGTAGCTAAAAGACACATTGTTTTGTTACTGTTACAGGATATTTTACTAGTTGATTCCAAATGAAACAACTTTGTTATCTTATTGATTATATTAATTATTGATTTCTATATAATTTGTTCATACAAGTTGTAGGTTATATGCTTGTTTACTGTCAGCATTCGCTTGTATACCACACACATTGCAGCCATCTCTTGGGAAGTGAAAAATATTGTTATTCTCCCTAATGTGGTCTGTGGCGTTACTAGTCCATTTTGACTTATAATATTTGTACCAGGAAGTACACCTCAACCCCGCACATTTAATAGATGTGCCTTAAGAAACACTATCTATTGAACAAAACTTGAAACTGCTAATGCATAAAGTAGTAATCAGAAGATGTCACTACTGAATAACTGAGTAATATTTTATTTTAAAGTTACTTAAACTGACTGGATTTCTTTGTTTTGTTTTGGTGTACATCTAGAAGTTTGAACTTTTCTCCATAGATGTCCGTACAAAAAACTGAAGTCATGCACTCTGGTGCAAGGTGTAATGATTAATGATTTAAAGAAGTCTTGTGTTTATAAGTTTTCTCATCTAAATTGACTGTCATATATTTTGATAGTTCATGGTTTGCGACACTTCCTTCTCATCCTGCCAGCTTTGGAGTCTGGCCCATCACAAATTTTCTGTATTTATTTTTTGGCCAATCATAAGCTTCTTGTATCTACTTGAGTATCCAATAAATTGAGAGAGTGTGGTCGGATTTAGTCTGATGCCTTCTCGAACCCTCCCCTCGGGTATAAATGCCGCGGCTTTTTCTAGTTACCTCGTCTAAACTCGTCAAATTTCTGAGTGTGTGTGTTAATAGAGGAGGCGGTGTGCCTAATTGTTCGGCAGGAAGTACATCAGCCCAGTTAAAAGCCACCAGTTTTCTATCTCTGTATCTATTTCCGCAAACTCACCCGAGGGGTAGGTTCTTATATTTAACTATGTAATCATCTGTTTTCTATAACGTAAACTTTCTTTCTGCTAATGTAAAATTTCATACAGACTTAAACTGTAAATCGGTTAATAGAGAATTCTTTACCATCTCGAATTCTCTTTCAATTTATCTTGAGGTGGCTACGATTTTGTAACTTTTTTTCCTCCTGTAAATCACTCATTAACTTCGTTTTCTATTCACCTCAGTAGTGTGGGATTCCCTAGCCTCTGCATCATCGGGCCACAAGGCCAAGTAGTGTATTAAATCTTGGTTTGAAAGGAGCGCAAGTGTACGGCTCCATACATTTTGAGTTTGGGCCAGTATTTTATCCTGTTCTTCTTTTCCACAAAGGCCCAGTAGTATGGGTAATAGATACCCCTGTGTAAAGGAATTGTAAATTGTACGTTGTGCCTTAAGAGGCAAGAAATTGTAAGGTTTGAGCATAGCCTCCTTGGTTGAATTTAAAGAGCATGTAAACTCTTTCGTGATATTGGTGTAATATTGAGGGGGCCTTCGGAAGGCTGTACGTGTAACCTTTGGAGCAAGGTGCTCTTGAACTGTGTCTTGGGGGATATCTCTCGTTATCTAAACAAACACAACATTTGTGAAGTTGTAAACTTGTAAATTGGAGCTGGAAGCTCAAAACTTGTAATTTCCAACCCTTGCGTTTCTATTTTTGTTTGCTATTTTGTATCTGACATTTTGTTCCTTCACCTAGTGAAATTTTTTGTTAAGTTTGAGATCTGAGAAGAAATATAACCTTTATTTTAATGTTTAAATTAATCTTTGATATCGTAGATAGACCCATTCAAAGCCGACACCATTTTTCACCTCTCTGCGTTCCACAGATAATCCCGGAACAATATTACTTCAACATGCAAGGAATAGATAAGCGATTCAAGAGTTATCTTGCCTTTATGTTTCGTAGTTCGTAAGGGATAGTGTTTGTGAATAAGGCTAGTAAGTTCACCGTTACTCACCTGAACTTTCGTTACATGAATGAATTCGTCATTACCAGGATATGTTGATTGTTGATTCCCATAGCGAACCTCAAACGTTTGTTCCGAATGAGTAAATTTATAATACCAATATAAAAGGTCCGTCCAAATGTCCAATAACGGACCATTTATATTGGTTTTACCAGGATACACATTAGATCACTGTCATCGCCCATTTCATAGCATTCGTGTCATCTTCTTTCAGTTTGACTATGTTGCTATGGGATATTTCATTGCCCATTTATTGAGATATTCATTTCAACATCTCTTCTGGGAGTTCTGGGTTAGCTGCTGAAAGTATAGCCTTGTGGGCAAGGTTGTATAATCATGATCAGAGAGTGAAGTAATTGGCTCTCCTATAAGGAAATGGGATATTGTTAGGTAGGAAGTGTCAAAAGGGTCATCATTTAGCTTTGGTGAGGGGATGTGAGTATGTGTTGTAATAATGGTCCCTTCTTTGTTGGTGGAGCGATAAGAACCCATCACTCATCTGAGCTGATATATCAGACTCTTGACAACTGCTTCCCAGTTTCCACCAGTGTGGTGCTACAGAAGGGATGAAATGCCACTTGAGCCCCATGCCTGCAGTTGTGTGAAAAGTAGGTTTTCTGAGGGTTGTTTTGTAGAAAGCTGCTCCAAAGAAGTTTGTTCCATTATTGCTGTAAATATTCAGGAGTTGACCTCTATGAGAACTAAGTCGATAAAGTGCGGAGAGAAATGTTGTTGTGGTGAGATCGGGTATCATGTCTATTTAGACAGCCTTGGTAGATAGGCAGTCTGGTCTTGTTCGATTTCACACGATTTTTTACTAGAATTGGGCAGGCATACTCTATGCTAGTTATAACAAATGGGTATGTCAGGGTTAGAGGCACCTTTTGTGTATTTTGCATTAATTTTGTTCTGAGTTATCTGCATTCAACTTAGAACACTTGAGATGTGTATGAGTGTGGCTTCTTTCAGTCCCCTTTGCTGATGAGATCCTAAACTTTTCTCTCAGTGTGTTGAGTGCCATTATGAAGTAGATGAAGGTGTTCTGCCATCATAATTATATTTGTGAGATGAAGCAGAATTTCTATTTCTACCAGTCCACTAGTATTGGAGTATTGTGCAGTCTTCCACCGACAAGAAGATGGCCTTCCTTATGTATGATTGGATGTATAGTCTTTATATGAGTTGATAGTTTCCTACACAACATTAGTCTAACATTTGTATACAGGGTTCATCTCCGATACAAACAGTGGACTTTAATTTCACTCCGTGGGTTGTTTACAACAATCTCAGATAATTATATGTCACAAATCTCATGACTGGTCCGTATTAAAATGTACATTAATTCAACAATGTTACAAAAGTTTATTGAAATCCATGTATTCAGTACACGTTGGGTTCTTAATATTAAGATTTTGATCTTGTCATACTAATTTAAGGAGACATGTTTTGCCCATTGCATGGGCATCATCAGCCATGATCTCATTCCTAAGGGATAAAAATCACGATCCTGATCACTCTAGTCAAAGTGTTACATAGAGGAACGTGTGTTATAAATATGAGGAGACTTGTTGTAATTTCACAAATGACAATTTGCACAATTAAGACATATCTAAATTCACAAATTCCAATTTACACAATTAAGGCACGTCTAAAGGATGTTTGGTGAAAGGAAGTATGTGTTAGGAGAGTGGTCCATTCTTTGTTGGTGAAGCGATAAGAATCCATCACTCTTCTGAGGTGATATATCAGACTCTCGACAGCTGCTTCCCAGATTCCACCAAAGTGTGTTGCTGCAGGAGGGATGAAATGCCATGTCAGTCTCATGCCTGCAGTTGTGTGAAGAATTGGTTTTCTGAGGGTTGTTTTGCGAGAAAGCCTTGATTTCTTTAGCTGCTCCGAAGAAGTTTTGCCGTTATCGGTGTAAATGTTCAGCCTACAGCCAACACTGCATAAGCTCAATGCTCCGCCCATCTCCTCTCCTCCGCCACACTCCGTTCCCTAAATGCCACACAGATACAATACAAGATGTGGAAGTGTCATTTGTTCTGATGCTGCAAAGGCAACTAATTAACACCAGAAAGGTCGAGGGGGTAAGTAAATGTATACACAGCGTTTTTTGTCAAATTTAACCCTTATTTCCTAATCTTGAATATCTTCCTACCCTCCTCTCGTTACAGATTCTTTACCACACATGCCTCAATAGTAGATTTCAACATTGAAGCTGTAGCCAACTTCAAGCATGAGCGTCCCCATTTGACTAATAAGACAGGAGGAGGTTATCACATCAGCTAGTAAAAACATACACATTAACACACATTCATGAACATCTTTTCACTTCTGCAAAAAAAAAAAAAAAGAAGACTGGCCTCACCATCCAAATACAGGTTTAACAGAGTTTCGCCCATACGGGAAACCGGGGAATGTCAGGGAATTCAATAAATAGCAGGAAATCCAGGAAATAACAGGGAATTCAGAAAAAAAGTCTCGAAATTCGTTCTTCTACCAGTTGAAATGGTCATACCATGTTTATCCATTAATAGAAGCACATGTTTCAATTTTTATAACATTAATCTTGGGTATGTCTTTTATGCCAGGAATAAATTGTAAATAAATCTGAATAAAAATTAAAGAAAACAAGTGTGATCTTGAATGTGAAGTAATCAATAGCATCAGTAGCTATATGGATAGGCTATAGCAAGCAGTAGCGACTATGATTGATCGACTGATCGATCGAATTTTCAATGTTTTGATCTGCTTACTATTGTATATTCTGTGTTGTTGGGGAATGGCAAGGCCTACATTGCGTTCTCAATTTTCTAATCGCTGAAATACATTGCTTCCACAACAAAATTTGCATATAGACAAAATACCACAACCCAACAGATGACTGTTTGTTTACTTTGAAATGACATGTGCGATAGTCACTACCTCGTAAAATGTATATACTGACAAAAAACACTGACTGAATGCAGGAAATGGGCCGATGACCTTCGATGTTAGGCCGCTTAAAACAACAAGCATCAACAACAACAAGAATGCAGGAAAGTGTGAAATTCGCTGAAACTTAATACTCATTCTAGTGCTCATTATTATTATTATTATTATTATTATTATTATTATTATTACAATTATTAAACGTACTGATGTAGGTAAATCTTGTGTAAATGTATAATGCATCAGGACACCGTTCAGGCCGCACCATGTATAGTTTCTAACCTATCTGTTGAAATGTTTGGTGACGGACGTGAGTGAATGAGGCTCCACAGTAATCAAGTGATTTGAAGGTGTTATACAGCAGTGGAAGTGATAAAAACGTGCAGAAATGTTACATTTGTATATACCCACATGTTTTGTCGGTATTGATCTTCTTTTTGTTCCAAATTTTCATTGTAAAGAAAATGGCCCACCGAAACAATGGAGTTGGAAGCCCAGCCACTACCAGTGCTGCCAACATACGCTGCCTCATGATGTGTGTGTGGACGACTTCATTAATTCGGACAGCTTCCTTGAAAAAATTGTGCAGGCCATTTTGACCTGCATAACAGAAGTGGTCATAAAAGAACTTGAAAAAAGTTTAAAATTTAATATCAGAACACTTTCAGAGTTACCTAAAAAACTTGATAAGAAGGAGACAGAAATCCACAAACTGAAGAAGGATAGGGATGCCAAGTGTGATTCATTGGAGCAATACAGCAGAAGTAATGTAAGAATTTTCGGCATCCCTGAATGTTCGAACGAAAGCTGTGATGAACCAGTGCTGAACGTGTGCAAAGCAGTAGGTGTAGATGTTAGACTTAATGGCATTGATAGGTGTCACGGAGCAGGACCTCGATCACCAGGGAAAATGAGACCTATCCTAGTGAAATTTTTGTCCTATCGCTCATGTCAGGATATCTTCACTAGGAAAAGGAAAGTGAAAGGCTCATCCACGAAAATCCATGAAGATCTAATGGCTATCAGAATGTCCATCTTGAAAATGGCAATTCAGCATTTTGGTTGTACAAACACTTTGACTTACTCAGGAGACATTGTAATCAAAAATGCCGACGGGATGAAATTAAGAGTGTGCCAGTTAATGGAACTTTCTATGGCATAAGCTTCTCTTGCAGTGCTGCCTTATCACTTGGCAATGTGAGTCCACTCCCATCTTTCAACATAAGTCACAGCGGAGAACCTAGTTTTTTCAAGTAGCTTTATCTATGTACCTAGCTCTCTACTTATCTATCCATTTACTGTATTTATTTATCTATTTATCTAAATATCTATTTGCTTATCTCCCTTCTGATCATACCACCTGTCCATCTACTTACCCTTTTTATTAATTTTCCTAACTGGTTCTAATTTAAGTTAGGCCTCCATATTACGTCCACATAGATCTCACACCAACACTACGTACAATAAGCTCCTACTTGTGTATTCTGTATGCCTAATCTGCTGTTGCACATTATTATTATTATTATTAATATTATTACTACTACGGACAATTTCACTATCTAAAATATGCTAATTGCTGACCATTCATAGGATATAGTCGCATGCTGTGTTCTAGTTAATTTTATTTTACTAATTGGCAATGCATACCACAGCCGTATTCCCTATGACCATAGCAATACTTTCCCTTGTCACACTTCCCCTTCCCAATCCATCCCTTCCACCTGTCTACCTGCTAGTCCATTGACCCAATCCCCAGTCCTTGAAGCTGCAACACACATTCTCCAGTCAGCCCTAAATAGACATAAAAGCGCACTTCACATGTCACCTTAATGCAAAGAGTTTAGTTTCTCAAGCTCGTATACATGAACTAAAAGCGATTTTCATACTACTGTCCTTTGATATAATCTTATGCAGTGAAAGTTGGTTCAAAGTCAAACAGCAGGCTAAGAATCTGGAATTACCTGGCTACTGCCTTCTGAGAAATGAGAGACTTGGCAAAGGGAGAGGTGGGGTCTGTGCTTTGTCTCCTCGTGCTTGATACCTCAAATTATCTGTCAGTCTCCTCAACCGTATGAGCGAAAACCTGAGTACATGTTCATAGAGATACAGGTCTCTACTGTGAAATGCTTAGTAGGTGCTGTATACAATCCACCTAAAGCTCACCTTTTGAATGACTTAGAGACAGATCTTAACAGAACCTATGTACAAACATGTTATAATGATGGGAGACTTCAATACAAATCTTCTAGATTCAGATCCTTCCAAAACCACCCATCTATTGAACATATTTCTGGCATGCAGTAATGCGATCCTCCTACTTTCTCCCACTCACCACACTAAAACTTCACACACACTACTGAACGTAATAGTAACGAACAACCCTGACAGAGTATTACATCATGGCCAGATATCTCCTCCCGGACTGTCAGCCCATGACATTATCTTTATGTCTTACGCACTGCAATACCCCAAACATAAACCTAAATATGTGACTTACAGAGACTATAGCCATATTGACATCGAAAAATTATTGAAAGACGCTATTTCGATGCTGTGGCAGGAGATAACTCATACAACTAACATTGACAACATGGTCAACCCTTTCAATAACATGATATTTCACATTTTTGACAAACACGCCCCTCTATGAAGAGCACGCATCTTTAAAAGACTCCTCCGTGGATAAAAAATATTAGAAGTAATGATGGCCAAGCGGGATGCAGCTCATAGGAAATATAAACATTACCCGACAGAGGAAAACTTTATTACAAATGGCTATGTATTAAAACGGCCGATACAGTAAGAAACGCTCGACTATCGTACGCCCATGACATTATAAAACCTCACGTAAGACCTTATGGAAGTCAATCCGACAATTCGGACTAAATAAACCGAACAAGGTAGACGATTTGGAGTTTTCTGTTGATGAATTCAATAATCACTTAATGACTTCCCATGTTCAGTTAAACGAAGAAGCAAAAGAAAATCTTTTGAGTGCAAATTACCACCCACTACGCATAGGCAGAGACAAATTTTATTGTAGTCATGTCTCACCTCTGCAAATGAAAGCGCTTTTCTTGCAAATTAAAACTAAATCCACAGGGGTGGACAACATATGCATTATAATGATAAGGAAAATTATCGACACCATTATTCCAGTATTGACATTCATATAAAACTTCTTCCTTCAAAACAGTGTATTTCCAAGTGTCTGTAAAATGACCCTGGTACATCCTTTACCAAAAACAAAATCTCCTAGTCTAAACAGTGACTACAGACGTATTAATATACTGTCTATAACAGCCAAAGGACTCGAACACATTGTGCATAATCAAATCACGAACTATCTCAACGACCACGACATACTAGACCCACACTAGTCAGCTTTCCGACGAAATCACAGTACATATACTACCTTATTAAGCGTGAGTGATGAGGCTACTGATGAGCAAAAGCTGACAATTCTAGTATTGTTGGACTTCAGCAAAGCATTTGACTCTGTAGACCATGAGTTGCTTCTATCCAAACTTTATCGCCTAGGGTTCTCCTACAGTACTCTGAAATGGATGGGAGCCTATTTACGCGAACGTCACCAAAGTGTCGTCAATCAGGGTACCTTTTCTTCGTGGCAATATGTAAAAACAGGTGTAACACAAGGGTCAACCCTAGCTCCCTTGCCACTTTCTGTCTATATCAATGACTTAGCTAAACAGCTGACTCATTGTAAATGTCACATTTTTGCTGGCAACGTACAATTGTATATCCATGCAAAACCAACAGACGCTTCGGAAGCAATCGAGGAAATTAGCATGGATCTAGTACGCCCTCCTCGTGGCATTGCCCCATAGGTTAGCATTGGGAGCACTCTACACCGAGGGTCTTGACGGGTTCTTTTATTGTTGTGGGGCTGTTTCATAGGATCACAGGACTTTGTATGTGCCTCAGCTAGCTAATATGTTCCGGTGAATAGAAATCGCATCAACGGTGGAAAATTGGATTCGGAATCCTATCGGGCGGCTTATTATCAAATTTCTATATTAAAGTTTCTAAGCCAATCGCCGTTATGTTTGCATCACCTATTTTCATAATTTATGACATGCTTGTAACAATCGAGACCTTGTCTTGAATTAAAATTGATTATACCAAATATGATCTTGGAATTTGAATTAATTTCATAAGTAAGGCCATGTATATCTATTTCATAATGAAAAGATGGAGATATTCTGGATCGGATTATATTTATTAATATAAATGATCCTACTAGTTAAGACGAAACCAAAGTATAACCCAGATTTCAAATATTACCGAAAAACAAATTGGTAATGGCATAAAACGGCTGTCGTAATTTAATTAATTTATACCCGATTCAACATAATGCAGTGATTTCAAATTGATCATTCCTCATTTTATAATAGCTATTTGAAATTCCAAACCTAAATCTATATTAATTCAATAACATGCCTAAACCTGGAAAATTACCATTATGACCGTGTTCTTTCTTTTACTCCACAAGTTTTAGGTATTCTTATTCCTTCAGTTTTGATTTGATGTCTGATTTTCAATAGGAGAATCTCGTTCATGTCAAATTCAGCTGATAATAATGTCTTTTTATATGTGATGCCTAACCTAATTAAAATAAATAATCATCACCACCTTAACTAACTCGTACGTCCTGATGAGGTTCGCCTCAACGCGACAATAATTACACGTCCATCCTCGCGCATACCTTCGAGGATCATGTTACCTTAATGCTAATGCATAAAATAAATAATCAAAGATAATATACATAAGGACAACAATATATACTCTCAAATGTTAATAAAACCACATACGACATCTCTACTACATCTACTAAACTACCATGTCCATGAAGTAAACATCTAACTTATTAATATCACGTCATATATCCTCGAAGCCGTACGCGTTGTAAGCCTTATGCACGCCTCAAACACGTCGCCGTCATACTGACTAAAAACCCTAATGATTGACATAAATTTTGAATATGACATCCGAAACGTAACGATAATCGATAGGAGAATTGTGACCGACATCTCATCGCAATTAATAATTATCTGTCTTACCATCTTAGCCTACAATCATGTAAGAGTATTATAACCTTAACATCATCTTATACCAGGGCATTACAATTTCAGCATTAGCTTATATACGAGTGTTACACCTCCTTTTGCTTTATCTAACTTCACACTGGCATAACGCAATTAAATAATACGTTCTATGTAGCGACATCAAGATAAATCTTCATTGTCACCTCCCATCTTATTAAATAATCCACACAGCACAGCACTTTTCATTATTTCAACCACTAAATTTTATGTAAGCTAACCCACACATCAGTGGCATATCACGATATCATCCCCATGTTTTATTATTCATCATCATAATATCTATTACCACCACAAGCACTTAATACACTTGAATTATTCATCAACACAATGACCACCATCATCGCAGGTACTTAATATATTTGACACTCACACCATCATCATTGTCATTATTATTATTATCTCACGTTGATTCACACTAGTGTCATTACTCACAACATTACTACATTTGTGTCACTTACCTGCATTACCAAGGTTAGCTTCACGATAAATATGCTGATTCTATGTTAATGTTGTTACATATGTATACATAGGCTCGTGTCTTCCAGTAATCACGGCACTACAACACATTATAAGCGATGTCGAAGTCATCCACTAACATAACCATTCATTCACTCGCACGGTATCGTATCATTTCGAATGCCGAGTCGCCAAACGCATATGAGAATTCCTATATACCAAATAACATAATATCACGCCGCTCGAGGTGTAATTACTATTACGTTTTGGCGAACTACTTCAGAACATGTACTACATATACATTACTACCTACATTAAAGAAACTAGTAACTAAAATAAAATACAGATGCATGTTGCATCAAATAAAGTGCACACAGTAAAAAGACATCATTATAATGGAAAGCAGTTACTGACTTGAATGGCCAGGGTTATATGAATCACTGGCTTAGGTTATCCATCCCGGTAACCACTCCATCATCTCAGCTGGACCTACTCGTACATGATTTAGCACTCCATATTCTCCTGTGAATTAGTACTTCTTGAATACATTTCTGACAACATCATTTTAGACTCATGCAGATTACACCTGAAAAAGGTTAATATTAGTTCTTTGACAACACACAGAGCCACTAGTAAATCAATTACGCATACACTTCTGATTATATGAAGTTATTTACGATACGGACAATCTCTATTATATATCGTATTGCTCCTTCTGTAATGGCTTGGCCTTTATACAATCATAAGCATATCACCGTCATTTTAGGCCAGGTGCATTCGCTTAACTGCATATACATATCCCCTAATAACTTCCTTTTGCATACAATTTCTAATTTTTACGTATCATTTCCATACTACCATCACATTGACATTAACAATGAACAAGAATACTTTTAACGTTTTACACAAGTCATAGAATAACAAAATTAGATACTAGATGTGGAACTCTATCTTAGGTGTTTACTTACATCAACTGACACCTAGATGTCGCTACCGTTCTTATTAACAAATATCGATATTTTATACTCCGTAACATTACCCTATGTGTTCAATCTTTGGTTTCGTCTTGTTTTCATACATTCTACATTTTACATTTGATTTAATTCTAACAATATTTACACATATATACACGTTTTCTCCGCTTAGAGATGAAAGTAAAGTCCTTTCTTCACAATCACTTCATTGCGTATTCGACATTTATAAACCAGTCCTCGTCTAAACTGCTCCGGCGCCATGTTTCCGGACCTCATGCTAGTTGGTTTTGTTTGCGCTGTAGCATATGTCACACATGAATACGGCACACTAGAAGCCATATGCTAATGATCTTCCCAGCATGGACTTATTTTAAACCGAAAACATCCCAAACCATAGCAGTTGCCCACTCAAGACTTATTTCCACTAATTACTGCATGCCCACTCCTCAGGTATGACTTCAAAAGCAAGCTTTACTCTAAAAAGTCTCGGAGTGGTCATTGAACAGCACCTCTCGTGGACGGATCAGACAATATCTGTGAGTAGACGATTTTTCGCGATGCTGCACCTATTGAACAATTTCAAATTTATTTTCCCCATTCAGCTTAAGGAAGAAACTAGTTGAAAGCCTCGTTCTTCCAATATTCGATTATTGTGACGTAGTTTACAAAGGCATGAAAACCGATCTTCGGGATAAACTACGATGTGCACAGAATGCCTGTGTAAGATTTATATTTAATCTGATATTTTCAGATCATTTTACCCAGTCTTATGTCGACCGCGGATGGCCACGCCTTGAAGACATACGCAAGCTGCATGCCCTAACTTCATTGTATCAAATCCTTACCTTACAATCCCCATCTTACTTGTATGAACAATTTCATAGCCTTTCTGAACACCATGATAAAAACACCAGAGCGCTGAGCTCGACATTGCTCGCTATTCCTAAGCAAAAATCATTTTCCTACAATAATTCCTTCACTGTTGTGGCCAGCCGTGAATGGAAATTCCTTCTGCAGGAGGTCAGAGGGATATCAAACCGAGGAAGATTTAAAAGTATGTGCTAAAAATATCTCTATGAAACGAGCTTGTAGAGCGACAGATTTCTTCTTCACCTTCTTCTCCTCATCCTGGCCTTTCCTCCTCCTCTTCTTCTTCTCCTTATATCATTCATCAGTAGTGTTAGAGAGTACTCAGCTGTGGTTCCCTGCATAGTTAACCTTATCACGATCCTCATTTTGTAATGTTTTTCGCCAACAATAAAAACACGAAAACTGTAACATTTCTTTGTGGGTTGGATTCTCCAAATTATTATTATTATTATTATTATTATTATTATTATTATGATTATTATTATTATTATTATCATTATTAGTGTGGGTTTTCTATGGTACTTAATAATTGAATAGCCGAGCTGAGTAGCTCAAACGGTTAAGGCGCTAGCCTTCTAAACCCAACTTGGCAGGTTTTATTCTAGCTCAGCCCAATGGTATTTGAAAGTGTTCAAATACGTCCGCCTTGTTTCGTTAGATTTACTGGCACATGAAGGAAAGCTTGCAGGACTAAATTCTGGCACATTGGCATCTTGAAAAATTGTTTAAAGCGGGGATTGAAATTTCTGCACTTAGCAAATTCATTGCGGAGCTGAGTAGCTCAAGAGGTTAAAGTGCTGGCCTTATGTTTCTTATTGTGCGTAAACGTTGACTATTCAGCATGAAAGCAGTTTTGTTCTTCAAAATTATTATTGCAAACTTTTCAAACTTTCGAGTGTAGTTAGTAAGACGTAAAGAGAATATTATTATTGCGCCCCCCCCACCCCCGTGAAAGGAACTCGAATTTGATGTGTTTCAATTAAACAAACAAGCTTTTAATGTACAGTCCTTTAGTTAGCATTCTTGTTTCTTGCCAATGTAAAGATGCCACTGGTTCGATTCCTAGTCTGGTCGGTGATTTTTAATTTCTTTTAGCTCGATGGTTGTGTGTATTGAATCCTTTAGCTATTATGATAGTCAACAGTCCAAGGGAAAGTGCTGAATTTGATTACCAGGTGGCCTGGGGATTTTTTAATTGCTCCCTGCTCTAATGTTAGGTGCCATGTGATGTAAACATTTCAGCAGGTCTCAAATCTGCAGCCCACAGTTCGACGCGCGAACAATAAACTTTGTATTCCCTGTCTTAGCAATTAAGTTACTTCCAAGTCTGGTCAACTTGCTCGTACCGCCAATGTTCTTTTTCTAAGATGTGCATACTAGGCTAATTGCAAAAACAATGAACTTTGTATTTCATGTCACAGCAAATATTTCCAAGTCTAATCAGAATATTCCTACAATCAATTTCATTTTTGCTGAGACGTACATGTGTCACGACCTTACTTAATACAAAATTTGTTGCATTCTCTTTCCACATTCAGTTAACTTAGTTTGTGCCAATCGTTCACACTTAGTCTTCAGTGAAAGAAAAGCTTGTCATCGACTCCGGGTCAGGTTGAGGTCTTTCAACATTTTTTTCTTCTTATGAACTTAAGACCTTTAGTTCAGAGTCGAAGGTAGCGCCAGGTTTGAGAACCCAAATCAGCGATTGTTTTCTTCGCTCAGAATTAGAAGTTTGAATTTTTGGAGTTAGATATTTGAATATCACTTCAGCTTTGGGTCCAAGCGTGCTCCATGTTCAAATCCTAGTATTGCTAGTGCTTTTTCCTTTGAATCTTGTAACGCTAAACTAGGTGCTTCAGTGAAACACATAAGCTGTTAATGTACAGTCATTCAGTTAGCATGGTTGTTTGCTTCCCAACTAAATGAGTCCCGGGTTCAAATCCTAGTCGGGTCGGCGAAATTTTCATTTCTTGTCGCTCAAACGTTGGGTGTTTCTGAACTTAACACACAATAATTTAGTTACTATGGTAGACAGCAGTCCAACGGAAAGATTGCTGAGTTAGATTTCCAGTCGGTGTGGGGAATTATTTAATTTCACGCAGCTCAAATGTTAGGTGTTTAGAATTAAATAGAAACTTTCAGCGTGCACTCATTTACTTAGCATGATACTCAGCAGTCCCAGTCACATGTAGTGAACATTTTTTTATGTTCTGAACGCTTACGTTTTAATCTCTTAAGTGATATCAATAGTATTATATTTCTAGAATTCTAGAAAATGGCTTTCCGTGGTTTCCCATTTTCACACCAGGCAAATGCTGGGGCTGTACCTTAATAAAGGCCACGGCCGCTTCCTTCCCACTCCTAGCTCTTTCCTGCCCCATCGTCGCCATATGACCTATCTGTGTCGGTGCGACGTAAAACAACTAGCAAAAAAAGAATTCTAGAATAATTCTAAAATTCAAATTTCTGAGCTCGAATTGTTACAATAAACATTTAGAGTTCCAAACACTAAAAAAACCATACCATCATCTTGTTCCCCATTCAGATCTGTGCCCTAGACCATACCTCATTCCCTTTTGCCCTTTAGTTTGTAGCCCTTTTGGCCTTTTGCAGTCACTCAGCTCCATGACCTGATGTCACCTTTCCGCGTTAGGCCCCCGTGAATAAAGCACATGTATTAAGCTTTACACCATCTGCCTTGTCTTATTAAAATAATGTGAATAGCCGCCATGCACTACGAAGCTCAGCTCCTAAAGCCCATGCACCATGTCTCATCTTGTCTAGTTACGTTAAGCCTGGGGTTGAATGTCAAACTCGAGTCTGTAACGCCCTTGTAAGGTTAAGCCGGGCAGCAAATCCGTGATTGATAGCTTAAGCCAGCACCCTTGGACATCGAACTTGAGTCTGTGAAGCTAATGACCTTGAAAAGTTAAGCCTAAGGTTGAGTCCATGGCCTGTGATGTTAGGCCTCGGGTCGAATCCATGCATATTAGGTTAAGTTTGCATTCTTGGCTAAGCCCTACTTTTCAAATACCCCCACCCTCCAAAAGTTAGGTCATGTGAGGTTAATCATTTTAGTTAGGCATGATTATTGCATTACGTGTGTTCTTCATCATTTATTGAACATTCGAGAACTTATGTCTCTCTCACTATAAGAATCATGATCGAATAACTAGAAGAATGATCACTTTAGCACATTGAGATGATTTGTCAATCTATCTTCCCACATTATAGAAGATAGCCTAATAATGGTTTAATATTTGCATTAATTAGATACGTTTCCTTAATTAGACAAGCTTGGTGTTGTTGAGTGAGCACAGAGAGTGATTTATTACCTTAAACTGTGCTGTTCGCTTCATATGCTCAATAATATACTCTCCATAATGCAATATTGGTTGCTACTTCCTCACTGTTCATAAATATGAGCTATCATTCCATTCTGTCACTTAAGAAGGCTAGGCTATTTCCATTGAGCACTAACCGCCTTCTTAAATAGAGCATCGTATGTTATTAAAGCCTATTATTAACACTCCTTCATATACATCCACGTTCATTACTTTTAACATAACTTACCTTTATATCATAAGTGTAGTTCCTAATGTACATAAGTAACATTTGGGTGACAATTTATACTTCATTGATGAAATTATGCAAGATGAGGTGTAATATTATGTAAAAATTTCACAAAGGAATGCACCGTATCCATCCCTGTTAGTGTTTTAGGTTCTAAGTTAAACAAATTGGTCTGTGATTTTTAACACTTAATTGTTAGTGCACTACGTTGTTAATGAAATTCAAATAATAGAACTATTACAATATCAACACATTTCAACTCTTAGAAGTACACTCATCTTCATAAACAACAGAAAGACTAGAGGTAGGAAGTTCATATTCACAGGACATGTTCGTTAGTATTTTCTGCAGAAACGATTAGCATTTCAGTACCCCAGGTTCGGCATGTGCCCCGTTGCCTAGTAGGCGCTGAGTCCTCCAGGGGCACTGATAACTTATTCCATGTGTGATGGCATCAAAACCTATAAGGCACAGATGGGGTCCTGGGTTATAGTCATCCATGCTGCATTCACCTGGCTCCACAGTTCATCTTTGGTGGTTGGCATTGGGTCAGAGCTCCACACCCGTCCTTTCACCATATCTCACACATTTTCAATTAGCGCCAAGTCCGATGATCAGGTGGGCCACGGCAACCGTCTGACATTCTGTGACAACTAGAAAGCACGTGTTCATGCAGCGACATGTGATCGCGCATTGACCTGCTGAAATAAGGCGTCTGGGGTGTTGTGCAGAAAGGGTGTGGCTTTGTTCGCAGGATGACATTCACGTAGGTCAAACTGGTAACATTGACCTGGACACACACCAACTCTGATTTGTGGTTGTACCCAATAGCACCCCACACCATAACGCCTTTAGTTGGCGCTGTATGTCTTGTGTGAAAGCAGTCAGTGTGATGCCTCTCCCCCTGTCTGCGGCGACCCAAAATGCGGCCATCATTTTCAAACAAAAAGGACCTGGATTCGTCCGAAAACACTATCTGCTGCCATTCCTGTCCCCAGTGACGTCGTTTCATACATCATTGCAGTCTAGCATGTTTATGCACATTGGTCAAAGTTAGGCGGAGAAGTGGAAGACGCGCTGGTAACCCATATCGTAATCAACGGGGACGGATTGTCACTCCTGGTAGTGAACGATGTGTTCCACTGTTCCACTGTTGCGCCAGAGCCGAGGAAGACGCAAATCTGTGCTGCAATGCCATCCGGATGAGGTGTCGATCTTCTCTGGTTGGTGTGACCGGACCCATCTCGTTGTGATCAACGGCCTTCTATGAACGTTCTGTACACACCCGCTGCACTGCCGACACACTTCGCACACAAGCTGCAGTTTACCAGATAGATGTATCACGTTCTCTCATGCCAATAATTCGCCTTCTTTCAAACTCACTAACTTGACAATACTTTTCTTGCATACGTCTGCGAGACATCAGGCACGTCTGCTCAAGTCACGCTGATCCATTACCTTTGGTTTATAGTGACAACGAGAGCCGCAGGCACAATTTACGAGTCCGTGGTTGTGCGCAGGGATATCGATGTGGACGTTGAACCTGAGAATCTGCATGTTTCAAATGCTAATCGTTTCTTCAGAACATACTAATGCATATGTCCTGTGAATATGAACTTCCTATTCCTAGTCTTTCAAGGTGCTCTGGACTTTATGGGCATGAGTGTATTTCAATCATTCACAAAATTTACCAACACCAATAAGTAGATGAGAAGCGGTAAGAATCTGTAACAACACAAAATAATAGAAGATATTATTTCAAGAATGAAGTCCTTCTGAAAAGGAAATTAATATTTAAATAGGTTCTCTACCTTTTATGATGGAAGTTGATTAAGTCCTGGCTGGCAACGTCTCACGATTGGTCCCTTTAGCACCCTTTAGGATGTTGTGGGATCTCCCCTTTTAGTGGCACATTCCGGAAGTAATATCCCTTGCAAGGTGCACCATGATGAAAGTAGAGATTCCTCTTGCAAGCGGCATGATGATTCCCCTTGTTCATTGTCTTGCAGGCTTCTTGTAACAGTAGGCTTCCTCACACACACATATACACATACTGAAACTAAAATGGCACATTAATATGTGTTCCAACCATGCCTATTTAAATGTCAGTCGACAGGTAACTTGCGGGTTCAGATGATTTGCACACCACACGTGTTCTGGAATTAATATTGTAGTGGTTATGTCGCGCAGAAGACGAAATAATGTGTTCCCTTTGTAAGACATCACGGCTAATAAACGACGTTTGGCATTGAATATCTTGTCGAATTATAGTGGGAAAGCGAAGTGAAGTTGTGCTTTAAAGTAGAGCAGTATGAAAACAGTAGAATAAAATCTGAGTAAGTTGAGCGTCGGTTTCACACTGATTTTATCAGTCCTCAGTCTAGAAGGTTTGATTAGTAGGAAACCAATCATACATTTCTTCACGTCTTCTTATAGTATCATGGTTCAAAACTGGTCTTGTGAAGAATTCTGAAAACTTGCGGGGCGGTGTTAGCCTTGAAAATTTTAACTGTTCATTGAACCCGAGTGACTTAGGCCCATAATCAATCATGATTTGATCGGTAAAATAATATGATACATTTATTGAAATACAGAGGAGTGTATTTGAAAATATTTCGTTTATGTAATGTTGAAATCAGAGCGAAGGAAGGACGACAGACTGGAGCCTGACGGATTAGCTCAACCCGACAACTTTTAGCTACTTCACAGCAGGGAATATCATTAGTTGGCGTACAAGGAAATACAGAGTCCACAAATAAGTCTTGGTCAGAAAGAGGAAGGGGGAGAATCATACAAAGAAAACCCACCACATGAGTAAGACCTTGGGATATTTTTGGTAGGACGGAAATTCCATGACCTCATGGAAAATTACAGCGGCTGAGTGTACGTTCGCTAGCCTAAGTTCGAGCAGGTGGAGATTTAAATCACGTGACCGCTTGCCGGCCAATAGTAAAAATTTGATGGGAGACTCAGTGATACCATCTTAAGGAATGATGGATGAGATATTTTCGTAACTACGAAAGTAATCAGTAATAAATTAATATGAGTACGCGGATGAATGTAATGAATTTATTAGATGTCACGCATGGAAAAATAATCAATACTTATTGGCAAATTAATTAAATTGAAGGCTGGATTTCTTGGAAACCGGACAGCTTGAATCTCATTGGCTGAAAGGAGACCACGTTGTCAGGGACGCTTACGAAGGCGCGAAATGTGAGGAGCGAAATCCATCCATATCTCCTAAATCTGTGATCACCTGGAGTTCATATTTTATCCAGCAGATATGCTAGCGGAGTGGATTAATTTGATGTAAATTTTAACTTCCAATTCGGAGTGCAAGTACCGATATTAAAAATCCACCCCCTCCCTAAGGGGCATGACGTCAACGAATCCGCGGGAAAAAGGCTTCATCCATATATACGGGGCAATTGACGGTCGCCAGCCACTTGTCTTGAATCGTTGGAGCTGAATTGACGGTCGCCAGCACACGTGAATTGAATATCGGGAGTTGAACTGTTGGTCGCCGGTAACTTATAATTCTACGGACGTACAGTCATTTAATGGCGCGAGCATCCGCCAGTGTTTGTAAAGTGTGATCGCGCTCAAGCAACATGTTAAATCTGGAAATAGTTAACGTAGGATAGTGTTTTTTATTTATGAATAATCAGTGACGTAAAGTAATTACCCTGCAAGAGAGTAGTATAAAATATATCACCATAAGTACGTACATAATAGACTGTGTGACGAACAGTACTTTAAGGAAGTAGTAGCCTGTACTTAGCTATACCGAACCGATGTCATGAACACGTCAAGAATGCCGTATAAATCGGGCGTATCGCGGCGGGCGTAATAGTTGACACCACGTCGTACGTGTCCAGGTCCATTGTGCGGTAGGTGGACGAAGATTAAATAGTGTAAATATATTAAATTCTTGGGTCTAGGATAGAAATTTGTTGTGTTAACGTTGTAAATGGTGAAGGTTTGTGGCAGTCAAGATATGAGTGTAAAATAATAATGTGCCAGGAAATCTTTTGTGAAACTACGCCATCAAGGATGGAGGAGTAAAACGCAGAGAGGGGCTGGATGAAGCCTCTCGTCTGCAAAGCTGCAATGGAATACCGATAACTAAGATGAGTACTAAACTGTAAAATATATTTGGGAAATGTTATCGTGATGGGAAAAATGGGAATAATTTGGTCATACTTGGTTACCTTCTGTAACAAGATGGGTCGCTTAACGACCCCATCCTAAATTTGTAGCACGGACAGTAGTAAATCATAATAATGTAAATAATCGGGTCTTTTATGTATTCAGTTTGTTGGAGATGTAAATTTGTATATATAGTGTAGTACGTTAAGTCATGCATGCATTCATATTTTCTTTGTAGTCGATAATTTTCTTTACATTTGATTTTGATTATGCTAGTTAAATAAGACCCGATATGTGCTTTTATGTTTTGTCATTTTAACGAGCCATTTAATGACATGGAAGGAAAATCCAGCTTCGCCATACCAAGTGTGTTTTGTTGGAATTAATATGGTCATATTTTCAAAGTGAAGTTGTTAAATTTGTGAGATGCGATTAATATAATATTTCCAAGTAAATCATATCTGGAGTGTTTAGTGCCAGAATAAATTGAATTTGTAAAAGGGGTTATGCGTTAAACATAATAAGAGTGGACTACCGTATTACAGGCGAAATTATTATTTTTTAAATATTAATAGTAATAATAAATAAATAATATAACTACTTTTTTTTGTGAAGATATTTTTTTATATGATTTGGAGATAATAATAATTCATGTGATCAAGTGTTGAGTTTATTGGGAATCATTTAATGACGGGAGGTCGTTTTAATTTGGAATTAAAGTGCGTGATAACTTAATTTGATCGATTAATAATATTGAAATGTAGATCGGTGTTAATAATCCGTACATGTTAATGAACGTGTGGTTTAAATTACGGTCCAATTTTTTTTTTACGTATAAATGTCGCGTTTTGAAGTTGCGATTCATTAGCCGGAACATGTAGTGCTAATATTACGAGACCATGATTGTCAAATTTTGGTAAATATAATTTCAAGATGTTACGATTATTTGTGGAGAATGAACTAAGGCATAGATCCAAATGAGATAGAAAATGTGAAAGAATTTGCAGTCAGATAATAAAACGTCGTACGATGTCCGAAATGAATAAATAAGTCAGTTGATAATTCTGTGAGGAATAAATAAATGAATCGAGGAATATTGAGATAGAGAGGAAAATAAATTCCGTACGAGAGACACTTAGGATATTGATATGAGTGTAAAATGTACGGGCAGTGTCACAGAGAAATACTGAGTTACAGAGCGGGTAGAATTCGAACCCGTGACAGCATGTACGAAATAAATAGACTGTACAGCTATTCGTTGAGATACAACGGATCTAAGGATAATGAGAGTTCAGATTCCACATAAATGGTCGTATATTGTATTCATTGTAATAACGAGTGAGGACAATCATGATGTCGTGATAATAATAATAATAAATATTGCAGATAAAGGATTGGACCGCCTTAATTAAATGAGCGTTGATAAGGATGTTAAACGGGAATCTAAATGATAATATGCAACCGATAATAATAATAACAATGTAAGGACGATGTTAAATCATCGCGGTCAGATTAATAATAATTGTCATAATAATAACTGTAATGATGTCGTTGGTTGATCAGTGAAATGTTTGTAATTGCACCGATATCTTAATATATATGTTTTGGCGTAAGTGACCGGTTCATTAATGATAATAACCTTTTAAGTGACGTGAATAATAATAATATCTTGAGTCACCTATTCATTAATAATAATAATAATAACCACGAGGGGGATATAATAATAATAATAACAGTAATAACCACTTGGTGTTTGCATCCCGCATAATAATGACGATATTAATAAACGTGACAGTGCCAGGAACCGTTGAATAATAATAATAATAATAATAATAATAATAATAATAATAATAATAATAATAATAATAATAATAATAATAATAATTTCGAGGATGATAATATCGTGAATTAAATTATTTGGTGACGATATCCCTCTATTCGTATGTTTGAACAATGAGAATGATAATATTAGAGTCATTTGGTACCTCTTTATTGTACGGTCTCCGTACGGGACGATGTTACAATCATACTTGCGTGTTTGTTTACTTCGCTCGCGATGCGAGGGGGGTCACTGGCCACGGTATTTCCCACCGCTTCTCGTTATCTCATCTGTGTCAGTAGTCTACTGAGGCTAACTGGTGACAATTCAGATCACATGTAAATAAAATGTAAATGCTAATTCATTGGTATGGCGTCAGCTGGATATCGTAAGATAGGGACTGTCCGTGGAATCCAGTTTTCGCACTTCACGAGAAACATTACCCAGTCCGAGTACCGGTCTCGGAAAAATGTATATAGCCGGAGTACGTCATCTTAGTTAAATCGGGAAGCCGACCGTAACATGGGTTATGCTCGGGCTCCCGATAGAAGGAAGCTATATCCTTGAGTAACGGTTCGATTCAAATGGAATCGATCCGTAAATTATACCTCCAAAATGTCATTTTATTTCAGAAGCAACGCAGCAAGATATTGATACCACTTGCGGTATGGCAAGTGATTTATATATGTAACATGTGTGTAAATTCAAATATTGTTGCCACGTGTATCAAAGTTTTATACGTCAAATGGCGTAATAAACCGCTCCTTCTGGCAAATTATTTCAAAGGAATCCACTCTCATAATCTTTTTATTGTAGTTAGATGATGCCCTTTTTAAAGTAATAGTCACTTCCTAGTCCTATCATGGAGTCCTTAAATTCAAGTTATAATCGAGCCTTCCCCCTTTTAATTTTAAGTTGCTCCGTTCATCCCCGTGTTCTATTATGCCGTTATATTTATATTTGATGATTTAAATAATGAACCGACACCCCTGAGATAAATGCTAGTCTGGGACTCGGGAGGTGGACGGGTGCATCATATCTGTCACATGTTAACCTCCTGACCAATAAGAAAATAGGGACGGGTCGCCACACGACCATGCAGCTATGAGCTTAAAGGCGAATTTCTCCAAGGTTATCAGATCTTGGCTTTCACCAGAGCTGTTATAAATGACCCATTGACCGAATTAAATTAAGCTTTTGCGGCAATCTCAATTTTAACTCCAATTATGCCATTTTCGGGTGCAGTGTGTTGTAGATGAAAGATTTATTTCCACAGTATATACTGCTGTATTAATTATACAGAAGTATTAAAAGTGCATTATTTTGATTTATTGATGCCTTGTTAAATTAGTAAATTTCGTTTGCAGAAATCCTGTGTGTGGTGTGAAAATCGCATTTTCAGTATAGATTGTTGTGTAGAACTTTAAGGTGAAATTATCTGTAGACTTGTATAGTGCTTACGCAGTGTCATTCTACATTATTAACAGTTAACTTCTCTGAGATGCCCAGCTATCGTTTAGCTGTTAATGTTAATACTATAAGTTTTTACAGTAAAATAATGATAATCATTACATTTACTATTTCTTAATTGATATTTCACCCATGTGTCATTGAAATGTGTTTGATCCAACCCTGTCTCCTCATTTTGGAGATAAATTGACCCGTGAGTATTTCTCTATGCCCAGATACCTTTGATGCATGATTCCCGTTTACAGCATATACCCTGCAATTTACTAGTATTTTCGTACACTTCTCTGAGTATTAGCTTCCAAATATTCCATTCGATAATTCTGGACGTCGGTTTATCTTCACATAAATTTGTACTTTGTTTCTTAATATGGATAGATCTGTGTTGATGTAGGACAGTCAAAGTTCATAGAACTATTGTGATAAACCTTTTTCTTGATTGTTGTCTCTTTTCCTTTGTCCCTCAGTGAGAGACTTTGCTTGTATCGTGTGGTACCGAATGTTCTCATTGTCAAGAAATGTTAGTTGAAGTGAATTGTTCTACTCTAACTGAAGTTCTGTTAGGTTCAACTTGCATTAGCTTGATCACCTCAAGAATCATGTCTTTGGCTGTTCTTCTGAGCAGGGGATCTTTCATGGGGTTACTTCAGAATGTGTTGCAAGAATACGAGCATACATTTGGAAGCATTGTCTATCGTAATTACAATGCCGATAGGCTTGATAAGTCTCTTAAAGCGATTCTTGGTGAAGGGCATACATAGAAGCTGCGAAGAAGTAAGGGCCACCTCGATCCTAGATCCGAAGTGCATACGTAGGCAGCCCATCTTGACTTCAAGGGAGGAAAGCATGCTCTGCATAGAATTTTGGGATTCTACTTTACTCTTTACTTTTCCAAAGTAACCCCATGTATCGTATTATTTTGGACATGTATATGAAAACTTATGTCCAAATGTGCATGTACATCTGGGGAACTGTGAAAGCTGAACTTTTAAAATAAAAACTTACTTTTTAACGTATTGTTTGAAATTACATATTAAGATACTCTCAAAAAAGTATTGGAAGAGAAGGAATTCAAGCAATTGCTTCCTTGTTATACTGAATAAATGGCCATGTAGCTCTAGGTCTGCATTTATAAGATGCTGGGCTCGAACCCACTGTCGACAGCACTGAAGTGCATGTTTCACATTTTCACAGCAAACAAATGGTGCGAATGTACCTTAATTAAGGCCACAATTGCTTCCTTCTCATTCCTAGCCATTTTTAGCTATTAATCATCGGCATATGACCTATCTGTGTCGGTGTGAAAGAGAAATGGTAGAAACCATCAAATAAACAATATGTCGTAGGTTATGTTCAATTAACTTTCATTAATATGGCTTAAATTTATGATTATAACTGGCCACTGTTCCTTGACTGATAACTACATTCAAACTATTCACCTTTTTGTCTCTTTGATAAATCAAGGAAACTAAATTTTATGTACATAGTCAATGAATATTTACATTCTCATAAGTTCCATAGATTCATACTTTAGGAATATTTGTTGCTTCAGTTAAACTATTGTAGTTAGGATACATCTAAATGTGGCTTAGAATTATTGTAGAATAGTTATTTTATTAGTAAATATCATTATTGCTTTATTATTAATCTTTTCATTCTATTGTTCCTGTTAACCTGTTGCAATTTGGATAATGTAAGTCCGGTTTAGAATTGAAGTGTAGCTATGTAATTAGATTTTAAGTTGCTCGCTTTGGAAAGGCCAGAAATCTCATGACATCAAAGATGTCTGTGAACTTATCTGCCAGGTTACATCCAGCAGGAATGGTGTTGATTTCATTGTGTGCGCAAGCATGCAAGATTGAGTTGCTGAGTTGCAGCGCTATTTCGACAGCCTTATGTGAATTACATTCGACGTTGCATCCTCTCGAACTTGTGTTTTCTATGTCACAATCTGGCTGTGATGACCTGGATAAGGAAGAGCATTGGCAGGAGCTACGAGGTCATGTTGCAGCGTACCCTGAAGATGAGTTTTCACTTCTCTGTGATGACCTTAATGCGCATGATGGTCACTAAGAATTTTTATAGCTGCCATGGTGGTAATACCTTCGGTATCTGATATGATGATGGAACTCATATTTGAGGTTTCACTTGTGGTGACTGCAGCAAGCAAATTGACCTTATCGTTGTTCAGCACCGTGATCTACGACGAAGAAAGGATGTGAATGTCATATCATCTGACTGTATTCCACCTCTGCATAAGGTAGGCATAGCGGATTTAAGGACCTCTATGCCCCTGAGAACATCAAGTGGTGGAAGCTTAAAGACTAGAAGGAGACCCTAGCAACAACATAAATTTTCCTCTTGTTGATCTTAATGCATTTGACAACATGTAGACACATTCTACAGATCTTTCACTGCAACCGTCACAGTAAACTTGGGTACGATATAACCTAGTTCTTCTTGTATTGAATATCTAACGTTCCTATGGATGATTGCAGTCCAAGAAGAGTTGTAGGATAAGACGAAGGCATACTGTATATAAATTGGCTTTCAAAAAAGACTCCAGAACACAGGGAAAGAATTGTCTTTGAGGAACCTGTGGCTAAGAAATCTGCCGCTGAATCGAGACGCACTCACTGTAATGACCTGTGAACAAGGTGTATCAGAACTATACTGACAGAGAAATCAGGGATGCTTTTCGTGGAATGTTGAGGATGATGGTGCAGTCAGATTCTCGGGGAAATGTTTCCTTTTGAGGAAATTAAAGTGACCTTGTTACTTCCGGTCATGCAGTTCAGATTGATGAACTTGCTCTATTTGCTATGTCAGAGAGTCAGCCGCTGTGCGTCAGAAAAGAGAAGGCAGGGGAAGTGAAATTTGGAGAAATAGGTAATTCTCGATGCGAATGAACAAGTTTCTCGTTCTTCTCGCATAGTCGCTTCCACACTCCGGTAGGCAGTTTACAGTTTGTTCTACACGAATTGACTACTATGTGAACCCTATAGAAAGAGAAGACATATTGTAACAAGAATACAGGCAGCCACACACTACACATCCCGGACATGATCACTCACTACTACGCCATAGTGAACTATACACCAAAGTAGGAGGGGACCTTATTGAACATACACTGTAATCAAATCATTGGGCGTGTTGATTCCTTCATTCAGTATTTCATTGAGTTTACAATATTTTGAGGGAAGGAATACCCAATCTTCGAGCATGTTAATTAATATAGAATATTACTGCGGCAAACATACGAGAGGAGAAACAATCTGGTGCTTTCCTTGACTTACATGTGTGTCTTAAATACAGTGTGTTCTTTAACTGTGTGTGCAGTTACGGCTATTAGATAAATGGACTGTGGATATTGCCTGTTAGAGACAATCCTTTCGAAGTCGTATGAGGAAGCATTATCTCTGTCTGCCCATACACTCCACAACATCTCCCTAACCCTGTCTTCCCTGAAAGGCTGCAGCAGCTCTTCAATTTCAATCGCGCACCAGGAAGTAACAATTTAACCTCATTTTCTCAAAAATATAATTTTTCCCGCCAGTCTGATTGAACCATTATTCTTAACATCATACGAAGAGCATCCTTGAATTTTTATCGGCGTTGTCCTAATAAACTCTGTACACAACTGAGCTCAACGGAAGAAGAAGAGAACTGTTTTCCATCTGACGAAAATTGACACAAGTATTGAGCATACTGTCTGCATTAGAGACAAAGATGACCAGTGATTAGAGGACAAACAAGAAATCCTCAATCATTGCCAACAACATTTGTAGATATTTCCTGCATTGAATTACCACATCACCCTATTCCTGATGGTAAGTCACATCCTATGCATCACATCAAAGGAAGTGGAGTGTGCCATTAGGAGTATGAAGGACCAAAAAGCGCCAGGACCGGATGACCATCCAGCAAACTTCTGGAAGATGAGGCAGTTTAAAGAACTCATTATCAACTGGCTGACAAGCTTATTCAGTGCCAGAGTTGACTCTGGCTCTGTTCCCAGTCATTGGGCTGTAAACATCCTTGTGCCTATTTTTGAGCAAAATGACGATTCAGCAGAATGTGCAAATTACCATCCAAATTGCACCCAATTGTACATGAGAAGTTCTTTTAGAGTAGCCTTCATTATTGACTGGGTGAAATCGCCGGCATTATTGCTATCCAATGCATCTTCATTAAGGGTGTTGGAACAACTCATGCAATTTTCACTGCCAGAATGCTAATTGAAAAGCACTGAGAGCACCAGCCGGCAGTGTACATTGTTTTCCTTGATACTGGAATTACTTTCAGCCGTGTTACTACGGCTTGTTGCTGTGTACGGTGTTGAATGTTGACAGATTAAGAAAGGTATGAAGTAGCAATTACACAACATGGGAATGTGTACACTTCATTAGTCGATGGTCATCGCAGCCATCCCTCGTGATGCATAGGATATGTCACCAATGGTATGATCATGTCCTTTTGCAGTACATGACGCAGTTGACAATTTCACTTAATCCTTTGAAATTACTTTACAATATCCACTATAAGGAACATTGAAGGTAATATACAAATTTTTTAAACTAGAAATGCTCCTGGGATGGGTAAAATTTCTTGGCATATACGAAAGTCAGTTCTTTGAGATATTGATTAGAGTATGTGTGAAACAGCTATACCAGATGAATGAATACTTAGTGTAGTAGCACTCTGTGTATAGAGAAAATGTGCTAAGCTTAAAGCTAGTAATTACACAATAGTCGTCTTGACTTGTGTTGCATGCAAGCTCTTGGAATGCATTCTTTCTGATTATGTTATACACATTTAAGAAATTACCAACTGGCTCGATAGAAGGTAGTTCAGGTTTAGGAAATATTATTCCACTGAAGCTCGTCTTGTGGATTCCAGCAGGATATAGCAGATATATTAGATTCAGGAAGTGAAATGTATCACAATTGACATATCTAAGGATTTTCTTAGGGTAGATCTCGGGAAACTACTGACAAAAAATTAGTGCGTTTGGGATAGATAAAACAATGGCTAAATGGGTGACTATAAAAATATGGCCAAATTATTAAACATTAAAAATTTGAGAATTGAACACATGAGATGTTACCAATTTTTAAGTTCATGTCATTAGTACTAGGTATGCACCCCCTTAGCTTTCATGAGTGACTTGATTAGACTGGGCATGCCCTCAAACAGTATTTTACACTGACTCTTTAAATCGTCATCATGACACCACATCTGACCGAGCTTCTCAATCAAGCCAATTTTTGTCGTTATTTTTCTTTGGACTTTTCTTTGCTATCTGCTAAGAATATTCTATGGGGTTCATGTCTTGACTGTTTCTAGGCTTTGTGGCAAGGAGGCCCATCTTGCATAAAAATAAATTCACTTTGGCCAACCTACTCTTGCACTTGAGCTACCAAACGGGTTCTTAATACTATACTGTTCACGTCTGATAGTTCCTTCTACAATATATAATCGTCCACGGCCATACCAAGAAAACACACTCCAGACCATCACTGAAGTTGGATGCCCCACTCAATCTGGATGGAATGCTTCTCCTTATCTTCTGACATATTGACTTGTCTCTTCTTCGACAGGATATACCAATTCGTCACTAAAGCAAACCTGAAATAAATAAAACAAATAAGCCTAGCATTAAATGCAATAAGCTGTAAGGTTTAAAAGAAGAATTTCATTCATTTACTGTGCTGTACGGTTACATCACTTAGATTGGGTTGTAATGGAATAATGAATGATAATTTTGGAATTACAGTAATTGTCATGGACTTGCCTGTTTCCATTCATCAGATGACCAATTCTGGAGAGTCATGGCACACTGGAACCTCTTTGCAGCCATAGCAGGAGTAAACTTTGCTTTGCCTTGAGGTCATCTTGCTTTCATTCCAGCATTAAACAGCTCTCGCCTCAGAGTCCTGGCTAATACAAATGACCCATACTCTTCTAATTTCTTACGTAAATCCAAACTAGTAACCTTGCGGTTGTTTACTGACAAATTAATCGGTTTTGGTTCCTCCTTGGGGTTGGTTTATTCTTTTGCCCACAGTTTCCAACACGTTGTTGACATTTGGTCTTGGGCCGATGACCTTCGATGTTAGGCCCCTTAAAACAACAATCATCATCATCACATTTTGTCTTCCCGTTATCTTCACATTTAAAAATTCTACTTACAGATTGCTGTGGTATTTGCAATCTAGAATCTATTTCTTGTTGTGAATGACGTTTCTCAAGAAGTAGCTCTCTGACAGTGCCTTTCTTGGCGAAAGGTCTCTTCGTCTTCCCATAACCTCAAAATTTGACAGTTCTCTAGAACCACTCTTAAGAAATACAACTGAACTCCTGAATAGTATCAATAATACATGTAATCTACAGAATGCACAGTCTTAACAATAGGTCACATTATTTACTTCCAAACAGCAACAATATGCAGATAATAAAGATAAACAACAGAACATGATCACTAACAAAAATGACACAAAACCATGTGAATAATGAAATTACATTGTGGTTCTCACTGTAGCCACTGTATGAAAAAATACAATAGTGTGGACCAGGATATCCCAAGTGGAAACTTTGCTTCCAAACAAATTCAAGGATTAGGCTATAAAGGTCAATAGTTTACATAAAGGTAGAAATATACCTTTTACCATTAACATTTGGCCACGTCTGGTGTATTTCTACAAAATAGAACTCAGAGCATTAGAGTAGGTGAAACTTTATTTGATCCTGTAACAATTATGGGATTGGGTCCAACAGGGCAGTATTATGAGACCTTTATTTTCTGATATATTAAACAATATGAATAATGAACTGAAATAAGTGATGAGGCTCTTTGTAATAAATAAGTTTCAAGATTATGAGTAACTGAAAAAGACCTTGACAATATTGTAAGATGGACATCGGGCAATTCTATATTTGTAAACGTGGTGAAAAGTCAGTTTCTTTGTTTCACAAATAGAAATAGTCCTCTCCGGTTGTATTATTGTATTGATGGGTGAAATTTCTTCATGGGGATCTCTGTAAGTACCTAGCTATTCTTAATAAGGATATAGCTTCATTATGGTAATCATTTAAACATATTGAAAATAAAATTTACAAGTCTCTTAATATGATTATGAGGGTTTTTAGGGGTTGTAAAGGAGAGGGCATATAAATTTCCAGCAAAGCCACAATGAGAGTGTGAGACCATCACCAGTATTACTTGAGTAGAGAACAGGAAATGATCCACAGAAATAGCTCCATTTCTTGCGGGTGATTTCTAACAAAAGAGTTGTGTTACAGAGATGTTGCAAAGTTTCAGCTGGGGAGACTTGGAGAAAGGAGACAAGTTGTTTGATTAAGCAGTATATTCTGAGATGTCATTCGAGAGATGGCTTGGAATGACATTAGTTGATGAATACATTTAAATCATGTTCTTTAAGTCTAGGAAAGGTCGCAACATGAAGATAAGTTTGAATTCAAGGGGACAAATTTTGGCAAATGTTCACTTATAGAAAGACGATTTAGTGATTGAAATAATTTGTTTCATATATTTCCACAATCTTTTTTGTATTTAAACAACCAACAGCCCTAATTGCTGTGGTTTGATTGATTCATTGATTGATTCATTCATTGATTGGGACATTAACAGAATTATGCTTTTGGTCTTAATGTGATGTACAGAGGGGGATGATGGATATTTCTATGCTTATGATATAAGCATTGTCCACTTGTTGGGAAAGTGGTGGGAGTACTGTGGGATTATTTGATATTACAGTGAAGTGTTTTTTGGAAAGAAAGTAAATAGAAACATGGAAATGAACAAAGAGGTGACAAGTCAAGTCATATGTAGGAAGATGGGAACAGGGGAATATGAATATAAGAGGATGAAGAAAATAGCTAGTCATTGTGGAATTAGGGATCAACAGAAAGAGAAACAGAAGCAAGGAATGGTATTGGGCAATGATTTGGAGATACTGCTTACTATTATTTATTTTCCTAAAATTGTGCATGTTGACATACACGTATGTGTACATGTACTCTGCTGAATATTCACAAATATGTAGGTGATTTTAAATTTAGAAATTTGCAATGTTCCTCCCTTTCTATGCTAGTGTGTCTACTGCTGTCCAACAGTGTGTTCCTTTTGATGTTCTTATATCTCATCAATTGTTTGAAAAGCAGTGGCAAAAGGGACTCAGGTTAAAACACAGCAGGTCATTATGCAAGTTAGGTTCCAAAAAGGGTCAAAAATCAAATAAATAAGTAAATGCAATGTAAATTTTAACCTAATAGAATTTGTATAGTATTATTTGAAGTAGTTGCACAAGTGGTATGTGTGTTGATTATGTTTGTAAAACAGAAAATATTATGAGTTAGAGTTTGTAAATTCTATACATTTATTAAGGATGAGCTGTGTGCTTAATAGAAAAAAATAGCAAACATTGTATAATACTGTTTTTAGGAAATTGTCTTCTTCTCTGTTCTTTTAAAATTTAGTGCTTGATAATAATGTATTTTAGTGTACCATTTGCCACCAAGGTAGACACCTCTCTTGCATTTAATGGGATTTTCATTTGATTGTTCCTTTCCATTATATATTTTTTTAAATGGGAGATAAATTAATTATACTCTTCTTGTGCCACTATGAAATTTATTTTCTCAGCTGTTTCTCTTTTAGGCCTATATATCTTTATTTCCTTACTTCTTTATTCTACCTTTCTTATTTCTTACTGACAGCCTTCCGAAGATACTAAGGAGGAAATATTCATAGAGGAACATACTGATGATCAGCTGTTGCCATACATCAAAGAAGAAACAAAGTATGTATTACTACAAGTCCTATAACATATGGAATATGTTGTACCTATTCACAGTTGTGTTCAGTAGTGGTTGGTTTTTCTCCAAAAGTGGCCATTTTCATCAGTTCAATCCTGTCTCTACAAGGTTACATTTAAACACTAATATCTGAAAATTCTATTGGTTAAAATTATCTAAAATATTCAGGAACTTTAAGATCATTTTTAATGTTCCATCATGTACTCGTAGTTTTATTCAATATATATCTACAAAAAGAATCTCTGGTAAAGCTAGATATTTTTGAAGTGTATTTGTTTACAATACCTTTAAGCAACCATGAAAACGTGTTTTTTCTTTCACTTTCTCTGCATCATTTGTTCATCACATTCGTATCATCTGAAACTATTGCTTCCAGATATTCTGAGTAATATTTTTATACGTTCATGCCAACAGTGACACACAGAAAAAGCTATATTTGTAGATTAAAAATTAAATCTACAAATTCGAAATTGTTAAGTTTTATGTACATTGTAAACAATACATATTTAAAACTAACATAATCAGTTTCATTATAATGATGGCTGAGTTCAATAATGTGATGACTCAAAGAATGTCATTTTGAAATTATTTGGTTAGATTCCTTTTTTCTGAACATTTCTGTTCTCTTGTGTGTTAAGTCAGATTCCTCCATTTGTGGACGCCAAAGCAGATAATGTGTTGTAGAAATGAAACTTTGAGGTCAGTTATGCTACATCTTCGGTATCATAGTTTTCAAATAAAACTTGTGCATTGTTGTAAGCATAAAAAATTGTGCTATTGAATTTATGTTCATTCCAGTGATGCGGTCACACTTTCTGATTCATTTTAGTGTTCATTGTCAGTCAGGTGCTTCTAGTGTGTTGATTGCAAACATACTTACACAATTAGTATTAACTAATAAAATGGACAGGTACAAGTGGAGTTTTAAATTTGTGCAGGTTGCCTAAAAAATTCAGAATTCTTCAAGTAAGTGAATTTATTATCTCATAAAAGTAGATAAATAGGCGGTACATTATTGCTTCACGTCTGTAGGTTTACCCTCAGAGTGCCCTACACGTGACCCCAGGTGCTGCTAAGAAAGCAATAACTGTGGCTGCTGGACCTATCTTTTTAAAGATCCTCCAGCAATGGCAGAAGTATTTCATGGAAATGGCTCTTCTCAGAGCTACCAGACAAGAAACATCGGACCTTTCATCCATGTTTTCGAGCTTAACGTAGAAAGCATCAGCAGAGCAAAATGTGACTACCTGTCGAAAGTTATCCTGAATAATAATATAGGTGTTGTGGGTATACATGAAATCCATACAGCCAATGAAGAAGAGTTTCGGAGATGGGGCCGCATTAATGGTTTCACAGCTCTTGGTGCAACATATCACAGTGCACATGGTATAGCTACTTATGTTCATAATAATATCTAAGATGCCTCACTGCTCTTTCAAAACGAAGACGAAGACATCCATTGTGTTGCTGTGCGAGTGGCACATGTTACTATTAGTAACATTTATAAACCCCCAAACGCACAGTGGTCAGGTACCATACTCCCGACTGCTCAACACCCTGCAGTTTATATAGGCAACTTCGACAGCCATCACGAACTATGGAAGTACTCGGATGACAGTGATTGTGGAAAGAAACTCGTAGAATAGAGAGAAATGAACAATCTCCATCTGATTTTTGACCCAAAAGATCTTGGTACTTTCCAGTCAGCTGCATGAAATAGGGATTTCAATCCTGACTTGTGATTTGTTAGCTGCAATGATGCAGGACAGCCCTTACATACCAGTCGTAAAGTGTTCAGACATTTTTCCCACAGTCAACATGGCCCCATTGTAGTGGATATTGGCATAAAATTCCTGTTGTACGGTCGATACCACATGCTCGGAGGAACTTCAGAAAAGCAAATTCGTCAACATTCACCACTGAACTGGATAAATGTGTTCGGTGGATTGCTCCCAAGCACAATTACAAGCGTTTCGTAGATGCAGTTATGATGGCGGCTAAGAAGAGTATGCCATAGAAAATAATACATCCCTGGTTGGAATGTAGAGACTGATGCACTCTATAACGAATATCGGCATACTGGTGATGAAGACATAGCTAATGAACTTCTTTCCAGCATGGATACTACCCGGAGAGAACGGTGGGTTGAGACAGTGGAGAATATCGACCTAACTCATTCCAGTAGAAGATCTTGGGGGCACCGCAGAAAACTTGGAGGAAGGGCACCTTTGGTGAAGCAACAGCCTTGAGTTACTCCGGATGAAGTAGCATCTCACATCATCACAACTTCCCAAACTCCATCAGATAAGAAACATACCAAATACATACGGCGCCAGCTCCAAACTCTGGAATCAAGAACACCATGCACATCAAGGTATTCACAACTGCTTACGGTGCAAGACATCAATGCTGCTCTCAAAGACGTTAAACCAAGTACAGCTCCAGATTTTGACGACATTCATCCAGAATTTCGCATTCATTTAGGGAAGAATGCAAGAAGTTGGCTGTTAAGGTTTTTTACCGACCTTCTACAGAACAGACAACTCCCGGCAGAATTCAAACGAACGAAAGTGATTTCCATCTTGAAACCAGGTAAGCCTGCCAATGACCCAAGCAGTTATAGACCAGTTGCCCTTCTTTTTGAGAGGCTATTCCACAACAGAATCAGCGCAACTATTTTTCAGCGTATTACAGTTGATCAAGCTGGATTCAGGGCAAATCGCAGCTGCTGCGAACAAGTGCTTTCACTGACATTCCACATGGAAGCAGGTTTCCAGAAACAACTCAAGACCTCAGCTGTATTCATTGATCTTACAGCAGCATTTGATGCAGTCTGGAGGGAAGGATTAATTTACAAGCTTCTCCGAATTGCACCCCGTAGGACCATCGTGCAGGTTATAAGCAATATGCTCAATGACAGAAGATTTGGAGTGTGTATGGGAAATAGTATGAGTAGAGAAAGGAAGCTCAAAAATGGATTACCTCAAGGATCGGTACTGTCTCCCCTACTGTTCAATTTGTATATCTCCGATCTCCCAGAAACATCATCGCAAACATTTTGTTATGCTGATATCATAACACTAGCCACTCAACATCGAGACCTTAGTGTGACAGAAGAAGTGCTACAGAGAGACTTGCTTTCACTTGAAACGTACTTCAAGGAATGGCAACTGTGTCCTAACTCTAACAAAACAGAAGTGTCATGTTTTCACCTGAATAATCGCCAAGCTGGCATTAAACTTCACATACGTTTTTGTACCAGGAACTTCGGCATAGCAGCTATCCCAAATATTTGTGGATTACACTTGATCGCACACTATCTTACAAACAACATCTTATGAATCTGTCATTAAAGCTCAAAACACGTAATATTATCCTTCAGAAATTGTATGGCTCAAGTTGGGGTTCACCAGCAAAGACTTTGATCTGCTTTGGGACTGGTATTCTCGTGTGGTGAGTACTGTGCACCAGTTTGGCTGGATAGCCCATATACAAGACTAATTGGTACTCAACTGAAAGTTAGCTTGCGGTTAATATCTGGTACTATCCAGTCCACATCCCTTTATTGGCTCCCAATTCTGTCAGGTATAATGCCACCTGTTTTAAAAAGATAAAATGCTCCCATCCGAGAGTTCAAGAAGATAGAAATGAAGCCTCAACTGCCTGTTTTGGATGATATTCCTGTTCTCAAGGTAACGAGGTTGGAGTCACGACATCCATCTTTGCATGATGCTGTCGCATTGGCTGATGGGAATTTTCACCCTTTAGAAGAATGGAGAAGTCGCTGGAAAGTTGCCACAGACAGTTCCTTACACAACATCTTTTTTAGTGAACGTCATCTACCGCGTAAGATTTGGACCACTCTGAATTGGGTGGGAACAAATCATGGACGACGCAGGGATGCCCTTTATAAGTGGAAATATATCTCATCACCAGAGTGCGAGTGTGGTGCATCTCGACAGATGATCCCCATATTGTAAGTGAATGTACACGACGTTCCTACACAGGTAGCCCGAGTGACTTTTTGGAACCAACAGAGGAAGCTATACAGAGGATCACTCAACTGGACATTCTGCTATAAAACATGTTTCTTGTCTGTGTACATTTGTAAATACTATATATTTGTATATATGTATGTAACTTGTTGCCCTATACTAATAATAATAATAATAATAATAGGTAAATAACGTAGTGATATAATATTCTTTCAAAAGTGTTATTATTGTCACTGACCTTACAAAGTACCACAAGTGTATGTCCTGTTTTAAAACATTTAATGCAGTAGTGTTTTTGAACTGTAATTGTGACATCGCTAATTAATTTTTTGCTGTCACACCTTTGTTGGTTACTGTGTGAAATGATCTTTGATAATGCGTGGGAAATGATTGTATAGTCTCGGATTGGTGCTCTTAACCAAGCCCTTGTATCAGTAGGTCCTGCGATGGCTAGTCATAGCCTAAGGTTTGACTTCAAACCAGACTTGTGATGGAAATTATGAATCCTGAATGGTTTATTTGATTTTGTGAGTGGTTAGAGTCTTCTCGACTCTTATGTGATGCACTGACTTGTTCCTACTGTACTTTCACAACTAGTGGCAAGAAATATTCATGTCGGTCCTCAGAACTACCAAGTACCAGCTCACACTTTCTGTTTCTTTGTAATTCATGTGTAACAGGACACAATAGGCTACGTTAGAGAACAATCTTGTATTATGACCACCAGTAAAAATGTTGCTTATGAATCCTTTTCACACACAAAATCATATTTCTATTTTTGATGGAGTCTAAATAAGCTTTCTACGTTCTAAACATATTTTGTGCAGAGACCAGCAAAGCGACATGCATTTTATGTGTCTTCTTTTTTCTTGGCATATATGTCAGAGGTCAGTCCATTGTCTACGTAGCTTAGTCCATTTTACATCATAGATTTTAGATGCTTCTGAAGGATTCAGTCGACCGGATCTTATCTGCTACTTCCCACTTTGTTTTATATCTCACCTCAGGCGCTATTGTTTCCTCACTCTCATTTCAGCAGTCTACAAATATCATGCCGCAAAATGACTTCCTTTTTTTAAATGTCTAAACTATTTGCCATGCCAGTTGGGTATTGAATTACATAATAAAAGATTTTAAGATTCATAAAATTTCCTAATTGCTGACTTGTGGAAATACACGTATTTCTGAGGTTACCAATTAGTGATGAGATTACCTTCCATTTGTGGAGAGACACATCGTCCTGAGCTAAATAGTGATGAGGCTTACTTCCGTTTGTGTAGAGACACATGGTCCTGAACTAACCACTTAGTTATGTGGCTTCCTTCCAGCTTTAGAGCGTTGAGTGTCACATGGCCCTGAGCTGACCACTTTGTGCCACTCCTCCATGGTCTTCATATTTATAGGCGTGATCGGAGTGAAAATAACAAACTGATTAATATGATCGTCTGCTGTCTATGACGTATGTAAGCAGAAATATGAATTGCAAAATTCTATTCAGGCTGGAATACACTCACGGACTCCCCTCTTGTAGGTACTCGTAGAATTTCACCGGATATTCAAACTGTCCTTCACATTTAACACAGATATACCCATTTTTTATTTTTTTGAGTTATAATTTTTTCTTCACAATGCATTTATAAGAGTCACTTAAACACGAAATCCAGAAGCGTTCAGCCATTCAAACACTATTTTGTGAAAATAAGTTTTTATAGATATCGGACATAGGCATTAGGGGAGAAAAATTGAACATACAATAAACTAATTTGAATGTTAGGATGTGTAAAATATCCATTGCATTCCATTTTTGTAACAGAATATTCATCAGTCTGCATCTGGTGGCAGGGTCCGGTGTTGTGATTCATTGACTCCAGTTAGTTCGGTCTCGGGCCATGTCTGCATGTAGTCTTCCAACTTTCAGGCCGTTGTGCACTTTAGCAGTCTATGCTGTCTGGTTCGCCCCTAGCGCCTCTTTTCACCGACTTTCTGTGTAATACTCTGACTTTCCCAATGTATCGTCGTCTACACGCAACACATGACCAAACCAGCGCACACGCCTTTCCCCAATTTTCTTCTGGATCGCTGCAATGCCAAAACGTTTTCTAATAACATCATTTGAAATGTGATCTAGTCTAATTATGCCAGCCTTCCACCTAAACAACTTTGTATCCATGATGCTTAGTTGGCGTTCTACCTCTAGAACTGGTCAGCATTCGTTGCCGTAGAAAACGACAGGATGGATATCGATAGGACAGATATCAGTTCGGTAGAACTTAGTTTAGAGATGGCCCTTCGTCCAAAGTTCGGAAGGGCGCCTGTTGTCATTCTCCACTTCAGTCAGGCTTTGTATATCCTTAAGTTGATTTCATCAGTAAGTCGGCCATAATCATAGATTGTGGAGCCAATATACTTAAATATCTCTACTCGTGCAATATCTTCAACGTCAACATGCATGGTTCCAACTTCTCGACGATGGAATGCAACGTATTCTGTCTTTTTCTTGTTGGGGCGCGGGGCTTATTGCGCTAGTCGATTGTTCCAGTCTTCTGTTTGACGCTGCAGGTCTAGCTTATTCTCTTCAGCCGAATGATATCATTTGCTTAGAGAAGTGCCCATGGTATTGGACTGCGCAGGTTTGTGGTAATTATGTCCATCACAAGAATAAGCTGCAGTGGTGATAAGCCCGGGCCTTGATGGACTCCTACAGTTATGCGGAAGTCATCAGACGCTCCTGCGGCAGCTTGAACACAACTCATTTGTTCTTTGTAGAGCAATTATACCCTCTCAGCAAGGTGCTCTGGAATGCCATGTACTTATAGGGCTGACTGATTAGGTCATGAAGTACCCGATGGAAGGGCTTCTAAGGGTCCAGACATTTGTCATGAAGCCTCTTATTCTTTTCACAGTGTTTCTCAAGTAATAGTCAGGCAGCATGGGTTTCTCCTATTGCGCCACAATTTTACACAAATCCAGCTTGGCTTGTTGTATGTTTGTCTAAATCGCTAATCCTTTTGTCGAAGATTTGTTCTAAGTCTCTCATTGCGAGGCTCAGAAGTATGTTCGCGCCGTGATTAGAAAAATTGGCAGGGCTTCCCCTATTTCTGAATTGATAATCCGTCGCTAGTCTGTTTGTTTTTGACCTTCTTTGATGATATGGTTGAAAAGCTTGCTTTAGCCACACTGCTGCATCCCCCCATTGAGAGAAACAAAACTCTGCTGGAAGATAATCGGGACAGATGGCTTACCCTGGTTTCATTTCCTTCAGCATAGTCTGGACTTTAGTGACGTCATTTTCCTACGTTGGACCTTCAACAGCGAAGGTGATTAGGATTGGTCGATACGGAAATTCCATGTTTGAAATGTTGTCAAAATAGTTCCACCAGTGTACTCGCGCTTCCCGCCTGTCCAGTAGCAAATCGTCTGTTTCCTCATTGATGCCGTAAAAACGTTGGACTTCTGACGTTTTGCGATGTCTCGATTGGACTAGCCGTTAAAAATTCCGCTCGAATTCGCGCATGTCATGTTTCACATATAGACCTGCCTACCGGTTTGATTTTGTTACGGCAAATACCTCCTTCATTTTACGAGTGGCTGCTTTGTAGGCATTCCAACGAGCAAGAAACTCGTGGTACAGCTGCTTCTTCAACCGTACTGCATATTTAACATCTTCATTCCTTAGCCATATATCATGTTTAATCCTTCGTTGTCGTCGCCCTGACTTAATTGTTCCAGGAATAGAGCGAAAGGCGTCTTTCAGTTTAGTCCGGCTCACTTCAACTATGGTGATTTGTGACTCTGTAACTTTTGCAACGACGTTAGTCTCCTTCTACAGGGGCAACCATTTGATCCCAATTTGTCTATTTCCTGTGAAGTATTGGGCTCTTGGTGACTTTATCCACAGCTTAGATGACTGGTCGTTGTTGCATCGCAAGGATTTAATAAGGGACAACTGTTATCTCTAGAACATCTTCGAGATTTCACCCTCTCACAAGGATGTAGTCAATGCGAATTGGATGGAAGCCACTGTAGTACAGAGTAGATGAATATCACTCTTTTTGAACCGTGTGTTTGCGGTGATCAGTTTCTGCATCATCGCGAATTTGTTGGGCATCGTCGTTCTATTCTCCATATCCATGAACGCCATGGACTGTTTGTTCTTCTTTCCTCTGTCCGACACGTCCATTCAGATCAGCGGCAGCGATAAGATAGTCAGCGGTCTTCTTGTCAGGCGGTGCCCAGAACGCATCTTTGGTCTCCATGCGCACGTCAGTTGTGGAGCGTTGCGCTGAATAATTGGAATTTCCTTCTCTCTCCAATGCGGACGAGTTACATCAAGCGATTGTCAAACTTTTGCACCTCGGAAACTGAACTGTCAAATTTAGCTGATATGACAATGTCAACACCATGAGCTGTTCTTCGGTTTCTGTTGTACACCAGTTAGTAACCACACCTCTTTTCACATGACTTTTCTCCATTCCATCTTTTTTTCCGCACCTCTCAGATGCCAACAAGCCTTCTCTCAAGTGCAGTGGCGTATTCGCTACTTCACCCAGGCATAATTCAATGATGGGATACAAAATGGGGGTACTAGCATGGTTAGCCGTCACAGCCCGTGCGACGGTAACCCTAGCATACTTTTCATGCTGACTGGGCACTGCCAATGCGCGTCCCTTCCACGGGCTGCACTAAGCTTGGCTCCGATACCATGAGACATATTTCTGTAATGATGTAACGGCATTATTTTACGGCCGGCTTGTCTTGAAGCATTTAAGTGCTCATGACGGAAGGTAGTAACGCAGCTGCGGACATGGAGAACAGATGCCTTTTGCAGCCACTCCTCTAGAGAAGAAACGCTACCCTCTTTTCTGCATTAACTTCCAGAAATTTAGTGTACCTCTTCCGCCATCTGGTCCCTAGTAAACGTCTCCATCTCCGCCAAAGTTGCCATTAAAGACTTTGTACATGTTTGGTACGCGAGAGCTTTTATATTTTGCTCAAGTTCATCGGCAGGCCAGTGGGGAACCCGTATCCGTCACCTGGGAAGCGCCACGTGTTACAGCAATATAGCTGTTTGGTGTAGAATATTTATCAATGCTAAATGAAACATTATTTTACTGAAAACTAATTGTGAACCTGATAAATTACTTGTCACAGGAATCAAGTATTCACGTAAAGAAGAAGGGTTACAGACTTTTGCACCTTTGCTTGGTGTGATATCCCACAAAACGCATGACATACCGTCCAGTGCCGTATTTTCGGCCCCTGTTGTCTAGTGGTGTCAACATCAATATCTTGTTTGATGATCAAGAGATGTAGTCTGTCATATCTGGAATCAATGTCCCCCTTTTATTTGTCCACTTATTTTCTCCAAAGAGTGCAGTAACAATACATGGTCGAGCCTCCCATTACTTTGCTTGTGAGCCAGTCATGCATTCGAATGGGCAATGTGAATTCAGTTCATACAGCATGAATTGGAAAGTACCAGTCCATGTTACGATATATTTTAGCCTGCGTGATCGATTTTCCCATGTCGCAGTTGTAAGCGGATCTCACCTTTAACCAAGAAATTTGCATTTCCCGCCCTTCTTCCGTAGAATATGTAGAACTACTCTGTGGTGGGGAGACAGGCTCAGAATTGAATGCTATCCAACTATGTTATGAATCCACTAAAAATAATCACGTTGCCGGTGATCTTTTGAAATAAATAGAATAATATTCCTTCTTTTACGTAGCAGCAATATCCACTACGGTGCAATTCAACGTCTTGTCATCTCCAATTTTGGCTCAGGCCTTGATTTTCATGCTCCTTCTATCCGTATTGTTAAAGTAATATTTGTAAGAATATTCAAGGGCATGATAGGTTACGTTTGGTTTCAAAATTAGGATATTAGGACATTGTAATAAAACGCTACCACCAATGCCATATTCTGTGTTGCCTTCATAATGTCTTTAACAGCAGTGTCTTCAGGAGAAAAGACAGTATCAATGCTAGCGAGAGAGCCGTCGTATACTTGTTATATTTCAGCTTTGCCAGGATTTCATCAGGATTAGTGGCTACCGTGTTAAATACAGGAATTAAGACGTAGACTATTGTAGTACTTGGTAGTAAGTATGAACGTCCTTGTATAAACCTACCGTCCTATATATAGGTTGGCTATGTTCGATTGCACATCAAAGATACATATTTCGGAAAAGCGACACAGTGACATAATAAAATGCTATAGTGATATAACAATGTACAAATACAATATGTATATTTGTGTGACAAAATAATATTCATAAAAGATTAGCCCTGTTTCAACAGATCTTGCTGAATGTCGGCAACCGTTCTCAACTTTATTAATATCTACAGCACAGATATTCCCTCAAAGAACCTCAAGAACAAGGTCCTTTACAAAAATTATTACTTCCCTGCAACAAAGCGCAGAGTGCTTCAACAAGATCAAAACTCCGAAGCATATGCCGTTCTTTATATAGGAGAACAGACTACGGATTTCGATAGAATCATATGTGCTGGATTAAAGAGCTTGTATGAGTATTTACCCTTTTAGGCTGGACCACTTCTCATGCTTTCTTGAAATGAGGTTGTCTATTAACTCGTACATTTCTGAACATGACAAGTTTCTTGCGCCTGATATCGTGATTAAGAAAAGACGCAACATATTCTCGTAACAAGTGAGAGCTTTCGAAATTTAACCTCAGATGATGTTTACTCTCAGGAATGTAATGTTTATGAGTAACGAGCTCTCTGCACTGGATATCAGTGATTGGAATGTCCAGTAGCAAATCCCCTGTGTGAGAGTTGTAGTGGATTTGGCTGTTGAACTATTGGTCACATGGTTTTAATTTGTCACTGTAGATCGAGACCCGAGGTGAGCTATAGAGATCATCAACCTCCGGACGGCGGATCATCTAGTTTTAGGTGTACTGTGTGCAGTGAAGTTCTGGCTAGGAAGTTTGACCTCTTGCGACATCTGAAGAGACACAAGGAAGATCGACCCTTCAAGTGCGATCACTGCGGAAAGGTGTTATGTAGCCGAAGCAGCTTGTCGAAACACCTCTGGATCCACCCGCTCCAAGTGTGCGGATTTTCTGATAATTGCTTTACAAAGAGGAAAATGCTGACTGGTGACACGCGATTTTGTGGCAAATCATTCATACAGAGAGGTAAACTAACCGATCATATGCGGTCCCATACAGGCGAGAAGCCATCCAGCTGCATTGTCTGTAGCAAGTCATTCATACAGAGAGGTAAACTAACTGAACAAATGCGGACACATACAGGCGAGAAGCCTTACAGCTGCAATGTCTGTGGCAACTCATTCACATCCAAAGGCAGTCTGTCCGTTCACATGCGGATCCATGCAGGCGAGAAGCCATACAGTTGCAATGTCTGTAGCAAATCATTCAATCAGAGAGGTAATGTAACTGAACATATGCGGACCCATACAGGCGAGAAGCCTTACAAATGCAATGTCTGTGGCAACTCATTCACATCCAAAGGCAGTCTGTCCGTTCACATGCGGATCCATGCAGGCGAGAAGCCATACAGTTGCTATGTCTGTAACAAATCATTCAATCAGAGAGGTAATGTAACTGAACATATGCGGACCCATACAGGCGAGAAGCCTTACAGCTGCAATGTCTGTGGCAACTCATTCACATCCAAAGGCAGTCTGTCCGTTCACATGCGGACCCATACAGGCGAGAAGCCAAACAGCTGCAATGTCTGTAGAAAATCATTCATACAGAGAGGTAAACTAACCGAACATATGCGGACCCATACAGGCGAGAAGCCTTACAGCTGCAATGTGTGTAGCAAATCATTCATAAAGAGAGGCAAACTAACCGTTCATATGCGGACCCATACAGGCGAGAAGCCAAACAGCTGCAATGTCTGTAGCAAATCATTCATGCGGAAAGACGTTCTAACCGGTCATATGCGGACCCATACAGGCGAGAAGCCATACCGTTGCAATGTCTGTAGCAAATCATTCATGCGGAAAGGCATCCTAACCTGTCATATGCGGACCCATACAGGCGAGAAGCCAAACAGCTGCAATGTCTGTAGAAAATCATTCATACAGAGAGGTAAACTAACCGAACATATGCGGACCCATACAGGCGAGAAGCCAAACAGCTGCAATGTCTGTGGCAACTCATTCACATCCAAAGGCAGTCTGTCCGTTCACATGCGGATCCATGCAGGCGAGAAGCCATACAGGTGCAATGTCTGTAGCAAATCATTCAATCAGAGAGGTAATGTAACTGAACATATGCGGACCCATACAGGCGAGAAGCCTTACAGCTGCAATGTCTGTGGCAACTCATTCACATCCAAAGGCAGTCTGTCCGTTCACATGCGGACCCATACAGGCGAGAAGCCAAACAGCTGCAATGTCTGTAGAAAATCATTCATACAGAGAGGTAAACTAACCGAACATATGCGGACCCATACAGGCGAGAAGCCTTACAGGTGCAATGTCTGTGGCAAATCATTCACAAAGAAAGGCAATCTGACCGATCATATGCGTACCCATACAGCTGCAATGCCTGTGGCGAATCATTCATAAAGAGAGGCAAACTAACCGAACATATGCGGAACCATACTGACGCGAAGCCATACAGATGCGATGTCTATGGCGAATCATTCATAAAGGAAGGCAAACTAACCGAACGTATGCGGAGCCATACAGGCGAGTCATAAAGAGAGGCAAACTAATCGAACATATGCGGACCCATACAGGCGAGAAGTCTTACAGGTGCATTGTCTGTGGCAAATCATTCACAAGGAAAGGCAGTCTGACCGATCGTATGCGGACCCATACATGCGAGAAGTCTTACAGGTGCAATGTCTGTGGCAAATCATTCACAAGGAAAGGCAGTCTGACCGATCATATGCGGACCCATACAGGCGAGAAGCCATACAGCTACAATGTCTGTGGCAAATCATTCATAAAGAAAGGCAAACTTACCGAACATATGCGGAGACATACAGGCGAGTCATAAAGAGAGGCAAACTAACCGAACATATGCGGACCCATACAGGCGATAAGCCTTACAGGTGCAATGTCTGTGCAAATCATTCACAAGGAAAGGCAGTCTGACCGATCATATGCGGACCCATACAGGCGGGAAGTTTTACAGGTGCAATCTCTGTGGCAAATCATTCACAAAGAAAGGCAACTTTGAGCTTCGTGAGGACCTCTTATGTGTGACCACAGTGCATTGGGGCAGTCAGTCAACCAATACAACATCATTACAGTCCCAAAAGGCAGTAGCCAAAACTATGCCTACAGAGGCTGAGGTCTAACCGAGGAAGTTGGCCATGCGGTTAAGGCCGCGCAGCTGTGAGCTTGCATCTGGGAGATAGTGCGTTCGAACCCCAATGTCGGCAGCCCTGAAGATGGTTTTCAGTGGTTTCCCATTTTCACACCAGGTAAGTATTGGGGATGTACCTTAATTAACGCCACAGCTGCTTCCTTCCCACTCCTAGGCTCTTCCTCTCCAATTGTCAACATAAGACCTATTTGTGTCGGTGCGATGTAAATTGTAAAAAAGAGTCTGAGGTCTTGGCCCTTTTTTATGAGCATGTTCGCCAAGTTTCTTCCATAGCATGCTTTGTGGTTTTGTTTTTAGAGTTGAATAATGCACCCTGCTTTCATCTCCAGTAACAATGCGGGAAAACATTTGATCTCCCTCTCTTTGAAGCATTTGCAGGAAAGCTCAGACTACCTCGTTCTGTTATTGCTTGTGAGCATCAGTAAGAAAACTTGGGACCCATCTTGCACAGACTTTTCAATACTGCAAGACATTCAACAATATCATTGCAATAAAGGACTGCCTAGTTTCCGTGCCGGGAGGCAGTAGATTCATTATCTCATCAGTGCTGACGCATTAATCTTTGTCCACCACATTCTGACCAACAGTGGCTGTAATGGGCCTGGCGCTGCGCTGTCATCATGTACATCTTGCTGCCATTCCAGGAACCATGAATGCCAGCATTCATTTTTCACTATAAACTCGCACCAAATGACAGTGAATATTGGTAGCCATTTCATTTTTTGCCGTGGAAAAGTGAATAACAGGACAGAGTTCACAAGTGGAAACGCTTTCAATTGGTAGCTCCATGGCAGGTAGCGCCGTACTGGTGAACACAGAGCAAGCACATGCGGTTGAAGATCACCTTACCCCAGCCATACGCCAGTGGAAGTTCCTACAGTACCAACTTAATTCTAAAACATGTGGTTTGCAGAGAGAAAATAAGGAAAATTATTTATTGGATGACCTTCGTAGATCATGAAAGAGCTTCTGTAACTGCAGATGTACACTCCAACACTGATGGTATTCTCATCCCCACAGTTCTTCACAGAACACTGCATAACATCCTTGTAGTAGTAAAACATCTCATTTGTAGTTGCTTTATGTTTGACCTGCATCACATCTTTCCCTGGTCTATGACTGTGATAAGCCTGCTTCTTTCATGTTCGTTTTTTATTTTTACTCTTGGATGAACAGAACTGTCACAATGCAGTGTTTATCCCCTGTGAGCTGGGCAAAAACCAGATTATAGAAAGTGATTAAAATGTTTCAAGGGATTTTGATCTGTCTGTCTAAACAAAATGTATGTTAAGAGCATAGTATTAATATTTCTCACTGTATGGCAAAAGATTTAGAACAGTTTTAATACTTGGATGTGATTCAAACAACCTCAGTGATTTGATAGACGTAATTGGATACATAAAATCAATTAATATAATTTAGTGTTTATGTCTGTGGCAGATTCCTTCCAAAATTTTGTGCAAGATGGTCCCAATTCCAACTCTGGTAGGATATCTTCTGATATGGCTAGAAAATGCTTCTCACTTTATATTTGGTTCTCAGTCTCATGCTTTCTCTGTCATTAGGTTTGAGCAAGGATGATAACACCATTCTCAGTGCAGCCTTTGGTTTTGAAATCCTCTGCTGGTAGAAATCTCTCTTAAACAGTAGTAAAATTTTGAAAGTAACTGTAATACCTGGAAGTAATAAATTATCATGCTCATTTGTTGGTGACAGTATTTGTAGATGTGTGTTACGTGCATAACTTATGTATCTTATTTTCCACAGGAAAATATTGAAAATGTATCAGAAATGATACCAGTGAAAAAAGAAGCCAAATCAGAGTTAACAGAGCCAGGGCCAATGCAGGAAAACTCACTTGAGGTAATGTAGATAATTTGATAAGCCATTGTTAGGTATTGAAAATAGAAAATTGCTGAACAGATATCAGTGGTTGACCCTTCATTTCAGTACATATGATTGATACACTTTTTTATGAGATTGACTGTTTACTTACCTAATTTTCACGTTTCCTTCATGTTCTTTAAGATCTTGCATTATGTATCACGCAGCAGTTGGGATAGATCCAAAGACCTCTACTGTATATCATTTGGGAGGTGGTATCATTGCTACTAATATTATTGACTTAGTGAATATTTTCAAACACAGAGTTGCTATAAGGAGCACTTTTTTGTTACTGTTCCTGGGTATTTTACTAGTTGTTCCAAATGAAACACCATTGTAATCTTGTTTATTATATTAATTATTGACTTCTAGATAATACAATTATTTGTAGAAACAAGTTGCAGGTGATTGCTTGCTTACTGTCAGAATTCACTTACGTACTACACACATTGTAGCCATCTTGTGGCAAGTAGAAAACATTCTTATCCCTCCTAATGTGGTCTGTGATGATACTAGTCTATGGTGACTTATAATATTACTTAAACTTTCAATGAATAAATGAGCCCTTCAAGAGTGATCTTGCGTTTCTGTTTCATATGTGGTAAAGGACAGTGTTTGTGAATAGGCTTTGTATATTCCCCATTACTCACCTGAACATTTGTTACATGAATTAGGATCACTGCCATAGTCCACTGCATAGCATGTGTTTCTTTCAGTGTGACTATGTTGTTATGGGGTATTTATTGGGATATTTAATTGACAATCTCTTTCAGGAATTCTGGGTTGGCTGCTCAATATACAGCCATCTGGATAATGAGAGAGGAAGTATAATCATGATCAGGGATTGTAGTATTTTTCTCTCCTACAAGGAAATTGGATGTAGTTAGGTAAGAAGTGTCAAAAGGGTTGTCATTTAACTTTAGTGAGGAGATGTGAGTATGTGTTGTAAGAGTGGTCCATTCTTTGTTGGTCAAGAAGTAAGAATTCACCACTCTTCTAAGGTGATATATCAGACTGTTGACAGCTGCTTCTCGTTTTCTATCAAAGTGTAATGCTGCAGGAGGGATGGAATGCTGTATCAGTCCCATGCCTGCAGTTGCAGGGAAGAGCTGGTTTTTCTCAGGATTGTTTTTCAGAAAGGCCTTGATTTCCTTAGCTGCTCTGAAGAAGTTTGTGCCATTATCACTGTAAATGTTCAGGGGGTGACCTCTGTGAAAATAAGTGAACAAAAAGAGGCAAGCAATGTAGTTGTTGTGAGATCAGGTATCATGTCTATGTAGAGAGACTTGGTAGCTAGGCAGTCTGGTCTTGTTCCATCTCACGCCAATGTTTATGAGAATTGAGCCAGCATAGTTTATTCTAGTGTTAAGAAATGGGTACACGCACACTTTGTTTATTTTGCGTTAATTGTTCAGAAGTATCTGCATTCAACTTACGACCCTTGAGACGTGCATAAATGTTGCTTCTTTACCGCCCCCCTTGCTGATGGGATCCGAAACTTGCCTCTCAGAGATATGATTAAGGGTTGAGTGTCATGATGAAGTAGTCGAAGTTGTTCCGCAATGATAATTAGATTAGTGAGATGATGATATATATACAGAATGATCTAATATTTCCTCCCCACTAGAATTATGGTATTGTGCAGTCTTATGCCGACAAGGAGATGGATTCTTGATCTATGATTATGGTTATAATCAATATAATTTAATATTTTCTACAGAACATTAATGCAACATTTGAGTGGAGGGTTCAACTCCGATATGAACAATGGACTTGAATTTCACTCTTGTTTATAACAGTCTGAGATAAATCAAAAACAATATGCAGCTACTCTCTGTACCTTTTTTAATCTTGAAACTTTTGTTATGAATAAGTCATCATCAAGTCTCTAAGAAGCATTTGTGGCATTTTTTGAACTGGAAGATTAATTCGAACATCACGTTTTCATTTATTCCTACTCAAAGGATCTTGATTCAACCATCCAGAACTATGCCAACAAACTGTATTGTTGACAATTGTGTTCATTTGTGGTCGTCTGGACACTGAGTCAGCGGGTTTCTCTTTGGAAGGCACATGGTGCCACTCATTTGTATCTTTAGCAACTTCAAACTGGGAGCCTTTAATGTTTTCTTTGAGTAGTTTTTTCAAAAGAAAGGCTCCGCAAATCTCAGATTTTGAAGGGAGAGTTATGAAAAACCATTTTTTTTAAGCTTTGCTGCCTTGCATTTTACATAGAGCAACATTTTATTGCTAAACAATCTGACATACACACGTAAATGCTATTTGTTGAGCCCGCAGTCAGATGATTATAGAGAAGAGATGTTCTTGAGTGGATGACCCTTCATGGTGTATGTAGTTGGGACAAATGCCATTGTCAGTCTTGACTGAAGCTTTGATTTTAACAAGTGTTTTTGCTGTTTTACTTGAATGATTTATGACAGGGTAATGTGGAATTTAATAGTGATTTTCTTCCTGCAGGTTTTCACATTCCTCTCATGTTATCAAGTGATTTGAATTCTAACATGAATTTAATATATTCCTGGCAAAACTTCTTATTTTTCAGATGTTTTTTTCCAGGGACAGGACATGCTTAATTGCCATTTGTTCAGATCAACTAAGTTTTAAAGCATTTCTTCACAGGGAGTTATACAGTGTATCTAACTGACGTGTCTGTCATCATGTGTTGCTGGAAGTATGCTTCATGCTGTTTTTCCATTGGTGTTGTTCTATTGTGTTATCCAAAATAGTGAATTTTGTTTTGTAGGTTGCATACGAGTAGAGATTGATGAGGCATAGATTTTATCTTGTCAACTCACCTCTGCCGCATTCATCATTTACCACTGCTTTCTTCCTGGCATTTGACATGTGCACACTGCTGCAGTTATGGGACTGCATTCAGCCGATTACCTGCATCAAATATGGATGGCATCATCGGTTTTAGATTGTACACTGTACACTCTTCATGGATGTTTTCGGCGTTTCTAGTGCCATGTGTCATGACTTTTCCTCTACCTCCCCTCTTCATGTCGTCTTTATAAGTATTTGTATTTACCTGTTACCTTGATTCACTCTTTGGCTGTTGGACAGAGGGCAAAATCTTTGTCTTATGCTGGTGTAAATTTTCACACTGGTATGGGACTTATTCTTGACCATAAGGTATTGTAAACTGCGCTTGATTCTCGAGTGAGCCGATGTCCGTAGATTTAGGCCCCTTTAAACAACAAGCATCGTCATCATCATCATCATCATCATCATCATCATCAAGACTCTTGAGTGGTAAAATTTCCTTTAATTGGAACGCTTTTGAAATTTATGTGAAAATGAACTTTCTGTGTGTCAATTCTCTCAAAAATCCTGGAATTAAAAATTTGTTGACATTCCTGAACTGCATAATAGTCTTATCTTGAACTTGCTTTCGCTTATATTTTCTAGTCATTTCAATTCTTACTGTATGCCCAGATTTTGTAATTGAAAATGCTGATCTTTTATTCAGTCACCTGTTCTTATTTTTTTTATTTGTTACATAATATTCCTTTATTTCTCATTGTACAGTTGGTTAGGAAATGTCAGTTCTGTTTAATGAAACTAATTGTAAATGTTAGTGAAACTCTCACTGATCTTTGTAATGTTTCCTTTGTGTTTGGTTGTGAATTACCTTTTGATTTTTTTTGTGTTGTACTGTTTGTAAGTTGTTGTGCCTTGTCTTTCAATACATCCGAAGTAGCCAGTTCTTGTTCATGCACTAGTGTCCTTGTATTTTCCTAACTGCTTGTGCATTATTTATATCTTAGCCCTGTGTACAATCCATAGTATAACCTTTCTTGGCCAGCACGTGCATATGTCTCTTTGATGTTCACATTTTATTTTTCGTAAGTAATTGTACTAACCTGTCCATCAGAGATTCATCTCAATTTTGTGTTTTGGAGAACTGGTTAGATTTTGTGAGTTTGCTGATACATTATTAAATGGTGTATGAAAATTTGAGTTCTTGGGAATAGGTCCATTTGAGGAGTATGCAAAATGGGATCAGCAAGTGTTAAGTCTCTAGGAATGTTCCGGTAGGAAATTGGCATTGTTGAAATTGTGGTTCTTTTTCAGAAGCTCACTAGCCAGGGTAAAATCGGTGATGAAATTGTCTTTAGTGACGTTTCTCCCTGTTCCCTCAATATCTTTGACAAGTCTCAATACCACATTCCTTCCATTGTTCACTTCTCTCTCTCTGTTTACTGGTGTAGCGTTGTCAACTGCAGAGGCGCAGACGTAAACCGTGTCCAAATCCGAGAGGATCCATAATTTTGTTCCATATTTTCCTCTTGGTTTGGTAGATAAATACTGCTTAAAGAGGCATTTTCCCTAAAGGAAGCCAGATGTTCATCCACAGTATTATTTTCAAATGGAACAAACACTTTAGGTAGTTGTGAAACGAACATGTCATGAACTTCTCTTTTTGCTGTTAACTTGCCATTACATCTATGGGCTAGTCTCTCTTCCGTATTATCGAAGCTCAAAACTCGGTTATCATTTGGGACCATTGAAGAGATGTTGTAGCTCGAAGGATATGGTGACCGTCTGCTTCATTCCATACTTCTCGAAGTGATTTGCCCACTGATTTGTAGACTCCAGCAAAATCAAGCCTGCAAATATAGATAACTGCATGTTATTGCTGATTGTGACTATTAGCAGTTAACAAAAGACAGAAACTGCTGTTGTTTCCAAATTGTGTAAATGAAACATGTACTGTGTGTGATTAATTGATTTGCTTAATGCAAATATAAGTATCAAATAGGTGAAAATTTTTACTGTTACTGTTTCTTTGTAAATAGGATTTGATACGGGAAATGAAGCTGATTTCTTGCAATTGATACCTAGGTTAGGTGATGCCGCTTGAAATAGGAAACTGGCAATTTTTGCAACAATCCTCTGGACTGATGCTATTGCATTTCTTAAGATGGAAATGTAATATGGGTGTTCAGTCTATTGGAATTAGAAAATACATTCTAATGAGTCGGCTGCTGCTTGGAAAACATCTGCAATAATGTTTAAACAAACTGATTGCTGTTCTGTAGTAATTTTAATGGGTTTGTGTGAGTTCGGTATCTTTCCTGCCTTTTATGAAAAATCATGCATAACCTTATAAGAAAAACCTTAAACTGAAGAGATTTGCATTCACCAACAGAAAATTGACAAAATGAAGCACAAACTGTAACTACAGTACAGTGTATAATGTAGATATCTCCTTCTTTTTTTTGCTGTCATTGTGTAAATAACGTATGATGGCACAATTCATGTTAACCCCCATTTAACAATAAAAATTCAGGTCCCTCTAAAACGTTAAATAGGGGTTCTGCTGAATGTGGAACGTACCTTACACCTGATTGTCAATATGGTTGTTTTCTTCATTCCGTCCCATTTCGAGATATGTACACTTCTTTTTGTACAGAGTCAATCTCATCTTCTAGTTTATAACCAGATACTTAGAGCTCGTCATTTTCTTCTCCCTCCAGAGAAACGTGATCGTCATCAGTTTTTTGGAAAAAACAAATTCAGGATCAGCCAATGCATCATCAGCTTCCTCTTCATGTTTACTCTCACTAATTTTATATAATATATTGTACCAGTAAAAGAGTCCGACTCTCAGATTAAATTTTAAAGTAGCATGAATATAGTTCTCAGGGCGAAAAACTGGATTAATTGCAGCTAGGGCTCGGTACAGGAGGTAGGGTCCTATCTACAGAAAAACTTTGACTCTGATTGCACAAGAGTTTATTCAAATAAGTCATGAATTTGCACATCACCTCTAAGCAGAAATGGATTGACTTCCTCGTATTCCAATAGTATGGCTCGGGTTCTCCAGCTCAGCAAGCCAAGCTGGTTGAAGCACGTTCCAGAAGACTCCAGGGATTCCAGGGACTCCAGATACTCCAGACAGAGGCGGCTGGACTGTCTGGATTGACGGCAAGTAGAGATGTCTCGAACTCTGAGGCCCGGGTTGAACCCCGGTGACCCAGGCGATGTCGTAGATAGTCATGTACAACCTCAGCCCAATGAGACTGAGAGGATTGATGTTCCCAAGGTCACTAGTAGCACTGAGTCCATGAAAACCTTGGTTGATCAACTTATAAGCAGAGTTCTTGATAATTGTACATCAAGATTTCCAACACTCCTAAAACGATATGAGTGGTATTAATAATTTAGAGTTCATCACTAGGAAAATCTTCGTCCCTGAATAACTTTTGGCGACGAAAAATACAAGTCCCTTCTTGTAAAATTATAGTTAAACTCAAAGTTCATTACTGGCGAAGGTGCAAGTCTTTGCCTAAACTCGAATGAAAACACAAGTCCATTCACTTGGAAGTTTGAATATATTTAAAGTTAATCACTGGTGAAATTCATAAAGTCTTTGAGTGACCACTGACGAAAACACAAGTCCTTCCACTTAAATAAATTCACTGACGAAATGTATAAGTCTTTTAACCCAACACTGGCAAATGTACAAGTCTTTGAGTAAATGTAAGAAACATCCTAACTTCGTTTAAAGCCGTTGGAAATTTAAAGTTCATCACTAGCAATGTTAAACAATCACTGTCTATTAGAAGGATGAGTTCCTCAACAGTCGCAAATATTCCACATAAATAATACGAGTCCATTTCACGAACACTTAGAAAAATTCCAATCTCGAATACTCGTAAATAATACAAGTCCATTCAATGATCACGTAGAAAAGTTCTGGTCTCGAACACATGAAAATAATACAAGTCCATTCAGTGAACACTTAGAAAAATTCCAGCTTCGAAGACGCGTAAATAATACAACTCCATTTAGTGAACACTTAGAAAAGTTTCAGTCTCGAAGGCACGTAAGTAATACAAGTCCATTTAATTAACACTTAGAATAATTCTGGTCTCGAACCCATGTAAATAATACAAGTCCATTTCACGAACACTTAGAAAAATTCCAGCTTCGAAGACACGTAAATAATACAAGTCCAAACACTTAGAAAAGTTTTAGTCTCGAAGGCACGTAAATAATACAAGTCCATTTAATTAACACGTGTAAATATTCTAAGTTCAATTACGAAGACTTAGAAAATTTTCTACAACACTCGAAGTCTTATGAGTCCACTTTATAGTACTTGGAAGAATCGTCTTCCCACACTTGTAGAACGACAGAGTTCCACGATGATAGTAGCAGGAAGAGTGTCCCCGCTGACTACTCAGCTGAGACTGTGTGAATAGGCTACAGTAGGTCCTCCTTTTATTCGATTCGGGACGTCTACGTCATAATACGGTTTGATTGAATATCTCCCGAATCCCTCAATGGATTTGCTTGAAACTCGAGCATTGGGACGTTTAGGTGATCCCAAACAAGATGACATATCGCTCGATTCGCTAGCATCATTATTATATAAAGACAAAATTTTCTCCATCGAACTCTCTAGAACAAGTGACGTGGAATCCAGAAAATACCAGTCAAGGCTGGTAACACGTGTTGAGACGAGCGGGCGGTCTAGCTAGCCCGTGTGGCTACGTCACAGCTCACAGTCGTCATACACTCGCTAGCTGGTCCTCGCTGCTGGTAAACAAACCAGGCGCTCTCGGAACATTACGCGTGGTAAATAAACGTAACTTATGCTCAAAAAATACTTATGTACAGGTCGTAACCGGTACATATGCCTCCCTCTGAGGGAAAAGGAAATACGATGAGGATTTTCTTTAATGAACCTTATTCGAAGTATTTTTTGAGATTAGAAGCATTGTAAATGCCTTCAAGGTTGCCATCTAATCTTGCGATCTCATAAGCACCGTTGTCCAAAGATCTAGAAATCTTGAAAGGTCCAAAGTACAGGGGACAAAACTTAGCATAGATCCTCAATTCTGGACGAGACCTCGCAGGTTTGCGAATCAACACCTTGTCTCCCACTTGCAAGGGTGGTCTGAATTTTCGGTTCCTATTTCTCCGCTGTCTGATATCTGCAGCGTGTCTCAATTTTTCCAGTGCCTTAGCAATTCTTGCTTCTTGACCGATGGCTGCATCAGGCGGAGCAGGAAGAAAAGCATCCCAAGGGCGATGAGGAATATGCCCATGATGCACCAACATCGGAATATCCCCAATGGATTCATGGACCGTGAATTGACTATTTTCTGCATCACTGGAAGTACTTCAATCCATCTCTAATGTTCCTGTTGGCAGTAGACTCGACAGAATCTGGCAATTTCTCTCACCAATCGCTCAGCAGGGTTGGCTTCGGGATGACGAATAGAATTCATTATATGATGAATCTCCAACTCTTCTATCGCCGTCTGGAATTCTGCAGACGTGAACTGGCTTCCATGGTCAGTTAGCAGAAATGTTGGCTTCCCCATCTCAGGAAAGACGTTCCTGCGGAGTCTCCTTAAAATATTTCCAGTGTTTGCTTTCTGGATAGGTAACAACATGGTGAATTTTGAAAATACATCAACAATAACTAAGACGTGCTTGTTACCCCTGGTCGCCTTTGGAAGTGGGCCGTACAGATCGAGCGCCATCACCTCCCGAGGCTTCTCCGGAATGATAGGCCTCGGATACACCCTCATGAGGTAATTATTTGGATTAATCCGTTGGCACAAGTCACAGGTTTTTATGGTCATTCTGATGTCATTACGGAGGTATTCCCAGATAAACCTCTCCTTAATCACACTAGCCACTTTGTCTACTCCAGCATGTCCAGTGATGAATTGGCAATGCCAGATGATGGCTTCCCGAAGTTTAGACGGGGCATAAATCCTTTTAGCAGTCTTGGCTGTATTAATGCACTTCTAGAGTAGGTTATTGTCCCAAGAAAAAGATTGGGCTCCTTGCTCGATCCGAGCATAGTATGGATCATGTTGTGGAATTGAACCTTCATAGAAACGAATTATCTCTCTTAGCCTGTGGTCTCTCCGCTGGGCATGGGCTAGATATCGAAGTTTTCTCAGAAATTCATCTTCATCACTATTAGTGACTGAAATTGGACAAGCTACAGCTGCATCGGAAGGATTCCGACTGAGAGCGTCGGCTAATATGTAGTTCTTTTCAGATCGATGCACAATAGAGACATAGAATTGTTGGATGAATAATGCCCATCTGGTGACTCGTTCACTCGTGAGGTCGGAAGACAGAATGAAGGTAAGTGCCTTGTGGTCAGTGTAAACCGTAATTGGAAATCCAAAGATAACTTTTTTCCAATACAAAAGTGAGTACACAATCGCTAGGGCTTCTAGCTCCGTAATGGTGTATGACTTTTCATGAGCCCTAAGCTTACGACTCACAAACGAAATGAACAACTTGACATCGGGCCTATTAGGGTCGACTTGATAGAGAAGGGTTCCAATTCCTGTCTTACTGGTGTCACATTCAATATGGAAGGGCCAGTCGTAGTTAGGATAGCAGAGCTGCACATAATTTTTGAGCATCCTTTTAGTAGCAATGAAAGATTGCTCACATTCAGTAGTCCACTTCCAGCGATTGTTTTTCTTCAATAATTCCTGGAGAGGCGCTACAGTTTCAGTGTACTGAGGGCAATGTTGCGAAAAGAATCGGCGAAGTCCCAGGAATTGCCGCACTTGCTTAATCCTACAAGGTCTAGGAAAATCTGTAATACATTGAATTTTAGCAGGATTTGGGCGGATGCCCTCTCCGCTAATCACGTGCCCAAGAAAAAGAATTTCCGTCTTGAAAAATTGACCCTTCTTCAAATTAATTTTAAAGTTCTTTTCCCTTAATTCCTTAAGTGCTTGTGTACATCTTCCAAATGCTGCTCCCATGTATCAGATGCTATCAAGATATCGTCGACATAAATAGTGGCGATGGCTTTCACTTCATCAGACAACTGGTTTTTCAATACTCTTATTAGAACGGCTCCCGAGTTCTTAGTGCAAAAGGGTAGCCGGTTGAAGACATAGGTAATATTGTCGAAGATAAAACCAGTGAAGAGCCGGCTATGTTCATCCAGTACAATATGGAAGTAGGATGATGTTATATCCATGCCTGAAAAATACTTCTTTCCATAAAATCGCTTAATGACATCTTTAAGCGGAGGAGGGTGGTCATATTCAAGGATCAGTCGGTCATTTAAGACACGAGCGTCCAAACACAAACGAAGCTTACCATCGGGTTTCCTTACTATGGTGAGCGGATTAATATAAGGCGTGACGCAGTTGGAAATAATTCCATCAGCCTCCATCTGGCGAATCAGTGTCCTGGTTTCTTCCATGTACTTCTCGGGCACTGGATATGATTTGCGCTTATAAGGCGAAGTATCCTTGACGTTGAAGTGGTGCTTAAAAATCTCAAATTCTCCAGGCTTTTAATCTAAAACGTCCGAATAAGCCTGATAGATTTCTTCCTCTGCCGCTGCTATGTCAGGGTGGTGATCTGGCGCTTCAGTTACACTGGAGATATAAGTGAGAAAATCGGGCCCTTTGTCATGTAAATTTCCTCAATGGGTCCCTCTTCATCGGGATCTCCTTCTTCTTCTGACACGGGTCCCTCTTCTTCCTCGGGATCACCCTCTTCTCTCAATACCTGGTCGGCTGGGGCGGCGTTGCCAATCACACCATCGCCTTGGGTATAGGGTACATCAACCTCTTGAAGCCTATAGTCTTCACCATCCACCAGCTGCAACTCTACAGACCCAATCCTACATAGATGAATGGTGTTGGCAGAGTAGTCAATAGTAGCCTTATACTTAGACAAAAAGTCTGAACCCAAAATAAGGTTGAATTTCATAGGCGAAACTATCAGAAAGACATGTTCACACATTTCCTCATTTATGGTAAACTCAAGGAATACTTGCTGCTTGCACTTAATATTCTGGTCAGGAATAATGCCCTTGATCTTCACTTGTGCAACAGGCAAAATCAGAAGATCACATTCATCCTTAATCAATGTTACCATTTTGTCCGCAATCAGGGACACTTGCGCTCCCGAGTCCACCAATGATGATACTTGGACTCCCCCAATGGTAATATTAATTATAGGTAAACCTCGTTGGACCTGTTGTCGAATAGTTGACTCGTCCTCAAACAGTAAGTCATCATCGATGTGCCAATAATTTATTATATCGACGTGAAACGACCCAACCTCCTCATTTTCGGGCAATCTTGTTTTGGAAAAAATTAAGTTTCTTTGGTAACATCACCCGTGGATTCTGGACTTTGTCCAAAGGTGTTGTTTCTCTTATTATATTCTTGATATTCAAGAGAAGTCGCTCCAGGTTGATGACCCTCTTGTTTCAACTGATGGAGGTAGTCCTGTGTTTCCTTCCATTGTTTGTGTAAGTCCGGATTATTTGAGTCTCTACTCTCTTGTTTTCTTTCTTGTTTCAATCAAGTAGGTTTGGTTGGGTATGGCATATGGCTACGGTATGGGCGTTTTCTATACCCTCTATACCGCGGAGGTGATGATTGAGTATCTCTCTCTTCCTTGTTATCCATTCGTTCTGGACTTTGACGTGGTTGCTCAGAAGCATTAACCTGCACTGGGTGAGCAGCTATGTCTTTATTCTTGCTCGGCTTTAAAGTGCCCTGTGCATGAGCAGTATCCAGACGTCGTAATACAGCGTCGAATTGATCCAATTTCTGTATGTTAGCAGCTACTAAAATTTCTTGGACGTGAGAAGGGTATTGCAAAGTAATAACCTCAATAAGTTCCTTCTCAGGCAACGTAGGATCTAAGTATTGCATTTTCTTCAACTGGGATAGTAGAAAGTCTGCGTATCGAGAAGTATTGATGGAGGTGTTATACCTTCACGAGTACAGTTGAAGTTTGATAAGGTGTTGCGTTTCTGCGTTCCAAAAACGGTCAATTAACGCCTTCTCAAAATCCGAATATGCCTTGAAATTGGACTTGAATACGGAAAACCAAGAAAGAGCTTTGCCCTCTAGTAATCGGGCAACTGTCCTTAGCTTTCTATCTTCGCCAATCTTATGTTCTTGAAAATATTCCGCTACATTTATGAGAAATTCCTTAGCAGTATAGCCTTCTTTACCGGAAAATTTAGGGGGTTTTTCCTCTTGGATTTTAACAATAGTCGTCTGGTACGACGTTCCTTCGACTCCTTCTATCGAACTAGAGACAGGTCTGGAAGTATCTCGAGATTCAAGATTAACGACCTTAGTGGCTAATTGTTCGAGATTAGTTTTGACATCTCCTAATAGGAGTTGGACTACTCCTTCGACCTGTTTGACATCGTTCTTCAATTCGCTTTTAAGTTCACCCACATCTTTGCAAATACGACTAATTTGTGTGGTCGTATTATCTGCTTGCTGAGTGAATCGTTTGTCAAACTCGCCCTGTTTAGATTTTAATAGAGCAACTTCGTTTCCAACTCTGGAAATGTCATTCTTAACTGTCTCCCTTAACGTATCCTGGGCGGAAACAATCTTGGCCTGCATTTGCGAAAGCTGACCATGAGACTCCTGAAATTCGGCCTTGAATTCTTCAATGCCCTGTGAAAGTTGTTGAACGGAAGGAGCAACCTTCTTTAAATCTTCCTTAACAGCTTCTAAGACTTGGTCTTGAATAGTATTTTTAATCTTTTCGATATTGCGAGTAAATTGGGAGTGGATCTCAGTGAATCTTTCTTCTATTCGAACACTTGCTTGCTCAAAACGAGATTCTAATTTTGTGTTCATTTCCGTAAATTGGGATTGAACCACGTCATGTAAACGCTTATCTAACCTGGCGTCAGCTTCAACTAACCGCCTGTCTAGGTTGGCAAGAATGGCTTTCGTTTCGGTGTTAGATTCCGTCACTCGCTTATCTAGGTTGGCAAGAGTGGCTTTAGTTTCGGCATTTGCTTCAGCTATTCGCCTATCTAAGTTGGTATTTGATTCCACATTTGCCTGGGCTAAGTTACTTAAACGCTGGTCTACATTGGCAAGATTAGCATTAGTTTGCACATTAGCGTCAGCTAGTTTCAGTGAGGCGTCGCTCTAAGCTAGCACATGTTGCAGTAAGCCTAGTCTCTAAATTGGCGTTAACTTCATTCATATTAAGCCTAAAGGCTTCAATTGCTGCTAATATATTTTCCATGTTGAGAGTAATGAAAATATTTCAATATGTGACACTTAGAAAATTTCAAATATAAATTGAAATATCAATGGCTTTAAAGTTCAAAAGCACTCAGTTCATCACATATCAGCACATAGAAATCAACCATATGACACAGAACACATAAAACACAAATAATTTGCCACGTCCAGGGCTTAAATTTCACTTTGCAAATAAAGAAAGAAAGAACACCACGTCCAGGGTGTTATAATTGTCTCTTAATTGATAGCACTGTTGACCTAGCTATGGAGCCCCTACGTGTAGGCTGCCACGTATACTACCCCCTCTCTGTACCAGTAAAAGAGCCCGATTCTCAGATTAAATTTTAAAGTAGCATGAATATAGTTCTCAGGGCGAAAAACTGGATTAATTGTAGCTAGGGCTCGGTACAGGAGGTAGGGTCCTATCTACAGAAAAACTTTGACTCTGATTGCACAAGAGTTTATTCAAATAAGTCATGAATTTGCACATCACCTCTAAGCAGAAATGGATTGACTTCCTCGTATTCCAATAGTATGGCTCGGGTTCTCCAGCTCAGCAAGCCAAGCTGGTTGAAGCACGTTCCAGAGGGACTCCAGGGATTCCAGGGACTCCAGATACTCCAGACAGAGGCGGCTGGACTGTCTGGATTGACGGCAAGTATAGATGTCTCGATCTCTGAGGGCGGGTTGAACCCCAGTGATCCAGGCGATGTCGTAGATCGTCATGTACAACCTCAGCCCAATGAGACTGAGAGGATTGATGTTCCCAAGGTCACTAGTGGCACTGAGTCCATGAAAACCTTGGATGATCAACTTATAAGCAGAGTTCTTGATAATTGTACATCAAGACTTCCAACACTCCTAATACGATATGAGTGGCATTAATAATTTAGAGTTCATCACTAGGAAAATCCTCGTCCCTGAATAACTTTTGGCGACGAAAAATACAAGTCCCTTCTTGTGAAATTATAGTTAAACTCAAAGTTCATTACTGGCGAAGGTGCAAGTCTTTGCCTAAACTCGAATGAAAACACAAGTCCATTCACTTGGAAGTTTGAATATATTTAAAGTTAATCACTGGTGAAATTCATAAAGTCTTTGAGCGACCACTGACGAAAACACAAGTCCTTCCACATAAATAAATTCACTGACGAAATGTATAAGTCTTTTAACCCAACACTGGCAAATGTACAAGTCTTTGAGTAAATGTAAGAAACATCCTAACTTCGTTTAAAGCCATTGGAAATTTAAAGTTCATCACTAGCAATGTTAAACAATCACTGTCTATTAGAAGGATGAGTTCCTCAACAGTCGCAAATATTCCACGTAAATAATACGAGTCCATTTCACGAACACTTAGAAAAATTCCAATCTCGAATACTCGTAAATAATACAAGTCCATTCAATGATCACGTAGAAATGTTCTGGTCTCGAACACATGAAAATAATACAAGCCCATTCAGTGAACACTTAGAAAAGTTTCAGTCTCGAAGGCACGTAAGTAATACAAGTCCATTTAATTAACACTTAGAATAATTCTGGTCTCGAACCCATGTAAATAATACAAGTCCATTTCACGAACACTTAGAAAAATTCCAGCTTCGAAGACACGTAAATAATACAAGTCCAAACACTTAGAAAAGTTTTAGACTCGAAGGCACGTAAATAATACAGGTCCATTTAATTAACACTTGTAAATATTCTAAGTTCAATTACGAAGACTTAGAAAATTTTCTACAACACTCGAAGTCTTATGAGTCCACTTTATAGTACTTGGAAGAATCGTCTTCCCACACTTGTAGAACGACAGAGTTCCACGATGATAGTAGCAGGAAGAGTGTCCCCGCTGACTACTCAGCTGAGACTGTGTGAATAGACTACAGTAGGTCCTCCTTTTATTCGATTCGGGACGTCTACGTCATAATACGGTTTGATTAAATATCTCCCGAATCCCTCGATGGATTTGCTTGAATCTCGAGCATTGGGACGTTTAGGTGATCCCAAACAAGATGACATATCGCTCGATTCGCTAGCATCATTATTATATAAATTTCAAAATTTTCTCCATCGAACTCTCTAGAACAAGTGACGTGGAATCCAGAAAATACCAGTCAAGGCTGGTAACACGTGTTGAGACGAGCGGGCGGTCTAGCTAGCCCGTGTGGCTACGTCACAGCTCACAGTCGTCATACACTCGCTAGCTGGTCCTCGCTGCTGGTAAACAAACCGGGCGCTCTCGGAACATTACGCGTGGTAAATAAACGTAACTTATGCTCAAAAAATACTTATGTACAGGTCGTAACCGGTACAATATTTCATATAGATTTCTCATTAACCGCTGATGACCATCCATATTTGATCACAGAAACATTGCAGCACTCCCTAGTCGTGGGGGTAGTCGAACATTGTTTGTGTAGTGACCAGCAGGTAGGGCAGCATTGATATTAATGGATATGTCCTTTTGATCCATTCATCATATATGTAATTTTTTGAACTGATAGAGTAGTCAGCAACTGAAGAATTTTTTTTAAAATCGTGTCAATACCTACTAAAGGAGATGAACAAATACACAAGTTTTTTGGCATATACAGTTCATATTTTGTCAGTTACAAGCAATTGAATATTAAATCTGTGTCGATGCAACGCATTCAGATTAGAAGGATTAAATGGGGTAGAGACGAGCCTTAATGAACATGTCGAGATGCTGATAATAATGTCTCACTTCATTATAATGCTACAAGTGGGGCAGAGCTTATTTGTACATTCAAGGATGTGCTTCGCATACTCCAATGCAATCAGCTTAGGGCAGTGGTAGTGGTTATGAAATAAGTTCTACAGTATGGTTATATTTGGTTCAATCATGGCAATGTTTTACTAGGGTTTTCTTTGTCTAAACTTTCAGGGACAAGGTGATATTTTGAAACTTTTGATTCCAGTTAGGCCTTAATTTCTAGTGATCTTATTTTAAAAATTGCCCTTGAAGTATAGTCACAACATTATGTCTCTGTCGAAACTTGGTAATTTTAATTTTTGGAAGGCTGACCTTTGTCTGTTTGACCAATTATCTTGATTTAAATAAATATTCGCTCCAGTTTCATTATAATTAGCTACTGGTTTTAGGGAGGTTATCAGTTTTGATTCCAGAAAGTCTTAAAAGACTTTGAAATCTTTTTCATATGTGTCATGTCCATGTCAGTGAAACACCCCCTCTTTTAGAGAATGGTTATATAGTTGTACTTAAATAGTGATTTTCTTGATACTGAAACGTTATTTGGGGTATATTCCAAGGAGCTCCCACAAGGAAGGGTGGAATATTACGATCAATTTTCCAAGAATTAGTTTACCCCAAAATAATAATAATAAGGTCCGCGACACATGGTAGAAAAATATGCCAGCAGGGAGAGAAAAATGCCAAAATTAATTAAAAGGAAAACAGGTTAAACCACCCACAATACTAAATTCATAACAGGGAAATCAATTCATTTCCTCCAACATCCATCAACAATCAACATCTCCATCAATCAACATAATATTCTCATGGCAACGAAAATACGCTAGGCAGTTAAGGAAAATGGCCAATCATTCTCCACCAAACAACAATAGGCATGTACATATTAAGAGACAAAAGAAAAACAGGACGTGGAAAAATCACGAAAATACTAAACAAATTATTTTAATAATATAACCCAGAAGTAGGAAAATTAAGATGGAAAACGAACGTTTGTTCCACATCCTTGCAGCAACCCGCTTGGTTAATAACCCTGCCAAAACATTGCATTAACCCCTACTTATTAGGGCTAGAAAGCCGCTACCAATCATTGAGTATTAAATTTGCAATTTGCAATTTCCAAGAATAAGAATTAATATTAATTCACAGCAGGTGCAAGTCCCTGGTAAACAAAAGTAGTTTATATATAAGTTTTTGACTCGAAAAGTGTTCAAACACCGCAGGGCTAAAATGTAGAGTTTAGTTGATGCAAAGTTACATCCTGTTGCGGTACGCACTTCACATTTTGAAATATTCAGTTCACCAGTTGGAACAAGTTAAGGATGAGTTGGAAAAACACTTACAGTGTAGTATCTTGCCATAGTCGTGAGTTCGCTTCAGCGTCATATCCTTACTTACGTATTACACCTTTCCTACCAACTTCTCTCCTGTCATCGGCACCTATCTACTCATAACTCTCGTTGGGCGATCATAATATCATGCCTCGGCTGCAAATGACCCAAAACTAAGATAACCATCATGTACGCGGGGGTCTCTCGCATGTATAAGTACGATGGTCGGAGGTATACATTCGGTTCTCAGGGTAAAACATCTCATTAAACTCTCAAATTATACAAAACAGTCGTAAGTTCCGTTGAAGAGTAGTCATGATTCTAATCAATCATTCAATTCCCACGCGAGTAGGTGAAAACCTGATATGAGGTTCATTACTCAGCATATCTAACCTTAAATAGCTCTAATACTATCCTATTTCTACGTATTATAAGTTACTTTGGGAAAAGAAACAGATAAATAAGCCTAGATCTAATTTATTAGCATTCTGATGTTTTATAATTAAAATAGGAATTAAATTATTAGCAATAGTGAAAAGAAATTGGATTCATATTATAATATCATTCTTGGGCTCGTAATCTTCATGGTAAGCCTAATTGAATTCATCATATTATATTCATTTAACTGAATATCATCCGGTCATATAACCATTTTCATTATTTTAATATGTTTCATTGGGTAAGAGAGGGATAATTCTTTATTTATCATGGAGGGAGTGGTATATCTTCCTGTTAGTATTATTTGGGCTAGCTTTGGGACATCCACTGGATTCTCATTTGAAATTTTTGGTCTGGATTTTCATTATAACTTCTTCACGACATGAGATAAGTAATATGTTTCTTAATTATGGTTTTAAAAATATATCAATGCAACTATAAATGTACCTATCGATACCGATATCAAGCTTATTATAATTATATACATTCATATGTGCAAGATTGATTCAAGTATTCTTACTATAGAGTGCCACCATTACGATGATCAATCAGTTGTAAACGCGTAAGTTGTGCCAAATGTTTTCATAAATACGTGCCATTGCATATAAAACCAACTCTCATGTTATTCACCGCTGTGCCAAAATTAGGTTAAAAACCTACTCTACCGATATACATTCACATAATAAGACATTTAGTTATGCGATGTTCCTTCATCTGTACGTATATTCAGATTATATTGCATGTAATATACAAATAACCTAGCGATATGTCTGGCATCAATGCTATTTATCGATCATATAACGCTTGGACTGTAACATACATTCACATAAACATGACCTAATTCCATCTCTTGCATTGTTAACCTCTATATTAAAAACCGTAACCGACACAGAAACTCGCAATAACCTCATCTAGGCTTTTCTTACGCCGAGAACAATTCACATTTCCTCAGGCTAACAACATTATGCAATTCTCATATTTCAATTCTTCCCGATACCTTCATATAAAAACAATACAAATTCAACTTCATTTCAATAACCTCTGTGTTACGGTGAAAACAGTCCAATAGCCTGAGTTTCCATTCATAAACTGCAACTCCCTAATATTTCATCATTTCCTTTCAATACAATAATCGTACTGGCCATGTCTGCCGATCAAGTGCTCATAAAAACTAGGTTACGTTACGTACATCGCATACATTCCTCTTAACCACAAATAGTTCGATATTAATCGGTCTTCTCAAGTAGATTAGCATATAAAACATGGATATGCTCATATTGATCTTGTTTATAACAACCTACAAATATCTCACGAGCACAGGGTTTGTATTACTTAAAATAGCACATGTCAGCGGTTAATTATTTAAATCCAGACCATAGTATTCACTTATTGGCACTTTATATATATCTGTAGGCACTTCTGCACTCAAATAAGTATATCCTAGCGAATAATTAAAATTTTATAATGTATAGTTCGAAACCATATTACTTATCTCGTGTCGACTTTCCCGTTGCTGGCTCCTTCATCGACTAGGACATCTCGGAGTAGTTAATCATGTCCCAGGATCACGTCACGGCTGGATTCGGCTGGGCATCTTGGCTTGAGCTGAGTTCATCTTGCGCAATCTTCCTCCATCCGTTTAGGCGAGATTCATTACGTCACCAGGGATCATGCAACGAAAAGACAGTAAATATTTTGTAGAATACATATTTCTCCTGATGAATTGCAGGTTTTCCAATACGTGTACTTGAGTTTATATATTTTATAACTGATAGAAATATTTCTCTTAAATTATATATTTCCTTAATTTTGGTCTGCTTTTCGTCAATTATGTCGCCTAAACAGGTACTGCTTATAACTTGAAATAGTTTTTTCTGCGTTTTTTAGTGTAGATTGGCCACCTATTATGCTATTCCGGCCTTTTTCTTTACGTCGATATCTGACTCGGCTGCAGTCACACTTTACTTCAATATCTTGGCGTTTTTCTTTGATTCCTTAATTATCCTGCAGATATTGGAGGTTTATTCCTTCGATTTATTATATATAAATTACTTTAGTATTTATAATTCGTTGATTTTCTTTCGCTATCTCGTTGTAAAACGTACAGTTCTTCCTTCACGCAGTTTTTCTTCTCAAGGTATCCAAGAATCGAGTCAATTCAATTATTTCATGGTCCATAGTTGTTCAATCTTGGAAACTCTTTACTCTTTTGCTGGTCAATATCGACCTCCGCCTACTGATCAATATCGATTTGCAGTAAGATTATATTCCGTTCGCATTTACGCCACCTGAAGCTGCTCTGCGCCATATTTGTCCACTGTATTTCCATAATAGTTACAGCCTCAAATGTAACGTAATGGTACAGTATGGTAAAGGTAATCCTTAGAGTGCACTCCAAAATTCCAGGCGAGGTACATTAAATGGTAATAAAACTTAAAATTAACTTTCACAGCTCAAGAGTGCATAAGCCGTATCAAGCGAACGTCACCATGGGTCCATGATAATCGCTCTATCCATCCCGGCAAGTGGAGAAGAACGCCGTCTTTCCATCACAGCTCACTAGCAAAACCTTAATGGCGACTGGCCAGAAGCCTACATGTCAGACCACAGTCGCAATGTTTACGTGCGCATACTCGCTGGGTGGAGGGGAGAGTGGCGAGATGGTTCATACCGACGACACTAGAATGCATGAGAATACTGTCTGGCCATACACCACAGATGGGCACATTAATAACTTTAAAGCCGGCGGAAGTTAATGTTTCTAAATATTGAAAACCATGGTATCTGTGACCATGTATCACTTGATGAATAACGCAGCGGCAAACCACATTAAAGACACGAATTTCAATGGCCATGCAGCCAGCACTAATGTATTCACAGAGAGGTATAAATTCTTAATCCGGTAATAGTCTCCCTCCCCGAAGCTCCACATATACAACATATAATGACTTTCATAAGGTGGTGGTCTGGATACATGCTGAGTCTTTAATGGAATAGTCCGAATAAGAAAATGACCACCGATCACATGTCCCAGTTTATGCACCACCAGCAAGATGAATCCAATAGTCAATTAAGAACCAAAACATATATGAATTGAGTAAAAAACAATTGAGTGCATTTCAATGACACTAGCTGTCCAGTTACTTTCAATCATTAAGAAGTCCCATGCATTAAAGTGGTGCTACACGCAAGTCGCAGGTAAATCTGTTAATGTTCTAGATAAATGGTGACACTCATGCTCCAGATCATTTGCTAAGTTTTAATTCCAATGAACAAGTCTCGCAAGTTCATATGTATCAACTGTCCAAAGATTTCGTTACTTTGTGGTTCACACACACAACTGAACAACTTCTTAAATGTTAACTGGTAGAATAATAAACCTTCTTAGATTTAAATGTACGCGATTATAAACCCAAATTGAGATTATCACATGTTAGACATTCATTTTAGTATTGTTTATCGGACTTGCGTAAGTTAAGAAACGCCTTCATTTGATTTCCATTCTATTATTATTGCCAGGGTGGCATAAACCAATTTAACAAATTAAAAACGCCCAGAAGGACAAGAAAAACTGAACAAATATAGGAAAACAAAATTGGTGAGCATGTAATAAGATCACAAGATCCAACAGGTAAATCCTTTACATAATATTAAACTGGATTAACTTGACTTAAGACTACAGTATGGCATTGGATAAAACTACTAGTACCGGGCGAGTTAGCCTTGCGCGTACAGGCGCGCGGCTGTGAGCTTGCATCCGGGAGATAGTAGGTTCGAATCCCACTATCGGCAGCCCTGAAAATGGTTTTCAGTGGTTTCCCATTTTCACACCAGGCAAATGCTGGGGCTGTACCTTAATTAAGGCCACGGCCGCTTTCTTCCAACTCCTAGGCCTTTCCTATCCATCGTCGCCATAAGACCTATCTGTGTCGGCGCGACGTAAAGCCCCTAGCAAAAAAAACTACTAGTAGAAGCAAAAGGAGAACAGGATTCAAATAGAATACAATCATTACCTAAACGGCCCTTGACCAGGTACTAGGAAATATATAACCATAAATATATCATGCTAAAATTAAATATATCGGCAGAAATTTTATGCACAACATATAAGGAAGAAATTAACTTGAAAATTAAAGATAGTCATCTCCTCAAATTAGTTTTCTGTGCACGTCAGCAACCCTATCGGAATGCCACATAATAAAGGCACCACCAGCAACAATGAAAACGAGAGGCTACCGTTGCATAGACATACAACTTCAAACATACACAATACACGGAAATAAGTTAAGCTTAGGAAAGAAGATACTGACAGATTACAACAAACCACAAACATGGTAAGTTCAATAAGTCCAGGCATCAATCAAGTAAGAACACGCTACAGATCATAACAGCTGATCCAGCAATGCATGATAACAACACAGCAAGAAACACATCAAATTATCGAACACAGCCACACCGACAGTACTCTTCATATAGACGACCTACCAGAGATGTCAAATCATTTCCAGAATTGAAATACTAAGAGAACAGGAATCCACACATAATTTCAAAATAACCAGACGTTGACCAAGGGAGAACATGTTGCGAAGCAATAACACATTACACAGTAATCCAAGTTAATTAAAATTACAATTAATTTTTTAAATCAGTAGAGTAGAATCACTAATCAGTGAGCCAATATATAAATTTTTAACCCATTAAACCTCAAACACACGCGTATGGGGTGGAATCCACCCCAGGTCATTTTATTTCCTAGTGAAATGTACAAATAACTTTCCTGTGCTCACCCCGCTCTTGTACCTTTCTGGCTGGATCCCCGCAGAGAGAGTCATTCTTACATAATCTATCTTAAAATATCAAATTAATACAGTAATTCATATTTTATAATACAATGGTATGTGGGGTGGAAAGCACCCCCACGCGTGTGTCTGCGTCCTAAGATCTGGCGCGTGTGCTTGAGGGTTAAATACAAGACCAAAATCTAGTAATTATATTTTGCAATTAATCAATTTTAATGCTACGTATACACTCCATGCATAACCCGTCTGATGAAGAGATAAGATGAGATATAGTTATACTCACAAATAAGAGAAACACTGAGAAACTGGATATGAGAAAAAGATCAATATCCATGGGTTACGGTAAATAATTACTCAAGGCAAGATGAATATAGTTAGCTGCAGTTGGAGACTTCAAGATCTTTCAGATGGTGGATACGCGTATCAGCAACACCAAGTCAAGAATAGTATTAGGATATAGGAACTCATAATAACACAATCATTAACACTATCGTGGAGCAGGACAGAAAATGACAGAAAGAAATTCAGAAGTGCACCCAATCTTAAATTATATTCCTCACAACTTCACCGAATTTTCAAACATATACATCAACAATGGAATACTCATTTAAATAAATGGTTTAGAAATACCCCTCAATTAAGTGGCCAATTTGGAAATGAGAGCAGAGACCTGACACGATTCCCTACCGGTTATCCACAAGGGATCTCGGACAAATCCGAAATAGTAACAAGTGACATCCGTAGACTCACACTGTAGCCACACAGCCACAGATACCGTGCGAAATATATATGATACAAGGTAAATAAAATTTAAATGGTAGATTATGAACTAGGACGACGGAAAACGCTCAATAGAACTGTGAAGAAGGAGAAAACAACACGAAAAGACCCGATCATCGAATAGTGGGAGGCTTCAATACCACCTATGAAGCACTAGTTAATCCCATACTCAACTGGCGCCCCGCAGAACGGCAAGATGACCAAAAATTAATAGCAACGGATACTAACACTCCGGAGAGAAAAGGACCAATAGACTGGCAGGTTAATCCAAAATGGACTTTATATTACAGGATAAATACATGATGACGTCAGATTACCTGGGTATGCAGAGAATTAAAACAAAACAAGAATAGACCAGGTCATACAGGAATCACAAATTACATGCAAGCAGACCAGGTTTTTTCTAAGAAGAGTGGTAAACCCATGCCGGGATTTATTTCCCAATCTACGGGCACACGGGGGTAAATTAAATGCAATACCGACCATACCGAAGTGTTATAACAATTTAATTATACAGCACAATAACAATACAACCTTAATGAATCTCAACGGACATGCGTTAGCAAAAAAGGGGGGAAGGGAGCACTAACTATCCTCAACGACATGCCGTGAAGCCATCATGCCACCTCACAATGCAACCTTAAAACGAAATCACGTACCGTTACAACATAACTAACTCAGGACCAAAACCATTACCTACTAGGTTCGAAAGGAGAGGATCCATTGGTGCAATTTGTGAAAAATAACACCACCATAACAAGTAGACGAGGTAGGACGACATGGACGTTACAACTCAATAGATTAACACACTTCATGAATAATACACCAATTTAGAGCCAGAAACCAGGCAAGTAAGTTCTGTAGAAGAATGCAGAATTGATACCACATGCACCCCAAAAATACAACAAATAACAACGTAGTTAACCACCATTACCAGAAAGGAAAACCCAGATGCCTAATTTTGAGAAGGTACATAGGGTAAAATTATACTCACCAGAAAATCAAAAGGACAGGAATGACTAGAAATAGATCACTCAGTTAACGGGTAATTCACAACTGATTACAGAAATGATTAAAAGTTGAGCATGAGACCAATCGGAAATTAGGAAATCGTACCACCAGAAGTTGGAGACCGAAAGCAGTGAAGACAGTTAAGTCCATGCCGTAAAGGCAAACAGCCAACCACCACCAAGTCCGATCGACAGAGTTCCGCAATAACCAATATCCACAGGCAAATCCAAAACTCAACAAATAGGATCTAACACCGGGTACTATCCAGTTCCTAGTCTACCCCCAAATAAAGAAACTAACCTAACAGATTACTCGGTTCGTTTAATGCACACCTAACAATACCACAACCGGAATAGACAGTTATATCACCAAATTAAAGTCGGATAACAAGACATAGGCAATAGAATACTAGAACAGTTAAAGATAAATACAGGCTAGGACACCTTAACAGTTTTCATACCAGTGAACAACAATGCACAGACCTAATATTATATACAATTTTCCAAAATTTGCTACAAGACAAAGGCTACTACATAATAGTAATTAAATTAATGATGAAAATTTAGTAATCTTCAATGATCAGGATAGAATCAATTTATGATGGACAGAGCAGGCATGCACCCAAACCAAAGGAGCAATGAGATATTAACGATTAAATAAATAGGTGCCAATAGCGCCAGTGAAAGTATCCACACGCCACGAACCACAATCACATTTTAAAATACAATGGTAACAAGTACACGGTACTAAGCTAGTACACAGTGATATTAAGATTCACATGAGACATGAATGCAGAAGATTTGGTGCAGAAAATCATAACACGTTGTAATTAATTCGCACACTACTAAACAACAATTTCTGGAGAGAAAAAGGTCATACGGCCAGGAAGCAATACTCAAAACAAAAATACTATACATGGAAAAGTTACTAAATAAAATTCACACGCAACCAGAATAGTTACAAAATAATCTAAAGATAATTAAACAAATTTTCTCACTGAAATGTAGCCCTCATTCGCAGGTCCGAACTACATACCATACGTATTATCAAGAAGCCCTTAAGAGAGAAGAGGGATCACCTAATCCTCTTGGTGATGGGGTCACTCCCCAGTACCGATACTGGAGACAAAAACTGTAAAATAGTACAGGGACTTTGATACCTAGGAGCAAGCTTAGCATAAAATTTGTTAATTTCTGTACTAATGGTATAGGACCTGACAAAAACTTGATCACCAACTTTCAACCTAGTTGACTTTCTACATTCGTTGTACTTATCTCTGCCTGTCTTACAGGATATCGACAATTTCTTCTTCTGAACATAGTTGGGTTTAGACAGGTCGGGAATATTATCAATACCAAGTTCGTTGGACATAGGAGAATACGGGGTGTAACAGAACATAAGGAACATGGGAGTTTTACTATGAGATTCGTGTGAGGCAGAATTGAAGGCATGGGCTAACCAGTGTTGGCAAGAATCCCACTTGGATTGGTTATTGTGATGATATGCAATCAGGGAAGATTTCAGGTTCCTGTTCATTCTCTCGGCGTAAGATGTGTTTGGATAGTTTGGAGTTGTAGTAACATGGGAAATGCTCAACTGGAATAGGTACTTCTTAAACAAGTGGCTAGTGAATGCACTGGCATTGTCATAAACCAGAAACTTGGGAGGGCCAAAGGATGCGAAGATAGAATTAAGGCAACTTAATAGACGTACGAGAAGTCATAAATCTGGTGGGAATAATCCCGGAAAACCGAGTACGCATCAATACACACAAAGATATGAATGTTTCCCAAGGTAGAGCGAGGGAGCGGACCTACAAAATCGATGAATGACCTTTCCATCTGCCGAGAGGCTTCTGAAGATGAAAATAAACCAACACGGTTCTTCAGGTTGGGTTTACTGATGGCACAAGTTTTACAGGACTTAACCATTTTCCAAATGAAGAATTTTCTAATTTTCTGCCTAGTTTTAAATGTGCCTAAGTGACCACAAATGCGTCAACAGTGATAATATTTGAAGATGATTGGCACTAGGACCTTGGGAAGAACAATAATGAAATTAGCATCAATTCGACCTTTTCAACATAGAACACCCTTCACCAGAGAATAAGGTTTTACTACCATTCCGTCACTAATCTTGTCGGTGATTTCATTCAACTCAGGATCAGCTTTTTGATCGCCAAACTCATGGTATAACAAAGGTAGATCCGGAAGAATGGCGCCCACACTAACAATATTAGTTTCATCAATTTCTTCAACTTCAGATTTTACATCAAGGCCAAAGCTCCCGTCAAACATTCTACTTAAGCTGTTAGCGGTGACATTCTCCGAACCTCTGATACGCTTAACCTGAAAACTAAAAGCGGGAATCCTAAGTGCCCATCTAGTGATTCTGCCCGTTCTTTTGGGTCGGTTCAAGGTCGAAATTACATGTTCAATAAAGGGCCTGAATTTCTCAAGTGCAAACAGTACGCCCAAACATTCCAACTCATAGATTGAGTACTTACTCTCCAGATTATTGAGTATCCTAAACACATAGGCAACGAGTCTACGACCGTCCTCATGTTCCTGAAAGAGTGCACCAGCAACAGCTTCTCCAGAGGCATCAGTTTGTGCAATGAAACGTTTACTAAAGTCGGGTATGGCCAACAAGGACCATTCGATAAGGCAAGTTTCAGAGTTTCAAAGGCTTCTTGCTGGGAGGGACCAGATGAACTCGACATCCTTACGCCTCAGATAGTTAAGGGGTGAGGTACCACAGCAAAATTCGGGATAAACTTGCGGAAGAAATTTACCGTACCCAAAAAGCGTGCAACAACTTTTACGTCCTTAGGTGGTTGGAATTCCCTGATAGCCTGGGTCCTAGATTGATCAACGGAGACTCCGTCGGGCGACACGACATGGTCAAGAAAGGATATATATAGCTTGGCGAAGGTTACCTTGGATAGTTTCACAGTAAGACCAGCCTATTTCAAACGCTCAACGACTTCCGTGACATGATCCACGTGTTCTTCAAAGGTATTCGAGAAGATCACATGTCATCAAGGTAATTGAAAACAAACTTAAACTTGATATCCCCTTGAGTAGAATTCAGAAATCTAGTTAAAACAGCTGCTCCGCAAGATAGTCCGAACGTCAACCTGAGGTACTCATAAATATTCCAGTCCGTGATGAAGGCGGTTCAGGGAAATATAAGTTTTAGAGAGCGGAATCTGATAATAGGATTGATTTAGATCTAACACGGTAAAGAACATGGGCGGAGAACCACCCAAAACATGTAAATCTGGCAAAGGAATAGATTGCAGGATGATTGTGCGATTAAGGGATCTGTAATCGATAACGGCACGGTATCCTCCAGAGGGTTTAGGTACCAGGTAAACCAGAGAGGCATAAGGAGAAATGGACGGTCTGATGACAACATTGGCAAGCATTTGGTCGATAATCCTTTAGAGTTCTAGCATGCGAGGAGGTGAAAGAGGTAAGGAGGAGTTCTAACAAGTTGGTTGTCAGACAGTTCAGTATCGTACTCCAATACATCCGTCAGTCCTAACTTGTTGGTAAATACCTCAGGAAATTCATGGCACAAGTTACGGACTTTATTAGCTTGTTGATAATCCAAATGATCAAGATCCAACTGATCGATTTCATTGTTCTTCCCTGGTAGCGGCCTACCTACAAAAGAAATTCTGAAGGTACCCAAAGGAGCATCAGTGATATCGACGTTACAATTTGAGGAAAATTTAAAGTAGAATTGTCTAGCCTGGAGGTCTAAAACGAATCCGGTCCTTGACAAGAAGTCAGTGCCTAAAATAATACTACAAGCTAGCTTCGGAGATACCAAGCAATGAACCTTCCAGGTAAAATTACCAATACGCAATATCACGTCAACAGATCCAAAAATTTCCATATTATCCTTATTAGCCGTGACACATGCAATTTTGACTTTCTGCAACTGAGGCAGTTTACAAGAGGAACTTATTTCATCATACCAACTGGCATCAATTAATGTGGGCCGTTGACCTTCGATGTGAGGAGGTGAAAGACGATAAGCACCTAGCTCGATAGCTGCAGTCGCTTAAGTGCGGCCAGTATCCAGTAATCGGGAGATAGTAGGTTCGAGCCCCACTGTCGCCAGCCGTGAAGATGGTTTTCCGTGGTTTCCCATTTTCACACCAGGCAAATGCTGGAGCTGTACCATAATTAAGGCCACTTCCTAGACCTTTCCTAGCCCATCGTCGTCATAAGACATATCTCTGTCGGTGCGACGTTAAGCAAATAGAAAAAAACAACAAGCATCATCATATGTTAAAGTGACAACGTTACCTGAGTCATTTAAAGCAACAATCGGTTCATTATTCAGCTCTGCCTTCGCGAAGGTACTTTTAGACTCAACCAAATCGGAGATTTATATTACATTCCTGCCGACAAATAACACTCTCTGAATCCACAGAAAATTCAGGGGCAAGATTCACAAGTATTACTATTAACCTTTAGACTTTTTTTGCGTTTTTTTAAAGAGGTTGGGCAATTATGCTTAATATGCTGCCTCGACCCACACAAATAAGAACAAGGACCAGTACTACGCTTTATTGACGGGCGAGCATTCCGAAGGTGGTCACGTAATCCAAAATTATACCATTTTTAAGATTTCCACTATCCCTAGATCGAGGCGAGGCCGGGTTAAAAGGAGGAGGGTGGCAGATCGGTCTGGCCGCGTCCCCGTGCTTGACATATTCAGCAAAGGTACAAGCAGCCTCTAATTCCACAAAATTAGTCGGACTCTTCCTGAGGAAGAGGTAGGATCGTTTGGAGGGAGGAAAACTTTTCAGAATATGTGCCACCATTTCTTCTTCTTGCGCCGAAATTCGAAATACCTTGCAATAAAACCTCGAGTCTAAGATATAGTTGAGTCCTAAAACAATATTGAGGAAACAAATTTTGCAGTGCTAATGAAGGAATAAATTTTGATAGTACAAGCTCATGAAATTCCGTAATCCTTATATTCTTCGAAATAGCTTCAGAAATTTCACGTTTCAGGATTCCCTCACAATGGCGGAACAAGGCATTTAGAAATATTCAGTTCACCAGTTGGAACAAGTTAACGATGAGTTGAAAAAAAAACCACTTACAGTGTAGTATCTTGCCGTAGTCGTCAGTACGCTTCAGCATAATATCCTTACTTACGTATGGTAAAGGTAACTCTTAGAGTGCACTCAAAAATTCCAGGCGAGGTGCATTAAATGATAACAAAATTTGAAATTAAATTGCAAAGTTGACGAGGGCGTAAGCCCTATCAAACCAACTTCACCCTGGGTCTATCCACCCCGCCAAGCGGAGAAGCACGCCGTCCTTCCATCACAGAACCTTATTGGCGACAACCCGGAAGCCAGAAGTCAGACCACAGTCGCAATGTTTACGTGCGCATACTCGCTCGGTGGAGGGGGAGAGTGGCGAGATAGTTCATACCGACGACACTAGAATGCAGAAGAATACTGGAAAAGGCACTGTCTGGCCATACACCACAGATGGGCTCATTAATAACTTTAAAGCCGGTGGAAGTTAATGTTTATAAATATTGAAAACCATAGTATCTGTGACCATGAATCACTTGATGAATAACGCAGCGGCAAACCACATTAAAGACACGAATTTCAATGGCCATGCCGCCAGCACTGAAGTATTCACAGAGAGGATATACATTATTACTCCGGTAATAAGAGGATAAATAAAATAGCTAGTCATTGTTGAAATAGGGATCAGCAGAAAGGAAAAAGGAAGCAAGGAATAGTATTGGGTAATATTTTGGAGATAGTATTTATTATTAATACTATTATTTATTTATTTTCCTAAAATTGTACATGTACAAATACACGGAAGTGCCTCCATCCCCGTATGTATGTGTGCATATTCTCCGCTGAATATTCACAAATATATAGGTAATTTTAAATGTACATATTTACAAATGTTCCGTTCTTTCTACGCTAAGTTGTCTACTGCTATCCTACAGTGTGTCGCTTTTCACATTCCTATCTCTTATCAGTTGTCTAAAAAGCAGTGGCGAAAGGACTTGGGTTAAGACGCAGCAGGTCGCTATGCAAGTTAGGTTCCAAAAAGTATAAGAAAATAAAATATATAAATGCAACGTAAATTTTAATCTAATAGCAGTTGTATGTTTGAAATAACTCCACATGTTGTATATTTGATAATGTTTTTAAATACAGAGGATATTATGAGTAAAATTTCCACGAACCTACTACGCTGGCGTAGCAGGGGGAGAAGTGATACTCCCACGGTGCGCGTCCCAGCTGGCGGATAGGGGGTCCTAAGCGGCTTGCTGGCGGATTTGAGGGAAATAAAATACCTCTCGCGGACCAAACACACAACCCCCCTGTGGGTTGGGGGACGCAGACCAAGAATACACCCACGTTATTCCCTGCCTGTCGTAAGGGGCGACCAAGGAACTCCGAAACTACTTGTGATTAGTACCACCATGCGGAGAACATCATGGTTCGCTTTTACTTGCGCGTAGTACCACTATATTAGGTACCAAATAGGTTTGTGATTAGTATCATAGGAGCACCGTGCGATCGGCTTCTGCAGTACCTGTGATTAGTACCACCATATGAGCGGGACCATGAGATGATAGCTACCATGGTCCTGCCTTGTCTGTTATTAGTACCCACTCTATGAGGAACACCGCAGGATAGTGCAGGTCCCTGTGGCTAGTACTCTTATGTGATGAACACCATAGGTTTGCGTTGCCTGTAAATGGCGCTGCAAGGTGAGAAAACCCATAGGTCTGTATTGCATGTCGAATTTCATAACCTGTGTGTAGTACCATAATGTGTGGAATACCGCGAGTCTCTGCTACTTTTGATTAGTACCGCAACATGACATATACCATGTTCTACCTTCCTAGAGGTAAGTAGCGTTATGCGGGGCCGATAACTTGGATTTTCGACCCCCTTTAGACTGCAAGCATCATCCATTCAGTGTTACGCTATAGCAACAGTCCCTTGGTCAGTAATCCTATTGTTTTACGTAAGTTTCTGTGAATGTAAGGCATTGCGGGTCGCATCCACTGATTGCTTTAAATTCATGTCCATTCATTCATTCTTCGTCCTCACGTATTGAGTTCTGGTCAGTGGAGAATTTTGGACTTAATTTGTCATACCATTTCGTACCATTAGGGGCCGATGACCTCGATGTTAGGCCCCATTAAACAACAAGCATCATCATCATCATTAGTTAAATTTTGTAAATATTGTAAATTTATTAATGATGAGCTGTGTGTTTAAAAGAAAAAAGTTAGTGTAAATTGTATTATGCTGTATTTTAGGAAATTGTCTTCCTGTCTGTTCATTGACAATTTAATGCTTCATAGTAAGGTATTTTTCTGTGCCATTTGCCACCAAGGTAGACACCTCCATTGCATTTGAAGTGATTTTGATTTGATTGATCATTTCCGCTCTTATATTTTTTTAAATGGGAGATAAATTAATTATACTCTCCTGTCTCATACATCTTACACACTAAATGGAATAACCTTGCCATGCTGGTTTCTCCTAAGGTAGTCAGTAATTCAGAGGGAATGTCATCAATTCCAGGAGCCTTGTTCCTATTTATTACTCACAGCTCTGTCAAACTCTGACCTCAAAATTCGGTCTCCCATTTCATCAGCATCAACAGCCTCTTCCTGTTCCCGAACCAAATCATCTACATCTTTACCTTGATACAACTGTTGGATATGCTCTTGCCATCTTTCTGCTTTGTCTTCTTTTCTTAGAAGTGGCTTTCCATCTGAGCTCTTAATATTCATACACCTAGATTTCCTTTCTTTAAAGGTTTCCTTAATTTTCCTGTATGCAGCACCTACCTTCCCTAGGACCATACAACCTTCGACATCCTTGCACTTCTCCTTCAGCCATTCTTCCTTAGCTACCTTGCACTTTCTATCCACTTCATTCATTAATCGCTTGTATTCTCTTCTGCCTTCTTCATTTCTAGCATTTTCGTATTTTCGTCGTTCATCAATCAGGTCTAGGATCTCCTGAGTTATCCATTGATTCTTACTTGATCTTTTCTTCCTTCCAAACATTTCTTCAGCAGCCCTGCTGACTTCTTTTTTCATGACTATCCACTCTTCCTCTATAGTGTTTCCTTCAGCCTTTTCATTTAATCCTTTTTGCAAAATGTTCCTTGAAAGAATCCCTCACATTCTTTTCATTCAACATGTCTAGATCCCATCCCCTTGCATTCCTTCCTTTCTTCAGTTTCTTCAACTTCAGATGGCATTTAATGACCGACAAGTTGTGGTCGGAGTCCACTTCTGCTCCTAGGAAAGTGTTGCAACCCAACACCGGGTTTCTGAATCACTGCCTAATCATAATGAAGTCTATTTGATACCTTGCAGTGTCTCCAGCTCTCGTCCACGTATACAGCCTTCGTTTGTGGTGTTTGAACCAAGTATTAGCAAGGACTAAATTATGATCAGTGCAGAATTCACCCAGCCAACTTCCTCTTTCGTTCCTTTGTCCCAGTCCGAATTCTCCTACTATATTACTTTATCCTCCTTTGCATACCACTATATTCCAGTCTCCCATCACAATTAGATTCTCGTCACCTTTACACATTGTATTAAATCTTTTATCTCTTTATATTGTACCGGTAACGGCGGTACAAAACTAAGTCTCCGTAATAGAAATCTTTAAAAAAACTTACGCGTTACGCTCCGGGCCGGCTACGAAAGACTGACTGGACGGCGAGCGTGTGACGTAGAGAGCGGGTGACGTCACAGCATGCCTCACCACAACACAGAGCCTAGAATGATGTGGAATGTTCTTCGAGGTTCTATGGGTAATAACTTTCCCCACAATAATAATTAAACAAATTTAACAAACTTACCTCAATGTGTTTTCAATAGTTACCACTGGTTTTATGTGTTTACTACAAAATTGTAGACAGACAGTTCAGAGAGAAGATTTGGTGTCTACAGGAGATTGAGTGGTTGCACTTCTAATGCCTCTGTGGAATGAATTCTTGAGTCTGAAAGAAAGATCAAACTGTTAGGTGTATTGAAGATGAGGTCTGCAAAACTTCGTGAATTTTCTTTGACAGACTTTGCTCATAATGTTTATATCAATAGCCATGATACAGTTATTGATAATTTAGATGGGTTAGAGCTTGCATTAGAAGAAGTAGTTCATATCAGAGTTCCCCTTGAAACACAATGGATTTTAGTCTGCATTGCCAGCTACACCAGTTTGCAAGTGATTAAAATATCATTTAAAAAGTGTGATGTCTGCATTAAAATGTTGCAGGCTGAAAAGAAATTGCTTGTGGATAGTGACAGGGAAATGGTGATGTATCCCAAAGTAGTGTAGAGAGGTGGTTTGAAGTGTCCATCATTGATGGTCATGTCCTGTGTGGCGGCCGTACCTTATGTGCTGAAGTGCTGCAGCACATTGCCTATTGGAAAAATAAATTAGTTTTAAAATGTTATCTACAATCAAATACAGTGCATTGGAAAAGGCGTCAGCAAAAGAATAAGAAATTATTCAACTCCCCTCACAACCAGGTAACTACTGGTGCGCTGCACGCTGAGTGCTGTGCGGTCACAGCTCAGCGAGATCTAAGCTTTTAGCCAGAAACCAGGAACTCTGCCTTTTGCGCATGCGTGCCCAACTTTTTCGATACAAAGAGAATGTGTTCCGACAGGCTGTGGAAACAACAGCCAAGACATCACTTCACAGCAATTCTTCGTTCGACCACAGAGAGGCAGCACTTGCATTACGACCGATATGAGAACGTGGCAGCTGGCACCCTCTTGACTCAGCGATAGTATTTAAGAGGGGATCGCTCAAAGCAAACGGGAACACAAAATGCTGTAGAGCTGTTCACGCCAGGTCTTTTAATACCAAAGAGGATAGAATACCACCAACTTTCCTATTTCATAGCCACATTTGTAAATCGATGAACTATAAAAATTGTACTTTTTATGTTGTCAGAATAAGGACATGATATTGTGATTTTCTTTAATAAGAAATCTCTAGTTTATAAATGTCAATGTAACATGTAATTTTGCATTACGACGTTGCTGGTTTTATTTCAATGATGTTGGTAACATTAAGAAGTTACGTTTTTGCGCTCTCACCCCAAGTGTTTGAGTTGGTGAATATTTTGCCATTGCAGGTGTTATTGTGTGTTTAATTATATAGGTTTATAGTGTTTTATGAGGAATGTGTATATGTGTTGGGGTTGTTTGCGTGTTTGTTCACTGTGGAAAACTCAGTGGAGAGCCCCTTGAAAACCACATACCACCGAGCGAATTCGCCGTGCGGTTAGAAGCGCGCAGCTGTGAGCTCTCATCCGGGAGGTAGTGGGTTCGTATCCCACTGTCGGCAGCTCTGAAGGTGGTTTTACGTGGTTTCCCATTTTCACACCAGGCAAATGCTGGGGCTGTACCTTAATCTACGCCACGGCCGCTTCCTTCCCATTTCTAGATCCTTCCTGTCCCATCGTAGCCATAAGACCTATCTGTGTCGGTGCGACGTAAGGCAAATGGCAAAGAAAGAAAACCACACACCGGTATGTTTCTAAATATTTGTATTTTTTGGAGTGGGGATGGGTTACAGCCGCCACTGTGCAAACTATGTGTTCATTGGTTACAGTTACAAACCAGAATTTCCTAGGTTACAGAATCAAAGAGAGGCGGTGCTAGTGTTAGGATTTCTGCTAATTGAGAGCAGTTTTTGTAACCTTGATAAGTGTCATTGCAGTATGAATTTGAAAACGATGATTGAAATGTGCATTAAAGTGTTAGCAAATTGTTTATCAATAATTTTGATTTTCTTATAAATTTGTTGGGAATGTTATTTGATTGTCCTATGTAATTTGTGTTTTTTCTTGTAATATGATGTGCATTGATGTGATTTACCAACGAATCTTGGTTTAATTTTTCATTTTCAAAGGTGGTGCTACTGCAGTTGTTAATGAACGGGGACAACACTTTAGATCAAAACCAACGTCTAGACAAACAGCGTACGACGTACGAAATAGCTTTGAAGAACATGGATCTGTTATGGATGCACCGGGATCTGACCGCCCAAGAACAGTCACAATTGAGGAAAATGAATTGCGTCTAAGTTTAGCTGTGAACCGAAGTCCGCGAAAATCAACCAGACGATTAGCAAGTGAGCTGAATTTATCACGAGGGTCAGTGCAAAGAATGTTACACAAACAGAAGTTTAAAATTAACATACCACGTTTACGACATGGGATACTTCAAGACGATCCTTATCATCTTAAGTTTTGTGAATTGATGCTTGGCGAACAAAAAGATGATCCTAACCCATTCAATAGCATTCTGTAGTCTGATGACGCCAATTTTAAGTTAACGGACATAAATGCACGTACTGGTATACTGAGAATAAGCATCTTTTCTTAGATGAACAAGTAAATCAACCTGGTGTGAGTGTCTGGGGGCAATATCACTATTTGGCGTATTTGGACCATATTTTTTGACGGAACAGTTACAGTGGATAAGTATTTGGACATGCTTTAGAATTATCTGTTACCAGGACTTACAGCGTGTGTTGAAAACTTTCAAGAAAATTACCTTCAACATGGTTGGGCACCACCACATCATGCCACTGCCGTCCGCGATTATTTAAATGAAACTTTCCATAGAAAAGTGATTGGTCGAAGGGTGACATGCCTCAACGTTCACCAGATATCACGTGCATGGATTTTTTCCTACGTGATGTCGTCAAGGACTCAGTTTATTTTAAGAATCCTCAGACCATTGCTGAAATAAAAGACTATATACACGGCCCATTTCATGATTTCGACAGTGATAGAACACTATGTCATACAGTATGTAAATGTTCCAAAGACTTGGAAGATGTAGTCATGCAGACAGAATACAGTTAGCATTATTTGTATTTGTAATGAAACAGAAATTCAATCTTTTGTTTAAATCAGTGTCCAGTGATTTTTGCGCCACCCTGTGTAGGGTATTTATTTCGAGCTCTTCAGAATTGAATGAGGAATAGTATATTGTGTGAATCTAAAACATACTTAGTAGTGGTGTTTAAATAACATTTACAATATCATTTTAGTGGGGCATGATTTCTGGATAACATTGCCATTGGTTGGTTATCGAGGAGGTCTGGATTTAAATTCTGAGCAATGAAAAGTGGTTTCCTCAAGAAAGAAGAATTTTTACAGCTTATGGAACGAGATGTGTTATGTTAACTTGCGAGATCTTGATTGTTTTGTGACACAGAGATTATGTGATTTTGTGCTAATCTTAGTTCATTTTGTATTTTAGAGATGCCATGAGTAGAATTTGTCTTCTGTTTCTTTTATATGTAGCAAATTAATAGTAATAAACATGAATTGAAAGAGTGTTATTCTCTAAATCACAAAATGTACGAGGCATTCTCCTTTCTCAGTCCTAGCCAAACCCCCTTTGCTTTTTCAGATCAACGTCTGTGATTTTCCATACTTCTGCACTGATATGACTGGTGATCAACACGATCATGATCGTGTAGAGGAATGTTTCCCTTGAGATGTGTTGTGTCTCAATATGGCTAATGTGTTCTGGGGAAGCCACAAATGTCTACCTTGGAACTAAAACTCTTGATACCGCATTCCACATGCCGGATCAAGTCACCAATAGCACATGTGAGGCCTGTACCTCCTTATCTAGACCTCAGCAACTCCAAGTGAAACTTCTGGGAAATGCAAACTTCTCGATAACTTACCTGCTCTTTTGGCACTAGTCATCCAAGACCAATAGCTTTCTAATCTGCACAGGGGAGTGTACCGTCACAAGCCAATAAAAGGGAAGATTGCCCAATGTTGTCGAACGGTGAACGCAGGTCAGTGCTCACCCAGGTCTCATGGGAGACGTTTCCGTTAAGCCAGTATTGAATAGCTCTAGTTCCATGCTTTGTCACTGTGCACTAGGGATAGGAAACAAGAGGACATCTCAAGTTTCTCGAGAACCTCTCAGTGCTTTTTCTCACAAAAGCATGCCTCATGAGGCTCTCCAGGACATAAGCACGCACCTTACACCACAGTTACGTGGCACACTGAGAACGACAGGCTTTGACGGCGCAACGGAACAGGTTGTGTCGTGAATGGAAGTTTGGCCTTCTATTCACGGGGAATGATACACGAACAAGCTGTAAGTAGGTTTGGAACATCACACTTAACCTACGAGTAAAAGTCAGTCATTTAATTTAAGCCTAATCATTTGACTGTCGTTAAAGCGATGCAGTTCTTAGAGTGCATATTGATAGCTACCAAGAGGAAATCATGGGCCCGTGAATATTTCAGAGATAACCCAGAAAATAAACTGCAATGCCATGTTAAAGAAGTGTATGTTCATGTTACTTTCATTACATCCTGTATTCAGAACTACGTTATTAACAATCTAACACGTTTATGACAGACAAAACTTGACTCTGGTAGTCGCAGCAAGATCACGTTGCCTGATTCGTCCAGTCAACATTATTGTATGATTCAATGTTTATGTTGCTCACTGTGTACATCTGTAAAGTGAATTATTTACAATAAATGGGGGATAGTGGGAGTATCTTCGGGCGAGTGTGAAGCGGACATCTGATTTTATGACATCTGCTCCAGAAATACACTGAAGAAAATGGAAATTGCAACATCCAGAAGGAGTGGTGCTACATTGCTGCAATTGAACATGCAGGACGAGTGTTCGGCTGTGATTCGATTATTACACTTTCAGGTCCCTCTGACCGCAAGTTTGGACAACAATCATACAGGATATGCCTACCACGAGCTGCAATACATTGACGAATTCCTCGAGGCATGGAGTCAATAAGGCCCTGGATCGCTTCCTGAAGAATTGCGAACCATGCTTGCTGCACTGCACGGGTCAGTCGTTCCAGAGTTGTGGGTGGCTGAGGACGGTTGTCCAGTTGTCGACCCATCATGTTCCACACATGCTCAATAGGACTGTGGTCCGGGGATCTGGTGGGCCGTTCTAAGGTTGTGATGTCGTGGAGAGCTTCTCTGGAGATGCGTACAGTGTGAACCCGGGCATTGTCCTGCTGAATCATCCCATTAGCAATGTTCGTTATCATAGGGACAACCACTGGATTGAGTACCCTATCAACGTACTGTCGAGCAGTCATAGAGCCCTCAACAAGCACTAATTGTGATTTCACATTAAAGCCAATAGCTCCCCAGACCTTAATGCTTGGTGTTGGCCCTGTGTGCCTCTCGACAATAAGATCTGGGCGGCCCCTCTCCCCGGTACGTCGGCGCACACGATTCCGGCGATCATTGCGGGCAAGACAGAAGCGCGATTCATCACTAAAGACGACCCTATGCCATTCGTCGTCCCACGTCGAACTTTTTCGACACCAGGCCAGCCTTACACGTCGCTGTTGTGGGGTCAATGGAACACCTTCTGCAGGGACACGGGCTCGTAAGCCAGCTGCACGCAGGCGATTACCAACTGTTTGTTGTGTAACGTGGGGTGCAACAGCTGCTCGAATTCGCACTGCTGTTCCATGGGGTTCCATCCGGGCCATCCGAATGATGCGGCGATCCTCTCTCACAGTTGTCTGTCGCACTGGGCCTGTGCCAGGTCTACGAGTGTAGGTACATTCATTTGACCACTGCTGCCGTACACGTTGTACCGTAGATGCCTGTCGGCCAACACGTGCAGCGACAGTCCTTAGCGATAATCCAGCCTCACACAGCCCAATTATCCGAGCCCTCTCAAACGGCGACAGTTGTTGATAGCGTGCTCTTCTCTGACGTCGAGGCATGTTTTACGGGGAACACTTCACTGCACAGACTGCAAGTCAACTACGCCACACCAGAGTCCATATACTGGAGTTGATTCCTCCGCGACCAATCACGTGGGGAGACTTGTAGCAACAATCCAATGGGTCTGAAACTTTAATCGGTTACATACCTACATGGCATCGTTCCATATCTTGAAAATCAACACAAACGACTCTATGCCTTCATGGTGTTGCAATTTCCATTTTCTAAAAAGTACATACTAAGTAATTACCATTGCATATGTTCGAGAAATTTACATTTCATAATAAATATTACGTCTTTAAAATAATGTAAGAAGATGTTCCACTAATTCACAGCCCATGAAACCATTGCGAAAGTTAATAATGGACTGTTTGATTTTTATTTTTGTGTTCATTTCTAACGATCATCTAAAGTAAGTTATTTTCTATGTCATTCCTTTATGTGTTCATATAAACTTAAATATAAGATCAAAAGAAATAATCCAAGTGTTCCAGGACAGATCAAACAAAAATGCCGTTGTTTAAAATAACCCGAATGCTGCACTTTGAACTAGAAGTTCTAACACCAACATTTTGTTGCAATTCGCAAAGGTGCTCAAGGGAATGTGGCACTATTACATTTATTTCGAGATGCTTTGAGATTCTCCACATTTTAGCCATTTTTCTCTAGACTCTCAAGGAAAAGAATTTCTCGTCCGTACTGTGCACAGCTTGGTAAGAACGAGGTATGTACTGGCGGGAAAGGGGCCTAATTAGCTGTGCAGTCGGCTTTTGCATGCCGAATGTTGAACGGTCTTGTGCGATATTTTAGCTGACGCCGTTGATTTAATGTATTGTATTCCTTCGGAAGTGTATTGTCTCCGTATGTTAGGTGATGGCAAGTCCTAAAACAAGGTTGTTCATAGGGAATGTAATTGCTTATCGTGGTTTAGAACAGAGTGCAATTTCTTTTAGCTTGCCTTTCTTTCAAGCAAGTAAACGAGCTTCAGTGGTAAGGAAACATCAGACATTTATTAAGAAAATAAGAAGGGAGGTGATAATGGGATGAAGCTATCCACTCTGGGTAAAATGGAGCAGTGAATAATGAAAACTTACTAGATGATACAGGTAAGTGCATCATCAGACGGAATTAGGCGATCTGCAGTTTATAAATCTCATATTCGCTGTCCTGTATTGACAACAGTATACGCATTGGTGTTGAATAAGTTGGATCCAGAATCATTTCGTTTCAAGATTGCTGTATTACAAGGCGAGTCGCAAACGTCTGAGGTAAGTTTTGCTTTCAATAGGCTTTAAATTTAATAAGTGTGAAGAACATGGAAGATAAATTCTGCTTAAGAGATTGGTGTACTTGAGAACTTTAGCAGATAAAGACAAGAGATCGGTCCTATTTTTTTAGATGAAACGTTTTTCCGTCCATCCTATACTGTAATGAAGTTTTGGGAGTATTATTCACTAGACTTTCTATCTTTGGACAGTGCAGATGATATGCAGGTAGTGAGAACCGGTTTGTACCCTGCGCACTCTGCATGTTCAAATCGAAAACGAAATGAAGGTATATAACTTCATGACTTGAAGTTGGTGCCAAACATATCAAGTGTGACAACGTGTTGTACTACACCCATCAGATTAATGAAGTACCTTCAACATCTGGCAATAAATACGAATTAAGAGAACTAGCTAATGACATATTGGAGTACTGTGAAGCAACTAATTGCTGACACAAATATGTACCAGGTACTCAGGGATAAAGAGTGCATCACCACAGTGCTTTTGCACCCGTTATAAGTGAGGAATGGAATGAGTATGAACTTGCATACAGGCTAAGAGTTGAGTACTGGATGAGGAATGTGTAGCTCGGAGAACTCATCATACATGTTGGTAGTGATAGGAATAGCGATTCAATCTCTGAACATGACAGTTCAGTGCACAATGGTAGAGAGTTCTACTCTGCTGGCAACTTAATTGCATTGTGAGATCACATCTGAACTGGGTATTCATTGTTTAATATGATGACTTAGAATCACTGCTTTTAGAAGTGTATTTTTACAGTAAATTTTTCTCATAGTGTTAACAGCTGGCTATGACCGTTGCGCTTTACTATATCGGTAACGTTGCGTTCACAGCATCCCCTCTCATGCTCGCCCAGCTGTCACACTAGTACTTAAATCACTTGGCTTCAACTTGTGCTACACATGGCAGGTAGCCAAATTTACATCACGAAACACACTGCTGGGGTAATACTTAGAAGATTTTCCCTTGCCTGCTAAATCCTACGTGACTGGCGAGGTGTATATCCAGTTCATCTGTCTGTGAAGGTATTTTCTCACCCTTAAACATAGTGAGGAGTAGGATTACATTGGTTGTAAGGTTCTCCTGAAACGGAAAGTCAGATGCCTTGTAATCAAACTGAGTGGAAATTCCTCCACGCAGAATAGTTCAACCACTCTGTCAGGGAGTCGGATTATTTTCCACTACCCGACACTCGGCGTAGAGTTGCTGGCAGTATGGTCTGTTCCATTACCATAGGGAGATACCCATCTCATCCTGTGCGTATAAAATGGTTATGAAATTTAAAATATTATGGTATGAAAATGAATCAAATATATCACTAGGCCTCGAAGTGATGGCATTTGGTACAGTGCGGTTTGTCTGGAAACAGTCGGAAACTGGTCACAACATGCTGTTGGGTAGAGAAGGAGCGAGCCCACCTCAAGTTAACTCCAACTCAGGATGCCTCTGACCTAATGGCTGGGATGCCTAAAGCACTTGTAACGCCAATACGACACATATTAGGTTAAGTTCAAAAGATAAATTTAACAATTGTTAGTTTCACAAATCGCTCACCGTTTGTTGTATTACTCTAATTTATTTCAGGATAACGCACATCATTCAACGTGAATGAGCACACTCTCTCAGTTGGACAGGGTGCTCTCACCTCACACAGAAGTTGCTTGCCGATGGCTGGGTTTGAATGAAGGAATACGGGCCACACGACACACGATGATCGGTCCTTGGTTCATCTCGAGAGAAATTCCACAATCGCAAATAGAGGAGCTAAGCCGGTCCCACAACCACGAAGGGTCGCCCCTTGGGTTAGAACCAGCATTGCTCCCCTACTAGGGGTCAATTACCCCTGGTATATTAGGGGTACAATTGCGATTTTGCGGATTTAGCATAAGAAAGCGAGCCTAACAACACAGTCGTCATCTTGAGGGGGCCTAACTACACTTTAACAGTCACTTGCCCTTCCCGTCGCCTAAGAGAACAAGCCTGACCTCATGGAGGGGCCTAACTTTAGTTTTACGGCTAGATGCTCTTCCTGACGTAGACAGTCGTTATCTTGGAGGGGCTTAACATTAAAGGACGTAGTTTTACGGCGAGATACCCTTCCCGAAGCTATCTTGTGTAGTAGGACAATGATGATTCTCGCGACGCTATCTTATGTAGTAGGGCAATGTAGAATCGCATAAGAGAGCACAAGTAACTACATGGAGGAGTCTAACTACACAGGACTATAGTTTCACGGCCAGGTGCCCTTCCCGACGTGAATTGCACAAAATGGTGGCTATACACAGGTTCTTATGAGACTAATTCCTAGAACCTGGGTTAGAGGTTACTGTGGAAGATGCCGGTTATACATAGGCATTATAAGACTTCCCAGGGGCGCTTGCGCAAGATGGCAGCTATACATAGACTCTTACAGAGAAAGATGACGCTATGGACGATTGCGCAAGATGGCGGTTATACATGGGCTCTTATAGAGAAAGATGCCGGTCATAGGCGATTGTAAATGATCGCGGCTATACGTGGGCCATTATAGAGAAAGGTGACGGCCATGGCGATTGCACAAGATGGTGGCTTTACATGGGCTCTTATAGAGAAAGATGACGGCCATAGGCGATTGCACAAAATGGCGGCTATACATATGCTCTTATAGAGAGAGATGACGGCCATGCGTGATTGCACAAGATGGCGGCTATACATGGGCTCTTATAGTATCCTCCTCCTCCGACGGGACACAGCCGCCCTCCTCCTCCTCATCTGTATAGCAAAACGCAAAATGGCACGGGACACAGCCACCCTCCACCTCCCCCTTATCCATATAGCAAAAGGGCAAAAGGGCACGGGAAACAGCCGCCCTCCTCCTCCTTATCCATATAGCAAAAGGGCAAAAGGGCAAAAGGGATCCTCTTCTTTGCAAAAGGGAAAATGGGTAAAAGGACAACTCTGCTATATCTGTAGGGCAAAAGCGCAAAATGGTTCCTCTTCCTGGCAAAAGGGCAAAAGTGTTTCTCTTCATTATCTGTTTGGCTAAAGACTAAAAGGGCTTCCTCCTCCTAACAAAAGGGAAAAAGGCACCTTTTTCTGGCAAAAGGGCAAAAGTGCTCCTCCTCCTTACAAAAGGGCTCCTCTTTCTAGCAAAATGGCCACTGTTCCTGGGAAAAGGCCAACTCTTCCTCCTTACATTTACTGAGGTTAGCTCAATCCCTCTTCCTACGGACAGATGCCTTCCTGCACAAATAGAATTGAACGTCACATACTCACGTTATTAAACTCATATAGCGTTATCCTATTGTTCTCGTCGCATAAGTTTTTACCCTTTTCGATTGAGGAGGGAGCGGTAGGAGGATGGTGCGGTAAGGAGAAGGTAATGTTTTTTCGATTGCAATTAGCATGCAAAAATATAGAATTGAATGTAGGATAGGCAAACGCTCTATGTTACTGTCCGACAAGGCAAAAGAGGATCGATAGAGCTACAGAATGCAATTAGGAGAAATACAGAATTGACAAGCTAGTGCTGTATGTCTACATCCAACGAGAGAAAACATGTTGACTATTAAACAGAAAAACTTATAACGCAAATATAATAATTACTGTGCTGTGTGTGTCTATTCGACAAGACAAGTTTAATCCTATTACAATTAGCACACACTAGAATTGATAGTAGAAGAAACAAATGTTGAATATCTTTATCCGACATAACAAAACATGTTGACAGTTAGTGTTGAGAACAGAAAAACTTTTAACGCTACTGTGCTGTATGTTAGTATTCGGCAAGACAAGTTACAATTAGCACACGCTAGAATTGATTGTAGAACAAGACGAAACATGTTTAAAATTAGTGTTTAGAACAGAAAAACTTATAACGCAAAATATTATGAGATTTAAAATCTACGTTATAGGATTAATCTTTCTGTTGATACAAACGCACTTCTATGCAATCAGCGAGCACACTTGAATTGCAAATATTGTATCTCTCTATCCGACGTACAGTTGTACATCTTCTTAATTACTGCAGATGAAATGATTCCTACATAGCAGGGGATACCTTTGTTCTAAGGAAATCGATTTTGCGGGATTCGAACACATGCAACAGAGACACAAATCTGTATAGCGATTTAGTTACCGTAACAGAATAAGAAATAATACTACTGTGCAGATAAATTGATTACACTACTTACCAGGGGGTACCTTTGTCCTACATCATATTGTGTTAAGGAGAAAATTTATGGATTTAAACCCTGTTGTAACACTATAAAAGAATTTTGGGAGTGAAACTTTGTTTAGAAGGGAGAGGAATAGAGGTGTACTTCCTTTTAATCAAAAATCGCTTCTTTTATGGAGATAAAATGAGCTGTGAGAGGGATCGGTAATGTATATTGTTAACTTACCTTCATTTTAGGGACGGCTTAGTATTTAGAACAGAAACAATTATAACGCGAAACATTATGAGATTTGAACTCTGCATTATGAGATTAATCTCTCTATTGATAAAATGGCACTTCCATTTATTCAGCGCGCACGCACGCGAACACGCACACACACACACACACACACTACATTGAATTGCAAATGTTGTATATCTCCATCCGACATACTTCTTCTTAATCACTGCAGATAAAATGCATGGATTTCGAAGTCTAATTTAGTTACAATAGAAGAAAACATGGATTCAAACCCTATTCTCTTATCGCAAATAACATAGAGAAAGAAAAATTAATTACAGGATTCGACCTTAGATCCCAGGGAGAGAGGAATTGATGTACTTCCTCATAAATCAATAATCACTACCACTATGCAGATAAAATAGTGCAATAAAATGCGATTTTCTACAACTATATCTTCTGTCGATATTCATATTAGAATTTAAAAACATCACAACAGGCTATATTACCATCTTCTTGTAATCCCGGGAATCGAAAACGTGATTAATTAGTTGTGCAACGATAACGCTGTAATCATTGACAGAAGGGCAACTCCAAGTGAGCGGAACGATATAAATAGTGGAGAGATGTACTTCCTCCTAAGACAAGAAACACTACAATCACTAATCGAGCCCCCAGCCACACAGTAGGACGGTCTCGACACTTACAGCACATGCTTAGAACACACAATGTTAAAAATCGATCTACGAAATACAGAATTAAACGTTACATTTCTCTTAAAACAACAATCACCACTACCATGATTAACATTACAGTTTGAACCGGAGGCTAACACATCGTCAACCCAAAAGTCTAAAATTGATTACAGCTAAGATACAACTTATATTATTTACCTGGTGCAAAAATTAGAAACTACGGAAACGCATCTTCAAACCTGCCAGCTCCAAGCTGATAGCTACATGCAGTAGCGTGTGAATAAACGGTAAAACAATAATCACTGCCTACTATTACTCTGCATCGTAAAATTACACATGCATACACAAAAAGCATCCTGTTTTCGAAGGCGTTGACGTGTAAATTATTAGCACCGCACAGTAGAAAAGCACACACTTACCTGAGATTAACAATACTTACATATTGAAATGGAAAAGAACAGATCTGCATTTAACACACAGTACATTCAAAGTAAATATTTCAATGGAGCGAGCTGGCTGGAAATAAGCGTTAAATTACTAATGACACAGCAGTGTGCGTCGACTGCATGTCGTGGCTCACAGAGGAATATTGTACCGAGTTAGGATTACGTGGATTTTAAATTGCCTCCCACCACATGCATAAAGTGGCAACAGTGAGGTTTAGCCCGTCATGATGGCAGCAGTGAGGTTAGCGATGTTCTTTTGTTTAAAATACCGCACCAACGTGGATAAAGATGGCAGCTGTTATCTTGACAGCTGTTAAAAAGCACATGGATTTTGAATTCCTGGCCACCACGTGCACAAGTTAAGAGCAATGAGGTTTAGCACCGTGAATATGGTAGCAGTGAGGTTAGCGATAATATAATGTCCTTAAAAATGAGGTTAGGGTCCGCCAAGATGTCATCTTTCAAAAAAGAACCTGGCCAAGCACGTGGCTTTGTTTACAAACATGAGCACGTGGTCGTGATGTCACAGTCACGTGGTATGCTCCCTCGGTACCCGAAGTTCAAAATCGACGCCAATGTCGTTAGAACTTGTCAAAAAGCATGCAGATTTTAAATTTCGTGCGCCTACGTCGTTAAGATGACACCTGCTATCTTAGCAAAGTCCTACCTATGTGCATTAATTTAACTACGTAGAGCGAGGTTTTGAAATCCACTAAATCGGAGTTCGAAATCGATACAGACTTTTTCTGTTGCATGTGTTCGAATCCCGCAAAAATCCATATCCTTATGCCAAAGATTTTTCATGGTATCTCCTGCTTAGTAGTAAAATCTTTTTATCTGCAGTGATTAAGAAGAAGTACGTCGGATGGAGATATACAATATTTGCAATTCCATGTGTGTATGTGTGTGCGCGCGCGCGCGCGCGCGCGCGCTGATTGCATAGAAGTGCGTTTGTATCAGTACAGAGATTAATCTCATAATGCAGAGTTCAAATCTCATAATGTTTCCCGTTATAATTGTTTCTGTTCTAAATACTAAACCGTCCCTAAAATGAAGGTAAGTTAACAATATACATTACCGATCCCTCTCACAGCTCATTTTATCTCTATAGTAGTAGCGATTTTTGATTTAAGAGGAAGTACACATCTATTCCTCTCCCTTGTAAACAAGGTTTCAATCCCAAAAATCTTGTATAGTGTTACAACAGGGTTCAAATCCATAAATTTTATCCTTAACACAATATGATGTAGGACAAAGGTACCCCCTGGTAAGTACTAAAATCATTTTATCTGCACAGTAGAATGATTTTTTTATTCTGTTACGGTAACTAAATCGCTATACAGATTTGTTTCTCTGTTGCATGTGTTCGAATCCCGCAAAATCAATCTCCTTAGAACATAGGTATCCCCTGCTATGTAGTAATCATTTCATCTGCGGTAATTAAGATGATGTACAACTGTACGTCTGATAGAGGTATACAACATTTGCAATTCTATGTGTGCAGGCTGACTGCATAGAAGTGCGCTTGTGTCAACACAGATTAATCATATAACGCAGATTTTAAATCTCATAGTATTTTGCGTTATACATTTTTCTGTTCTAAACACTAATTTTAAACATGTTTCGTCTTGTTCTACAATCAATTCTAGTCTGTGATAATTGTAACTTGTCGAATAGAAACATACAGCACAGTAGCGTTAAAAGTTTTCTGTTCTCAACACTAATTGTCAACATGTTTTGTTATGTCGGATAAAGACATACAATATTAGCTTGTTCTACAATCAATTCTAGTGTGTGCTAATTGTAACAGGATTAAACTTGTCTTGTCGAATAGACACATACAACACAGTAACTATTGTGTTTGCGTTATAAGTGTTTTATGTTTAACAGTCAACATGTTTTCTCTTGCTGGATGAAGACATACAGCATTAACTTGTCAGATCTATATTTTTGCTAATTGCATTCTGTAACTCCATTGAACCTCTTTTGCCTTGTCGGATAGTAACATACAACATTTACTTATTCTACATTCAGTTCTATATTTTTGCATGATCATTGCAATCGAGGAGCCTCCATGGCTCAGATGGCAGCGCGTTGGCCTCTCACCGTTGGATACCGTGGTTCAAATCCCGGTCACTCCATGTGAGATTTGTGCTGGACAAAGCGGAGGCGGGACAGGTTTTTTCTCCGGGTACTCCGGTTTTCCCTGTCCTCTTTCATTCCAGCAACACTCTCCATTCTAATTTCATAGCATCCATCAGGCATTAATAAATCACTTTGGGAGTGGCGACCCCATCGTACTAACAGCCTATATCTGCCTCTTTCATTCCATCCCTGACCCGGTCAATGACTGGAAAACAGGTTGTAGGTTTTCATTTCAATTGCAATCGAAAAAATACTACGTTCTCCTTACCTCATCATCTTCCAACCGCTCCCTCGTCAACCGAAAAGGGTAAAAACTTTTGCGACGAGAACAAGATGATAACGCTACATTAGTTTAATAACGTAAGTAGTCATCTGTCCGTAGGAAGATGGATTGAGAAAACCTCAGTAGCTGTAAGGAGGAGGAGTTGCCCTTTTGCCAGGAAGAGGAGCCCTTTTGTAGGGATGATGAGCCCTATTGCCCCTTTGCCAGAAAGAGGAGACTTTTCGCCATTTTGCTACGAGGGGGAAGCCCTTTTACACTTTTGCCAAACAGATAATGTAGAGAAAAACTTTTGCCCTTTTCCCCACGAATAAGGAGCTGCCCTTTGGCCTTTTTGCCGGGAAGGGGAGCCCTCTTGCCTTTTTGCCCCACAGATAAAGAAGAGGTGTCCTTTCTTCCCATTTTCTCTTTTGCCAGGAAGAGGAGCCTATTTGCCCTTTTCCAATTTTGCTCTACGGATGAGGAGGAGGAAAACGAGGAGGAGGGCGGCTGTGTCCTGTGCCCTTTTGTCCTCTTGCTATACGGATAAGGAGGAGGAGAAGGAGGAGAGCAGCTGTGTCCCCTGCCCTTTTGCCCGTTTGCTATACAGATGAGGAAGAGGAGGAGGAGGAGGGCGGCTGTGTCCTGTCGGAGTAGGAGGAGGCTATAAGAGCCTATGTATAGCCGCTATCTTTTGCAATCGCCCATAACCGTCATCTTTCTCCACATGAACCTGTGTATAGCCACCATCTTGCGCAATCGCGAATGGCCGTCATCTCTCCATATAAGAGTCTTTGTATAGCAGCCATCTTGTACAATCGCCCATAGCCGCCATCTTGTGCCATCACCCATAGTCGTCACCTTTCTCCATAAGAGCCCGTGTATAGCCCCATCTTGCGCAATCGCCGATAGCTGTTATCTTTCTCCATAAGAGCCCGTTTATAGCCGCCATCTTATGCAATCACCTTTGGCCGGCATTTGCTCTATAAGAGCCCATGTATAGCCGCAATTTTGTGTAATAGCCCATGGCCGTCATCTTTCTTTATAATAGCCCGTGTATAGCCGCCATGTTGTGCAACCGCCCTTGGGCACCATCTTCTTCTATAAGAGCCCATATAATGCCGCCATTTTGTACAATCGCCGATGGCCGGCAGCGTTCTTTATAATAGACCCATGTATAGCCGCCATCATATGCAACCTCCCTTGGGGGTCATTTTTCTCTATAAGAGCCTATGTATAGTCCCCATCTTACGCAATCGCCCATGGCCGTTATCTTTCTCCATAAGAACCTTAGTCGCCATCTTGCGCAATCGCCCATGGCCATTATCTTTCTCGATAAGAGCCCATGTATAGTCGCCATCTTGCGCAATCGCCCATGGCGTCATCTTTCTCTATAAGAGTCTATGTATAGCCGCCGTTTTGCGCAATCTCTCATGGCCGCCATCTTTCTCTATAAGAGTCTATGTATAGTCGCCATCTTGCGCAATCGCCCATGGCATCATCATTCTCCATGAAAGCCTATGTATAGTCGCCATCTTGCGCAAACGCCAATGGCCGTCATCTTTCTCTATAGGAAACCGTGTGCAGTCGCCATCTTGCGCAAGTGCCTCTAGGCCGTCTCATAAGAGCCTTTGTATAGCCGCCATCTTGCGCAAGCACCCCTGGCTGGCCACGTAAGAGCGTATGTATAGCCGCCATATTGCACAGTAACCTCTAACTCAGGTTCTAGTATTTAGTCTTATAAGAACCTGTGTATGGCCGCCATCTTGTGCATGTCACGTTGGGAAGCGCATCTGGCCGTAAAACTATAGCCCTGCGTAGTTAGACTCCTCCATGTGGTTACGTTGGCTCTCTTATGTGAATCCCCATTGCCCTACTACTTAAGATAGCGTCGCGAGAATCATCATTGTCCTACCACTCAAGATAGCGTCGGGAAAGTCATATCGCCGTAAAACTACGTCCTGTAAGGTTAAGCCCCTACAAGATAACGACTGTTCACGTCAGAAAGCGCATCTAGCCGTACAACTAAGGTTAGGCCCCTCCATGAGGTTAGGCTTGCTCTCTTAGGCATCGGGAAGTGTAACTAGCTGTTAAAGTGTAGTTAGGCCCCTCATGATGGCGACTGTGATGTTAGGCTCGCTCTCTTATGCTAAATCCGCAAAATCGCCATTGTACCTCTACTATACTAGGGGTTATTGACCCCTAGTTGGGAACAATGATAGTTCTAACCCGAGGGCAGACAGTCCGTGGCTTTGTGACCGCCTTAGCTCCTCTACTATCGCATACAATTAACAACTGCACAGCAACTATTCAACAGTGCTGAGCAGCAGGAATTACTCACGGTAGCTGGGCTCCAGTTCGCTGTCCACAGAAAAGCACACACAGTACTCCGTCCCATATCCAAAAATGTCGTGACTCCAGTGTAACGACGATGGCAGCCCACAGCCGTCTTCACTTCTGGTGCTCACTTAACACAGGGACCACAACTCCCCGTGGGTCACCAGGGACAGCCAACACCTCTGTCATATGTAACCCAACGCTGACTGTTCGCAGCTAGCCTCCTTTCTACAGCTCACGTGATATGGCTAGAGACAAAACACTTCCGTATCTCGCAGAAACTCAATGGGAAACCAACCAATGAGTACAGTTCACAGAAAGTCCTGGCCAGCTGTGAGATCCCCGGTCATCTGACTCCTTAGGCCTTTCAGCAAGTAGTGAAAGGGTCTACGACAGGGCTGGCACGTAACAATAGGTAGTGATACACTTCACTGTATAATCCAGGGCCATTACTTAGGAGGCAATATGCGAGGGCAAACATCTTATCAATATTCACAAAAATTAATGAAACCAGCGCAATAATAAAACTACTTAACAGAGAACACAGGCTACTACGGAAAATCTGAGAGAAGTGGGCATTACGGAGGATGAAATCATAATAATAATAATAATAATAATAATAATAATAATAATAATAATAATAATAATAATAATAATAATAATAATTACTCTGTACCACTGCTCACATACTCCTTTGGCGTCATAAAATGGACCCAATCAGAACTTCAGCAGTTTCAGACGAAAACTGCACTTTCACTCACCCGGTACCATATGCACCATCCTAAATCTGCAATCAATCGTCTTACACTCCCGAGATCAGAAGGTGGTAAAGGCTTCTTACCCATTGTCAATTTACACAGCAATTTGATATCAAGTCTAAGAGAATATTTCAACTCGAGAGCTGATACATCGTGTCTTCATCAAGCTGTTTGCAGAGCTGACATAAACTATACAACTCTCAATCCATCGTCGCCGGAAATGCCTGTTTCTACCCCACCTACAAAGGAGATGAATATGGACACTTGGAAGGAAAAACCCCTTCACGGGAAATGCCCCCACGAACTGGATCAGCCTCATGTCGACAAACCAGCGTCGCACGCTTGGCTGACCTACTCTGGTCTTTTCCCTGAAACAGAAGGATTTGTTCTGGCCATCCAAATTCACGTAATTGCTTCACGGAACCACCGTAGATTCATCACGAATGATCCAAGAGTCGTCTCATACAACTGCCGCCACTGTTCCAGAACTACAGAGACCATAAAGCACGTCATCTCTGGCTGCCCATCCTTGACCAACACCGATTATAAGCACCGACATGATCAGGTAGCTAAAATCATTTACCAGAAACTTTCTGTAAAATGTGGATTTCTTCAGTCATCAGCTGCATATTGGAAATATACACCTCCACCCGTTCTCGAAAACTCTTCATACAAACTACTATGGTACCAAGAAGGCATAACCGATGTCACACTCTGCAACAATAGGCCAGATATTGTTCTAGTCGATAAATAAAAAATAGCCACAAGGATATTAAAATCCACAGAACTGGCAATAGAAATACAATGCCTGTGGAAACTAGAATCAGCCACGACAGTTCCAACAGTAATATCATGTACCGGTGTTATTCCAGAAGGGTTGCACAGCTCTCTGGCCGCATTAAACCTGCATCATCACACATACGTCGAACTACAGAAAGATACCCTCCTGAGCACCTGCCACATTCTGAGAAAGTTTCTAGGAACAACTTTTCCTCTGACTTACGTCAAACAGCATGACGTTCCAGGCCGCAGTTCCAGTAATACTGAAGAACAGATTCCCAAAAGGGGAGATAAGGAGTTGTTTAGCGACATCATCTGTGCATATTTCTTGCATCTATATACTGTATTTAAAGCAAGATGTCCTGACTGAATGATAATCAACGCACAACAAAACCTACTGGAGATAATTGCATGAAAATTTGAGGACATATTCCTACCGTAGCCCAGATGCGCACTAAGAAAGGATTTTTAAAAATTCCTCTTTTAAAGGGTGAAAAGGGTTGAAAGGTGATTTTACTTTTTTGTTGGTTTTCTCCATTTCTGTGAAAAATATTGTAGGTACTTATATTCATTCACATATTTATTTTCATATATCATAAATACTATTTTAAAAGAAATGTTTAAAATTCCGATTTCAAAGGAGTGAAAAGGGGTGATATGTGGTTTTACATTTGTGTTCAAAATATCCGTTTTTTAACAATATTCTACATATATATTCATTCAGTCTTCCAAATCGTCTCAAAAATCTTGCATTTCTTGAAAAGTCAGCGGAAATATATGTATTTTCAAGTTTTTCCTGATGAAATGCTTGCCTTTCGCGAATGAACCTTTGGCTTTTGCCAATTAAAAATGGCAGCGGCAGTTTCTCCAACACATACGTGTACGTGCCGATTCACTCCGCTTCCGTGTATTTTAAGACGGTAATGAACCAATTAACAGTATATAGGCCTACATATACGAACGTTTGTGAGTAAATTCGTGAGAGGTTGTATTACGTTGTGCTGATAGCGCAACGGTTAAGTCAACGGACTACCTACTGCAAAAATGCAGGTTCGAATCTGCCTGTGGGCAGCCTATTTTTAACTCAGGAATATTGTTTTATCAATGAGATTTATTACGGTTTTATATTTTGTTAGTGAGTTATGCAGCCGCTTACAGTTTAAATGAATTGTTTCATCCATACAACTGGTAGAAAAGGCTAGGCGAAAGCAGTACCAGTTCGGCACGAGCATGCGTCATTAACAAAGCTGTCTATGGTTCGAAGATATGTCGCTCATGTTGACGAAGGAGAGACCGGAGGCAACTTGCATAATATTGTCGACCAGTAATGAAGTGATTGCGATAGAACTCTTGAGCAGTAAGGGTTTGAACCTTGGCAATCCTTGCTAATAACTACTCCTCCTCAGAAGAGTACAAACATTTCATACCAGAAGATACAACGTACTGGTGTGTGATATTTCAAGGAGACAGGTTAAATAACAAACTGCAGCGCGATAACGTCTTTTTCACGCACACAGCATAATGGCAGTAACTTATCTCAACATTAATGGTGAAGTGTTGCCACATAACATTGTTTCTATTGTAGGTGGCGGTGCATGTCTATTTACATCTCTTTCTTACATTTTATATTCTACTCAGTTACGGCTTGATGAAGTTCGTGAAGCTATTGTTTCGTAAGTTGTTTCCATTTTGTCCGAAAATCATCTTGGTAATAACTATTCCTCTTCATAATAGTGCCGACTTATCGTGTCAGAAGATTCAACTTGTGGTGGAACATGTGAGTTGACGGCAGGTGGCAAAATATTTCCATTCCGCTTTGAAGTTTATCGTGATATAAAGTTATACTGGATATTTAGTGATGAAGCTAATCCCGTAAAAAGATTGCGATTTACTGGTAATCTCTCTAACGGACATTTTGAAGTACCGTACTGTATGTGAATGTCTGTGCGAAGAAACAAGTGCTTCATTTGTTGTTACAAAAGTTTCTAAAAAACGTCGTACTCGATACTCAAACGGTAAGATAAAAATACAATTTAAAAAAGAAGCAGCCACATTTTTACAAAATAATCCTTCCGCACGTACGGTACCATTGCTGGAAGTAAATACCAAAATAAAAATCCCGAAGTCCATAGAGCAGCAGCGGACACGTACCAGAAGAATAATCTCAAGTTTCATAGAGCAGCGGCAGTCACGTACCAGAAGAATAACCCCAAGGTTCACAGAGCAGCGGCACTGACATACCAGAAAAATAATCCCGAGTTTCATAGAGCAACGGCAGCTACACACCAGCAAAATAATCGCGAATATCACAGGACAATTCAAATGCGATATGAGCAACATCACCCAGGGATCCGAAAAGAAAGACGACTGCGTCCATGTAAAATTAAGTTTCGTTCCGGGATGTCTTACGGTCCTGAAATGAATTGCGAAGATAACAGCTTGATAACCATTGGTACAATCATCCATAAATGCCAATTCTGCAATGCTCTCAAGTGGAAAGATGAAACACCAGGCATGTGTTGCGATTCTGGCAAGGTTCTGCTGCCACCACTCTAATCTCCACCTGAACCATTGTAGAGTTACTAATGGGTGCCCATCCAGATCATGGTAATTTTTTTGATCGAATTAGAAAACATAGCAGCTGTTTTCAAATGACATCTTTTGGTGCTAAGCAAGTCATCCAACCCGGCTTTATGCCTACTTTCAAAGTACAAGGTCAATTTTAACATTCCATAGGCAGTCTATTGCCAAATGCTCATCAAGATCCTGGATTTTTGCAGGTTTACTTTAATGAGACGGCTAATGAATTAAATCAGGGCCTCTCAGGGTGCATGCGCCTGGTGTATGCACTGTGCACGGTGCAAAAGACGACTTCGCTTCGATGACCAGAGTGCAGACCCCCACTCCTCGATTTGGAGCAATAGCGCTGTCTCTCTCTTTCCCCACGCCTGTCTCGCTCGCTCCCCCTGTCTCCCTCTTCCTCACTTGCTCCGTAGCGCTCCAAATCCGAGCCGAGTTGAGCCGAGCTTAGCCGAGTAGCCCAGAGACGCGGCGTTGGTGCGAGCCGAGCCGAGCGGGACCGATGCACAGTGCACGGAGCTCTTGCGCCTCGATTTGCACGCGTGAGATTTTGGGCGTTTGAGAGTCCCTGAATTAAATCAAGCATTGCTTACATATTTTGATGCAGAAAAATAGAGTCTAAATCGGTCGACACGGTATTACAAACGGACGATGCTCTCAGTTATCCAGTAGAATTCGTAAATACTCTTAATCCTCCGCCAACGGCCGTAGCCGTGTTGAAATACCGGATCCCGTGAGATCTCCGAAGTTAAGCAACATTGGGCGTTGTCGAGAAGTGGATGGGTTGCCACGCGCTGTTGGTGGGGTAAGGGAATGGAGGAGCAGAAAGGAACCGGCCACCCTACCGCACGTAAACTCCGGCTCAGGACACCTCTGCGGAGGTTCGGACCTGCCTTCGGGCAGAACAACCCTTACCTTACCTTAATCCTCCAGGATTCCCATCTCACAAACTTCGTTTGAAAGTAGGAGCACCTGTAATGTTGTTACGTAACCTCAAACCACCTAAGTTGTGCAATGGCACTAGATTACGTGTGACGGGGTAAAAAAATAATAGAAGCTACTGTTATTACAAGAGAATTTCATTTAACAGCGAACTCGGAACACGCGTGAAACTTTCCAATTCCGACCGAAGCCGGGACGGGAAAACACATCATTTACGTTCATGTCTTACATTTCGTACAAAAGTCGATGAACGCGTAAGGTTGGCTCAGTTGACTTCAAAAGAAAATGTGGAAATATAATAATAAAATGGGACATAACTCAAGTATGACGCGAGCGAAGTCGCGGACAAAGCGCTAGTAAATGTATATATTGTAATTATTTCTGTTAATATATGTACCTATAGTTTCATAATCAAGAGTGTGACCCCTTGCAGTCAGCCCATTATGTTCCGAGCCTTCCTAAATTGATATAATAATGTTATTGGCTTGACGTCCCACTAATTACTTTTACGGATTTGGAATTTGCCGAGGTCCGGGAATTTAGTCCCCAGGATTTCTTTTACGTGCTATTAAATCTACTGACAAGGGGCTTATGTATTTGAGCACGTTAAAATACCACCAAACTGAGCCAAGTTCGAACCAGCCAAGTTGGTGTCAGAAGGCCAGCGCCTCAACCGTCTGTGCCACTCAGCTCGGTGAGGATGAAATCAATGACGGGTTGTTTCAGAAGTATGGCGAAAAGCTATCAGGGTTTTATGGCGGAGACAGCACCCAGAAGACAGACAGGCCCTTTACCACAGGAGTGGAAGAAAGCGCTGCTCGACGGGCTCAGGAAAAACTGGCAGGATGTCAAAGAGGGAAGACGAACGACACAGACACTGAAAATGAGATTGGTTAGTTTTCATAATCTTCATAAATACACAGAAAAAGAACTTGATTCATAAACACATATTTCGAAAGAATGCCTTATGAACAGAGCTATCAAAAGTTATCACAAATAAACAGAAAATATAGAACGTGCTTCACAAATACATTTTCTGAATGAATGTCCTATTATTGTAGGAATATTGTTTGTAACGTTAATACGGAACTTGATAACCTTAGGAACTATTGTGCACCTGGTGTGCATTTGAACGCTACCTGTTGGCGTGACTATTTACTAAAGCTGGTGGCGCACCTGGTGGCCGCTATTCATAATTGCGACAATGTGGCAAATGATCTGATACAAACAAAATACTAATGACCCATGTAGTCTGGAGTAAGATGGAGTCGACAGCAGGCGGATATTCGTGTTCCTGGCGAAAGACGCTGTTCAGAGGATTGGATTATGTTCCTGGCTAATTATATCTGTTGTTTTCAGGCTAGAAAAACACTTTTCATCGGCGCTAGGCGTCAAAATGTTTTATTCCATTTTGATTTAACTTTGGGCAATTATGTTTTCTTATGCCCTTGTAACAGTTTGATTTCATGTATAATCAGCTTAACTAAATAAGTGCTGATTCCGGAACCTTAAACTTAATGATCTAATATTGTTATTGGCATGCTTTAAATAAAGAGTTTATGTATAGAAGTTTCCTGTATCGATTATATAAGCAGATAAAATAACTATAGTTCGATCTCATAATTATAAAATTGGGAATCCTTAATAACCGTTCGGACCAAATTTTTCTTCTGTTAACATAATTTCTAATCTGATTCTTGCATAAAGTTTATTCAAGGTCTATCGAAGTTTCTTATATGCGAGGATGGGCCTAATAATATATCGTCACATTCTTTTCTACTGATGTAAACGAAGCCTCAAAATTATTATTTCGCCACACATTATTACAAAACCTTCGTAAATTTGACAACTCCAATTTATAATTGTTATATTTTCTACGGAACAGCTTATATTTGGCAAGAATTTCGTTATTAAGAGTTCCTATAGTGTCGTGAACTTAACATGAATCAAAATACACTGACTGACAGAGCAAATGTAACACCAAGAAGGAGTGGTCAGAACTTTATGCCAATTGCAGGGTAGACTGACTTTACTGAGGTATGCTCATGATGTGAAATGCGCCGCTGTGCTGCGCACGTAGCGAACAATAAATGGGACACGGCGTTGGCGAAAGGCCCACTTCGTACCGTGATTTCTCAGCCGACAGTCATTGTAGAACGTGTTGTCGTGTGCCACAGGACACGTGTATAGCTAAGAATGCCAGGCCGCCGTCAACGGAGGCATTTCCACCCGACAGACGACTTTACGAGGGGTATGGTGATAGGGCTGAGAAGGGCAGGTTGGTCGCTTCGTCAAATCGCAGCCGATACCCATAGGGATGTGTCCACGGTGCAGCGCCTGTGGCGAAGATGGTTGGCGCAGGGACATGTGGCACGTGCGAGGGGTCCAGGCGCAGCCCGAGTGACGTCAGCACGCGAGGATCGGCGCATCCGCCGCCAAGCGGTGGCAGCCTCGCACGCCACGTCAACCGCCATTCTTCAGCATGTGCAAGACACCCTGGCTGTTCCAATATCGACCAGAACAATTTCCCGTCGATTGGTTGAAGGAGGCCTGCACTCCCGGTGTCCGCTCAGAAGATTACCATTGACTCCACAGCATAGACGTGCACGCCTGGCATGGTGCCGGGCTAGAGCGACTTGGATGAGGGAATGGCGGAACATCGTGTTCTCCGATGAGTCACGCTTCTGTTCTGTCAGTGATAGTCACCGCAGACGAGTGTGGCGTCGGCGTGGAGAAAGGTCAAATCCGGCAGTAACTGTGGAGCGCCCTACCGCTAGACAACGCGGCATCATGGTTTGGGGTGCTATTGCGTATGATTCCACGTCACCTCTAGTGCGTATTCAAGGCACGTTAAATGCCCACCGCTACGTGCAGCATGTGCTGCGGCCGGTGGCACTCCCGTACCTTCAGGGGCTGCCCAATGCTCTGTTTCAGCAGGATAATGCCCGCCCACACACTGCTCGCATCTCCCAACAGGCTCTACGAGGTGTACAGATGCTTCCGTGGCTAGCGTACTCTCCGGATCTCTCACCAATCGAACACGTGTGGGATCTCATTGGACGCCGTTTGCAAACTCTGCCCCAGCCTCGTACGGACGACCAACTGTGGCAAATGGTTGACAGAGAATGGAGAACCATCCCTCAGGACACCATCCGCACTCTTATTGACTCTGTACCTCGACGTGTTTCAGCGTGCATCGCCGCTCGCGGTGGTCCTACATCCTACTGAGTCGATGCCATGCGCATTGTGTAACCTGCATATCGGTTTGAAATAAACATCAATTATTCGTCCGTGTCGTCTCTGTTATTTCCCCAACTTTCATCCCTTTCGAACCACTCCTTCTTGGTGTTGCATTTGCTCTGTCAGTCAGTGTACGTAGATATTAAACAATTTTATGTGATTATTTATTAGATATAGAAAACTTGGCGCACAAAAAATATTAAATGAACACGTTTCATAAATAAAAATATTATGTTATAACACAACATATTAAAATAAACGCTTAAATAATGAATGTAGGTTATTTACATCACAAAGAAACCAAAACTACCAAGAAAACAAATGAAATAAGTATAAATGTAAAAAGGGCATGACGAAACATTATACTTATAAGTTCACACTATCACTAACCGTTCGTGAATATGACGACACCCACCCAATTATTACAAGAATGTGCAAAGATATCAACAATCGCACATGCCACAGTCAATAACTGCTCGAAAAAATCAGCTACACAAAATAGCGGCACGCACGCACGCGCGGAAGCCATTAAACTATACCGTTCTGCTACCTACTGTCGTAAAATTTACGAAGGGTTAGTGTTCTAGGGTTAAAACTAGTTTACAGTACGTTATATTATGCCTTGTCTATTGTTCAGGTTAGTTGTCTTATAATGGCATTTATTTTGATAATGAATACTTTTTTGCCCTTTCTCTTGTTTATATAAAATAATGAAAGACAACTGATGTGCTGATCATTACCACATGACTATAACATACATTCTTCACGCTTGTCACTTCGTGGTTGTATCCTAAATAGTGATTGATTTGATGCTAGTTTATCTATTTATTAATTGTCACCTCAATACGTTAATCGTAAAAGTTGAGATTTAATTATTTCCTGATCTGGCCTTGCATTGTTGGATGCGCTTGAGAACGGTTGGCTGTTGAGAGAGCTCTTGCATTATTGTAGTGATAAAGTAGTTAAAATTATTGAAATAGCTTAATGTTTTGTATTTGTGATTCATTTAGTGCTATTTATATAGTGGTGTTTAGTGCCTGTTGGTAGAAATTGGGAGTAGTGATATTTATTTAAATTTTATAACAAGTAATTCAGTTGGTCTTATGTAATTTACGTTTTCTAGGTTAAGTAGGCTAGCTAGGTGTACCTTGTTTCGAATTTAGGTTTAGTAAATACTTTAGGTAATAATATTAACATTTAGGTAATAATATTAACTTTTAAAATATTTGTGAATATCTGTAGGTTCGTTGGTATAATACTTACAAAGGCAGCTTATCATAAGGAATAGTACCGTAACTTCCGCCGAAATTCCTCCGGTATTTCGTATAGATATCCGTCCGAACTATCGCGAAGGTAATAATTTACTACATTTAAAAAGACTATACGCCTGTCTTCCATTTAAAAAGTAGTCAAAGAGATTACTCGGTAGTAGTTAACAGTCGTTGTATTGTTATTGATTATTATCGCTCCTCATATTCAAATATTGCATTGTTGACTACAGTCGTGAACAAAGGGAGTAGTGTAGTCAAGTAAATATAAATATAAATCAGCTGGTCTTGTATTCCAGTCATTTGTACTTCTGAGTAGGTTAAAGTATCCGTAATTTATACTTCACTCCCTCGATCTTTCAGTATTTATGAGCGGTTAGCTAATAATAATAAAGTTCATATATCCCAGTAGGCCTAATTGCAGTTAGAGTCCCTGGAGTAGTAGGAGTAGTTTTGATAGAAATATTTGAGAAATTATTGTAGACAACCTCGTATTTTTCAGTAGGCCTAATTAAGGACACTTTTACTCTCAGTCACGTGGAGTAGGGAAAATAATAGTAATCCACCAGCTGTAATAATCACGTAACCACATTTCAGTAGAATTATAGTGAAGATAAGGTATAATATATTAGATAATATCTTGACAGTTATATTCGTGTTTTTCTTCGTGTACGGCAATCCTTTCGATACTTAAGAATTTAACCAAATGTAGTGTAGTGTAGTGTAGATACATTGTAGTATAGGTACAGTACATTTAGATAGTGCCGTATCTTGCCTGCTATATTCGTGTGTTATCTTTCGTGTGTATCTATTAGACCGTAATACTAATAATAATTTGTCTAAGCATTTAGCTTTGTTGGTAATCTTTGAGTACAGTAGTTCTTGCAAAGTTCATATCTGTTTGTGCTTAGTAGTGACATACGGTACCGGTATCGAAATTAGGATACGTCTGAAAGTAGTTTAAAAATTACTGTAGTGTACTGTACAGTAGTATACGAGTAATATCCTATTAGAATTTAGTGTGCTTATTTTATTATTGTAAAATATTTGTGTAGTACTGGTGTAGTAGAAGTATCCGTAGAAACTTTTATTAAAAATTCTGTTGTTGTAATTAGGATAGGCTTAATTGCAGTTCGGAATTGTGTAGTTCTTGTGTATTACTTTCGATATTCAGTAATTAATGTTACCGTGGTTTGGTGGACTAGCAGAGGTGAAAGAAGGTGCGGGGGTGAACAGGTCTCAAAATACGAAATTAAAGTTAAGATAAAATTTAACAAGGTTATATTTTCTTTTCAAGATTAAGAAATAACAAATAGAACGGGTACTCAGTAGGCGAAACACAATTCGAAAATGTACAATTACAGTGATTACAGGATTTGGGCTCCGAGAGCCAGACACACAATTCTTGAGCTATAAGCCCAACCTTACGATATACAGAATTCAACAAAGAGGGAGAAAACCCCAATCATGCCTAGGAGCACTTGCTCCTCTTTACACGGTAAAGCCTCCTCGAGGCATACAACAACTCAATTTTCAAGAAGGGGCCACTCGCTCTCAAAATTTAAGTCTATCAAAGGCCACACCATACTCCACATTCAAGTTGTCCTCCAAGGACATGAAAACAGGGGTAAAAATACCCAACCTACTGAGGCCTATTAAGTAAAGAAACAGGTAAATTACATGGCCTCTAAAATACCAACTTGGGAGGAGGCGTTCTTGCACTCCTACTACACTTTATATAAAACCTACTTGGCACTAGGCCGTTACTGCAAGGGCTAATCCCATACTAAAGAGGTGACTTTTAGAAGGAAACAATTTACATTACGTTAAGGAAGAAACGGTTGTGAAAATAAGTTCACCTCAAAGCAATATGAGTGGGAGCTCGAGAGGGTTAAGCACTCTCTATCCCAAGTTGTAGTTTACAAAGATAGGATTGAAACTACGTGTCTTTACATTTTAGAGGAAAGTTACATGGTGAAAGGCTTCGGACCTGCCCCGAGAGTTAAATTGCTGAGCGAGCAAGAAAAGAAGTTATTAAACGGCCATTACCTGATGGTTGAACTGCTGCTCGACGAAAGAGGCGCTTCCCGCCCCTGCTACGTACTTTACACACTGATAGTGGTTACTGAAGTGGCCCGGAGACCCGAAAATCAGCAGTTTATATACCCTCGTGGAAAGTTCGAGGCGTTTCACGAATGAGAACACCCTCCCACAAGAATTGTATTGGCTACCCACAAAAACCCCTACACAAGATGAAGAAGAAACACATTATTGGTAGAAAATTAATTACAGAAAATTATTATTGGTCAAATTCAAAACTGGCGGAAAGAAAGGGTTAATATTGCCAACTTAAACAATGACTGAAAGAAATTTAACAAAGAGCAAACTTATGAATTCAAAATTTCTCCAAAACACACAGTTCTTTCACTTCGCGCTAGGGTGCATAATTGTAGTCCTTCAGTAGTGCCATCTAGAAGAGAATGTCCAGACTTCTTACCACAGGCAAAATAAAAATACATCGAAAATGACCCAGTTCAGAAACTTCAAAATTTACAAGTAGAGACATCTTCTGAGAAACTTGAAAATTAACACAGTAGATAAAGTTCAGACTTCCTCCAGTAGAGGAATTTCGACTGGCGCAAGGTTTAAATTAGCGGCGTGAAGGTGTACCACCCGGTACAGACCTCCCCCCCCCCCCCAAAGGTTCCTCCAAAGTGTAACACAGAAGAACATAAACTTTTGTTTTAAAATAAGGTCCAAGTTATGATGTTGATATCGAAGTTAATGGTAGAAGTCTTTACAACCAAATTTTCCTAAATGATAGGATCCAGTTTCAAAATAGTTTGTAGTTATAGTTGATGAAATGTCTTTATGTTTGTAGAAGTTGAATTCAGAAGAAAGACTTTTAGTTTTTAAAGTTGAGGAAAAATTTTCTAAGTCCACCAGATAATGCAGTTGGATTCAAAACTGCAGTAATTGTAGATATTAAATGTCCATGTAGCTGATTACATATTTTCAAGGTTGATTAAGTTGGATGGCCAGACCGGCCACTGCAGCTTGTGTCCAGAGGAGGCCGCTCGGACCCCTCAAGTACCCTGAGATACCGCTCGCCCGCACTATGAGAGGAGTAGTGGTGTTGAAGCACGCCGCTCCCGCGGCGAACATGTAGGTCGCGGGCCAGTTACAGGTTGTGCGCCGCACATCAGCCTTGGCCGGGAGGAGGACTCCGGCTCGCCGTACACTGGTTGGCCTCACTGGAGAAGGGCGGGCCCATACCGTACCTCAGTAGCGGTACGGCCCCGCGCTGCTGCGGGGGCACTGAAACATTAAAGCTCGGCGGCAGAATTTTTGTTGGACCAGAATGATTTTAGGGTACATTAATTGTGGTGAGGTTGAGGGGCCAGCGGCGTGGAGAAATTCGTTTCATATACAAGCCACTGTGTGTAGTGGAGCAGGAGACGGGAGCGTGGTAATGGCCGTGGTAAGGACAGGATGGCAGTTTAACTGGTCGGAGAAGGTTTACAATAAATGGTTACACACTAAGGAAACAGATTCCAAGGACAGAAGGCCTTAAAAGTGAAACCCCTCAAAAAAAATATAACCTTCATATTTCTTTCAAAATTATATGAAGCAAGTTAGCACAGAAATTATACAGATTTCACCTGCGACAGGTGAACCCTAAATATCCTCTCGGTGGCTGGATTGCTTAATAACAATGTGACCGGCGTAAGAAAATCAAGAATTATGCACGGCCCATGAAATCTGGGGGCAAGCTTGCCCGCGGGAACAAAATTCTTGTCCACCACCTGGTCGCCTACCTTCAAAGGGGTGGGTCTCCGTCCACGATCATATCTTTCCCTGACTTTTTCATGAGACACTTTAAGATTGGCTTTAGCCTTCTTCCAAAGATCTTTAATATTATCTGGTCTATTGTCTCAGGTAGAATATCACTCAGAGACCAGAGGTTAGAGAGCGGCGTGTTGGGAACAAACTTGAACATCAAAGAAGCTGGAGTAAACTTATGTGATTCATGAACAGCCGAGTTCAAATCAAAAGCTAACCAATGCAGGGACGTGTCCCATCTAGAATGATCTTCATGATGATAGGCAATAAGCGCGGACCTGAGATTACGATTAACCCCTTCAGCCAGAGATGGTTGAGGGTAATAAGCAGAAGTTGTCACATGAGAGATGGTCAGGTCAAAGCAGAATTTACGAAATAGATTAGATGTAAAAGCCTTAGCATTATCAGACACAATATATTGACACGGACCAAAAGAAGCAAAGATTGAACTTAGACAAGTAATGGTAGACTGAGCGGTAGCCAGCATAGTCGGAAATAACCAGGAAAATCTTGTAAAACCATCTACACATGCAAAGATGAACTTGTTGGCATTTCCCTTTGACTGGGGGAAGGGTCCTACATAATCAATATACAGGCGTTCCATTGGGCGCGAAGCCTGATGAGAAAACAAAAGGCCTACCTTGCTGGACATGGTGGGTTTACTAAGCAAACAAGATCTACAAGCCTTTACTAGTTCACGGATTTCGCCATCCATACCCTTCCAGATGAACCTTTCACGAATCTTTTCACGAGTTTTAAAGATGCCTAGATGCCCCCCTAATGGGGTCTCATGATAGTACTTGAAGATCATAGGTACAAGAATAGCTGGAACGACAACTTTTATCATCTTATCATGCCTCTAAGGGCAAAATAAAACACCATTCCTCAGTACATAAGGGACAACATGTTCCCCAGAAGAAAGGGTTTCCATTATCGGAGCCAGTGTCGGATCTTCACGTTGGTATTTCTCAATGTCCTTAAAGAGCATGGGAGCATCTGTTAAGATGACATTAACCTCAGATAGTATGGACTCGGGAGGTGATGAACTATCGACCGGTTCATGGGTCTCGACGTCGTTGGAAAACATACGGCTGAGTCCGTCTGCAACAACATTTTCAGTACCTCTGATATGCCTAACATCAAATTGGAAGGCAGAAATTCGGATGGCCCAACGGGCTATACGACCAGTACGACGCGGCCTACCTAAGACCCAGCTTAAGGCTTGATTATCCGTCTCCAGGTCGAATTTGACATGTTCCAGATAGAGACGGAACTTTTCTAAGGCAAATAAGACTGCCAAACCTTCGAGCTCATAGATGGAATACTTGGATCCTTGAGCCGATAGAGTCCTAGATGCATAGGCGATGGGTCGCCTCCCTAGTTCAGTCTCTTGAAGAAGGACTGCAGCTACCGCCGACGACGACGCGTCGGTTTGGACGATGAATTTCTTCGAGAAATCTGGCATGGCAAGGACAGGGGCATTACAGAGAGCTAATTTAAGATCTTCTAAAGCGGCTTGTTGAGAAGGTCCCCACTCGAATTTGATGCCTTTCCTACGAAGAAGGTTCAAGGGCTCCGCTCTATTAGCGAAGTTTGGAATAAATTTCCTGAAGAAATTCACCGTACCAATGAACCTGGCAATACCTTTTATATCCTTGGGAGGTTTAAAATCACGGATGGCCTGTGTTCTAGAATGATCGACTGCAACACCATCGGGCGGCACAATATGCCCTAGGAATGACATGGAGGGCTTAGCGAAGGCAACCTTGGACAACTTCACAGTTAACCCAGCCTTACGAAGGCGATTGAGAACTTCTTGCAGATGATCTAGATGTTCTTCGAAAGTCTCCGAAAATACGACGACATCATCAAGATGGTGATACAAGTACTCAAATTTGATGTCGGAGAAGACCCTATCTAGCAGTCTAGTGAGTACAGCTGCTCCCGTGGGGAGCCCGAAAGGCACGCGGTTGTATTCATACAAATTCCAATCCGTGGCAAACGCTGTAAGGTGTTTAGACTCTTCGGCTAGGGAAATTGGATTGTAGGCCTGATTCAGGTCCAAGATGGTAAAGAACTTGGCCTTACGAAACCATGAAAAACAAGAATGAAGGTCACGAAGGGGCACAGATTGTAACACCACCTTCCGATTGAGAGCCCCATAATCAATGACAGGCCTGAAGCCACCTTGGGGTTTCGGGACTAGAAAAATAGGCGAAGAATACGAAGACTTAGAGGGCCGAATAATACCATCCCTTAACATTTGGTCACTAATTTCTTTCAGAGCCTTCATTTTAGGTGGAGATAGCCTATAAGGTGGAAAACGGACAGGAACCGAATCCGTGACCTCAATTTTGTATTCAATAAGGTCAGTAACACCAAGAGTATCAGAGAACACCTCTGGAAACGACTGACACAACTTACGAATACTATCAGCCTGCTCCTCAGGTAGATGTCTAAGGTCTAACAACATCTCATCCTGGGTAGGCGAAATAGAGGAACATGATACAGAATTACACTTTAACAAGGGGATTTTACAATTGGAAGCAAATTTGAACGTGCACGACTTACTCTGAAGGTCGAGCACTAGACCGGTGTGAGAAATGAAGTCGGCTCCCAATATAATGGGGCAAGACAAGTGCTTGGCCACAAACAATTTAATTTTCCAAGTAAATTTAAAAATGCGAATTTTGACATATAAGGAACCTAAAATTTCTAATGGAGAAGAGTTAGCCGAAACATATTGAACAGGAGATGAGCAATAGTCAGGAAGTTTACAAATAGATTTCAATTTCGAATACCATTCAGCCGAAATAATTGAACAAACACTGCCTGAATCTAAAAAAGCTGTTACAGGTTCATTATTTAACTCAATTTTGAGGAAGGGCACAGGTGTGGGGGAATCCGCCGCAATCCTAAGACATTCGTTGGGGCATTCAAAAGAGAAATCTGAAGACTGAGTTTTCCCTGAATTTTCGACCTGTTTACTAGGGGCTGAGCCTCGGGAAGATGGATTAGTCGACTCAGCCGAAGCCACTAGTCACTTATTATTAGTGACATTGGTGGAAGTTGCACCAGAAGTTGAGCAGGAGGGGGTGCTATTCGAATTTGGGCAATTCTTGGCGACATGTGAGAAAGGCCCACATTTAAAACAACCTTGTGATGAACCAGCTCCATTATTTGCCCTACTAGATTTGACCAATGGACATTTATTGCGAAGATGGTCAGGCGACACGCAAGCATAACATTTACGGGGTGTGACTGGTCGGCGAGGTGGAGGCCGAGGATTACTAAAAGAAGGAGGGTGTTCTTTCGCGACACGCAAGGAATCGGCGTATCTAACTCCTTCCGCTGAGACGGCCAATGCTTCAAGTTCAGAGAAGGTTTGCGGGCACGCCGCGAAACACAAATATGACCCATAAGATGGTGAAATACCTTCCACAATAGCCTGTACAATCTGATCTTCAGGGAAGTGAAGAGCAAACACCCTAGTATAGAACTTAATATCTTGGATGAAATCTGCCAAGTTTTCATCCAACCGCTGTACACGATAATAGTACTTCTGAATAAGTGAGGACCTTGCCCTAGCCGGAATGAAGTTAGCTAGCAAGTGGGCGTGGAAGTCTTCAATAGATGATTGTTCGACAATGGCTCTTACTATTTTGTCTGAGAGAACACCAATTGCATAAGGATAAATTATCTGCAAAATTTGACATGGAGAAAGAGAAAAAACAAGAGCATGGTCCTGAAACTCAACTAAAAACCTTAAGAATGAAATTTCTTCACTGGTGGTATTAACAGAAAACTTAGAGATTCCTCTGAGCAACATTGCTAATGGATGAGGCAAGCAGCTGAACCCAGGTGACATAGTAGGTAAAGGCTTAAGTGGCAAAGAAGTTAATTCAGAACGTACATTATTTAACGAGGTACGGCGTTCAGACTCGTTGTCCAATGGGGCAGAGATTGTTTGAGCTCCAACAGTTTTCCTATTGACTTCTCCCTTAGGAGACACTTCCTCGCTACCTACATTCACCGTAGTGGGTTGATCAGTTTTGGGAGGAACTTCCCCAGTTAACAATTGGGTAACCTTACTGGACAATTCAGAAATATTTTCAAGAACCACACTAGCTTCCTTCCTCTGAACGTCATTCAACTTCAGAGACAACAGATCGTTAACTCTATTAGGAAATGAAATAACCTGGTTTGCACACGTTTAATTTGATTGGGAGAAGGATCATTTTCTTCAAAAAAGGTAATTACAGATGCCAGCTCAGTAGTATTGTCCGTGATCGTGGAGAGAGAGTCGTCAATTTCTTTCTCTCCCAAAGTGGGGATGTAAATAGGCAAATCAAGAGACTCTCTAAGCTTATTTGTGTCTACCGCAACCGTGCCTCCAGATTGCACGTTTCTAATAGTTAATTCATAGATCAACTCCTCCTTGCGCAAATAGTTAAGATGGAGAACACCGCGAGGGCCGGGCATGATGAAAAAGCAATTTTGAAAACAAACGGAAAAATCAAAAAATTCCAGCAACTGAGAAAATTGTTAGAATTCGAAAATAAGGCAATGTTTAGCCGTCAAAAGGGGCTAAATTGAGACCCATTCAACCACGCTCTGCTACCACTTGTTACCGTGGCTTGGTGGACTAGCAGAGGTGAAAGAAGGTGCGGGGGTGAACAGGTCTCAAAATACGAAATTAAAGTTAAGATAAAATTTAACAAGGTTATATTTTCTTTTCAAGATTAAGAAATAACAAATAGAACAGGTACTCAGTAAGCGAAACACAATTCGAAAATATTCAATTACAGTGATTACAGGATTTGGGCTCCGAGAGCCAGACACACAATTCTTGAGCTATAAGCCCAACCTTACGATATACAGAATTCAACAAAGGGGGAGAAAACCCCAATCATACCTAGGAGCACTTGCTCCTCTTTACACGGTAAAGCCTCCTCGAGGCATACAACTCAATTTTCAAGAAGGGGCCACTCGCTCTCAAAATTTAAGCCTATCAAAGGCCACACCATACTCCACATTCAAGTTGTCCTCCAAGGACATGAAAACAGGGGTAAAAATACCCAACCTACTGAGGCCTATTAAGTAAAGAAACAGGTAAATTACATGGCCTCTAAAATACCAACTTGGGAGGAGGCGTTCTTGCACTCCTACTACACTTTATATAAAACCTACTTGGCACTAGGCCGTTACTGCAAGGGCTAATCCCATACTAAAGAGGTGACTTTTAGAAGGAAACAATTTACATTACGTTAAGGAAGAAACGGTTGTGAAAATAAGTTCACCTCAAAGCAATATGAGTGGGAGCTCGAGAGGGTTAAGCACTCTCTATCCCAATTTGTAGTTTACAAAGATAGGATTGAAACTAAGTGTCTTTACATTTTAGAGGAAAGTTACATGGTGAAAGGCTTCGGACCTGCCCCGAGAGTTAAACTGCTGAGCGAGCAAGAAAAAGAAGTTATTAAACGGCCATTACCTGATGGTTGAACTGCTGCTCGACGAAAGAGGCGCTTCCCGCCCCTGCTACGTACTTTACACACTGATAGTGGTTACTGAAGTGGCCCGGAGACCCGAAAATCAGCAGTTTATATACCCTCGTGGAAAGTTCGAGGCGTTTCACGAATGAGAACACCCTCCCACAAGAATTGTATTGGCTACCCGCAAAAACCCCTACACAAGATGAAGAAGAAACACATTATTGTAGAAAATTAATTACAGAAAATTATGATTGGTCAAATTCAAAACTGGCGGAAAGAAAGGGTTAATATTGCCAACTTTAGCAATGACTGAAAGAAATTTAACAAAGAGCAAACTTATGAATTCAAAATTTCTCCAAAAAACACAGTTCTTTCACTTCGCACTATGGTGCATAATTGTAGTCCTTCAGTAGTGCCATCTAGAAGAGAATGTCCACACTTCTTACTACAGGCAGAATAAAAATACATCGAAAATGACCCAGTTCAGAAACTTCAAAATTTACAAGTAGAGACATCTACTGAGAAACTTGAAAATTAACACAGTAGATAAAGTTCAGACTTCCTCCAGTAGAGGAGTTTCGACTGGCGCAAGGTTTAAATTAGCGGCGTGGAGGTGTACCACCCGGTACAATTAACAGCAGTTTTTATCCTGTTACAGGTTGTAGGATAAAAAATAGAGTAGTATTGTAGTGTAGTCGTAGATTAATCACCCTATTGTTGTGTGATCTTTGAGTACTATCCCAGATAATATATCGATCCGTTCATTTATTTTTTTAAATTATTTTATTTTTAATTTCATTTTTTTTCGTAAAGAATGGCTAAGGAGCGCGAGTATACGAACTGTGGGTGTGGCGAGGAATTGAGGGGTATGAGGGAGGAGTTGTAAAGTTTGAGGGAGATAATTACGATTCTCACAGAAGACAGGAAGGAAGATAGGACTCCCTCAAACAATGTACAGGTTACAGTAGGTGTACAAGAAGGAGGGGAAGGAGAGGAGGAGTTGTAGAAGACAGGTGGTCTAATGTTCTAAGGGGAAGGAGATTGAAGGCTAAGGGCTCTATTCAGGATCAGAATTCAGGACAGGTGTCTGTGCGAAATCGGTACGAGTCACTCCAGGTAGAACAACAGAGGGAAGATGACGGACAGGGAACTGTTGGTGAGATGTGTGGAAGTAGGAGGAAGAGAAAAGGTAGGAAAGGGGAATGTAGAGTAGAGGATATGAAAAGACAGGTGGAACAGGGTCATGGGAAGGAGAAAAGGGAGGAGGAAGTAGCTTCTGCAGCTATCAGGAAAGATAGGGCTGACCAACAGGGGAGTGGATCAAATGAGGTGGGTAGGGTTGAGGCTCTGGTCATTGGGGATTCCACCGTTAGACACGTGGGGAAAGTGTGTGGAGGAAAGGGAACCAGGGTAGAATGTTATTCAGGAATTAGGTTGAGGCAGATGTTGAAGAAAGTAGAAGAGAGGGAGGAGGGGAAGGAGGAAGTGGTAGTGTTTCATGTTGGCACTAACAACGTAAGGCAAGCTGATATAAGTACCATAGTTGGAGATGTGTGGGATCCTGTAAATGCAGCACGGGTGAAGTTTAAGAAAGCGGAGATTGTTATTAGTGGAATACTGTGTAGGAGGGATACTGACTGGAGGGTGATTGGGGATTTAAATGAGACTGTGGAGTGGGTATGTGGGAAACTGGGAGTGAAATTTCTAGATCCTAATGGGTGGGTAGGAGATAGGGATCTGCGCTCAGATGGCCTTCATTTAAACCGCAGTGGTACGTATAAGTTAGGAAATTTGTTTGGAAGGGTAATAGGGAGGTACATTCAGGTAAACAGGGTGGCCTAGGGAGCGGTTGTAAGGGAACACGGAACTGGAAATCAAGTAGGGATTACATAAAATTGTTAGTGTTGAGCTGTAGAAGTATTGTAAAGAAAGGAATAGAATTAAGAAATTTAATAGATATATATTTACCAGATATTGTAATAGGAGTTGAATCATGGCTGAGAAATTATATAACGGATGGAGAAATTTTCTCACGGCACTGGAGTGTGTATCGTAGAGATGGGAAAGGAATGGTGGGAGGGGGAGTGTTCATTCTGGTGAAAGAAGAATTTGTAAGCTACGAAAAAGATAAAGATGAAACACATGAAATTCTAGGTTTAAGGCTCATTTCTAAAGATAAAAGGCAACTTGATATATTTGGAGTGTACAGATCGGGAAATGGTAGCACTGACGTGGATTTGGAATTATTTGATAGGATAGTCAGCTGTGTGGGAAATGACATGGAAAGAAATATGATTGTAGCGGGAGATCCGAATTTGCCAGATGTCAATTGGGAAGGAAATGCGAACGACAGGAAGCATGACCAACAAATGGTAAATAAGTTAATATGGGAAGGACAGCCGATTCAGAATGTGATGGAACCAACCAGAGAGAAAAATATCTTGGATGTGGTGCTGATAAAACCAGATGAGCTCTATAGGGAAACTGAAGTAATAGATGGTATTAGTGAACATGAAGATGTTTTGTGGTAGTTAAAAATAAATGTGATAGAAAGGAAGGTCTTAAAAGTAGGACTATTAGGCAGTACCATATGGCTGATAAAGCAGGCATGAGGAAGTTTCTATAAAGTAACTATGATCGGTGGCAACCGGTAAATAATAATGTAAACAGACTCTGGGATGGGTTTAAAGAAATAGTTGAGGAATGCGAAAACAGGTTTGTACCTTTTAGGGTGGTAAGGAATGGTAAAGACCCACCTTATTATAATAGAGAAATAACGAGGCTAAGAAGGAGGTGCAGACTGGAAAGAAATAGAGTTAGAAATGGCTGTGGAAGTAAGGAGAAATTGAAGGAACCTACTAGAAAATTAAATCTAGCAAAGAAGGCAGCTAAGGATAACATGATGGCAAGCATAATTGGCAGTCATACAAATGTTAGTGAAAAGTGGAAGGGTATGTATAGGTACTTTAAGGCAGAAACAGGTTCCAAGAAGGACATTCCAGGAATAAGGGGAGGGTGTATGTGAGTATCTTCAAAAGGCAGAAGTATTCAGTCAGCAGTATATAAAGATTGTTGGTTACAAGGACAATATCGAGATAGAGGAGGAGACTAAGGCCAAAGAAGTAATAAAATTTACATATGATAACAATGACATTTACAATAAGATACGAAAGTTGAAAACTAGAAAAGCAGCTGGAATTGATCAGATTTCTGGGGATCTACTAAAGACAATGGGTAGGTATATAGTACCATATCTGAAGTACTTATTTGATTATTGTTTGGACGGAGGAGCTATACCGGATGAATGGAGAGTTGCTATTGTAGCCCCTGTGTATAAAGGAAAGGGTGATAGACATAAAGCTGAAAATTACAGGCCAGTCAGTTTGACATGCATTGTATGTAAGCTTTGGGAAGGCATTCTTTCTGATTATATTAGACATGTTTGTGAAATTAATAACTGGTTCGATAGAAGGCAGTTCGGTTTTAGGAAAGGTTATTCCACTGAAGCTCAACTTGTAGGATTCCAGCAAGATATAGCAGATATCTTGGATTCAGGATGTCAAATGGACTGTATCGCGATTGACATGTCTAAAGCATTTGATAGGGTAGATCATGGGAGACTACTGGAAAAAATGAGTGCAATTGGACTAGACAAAAGAGTGACTGAATGGGTTGCTATATTTCTAGAAAATAGATCTCAGAGAATTAGAGTAGGTGAAGTTTTATCTGACACTGTAATAATTAAGAGGGGAATTCCTCAAGGCAGTATTATCGAACCTTTATGTTTTCTTATATATTTATAATGATACGAGTAAAGGAGTGGAATCGGAGGTAAGGCTTTTTGCGGATGATGTTATTCTCTATAGAGTGATAAATAAGTTACAAGATTGTGAGCAACTGCAACGTGACCTCGAAAATGTTGTGAGATGGACAGCAGGCAACGGTATGTTGATAAACGGGGTTAAAAGTCAGGTCGCGAGTTTCACAAATAGGAAAAGTCCCCTCAGTTTTAATTACTGCGTTGATGGGGTGAAAGTTCCTTTTGGGGATCATTGTAAGTATCTAGGTGTTAATATAAGGAAAGATCTTCATTGGGGTAAGCACATAAATGGGATTGTAAATAAAGGGTACAGATATCTGCACATGGTTATGAGGGTGTTTAGGGGTTGTAGTAAGGATGTAAAGGAGAGGGCAAATAAGTCTCTGGTAAGACCTCAACTAGAGTATGGTTCCAGTGTATACGACCCTCACCAGGATTACCTAATTCAAGAACTGGAAATAATCCAACGAAAAGCAGCTCGATTTGTTCTGGGTGATTTCCGACAAAAGAGTAGCGTTACAAAAATGCTGCAAAGTTTGAGTTGAGAAGAATTGAGAGAAAGAAGAGGAGCTGCTCGACTAAGTGGTATGTTCCGAGCTGTCAGCGGAGAGATGGCGTGGAATGACATTAGTAGACGAATAAGTCTGAGTGGCGTTTATAAAAGTAGGAAAGATGACAATATGAAGATAAAATTGGAATTCAAGAGGACAAACTGGGGCAAATATTCATTTATAGGAAGGGGAGTTAGGGATTGGAATAACTTACCAAGGGAGACGTTCAATAAATTTCGAATTTCTTTGAAATCATTTAGGATTAGGCTAGAAAAGCAACAGGTTGGGAATCTGCCACCTGGGCGACTGCCCTAAATGCAGATCAGTATTGATTGATTGATTGATTGATTGATTGATTGATTGATTGATTGATTGATTGATTGATTGATTGATTGATTGATTGATTGATTGATTGATTGATTGATTGATTGATTGATTGATCAAACAGTTGTAATTTGGGTATTCCGGAATTTGAGCTCTAACCCATTTGGCAGTAATCAGTTTCCTTCAAGATATATTAAATAATTAATTATTGGTTGTAAGGACTTAGTATATTTAAGTTAAATAATCGAGGTACCTCATTTAAACGTTATTACCTCAAATTAATAGCAAATTTTACCATACAAATATTCTCATTTAGCTTCATAAATGTTATCTGTTATTTATATAAATAAAATTGTAGGGGTCCGCTGTCTGAAATTTCGTTTGTTTTGCCTATTTTTTAGATATTTATCCGTTTTACGTCAACTCAATACCGAATCGGTGTTTTTCATTTTTCGTGTCTATTTGTCCGTTTGTCTGTTTGCTGTCTGTTTGTACCACCATCACGGTGAAACGCCTGGATAGATCTTAAACAATCGTCATATTTGGTATATACACATCCCGCGGAAGGTTTTGATATGCGTATCATTTTAAAATCTTTGAATAGGACTGGGTGTTTATAGGAAAACCCAAACAGTTTTCCCCCATTTTCTGTTATACTACTATCTTTCTCTAAACGTCGTGGTCTGTATGTGAAATATCTCTTCATTAGTATGTTCATAATTGACCTTGCTCTTCAAATGACGGAGAAAATTACTAATTTCTGCGGGTATCATGCTCTGCATTGAGTGACCGACAGACCGACAACGAACCTGCAGGTTACCATGGCAACTTCTCGGACTGCTTGCCAGCAAGGAAGTAGCGTATTGCCATTTTCGTCATCTTTCCTGTAAATTCGTGGTTGTCCCTTGGGTAGAAAGCAAGAGAGACGTCAATCGGCCATTCTGCGAGATATTGGTAGAATATCGTTGGAGGTTATAACCGTCATCGAATAGCTTAAGTAATAACACCATTAGTCATCTTCTCATGTGTTTACCTAAGAATCCCAGCGCCTAAATTTCCCATCTGTTACCGCTTTCTTATATCCTTAACTCATATCAGCATAATTTATTGAGCAGCATCTGATTTTCCAATACATTCACTTGGTGTTAACATATTATTGTCCTATCCGACTATCCTCAATTATTGACCTATTTTCTATTAATTTCAACTTTCTTAACTGTATTATTTTCTTCCTCCATACATATGCGGATGCTAATCGCGAAGCCTGGACACTCTTTCTTTGAGGAAATATTCTAAGCTATGCAAATGTATACATTTTGGCGCCGGAAAATATCGGAATAGGGATCAAATTTTAACGACGGTGCCGACCTTCGTTTCGGGATAATTGGTGGCTAAGCGGTAAGTCATCTCACAGAACAGAAAGCACAATCTTTTGCATTCTGGAGAGATCTACAGCTTTGGTCGTATTTCTATCCCTTATACGTTAAATAGAGGTGTATTTCTCGATTTCAAGTTAATTTTGTACTTCTTACACGATTATGTTCTCGCTTCGCACACTTATAGGAAACATAATATAGTGACGACATTCAGCTCGCATGTTGACATGACCAGTTGCCATAAATATAGGAGGTACGAGAAGAGGTCGTAGGGCCAACCATGTAAACACTAAATGAGACTTCTGATGGAGAGGTCCATTTGTAGATATGTCGTACAGTTTCAAAGCAGCGACTCTCGAAATAAAGGTCTGCACTTCTGGACGTGTCCATGCTTATCTATATAAATAAAGTTGTAGGCGGTCCGCTGTCTGTAATTTCATTTGTTTTGCCAAATTTTCAGATATTTATCCGTTTTAGGTCAACTCAATACCGATCCGGTGATTTTTATTTTTCGTGTCCGTTTATCTGTCTGTTTGTCTGTCTGTTCCATCATCACGGCGAAACGGCTGGATGGATCTCGACCAAGCCTCATATTTAGTGTATACACATCCGGAGGAAGGTTTTGATATGCATATCATTTTTAAAATCTTTGAATAGACTGGGTGTTTATAGGAAAAAACGAACGGTTTTCCCCCATTTTCTCTTACACTACTGTCTTTCCGTAGACGTTGTGGACAATACATTATCATGCCTACAATAGGATTAGATGAAAGTTGCTGATGAATCAGAGAATTTAGCTTGATTGTGGAGCAAAGTGCGTTGTTGCAGTGCGAATGAACGTAGCGCAGCGCTGCATTTAAATTCTAACGAATAAGACGAGACTTACGTCAAGCAACAAGGAGTAACAATGGTTCAAAATATTGCAGATAGCTCTAAAACAAAAGAGAACACAACAAAAAAATAATTATTGAGAAAATAAAATAAAATAGATGCATTAGTAAAAGAAAACAGTGCTGAAACCTTCAGCTCCAAACGTGAATGCGTAGCGACTACAAGCCACAAGTATCTGCGCGAATGTGACTGCAAAAGTATGAGAGATTTTAATCGTTAAATTTTGAAAAATTAAGGCCCATTAGCAAAATTGCTTGAACAGGTGTAAACTATGTTTAATGAAGGAAAAATCCTCAACATTTGAACATTTTTCTAGAAAAATGATGATGAAATGGAACTGGGTGAGGAGTTGGAAGGAATCGGCTGTTTGCCTGCAAGTAAAATAGGAAACTGCAGTAAAGTATTTTCAGGACAGCCGATAGCTCTCTAATATCTCAAAACATTCCTATACGCTTTATTTGATCTTTTGTAAGGCAACCTGGACGAGGTACTTGTCCTCTTTCCCAGTTTATCCTTGACCCAAAGTCTCACGATCCAGGACACTGCTCTTGACGCGGTAGATGTGGGATCCTTCGCTGAGTCCGAGGAATAAACCAACCCTGTGGGGTAAACTGATTAAGAAAGAAAGAATTTGTCACCGAGTGAAAAAAAAATTCGCTGTTTTTATGCATCTGCTCCTACTCGAAGGCCTATGGTCTCTGCAGCCACTATTATAATATAATATAATATAATATAATATAATATAATATAATATAATATAATATAATATAATATAATATAATATAATATAATATAATATAATATAATATAATATAATATAATATAATATCCGACTCGTTGGCTGAATGGTCAGCATACTGGTTTTCGGTTCAGAGGGTCCCGGGCTCGATTCCCGGCCGGGTCGGTATTTTAACCTTCATTGGTTAATTCCAGTGACTTGGGGCTGGGTGTTTGTGCTCTCCCTGCAACTCACACACTACACCTAACACTATCCTCTAACACAATAGAATGCAGTAGTCTACATATGGCAGATGCCGCCCACCTTCATCGGAGGGTCTGCCTTACAAGGGTTGCACCAGGCTAGAAATAGCCACACTAAATTATTCTTATAATATAACATAATATAATATGCTATAATTGTCGGGTGAGTTGGCTGTATGGTTAGGGGCGCGCAGCTGTGAGCTTGCATCCGGGAGATAGTGGGTTCGAACCCCACTGTTGGCAGCCCTAAAGATGGCTGTACGTTAATGAAGGCCACGGAAGATTCCTTCCTTCTCGTAGGCCTCTCCTATCGCAGCGAAGCCATAAGCCTTATCTGAGTTTATGTGCGGCGTAAAGCAAATAATATATATACTATAATTGAGCAATCAAAGGCATTTATGATGACAGTTGGGGTACGGAGAGCGAAATGAGTTCTTTGTTCAAGGAGTTACAGGAATTAGACAAAGCTGTTTGTTATTCCTACTTTTAATGGATAAACTACTGGAAAGTAAAAAGTGACAGGGAGGGATTCAGTAAGCAGTTTGGCAGACTCTGCTGAAGCCCGGGATCTAGAAACTTCGCGTTGGTTGCTCTGACACTGAGATATGGTGGCCTAGTAGTAATTTGAAAATAGATGCAGTGAGTATCCAGAAACCTAAGAGAATTGAATCTGAAGTTGGTGATACCAATCTGGAACAGGTAGATCACTTCAGCTATTTAGGATGTGTATTCTCCCAGGATGGTAGCACAGTAAGAGTGATGCTCGCAGTGTGTGTTTTATTTATTTTACAATTTGCTTTACGACACAGGTAAGTCTTATGACGAGGGGACAACAGTGGGAAGGAAGCGCCCCAGCATTTGCCTGGTATCAAAATGATAAACCACGGAAAACCAGCTTCAGGGCTGCCGACAGTTGTGTTGACAGGTGTGTGACTCTAACCGCGCAGCCAGAGTGTTCTGTAAGAAAGAAGTCTATCTGTGTACCAGTCTGTTTGCTGTTAGAAATAGCTGCTACAAACACGTGGGAACAATGGCAGGAAGGTACTAAGACTGAGTTAGGAATGAACACGGTAAATGAAGTGGTACACGTGAACCGGCTTCTGTGGAGAGGTCATGTGAAGCGAGCGGAGGAAGGTAGGTTATCTAGGAGAATAATGAAGTAGTCGTAGAAGGTAAGTGACGTAAAAGGAAACACAGAAGACGATGGTCAGAATCAGTTTTAAAGATAAGAATACGAAAATAAACGAGGTCTCAGGGATAGTTGAATATAGATTATTCTTGAGGCGTTTAGTAACTTCACAGGTCTTGCAGATGGAACGCTGAAAGGCATAAGAGTGTATAGTAAAGATGTTCTTCCTCGAGATAGTCATAGTGTTCATTTGCTCTGACGGCTGGACGTTACACTCGCGTCAACCGGTCGAGGGACTCGCATCAAGTATTTCCGCCGCGCAGCTGGTGTTATAATTATTATGACCATATTTCCAGCTTTACTACACATTTGCGGAAAACTCACAGATATTTGCATCATCTAACAATTTATTTTCCCAGTTGATAAATTAAAATTTATTTTACTAGCATCAACAATTCAAAGCTGGATTCTAGTTTTCCTGTGATGTGTGAAAGAAAGTTCCGCTCTATGCATACGTCTTCTCACTCAACCCACTGTCACCCTCATCCAATAGCTTCCACTGTTGTTCTATTGTTATCTGCGTGACTTACAATTTTAACCCTAGGAATATCAACCCTATTTTTAATGTCATTGTATACCAACGGGAGTGTGCTTTGTGACGAACACTTAAAGTCAAGTTCCTGTGAATCTCTGATGTTTGTTATTGGAGATATTTACCAACTTATTTCACATTCCTTACAATCAACTAAAGAAATATATTTCAACTTGGTAACATTATCAGCTGTCAACCCCATAAATAAACAGCTGACTGAGCTATTGTTAAAGTGCAAATATTTTCAATGTTCTACATTCAGTCTGATGAATCATTTCTACGCGTCTGGCGGAAAACAGTTTTGAAACTGGGTTTATCTGTGTATCTCTCTCATGATGGTAATCCAGCTCGCTTTTTTTAATATATATATATATATATTCTCAGTTCCTTCTTCGTTTTCACTAACAGTAATATCAATGTCGTCATCTTCAGACGAATTAGCTATCTCGGAGAGTATTCCAGCATCCATCCATCAGGTGCAATGCTCTTGGAGTACACACAGAAGTATCCAGTTAGTAATGTCTAGTAGCAGTCAAGAAAGAAACTATTTCAGTTTTACTGTGAGTGGCCAACAACGCTATAAATCCTGCCAATACTAATTAAGTGGAGGGGTTACTTCTTGCTCACTCATGTTTGAATGACTGCGCCGCCTTCAGACGGTAAAAACGAGCAAACCAAATACACCATTCGGAGTTGGTAACAATGAATACATTTTACAGGCTTTTAATATCAAATGTCAAAAGAAACAGAGCAATAAATAGCAGGTGGTGGGCACAATGTACCCCCCGTTAGTAGTCCTGGGGTTAACTATAAGAAGGAACCACGAATCCAAACCTGACCGTTGCCAATGAGAAGTAAATAATTTACAGTAAGATAAAATAAACCCAGAAGAATAGAAAAAGTACAATTTCAACAATAGTATTGAATATTTTTGTTATTGGCTTTACGTACCACTAACTACTCTACTTGTACAGTTTTCGAAGACGCCGAGGTGCCGGAAGTTAGTCCCGCAAGAGCACATTTACCTGCTCGTAAATCTACCAGCTTGGGGATGACGTATTTGAACACCTTCAAATACCACCTGACTGAGCTAGGATCGCACATGCCAAATTACGGTCAGAAAAAGTCCAGGTAAAATGTATATCAGTACTCGGAGAACCATATAACTAAGTCAAGAGTGTGAATTTAAATCGGTAGTTGGGATCCAAAACAGAGAGATGTTAATCCGTCTAAGGACATCCCTCATGGTCCTGTGATTTACACTATAAAAGGCCTTCTGATGACCAACTCCTGTGCGCCCTCTACCATCCAACGCATATTATTAATGATATCTATCCTAAAACGAGCTCGAGGTTTAGACAATTAAGGTTCTAATCTTCGTTGCATGATCTTTAGCAACACCTTACTAGCATGTGATATTAGGACAAGCGTACTGTAGTTTATGCAGTCCAACAGATCGCCTTTTTTGGTATAGGAACGTAGATGATGGATCGTTTCCAGCCAGTGGGTATTGTTCCATTTTTCCAATCTGCTGACATAATACTCTTAAAGCTTTGACCGAACCCTCTAGTGTAGCTTTATTTTGATATTAGAGTATCTCCTTAGTAACTACATTTTGTATGTGTCTTGACACAGATGATGTACTATACTGTCTTAAACTACCTATGATACCCATAAAACACCTTTTAAGGGGGAACATACGTAAAAATGAGTAAAAATAGCCAATTTTTATTTGCTCATAATATACCTTAACATGTCAGGATTTTAATAAAAAATATTACAGGTCAATGCCATCTGTAAATATGAGAAAAATGAGTATCTGTAACTGCTTGTATACTGCCACGCCCAACTCTGTAGGACGAGTTTTTTCATTACTCTTACGGAGAATTTCCACGTGTTTGTCTTTCTTCCATGGAAACCTGTCATCAATAAAGCTGTGGAAAAGTATGGCCGCCGCATTCTTCAGGTTCCTTTGTTGACAGCGTATTTATCTATATGTGTTGCTGTGGTTTCATATCCGATTTACCAATTGCTAATTTTGTTAGTTGTATGTTATTCAAAGTAACAGTATGCTTTGAGGTGAACGTAGAGTTTTGAAGAAAGTAAAAAGAGGACAGTTCTTCTCGGTTTACGAAAAAGAAATCGAATGTATCTGGGCAAGGCACAGAACAGGATACCAGTATCCGCAGTACTTCGTTCAAGATATCCAGTGCTGCTGAGACGAATATTGATTGAGGCATTTCGTTCGATGAATACAAGACGGAAGATAAATCCTCAAGTGGGTTTAGGTTCATAGATTTGAGGATTCTGCGAGAAGTTATTCGTTCAGCTTGTGCATGTGCTAACTGTTGTGCGCGAGATTTGAAGTTATATGATGACGAAGAGAGGGTTGGTGTAGTCTGTACGTTATATTTGTATTGTGACAGTTGTCAGTTTTATATTGCTTCTAGAACGTCTGAAGTGAATAACTGGACTTATGAAGCAACCTGAGATTGTGCTATGGAATGAGATGTTCAGGTATTGGAAGGGAAGATACCAGCTTGTTTTGTGGAATTATGAACATGCCACCCCCAGCTTCAAGGTAGACGCATACAAAGAGAAGTAATGTGAGGATAATCTGACATCATCAGTGCAGGAAGATGTGAACCTAAACAGTGATTTGGAAACAACTGAATCAGATGTTCCCGTTACTGGCTTGTGTGTCTCTTGCGCTGACACCTGGATGAAGCGTGGGCAAAAGACGTGAGTGAACGATTCGGAGATGACTGGAGCAAGGTATTATAAAATTATAATTGGTTACTTATAATAATACCAGTCAATGAACCTGAATTATGATACGATATTCTGAAGTAAGAAAATTCCAAATTTAACACAAATGAATGAAATTCCCCTTGCAAGAAACTTATTCATTTAATTTTCATTATACTGATGTGTGTATGGTATTAGATATGTTTTTAATTTTCCAGGCATGTTTTTCCGACGAACCAGTGTTTGCAATAACAGGCGAAAGTAGTGAATACGTGAGGAGAAGCACTGACGGAGAGTTCTTGCCCCAATTAATTGCACAAACTGTCAAGCATCCCATCCAGGTTATGGTCTGGAGTGTTACGTCAGTTCATGGTATAGGACGTCTGTATATTGTAGAGGGTATGATGAACCAGAAGATTGAAAGAAGATTATTGACGCAAATGAGAGAGTGGATTCCCAATGGTGACTTTGTATTCATACACGATGTTGCTCCTTGCCATAAAGCGAAGTCTGTGACGAAGCATTTAAGTGGAAACAAAGTAAAAGCACTTTCTTGGCCTGCAGTAGTCCAGATGTAAACCCCATTGAGAATCTCTGGGCCATTGTGAAATGAAAACTGAATAAAAACAGCATTACAACAAAGATAAATATCATAGAGACACTTATTAATAAATGGCACTATGATAAGCAAATCAAAGATTCCTGCAAAAAAAAAAAAATGTAGAAAGCATGCCATATAGCACTGAATCTGCCATATAATCAAAGCGAATGCATACCAAATACTAAATATGTGATTAATTTCAATTGGAAGAAAAATATCAATGAATAGAAATGATTTTATACAAAATTTTCAAATTTTTCTAATAATTTTCACACCGCTGTAAAATCAACAATGCTAAGGTATTTCCTATAATCGATATCTCGATACAAATAGCAATGCACAGAGATTATAAATACGATGAGACTGCAAGTGAACCCTTTAACAAACAAAGATGTAGGAACGAGGTAGGATCGGCATATAATCGTAGAATGAACAAAAACTGAAAACAGAATTGCAAGTTCTATATTCAAGACCAGGTCTGCGAGTGGCTGCCGGTGCTAAAACGTTGTTAAGGCTTCTTCATTCGGAATAACTTTCTGGTAATGCGTCAATGCTGTGAATAAAACCGTCACCATACACATGCCAACTGTTGAAAGTTAACGTCGTTCTTCGACTCAAAATGGGGTTGACATTTTTCTGAGAAACACTATGAGAAGATGGCTCTGTTCAGCCTTGGGAAACATCCCGGAGTTTAATAAGAAAGAAACAGAGCAGTACACAAGAGCTAAAGAGAGAAGACTAGAACTTTTATACAAACAATAAATCATCAGGTGTGGTTATCATAATTCTCTGCATGTTAATTACATTGTAATATTCCTTAATTAGTTAGCTTAGTTCAGTTCCGCTCTTTTTGGGTAGCGTTCTATCAAATGACAACCTAGCAAAACATGAGGTGAACAATCGAATCAATAAGGCAACACAATTTTTCCACCAGGTAAGACACATGCTGTGGGATGAGCAAATACCTATGAAAACAAAAAATGACGTTGTACAAGTCCTATTATACACCAACAATTCTTACATGCAGTCTCGAAACCACAACACTGACCAATAGAGATAATTACAAACTCCAGGCAGCTGAAATGAAATTTCTACGCACTGTGATCCATAAAACCAGGAAAGACAAGGTTAGGAATGAGAAAATTCGAGAAGAAGTAGGAATAGATGATTTTCTCCTCAATATTGTATTGTATTGTATTGTATTTATTGGTGAACAAAACAGGCGTTCAGCCCCGAATACATGTTCACAATAATAATAATAAATAACTAATAATATTAATAAGCAAAGTCCAACCTGAGCCACTATATACTAAATAACATAAAATGAAATGAACACACGTACGCAACTTTCTTACTTCAGCATTTTCATCACCTCTATTGTTCCCTGACCTACTCCAGCATATGCTGCAACAGCAGCATTACCAGGTTGCATTCCAAACCAGCCATATTCCGTCATTGCATTCCAATCCATACAAACAAACCAAAATTTACACATTGATAGTAATTCACCTCTTTCCAGCTCACCACTTCTCCCCACCACATTCCAACTATATGACACCTCCTAAATCATAACACATAACACCTCGTAAATTAATCATAAATCCTATATTAATCATAAATTAATCTTAAATTAATCATAAATACTAAGCCTTCAATACTTCCAACACCACACTTCAGCATATCAGCTCTACTCCTTCCACAAATACACTCACCTTCTGCCATCCACCATCTTATACCACCACTTCTCCAACACCACATTTCAACCCTATACCATATCATAACTTACACAATATACCATACACTCATACTCATCCTATTACCCATCATAATTACCTACTGAAAACTCCATCTTCTACCAAACCAAAATTTACAAATAGCCAAGTAACATTACTACATCTCTATACCTTTCCAACACCACATTTCAACATATACCACCTCTACTTCCAACACCACATTTCAGCCCTAACACACACTCGTCTGCCATCACTCAACATTTATACCAGACACCAATACAATACAAAATGAAAAATAAACTCACCTCTTTCCAGCTCCAAAAATTAAATAGCCATACCAGACACCAATACAATAATACCACCTCCCAACTCCCACGAAATCAGCCGTAAATAAACCATCTCAATACCAATCCGTACATAATACCAAACCATACATCACCTAATCATAAATACTAAGCCTTCAATACCTCCAACACCACATCTCACCAACTCCACATTATATACCACCTCTACTTACATCACCACTTCTCCCACACCACATTCCAACGATATAACATTTATCCAACACCACATTTACCACCACTCCTCCAGCTCCAAATATTAACAAACTGCCATCCACCATCTTATATCACCACTTCTCCAACACCACATTTCAACCCTATAACATATCATAACTTATATACCACTTCTCCATCACAACATTTCAGCCTCCACGCCCTTAATTACTAACTTACTCGCTATATTATTGTTTTTTACTTCTTGTAACAAAACCCTCATTACTTTTCATGGCTCTCATCATGTCCGTATATCTTCTATCTCTCCCTGCGCTCATACTCAGATTCCGCTCTAGGTACTCACGGGTTAACTCTGGCCTTACTTTTATGCCCTGATCTTGCCAAACTACCCCACTACACTCAACTCTCTCAGCTTCTTGTTGCTCACTCTCCTTTCCCCCATCACCCCTTTGTTCTTCAGCCTCTCTCCTGCACTGTCCGTCCACTGCTCTTTCCTTACCGTTGTTCATACTTCCACTTAGCACCTCGCTCTGTCTCTCTTGACACTTTACAGTACTACTTCCTATAAATACACTTCTACCCTCGTTATCTTTCACTTGCCTACTATCTTCCACTCGTTTGTCATCCCCGTTATTCACTACACTTCTCTTAGCTTCCTCATCTTGTTTCATCCTCCGTTCTAGGTCCATCAGTCTATTCACCGACCATATTCTCCTCCATCTGTTGCCTGTCACCACTAATTCCTGTCCTCTGATGACTGCATTCAACCCTTGCTGCCTCGCTCGTATCATGTGTTTTTGAAGGGTTCTTTCATTCCTCCACGCTTCAGCTCCTATGTCCCTCCTTATCCATATTTTTTCTCCTTGCACGTTACCTGCATTACGCACCACTGTATCAGCCATCAATGTAGAAAATAATTGCACTTTGATAGGCCTATTACCTCTAAATCTTCCCACTCTTGTCACATCATCAATGTCCACTTCACTGAAATTTATTTTCATTTTACCCTGAATTATGTCCACTACTTTATAAATTATACGCGTCTTATCTTCCTTCTTACCCTCTTGCACTCCATATATAAATAAGCATTTATTTCTGCGACTTCGGGTGTTAACAACTACGTCGGCTTTCAGTTTCGATATCTCCTCTTCCAATCTCCCTATCTCCTCTCTTAATGCTGAAACTTCTTCACCATTTCTTCTCACCTGTGAAGCTGTGTCTTCTACCTTTTCTTGAAACCATCCCTTCATTTTTTCAAACTCCCTCGTTTGTTCCTTGATCATGTTCTTGATTTGTTCGAAGGGACATGTCTCGGCTACCACCTCTTTTACGATTTTTCTGATTGTTTCCATGTCCTCCCAGCTCATATTTCCTCTGGAAGCCGGACCTGGGTTCAGTTCTACTCCCCCGATCCAAAGCAATATCAAAATCACCGCTGCAGAAAGTATAAAGTATCCTATTTCATCCAGTTCTATTCTACATTTTCTTGTCTTCACTTCTTCTTTCTTCTTCCTTCCCTCCCAACCACCTATGCTCGCCCTGTACTGCTCCGTACCAATCATTGCCTGTAGGCACCTCGCTGACTTCCAACACTCCGCACTCACACTACCTTCTCCCACTCCAGGGACCCTCCACTCCGTACGTCTGCACTCGCCGGTGGCTCTAGGTGAACTGCCATTTTCTCCTCAATAAGATTCAGATATGAAAACTGAAGTGATTTGGCCACATGAAGAGGATGCCAGTTAACAGAACTGCAAGGAAGGAATTTGACAGAAAAGTAAGGAAGACGACCCGTGGGAAGGCCACGAAGGAAATGGATAGATTCAGTTAAGAACGATGTATTGCTGAGAGGTCATGATTGCAACAAGTTGGTGGAGGAGGAATGGTACAAGGCACAAGGCACATGGTACATATACCACACCCGGGAAACTGGAGATGGTTTAGGATGTTGATGATGATGATGAGTTCATATCCGCTCTCGAAAGCATTTTCTTCGTGCGGATGAAAGAATTCCGAATGATGTAGATCTCTTTTTTTCACTGCTTACGTCAAACAGAAAGGCTAGGATATATAGATCAAGGTCAGGAACCACCCTTTGTAGTGGGATTGCTGCCTGGGAGACTGGTTACCTCAGATCGAGTAGGGGTATTTCAGTCGCCCTGACAAAGAATACTGCGATGTATTCGAAACGTCAGGAAACTGTATGTAATGTACAAAAAACGACAACACGGTTCAACCCGGAAAGTAAACCAGCTTAAACGTGTTCAGGCTATACTCTTTAATTTCTGTAATAGTGTAGGGGATCTATTTCCTCTTAAAATCAGAGATGAGCACTAAATTATCCCAAACTCCTTGGCTCAACATATTTATGAACTGTCTAATAAAGTTAATAAATTAATGTCAGGGTCTGCGGGTAGACATGGGGACTATGCTGTCCCATTAAAAGTCAGTACGGAAGAGGATCGTCTTCTCAAGGTTGTTCCAAATGCGGGCCATTCACACACCAGGCTAAGAACTGTAACTTGTCAAATAGTATATCTTCTTGTCCTACTTCTGGTTTTACCTTTGCTAACCACAGCAATAGAAAATGACTAGGGTGCTCGGCTGAGTCCGCGCCACTATCTGCACCTCAAGGCCCAGCCCAGTTTAAATCGGAAATCATATCTTCTAAAGAGGGAAGAACGCCTAAGACCATCTTTCAAGGTCCAAAAGAGTGCCTCATGATTGCCTCCGATACTTCAGATTTTGTTCCATTCCTTAAAATTGAAATAAGCAATGAACATGTTACTGCCCTCTTAGATTCCGGAAGTGTTCACTCTATTGTTTCGGAAGAATGGTATTCAAAATTAAAGCTTAGTTGTAAATTTCCTGAATAAGTTTCTCCTTCTGTAAGATGTGTTTTCGCTAACTCTTGCCCACTAGAAATTTTAAGATTTACTCAGGTGAAACTTCGTATTTCTAAATTTACATCTAATTTTATGTTATTTGTTGGTAAAAATTTGTCATGGCCTGTGATACTAGGTGTAGATTTCATGTCATATTCCGGTATCGTGCTCGATTTTCAAAGTAAATCCTGCACATTCAAATTTAGGATTAATTTCCATATACCTCATTTAAAATGTAATTCTGTATCATCATCTGTTATTTCGTCTACCGGGAGTGAGATGTCGTTAGACGTTAGCCATCTACCTGAGGAACAGGCTAATTGCATTCGTAAATTATGTCAGTCATTTTCCGACGTCTTTCGGAAAATCTTACTGTGACTGACTTACTTGAATACAAAATCGAGTTTCCGGATTCGGTCCGTCTAAGATCTCCACCTGAAACAAAGTCCCTCAAGGAAATCATTGACCAAATGCTGAGGTATGGTATCATTCGACCCTCCAAGTAGGCGTATTATTCACCCATTTTTCTGGTTCAGAATCCTCAAGGCGGCTTGATTAGAAGGCATTAAATCGTAAGATAATTCTATAATCAGCACCCCTTCCCGACTTGCATTCGTGTCTTTCTTGGTTTCGTAAGGCTATGTTCTTCACCATCTTAGATCTTAACCAAGCCTAAAACCAGATACCTCTGGTGGAAGAATCGAAATATCTGACTGCTATCGCTAGTGAATTGAACCTGCATGAATACAACCGGGTGCCTTTCTGGCTCCCTACGGACGTGACTGTTCTTATATTTTCAAACGTAAGGCCATGTTCTTCACCATATTAGATCTTAACCAAACCTATAACCAGATACCTCTGGTGGAAGAATCGAAATATCTGACCGGTTTTCGCTAGTGAATGGAACTTGTATGAATACAACGGGATGCCTTTCAGGCTCCCTGGGGACGTGGCGGTTTTTAATGGGCTGCTAGTTAGCATCTTCTCCAATATTAAATTTAATTATCTGTACCATTATCTGGATGATGTTGTTTTCTCCGAGACCTTTGAAGAACACTTCGCTCGTGTAGAGAAAGCTCTAAACACTTGTGTAAAGCTGGATTGACGATCAAGTTGTCAAAGGTACCTTTTGCTAAACCATCCATGTCCTTCTTGGGCCATACTGTGTCACCTTCTGGAGTTTCGGTCGATCATTTCAGAACTCACGCAATCCGTAGATTCGAGCCTCCTAAAATTGCTAAAGGTGTTGCCAGATTCATCAGCATGTTGAATTCCTAATCGTTGCTAGTAGGAAGGAACCCCTAAAAGGTGCTCAGTTTGAATTGGGGACATCACAGCAAGCTGCGTTTGAGGATCTGAAATCAGCTCTGTGTAACGCCCCGGTCTCGGCAATGCCAGATTTCTCCAAGAAGTTAACTTTACAGGCAGACACCGCTTTATCTGCGGTGCGGCGGTTCTTCTTCAGGAATATGAAATCGGAAAGCGCCCAACTAACAATGCGCCTGGAACATTGTCACCTCAAGAGACCAAGTACTCTATATATGAGTTGAAAAGACTGGCCGTCTGATTTGCCTTCGAAAAATTTCGCCTCTACCTTGAGCACGTTAAATTTTAATTGGAGACCGACGATCAGGCTCTGAGCTGGATTTTTCCTAGGCCCCGTTGTACCGGACGCATCATCCGTTGGGCGACTAGGGTTTCAGCTTTTCAGTTTGACGTGCTACACATTCGAGTGTCGGAGAACGAAGTCGCAGTGGCTTAAGCCGAATGTTTTCCGGCGATTCTAATTCTGTTGATCCGGAGGAAAGACGTTCCCCTTCTATTTTCAAACAAATTGCATAAGTGCACTTTTGACTAATGCCTCTTTGTTATTTGACGATATAGCCAAATGCCAGCGTGGAGACACGGTGCATGCTCCTATTATGGAAACCCTTTCTTCTGGGGAACATGTCGTCTCTTATGTTTTGAGGAATGGAGATCTGTGTGGCCCTTCGAGGCACGATCAGAAGACAAAAATTGTCGTTCCAGCAGTGCTAGTACCTATGATTTTGAAGTATTACCATGAGATCGCATTAGGGGAAATCTATTCATCTATAAAACCAGAGAGAAGATAAGAGGAACGTTTATCTGGAAGAGTACGGATGGCGAGATTAGGGAACTCGGTAAGGCATGTAAGTCTTGTTTGATTAGCAAGCCCACGTTGTCAGCTAATTAAAGACTATTGTCCTCACACCAACCATCTCGCCCTATGGAGCGATTGTACATGGATTACGTCACACCCTTCCCCAATATAAAGGGAATGGGATTAAATTCATTCTTGTGTGTTGTGGGTGGTTTTACTCAGTTTTTATGGCTGTTTACGACTAGGCTTGCCACTACTCAGTTTACTATTTCTTGTCTCAGTTCTGTTTTGTCGTCTTTTGGACCCTGTCAATATGTTGTTCCTGATAACGCTAAGCCGTTCCCCTGTAATTGATTTCGTATGTTCTGTTTCGATTTCTCTATCTCGCATGTCACGACATCTGCGCACCACCCACAACCATCCCTACCTGATTGGGTTAGTCATAATCCTCGACCTGCCCTTATTGCTTTTCACCACGAAGATCATTCCTAAAGGGACACTTCCTTACACTGGTTATCATTAGCATTTAACTCGGCCATTCATAAGTAGCACAAGTTTCTCCAATTTCTCTTATGTTTAAGTTTGTCCCAAATACTCATTTGTCAAATTCGTAGTCGACCAATGAGATTTTGCCACAGATAATAGATCCAGAGAATATCCTAGATTTATGGGGAAAAGCTAGAAATAATCTTAAGGCCTCTCACCGGAGAGTAAAAATGAGGTATGACCGTGGACAAAGATCCACCAAGTAAAAAATTGGAGATCAGGTAATGGTTAAAAACTTTGTTTCCGCGGGCAAGCTTGCCTTCAGATTTCATTAACCCTGCATTAGGCTTGATTTCCTTACTCCTGTCAATGAAATGAAAAGATTTTTGAGCTACAGCTGTGTCAAGTAAAACCTGTGTAAAGGCATTTGCTTCTTCAGTATATGCCACCAAGGGATGATGTTGTTGATTTAATTATATTTCCTTCCTTAGCATCTTATTAGTTTAAGTTTTATATAATCAAGTTAGAATAAGGAGTCTTGCTGCCCCTGTTGGCTGTGAAATATTGTATGTATTTAAGTAACATCATAACTTAAATTTCATTTTTTGTTTAAATCCTTTTTTTTAAACCTTCCCTTCAATGATCTCATTATTATTCTGCCATTAAGGACCCTGCCTCCAAACCTGTGTCAGAAACTCCGTACACTATTCCTCCAAAGTCGCAACCGTACCTGCACCACATGTAACACTCTCTGTGAGTAAGTTACAGTTGCCCCAAAAATCAATACTACAGTGCCATATTTTCACCTGAGGCCACGTCGTGTCAATGAGCGAGAGATGCCGGCGCGGGGTATGGACCCGCCTCGTTCCGGCCGAGAGTCCGTCCAAACTGACTCCTTTGGGAATATCATCGTCTGGAGTGGCTTTGATGCTGATCTCCAACCGCCCACTCTATATTTGGCCCGAACAATGCTACTTGGTACTTTGTGACCATCGCCTTGGTTGCTCCTCAAAATATACGGGAGGATGATATCTGAGGGTACCTTGGGGGCCCGGGCGACCCCATCCGGACATCGTCATCGGCGGCCGCTCTTGCTGTCGACTCTGGACGCAACACCCCGAACTTCTAGTACTTCGCAAACACTATCTAAACTTATAATCACAGCAATAGAACCAGCTTTTGGGTGGTTAGGCCGTGTGCATTATGCAGAGTTTCGTCCAGACGTGCCATTTGGACTCATCAGCTGGAATGCCACGTCCCTCCAGGACTCTGCTTAGCAGTGGCAGACCAAACTGTGAGGCCCCGCCGAGTTAGCAAATCAAGTTTGCTAACCTGCTAAAGGAGAAATGATTTCTCCGTTCAAAAAATGCTCCCCCATTGGAGAAACAATTTCAAAAAAGGCTTTCACGGCCGCAGATCTTATAATCACAGCAATAGAACCAGCTTTTGGGTGGTTAGGCCGTGTGCATTATGCAGAGTTTCGTCCAGACGTGCCATTTGGACTCATCAGCTGGAATGGCACGTGATTATAAGATCTGCGGCCGTGAAAGCCTTTTTTGAAACTATCTAAACTACTTTACTTCAACAACTAAACATGAAAGGCCTATCTATCAAGTGATACTCCAACTTATATATGTTTTATCAAAAATTATGTACGGCAAGATTCAAGATTTCAAAGCTGTTCATACCGTGGCAAAACCTTAGGGAGTGGCGGTCTGTACCGGGGGTGCACCTTCTCCGTGCTGTCAGACTGCTTGCCTTCTATAAGGATATCTATGTAATTGAACTTGAATTAATGTTATGCAATACACTTGGATTTTCATCTATTAGATGTCTCTACCATCGGCCTAATTGTCCTCTCCGCCGGGATTAAAGATAATTTGTGTATACTTTCTCTAGCCAAATAAATTTTGTTTTGGGGTGTGTACAAGCATCCAGCCTATCTGTAAAGAGTTCTGGAACTTCCCCTCCAGATACTATAAAAGCTGAGCGCTTTAAGGCCGTATTGTCATGGTCATGGCTCCAGTTTATTGTGTGCGGCGTATACTAAAGTGGCAGAGGACGCAGTCGGCGTTCAAAGGCCCAGCAACTCAAGGTAATGGTAGAATTTTCTTAACATATGAAATGATTCAAAACTCTTTTATTTCATGTACATTACTAAACTCTGCTGTTTAAATGTAAAAAATTTCGCCAGTCTAAGTAATCTGTTTTATTCCCTACTGGGAAATACATAATGTAAGGGGACAAGAGTGATTACCCTCTGTTGACTACCGTTCATCTCGGTATGGGGTGACTAAAGTTTCTTATCCTCTAAAATTATTAACAGATTTTGGTATTTAATGTTTATCATTTAGTCTCCCCGGCGCACAATACGCTTAACCTCTGTATGTTGGGGCCATAAGCCCACTTAAGGTTTTAAGAGTTTTCTACAAGGAGCGCAGGTTTTTCGCCCTCATGGATTTTGTTTTCCCCCGATCTTTATCAACCTTTACCTTTTTACATCATAGCCATTTATTATGGGCACTCATCGCCCCTGTTTACGTTTTTGAAAAAAAAAAAAAAAAGAAAACCAATAGAGCGGAAGTGACTGTAAATACCTGATTTGAAGATTGCCATTGTATAACCTTCTGCGCTATAAGAAAGTTATGCCTCTGAGTTTGGAGCTCAGACTCTTAGGCTATGGAAGTTAATGGAGCAAACCTTCTCTTATAAAATAGTATAACTGTTTCAGAGCTAATAATACTCATCCATCGTATATTATCATCCTGATAATTCTCTCTACTTTTGTATCTGATTTTGGACTTTATGTCGTTGTTGTTGGAACTAACGAGTTCATTTTTATATTTTTATTGCTTTTTTTAGATCTTCTATTCACCAAATTTTAAATAAGAGAACAAGACGGAAGGAATACAATTTCAAAATTTTGGGCATTAAATTATGCTCTTGTCAATTCCTTGTCCATCCATTCAGCACAACACCTTCTTACACCTCGGTGATGCACGATATTTTCGGAATAATAATATTAGATGGTTCATGGTGTACATTGCTGTAGTCACGTTCTAGTTCGTGAACCAAGGGCAACAGCTGAGTGGCCTAGTAAGTGGTCCTGAGTGTCGGGATACCAGTTGCTACGGAACAGGAATGGGTCCTCAGAGATATTCTGTATAATGGCCCTTCATTCGCTCATGCGGCTAGGACTACACAATCCACCGGTGGTCCCTAACCCGTTAGAGGAAAAATGCTCACCAGGGCTATGTGTAAGTACGGTGACATCCTGCTTCATGGATTTACCAAGTTCAGTACGTTTTAAGAAAGCCTCGGACCTATGGGAGTAATGGTGACCCACTCTCACTTGACAGGCGAGGTTCTCCTTGGAAGCAACTTTGTAAAAAATGGAATTCGATGGGGAGCTACGGAAAAAAGAAAGTAGAACAGGCTGAGTCAGAAAAGAGGATGCATCTGGTTGTACTAGGTGTAAGTGAAATTAAGGGTAAGAAGAAATAACGAGGAAGAGACAGGAGATTATAAAGTATACTTGATTTGTGTTAAAAAGGTGAAAGTCAGAGTATCGGGTAGGACAGTTTATCAGGAATACTATTGTACGCAGAGTAGTTTCTGTTAGGCACGTAAATGAGCGAACGTTGTGGGTAGATTAGGCAGTTGGAGGAATTAGGACGAGAATTGTCTCAATTTATTCACCATGTGAGGGTGGAGATGACGATGAAGTTGACAAGTTTTATGCAACATTGAGTGACATCGCAGTCAGGGTCAACAGCAAAGATAGGATAGTGCTGATGGGCGATACCAATGCGAGAGTTGGAAAGAGAACTGAAGTATTCGAAGGGGCGATTGGTAAATATGGGGAAGATATGGAAGCTAAATGGGAAAGGAAAGCGTTTGCTGGACTTCTGTGCTGGTATGTGTTTAGCAGTTACGACTACATTCTTCAAGCATAAGGCTACTCACCGCTACACGTGGAATGCTAGGGGTACCAGTTTCATAAAGTAGACTACATATTAACCGACTTCAAATTCAGGAAGTCTGTTAGGAATGTACGAGTTTTTAGGTGACTTTTCTGTTATACAGAGCACGGTCTGATCTGTAGTAAGTACGAGTATCTCAATGACCTAGGACAGAGAAAGTGAAATCTGTCTGCAAAGGGATAAGTGTAGAAAATCTCCAGGACGAGGAATTTAGACAGAAGTAGGCCTACATGGATATTATTAGTGACAAGTTTCGAACAGTGGACAGTAAGTAGGTTACTGGTATAGAAAGAGAATATGTGGTATACAGGGATGCTGTAGTAGAAACAACAAAGGAATGACTAGGAACGACTGTGTGTAAAGATGGGCAAAGGCGAACATCTTGGTGGAATGATGAGGTGACAGCAACTTCTAAACGTAAAATGAAGGCTTATCAGAAATGGCTCCAAGCAAGGGCCAATGCAGACATTGAATTGTACGCAGAAGAATGAAACAGAGCGAAAGAAATAGTCGTTGAATCCAAAATGAAGTCGTGGGAAGATTTTGGCTATTTAAAGCATCAGAGAAACCTTTCTGGGCAGAAATACATAATCTTGGGAAATGAAGGAAAAAGGAAATGAGCAGTGTTTTGGTTAATTCAGGTGAACTCATAATAGATCCCAGGGAACCACAGGACTGGTGAAGGGAATATTTTTAAAATCGTCTCAACGTAAAAGGAAATCTTCCTGGTGGTGTCGCGAACAACCAAGCTCATGGGGAGGAAGAAAATGATGTGGTGAAATTACGCTTGAGGAAGTGGAAAGGATGGTAAATAAACTCCATTGTCATAAAGCAGCAGCGATAGGCGAAATTAGACCTGATGTAGTGAAGTATAGCGGCAAGGCAGGGATGAAATTGCTTCACAGAATACCGGTAGTACCTAAGATTAGAACCGAGTGTTGGTGAGGTACCTTCAGTTTGGACACATGCATTAATTGCACCTATCTATAAGCAAGGGAACAGGAAGAATTGCAACAACTATCGAGGTATCTTATTGATTACTATACCAGGCAAAGTTTTTCACTGGCATCTTGGAAGGGAGGGTGTGATCAATTGTTGAGAGGAAGTTGGATGAAAACCAGTGTGGTTACAGACCACAGAGGAGCTGTCAGGATCCGACTTTCAGTACGGTATGCGCCTGGTAATTGAAAAATGTTACGAGATAAATAGACAGTTGTGCTTATGTTTCGTAGATCTAGCGAAAGTATATGAGAGGGTAACGTGGGAAAAGATGTTCATCATTCTGAGGGGCTATGGAATTAAGGGTAGATTATTAAAATCAATCAAAGGCATTTATGATAACAATTGGGCAGCAGTGAGAATTGATGGTAGAATGAATTCTTGGTTCTGGATGCTTGCAGGGGTTAGACAAGGCTGTAATCTTTCTCATTAGCTCTTCGTAATTTACGTGTATCATCTGCTGAAAGGTATAAATTGGCAGGGAGAGATTCAGGCAGGTGGAAATGTAGTAAGCAGCCTGGCCTCTACTGACGTCTTCGTCTTAATGGCAGATTGTGCCGAAAGCCTGCAGTCTAAAGTGTTGGAACTTGAAAATATGTGCAATGAGTATGGTATGACAATTAGCCTCTCCACGTCTAAATTGATGTCAGTAGGTAAGAAAGTCAACAGAATTGAATGTCAGATTGGTGATACAAAGCTGGAAGAGGTAGATAATTTTAAGTTTTTTTTTTGTTCCCCCAGGATGGTAATGTAGTAAGTGAGATTGAATCAAGGTGTAGTAAAGTTAATGCAGTGAGCTAGCTGTTGCGATCAACAGTGTTCTGTAAAAAGGAAGTTAGCTCCTGGTCGAATCTGTCTTTACATCGGTGTGTTTCCAGACCATCTTTGCTTTACGAGAGCGAAAGTTGGGTGGACTCAGGATATCTTATTTATAAGTTAGAAGTACAAGACATGAAAGTAGCGAGAATTATTGATTTTACAAAGAGGTGGGAACAATGGCAGGAGAGTAGACGGAACAAGCAGATAACGGCTAATTTAGGAATGAACTTGATGGATGAAACTATACGCGTAAATCGTCTTTGGTGGAGGGGACATGTGCGACGAATGGAGCAGGATAGGTTACCTAGGAGAATAATAGTCGCTATTATGGAGGGGAAGAGGAGTAGAGGGAGACCAAGATGATAGTGGTTTTACTCAGTTTCTAACGATTTAAAGATAAGAAGTATAGAATTAAATGGAGGTCACGGCACTAGTTGCAAATAGAGGATTGTAGCGACGTATAGTAAATTCACAGAGGCTTGCAGACTGAACGCTGGAAGGCATAACGGACTATAATGAAAATGCATGTATATATGTATAAAAGCCGGACGATTTTATTTCTCCTAGTGTACGAAGAATTGGATTATAAAATTCAGTCAGTTGATCCCTCTGTTGTGTGAGATCAGTTAGTGTAACCTCTTTGATTCTTGTTACTCCTGAGATTTGTTTACGAGAGCTTTGAAATAAGCAAAGAAACACACTTCAAGTTTTAGTTTGGTATCATTTGTGTAGTTCGCAAGACGGCTTCCATGTATATATGTGTATTAAAATAAATGTGTTCGATTATTGTGGAATTGTACCCGTGTTTTATCGTTTTCGAAGTGCATTCCCAACATTTGGCGACCGTGACAGGACATTAGACAGTTATATAATCATATAAACAGTTTCATACGTAGTATTTCAAGCATGGAAGTGAATATAGCTGTGACAAAGAAATCAAGAGCGGTATTACGGCGATCGATAACCAAGATCTACAATGAGCTCGACGCGTTACTACAAATGCCGGAGAAAGATACGGAAAGTATTAGTGCACATATGGATCTATTAGAAACAAAATTTCATGAATTAACAGGTATGGATACTCTTATCTTCACTAATATGATTGAGAACGTGGAGGTTAGGGATGACGAGTTAGACAAAGAAATCAGTATGGCTGACGAGTATAAGTTCAGATTTTATAAGGTTAAGACTGTTGTTACGAAATTATTAAATGAAGACCGGAACTCAGAAGCTACTGCAGTATCAGTTAATTCTAACTCGTCACTCCAAGTTAAGCGTTCATACAAGCTGCCTTTGTTGGAATTGAAAAAGTTCGGAGGTGAAGTAAAAGATTGGCTTCCTTTCTGGTCACAATTTAAGAAAATTAATGAGGACCCTCTTTTAGACCCAATACCTCATACAGGCCACCACTTCTGGATCCAGAGCAAGAGATTTAGTTGAGAGCTTTCCTGCTACCGGAGAAAATTACTGTAAAGCAATATCAAGTCTCAAAGCACGCTACGGGAAGGATGATTTGCTGGTAGAAGTGTACATTAGGGAGTTGTTAAGTTTAATCTTACAGAATGCTGTGAGCCCTAATAAGGTGTGTTTATCATCCCTCTATGATAAGCTTCAGAGCCATATAGGAGCCCTAGGAACCTTAGGTGTCACAACGGACAAGTGTAATTCCATGCTTTTACCACTAGTAGAGTCATGTTTGCCTGAGGACATTCTAAGAACTTGGGAGAGAACTCCTTCAATCGCGCTCATTGGCCAGTCTTCTTCAAATTCAGCCGTTGAACCAGGGGGGGCTAGTGTCGGTGACCAGAGTGTGAATTCCAAGAATCGTTTAGACAGTTTGATGCAATTTCTTAGATGTGAAGTAGAACAGGAACAGAAGATTACTTTGGCTATGTCAGGGTTTGGTGTTGTGTCTTCGGTAGCTGTCAAGGGAGGTCCAAAGAAAAAGGAAAAGAGCTTGAATTACACCACTAATCCGAATGAGAACATTCCCACAGCAACAGGTCTCCTTACTGCATCTGGTAGAGAAACAGCAGGGTGTGTCTTTTGTTCGACTAATCACAAGTCTCAAGACTGTATTAAGGCCCAGAAGAAGACTTTGCAAGAACGTCGTCTTGCACTTGAGACTAAAAGATGCTGTTTTTCTTGTCTCAAGGTCGGACATCCAGCGAAGAAATGTAGAAATAGGCCTAGGTGCATCATTTGTAGTCGAGGACACGTTGTGCTTATGTGTGATAAGTTGCCACAAACCCAGGTAGACTCAGCCGTAGAGAGACCAAACTCAACAGGAGACAAGATGGCTTCTAGTGCGCAAGTCCAGAAAGAAGAAGCTTTAGCTAGTTTGTCGAACCATTGTGGGGTGCTGATGCAAACACTAGTTGTCAAAGTTCGGGGCCAAGGAGTTGAGCGGACTGTAAGAGCATTAATTGATTCAGCATCACAACGTTCCTACATTTTGAAGAGTACAGCCACGGAAATGGGATATCAAACTGGCAGACAGGAAAATATCCAACACTCGCTATTTGGAGGTACAACCACTGGAGTATACCATCATTGTGTGTACACTATTTATCTCTCTAGTCTGGATGGTAGCTACAACTGTCACTTTGAAGCATTAGACCAAACAAGAATTTGTGGTGCCATACCTTCAGTACAGCAAGGTCCTTGGATTGAAGAACTAAGTAGTCAGAACATTGTTTTGAGTGACATCGAATCTTATGAACCAATAGAAATATTAATTGGAGCTGATGTTGCAGGCAAATTGTTTACAGGAGGCCACAAGATACTAAGTACTGGACTAGTGGCCATGGAAACTCGTTTGGGATGGATTTTAATGGGCAATGTACCTTCAGAACATGGGAATGAGGAAAGTATGGCTATGGTGGTGACTGCTATGCTAACAAGAGAAGCCACCATCACAGATTTGTGGACTCTAGATACTTTAGGGATTAGCGATCCATCTGAGAAACGCAGCAGATCTGAGATTGAGTCTACTACACAGCAACATTTCCTTGATACAGTATCAGTCAATGAAGAAGAGCGGTTTGAAGTTCACCTCCAATGGGTTGAGAACCATCCTCCACTGCCTGATAATTACCAATTATCACTGAAGAGACTGATGTCTACTGTTAAGAGATTGAAGACTGAAGGTTACTATGATGCTTATCAGGAAGTACTAGATGATTGGCTGAGGGAAGGGGTGATAGAAGAAGTGCCTCCTCAGGAAATGGATGTTCATTGCCACTATTTGCCTCATCGTCACGTTGTGAAACCTGGATCAACAACACCAGTGCACCCCGTGTTCGATGCCTCGTCTAAAGAAGTTAAACAGCCCAGCCTCAATCAATGTCTTGAGAAAGGCCCTAATTTAATTGAGAAAATACCTTCCGTGTTGGCTCGTTTCCGACTGAAGAAGGTGGGAGTTGTTGGAGACATAAGAAGAGCTTTTCTCCAGATCAGCATTCGTGAGAGAGAGACAGAAATTTTTTGAGATTCTTGTGGTTAGACAGAAATGGAAGTCTCAAGACGTGCAGACATTGTCGTGTTGTATTTGGAGTCTCTCCAAGTCCTTTTCTATTAGAATCATGCATCAAACTTCACCTTGAAAATACATTAGTACTGTGTGAGGAAGGGAAGTCACCATGGCCCAAGTCATTTGTGGAACTTCTTACCCATAGCTTCTATGTTGATAATTGCCTTGCCAGTTTGGACGATGAAGAACAAGCTATACAGTTTATTGATGGAGCTTCATGTGTCATGAGGGAACAGCAATTTTGTCTTCGAGGGTGGGAGTTGACCGGAAGTAATGCTGTTTCCGGACCTACCAATGTGTTAGGACTCCTATGGAACTAGTCCGACGATTCCCTAGCAATCAACATAGATAACCTTCTTTCGATTAGCTTCGAGAAAATAACAAAGAAAGTTATTTTGAGTGCTGCCCATATAATTTTTGATCCGGTGGGTGTCACATGTAGTGTAGCATTAATACCAAAATTGTTGCTTCAACAGACTTGGAGAGAAGGTTTGACATGGGATGAAGAAGTCAATGAAGAGATCAAAATGAAATTCTTGAGTTGGCTTGAAGAAGTTCCTCTTTTAGCTCAAGTCAAGATTCCTCGTTGGTTGTCTAACTGCAACAGCCCAGATGACTCCTGGACACTTCACATTTTTTCAGATGCCTGTCAGACATCATATGCAGCAGCCGTATTCCTGCGTGTTGAGCAAGGGGGTGAAGTGAGTGTTCACTTGGTGGCTGCCAAGTCAAGAGTTGCACCAACTGGAAAATCAGGCAAGGGATTGACCATTCCCAGGTTAGAACTTTTAGCAGCTACAATAGCAACGAGATTATATGCATCGATTGTAAAGGATTATTGTATTCCCGATATTCAGGCAATTTTTTGGACAGATGCTTCAACTGTTCTCGCTTGGATTCAGCGAAGTGAAGCATGGGGTGCTTTTGTCATGAACCGGATTAAAGAGATACGAGAACTGTCAGTTGGTTGCGAATGGCGACATGTTCCTGGAAAAGAAAACCCATCAGATCTTCCATCACGCGGATGTTCTGTGAAGAAGTTGATACAATGCCGTTGGTGGGAAGGCCCTGGTTGGTTGAGAGAAAATCCAGACTGCTGGCCACAAACTGACTTTTCTTATAATGAGGAAGAGATAAATTCAGAGAGAAGGAAGAATGTCGTTTCATTGATATCAAGTAATTCAGAAGACATCGGTAAAGATTGGTATTACCGACACTTTTCTCAGTACAAGAAAATTGTAAGAATGGTAGACTGGATGTTCCGCTTTCTGACCAACTGTCGCATCAGCAAAGCTCAACGCATACATTGTGACCTGACAAGTGAGGAATTTGTCACGGCAGAAAGGAAGATTTTACGGTGGGTGCAGGAGGAAGTGTTCATAGATGTTTTCAATTCCAAACTAAAGAGCTTACTTCCGTTTGTTGACGAACAGGGATTGATTCGTTTGATGACCAAGATATCAAACAGGGATGATGTCAGGGACTTTTGTCATCCCATTGTGCTCCCAAAGGCTGATCACCCAGTCGTTCAGCGACTGATTATGGACGCCCATCTTAGCAACTGTCATGCTGGTACGCAGATGCTTTTGTGAATTCTGAGGCAACAGTATTGGATTCTAGGAGGTAGACAAACAATTAGAGCTGTTATTAACTTCTGCATGATTTGTAAACGTCATAGTTCAAAGAAGTTGGCAGCTCATCCTTCACCTGTACCTGAGAGTAGAGTGCGTGACGCAAGAATTTTTGAAGTTACTGGAGTTGATTTTGCTGGTCCTCTCTACATCAAAGCCGATGATGGAACCTCGAAGAAGGCATGGGTTTGCTTATTCACTTGTGGAGTTTACCGTGCAGTTCGATTCGAACTGGTATCTTCGTTATCAACAGATAGCTTTCTACAAGCTTTCCGACGTTTCTGCAGCAAACAAGGAAGACCTATCATTGTCTACAGTGACCAGGGAACAAATTTTGTTGGGTTTAAGAACTCCTGTCACAAACTAGACTGGAATGCAATCTCACAATACAGTTCAGCGCGGAAGATAGATTGGCGTTTTAATCCTCCAGCTTCGCCATGGTGGGGAGGTTGGTGGGAACGACTAGTAGGAATGCTCAAAACTCTTCTCCGTCGAGTGCTTGGTCGATCATCTGTCAACTATGAAGAGATGCAGACAATCCTCTGTGACTGCGAAACCGTCATAAATTCTCGGCCATTAACCGATTTGTCTGACAACCCATCAGATCTAGCTGCTCTAAATCCAAACATGTTTCTACACGACATAGAAGAAGTAGGAGTACCTGAGTATGACCTGTTCGAAGCAACTGATCTTCGGAAAAGACTGCAGTATCGCCTTCAGTTGAAAAAGAATCTTAGAGAAAGATTTCGTACTGAGTATTTAGGTCAGTTGAAGTTATTCGCCAGCAAGGATAAGCCACATGATCTCAAACTGGGAGAAATTGTTTTGGTTGGCAATGATGACACTAGAAGAATGGATTGGCCATTGGGACGAGTTGTCGAGCTTGTTAAGGGAAAGGATGGCAATGTTAGAGTAGTTCGTGTCGTCACTGCTTCAGGCGAGCTTATAAGGCCAGTTCAAAGAATATACCCACTAGAACTCGAGTTTCAACCACCTGAGGATACCCAGGAAATCCGAAACCACCTAAGGAAAGACTTTGTTCTAAGTGAGGAAAATATAAAGGATAATCACGAGGCCGGAGCATGTGACTCTTCTACTCCTGCTGAAGATGGTCCTCAAGTTTCAAAGCAGACAGTGAAAATAACTTGTCTAGGACGATTGATTCACAAGCCAGAAAAGTTAAATTTGTGATATGTGTCAATTAACATATTTATTTGTGTTTATATTATTGAATTTTATCATTTTGTAATTGTTTCAGGACTATTTTATGAAAGTGGCAATTTGAGCATAAAGGGTGTAAGTCAATTCATGTTAACATTCATTTGACTTAGGTGGGAGGATGTTGTGTGAGATCAGTTAGTGTAACCTCTTTGATTCTTGTTACTCCTGAGATTTGTTTACGAGAGCTTTGAAATAAGCAAAGAAACACACTTCAAGTTTTAGTTTGGTATCATTTTTGTAGTTCGCAACATGGCTTCCATGTATATATGTGTATTAAAATAAATGTGTTCGATTATTGTGGAATTGTACCCGTGTTTTATCGTTTTCGAAGTGCATTCCCAACACCCTCCTTCCATGGCATAACACTCGTTAAGACTTATGGACCTGCTTTGGTATTCCCTTTTTCACCCGGAGAGGTTCCTTCTCTCTTACATATCCTCCTTGAGCCAGACTTAGCGGGACATTGCACCCAGTGTCGCATACTGCAATTGTAGACATTACGAATAAGGTTAAACTACAACTCTCCCCACAGTTGTGTATTTTGGTTCATTCGGTGTTCGGCTGTTGTGCAGTGCACACGTCTCGCTCCGGTCACTGGTGCAGCGGCTTTTTCCCGTCTGTCGATAAGTAGAGTGTTTTATGTTTGTGTTTGTATCCTAGTAATTTTTCTTTTGTGTTTGTTCCGTTGCTAGTATAGTGTAATCCCCTTTTGGAGTACTATGTCTGTAGATAGTGGCGGTGGCCCTTTAGGACGACCTCCTGATATTGGTAAAGATGCCGTGCGTGAGGACTTACACATGGACGCTAGTAATACTGATACCCAACGAGACAGTTCTCAAGATACAATACGTGACATGGATCAGCGTCCGCACGTTCCTGTACCTACCTATTCTAACACTCATCTTGGCCCTTACATAGTATTTGTCGAATCGACGGAATCTCAAAATAAAATAGGACATATTCACCCTATGACTCTGGGTCGGATTTTCTACGAGAGGCAAATTGGTGACGTCAAGGCCATCCATAGGAAGGGAAGAAATAGGATTCAAGTTACTTTCATGTCTAGTAAGGCTGCAAGCGCCTTTCTTTCTCATCCCATTCTTAAAGAAAAGAAATTGACAGCTTTTATTCCGTCCTCGAATATTCAGCGAGTAGGGGTAATACGGGGAGTAGACACTACTATTTCCGAATCCGACATTCTCACCTATTTAGACTCACCATATCCTGTAGTGAAAGTACAACGTCTAAATAGACGTTCATCCAAAGAAGGAAAAACTGAATATATCCCTACAGGTACTGTGAAGGTTGTATTCGAAAGTCTACAACTTCCGAAAAGTGTGTCCATTTTTAAAGTCATTTTAGTGGTTCAGGCCTTTATATTCTCTCCTTTATTATGCAAACGATGTCAGCGGTATGGACATACCGCTACTAATTGTCGTTCCAGGGAGCCGAGATGTGGACAATGTTCCCTTACTCACTCTACTGAAGATTGCACTCACCAAGTAGTTACCGTACATGCGCTAACTGTGGCGGAAATCATCCTGCGGGAGCAGAACATTGTGAAATCCACAAACAACAGAAATAAATAAAACGCATTATGAGTGTTGAAAACAAATCATATTTAGAAGTGAAAAACTATATTTCCCCATTACAGTCCCTATCCAACCCACTTCTGATGCCACAACATTTTCCTCCTTTACCCAATAGACCATCTCAATCGGAAGAAACTCTCCCTCGAAAGCGTAAATTTACTATGGTGGTTAGTAACCCTTCCCGCCCACCCGTTAAACCAGGTTATGACAGGGCTTCATATCTCAATTTGATAAGTAATCCGAAGACGGTTCCAGAATATTCTGGCACTCCAGTCGTGCGTTTGATACCTGCTACTTCTAACGAGCCTGCATCTATATCACGGAAGTCAAGTCCCCACGGGCAACCCTCGGATTCCCACGCACCACTATCAGCTTCTCCCTCTGTCACGGCTTTACACGGTAATTCCAATGTTACTTTTATCGACCAATGTCGCAACTTTAATAAGAAAATTGAAGATTTAATAGCAGACGTGGGACAAAATGTCCGCTTGAAGCATTTGTTAAAGTCATTCCAGGAAGAGACTCTTCTTTTATTGGATCACTCCACTCCAACCAAGTAAAACATCCGGCTATTGTAATAGAAATGTAGGAGCACTCTCCACACATCCCCCTCCGCCTAAATCGTGCCTGTAAGCTTACACATCTCTCTTGCCTTACTCTTCTTGACAGTACCTTCTGTCCATGTGGCCGAGCAGTCAGTAATGTAACTCCCATCTTTTTTCACTGTCAGACATATGAACATCACCGTCGCGAATGTATAGGTAAGCTTTTTCATGAGGGTTACCAACTGCCGTTAAACGTTTCGTGTTTAGTGTCCTAACTGACTTTTCACGTTGTCGACTTACTCATCAATTTTTTCGTTGTATGTAACATCCAGTTGTAACCTTTTCCTTTCCTCTAGGTACGGACTTGCACATACAGACTTGTTTGTAGTAAGACGTCGTGACAGACCACACAGACGTGAAGAATTAGAACTCTGTGTCCCAGTGTTTTTGTGTTCTTCCCTGATCGTTTAGCCTATATGTCATTGGTATTTTCCTAAGTTTCATCATTAACCGTTGCAATTCGCTTTTTTACATAACTCTCCCTCCTCTTTAGTAGTGTGTTACTTTCTTCTACTGTTGGCACCTCTTCCAGACATTAATTAACCCGCAAACCAGTGACTGGACGTAGCGTCTTACGACGATGTCCAACAACTAACTAAGGAGAAGAAGAAGAAGTGTATTTTGGTATACTGTATATTATCTGCGCACTTTTTAGTGATAGATTTTTGTACTCGTTGGAGAAGTAAGAAGGGTTCCGTTAATACTGCCAACTGAATGGAAATGAAATCTGAATTGAATCGATAATATGATCGATCGATATGACTTTTATAAACCTTTATTATTTTAAGCAAACAACTGTGTCACACACACAATGTATAATACTATATAACATTTTCCGTTGCGAAACGTGTTCCTAGCATGAATTCAATTGTTTGTCTTTGCTGTGTAAACAACAACAGTACGAGTACGTAAAGTGTACGTCAGATGTCGCACAGCGATGATAAGCGATTCTTAGTTTGTGTTTCAAAGGTTGCCAATACGAATCTCGAAGATAACCGAAGTCGACCACTTCAGCACTAGGGTGTAAATCTATCACTAAAAAGTGCGCAGATAATATGAGTGTTAGAGTGATTTATTACAAGTATTGGAACTGGGTGATATAACAAGCCCATTCACATTTCAAGCAGATTCAGAAGCAGAAGAAGTGTCGCATACTCTGCAGTGGTCATTAGTAATACATCCTTTCCTAAATTCAGCCTGATCTACTGACTGTTGCAAATCATTTTTGTTCTTCAAGAGTTTGTTGTAGGTGATTTATCAACATTCAAATATCCGGTTTTGTTTCGAAGTGGCTGATATGTTGTTATATAAGGCGCGTAATAGCCAATTCTACAGCTTATTCCGTTAAGTGATTTACGGATTTTCTTCTTTGAGGAATTGTGATTTGTATCATTCTACACTGTGTTCACAACCAGTAACATATTGTCGGTAAGTTCAGTCATATACTTTTGCTAAATATATAGATCTTAATTGAGAATATTAGAAGTTAATATTAATCTTTCTCAGTTTCAGCATTCTCCTAATTTTTACTATTTAATTTTATTAATTTTCTTAAATTTTATTTCTAATTAAGCATTCAAAATGAATACGCATATATCTAGCTTGCTTTTTAAAAAACTCCCAGCCTGTGCGTTGCAAGTACCTACAAGATGTGTGTAGCAGCAATATATCTCAATTTAGTGAAATGACGATCTTTTTCTGAAGAGCTTCGCAGATGAGGATTGCGGATGGTAGTTTCAGAAAGAAATTCAGTATGTAGTGTGTAATTTTAATTATTGTTTTCTTTACACTACAGGTTGCGACATATGGCAGTAGGGTTCCAAATCTTGAAATGTTTCCATTTAGGATATCTGTATCTTGTTATATCAGTGTTGTTATGGAGATTATTCAGTATGACATCATTATCCCACAGCAACTACATCCGGTTTTTATTCGTGATGATGTAGGTAACAGTTGGCTGCCTCTCTGATTTATTGGTGTGTAGAAGATTATCAGGGGCGAGTGGCGGTGATTTTGCATGGTGTCGAATCCTAAGATCTGCAGCCCTGGAAAACGTTTCCGTGTTCCCCATTTTATCATTAATTAACCTTAATTAAAGCTGCTGCGTACCTAATCTAATCCCTTTCCCTTAGAGTTGTTAGTGCAACATTAAACTGCTAGCAGGAACGGAAGAACAATCCTCAGGAATTCATTCTGGCTGTGGAAGCTGTAAAAGTAGTTGCTTGAAAATAAAGCTAATAACATATTAATAGAATAACCTGTGATGGCCAGAACAACACAGCACATTTCAGTAGTGTCCCCTACATTGAAATATACAAAATACTATTGAGCATAGTTTCCTGAATAGATATGTGTTTAGATAGAAATCTGTTCCCCGGCAATGTGTAAGAATCGACTCAATTAGCCACAGTAACAAAGTTTATATATTACCTGTAGGAAAAATTGTAGTATTCATTGTTAGTGCAGTAAGTTTACATTTACAGTGAAGTATCACAAAGTGACTAAAAAACACTGCTATTGGGTGAAATGAACTCCCTGTGGCACTATTCGAGGTATTCAACATAGACAATTTTTTTACCACCTGGGGAACAATAAACAGTTGTTGGATACAAGGATAATGTCCAGATAGAGGAGGAGACTAATGCTAATGAGTATTCAAATTTACATATGATAACAATGACATTTACAATAAGATACAAAAGTTGAAAACTAGAAAAGCGGCTAGGATTGATAAGATTTCTGGGGATATACTAAAGACAATGGGATGGGATAGAGTACCATATCTGAAGTACTTATTTGATTATTGTTTGCTTGAAGGAGCTATACCAAATGAATGGACAGTTGCTATAGTAGCCCCTGTGTATAAAGGAAAGGGTGATAGACATAAAGCTGAAAATTACAGGCCAGTAAGTTTGACATGCGTTGTATGTATGCTATGGGAAAGACATTCTTTCTGATTATATTAGACATGTTTGTGAAATTAATAACTGGTTCGATAGAAGGCAGTTTGGTTTTAGGAAAGATTATTCTACTGAAGCTCAACTTGTAGGATTCCAGCAAGATATAACAGATATCTTGGATTCAGAAGGTCATATGGACTGTATTGTGATTGACCTGTCTAAAGCATTTGATAGGGTGGATCATGGGAGACTACTGGCAAAAATGAGTGCAATTGGACTAGACAACAGAATGGCTGAATTGGTTGCTATATTTCTAGAAAATAGATCTCAGAGAAGCTTTACCTGACCCTGTAATAATTAAGAGGAGAATTCCTCAATTCGGTGTTATTGGACCTTAATGTTTTCTTGTATATAAATGATATGAGTAAACAAGTGGAATCAGAGGCAAGGCTTTTTGTGGATGATGTTATTCTGTATAGAGTAATAAATAAGTTACAAGATTGTGAGCAACTGCAAAGTGACGTCGATAATGTTGTGAAATGGACAGCAGGCAATGGTATGTTGATAAACGGGGTTAAAAGTCAGGTTGTAAGTTTCACAAATAGGAAAAGTCCTCTCAGTTGTAATTACTGCATTGATGGGGTGAAAGTTCCTTTTAGGGATCATTGTAAGTATCTAGGTGTTAATGTAGGGAAAGATCTTCATTGGGGTAATCACATAAATGCGATTGTAAATAAAGGGTACAGATCTCTGCACATGGTTATGAGGGTGTTTAGGGGTTGTAGTAAGGATATAAAGAAGAGGGCATATAACTCTCTGGTAAGACCCCAACTAGAGTATGGTTCCAGTGTATGGGACCCTCACCAGCATTATCTGATTCATGGAATGAAAATCCACAGGAAAGCAGCTCATCGATTTTTTCTGGTTGATTTCCGGCAAAAGAGTAGCGTTACAAAAATGTTGCAAAAGTTTGGGCTGGGAAGAATTGGGAGAAAGAAGACGAGCTGCTCGGCTAAGTGGTATGTCACTTAGTTTACAAAAGGAGTATATTTATTACCCCACATATGCAATACAATTAATACTATTGTAACGTGTTGGCGGGGTAACTAAGTAAATAAATGCATACAGCACCTGGTAGCAACCTATTTCTAAGATTTATTTACTAAGCACTATAATTGCAGATTTACACACACACAGACGATAGCCGAGCTTACAAGTTACACAAGTACACTTACGGTTCGCGCGCTCTCTCTCTTAGTTTCCCTTAGGTTCCATCTACAATGACACACACACACACGCACAGAGTCATCGATTATTTACAGTACGCTCTCTCAGCCACTCAGTCACACTCGTTAGCGCTGTCACGGTCGTCAGCCTCGCACGTCGGGATAGTATCCGCTGTTCACTCAACCCGTTGAACTCCGCAGTCTTCACGCGTCGTCTCCTAGTGTTCCATTCTTCGCCGCTCCAGAACACTCCTGGTTCTCCTCCAGCAGCCAGTATCAAGGGACGCACACACACACGATATCAGGAAGACAGGAACGAGTCGTCGGCTCCGACAGACAGATACTCGATCAGGCTGCACTCTGTCAGGCTATCACTGACTGCTCTCCAGCGAACTCAATCTCGCTCCCACTCACTCACTAACTAACTGTCACTCTCCAATTCTCACTGACTAGCTCTCACTGACTAACTGACTGTAGGCAAGTAACTGCTCTGTTATACCTGCGCCAGCCCTTCTGGAATAGTCCGGATGTTCGATGGATCGAGGAACCTCGTGAAATAGAAGACTCCAGATTAATCTTCCAGTCGTTTCCGTAGTTCGCTGCGGCGCGACCACGGATAGAATTGAGATGGGACGACCCAGCGCTTGAGTGTTGCTCGCCGATTGGCGCGCTCGAGCGTAAAGGGGTGGGGCGATGGGTGACGTCCCGGGGCGTAGCGAGTTAGCATGGTGGCCTCTACAACCATTACATTGCCCCCTCCACGTTTCGCTGCAATACAGTTTGTTCGGTTGGCCACCACCTTCCCATGGGGGATCCGCTGGGTCCGGTCGACGGTGTCCTCGTTCCCGTTGGTAACGATCAGCAAGTCCTCGCGTGGCAGCCGGATCTTGGGTGGTTTTCTTTTCGTCCACATCCGCGTCTATTTTCAGGGCTTGAGCGCCTTCGTAGTTCTCTAGTGCGATGCCGGGGACTGGTTTGCTCGTCCCAGATTTAGGCCTGCTGGATTTCCTCTTTTTCCGGGGTGCGGAATTTGGTGTTCGTACTGACACGCAGCTTCGTGCCGGAACAAGTGTCCTAGTCAGGTGACATCCTCGTTCGTTGGTCATCGGTTCGTCTTCCATTGCTGCTCCCTCTCCTAGTAGGGGTTCCTCCAGCCGTGCCGTTGCAGTCGCTGCCGCTGTCTCGTGAGTCATCATCAGAGCCTCTTCCTAGTTCTGTTTCTTGCCGATCGTCCTCCCTGGACGGATCTCAGCGCCACGTAGTTTCTCACAGGCGTCAGCCGCCTCGAGCTTGGTGTCACCTCGCGATAACTCTTCCACAGTCACGTCGCCTAGTCGCTCGATCTCGGCGTCGATTATCCGGGGCGTTATATCTGTGCGCTGAGTCCTCTCCTGCGACTGGACTCGGTAGGTGGCTCTCTGTTGGTGGACCCCGCAGCGTACGTCGAGCAATCCCATAACCTCCTAGTAGGTCGAACTTGGCTGGGGGCTGCGTTGTACACGTGGCTCGGCGATGGGATATTCGGCACTCTTCTTGGACGTCCGGTCTTGAAGTGGGTCCGGCATGTTCTCTTGGAAGTAATCCGGTCGTCCCGTAGGTTTTCCAACTTCACGATGCTGGAGCCGCCGTCGCTGCTAGCAGGATTCATTCGCGTCTCCACAGCCATCGTTTCCGCACGAAGGGCACTCACTTCCACCTCTGGGCCTCGAACTCCGGACTCCACAACCGCGAACATCTCTTCGGATCCCTTTTCGTCCAGTTCGTTGCCATCCCGCACATCGTCAACGTCGGCCTCGGTTTCGAGAGAGCACACTTCGTCCTCACTCTTCCGTTCACTCAAATCGGTTTTCAGCTGGTCCGGGTTTGACCCCCGCTCAGATCTCAGTTCACTAATGAGTTCGCCATAACCAGATAAAATTTTATTTTCAAGTTCACTAAACTTGCTTAGAAAAATCTGAAGCTGTTCGGAATTCATTTCTGCCGGCTACAAAATAAGCTACCAGGTACTCGATTCTGACACCAGTTTTTACGTAAGAGTTTATCCACTAGTGTATCACACTTGTCCATTCCACTTCTGGCACCAGTTTTAACGTTTTGGCGGGGTAACTAAGTAAATAAATGCGTACAGCACCTGGTAGCAACCTATTTCTAAGATTTATTAACTAAGCACTATAATTACAGATTTACACACACACACACACACACACACACACACACACACACATACACAGACGATAGCCGAGCTTACAAGTTACACAAGTACACTTACGGTTCGCGCGCTCTCTCTCTTAGGTTCCATCTACAATGACACACACACACACGCACAGAGTCATTGATTATTTACAGTACACTCTCTCAGCCACTCAGTCACACTCGTTAGCGCTGTCACGGTCGTCAGCCTCGCACGTCGGGATAGTATCCGCTGTTCACTCAACCCGTTGAACTCCGCAGTCTTCACACGTCGTCTCCTAGTGTTCCCTTCTTCGCCGCTCCAGAACACTCCAGGTTCTCCTCCAGCAGCCAGTCTCAAGGGACACACACACACACGATATCAGGAAGACAGGAACGAGTCGTCGGCTCCGACCGACAGATACTCGATCAGGCTGCACTCTGTCAGGCTATCACTGACTGCTCTCCAGCGAACTCAATCTCGCTCCCACTCACTCACTAACTAACTGTCACTCTCCAATTCTCACTGACTAGCTCTCACTGACTAACTGACTGTAGGCAAGTAACTGCTCTTTTATACCTGCGCCAGCCCTTCTGGAATAGTCCGGATGTTCGATGGATCGAGGAACCTCTCGAAATAGAAGACTCCAGATTAATCTTCCAGTCGTTTCCGTAGTTCGCTGCGGCGCGACCACGGATAGAAGTGAGAAGGGCTGGCCCAGCGCTTGAGTGTTGCTCGCGGATTGGCGCGCTCGAGCGTAAAGGGGGTGGGGCGGTGGGTGACACCCCGGCCGTAGCGAGTTAGCATGGCGGACTCTACAACCATTACACTATGTTATGTGGTTAAATAAACATAGACATTCATAATTTTAAGGTGACATGCTTCGCCTTCTTTTATTGTGCATCTTCAGCCTTATTTAATCTTAAAGCAAACATTATTTAGAGGACATTGACATTTATGATTTATAAAAATTGAACTGTGTTTTCTTAAGGTTAAACAAACTAAGGAATAGTAGTTATAAAATATGATGTTGAGACATGGCATATACAACATATGTTAAAATCATCGTAAACAATTTTAAAATCTTTGCCGAAAAGAAAATCTGTTTCATATAAAATTCTAAAAACAACTCTAGTCTGGCACTGAAGTGGATCTTCTTCGTAAGAAAATTCGAGCACATGTTAGCTTGAGGCAGTTGTCAATACAAGTCTTCAATAGACTAGATTGGTTGAAACGTTGAGGTTGGATTTTGTATCCTTTTTTGAACAGTAGCCTAAGAATATTGGCCAGGAGGAAAGGCGAATGTTTTAAATTACCTTATTAAGTTCGTTGATCCATATATTATCGTAATATAACCAATGCAAAAAAATGTTGATATGCTGGTTGATGCTGCTTTTGAGACGAGTATATCTGGTATTTGACAGGTATGTTTGAAATTCTCGTGAAAGTGTAGTCCCTCTAGAAGATGTAGAGAATCGTGGAAAAGGATGTGGTTATACTGTAATGAAACAAACAAAAAGAAAGGCGTGTATGACGGTGTGTGTTTTAATTGTATGTTAATATCCAAGAGTTATGTATTATGTAAAACGGGTACTTACTCATTCGCCGTAACTATGTATATATTTGTGTATTAGCAGCGTTGTTCTGTCTGGAGTTCCTACTCCTCGTGTTGTATCGATGTGGTAGAGGAGGATCGGAATGTTGAGGGGAAGGTGAAACACACACCGTGTTACACGTCTTTCTTCTTTGTTTCATTACTGTATATGCACATCCTTTTCCACGATGGTCTACATCTTCTAAAGGGAATACACTTTCACGAGAAATTCAAACATACCTGTCAAATACCAGATATACTTGTTTCAAAATCAGCTTCAACCAGCACAACAACATCTTTCCATGCATTGGTTATATTACTATATATTACGATAATTTATGGATCAATCAACTTAATAAGATAATTTGAAACATTCGCCTCTTCTCCTGGTCAATATTCTTTAGCTCGTCTTCGCAAAAATAAACAAAATCCAGCCTCAACGTTTCAACCAGCTACTCAATTGAAGACTTGTATTGACAATTGCCTCAAGCTAACATGTGCTCGAATTTTCTTACGAAGAGGATCCACTTCAGTTCCAGACAAGAGTTGTTTTTAGAATTTCATAAGACACAAATTTGCTTTTGGACAAAGATTTTAAAATTGTTTACAATGATTTTAACATGTGCTGTATATGTCATGTCTCAACATCATACATTGTACCTACTAATCCTTAGTGTTTTTAACCTTAAGACATCACAGTTCAAATTTTGGAAAACATAAATATTATTGTCCTCTAAATAATGTTTGTTTTAAGATTAAATAAGGCTGATGATGCCAAATAAGGGAAGGGCGGAACATGTTCCCTTAAAATTTTGAACATCTATGTTTATTTAACCACATAACGTGGTATTAATTGTATTGAATTGACGGGGTAATAAATAACCTCCTTTTGTAAACTAAGTGTGCTTGCTGTTTTCAATATGGAACCAAAATGGGAGTGATGGTTTGTAACAAGTGGTACGTTCGGAGCTGTTAGCGGGGAGATGGAATGACATTAGTAGACGAATAAGTTTGAGTGGCATCTTTAAAAGTAGGAAAGATCACAATATGAAGATAAAGTTGGAATTCAAGAGTACAGACTGGGGCAAATATTCATTTATAGGAAGGGGAGTTAGGAATTGGAATAACTTACCAAGGGAGATGTTCAATAAATTTCCAGTTTCTTTGAAATAATTTAAGAAAAGATTAGTAAAACAGCAGATAGGGAATCTGCCACTTGGGTGACTGCCCTAAATGCAGATCAGTATTGATTGATTGAAACTGCTAAACATTTAAACCAATTGTTTGACATGGAACTCCCTACAAGGGGCGCTCTGGTAAACACCACTCGGTTGTGTCATTAGACGTGACATGCACAGAAAAATAAAGAAAGGACACTTAAGTAATTGTTGATGGCATTGCTCAATGCAATGAGCTGATAGGACAATTGTATAAATTTTTGTCTTCATATCAGTAGAATTTTCTTCATTTTCCATTTCCAGTCTTTTGCATTGAAATGTGAATCAAGTACCTCCTCAGTTTTTCTCTACCACTCCCTTCCTTCCTCGAATATTTTTTTCTACATTTACTTCATTCTTCTCTGTACTCTCCTTTCCATATCCATTCACCCTTTTCTGGGCTTTCCCCGATGTCTTTCTCTCATGACTTTCTCTGTAAATACTTACTTTGGTACTCTATCCTCTTCCATTCTCATCATGTGTCCATACCATTTTAGCTTACGGGACTCTATCTTGCCTTTCAGTTCAGGGAATCCAACCCTCTCCCTGATGTCTATGTTTCTGACTTTATCCATTCTTGCCCTCCCTATTATTTCTCTTAAGGAATTTCATCTTGGCCTCTTGCATTCTGCTTTCATCATGTTTTATTGTTGTCCATGTGGCTGATGCATATGTCAAAATTGTTGTGTAATACATTGGGTGCAGAATTTTCTCATATATCTTTTGGACGTCCCAGGTACAGACTATACATCTCACACATTAGTAAAACTCATTGGCTTGTTCAATTCTCTTTCCAATTTCTTAATTTATTTTCCCATCTTCTGCAATTATTCTCCCCAAATACTTGAAGCTTTTTCCACAACTTCTAATGGTCTTCCATTTACTTCAATATTCCCACTTCCTTCTCTATTACCTCTCGACACCACTACTATCATACACTTTTCCATACTTATTTTCATTCCATATTCCTCTTATCTCCTAATTCCATACAGTGTCTTGTTCTTGTGCTTCCATTTCATCTTCTCCGCATATTACTGTGTCATCTGCAGAGATGCCTTCTTGGTTCCCATTGTTTGTATACTTTTGTGTATTTCTTCCATGACTGTAGTGAAGATTGGAGGGGATAAAACACATCCTTTTTGAAGTCCTGTTTCTACTTTGAACCAGATAGTTTGTCCCATCGTAGTATTCATACTACTTACTCACTTGTCTTTCATGGCTTTTATAATTGGTTCTCCTCTCCCTGCCCTTTTTTTTATCAATGCATCGGAGATCACGTGCCATGGTACACTAACACATGCCTTGTAAATATTGATAAATATCATCACTGAATCCAGCCTAAATTTCCATCTGTTCTCCATCACGTTCGTTAGGTTCACAGATTAAAAAAAAATTAAAATTATGTTTACACTGAATATGGAGTACGACACCATATGGAAGTGAAACACGGATGCCGAAAACACAGAGTTGAATCCTTTGAATGGCCATGATATCAGAAGATCTTGATTATCAGATTGATAGAAAATGTCTCAAATAAAGAAATAGTGAATCAGCTGGATGAGGGGAGAATGTTTTGAGATAATTTGATCCTGAGAAGGAAACTTTTGATAGAACAAATCTCAAAGAGTTGTCATCTTGTTCAGTTAGTTTTGAAGCTAATTGCAAAGGATATAAATTGTAGGAAGGGAGTCTCCGTGGCTCAGACGGCAGCGCGTCGGCCTCTCACCGCTGGATACCGTGGTTCAAATCCCGGTCACTCCATGTGAGATTTGTGCCGGACAAATCGGAGGCGGGACAGGTTTTTTTCAGGGTACTCCGGTTTTCCCTGTCATCTTTCATTCCAGCAACACACTCCATTCTCATTTCATAGCAACTACCAGTCATTAATAAATCACTTTAGGAGTGGCGACCCTATCATACTAATAGCCTTTATCTTCTTCCTTCATTCCATCCCTGACCTGGTCGATGACCGGAAAACAAGTTATAGGTTTTCATAAATTGTAGGAAGATTTCAAGATATGGACCCAGGTGATCAGAGTGATATGCAAACGGAATAGTCACTGAATTTTCAAGAAGTTTTGTGCATTTCGATCACAAGCGATGCGCATTGGATTTTTAATAAGAAAGGTCATCTTGTTGCGGCTTCAGTTCCATATAAAACTGTATGATATATGGTGTCATATAATACTAGGGGTCCTTTGACTATGATCTTGATATTGACAGATATGTTAACTTATATTTCCTATTTAAGTGATCACTGTTTTAGAAGTCATTTAAAACTAGACGCCTTTAGCTATGATCGAAGTATCAGTCATAGAAAACTTGAGGTCCTTAGCTATGATCACAATATCAACAGGCATATCAAATTTTGAGTTCTTCATTATGATCATAATATGATGATCATGAAAAATTACAAGCTTGTTGCTTAGTCTGTTGACAAACAACATAAGTAGCAATGACATCAACAAGGTAATATATTTTTCCGGCTTATGTTTCAGTGTAAGGTCATTGGAAGTAATCAACGATCCCAGTACCTTCTACTTCAGTTGCAGTACGAAATGGACCTGGAAATAAAGATCAAAGAGGAACCAGCCGGGCTTGAAGGAACAACAAATGCAAGTCTCATTCCAGATAACATTATAGAAACTTACTCTTAGCAGTTCAATAAGTTTGACAGAGGTATAATTTACTATGTGCTTCCCCAATATTGACACCAGCAGTCACCATTTGCTGCATGGACATCTAAGTGTAGTATGACTCTGTTTTGTTTCTTTGTCTTGGAATACACCACAACATGCTACACAAAGCTGCCAACTCTTAGGAACTTAAGGTTGTGGTTGGATTAGTCTGTACGTTTTACTGTCAGTATCTAAATAACTTTCCTGTAGGGAATGCACCTCTTCTATTTTCCCCCTCTGATTATAATAGAGGATGGTTGGCCCATTGTACTGATTTTAAAACTAATATTCTCCAACAGTACTGCACCACCATTAGCACCACATGTTAAAAATGATTACTCCTACCATAATTAGTGTAGAAGAAGTTAAATCACAAATCATTCGTTAGTGTTTTTGAGACGATACGCCAGTCTGCTAAACAAAAAGTCAACACAGGTGTGATTATTCTGGGTTACCCTCTCATCCACAATGTGCTGGAAGATATTATGTGTGTTGAAGAAAGAGCAGATTTGCCTATGACGTGTGAGGGATAAAATAGCTCAAAATCTGAATATACTTATCTCAAAATAAGTATTTTGCTCAGGCGTTGAATTCATTCAAAAAGGCTGAGTGGTGATTAGCTCATTTTATTCCTCAAATGCAGGTCAGCCTATGTTATATAGAGAACCATGTCTAAGGGCTCTAGAATGCAGGATTTCTGAGAAGAATTTCTTAAGGCTCTTAAGGCACATTAAACAGAGTTTTTCTTTCCTCTTTTTCATTATTTCCCTGTCCTTTTTGTTCATCCTTTTCATCCATTCCTTAGTTCAGCTACTGTTCTCTTCTATATTGAATGCGTTAAGTTGGTATATTGTAGAACTTGATACTTTAATTCACTTTTAGTAGTAGGTTAACTTATATTAAAACATGAGCTTTCATTCACAGTCCCTTCCCCACCTTTACTGTTGACAAGGTTTTATTAATCCAAGTGAAAAATTTAAATGTTTTGTCGTAGATCATAAGGGATCTTTTGAAACTGCAGATATACACTCCAACACTGCTGATTCTCCACTGACGGTGTTCTCATCCCCTCAGCTCCTCACAGAACACTACATAAGATGCTTATAGTAGTAAAATATTTCATTTCTAGTTGCTTTTCCTTTGGGCTACATCACATATTTTGCTGGTATATGACTGTGATAAGTCTGCTTCATTCATGTTTAATATTTTTCATTTTAAACTTGGAAGCATTGATATATGCTGTTTGAAACAGAACTGCCTTAATGGTTTATGTAGCCCCTGTGATCTTAGCAAAACCAGAGTAGAGAATATGATTCCATTATTTCAGAGTATTTTAATCTGTCTATAAACAAACTGTATGCTGAGAACAAAAAATTATTTAGAACAGTTGTAACGCTTCTAATTGGTTCACACAACTTTTATGATTTGATTGATATGATTGTACATATGAAAACAGTTCATACAATTTAGTGTTTATGCCTATCGCTGCTTCCTTCCAAATTCTGTGTGAGATGGCCCCAATTCCATCCCTGGTATTATATCTTCTGATATGGCTAGAAAATATTTTGCATTTTATATTTTGTTCTCCATCTCATCCTTTCTCTGACATAAGGAGTGGGCAAGAATAGTAACACCATTCTCAGTACAGCCTTTGGTTATAACAGTTCTCTGCTGGTAGAAATCATCTTTAAACATCAGTGAAATTCTGAAAGTAACTGTAATACTGGAAATCAATTAATTAACATACTCATTTGTTAATGACAGTATTTGTAGATGTGTGTTATGAGCATACCTAATGTATCTTATTTTCCACAGGAAAATTTTGAACACGTATCAGAAGTGATAGCTCTGAAAGAAGAAGTTAAGTCAGAGTTAACAGAGCCAGGGTCATCGCAGGAAAACTCTCGTGAGGTAATGTACATAATTTGATACGCCATCATCAGGAAATGGAAACGGGTAGAAAATTGCTCAACAGATACCAGGGTTTGATCCTTCATTTCAGGGCACATGATTGATAGTCCTACAGAAAATATACTTTTTTATGAGAATGACTGTTTACTTACCTAGTTTTCACTTTTCCTTCAAGTTGTTCCACAATCTTACGTTATGATTTGTGCAGCAGTTAGGATTATTCCAAAGACCTCTATTCTATGTTATTTGGGATCTGGTATCATTCCTACAAATACTTTTGAATTTGTAAATAGTTTTGAACACAAAGTAGCTAAAAGACACATTGTTTTGTTACTGTTACAGGATATTTTACTAGTTGATTCCAAATGAAACAACTTTGTTATCTTATTGATTATATTAATTATTGATTTCTAGATAATTTGTTCATTCAAGTTATAGGTTATATGCTTGTTTACTGTCAGCATTCGCTTGTATACCACACACATTGCGGCCATCTCTTGGGAAGTGAAAAATATTCTTATTCTTCCTAATGTGATCTGTGGTGTTACTAGTCCATTTTGACTTATAATATTTGTACCAGGAAGTACACCCCAACCCCGCACATTTAATAGAAGTGCCTTAAGGAACACTATCTATTGAACAAAACTTGAAACTGCTAATGCATAAAGTAGTAATCAGAAGATGTCACTACTGAATAACTGAGTAATATTTTATTTTAAAGTTACTTAAACTGACTGGATTTCTTTGTTTTGTTTTGGTGTACATCTAGAAGTTTGAACTTTTCTCCATAGATGTCCGTACAAAAAACTGAAGTCATGCACTCTGGTGCAAGGTGTAATAATTAATGATTTAAAGAAGTCTTGTGTTTATAAGTTTTCTCATCTAAATTGACTTTCATGTATTTTGATAGTTCATGGTTTGCAACACTTCCTTCTCATCCTGGCAGCTTTGGAGTCTGGCCAATCAGAAATTTTCTGTATTTATTTTTTGGCCAATCATAACCTTCTTGTATCTACTTGAGTATCCAATAAATTGAGAGGGTGTGGTCGGATTTAGTCCGATGCCTTCTCAAACCCTCCCCTCGGGTATAAATGCCACGGCTTTTTCTAGTTACCTCGTCTAAACTCGTCAAATTTCTGAGTGTGTGTGTTAATAGAGGAGGCGGTGTGCCTAATTGTTCGGCAGGTAATAGCCACCAGTTTTCTATCTCTGTATCTATTTCCGCAAACTCACCCGAGGGGTAGGTTCTTATATTTAACAATGTAATCATCTGTTTTCTATAACGTAAACTTTCTTTCTGCTAATGTAAAATTTCATACAGACTTAAACTGTAAATCGGTGAATAGAGAATTCTTTACCATCTTCAATTCTCCTTCAATTTATCTTGAGGTGACTGCGATTTTGTAACTTTTTTTCCTCCTGTAAATCACTCATTAACTTCTTTTTCTATTCACCTCAGTAGTGTGGGATTCCCTAGCCTCTGCATCATCGGGCCACAAGCCCAAGTAGGGTATTAAATCTTGGTTTTAAAGGAGAGCAAGTGTACGGCTCCATACATTTTGAGTTTGGGCCAGTATTTTATCCTGTTCTTCTTTTCCACAAAGGCCCAGTAGTATGGGTAATAGATACCCCTGTATAAAGGAATTGTAAATTGTACGTTGTGCCTTAAGAGGCAAGAAATTGTAAGGTTTGAGCATAGCCTCCTTGGTTGAATTTAAAGAGCATGTAAACTCTTTAGTGATATTGGTGTAATATTGAGGGGGCCTTCGGAAGGCTGTACGTGTAACCTTTGGAGCAAGGTGCTCTTGAACTGTGTCTTGGGAGATATCTCTCGTTATGTAAACAAACACAACATTTGTGAAGTTGTAAACTTGTAAATTGGAGCTGGAAGCTCAAAACTTGTAATTTCCAACCCTTGCGTTTCTATTTTTGTTTGCTATTTTGTATCTGACATTTTGTTCTTTCACCTAGTGAAAATTGTTAAGTTTGAGATCTGAAAAGATATATAACCTTTATTTTAATGTTTAAATTAATCCTTGATATCGTAGATAGACCCATTCAAAGCCGACACCTTTTTTCACCTCTCTGCGTTTAACAGATAATCCCGGAACAATATTACTTCAGCATGCAAGGAATAAATAAGCGATTCAAGAGTTATCATGCCTTTATGTTTCGTAGTTCGTAAGGGATAGTGTTTGTGAATAGGGCTAGTAAGTTCACCGTTACTCACCTGAACTTTCGTTACGTGAATGAATTCGTCATTACCAGGATATGTTGATTGTTGATTCCCATAGGGAACCTCAAACATTTGTTCCGAATGAGTAAATTTATAATACCAATATAAATGGTCCGTCCAAATGTCCAATAATGGACCATTTATATTGGTATTACGAGGATACACATTAGATCACTGTCATCGCCCACTTCATAGCATTCGTGTCATCTTCCTTCAGTTTGACTATGTTGCTATGGGATATTTCATTGCCCATTTAATGAGATATTCATTTCAACATCTCTTCTGGGAGTTCTGGGTTAGCTGCTGAAAGTATAGCCTTGTGGGCAAGGTTGTATAATTATGATCAGAGAGTGAAGTAATTGGCTCTCCTATAAGGAAATGGGATGTTGTTAGGTAGGAAGTGTCAAAAGGGTCATCATTTAGCTTTGGTGAGGGGATGTGAGTATGTGTTGTAATAATGGTCCCTTCTTTGTTGGTGGAGCGATAAGAACCCATCAGTCATCTGAGCTGATATATCAGACTCTTGACAACTGCTTCCCAGATTCCACCAGTGTGGTGCGGCAGAAGGGATGAAATGCCACTTGAGTCCCATGCCTGCAGTTGTGTGAAAAGTAAGTTTTCTGAGGGTTGTTTTGTAGAAAGGCCTTGATTTCTGTAGCTGCTCCAAAGAAGTTTGTTCCATTATTGCTGTAAATATTCAGGAGTTGACCTCTATGAGAACTAAGTCGATAAAGTGCGGAGAGAAATGTTGTTGTGGTGAGATCAGGTATCATGTCTATTTAGACAGCCTTGGTAGATAGGCGGTCTGTTCTTGTTCGATTTCACACGATTTTTTACTAAAATTGGGCAGGCATACTCTATGCTAGTTATAACAAATGGGTATGTCAGGGTTAGAGGCACCTTTTGTGTATTTTGGATTAATTGTTCTGAGTTATCTGCATTCAACTTAGAACACTTGAGATGTGTATGAGTGTGGCTTCTTTCAGTCCCCTTTGCTGATGAGATCCTAAACTTTTCTCTCAGTGTGTTGAGTGCCATTATGAAGTAGATGAAGGTGTTCTGCCATCATAATTATATTTGTGAGATGAAACAGAATTTCTAATTCTTCCAGTCCACTAGTATTGGAGTACTGTGCAGTCTTCCACCGACAAGGAGATGGCCTTCCTTATGTATGATTGGATGTATAGTCTTTATATGAGTTGATAGTTTCCTACACAACATTAGTCTAACATTTGTATACAGGGTTCATCTCCGATACAAACAGTGGACTTAAATTTCACTCCGTGGGTTGTTTACAACAATCTCAGATAATTATATGTCACAAATCTCATGACTGGTCCATATTAAAATGTACATTAATTCAACAATGGTACAAGAGTTTATTGAAATCCATGTATTCAGTACACGTTGGGTTCTTAATATTAAGATTTTGATCTTGTCATACTAATTTAAGGAGACATATTTTGCCCATTGCATGGGCATCATCAGCCATGATCTCATTCCTAAGGAATAAAAATCATGATCCTGATCACTCTAGTCAAAGTGTTACATAGAGGAACGTGTGTTATAAATATGAGGAGACTTGTTGTAATTGCACAAATGACAATTTGCACAATTAAGACATGTCTAAATTCACAAATTCCAATTTACACAATTAAGGCACGTCTAAAAGATGTTTGGTGAAAGGATGTATGTGTTATGAGAGTGGTCCATTCTTTGTTGGTGAAGCGATAAGAATCCATCACTCTTCTGAGGTGATATTTCAGACTCTTGACAGCTGCTTCCCGGATTCCACCAAAGTGTGTTGCTGCAGGAGGGATGAAATGCCATGTCAGTCTCATGCCTGCAGTTGTGTGAAGAGTTGGTTTTCTGAGGGTTGTTTTGCGAGAAAGCCTTGATTTCTTTAGCTGCTCCGAAGAAGTTTTGCCATTATCGGTGTAAATGTTCAGCCTACATCCAACACTGCATAAGCTCAATGCTCCGCCCATCTTCTCTCCTCCGCCACACTCCGTTCCCTAAATGCCACACAGATACAATACAAGATGTGCAAGTGTCATTTGTTCTGATGCTGCAAAGGCAACTAGTTAACACCAGAAAGGTCGAGGGGGTAAGTAAATGTATACACAGCGTTTTTTGTCAAATTTAACCCTTATTTCCTAATCTTGAATATCTTCCTACCCTCCTCTCGTTACAGATTCTTTACCACACATCCCTCAATAGTAGACTTCTACATTGAAGCTGTAGCCAACTTCAAGCATGAGCGTCCCCATTTGACTAATAAGACAGGAGGAGGTTATCACATCAGCTAGTAAAGACATACACATTAACACACATTCATGAACATCTTTTCACTTCTACAAAAAAAAAAAAAAAAAAAGAAGACTGGCCTCACCATCCAAATACAGGTTTAACAGAGTTTCGCCCATACGGGAAACCGGGGAATGTCAGGGAATTCAATAAATAGCAGGAAATCCAGGAAATAACAGGGAATTCAGAAAAAAGTCTCGAAATTCATTCTTCTACCAGATGAAATGGTCATACCATGTTTATCCATTAATAGAAGCACATGTTTCAATTTTTATAACATTAATCTTGGGTATGTCTTTTAAGCCAGGAATAAATTGTAAATAAATCTGAATAAACATTAAAGAAAACAAGTGTGATCTTGAATGTGAAGTAACCAATAGCATCAGTAGCTATATGGATAGGCTATAGCAAGCAGTAGCGACTATGATTGATCGACTGATCGCTCGAATTTTCAATGTTTTGATCTGCTTACTATTGTATATTCTGTGTTGTTGGCGAATGGCAAGGCCTACATTGCGTTCTCAATTTTCTAATCGCTTTAATACATTGCTTCCACAACAAAATTTGCGTATAGACAAAATACCACAACCCAACGGATGACTGTTTGTTTACTTTGAAATGAAATGTGCGGTAGTCAGTACCTCGTAAAATGTATATACTGACAAAAAACACTGACTGAATGCAGGAAATGGGCCGATGACCTTCGATGTTAGGCCGCTTAAAACAACAAGTATCAACAACAACAAGAATGCAGGAATGTGTGAAATTCGCTGAAACTTAATACTCATTCTAGTGCTCATTATTATTATTATTATTACAATTATTAAACGTACTGATGTAGGTAAACCTTATGTAAATGTATAATGCATCAGGACACCGTTCAGGCCGCACCATGTATAGTTTCTAACCTATCTGTTGAAATGTTTGGTGACGGACGTGAGTGAATGAGGCTCCACAGTAATCAAGTGATTTGAAGGTGTTATACAGCAGTGAAAGTGATAAAAACTTGCAGAAATGTTACATTTGTATATACCCACATGTTTTGTCGGTATTGATCTTCTTTTTGTTCCAAATTTTCATTGTAAAGAAAATGGCCCTACTGAAACAATGGAGTTGGAAGCCCAGCCACTACCAGTGCTGCCAACATACGCTGCCTCATGAAGTGTGTGTGGACGACTTCATTAATTCGCACAGCTTCCTTGAAAATATTGTGCAGGCCATTTTGACCTGCATAACAGAAGTGGTCATAAAAGAACTTGAAAAAAGTTTAGAATTTAATATCAGAGTTACCTAAAAAACTTGATGAGAAGGAGACAGAAATCCACAAACTGAAGAAGGATAGGGATGCCAAGTGTGATTCATTGGAGCAATACAGCAGATGTAATGTAAGAATTTTCGGCATCCCTGAATGTTCGAACGAAAGCTGTGATGAACCAGTGCTGAACGTGTGCAAAGTAGTAGGTGTAGATGTTAGACTTAATGGCATTGATAGGTGTCATGGAGCAGGACCTCGATCACCAGGGAAAATGAGACCTATCCTAGTGAAATTTTTGTCCTATCGCTCATGTCAGGATATCTTCACTAGGAAAAGGAAAGTGAAAGGCTCATCCATGAAAATCCATGAAGATCTAATGGCTATCAGAATGTCCATCTTGAAAATGGCAATTCAGCATTTTGGTTGTACAAACACTTTGACTTACTCAGGAGACATCGTAATCAAAAATGCCAACGGGATGAAATTAAGAGTGTGCCAGTTAATGGAACTTCCTATGGCATAGGCTTCTGTTGCAGTGCTGCCTTATCACTTGGCAATGTGAGTCCACTCCCATCTTTCAACATAAGTCACAGCTGAGAACCTAGTTTTTTCAAGTAGCTTTATCTATGTATCTAGCTCTCTACTTATCTATCCATTTACTGTATTTATTTATCTAAATATCTATTTGCTTATCTCCCTTCTGATCCTACCACCTGTCCATCTACTTACCCTTTTTATTAATTTTCCTAACTGGTTCTAACTTAAGATAGGCCTCCATATTACGTCCACATAGAACTCACACCAACACTACGTACAATAAGCTCCTACTTGTGTATTCTGTATGCCTAATCTGCTGTTGCACATTATTATTATTAATATTATTACTACAACGGACAATTTCACTATCTAAAATATGTTAATTGCTGACCATTCATAGGATATAGTCGCATGCTGTGTTCTAGTTAATTTTATTTTACTAATTGGCAATGCATACCACAGCCGCATTCCCTATGACCATAGCAATACTTTCCCTTGTCACACTTCCCCTTCCCAACCCATCCCTTCAACCTGTCTACCTGCTAGTCCATTGACCCAATCCCCACTCCTTGAAGCTGCAACACACATTCTCAAGTCAGCCCTAAATAGACATAAAAGCGCACTTCACATGTCACCTTAATGCAAAGAGTTTAGTTTCTCAAGCTCGTATACGTGAACTAAAAGCAATGTTCATACTACTTTCCTTTGATATAATCTTATGCAGTGAAAGTTGGGTCAAAGTCAAACAGCAGGCTAAGAATCTGGAATTACCTGGCTACTGCCTTCTGAGGAATGAGAGACTTGGCAAAGGGAGAGGTGGGGTCTGTGCTTTGTCTCTTCGTGCTTGATACCTCAAATTATCTGTCAGTCTCCTCAACCGTATGAGCGAAAACCTGAGTACATGTTCATAGAGATACAGGTCTCTACTGTGAAATGCTCAGTAGGTGCTGTATACAAGCCACCTAAAGCTCACCGTCTGAATGACTTAGAGACAGATCTTAACAGAACCTATGTACAAACATGTTATAATGATGGGAGACTTCAATACAAACCTTCTAGATTCAGATCCTTCCAAAACCACCCATCTATTGAACATGTTTCTGGCATTCGGTATGGCGATCCTCCTACTTTCTCCCACTCACCACACTAAAACTTCACACACACTACTGAACGTAATAGTAACGAACAACCCTGACAGAGTATTACATCATGACCAGATATCTCCTCCCGGACTGTCAGCCCATGACATTATCTTTATGTCTTACGCACTGCAATACCCCAAACATAAACCTAAATATGTGTCTTACTTAGACTATAGCCATATTGACATCGAGAAATTATTGAAAGAGGCTATTTCGATGCTGTGGCAGGAGATAACTCATACAACTAACATTGACAACATGGTCAACCCTATCAATAACATGATATTTCACATTTTTGACAAACACGCCCCTCTATGAACAGCACGCATCTTTAAAAGACTCCACCGTGGACAAGAAATACACTGACTGACAGAGCAAATGCAACACCAAGAAGGAGTGTTTCGAAAGGGATGAAAGTTGGGGAAAAAACAGAGACGGCACGGACGAATATTTGATGTTTATTTCAAACCGATACGCAGGTTACACAATGCGCACGGCATCGACTCAGTAGGATGTAGGGACACCGCGAGCGGCGATGCACGCAGAAACACGTCGAGGTACAGAGTCAATAAGAGTGCGGATGGTATCCTGAGGGATGGTTCTCCATTCTCTGTCAACCATTTGCCACAGTTGGTCGTCCGTACGAGGCTGGGGCAGAGTTTTCAAACGGCGTCCAATGAGATCCCACACGTGTTCGATTGGTGAGAGATCCGGAGAGTACGCTGGCCACGGAAGCATCTGTACACCTCGTAGAGCCTGTTGGGAGATGCGAGCAGTGTGTGGGCGGGCATTATCCTGCTGAAACAGAGCATTGGGCAGCCCCTGAAGGTACGGGAGTGCCACCGGCCGCAGCACATGCTGCACGTAGCGGTGGGCATTTAACGTGCCTTGAATACGCACTAGAGGTGACGTGGAATCATACGCAATAGCGCCCCAAACCATGATGCCGCGTTGTCTAGCGGTAGGGCGCTCCACAGTTACTGCCGGATTTGACCTTTCTCCACGCCGACGCCACACTCGTCTGCGGTGACTATCACTGACAGAACAGAAGCGTGACTCATCGGAGAACACGACGTTCCGCCATTCCCTCATCCAAGTCGCTCTAGCCCGGCACCATGCCAGGCGTGCACGTCTATGCTGTGGAGTCAATGGTAGTCTTCTGAGCGGACGCCGGGAGTGCAGGCCTCCTTCAACCAATCGACGGCAAATTGTTCTGGTCGATATTGGAACAGCCAGGGTGTCTTGCACATGCTGAAGAATGGCGGTGACGTGGCGTGCGGGGCTGCCACCGCTTGGCGGCGGATGCGCCGATCCTCGCGTGCTGACGTCACTCGGGCTGCGCCTGGACCCCTCGCACGTGCCACATGTCCCTGCGCCAACCATCTTCGCCACAGGCGCTGCACCGTGGACACATCCCTATGGGTATCGGCTGCGATTTGACGAAGCGGCCAACCTGCCCTTCTCAGCCCGATCACCATACCCCTCGTAAAGTCGTCTGTCTGCTGGAAATGCATCCGTTGACGGCGGCCTGGCATTCTTAGCTATACACGTGTCCTGTGGCACACGACAACACGTTCTACAATGACTGTCGGCTGAGAAATCACGGTACGAAGTGGGCCATTCGCCAACGCCGTGTCCCATTTATCGTTCGCTACGTGCGCAGCACAGCGGCGCATTTCACATCATGAGCATACCTCAGTGACGTCAGTCTACCCTGCAATTGGCATAAAGTTCTGACCACTCCTTCTTGGTGTTGCATTTGCTCTGTCAGTCAGTGTATTACAAGTAATGATGGCCAAGCGGGATGCAGCTCATAGGAAATATAAACATTACCCGACAGAGGAAAACTTTATTACAAATGACTATTTATTAAAACGGCTGATACAGTAAGAAACGCTCGACTATCGTACGCCCATGACCTTATAAAACCTCACGTAAGACCCGGTACCTTATGGAAGTCAATCCGACATTTCGAACTAAATAAACCGAACAAGGTAGACGATTTGGAGTTTTCTGTTGATGAATTCAATAATCACTTAATGTCTTCCCATGTTCAGTTAAACGAAGAAGCAAAAGAAAATCTTTTGAGTGCAAATTACAACCCACTACGCATAGGCAGAGACAAATTTTATTGTAGTTATGTCTCACCTCTGCAAGTGAAAGCGCTTTTCTTGCAAATTAAAACTAAATCCACAGGGGTGGACAACATATGCATTATAATGATAAAGAAAATTATCGACACCATTATTCCAGTATTGACATTCATATACAACTTCTTCCTTCAAAACAGTGTATTTCCAACTGTCTGTAAAATGACCCTGGTTCATCCTTTACAAAAAACAAAATCTCCTAGACTAAACAGTGACTACAGACCTATTAATATACTGTCTATAACAGCCAAAGGACTCGAACACATTGTGCATAATCAAATCACGAACTATCTCAACGACCACGACATACTAGAACCACACTCGTCAGCTTTCCGACGAAATCACAGTACATGTACTACCTTACTAAACGTGAGTGATGAGGCTACTGATGACCAGAGCTGACAATTGTAGTATTGTTGGACTTCAGCAAAGCATTTGACTCTGTAGACCATGAGTTGCTCCTATCCAAACTTTATCGCCTAGGGTTCTCCTACAGTACTCTGAAATGGATGGGAGCCTATTTACGCGAACGTCACCGAAGTGTCGTCAATCAGGGTACCTTTTCTTCGTGGCAATATGTAAAAACAGGTGTAACACAAGGGTCAACCCTAGCTCCCTTGCCACTTTCTGTCTATATCAATGACTTAGCTAAACAGGTGACTCATTGTAAATGTCACATTTTTGCTGGCAACGTACAATTGTATATCCATGCAAAACCAACAGACTTTTCGGAAGCAATCGAGGAAATTGGCATGGATCTAGTACGCCCTCCTCGTGGCATTGCCCCATAGGTTAGCATTGGGAGCACTCTATACCCAGGGCCTTGATGGTGGTGGTGGTGATTATTGTTTTAAGAGGAAGTACAACTAGGCAACCATCCTCCCAGGGTCTTGACGGGTTCTTTTATTGTTGTGGGGCTGTTTCATAGGATCACAGGACTTTGTATGTGCCTCAGGTAGCTAATATGTTCCGGTGAATAGAAATCGCATCAACGGTGGAAAATTGGATTCGGAATCCTATCGGGCGGCTTATTATCAAATTTCTATATTAAAGTTCCTAAGCCAATCGCCGTTATGTTTGCATCACCTATTTTCATAATTTATGACATGCTTGTAACAATCGAGACCTTGTCTTGAATTAAAATTGATTATACCAAATATGATCTTGGAATTTGAATTAATTTCATAAGTAAGGCCATGTATATCTATTTTATAATGAAAAGATGGAGATATTCTGGATCGGATTATATTTATTAATATAAATGATCCTACTAGTTAAGACGAAACCAAAGTATAACCCAGATTTCAAATATTACCGAAAAACAAATTGGTAATGACATAAAACGGCTGTCGTAATTTAATTAATTTATACCCGACTCAACATAATGCAGTGATTTCAAATTGATCATTCCTCATTTTATAATAGCTATTTGAAATTCCAAACCTAAACCTATATTTATTCAATAACATGCCTAAACCTGGAAAATTACCATTATGACCGTGTTCTTTCTTTTACTCCACAAGTTCTAGGTATTCTTATTCCTTCAGTTTTGATTTGATGTCTGATTTTCAATAGGAGAATCTCGTTCATGTCAAATTCAGCTGATAATAATGTCTTTTTATATGTGATGCCTAACCTAATTAAAATAAATAATCATCACCACCTTAACGAACTCGTACGTCCTGATGAGGTTCGCCTCAACGCGACAATAATTACACGTCCATCCTCGCGCATAGCTTCGAGGATCATGTTACCTTATGCTAATGCATAAAATAAATAATCAAAGATAATATACATAAGGACAAGAATATATACACTCAAATGTTAATTAAACCACATACGACATCTCTACTACGTCTACTAAACTACCATGTCCATGAAGTAAACATCTAACTTATTAATATCACGTCATATATCCTCGAAGCCGTACGCGTGGTAAGCCTTATGCACGCCTCAAACACGTCGCCGTCATACCGACTAAAAACCCTAATGATTGACATAAATTTTGAATATGACATCCGAAACGTAACGATAATCGATAGGACAATTGTGACCGACATCTCATCGCAATTAATAATTATCTGCCTTACCATCTTAGCCTACACTTACATATCAGCATTACGATCCCAGCATTCGATCATGTAAGAGTATTATAACCTTAACATCATCTTATACCAGGGCATTACAGTTTCAGCATTAGCTTATATACGAATGTTACACCTCATTTTGCTTTATCTAACTTCACACTGGCATAACGCAATTAAATAATACGTTCTATGTAGCGACATCAAGATAAATCTTCATTGTCACCTCCCATCTTATTAAATAATCCACACAGCACAGCACTTTTCATTATTTCAACCACTAAATTTTATGTAAGCTAACCCACACATCAGTGGCATATCACGATATCATCCCCATGTTTTATTATTCATCATCATAATAACTATTACCACCACAAGCACTTAATACACTTGAATTATTCATCAACGCAATGACCACCATCATCGCAGGTACTTAATATATTTGACGCTCACACCATCATCATTGTCATTATTATTATTATCTCACGTTGATTCACACTAGTGTCATTACTCACAACATTACTACATTTGTGTCACTTACCTGCATTACCAAGGTTAGCTTCGCGATAAATATGCTGATTCTATGTTAATGTTGTTGCATATGTATTCATAGGCTCGTGTCTTCCAGTAATCATGGCACTACAACACAATATAACCCTCTCATGCATGAATTTAAGAAAAGTTAAATAAAAAATATTGTAATGTGATTTTCCTGGTTGAAACGACCCTAGTAGATGATACAAACATAAAACACAAAACGAAGTTACCATACTTGGCGGGAATTTAATGTCCTCATATGAGGACATCATGCATTTAGTGGAATAATGTCAACAAGTCATACATTTACTACTTTGGTTTATTATACTTGTATTTGCAAGAACATTTTACATCTGAGGCAATTGTATGAGTACAGCGAAATTACACTGGTCCTACTGGGGCATTTATATGTAAGTGATGTACTTCACACATTCATATTTCAGGCAATGGTATGGAAACACTGAAAGCGCTCTGGACATAGTGGTACACCACATTTTCCACAAATATACTGGGTTTATTGCACAGTTTTTGTCACGGCACCTGTTAGCATTTCTAGCCTTTGTTTTCTGCGGATAATGTACTATTCCATCCATCCTCTTTTCAGCAGGCACAGTATGTTTAGCCTATTTCTTGAGTGGTGGTGATGGGCCATTTGCGCATGGCCGTCCCCTCTTCCGTGGTGCTTCTTCTGCCTCACCACTGAAGACAAGTCCTGTTGCCACTCGACTCTTGAAATCGAGCAGGTCGATAGGGGTCTTACAGTCCATTTTCCATAGCAACCAATCATTTACAACTGTGCCATTGAGCATATGGTAACTATCCTGAGAAATACTGTGATAAGAGGCACGTCAGCACAAATCTTACACTGAGGTAATGCAATAATTTCTCATAATAATTGTTGTTACAACTTTAATGGCCGGCCCCGTGGTGTAGGGGTAGCGTGCCTGCCTCTTAACCGGAGGCCCCGGATTCGATTCCCTGCCAGGTCAGGGTTTATACCTGGACTTGAGGGCTGGTTCGAGGTCCACTCAGCCTACGTGATTAGAATTGTGAAGCTATCTGACGGTGAGATAGCGGCCCCGGTCTAGAAAGCCAGGAGTGGCGGCTGAGGGGATTCGTTGTGCTAATCACACAACACCTCGTAATCTGCAGGCCTTGGGGATGAGTGACGGTCGCTTGGTGGGCCAAGTCCCTTCAAGGGCTGCGGTGCCATGGGTAAGTTGTAAGTTAAAAACCTACTTGAGACAGCTTGAGGCGGTGAAACAGCTCAAAGTAAATGTAGTATGTTGTTTGACACTGGAGAAACACGAACACTGATTATTTCATGCTATCAGTTAAATGCTGCTGTCTGGTGGGCATGTTGTAAACTACTATAATCTTGTCCTACAAATATCACTCGCTCACCTTATAACATTATAAACCATTTGGAGAATCCTGGAAAATAAATATTGGCTGAAGCAATTGAGAATACAAGCTAAGCTCAAAAATAACACGTGGTAGTTTGTTGCATGATGTCCTCATATGTGGACACCCATATTATACCAATATTGTGTAAAGACTATAAACTAGATGAAGCTAAATTATATTGGTAATGATAGTAGAATATACAAAATGAAGAACTACACACTTACCTTGGGCATTTTCGAAATAGGAACAGCTCAAAACAATTGGGAACAATGATGACTTCTCAAAAAATGGTGGACCATGAATATCATGTTTTCAATTATGCCAATTAAATGCTGCCACCAATTGGTTGTTTGTAAAACTGATGTTTTCCACTCTTACCAACCTAAAATAATATCTTGCTAACTTTACCTCCATCTTTGGAAACTCCAGGGACTAAATAATGCCTAAAAATTCGGATGTCCTCATATGCAGACACCATGCATGAGAGGGATAAGCGATGTCGAAGTCATCCACTAACATAACCATTCATTCACTCGCATGGTATCGTATCATTTTGAATGCCGAGTCGCCAAACGCATATGAGAATTCCTATATACCAAATAACATAATATCACCCCGCTGGAGGTGTAATTACTATTACGTTTTGGCGAACTACTTCAGAACATGTACTACATATACATTACTACCTACATTAAAGAAACTAGTAACTAAAATAAAATACAGATGCATGTTGCATCAAATAAAGTGCACACAGTAAAAAGACATCATTATAATGGAAAGCAGTTACTGACTTGAATGGCCAGGGTTGTATGAATCACTGGCTTAGGTTATCCATCCCGGTAACCACTCCATCATCTCAGCTGGACCTACTCGTACATGATTTAGCACTCCATATTCTCCTGCGAATTAGTACTTCTTGAATACATTTTTGACAACATCATTTTAGACTCATGCAGATTACACCTGATAAAGGTTAATATTAGATCTCTGACAACACACAGAGCCACTAGTAAATCAATTACGCATACACTTCTGATTATATGAAGTTATTTACGATACGGACAATCTCTATTATATATCGTATTTCTCCTTCTGTAATGGCTTGGCCTTTATACAATCATAAGCATATCACCGTTATTTTAGGCCAGGTGCATTCGCTTAACTGCATATACATATCTCCTAATAACTTTCTTTTGCATACAATTTCTAATTTTTACTTATCATTTCCATACTACCATCACATTGACATTAACAATGAACAAGAATACTTTTAACGTTTTACACAAGTCATAGAACAACAAAATTAGATACTAGATGTGGAACTCTATCTTAGGTGTTTACTTACATCAACTGACACCTAGATGTCGCTACCGTTGTTAATAACAAATATCGATATTTTATACTCCGTAACATTACCCTATGTGTTCAATCATTGGTTTCGTCTTGTTTTCATACATTCTACATTTTACATTTGATTTAATTCTAACAATATTTACACATATATACACGTTTTCTCCGCTTAGAGATGAAAGTAAAGTCCTTTCTTCACAATCACTTCATTGCGTATTCGACATTTATAAACCAGTCCTCGTCTCAACTGCTCCGGCGCCATGTTTCCGGACCTCGTGCTAGTAGGTTTTGTTTGCGCTGTAGCATATGTCACACATGAATACGGCACACTAGAAGCCATAAGCTAATGATCTTCCCAGCATGGACTTATTTTAAACCCAAAACATCCCAAACCATAGCAGTTGCCCACTCAAGACATATTTCCACTAATTACTGCATGTCCACTCCTCATGTATGACTTCAAAAGCAAGCTTTACTCTAAAAAGTCTCGGAGTGGTCATTGAACAGCACTTCTCGTGGACGGATCAGACAATATCTGTGAGTAGACGATTTTTCGCGATGCTGCATCTATTGAACAATTTCAAATTTACTTTCCCCATTCAGTTTAAGGAAGAAACTAGTTGTAACCCTCGTTCTTCCAATATTCGATTATTGTGACGTAGTTTACAAAGGCATGAAAACCGAGCTTCGGGATAAACTACGATGTGCACAGAATGCCTGTGTAAGATTTATATTTAATCTGAAATGTTCAGATCATTTTACCCAGTCTTATGTCGACATCGGATGGCTATGCCTTGAAGACATACGCAAGCTGCATACCCTAACTTCATTGCATCAAATCCTTACCTTACAATCCCCATCTTACTTGTATGAACAATTTCATAGCCTGTCTGAACACCATGATAAAAACACCAGAGCGCTGAGCTCGACATTGCTCGCTATTCCTAAGCAAAAATCATTTTCCTACAATAATTCCTTCACTGTTGTGGCCAGCCGTGAATGGAAATTCCTTCTGCAGGAGGTCAGAAGGATATCAAACCGAGGAAGATTTAAAAGTATGTGCTAAAAATGTCTATGAAACGAGCTTGTAGAGCGACAGATTTCTTCTTATTCACCTTCTTCTCCTCATCCTGTCCTTTCCTCCTCCTCCTCTTCTTCTTCTCCTTATATCATTCATCAATAGTGTTAGAGAGTACTCAGCTGTGGTTCCCTGCATAGTTAACCTTATCCCGATCCTCATTTTGTAATGTTTTTCGCCAACAATAAAAACATGAAAACTGTAACATTTGTTAGTGGGTTGGATTCTCCAAATTATTACTATTATTATCATCATTATTAGTGTGTGTTTTTATGGTATTTAATAGTTGAATAGCCGAGCTGAGTAGGTCAGACGGTTAAGGCGCTAGCCTTCTAACTCCAACTTGGCAGGTTTTATTCTAGCTCAGCCCAATGGTATTTGAAATTGTTCAAATACGTCCGCCTTGTTTCGTTAGATTAGCTGGCACATGAAAGAAAGCTTGCAGGACCAAATTCTGGCACATTGGCAACTTGAAAAATTGTTTAAAGCGGGGATTGAAATTTCTGCACTTAGCAAATTCATTACGGAGCTGAGTAGTAAGACGTAAAGAGAATATTATTATTGCCCCCTCCCCCCGTGAAAGGAACTCGAATTTGATGTGTTTCAATTAAACAAACAAGCTTTTAATGTACAGTCATTTAGTTAGCATTCTTGTTTCTTGCCAATGTAAAGAAACCACTGGTTCGATTCCTAGTCTGGTCGGTGATTTTTAATTTATTTTAGCTCGATGGTTGTGTGTATTGAATCCTTTAGCTATTAAGATAGTCAACAGTCCAGGGGAATGTGTGCTGAATTTGATAACCAGGTGGCCTGGGGATTTTTTAATTGCTCCCTGCTCTAATGTTAGGTGCCATGTGATGTAAACATTTCAGCAGGCAATTAGACATCTCCAGGTTTCAAATCTGCAGCCCACAGTTCGACGCGCGAACAATAAACTTCGTATTCCCTGTTTTAGCAATTAAGTTACTTCCAAGTCTGGTCAACTTGCTCGTACCGCCAATGTTCTTTTTCTAAGATGTGCATACTAGGCTAATTGCAAAAACAATGAACTTTGTATTTCATGTCACAGCAAATATTTCCAAGTCTAATCAGAATGTTCCTACAATCAATTTCACTTTTGCTGAGACGTACATGTGTCACGACCTTACTTAATACAAAATTCGTTGCATTCTCTTTCCACATTCAGTTAACATAGTTTGTGCCAATCGTTCACACTTAGTCTTCAGTGAAAGAAAAGCTTGTCATCGACTCCGGGTCAGGTTGAGGACTTTCAACACTTTTTCTTCTTATGAACTTAAGAACTTTCGTTCTGAGTCGAAGTTAGCTCCAGGTTTGAGAACCCAAATCAGCGATTGTTTTATTTGCTTAGAATTAGAAGTTTGAATTTTTGGAGTTAGATATTTGAATAGCACTTCAGTTTTGAGTCCAGGCGTGCTCCATGTTCAAATCCTAGTATTGCTGGTGAGTTTTCCTTTGAATCTTGTAACGCTAAACTAGGTGCTTCAGTGAAACACATAAGCTGTTAATGTACAGTCATTTAGTTAGCATGGTTGTGTGCTTCCCAAGTAAATGAGTCCCGGGTTCGAATCCTAGTCGGGTCGGCGAAATTTTCATTTCTTGTAGCTCAAAAGTTGGGTGTTTCTGAACTTAACACACAATAATTTAGTTACTATGCTAGACAGCAATCCAACGGAAAGATTGCTGAGTTAGATTTCCAGTCGGTGTGGGGATTTTTTAATTTCACGCAGCTCAAATGTTAGGTGTTTTGAATTAAATAGAAACTTTCAGCGTGCAGTTATTTACTTAACATGATACTCAGCGGTCCCAGTCACATGTAGCGAACATTTTTTTGATGTTCAGAACGCTTAAGTTTTAATCTTTTAACTGATATCAACAGTATTATATTTCTAGAATTCTAGAATAATTCTAAAATTCAAATTTCTGAGCTCGAATTGTTACAATAAACATTTAGAGTTCCAAACACTAAAAACCAGCAGTACATTACGCAACAACATCTGTGACTCTGCAGCCGCTCAGCTTGAGGACCTTGAAATAGCTTTATAGAGGTATGTCCCTATGAATAGTGCACATGTGTTAAACCTTTCACCATCTCCACAGTCCCATACCATCATCTTGTTCCACATTCAGATCTGAGCCCTAGACCATACCTCATTCCCTTTTGCCCTTTAGTTTGTAGCCCTTTAGCGCTTTTGGCCTTTTGCAGTCACTCAGCTCCATGACCTGATGTCACCTTTCCGCGTTATGCCCCCATGAATAAAGCACATGTATTAAGCTTTACACCATCTCCCTTGTCTTATTAAAATAATGTGAATGGCCGCCATGCACTACGAAGCTCAGCTCCTAAAGCCCATGCACCATGTCTCATCTTGTCTAGTTAGGTTAAGCCTGGGGTTGAATGTCAAACTCGAGTCTGTAACGCCCTTGTAAGGTTAAGCCGGGCAGGAAATCCGTGCTTGATAGCTTAAGCCAGCACTCTCGGACATCAAACTTGAGTCTGTAAAGCTAATGACCTTGTACGGTTAAGCCTTGGGTTGAGATGAGTCCATGGCCTGTGATGTTAGGCCTCGAGTCGAATCCATGCCTGTTAGGTTAAGTTTGCATTCTTGGCTATGCCCTACTTTTCAAATAACCCCACCCTCCAAAAGTTAGGTCATGTGAGGTTAATCATTATAGTTAGGCATGATTATTAAATTACGTGTCTTCTTCATCATTTATTGAACATTCGAGAACTTATGTCTCTCTCGCTATAAGAATCATGGTCCAATAAGTAGAAGAATGATCACTTTAGCACATTAAGATGATTTGTCAATCTATCTTCCCACATTATAGAATATAGCCTAATAATGGTTTAATATTTGCATTAATTAGATACGTTTCCTTAATTAGACAAGCTTGGTGTTGTTGAGTGAGCACAGAGAGTGATTTATTACCTTAAACTGTGCTGTTCGCTTCATATGCTGAATAATATACTCTCCATAATGCAATATTGGTTGCTACTTCCTCACTGTTCATAAATATGAGCTATCATTCCATTCTGTCACTTAAGAAGGCTAGGCTATATCCATTGAGCACTAACCGCCTTCTTAAATAGAGCATCGTATGTTATTAAAGCCTATTATTAACACTCCATCATTTACATCCACGTTCATTACTTTTAACGTAACTTACCTTTATATCATAAGTTTAGTTCCTAATGTACATAAGTAACATTTGGGTGACAATTTATACTTTATTGATGAAATTATGCAAGATGAGGTGTAATATTATGTAAAAAATTCACAAAGGAATGCACCGTATCCATCCCTGTTAGTGTTTTAGGTTCTTAAACAAATTGGTCTGTGATTTTTAACACTTAATTGTTAGTGCACTACATTGTTAATGAAATTCAAATAATAGAACTATTAGAATATCAACACATTTCAACTCTTAGAAGTACACTCATCTTCATAAACAACAGATTACCTTGAGAGACTAGAGGTAGGAAGTTCATATTCACAGGACATGTTCATTAGTATTTTCTGCAGAAACGATTAGCATTTCAGTACTCCAGGTTCGGCATGTGCCCCGTTGCCTAGTAGGCGCTGAGTCCTCCAGGGGCACTGATAACTTATTCCATGTGTGATGGCATCAACATGTATAAGGCACAGTTGGGGTCCTGGGTTATAGCCATCCATGCTGCATTCATATGGCTCCACAGTTCATCTTTGGTGGTTGGCATAGGGTCACAGCTCCACACCCGTCCTTTCACCATATCCCACACATTTTCAATTAGTGCCAAGTCCGATGATCAGGTGGGCCAGGACAACCGTCTGACATTCTGTGACAACAAGAAAGCACGTGTTCATGACCTGCTGAAATAAGGCGTCTGGGGTGTTGTGCAGAAAGGGTGTGGCTAAGTTCGCAGGATGTCATTCACGTAGGTCAAACTGGTAACAGTGACCTGGACACACACAAACTCTGATTTGTGGTTGTACCCAATAGCACCCCACACCATAACGCCTTTAGTTGGCGCTGTATGTCTTGTGTGAAAGCAGTCAGTGTGATGCCTCTCCCCCTGTCTGCGGCGACCCAAAGTGCGGCCATCATTTTCCAACAGAAAGGACCTGGATTCGTCCGAAAACACTATCTGCTGCCATTCCTATACCCAGTGACGTCGTTTAATACACCATTGCAGTCTAGCATGTTCATGCACATTGGTCAAAGTTAGGCGGAGAAGTGGAAGACGCGCTGGTAACCCATATCGTAATCAACAGGGACGGATTGTCACTCCTGATAGTGAACGATGTGTTCCACTGTTGCGCCAGAGCCGAGGAAGACGCAAATCTGTGCTGCAATGCCATCCGCATGAGGTGTCGATCTTCTCTGGTTCGTGTGACCGGACCCATCTCGTTGTGTTCTACGGCCTTCTATGAACGTTCTGTACACACCCACTGCACAGCCGACACACTTCGCACACAAGCTGCAGTTTACCAGATAGATGTATCACGTTCTCTCATGCCAATAATTATTTCACACTCACTAACTTGACAATACCTTTCTTGCATACGTCTGCGAGGCATCGGGCACGTCTGCTCAAGTCACGCTGATCCATTACCTTTTGTATATAGTGACAACGAGAGCCGCAGGCACAATTTACGAGTCCGTGGTTGTGCGCTGGGATATCGATGTGGACCTTGAACCTGAGGATCGACATGTTTCAAATGCTAATCGTTTCTTCAGAGCATACTAATGCACATGTCCTGTGAATATGAACTTCCTATTCCTAGTCTTTCAAGGTGCTCTGGATTTTATGGACATGAGTGTATTTCAATCATTCACAAAATTTACCAACACCAATAAGTAGATGAGAAGCGGTAAGAATCTGTAACAACACAAAATAATAGAAGATATTATTTCAAGAATGAAGTCTTTCTGAGAAGGAAATTAATATTTAAAAAGGTTCTCTGCCTTTTATGATGGAAGTTGATTAAGTCCTGGCTGGCAACGTCTCACGATTGGTCTCTTTAGCACCCTTTAGGGTGTTGTGGGATCTCCCCTTTTAATGGCACATTTCGGAAGGAATATCCCTTGCAAGGTGCACCATGATGAAAGTAGAGATTCCTCTTGCAAGCAGCATGATGATTCCCCTTGTTCATTGTCTTGCAGGCTTCTTGTAACAGTAGGCTTCCACTCACACACATATACACATACTGAAACTAAAATGGCACATTAATATGTGTTCCAACCATGCCTATTTAAATGTCAGTCGACAGGTAACTTGCTGGTTCAGATGATTTGCACACCACACGTGTTCTGGAATTAATATTGTAGTGGTTATGTCGCGCAGAAGACGAAATAATATGTTCCCTTTGTAAGACATCGCGGCTAATAAACGACGTTTGGCATTGAATATCTTGTCGAATTATAGTGGGAAAGCGAAGTGAAGTTGTGCTTTAAAGTAGAGCAGTATGAAAACAGAAGAGTAAAATCTGAGTAAGTTGAGCGTCGATTTCACACTGATTTTATCAGTCCTCAGTCTAGAAGGTTTGATTAGTAGGAAACCAATCATACATTTCTTCACGTCTTCTTATAGTATCATGATTCACAACTGGTCTTGTGAAGAATTCTGAAAACTTGCCGGGCGGTGTTAGCCTTGAAAATTTTAACTGTTCATATCTGTCGCATGTTAACCTCCTGACTAATAAGAAAATAGGGACGGGTCGCCACACGACCATGCAGCTATGAGCTTAAAGGCGAATTTCTCCAAGGTTATCAGATCTTGGCCTTCACCAGAGCTGTTATAAATGTCCCATTGACCGAATTAAATTAAGCTTTTGCGGCAATCTCAATTTAAACTCCAATTATGCCATTTTCGGGTGCAGTGTGTTGTAGATGAAAGATTTATTTCCACAGTATATACTGCTGTATTAATTATACAGAAGTATTAAAAATGCATTATTTTTATTATTGATGCCTTGTTGAATTAGTAAAATTAGTTTGCAGAAATCCTGTGTGTGGTGTGAAAATCGCATTTTCAGTATAGATTGTTGTGTAGAACTTTAAGGTTTAAATTATCTGTAGACTTGTACAGTGCTTATGCAGTGTCATTCTACATTGTTAACAGTTAACTTCTCTGAGATGCCCAGCTATCTTTTAGCTGTTAATGTTAATACTATAATTGGTTTTACAGTAAAATAATGATAATCATTACATTTACTATTTGTTAATTGATATTTCACCCATGTGTCATTGAAATGTGTTTGATCCAACCCAGTCTCCTCATTTTGGAGATAAATTGACCCGTGAGTATTTCTCTATGCCCAGATAACTTTCATGCATGATTCCCGTTTACAGCATATACCCTGCAATTTACTAGTATTTTCGTACACTTCTCTGAGTATTAGCTTCCAAATATTACATGCGATAATTCTGGACGTCGGTTTATCTTCACATAAATTTGTACTTTGTTTCTTAATATGGATAGATCTGTGTTGATGCAGGACAGTCAAAGTTCATAGAACTATTGTGATCAACCTTTTTCTTGATTGTTGTCTCTTTTCTTTGTCCCTCAGTGAGAGACTTTGCTTGTTGTATCGTGTGGTACCGAATGTTCTCATTGTCAAGAAATGTTAGTTGAAGTGAAGTTCTGAAGTTCTGTTAGGTTCAACTTGCATTAGCTTGATCACCTCAAGAATCATGTGTTTGGCTGTTCTTCTGAGCAGGAGATCTTTCATGGGGTTACTTCAGAATGTGTTGCAAGAATATAAGCATAAATTTGGAAGCATTGTCTATCGTAATTACAATGCCGATAGGCTTGATAAGTCTCTTAAAGGGATTCTTGGTGAAGGGCATACATAGAAGCTGCGAAGAAGTAAGGGCCACCTCGATCCTAGATCCGAAGAGCATACGTAGGCAGCCCATCTTGACTTCAAGGAAGGAAAGCATGCTCTGCATAGAATTTTGGGATTCTACTTTGCTCTTTACTTTTCCAATGTAACCCCATGTATCGTAAAATTTTGGAAATGTATATGAAAGCTTATGTCCAAATGTGCATGTACATCTGGTTAACTGTGAAAGCTGATTTTTTAAAATAAAAACTTACTTTTTAACGTATTGTTTGAAATTACATATTAAGATACTCTCACAAAAAGTATTGGAAGAGAAGGAATTCAAGCAATTGCTTCCTTGTTGTACTGAATAACTGGCCATGTAGCTCTAGGTCAGCATTTATAAGATGCTGGGCTCGAAGCCACTGTCGACAGCCCTGAAGTGCATGTTTCACATTTTCACAGCAAACAAATGGTGCGAATGTACCTTAAGTAAGGCCACAATTGCTTCCTTCTCATTCCTAGCCATTTTTAGCTCATCATCGCCATATGACCTATCTGTGTCTGTGTGAAAGAGAAATGGTAGAAACCATCAAATAAACAATATGCCGTAGGTTATGTTCAATTAACTTTCATTAATATGGCTTAAATTTATGATTATAACTGGCCACTGTTCTTTGACTGATAATTACATTCAAACTATTCACCTCTTTGATAAATCAAGGAAACTAAATTTTATGTACATAGTCAATGAATATTTACATTCTCATAAGTTCCATAGATTCATACTTTAGGAATATTTGTTGCTTCGGTTAAACTATTGTAGTTAGGATACATCTAAATGTGGCTTAGAATTATTGTAGAATAGTTATTTTATTAGTAAATATCATTCTTGCTTCATTATTACTTAATCTTTTCATTCTATTGTTCCTGTTAACCTGTTGCAATTTGGATAATGTAAGTCCGGTTTAGAATTGAAGTGTAGCTATGTAATTAGATTTTAAGTTGCTCGCTTTTTAAAGGCCAGAAATCTCATGACATCAAAGATGTCTGTGAACTTATCTGCCAGGTTACATCCAGGAGGAATGGTGTTGATTTCATTGTGTGCGCAAGCATGCAAGATTGAGTTGCTGAGATTCAGCGCTATACCGACAGCCTTATGTGAATTACATTCGACGTTGCATCCTCTCGAACATGTGTTTTCTATGTCACAATCTGGCTGTGATGACCTGGATAAGGAAGAGCATTGACAGGAGCTACGAGGTCATGTTGCAGCGTATCCTGAAGATGAGTTTCCTCTTCTCTGTGATGACCTTAATGCGCATGATGGTCACTAAGAATTTTTATAGCTGCCATGGTGGTAATACCTTCTGTATCTGATATGATGATGGAACTCATATTTGAGGTTTCACTTGTGGTGACTGCAGCAAGCAAATTGACCTTATCGTTGTTCAGCACCGTGATCTACGACGAAGAAAGGATGTGAATGTCATATCATCTGACTGTATTCTACCTCTGCATAAGGTAGGCATAGCGGATTTAAGGACCTCTATGCCCTCGAGAACATCAAGTGGTGGAAGCTTAAAGACTAGAAGGAGACCCTAGCAACAACATACATTTTCCTCTTGTTGATCTTAATGCATTTGACAACATGTAGACACATTCTACAGATCCTTCACTGCAACCGTCACAGTAAACTTGGGTACGATATAACCTAGTTCCTCTTGTATTGAATATCTAACGTTCCTATGGATGATTGCACTCCAATAAATGTTGTAGGATAAGACGAAGGCATACTGTATATAAATTGGCTTTCAAAAAAGACTCCAGAACACAGGGAAAAACTTGTCTTTGAGAAACCTGTGGCTAAGAAATCTGTCGCTGAATCGAGACGCACTCACTGTAATGACCTGTGTACAAGGTGTCTGAGAACTATACTGACAGAGAAATCAGGGATGCTCTTCGTGTAATGTTGAGAATGATGCTGCAGTCAGATTCTCGGGGAAATGTTTCCTTTTGAGGAAATTAAAGTGACCTTGTTACTTCCGGTCATGCAGTTCAGATTGATGAACTTGCTCTATTTGCTATGTCAGAGAGTCAGCCGCTGTGCGTCAGAAAAGATAAGGGAGGAGAAGTGAAATTTGGAGAAATAGGTAATTCTCTATGCGAATGCACAAGTTTCTCGTTCTTTTCGCATAGTCGCTTCCACACTCCGGTAGGCACTGTACAGTTTGCTCTACACGAATTGACTACTATCTGAACCCTATAGAAGAGAAGACATCTTGTAACAAGAATACAGGCCGCTTTCCAAACCGTTCGCCACATAGTCCATAGTCACTCACTACTACGCCATTCCTTCGTTCAGTATTTCATGAGTTTACAATATTATGCGGGAAAGAATACACAATCTTCGAGCATGTTAATTAATATAGAATATTACTGCGACAAAGAGACGAGAGGAGAAACAATCTGGTGCTTTCCTTGACTAACATGCGTGTCTTAAATAGTGTGTGTTCTTTAACTGTGTGTGCAGTTACGGCTATTAGATAAATGGACTGTGGATGTTGCCTGTTAGAGACAATAATATTGAAGTCGTATGAGGAAGCATTATCTCTATCTGCTCATACACTCCACAACGCCTCCCTACCCATATCTTCCCTGAAAGGCGGCAGCAGCTCTTCAATTTCAATCGCGCACCAGGAAGTAACAATTTAACCTCATTTTCCCGCCAGTCTGATTGAACCATTGTTCTTAACATAATACGAAGAGCATCCTTGAATTTTTGTCGGTGTAATTCTGATAAACACTGTACACCACTGAGCTCAAGGGAAGAAGAAGAGAACTGTTTTCCATCTGACGAAAATTGACTCAAGTATTGAGCGCACTGTCTGCATTAGAGACAAAGATGACCAGTGATTAGAGGACAAACAAGAAATCCTCAATCATTGGCAACAACATTTGTAGATATTTCCTGCATTGAATTACCACATCACCCTATTCCTGATGGTAAGTCCCATCTTATGCATCACATCAAAGGAAGTGGAAGGTGCCATTAGGAGTATGAAGGACCAAAAAGCGCCAGGACCGGATGACCATCCAGCAAAATTCTGGAAGATGAGGCAGTTTAAAGAACTCATTATCAACTGGCTGACAAGCTTATTCAGTGCCAGAGTTAACTCTGGCTCTGTTCCCAGTCATTGGGCTGTAAACATCCTTGTGCCTATTTTTGAGCAAAATGACGATTCAGCAGAATGTGCAAATTACCATCCAAATTGCACCCATTTGTACATGAGAAGATCTTTTAGAGTAGCCTTCATTATTGACTGGGTGAAATTGCCGGCATTATCGCTATACAATGCATCTTCACTAAGGGTGTTGGAACAACTCATGCAATTTTCACTGCCAGAATGCTAATTGAAAAGCACTGAGAGCACCAGCAGGCAGTGTACATTGTCTTCCTTGATACTGGAATTACTTTCAGCCGTGTTACTACGGCTTGTTGCTGTGTACGGTGATGAATGTTGACAGATTAAGAAAGGTATGAAGTAGCAATTACACAACATGGGAATGTGTATACTTCATTAGTCGATGGGCATCGCAGCCGTCACTCGTGACGCATAGGATATGTCACCAATGGTATGATCATGTCCTTTTGCAGTACCTGACGCAGTTGACAATTTCACCTAATCCTTTGAAATTACTTTACAATATCCACTACAAGGAACATTGAAGGTAATATACAAAAATTTAAAAGTAGAAATGCTGCTGGGATGGGTAAAATTTCTGGGCATATACGACAGTCAGTTCTTTGAGATATTGATTAGAGTATGTATGAAACTGCTATACCAGATGAATGAATACTTAGTGTAGTAGCACTCTGTGTATAGAGAAAATGTGCTAAACTTAAAGCTAGTAATTACACAATAGTCGTCTTGACTTGTGTTGCATGCAAGCTCTTGGAATGCATTCTTTCTGATTATGTTATACACATTTAAGAAATTACCAACTGGCTCGATAGAAGGTAGTTAAGATTTAGGAAACATTATTCCACTGAAGCTCATCTTATAGATACCAGCAGGATATAGCAGATATATTAGATTCAGGAAGTCAAATGTATCACGGTTGACATATCCAAGGATTTTCGTAGGGTAGATCTCGGGAAACTACTGACAAAAAATTAGTGCGTTTGGGATAGATAAAACAGTGGCTAAAAGGTGACTATAAAGATATGGCCAAATTATTAAACATTAAAAATTTGAGAATTGAACACATGAGATGTTACCAATTTTTAAGTTCATGACATTAGTACTTGATATGCACCCCCTTAGCTTTCATGAGTGACTTGATTAGACTGGGCATACCCTCAAACAGTATTTTACACTGACTCTTTAAATCGTCATCATGACACCACATCTGACCGAGCTTCTCAATCAAGCCAATTTTTGTCGTTATTTTTCTTTGGACTTTTCTTTGCTATCGGCTAAGGATATTCTATGGGGTTCATGTCTGGACTGTTTCTAGGCTTTGTGGCAAGGAGGCCCATCTTGCATAAAAATAAATTCGCTTTGGCCAAACTACTCTTGCACCTGAGCTACCAAACGGGTTCTTAATACTATACCGTTCACGTCTGATAGTTTCTTCTACAATATATAATCGTCCACGGCCATACCAAGAAAACACACTCCAGACCATCACTGAAGTTGGATGCCTCACTCAATCTGGATGGAATGCTTCTCATTATCTTCTGACATATTGACTTGTCTCTTCTTCGACAGGAAATACCAATTCGTCACTAAAGCGAACTTGAAATAAATAAAACAAATAAGCCTAGCATTAAATGCAATAAGCTGTAAGGTTTAAAAGAAGAATTTCATACATTTACTGTGCTGTACGGTTACATCACTTAGATTGGGTTATAATGGAATAATGAATGATAATTTAGGAATTACAGTAATTGTCATGGACTTGCCTGTTTCCATTCATCAGATGACCAATTCTGGAGAGTCTTGGCACACTGGAACCTCTTTGCAGCCATAGCAGGAGTAACTTCGCTTTGCCTTGAGGTCATCTTGCTTTCATTCCAGCATTAAACAGCTCTCGCCTCAGAGTCCTGGCTAATACAAATGACCCATACTCTTCTAATTTCTTACGTAAATCCGAACTAGTAACCTTGCGGTTGTTTACTGACAAATTAATTAGTTTTGCTTCCTCCTTGGGGTTGGTTTCTTCTTTTGCCCACAGTTTCCAACACGTTGTTGATATTTTGTCTTGGGCCGATGACCTTCGTTGTTAGGCCCGTTAAAACAACAATCATCATCATCATCATCATCATCATCATCATCATCATCATCACATTTTGCCTTCCCGTTATCTTCACATTTTAAAATTCTACTTACAGATTGCTGTGGTATTTGCAATCTAGAATCTATTTCTTGTTGTGAATGACGTTTCTCAAGAAGTATCTCTCTGACAGTGCCTTTCTTGGCGAAAGGTCTCTTCGTCTTCCCATAACCTCAAAATTTGACAGTTCTCTAGAACCACTCTTAAGAAATACAACTGAACTCCTGAATAGTATCAATAATACATGTAATTTACAGAATGCACAGTCTTAACAATAGGTCACATTATTTACTTCCAAACAGCAACAATATGTAGATAATAAAGATAAACAACAGAACAAGCTCACTTTCAAAAATGACACAAAACCATGTGAATAATGAAATTACATTGTGGTTCTCACTGTAGCCACTGTATGAAAAAATACAATAGTGTGGCCCAGGATATCCCAAGTGGAAACTTTGCCTCCAAACAAGTTCAAGGATTAGGCTATAAAGGTCGATAGTTTATATAAAAGTAGAAATATACCTTTTACCATTAAAATTTGGCCACGTCTGGTGTATTTCTACAAAATAGAACTCAGAGCATAAGAGTAGGTGGAGCTTTATATGATCCTGTAACAATTATGGGATTGGGTCCCACAGGGTAGTATTATGAGATCTTTATTCTCTGATATATATAAACAATATGAATAATGAACTGAAATAAGTGATGAGGCTCTTTGTAATAAATAAGTTTCAGGATTATGAGTAACTGAAAAAGACCTTGACAATATTGTAAGATGGACATCGGGCAATGCTATACTTGTAAACGTGGTGAAAGTCAGTTTCTTTGTTTCACAAATAGAAAGAGTCCTCTCCGGTTTTATTATTACATTGATGGGTGAAATTTCTTCATGGGGATCTCTGTAAGTACCTAGCTATTCATAATGAGGATATAGCTTCATTATTTTAATCATTTAAACATATTGAAAATAAAATTTACAGATCTCTTAATATTATTATGAGGGTTTTTAGGGGTTGTAAAGGAGAGGGCATATAAATCTCCAGCAAAGCCACAATGAGAGTGTGAGACCATCATCAGTATTACTTGAGTAGAGAACAGGAAATGATCCACAGAAATAGCTCCATTTCTTGCGGGTTATTTCTAACAAAAGAGTTGTGTTACAGAGATGTTGCAAAATTTCAGCTGGGGAGACTTGGAGAAAGGAGACAAGTTTTTTATTAAGCAGTATATTCTGAGATGTCATTGGAGAGATGGCTTGGAATGACATTAGTTGATGAATACATTCAAATCATGTTCTTTAAGTCTAGGAAAGGTCGCAACATGAAGATAAGTTTGAATTCAAGGGGACAAATTTTGGCAAATGTTCACTTATAGGAAGATGATTTAGTGATTGAAATAATTTGTTTCATATATTTCCACAATCTTTTTTGTATTTAAACAACCAACAGCACCAATTGCTGTGGTTTGATTGATTCATTGATTGATTCATTCATTGATTGGGACATTAACTGATTTATGCTTTTGGTCTTAATGTGATGTACAGAGGGGGATGATGGATATTTTTATGCTTATGATATAAGCATTGTCCACTTGTTGGGAAAGTGGTGGGAGTACTTTGGGATTCTTTGATATTACAGTGAAGTGTTTTTGGAAAGAAAGTATATAGGAACATGGAAATGAACAAAGAGGTGACAAGTCAAGTCATATGTAGGAAGTTGGGAACAGGGGAATATGAATATAAGAGGATGAAGAAAATGGCTAGTCATTGTGGAATTAGGGATCAACAGAAAGAGAAAAGCAAGGAATGGTATTGGGCAATGATTTGGAGATACTGCTTACTATTATTTATTTTCCTAATATTGTACATGTTCACATACACGTATGTGTACATATGCTCTGCTGAATATTCACAAATATGTAGGTGATTTTAAATTTACAAATTTGCAATGTTGCCCCCTTTCTATGCTACTGTGTCTACTGCTGTCCAACAGTGTGTTCCTTTTCATGTTCTTATATCTCATCAATTGTTTGAAAAGCAGTGGCAAAAGGGACTCAGGTTAAAATACAGCAGGTCATTGTGCAAGTTAGGTTCCAAAAAGGGTAAAAAATAAAATAAATAAGTAAATGCAATGTAAATTTTAACCTAATAGAATTTGTACAGTATTATTTGAAGTGGTTGCACAAGTGGTATGTGTGTTGATTATGTTTGTAAAACAGAAAATATTATGAGTAAGAGTTAGTAAATTCTTTACATTTATTAAGGATGAGCTGTGTGCTTAATAGAAAAAATAGCAAAAATTGTATAATACTGTTTTTAGGAAATTTTCTTCTTCTCTGTTCTTTTAAAATTTAGTGCTTGATGATAATGTATTTTTGTGTACCATTTGCCACCAAGGTAGACACCTCTCTTTCCATTACATATTTTTTAAATGGGAGATAAATTAATTATAGTCTTGTTGTGCCACTATGAAATTTATTTTCTCAGCTGTTTCTATTTTAGGCCTATATATTTTTATTTCCTTACTTCTTTATTCTACTTTTCTTATTTCTTACTGACAGCCTTCCGAAGATACTAAGGAGGAAATATTCATAGAGGAACAAACTGATGATCAGCTGTTGCCATACATCAAAGAAGAAACAAAGTACGTATACTACAAGTCCTATACAATATGGAATATGTTGTACCTATTCACAGTTGTGTTCAGTAGTGGTTGGTTTATCTCCAAAAGTGGCCATTTTCATCAGTTCAATCCTGTCTCTACAAGGTTACATTTAAACACTAATATGTGAAAATTCTATTGGTTAAAATTATCTAAAATATTCAGGAACTTTAAGATCATTTTTAATGTTCCATCATGTACTCGTAGTTTTATTCAATATATATCTACAAAAAGAATCTCTGGTAAAGCTAGATATTTTTGAAGTGTATTTGTTTACAGTACCTTTAAGCAACCATGAAAAAGTGTTCTTTCTTTCACTTTCTCTGCATCATTTGTTCAACACATTCGTATCATCTGCAATGCTATCTGAAGCTATTGCTTTCAGATATTCTGAGTAATATTTTTATACGTTCATGCCAACAGTGATACACAGAAAAAGCGATATTTGTAGATTAAAAATTAAATCTACAAATTCGAAATTGTTAATTTTTATGTACATTGTAAACAATAAATATTTAAAACTAACATAATCAGTTTCATTAATCAATATAAAGATGGCTGAGTTCAATAATGTGAGGACTCAAAGAGTGTCATTTAGAAATTATTTGGTTAGATTCCTTTTTTCTGATCATTTCTGTCCTCTTGTGTGTTAAGTCAGATTCCGCCATTTGTGGACGCCACAGCAGATAATGTGTTGTAGAAATGAAACTTTGAGGTCAGTTATGCTACATCTTGGTATCATAGTTTTCAAATAAAACTTGTGCATTGTTGTAAGCATAAAAAAATGTGCTATTGAATTTATGTTCATTCCAGTGATGTGGTCACACTTTCTGATTCATTTTAGTGTTCATTGTCAGTCAGGTGCCTCTAGTGTGTTGATTGCAAACATACTTACACAATTAGTATTAACTAATAAAATGGAAAGGTACAAGTGGAGTTTTAAATTTGTGCAGGTTGCCTAAAAAAATTCAGAATTCTTCAAGTAAGTGAATTTATTATCTCATAAAAGTAGATAAATAGGCGGTACATTATTGCTTCACGTCTGTAGGTTTACCCTCAAAGTGCCCTACACGTGACCCCCGGGTGGTGCTAAGAGAGCAATAACTGTGGCTGCTCGACCTATCTTTTTAAAGATCCTCCAGCAATGGCAGAAGTATTTCATGGAAATGGCTCTTCTCAGAGCTACCAGACAAGAAACATCGTACCTTTCATCCATGTTTTCGAGCTTAACGTAGAAAGCATCAGCAGTGCAAAATGTGACTACCTATCCAAAGTTATCCTGAATAATAATATAGATGTTGTGGCTATACAGGAAACCCATACAGCCAATGAAGAAGAGTTTTGAAAAAAGGGCCTCATTAATGGTTTCACAGCTCTTGGTGCAACATATCACAGTGCACATGGTATAGCTACTTATGTTCGTAATAATATCCAAGATGCCTCACTGCTCTTTCAAAACGAAGACGAAGACATCCATTGTGTTGCTGTGCGTGTGGCACATGTTACTATTTTTAACATTTATAAACCCCCAAACGCACAGTGGTCAGGTACCGTACTCCCGACTGCTCAACACCCTGCAGTTTATATAGGCGACTTCAACAGCCATCACGAACTATGGAAGTACTTGAATGACAACGAATGTGTAAAGAAACTCGTAGAATAGACAGAAATGAACAATCTCCATCTGATTTCTGACCCAAAAGATCTTGGTACTTTCCAGTCAGCTGCATGAAATAGGGATTTCAATCCTGACTTGTGATTTGTTAGCTGCAATGAGGCAGGACAGCCCTTACATACCAGTCGTAAAGTGTTAACACATTTTGCCCACAGTCAACATGGCCCCATTGTAGTGGACATTGGCATCAAAATTCCTCTTGTACGGTCAATACCACATGCTCGGAGGAACTTCAGAAAAGCAAATTGGTCAACATTCACCACTGAACTGGATAAATGTGTTCGGTGGATTGCTCCCAAGCACAATTACAAGCGTTTCGTAGATGCAGTTATGATGGCGGCTAAGAAGAGTATGCCATAGAAAAGAATACATCCCTGGTTGGAATGTAGAGACTGATGCACTCTATAACGAATATCTGCATACTGGTTATGAAGACATAGCTGATGAACTTCTTTCCAGCATGGATACTACCCGGAGAGAACGGTGGATTGAGACACTGGAGAATATCGACCTAACTCATTCCAGTTGAAGATCTTGGGGGCACCACAGAAAACTTGGAGGAAGGACACCTTTGGCGAAGCAAGAGCCTGGAGTTATTCCGGATGAAGTAGCATCTCACATCGTCACAACTTCCCAAACTCCATCAGTTAAGAAACATACCAAATACATACGGCGCCAGCTCCAAACTCTGGAATCAAGAACACCACGCACATCAAGGTATTCACAACCGCTTACGGTGCAAGACATCAATGCTGCTCTCGAAGACGTTAAACCAAGTACAGCTCCAGATTTTGATGACATTCATCCAGAATTTCGCATTCATTTAGGGAAGAATGCAAGAAGTTGGCTGTTACGGTTTTTTACCGACCTTCTACAGAACAGACAAATCCCAGCAGAATTCAAACGAACGAAAGTGATTTCCACCTTGAAACCAGGTAAGCCTGCCATTGACCCAAGCAATTATAGACCAGTTGCCCTTCTTTTTGAGAGGCTATTCCACAACAGAAACAGCGCAACTATTTTTCAGCATATTGCATTTGATCAAGCTGGATTCAGGCCAAATCGCAGCTTCTGCGATCAAGTGCTTTCACTGACATTCCACATGGAAGCAGGTTTCCAGAAACAACTCAAGACCTCGGCTGTATTCATTGATCTTACAGCAGCATTTGACGCAGTCTGGAGGGAAGGATTAATTTACAAGCTTCTCCGAATTGCACCCCGTAGGACCATCGTGCAGGTTATAAGCAATATGTTCAATGACAGAAAATTTCGAGTGTGTATGGGAAATAGTATGAGTAGAGAAAGGAAGCTCAAAAATGAATTACCTCATGGATCGGTACTGTCTCCCTACTGTTCAATTTTTATATCTCAGATCTCCCAGAAACATCATCGCAAACATTTTGTTATGCTGATATCATAACACTAGCCACTCAAAATCGATACCTTAGTGTGACAAAAGAAGTGCTACAAAGAGACCTGATTTCACTTCAAGAAATGGCAACTGTGTCCTAACTCTAAGAAAACAGAAGTGTCATGTTTTCACCTGAATAATCGCCAAGCTGGCATTAAACTTCACATACGTTTTTGTCACCAAGAACTTCGGCATAGCAGCTATCCCAAATATTTGTGGATTACACTTGATCGCACACTATCTTACAAACAACATCTTGTGAATCTGTCAAAAATGCTCAAAACACGTAATATCCTTCAGAAATTGTATGGCTCAAGTTGGGGTTCATCAGCAAAGACTTTATAATCTGCTTTGGGACTGGTATTCTCGTGTGGTGAGTACTGTGCACCAGTTTGGCTGGATAGCCCATATACAAGACTAATTGATACTCAACTGAATGTTAGCTTGCGGTTAATATCTGGTACTATCCAGTCCACATCCCTTTATTGGCTCCCAATTCTGTCAGGTATAATGCCACCTGTTTTTAAAAGATAAAATGCTCCCATCCGAGAGTTCAAGAAGATAGAAATGAACCCTCAACTCCCTGTTTTGGATGATATTCCTGTTCTCAAGGTAACGAGGATGGAGTCACGACATCCATCTTTGCATGATGCTGTCTCATTGGCTGATGGGAATTTTCACCCTTTAGAAGAATGGAGAAGTCGCTGGAAAGTTGCCACAGACAGTTCCTTACACAACATCTTTTCTGGTGAACATCACTACCGCGTAAAATTTGGACCACTCTGAATCGGGTGAGAACAAATCATGGACGATGCAGTGATGCCCTTTATAAGTGGAAATATATCTCATCACCAGAGTGCGACTGTGGTGCGTCTCGGCAGATGATCCCCATATTGTAAGTGAATGTACACGACGTTCCTACACAGGTAGCCCGAGTGACTTTTTGGAACCAACAGAGGAAGCCATACAGAGGATCACTCAACTGGACATTCTGCTATAAAACATGTTTCTTGTCTGTGTGTACTTGTAAATACTATATATTTGTATATATGTATCTAACTTGTTGCCCTATGTTAATAATAATAATAATAATAATAATAATAATAATAATAATAATAATAGGTAAATAATGTAGTGATATAATATTCTTTCAAAATTGTAATTATTGTCACTGACCTTACAAAGTATCACAAGTGTATGTCCTGTTTTAAAACATTTAATGCAGTAGTGTTTTTGAACTGTGGTTGTGACATTGCTAATTAATTTTTTGCTGTCACACCTTTGTTGGTTACTGTGTGAAGTGATCTTTGATAATCCGTGGGAAATGATTGTATAGTCTCGGATTGGTGCTCTTAACCAAGCCCTTGTATCAGCAGGTCATGCGATGGCTAGTCATAGCCTAAGGTTTGACTTCAAACCAGATTTGTGATGGAAACTATGAATTCTGAATGGTTTATTTGATTTTGTGAGTGGTTAGAGTCTTCTCGGCTCTTATGTGGTGCACTGACTTGTTCCTACTGTACTTTCACAACTAGTGGCAAGAAATATTCATGTCGGCCCTCAGAACTACCAAGTTCCAGCTCACACTCTCTGTTTCTTTGTCATTCATGTGTAACGGGACACAGTAGGCTACGTTAGAGAACAATCATGTATTATGACCACCAGTAAAAATGTTGCTTATGAATCCTTTTCACACACAAAATCATATTTCTATTTTTGATGGAGTCTAAATTAGTTTTCTACTTTCTAAACATATTTTGTGCAGAGACCAGCAAAGCGACATGCATTCTATGTGTCTTCTTTTTTCTTGGCATATATGTCAGAGGACAGTCCATTGTTTACGTAGCTTAGTCCATTTTACATCATAGATTTTAGATGCTTCTGAACGATTCAGTCGACCGGATCTTATCTGCTACTTCCCACTTTGTTTTATATCTCACCTCAGGCGCTATTGTTTCCTCACTGTCATTTCAGCAGTCTACATATATCATGCCGCAACTTAAATGACTTCCTTTAAAATGTCTAAACTATTTGCCATGCCAGTTGGGTATTGAATTACATAAGAAAAGATTTTAAGATTCATAAAATTTCCTAATTGCTGACTTGTGGAAATACTCGTATTTCTGAGGTTACCAATTAATGATGAGATTACCTTCCATTTGTGGAGAGACATATCGCCCTGAGCTAAATAGTGACGAGGCTTACTTCCGTTTGTGTAGAGACACATGGTCCTGAACTAACCAAATAGTTATGTGGCTTCCTTCCAGGCATAGGGCGTTGAGTGTCACATGGCCCTGAGCTGACCACTTTGTGCCACACCTCCATGGTCTTCATATTTATAGGCGTGATCGGAGTGAAAATAACAAACTGATTAATATGATCGTCTGCTGTCTATGACGTATGTAAGCAGACATATGAATTGCAAAATTCTATTCAGGCTAGAATACACTGACGGACTCCCCTCTTGTAGGTACTCGTAGAATTTCACCGGATATTCAAACTGTCCTTCAAATTTAACACGGATATGCCCAATTATTTTTAAAAAATTTTGAGTTATAAGTTTTCCTTCACAATGCATTTATAGGAGTCACATAAACACGAAATCCAGAAGCGTTCAGCCAATCAAACACAATTTTGTGAAAATAAGTTTTTATAGATATCGGACATAGGCATTAGGGGAGAAAATTTGAACATACAATAAACTAATTTGAATGTTAGGATGTGTAAAATATCCATTGCATTTCATTTTTGTAACAGAATATTCATCAGTCTGCATCTGGTGGCAGGGTCCGGTGTTGTGGTTCATTGACTCCAGTTAGCTCTGTCTCGGGCCATGTCTGCATGTAGTCTTCCAACTTTCAGGCCGTTGTGCACTTTATCAGTCTGTGCTGTCTGGTTCGTCCCTAGCGCCTCTTTTCACCGACTTTCTGTGTAATAGTCTGATTTTCCCAATGTATCGTCCTCTACACGCAACACATGCCCAAACCAGCGCACACGCCTTTCCCCAATTTTCTTCTGGATCGGTGCAATGCCAAAACGTTTTCTAATAACATCATTTGAAATGTGATCTAGTCTAATTATGCCAGCCTTCCACGTAAGCAACTTCGTATCCATGATGCTTAGTTGGCGTTCTACCTCTAGAGCTGGTCAGCAGTCGTTGCCGTAGAAAACGACAGGATGGATATCGATAGGACAGATATCAGTTCGGTAGAACTTAGTTTAGAGATGGCCCTTCGTCCAAAGTTCGGAAGGGCGCCTGTTGTCATTCTCCACTTCAGTCAGGCTTTGTATATCCTTAAGTTGTCTTCATCAGTAAGTCGGCCATAATCATAGATTGTGGAGCCAATATACTTAAATATCTCTACTCGTGCTATATATCTTCAACGTCAACATGCATGGTTCCAACTTCTCGACGATGTAATGCAATGTATTCTGTCTTGTTCTTGTTGAGGCGCGGGGCTTATTGCGCTAGTCGATTGTTCCGGTCTTCTGTATTACGCTGCAGGTCTAGCTTATTCTCTTCAGCCAAATGATATCATTTGCTTAGAGAAGTGTCCATGGTATTGTACTGCGCAGGTTTGTGGTAATTATGTCCATCACAAGAATGAGCTGCAGTGGTGATAAGCCGGGGCCTTGATGGACTCCTACAGTTATGCGGAAGTCATCAGACGCTCCTGCGGCAGCTTGAACACAACACATTTGTTCTTTGTAGAGCAATTATACCCTCTCAGCAAGGTGCTCTGGAATGCCATGTACTTGTAGGGCTGACTGATTAGGTCATGAAGTACCCGATGGAAGGGCTTCTAAGGGTCCAGAAATTCGTGATGAAGCCTCTTACTCTTTTCACAGTGTTTCTCAAGTAATAGTCCGGCAGCATGGGTTTCTCTTATTGCGCCACAATTTTACACAAATCCAGCTTGGCTTGTTGTATGTTTGTCTAAATCGCTAATCCTTTTGTCGAAGATTTGTTCTAAGTCTCTCATTGCGAGGCTCAGAAGTATGTTCGGGCCGTAATTAGAAAAATCGGCAGGGCTTCCCTTATTTTTGAATTGATACTCCGTCGCTAGTCTGTTTGTTTTTGACCTTCTTTGATGATATGGTTGAAAAGCTTGCTTTAGGCACACTGCTGCATCCCTCCATTGAGAGAAACAAAACTCTGCTGGAAGATAATCGGGACAGATGGCTTTCCCTGGTTTAATTTCCTTCAGCATAGTCTGGACTTTAGTGACGTCATTTTCCTACGTTGGACCTTCAACAGCGGAGGTGATTAGGATTGGTAGATACGGAAATTCCATGATTGAGATGTTGTCAAAATAGTTCCACAAGTGTACTCGCGCTTCCCGCCTGTCCAGTAGCAAATCGTCTGTTTCCTCATTGATGCCGTAGAAACGTTGGACTTCTGACGTTTTGCGATGGCTCGATTGGACTAGCCGTTAAAAATTCCGCTCGAATTCGCGCATGTCATGTTTCACATAAAGACCTGCCTACCGGTTTGATTTTGTTACGGCAAATACCTCCTTCGTTTTACGAGTGGCTGCCTTGTAGGCATTCCGACGAGCAAGAAACTATGTGGTACAGCTGCTTCTTCAACCGTACTGCATATTTACCATCTTCATTCCTTAGCCATATGTCATGTTTAATATTTCGTTGACGTCGCCCTGACTTAATTGTTCCAGGAATAGAGCGAAAGGCGTCTTTCAGTTTAGTCCGGCTCACTTTAACTATGGTGATTTGTGACTCTGTAACTTTTGCAACGACGTTAGTCTCCTTCTTCAGGGGCAACCATTTGATCCCAATTTGTCTATTTCCTGTGAAGTATTGGGCTCTTTGTGACTTTATCCACAGCTTAGATGACTGGTCGTTGTTGCATCGCAAGGATTTAATAAGGGACAACTGTTATCTCTAGAACATCTTCGATATTTCACCCCCTCACAAGGATGTAGTCAATGCGAATTGGATGGGAGCCACTGTAGTACAGAGTAGATGAATATCACTCTTTTTGAACCGTGTGTTTGCGATGATCAGTTTCTGCATAATCGCGAATTTGTTGGCCATCGTCGTTCTTTTCTCCATGTCCATGAACGCCATGGACTGTTTGTTCTTCTTTCCTCGGTCCGACACCTCCATTCAGATCAGCGGCAGCGGATTTCTTATCAGGCAGTGCCCAGAACGCATCTTTGGTTTTCATGCGCACGTCAGTTTGTGGAGCGTTGCGCTGAATAATTGGAATTTCCTTCTCTCCCCAATGCGGACGAGTTACATCAAGCGATTGTCAAACTTTTGCACCTCGGAGACTGAACCGTCAAATTTAGCTGATATGACAATATCAACACCATGAGCTGTTCTTCGGTTTCTGTTGTACACCAGTTAGTAACCACACCTCTTTTCACATGATTTTTCTCTATTCCATCTTTTTTCCGCACCTCTCAGATGCCCACAAGCCTTCTCTCAAGCGCAGTGGCTTATTCACTGCTTCACCCAGGCATAATTCAATGATGGGATACAAAATGGGGGTACTAGCATGGTTAGCCGTCACAGCCCATGCGACGGTAACCCTAGCATACTTTTCATGCTGATTGGGCACTGGCAATGCGCGTCCCTTCCAGGGGCTGCACTAACTTTGGCTCCGATACCATGAGACATATTTCTGTAATGCTGTAACGGTATATTTTACGGCCGGCTTGTCTTGAAGCATTTAAGGGCTCATGACGGAAGGTAGTAACGCAGCTGCGGACATGGAGAACAGATGCCTTTTTCACCCACTGCTCTAGAGAAGAAGCGCTACCCTCTTTTCTGCATTATCTTCCAGAAATTTAGTGTACCTCTTCCGCAATCTGGTCCCTAGTGAACGTCTCCATCTCCGCCAAAGTTGCCATTAAAGACTTTGTACATGTTTGGTACGCGAGAGCTTTTATATTTTGCTCATGTTCATCGGCAGGCCAGTGGGGAACCCGTATCTGTCACCTGAGAAGCGCCACGTGTTACAGCAATATAGCTGGTTCGTGTAGAATATTTATCAATGCAAAATGAAACATTATTTTATTGAAAACGAATTGTGAACCTGATAAATTACTTGTCACAGGAATCACGTATTCGCGTAAAGAAGAAGGGTTACAGGCTTTTGCACCTTTGGTTGGTGTGATATGCCACAGAACGCATGACATACTATCCAGTGTCGTATTTTCTGCCCCCTGTTGTCTAGTGGTGTCAACATCAATATCTTGTTTGATGATCAAGAGATTTAGTCTGTCATATCTGGAATCAATGCCCCCCTTTCATTTGTCCATTTATTTTCTCCAAGGAGTGCAGTAACAATGCATGGTCGAGCCTCCTATTACTTTGCTTGTGAGCCAGTCATGCATTCGTCTGGGCCATGTGAATTCAGTTCATACAGTATGAATTGGAAAGTACCAGTTCATGTTACGATATATTTTAGCCTGCGTGATCGATTTTCCCATGTGGCAGTTGTAAGCGGATCTCACCTTTAACCAAGAAATTTGCATTTCCCGCCCTTGTTTCGTAGAATATGTAGAACTACTCTGTCGTGGGGAGACAGGCTCAGAATTAAATACTATCCAACTATGTTATGAATCCACTAAAAATAATCACGTTGCCCGTGATCTTTTGAAATAAATAGAATAATATTCCTTCTTTTGCATAGCAGCAATATCCACTACGGTGCAATTCAACGTCTTGTCATCTCGAATTTTGGCTCAAGCCTTGATTTTCATGCTCCTTGTATCCGTATTGTTAAAGTAATACGTGTAAGAATAATCGGGGGCATGATAGGTTGCGTTAGTTTTCAAAATCAGAATATTAGAACATTGTAATAAAACGCTACCACCAATGCCATATTCTGTGTTGCCTTCATAATGTCTTTAACAGCAGTGTCTTGAGGAGAAAAGACAGTATCAATGTCAGCGAGAGAGCCGTCGTATACTTGTTATATTTCAGCTTTTCCAGGATTTCATCAGGATTAGTGGCTTCCGTGTTAAATACAGGAATTAAGACGTAGACTGATGTAGTACATGGTAGTAAGTATGAACGTCCTAGTATAAACCTACCGTCCTATATATAGATTGGCTATGTTTGATTGCGCATCAAAGATACATATTTCGGAAAAGCGACACAGTGACATAATAAAATAGAATAGTGATATGATAACAATGCACAAATACAATATGTACACTTGTGTGACAAAATAACATTCATAAAATATTAGCCATGTTTCAACAGATCTTGCTGAATGTCGACAAACGTTCTCAACTTTATTAATATCTACAACAGAGACATTCTCTCAAACAACCTCAAGAACAAGGTCCTTTACAAAAATTATTACTTGCCTGCGACATAGCGCAGAGTGGTTCACAAGATCAAAACTCCAAAGCAAATGCCGTTCTTTATGTAGGAGAACAGACTACGGATTTCGATAGAATTATATGTGCTGGATTAAAGAGCTTGTACGAGCATTTACCATTTTAGGCTGGACCACTTCTCATGCTTTCTTCAAATGAGGTTGTCTATTAACTCGTACATTTCTAAACCGTGACAAGTTTCTTGCGCCTGATACCGTGATTAAGAAAAGACGCAACATATTCTCGTAACAAGTGAGAGCTTTTGAAATTTAACCTCAGATGATGTTTACTCTCAGGAATGTAATGTTTATGAGTAACGAGCTCTCTGCACTGGATATCAGTGATTGGAATGTCCAGTAGCAAATCCCCTTTGTGAGAGTTGTAGTGGATTTGGCTGTTGAACTATTGGTCACATGGTTTTAATTTGTCACTGTAGATCGAGACCCGAGGTGAGCTATAGAGATCATCAACCTCCGGACGGCGGATCATCTAGTTTTAGGTGTAGTGTGTGCAGAGAAGTCCTGGCTAGGAAGGTGGACCTCTTGCGACATCTGAAGAGTCACAAGGAAGATCGACCCTTCAAGTGCGATCACTGCCGAAGCAGCTTCTCGGACCACCTCAGTATCCACCCGCTCCAAGTGTGCGGATTTTCTGATAAATGCTTTACAAAGAGGAAAATGCTGACAGGGGACACCCGACTGCATAAAGGTGGGATTATAAACGAATGCTCAGTATCTCATAAAAGTTTCAGGAAAAGGCCGGACGTTATGCGGTCTCACACGAGCGAGAACCGATACTGGTGCAACGTCTGTGGAAAATCCTTCTGGTGGAAAAAACTAGCAGGTCATATGGGTATTCACACAGGACCAAAGCCTCACTTTTGCACTGTATGTTGCAAATCACTTGTCAAGAAAAGCAGTTTATCTTATCACAAGCTGACTAAAACAGGAGAGAAGCCATACAGGTGCAATGTCTGTAGCAAGTCATTCATACAGAGAGGCAGTCTAACCGATCATATTCGAACCCATACAGGCGAGAAGCCATACAGGTGCAATGTCTGTGGCAAATCATTCATACAGAAAGTCAGTCTAACCCTTCATATGCGGACCCATACAGGCGAGAAGCCTTACAGTTGCAATGTCTGTGGCAAATCATTCACATGCAAAGCCTATCTGACCATTCATATGCGTACCCATACGGGTGATACGCCATACAGTTGTAATGTCTGTGGCAAATCATTCATACAGGGAGGTAAACTAACCAAACATATGCGGACCCATACAGGCGAGAAGCCATACAGCTGCAATGTCTGTGGCAAATCTTTCACATGTAAAGGTAGTCTGACCTCTCATATGCTTAGCCATACAGGCGAGAAACCAAACAAATGCAATGTCTGCGGCAAATCATTCGCCCACAAAAGTTATCATACCGTTCATATGCGGACCCATACAGGCGAGAAGCTATACAGCTGCAATGTCTGTGGCAAATCATTCACATGTAAAGGTAGTCTGACCTCTCATATGCTTAGCCATACAGGCGAGAAACCAATCAAATGCAATGTCTGCGGCAAATCATTCGCCCACAAAAGTTATCATACCGTTCATATGCGGACCCATACAGGCGAAAAGCCTTATAGCTGCAATGTCTGTAGCAAATCATTCGCAAGGAAAGGCAGTCTGACTGATCATATGTGGACCCATACAGGGGGGAAGCGAATTAGCTGCAATGCCTGTGGCAAATCATTCGCAAGGAAACGCAGTCTAACCGGTCATATGCGGTCCCATACAAGCAAGAAGCCTTAGAGCTGCAATGTCTGTGGGAAATCATTCACAAGGAAAGGCAGTCTTACCGGTCATATGCGGACCCATACAGGCAGGAAGCCTTAGAGCTGCAATATCTGTGGGAAATCATTTACAAGGAAAGGCTTTCTAACCGGTCATATGCGGACCCATACAGGCGAGACGTCTTAAAGCTGTAATGTCTGTGGCAAATCATTCATACAGAAAGGCATTCTAACCGGTCATATGCGGATCCATACAGGCAAGAAGCCATACAGCTGCAATGTCTGTGGCAAATCATTCATAAAGAGAGGTAAACTAACCGAACATATACGGACCCATACAGACGAGAAGCCATACATGTGCAATGTCTGGGGCAAATCATTCACAAGGAAAGGCAGTCTGACTGAGCATATGCGGACCCATACAGGGGGGAAGCCAAATAGCTGCAATGCTTGTGGCAAATCATTCAGAAAGAAAGGCAGTCTGCTCTAACTGTTCATATGCGGACACAAACAGAAGAGAAGCCATACTATTGCAAAGTTTATTCCACTGAAGCACAACTTGTAGGATTCCAGCAAGATATAACTAATATCCTGGATTCAGGAGGTCAATGGGTCTGTATCGCGAATGACCTGTCTAAGGCATTTGATAGAGTAGATCATGGGAGACTACTGGCAAAAATGAGTGCAATTGGACTAGATAAATGAATGACTGAATGGGTGGCTCTGTTTTTAGAAAATAGAACTCAGATAATTAGAGTAGGTGAAGCTTTATCCTGCCCTGTAACAATTAAGAGGGGAATTCCTCAAGGCAGTGTTATTGGACCCTTATGTTTTTTTATATATATCAATGATATGTGTAAAGATGTGGAATCAGAGATAAGGCTTTTCGCAGATGATGTTATTCTGTACAGAGTAATAAATAAGTTTCAAGATTGTGAGCAACTGCAAAATGATCTCTATAATGTTGTCGGGTTGTTGCATTTTCAGATTAAAGCTCGCAAATGAGCTGTTTTAATTCAGTAATGGCTACTGTACCCCACCCATATCCAATCCCTCCTTCAACGCTAACGCCCCTTCCTCCCCAACATCAATAACCGAACCACCGCCGTCTCAATCGATATATGTAGGAACCGAACTGCCGAACCTTACCCCCACCACTACCACGTGCAAGGGTTTGACAGCGGCATAGGTCCTACCCTTCCGAGGGCCCGGCTCAGACTGAATACTTTTGCCCTCCACCCGCGTGGGCGCGCTGTTGTACATCACGTCACTCACCCTAAGCCCACGTGACGAATATGGCAGCTCCTATTGGTAGAAACATCTCCCGATTGCTATTGGTCGATTTGAGTTTGACAACTTGGACCACGTGGGACGACCACGTTTTTGACGTTTGTGACATTTTGCTTTACTTTGATTTGTATGCGCATATCTGTTATATTCGTTTGCGTGTTTGAAGGAAAAGTACAAGATATTTGAGGTAAGCACCCTTACTGTTCTTGTTTTACTAATCTCCTGAGGCCAGAACATGAAAACATACCACACCAAGGCAAATGAATTTCGGATAATTTGAAACATAAGTGCGGCCAGTATCCAGTATTCGGGAGATAGTAGGTTCGAACCCCACTATCGGCAGCCCTGAAAATGGTTTTCTGTGGTTTCCCATTTTCACACCAGGCAAATGCTGGGGCTGTACCTTAATTAAGGCCATGGCTGCTTCCTTCCCATTCCTAGGCCTTTCCTGTCCCATCATCGCCATTTGACCTATCTGTGTCGGTGCAACGTAAAGCAACTAGCCTTATCATAGTTGTCCCCCTGTGGGTAGGGCCAGTAGAATAACAGCCGCAGCATCCTCTGCCTGCTGTAAGAGACGACTAAAAGGGGTCCCATGTGGGCTATGCACTTGGGAGCTTGGGTAGGCGGCCACGGAGCCCTTAATTGAATTTTGGCACTGCTTCCGCTTACTTGTGCCAGGCTCCCCACTTTCATCTATCCTATCTGATCTACCTCGATCACGACCTGTTCTTTTCTGCCCCCGATTGTATAATGTATGGAGGCCTAGGGAGTCTTATTTTCCCTCCATGGCGCTGGTCCTCCTTAGCTGATACCATCATTTTTCCTAGTGTCAGCCCCCTTTCATTTCTTCTCTCCAATTACTAATATATATAGGGGATGGTTGCCTAGTTGTACTTTCTCGTAAAACAATGAACTAGATTTTAGGCCCTTTTAATCGACAAGCATCATCATCTTAAGCAAGGAGATTGGTGGTGAGGGCAAGATGTGTGGTGGCCATGAAATATACTAGGAACTATCCCATCATTCGCCTTACTGCAGGCGAAAGGAAAAACCATTCTCAGGACAGCCAGTGGTAGGGGAACAGCCCGTTTCTGTGTCCGAAATGCAGAGGTGTAGAAACACGGTGGAACCATAACCACCCCTTCTCTGCTTGGTTGGCCGGTTGGAGTGCATGCTGTCAGACCACAGATCAGCCTACTCTGCAACCACCAACATAGATTTCTGCCTTCGATATACAGTAGGTACAAATGGCACTGTCTGAAGTGAGTTTCCACTGTCTTCAACTGGCATTTCGTCTAGGTCACAGCAAAGTCCCTTGCACACCGTAATGTTGTGGAAGTAGCAGCATATTGTTCATAATACTGTACTAAATTAGCAAGCAATTCCTTGGACATAGCTCTTAATAGGTGGAGCTATGTTGTGACTTGGCATGGGAATGTTTTGTGCTGGATCAGCTGCCATATTATTGTATGTAGATCCTGATGCTACATATTTCTGTAAATTTATTAGAAATCCTCTCCTATAGATGGACTGAAAGGAAGCATTATTTGTACCTCCTGCATGTTGTAAGAGCGAGCAATCACAGAATCTGTAAGCTCTCTCTTGTCTTTTAAACCCTCAAATATATTCATGATTCCATCCTTTTCCATGTAGCAGAAAAATTTTGATATATCCTACTGTCACATAAAATAGAACATTTTTTATTGTAAATAGTGTAGGTTAATGAATACAAGGGATGCATACAATTTTGTAGCTTGACATTGTTTATCATCTAAATGAAGATGACTGATTGAATGATATGTTGTGTTTTGGTGCAGTATGTAGGAACAGAGTATGTGCTATCATGTCTTGGTTTCTTCAAACACTACTCTGCCAGAGATTTGCCATCCTCTAGTAGATGCAAAAGAAGTACAAATCTCAATATTTTTCAGTGTGTGGCCCTAGGTGCCTCTTTTGACAGACTGAAAGATGTATCATATAGTAAGTTCCTTGGGAAAATACAAATGGTGTTGCTGAAAACTTCTGCAATGTTAGTGCAACGTTAAACTGCTATAAGAGAGAAGAGTATTATGTTGTACCTTGTCAGTTCCAGTCTTTCTTTCATAAATGAATGATATTGTATTTGTGTTGTATTGAATAGTTTTCTGGCTGATGAATATTAATTGATGATTAACACTGCTGAATATAATGTCATGAGATTATGATATACTATGATCACTAAAACTTTTGTTCAAATTTCTACACAATTTTATACGTGTAACACTGTGGATAGTAGGTAGAATATAGCTCCATAAATCAAAAGATCATGTTTCATTTCAATTTACCTTTGAATCCTACAAACTCCCTCCTTAGCATATGAGTTTCCTTTCATCATTTTGGTTCCTGTGTATGGTTTTCTTTCTTACATTGTATTTATATTTTATTTCCTGCATAAGTGGCATATCTTGATACTATTGACTGTTACAGTTGGCTTAAGTAGTGTTAAAGAGGACTGATGTACGAGGGGATGTTAGTGTCTATTTCTGTCATAGGTCTTAATCTGAGATAAGTATTGCCAATCCCACTCACCTTCAGGTCACTTCCTTCCTCCCTTTGTGAGTTAGCTTCCTTTTTCCTCAGCAGAAACAAACAAAAGCAGCACAGGCAAGGCGAGTCACTCCGATCCTTCAAGGCTTTGTGAATTAGTAAAAATAAAATATAGCTCCATAATTGAAATAATTATAATAAGCAGCACAAGTGGTAAGCTTCTTTTCTCCAGCAAAAACATTAATAATAATAATAATAATAAAGCACAGGCCAACCTCCTGGTGTATTGTTGTTCAGAATGCAGTATTTCAGAAAATGGTAACAGAAAGAAGGAAAGAAAGAAAAGGAAATGAAAGAAAAATATAAGAGAAATAAAAAAGGAAAAAATATATTTAATATATTTTTTAAGAGTGGAGGGGGGACGAGAACCTGGAGACCCTCCGCGCGCTAAACGATTTAAATCACCCGCCCGGTAATTTTAGTTCAGCCCTGTTTACACTAGAGGCGCTGGTGTGCAATTCCTGGCGATATTTGCGCAGCCGTTGCGTACAGAAGTGAAAAATAACGTTGAGAGTCATCTCTTACTCATTCTCTTAGACCACGTGTAAAGCCCACTAGTGACAGAAACTTTGTTCATGGGGCAAGGAAAGGGGTTCTGGTGGCACATGCCCCCAGATTATGGTCGCCAAGTGGACAATTGGCCTCTAGCATTTACTAGGGAGATGGCAGTGCATGCTATGTTTGATAGTGGCAAAAAGCTGAATTAAAGTTGTGGACTTGATAGTGAAGGAACCTTGGTTAGGTCCAGCTACCAATGAAGTTGTGACAGGCAGCGTTTCGAGATCGAGGCATCAGGGCAATTCATGAGCTAAGTACCCATCAAATGACTGTTTATTGTTTATTGATTACCTCTGGCGTTTATTGAAATGGATTTCTGTAGGTTGTATGGTTATGTTTTTATTCTCCATGGTTTGGTAATGGTATCGTTGTGGGATTGACATCATCTCCTATCATACATTATCCAATTTTAGTGCTAGTAGCTGCTGAACTGAAGGACAATTGTGGGTGCTGGATTTAATTCGGTTATGGCCAGTAGGACTTTGCATCTCATAGTGAACATATTTTTCCTCCAAAAGAAATTCCAGGTAATATTTGCATCATTTAAACTTCTTTACAATGTTACTAATGTTGGGTGATCTCTGCCTTGGCGGAGAAGCTGTGAAATAATTTTGGAGAAGAAGCGACTTATTGTCATCATCTTTCCTTGCTCTGTCTGTTGCTACTGTAAACACAGTCCATTGTAATCTTCTGAATGTGTGGCTTACAGTTCAGTCTCTCTTCATCTGATAGCTTACATGGTGATGTGATAACATTCTACTTTCATGTTGGGGAGTGTAATTTGGGTCCATTCTAGAGGTATTTGATGAAGCTGAATATCCCAGCACACGTCTGTAGTTATACTGGCATAAAAGTGAATTCCTGCACATCATTCTTGCACCTCAGAGTCTTTGAAAACCTTGAGGGTCAGAAGAGGGATATTCAATGAATAATTGTGACTCGGCAGCAAAAATCTACTCCCAACACTGTGAACTGCTAATTTATAGATGGGATATTGTCCATGAGTTGCTTAAAGGTGAAATTCTGCTGCTTATGCACACTGTTCTCTGAATAAATGTTTGCTGGTTGAGTTCTAAATTATAGACACTACAGAAGAGAACGGTGTCTGAACATATCTGAGATGCGAGTGCACTGCTATTCAAGATCTATACTCTTGACACTTCTTGGTATGTTCTATTCTTGGGTATATAGAAAAAAAACAATAGCTGTCATCAACAACAACGGAATTCAAGAACTACAATGTGACCCTACAAATAAATTTCAAATCAAATTAAAACAAGCTATCCAGCAAACAGACTTTATTCTCACAGAACAAGAAAAGGAAAGCCTCACTATCAAAAAATCCCAAACTCCCCACAGTAAGAGCCATCCCCAAAATACACAAAAACTCATCTCCCATTAGACCCGCCCGAAACCGCCCGACTGTTCACTTTGCCTTACGGTCCGTATTGCCCTAAAACACCCAGCTGCATTATCTGCATACGTGTGCAATCTATGCAATAGTTTTATATTTTTTGGTAGTGAATTGTTTATTAGGCATTGATGAACATGCAGTACAATATACAAGGCTTAGGAAATAAAAGAAGGGTGAGAATTTGTCTTGAAGTTGTCTAGGCAACGGACTTGAACTTCCGCGAGTGCTGGTCAGCTGTTTAGTTCGTAAACATGACGGGATTGAATACTGCGGATATTGAGACTGAGCTGAATAAAGGCATAAGAAATGACACAGAATTGTTGAGCAGGGATGGAGGTAAATTTTTAGTGAGTAAATAACATATCAACAAAGATAATTTTACTGATAACTGTGATATAAGTGAAAACGGATATCTAGAAATCGGACCTGATGATGATGCGGCTGCAATTCAGGTAACACAAACATTTTGTTTCATTACTCAATGATTATATGGATGATGTTGAACCTATCAATAATTTCAAAATAGTATTATGAGAAATAGGTTTTATTTTTACATATGTTAGGCGGAGACAATCTCTTCATTGACATTACCGATTGCGTATATATTAATGCAGCAATCAAACAGGCGCATTTCAGTAAAATAGAAACAGAATGGGAAGATACTTGCTAGAGGAAATGAAAGTTGATATACAAGGTCACCATTACACTTCCAGAATCTCATCTTTATTGGCTTAGGGGGATTTAGACAACATGAGAATATGACAAATACAGCCTACCTCAGTGTTGAGTATCTCCAGCACGGGTGGGCGTTTGAACCGACAAACTTATGACTCAATGAATAGAGAAATGGACATGATGGTATGTTAAATGTTGTAAATGATGGCATATTTTCTAATATTATTGAAAATGTGAATACATTGTGATCAATATTTTTTATAATATTTAACCTTTTCTGAAACGGTGTGCTCTGTTTGAATGTTTCCTAATTAATAGGTTGAAACCTGGGGATAAGCGGATGAATCCATTAAAATTATCGAAAATCTTCATAAAGAAAATACTTCACTGCAGGAAACCAAAGAAATAATTAGCCTTATTAGAACAATATTACACCAAAATAGCTTTGCATCCACTGACAAGATGTATTGCCACAAAGAAGGGTTAGCCATGGGCTCACCATTATAAGGTATAATAGCAAACATTTTTTGAATAACTTTGAAAACATCTTCTGAACGTATCAGCATTCAAAAGGAATATTATACTGGAGCAGGTATGTAGGTGACATCATGTGCATATGATAATGACTTCACTAATGCACACCAGTTATTAAACACACTAAATTATTTACAAAATTCCACCAGCTTCACAATGGAGCAAGAATCTAATAAGAAAATAACACCACAATCAGCAGGAATAATGGCAACCTGTCTTACAAAGTGTACAGCAAGCCCACTCAGGTGTTGCATGCTATTGACGAGTCTAACCATGTATACACACTAAAAATAGCAGGATTGAATACAATGATACACAGAGCTGTTTCCATACCAATGAGCACAATGGATTTCAATGAAGAGGCACGAATTGTTAAACAAATCATGAAAGAAGACAACCACCCTCCAGGCACAGTAGACAAAATATTAAACAAACAAAAGAAAAGTCCCTGGAAAACCACCACACTTGGTTCTCAACTACATTAATAATAACACATAAAAAGTAGGTTATATCTTTAGGAAACAGGGTTTTAATTAACCTTTAGGATGAACAACACACTGCAGAGACACATCAACAAGTGCACCTAAATAAAAAAGACCCTTTCTCAAAGTCACGATTCTATGAACTCAAGTGTCAAGAACTTAACTGCAATGCCACTTATATAGGTCAGACAAAACAAAATTTCCGCAGAAGATTCAAAGAACACAATAAACGATCAGATATAATCAGCATTCAGCCTTTGGGGAGCACATATACGACAGTTCACACTATTTCACAGACATCAACACAGATCTAAAAATTTGACACATTGAAAATAAAATCAAATCTTCGAATATGAGGGAAGCAATCGAGATCTACATCGCAAAAAGTGCTAACGTAACCAACTTAAATACCATACACACTTAAAAAATTCCCCGCACATCGCTCTACTCACATGATATCTGGACCATACTTACTCATTAAATAGGCATTTATCACAATAATATCCTATAGATATTCTCTATTTCAATTCCATACATTATTCTTCTAAAATCATTCAGTTGCATTCATCCATCTTACATAAAAGTACATTATAACATGAAGTAGGTTAATAACCTTCTCTCCCTCACCAGTGTGGAAAGAGTATTCCACAGTGCTCCACTCGTTCCAACCTACTTCCCCCTCTCCTCTCCATGGTACAGTGTACTAGATTTTAACATCCAGTAGGAGGGATCCACAATGTTTGGCACTCCCCTCTCATGCTTCCCTTCCCCTCTCCGTAAGGTTTGTGCTATACTCAAAACTTTCCATTTACCTCTCCATGACCACAGTCCTGAAATAGTATTTGGTGACAACAAAGTTGATATTGGCAGTCTAGATAAGTTCAGGAGTTTTCTCGATATATTAATACTTGTAAATTTCTTATTTGTCAGTACTGGCTCATTATATCACTGAACTGTCTATCGTTGACAAGTTTATGCAACGTAAACAATGCTATACATATATGCATATTTTGTGTGATTTAATAGAATCTGAGGATGTTCTTGTAGAATGAAACATGTCATTCTTTGTATAATAGAGTGTTTATTTTTTACGGGTATGTTTATAGTGTAATGATTTATGTTAAAATTGTATGTTTGACAAACTAGAAAGTTTTTTTGTTACATTTAACTAAGTCTACAATGGAAAGTATGGCTTCATCTTTAACAAACTCTCCATTTTGTGCGTCATTTTATCTTCCTTTCCTTAGTTCAGCTACTGTTCGATTTCTTCTGTATTAAATGGGATAAGTGAGTATATTCTGGAATTTTATAATTTAATTCGCTTTTGTTAGTAAACTAACTTGTAATAGAATGTAAACTTTTGATCACAGTCCCTCCTGCACCCCTGTAGTGTCAAAATGTTTCATGAATCCAAGTGAAAAATTTAAAGGTCTCGTAGTACGAGGGCCATCCGGTAAATAGGTTTCCCTATTTTACAAAAAATACAAGCAGGCTATTTACACTTGTGCTGGCCCTGCAGTGTGGGGGTAGCATGCCTACCTCTTACCCAGAGGCCCCGGGTTCAATTCCTGGCCAGGTCAGGGATTTGTACCTGCATCTGAGGGCTGGTTGGAGGTCTACTCAGCCTATGTGATTAAAATTGAGGAGCTATCTGACAGTGAGATGGAGGCCCTGGTCTAGGAAGTCTAGAATAACGACGGAGAGGATTGTTCGTACTCACCACATGACACCTCGTAATCTGTAGGCCTTTGGGCTGAGCAGTGGTCACTTGGTAAGCCATGGCCCTACGGGGGCTGTTGCCCCATGGTGCTTGGTTTTATTTACCTTTGAGAAATATTTAATTTCTATTCTACAACTCGTACACTACTTTTCCACATAGTCACTATATCAGTCCAAACATTTTGTTATGTTGGCAGCAGTTTCTTGATACCTTCATCATACCGGGTCGGGTCCCATCTCTGTAGACAGCGGTGCACTTCCTCTTCCACCTCTTCATCAGTTGCAAACCGCTTACCTCCAAGGTGCAACTTGAGTTGTGGATAGAGATGGAAATCACTCGGGGCAAGTTCCGCAGAATAAGGTGGATGGGGAAAAAGGTCCCTTTTGAAGTTCTGCAGCAAATCCTGCGTCCTTTGAGCAGAATGGGCAATATTTTCTGAGACAAGACCAGAACGTTTTCGTTGGATTTCAACTCTGAGCTTCGTGAGAACCGTACAGGACCTCTCATGTGTGACCACAGTGCATTAGGGCAGTCAGTCAACCAATACAACATCATTACAGTCCCAAAAGGCAGTAGCCAAAACTATGCCTACAGAGGCTGAGGTCTAACCGAGCAAGTTGGCCATGCGGTTAAGGCCGTGCAGCTGTGAGCTTGCATCTGGGAGATAGTGCGTTCGAACCCCACTGTCGGCAGCCCTGAAGATGGTTTTCCGTGGTTTCCCATTTTCATACCAGGTAAGTATTGGGGATGTACCTTAATTAACGCCACAGCTGCCTCCTTCCCACTCCTAGGCTCTTCCTCTCCAATTGTCAACATAAGACCTATTTGTGTCGGTGCGATGTAAAGTAAATTGTAAAAAAGTGTCTGAGGTCTTGGCCCTTTTTTATGAGCATGTTCACCAAGTTTCTTCCATAGCATGCTTTGTGGTTTTGTTTTTAGAGTTGAATAATGCACCCTGATTTCATCTCCAGTAACAATGCGGGAAAACATTTGATCTCCCTCTCTTTGAAGCATTTGCAGGAAAGCTCAGGCTACCTCGTTCTGTTATTGCTTGTGAGCATCAGTAAGAAAACTTGGGACCCATCTTGCACAGACTTTTCAATACTGCAAGACATTCAACAATATCATTGCAATAAAAGACTGCCCAGTTTCTGTGCCGGGAGGCAGTAGATTCATTATCTCATCAGTGCTGACGCATTAATCTTTGTCCACCACATTCTGACCAACAGTGGCTGTAATGGGCCTGGCGCTGCGCTGTCATCATGTACATCTTGTTGCCATTCCAGGAACCATGAATGCCAGCATGCATCTTTCACTATAAACTCACACCAAATGGCAATGAATATTGGTAGCCATTTCATTTTTTGCCGTGGAAAAGCGAATAACAGAACAGAGTTCACAAGTGGAAACGCTTTCAAGTGGTAGCTCCATGGCAGGTAGCGCCGTACTGGTGAACACAGAGCAAGCACGTGCGGTTGAAGATCACCTTACCCCAGCCATATGCCAGTGGAAGTTCCTACAGTACCAACTTAATTCTAGAACATGTGGTTTGCAGAGACAAAATAAGGAAACTTATTTATTGGATGACCTTCGTAGATCATGAAAGAGCTTCTGTAACTGCAGATGTACACTCCGACACTGATGGTGTTCTCATCCCCACAGTTCTTCACAGAACACTGCATAACATCCTTGTAGTAGTAAAACATCTCATTTGTAGTTGCTTTGACCTGCATCACATCTTTCCCTGGTCTATGACTGTGATAAGCCTGCTTCCTTCATGTCCGTTTTTTATTTTTACACTTGGATGAACAGAACTGTCTCAATGCAGTGTTTATCCCCTGTGAGCTTGGCAAAACCAGATTATAGAAAGTGATTAAAATGTTTCAAGGGATTTTGATCTGTCTGTCTAAACAAAATGTATGTTAAGAGCATAGTATTAATATTTTTCACTGTATGGCAAAAGATTTAGGACAGTTTTAATACTTGGATGTGATTCAAACAACCTAAATGATTTGATAGACGTAATTGGATACATAAAATCAATTAATATAATTTAGTGTTTAAGTCTGTGGCAGATTCCTTCCAAAATTTTGTGCGACATGGTCCCAATCCCATCTCTGGTAGGATATTTTCTGATATGGCTAGAAAATGCTTCTCACTTTATATTTGGTTCTCAGTCTCATGCTTTCTCTGACATTAGGTTTGAACAAGGATGATAGCACCATTCTCAGTGCAGCCTTTGGTTTTGAAGTCCTCTGCTGGTAGAAATCTCTCTTAAACAGTAGTAAAATTTTGAAAGTAACTGTAATACTTGGAAGTAGTAAATTATCATGCTCATTTGTTGGTGACAGTATTTGTAGATGTGTGATACGTGCATAACTTATGTATCATTTTTCCACAGGAAAATATTGAAAATGTATCAGAAATGATACCACTGAAAAAAGAAGCCAAATTGGTGTTTACAGAGCCAGGGCCAATGCAGGAAAATTCACTTGAGGTAATGTACATAATTTGATAAGCCATTGTTAGGTACTGAAAATAGAAAATTGCTGAACAGATATCAATGGTTGACCCTTCATTTCAATACATATGATTGATACACTTTTTTATGAGATTGACTTTTTACTTACCTAATTTTCACCTTTCCTTCATGTTCTCTAAGATCTTGCATATGTATCACGCAGCAGTTGGAGTAGATCCAAAGATCTCTACTGTATATCATTTGGGAGATGGTATCGTTGCTACTAATATTTTTGACTTAGTGAATATTTTCAAACACGGAGTTGCTGTAAGGAGCACTTTTTTGTTACTGTTCCTGGGTATTTTACTAGTTGTTCCAAATGAAACACCATTGTAATCTGGTTGATTATATTAATTATTGACTTCTAGATAATACAATTATTTGTAGAAAAAAGTTGCAGGTGATTGCTTGCTTACTGTCAGAATTCACTTACGCACTACACATATTGTAGCCATCTTGTGACAAGTAGAAAACATTCTTATCCTTCCTAATGTGGTCTGTGATGATACTAGTCTATGGTGACTTATAATATTACTTAAACATTCAATGAATAAATGAGCCCTTGAAGAGTGATCTTGCCTTTCTGTTTCATATATGGTAAAGGACAGGCTTTGTATGTTCCCCATTACTCACCTGAACATTTGTTACATGAATTAGGATCACTGCCATCGTCCACTGCATAGCATGTGACTATGTTGTTATGGGCTATTTATTGGGATATTTAATTGACAATCTCTTTCAGGAATTCTGGGTTGGCTGCTCAATATACAGCCATCTGGATAATGAGAGAGGAAGTATAATCATGATCAGGGAGTGTAGTATTTTTCTCTCCTACAAGGAAATTGGATGTAGTTAGGTATGAAGTGTCAAAAGGTCGTCATTTAACTTTAGTGAGGAGATGTGAGAATGTGTTGTAAGAGTGGTCCATTCTTTGTTGGTCAAGTAATAAGAATTCATCACTCTTCTAAGGTGATATATGAGACTGTTGACAGCTGCTTCTCGTTTTCTATCAAAGTGTAGTGCTGCAGGAGGGATGGAATGCTGTATCAGTCCCATGCCTGCAGTTGCAGGGAAGAGCTGGTTTTTCTCAGGATTGTTTTTCAGAAAGGCCTTGATATCCTTAGCTGCTCTGAAGAAGTTTGTGCCATTATCACTGTAAATGTTCAGGGGGTGACCTCTGTGAAAATAAGTGAACAAAGAGAGGCGAGCAATGTAGTTGTTGTGAGATCAGGTATCATGTCTATGTAGAGAGACTTGGTAGCTAGGCAGTCTGGTCTTGTTCCATCTCACGCCAATGTTTATGAGAATTGAGCCAGCATAGTCTATTCTAGTGTTAAGAAATGGGTACACGCGCACTTTGTGTATTTTGTGTTAATTGTTCAGAAGTATCTGCATTCAACTTACGACCCTTGAGACGTGCATAAATGTTGCTTCTTTACCGCCCCCCTTGCTGATGGGATCCGAAACTTGCCTCTCAGAGATGTGATTAAGGGTTGAGTGCCATGATGAAGTAGTCATAGTTGTTCCGCAATGATAATTAGATTAGTGAGATGATATATATACAGAATGATCTAATATTTCCTCCCCACTAGAATTAAGGTATTGTGCAGTCTTCTGCCGACAAGGTGATGGCTTCTTTATCTATGATTATGGTTATAATCAATATGATTTAATATTTTCTGTGACAATAATTTACGATACCCTCATTTGTTGAACATATGTATTTGTGTGTGGGGACCTTATCTGCAATTCTCGGCCATTGTTGCATTGCCGTTAATTTATGTGCCGGTACTGTGGCTATTTAAAATGCATTTAAAATCCATTATTACGTCAATGATTTTGATTTTCCTTATTGGCCCAATAAGCTAATCCTTGACTTGAGCATGCGTAGTGTCTCTCTTGAACGGAGCGCTCTGCAGTTGTTTTTCTGTCTCGTCAACTAGCGAGCGAGGAGTCTTGTTCTGAGCAAGCTGTGAGATGGACGCCATTAGCCTTGTTCCTTAGAAGACTTTAAAAAGTAGTGGTGTGACTAGCAGTGATTTTACACTCACAGGTCAAACTGTGATTGCTATTTTGAAGTAGCAGTGATTTTTAACTGTAATTAACTGTGATTCAGCCAACACACCTAGGATACAAGGCCACTCTGCGGCCTACAGGAGTACGATGTCGTGCAGCATTCAGTACACGGGCGAACTCGCGCTAACGCTCAAAACAAATATTCATTTTCAGAATCATATTTTAAAAAGTTATATACATGACCTTTTTTCAAAAAGTACGCCACGGTACGAATCAACAAGGGCTATTTATTTATAATTGCTAGTTGATGTACCCGTGCTTCCCTGCGGGATTTTCAGAAAGACTGAATTTGTGGTTTTCCTAAAAGAAGTCAACATAGGTCATTACAAAAAAGTCGGTAGGAATGTAGCGATTATAACCAACGTTATCATATAAAATACTCGATCAAATGAAAAACTGCAGATTTTCTCACTTTTAACGAACAGTACTACAGTGCCGATCTAACAGTCCCAAGTTCCAGAGCTGGAATAACCAGGCCGTAGACATTTGTGAAGACTCCTCTGCCATTATATTCCGTTAAATATGCACACTGCTCATTCGAATCAGTGCCTCAGAGTAGGGATTGAACAGCTCGAATGCTATGATGAACCAATGCGTTATGTACCAGTAGTATCAGAAAATTTATAAACCAGAGGAATAGCATGCTAAAGAAGAAAGTTATGTAACTTCCCAGCTACTTCCCGCCAATATTCAGCTAGGCTGTTACACTCGATACGACCGGGCGAGTTGGCCGTGTGGTTAGGGGTGCGCAGCTGTGAGTTTGCATCTGGGAGATAGTGGATTCGAACCCTACTATCGGCAGCCCTGAAGATGGTATTCCGTGGTTTCCCATTTTCACACCAGACAAATGCTGGGGCTGTACCTTAAGGCCAAGAATGCTTCCTTCACACTCCTAGCTCTTTCATATCCCATCGTCGCCATAAGACCTATCTGTTTCGTTGCGACGTAAAAGAAATTTTAAAAAATACTTGGTACGCAGCAGCAATCCTATCTATCGGAGATGGGTGGCAACAGAAGACACAAAGCACGTCGCAACAAACAATGGTCAATGTAATGTTATTGTTGATCAATTGTATGAGCTTTCTATATTGTAGCCCTTCACATTTAGTTTTTCTCGACTCTGATATATTAGGGCATCTTATAAAATTATTTATAGCGTGGACTGTAGTTCCTTATTCTCCGAATTTACATACATATTTTCATTACATTCTTAGTAACAAAAATCCAAATTCATGAATATATCTGTGATCATAGCCGGTACGGTAACAATATATAAGACATAAATGATCGGAAATTTAACACTATATATAACTTTAGTTATGCAGTATTTATCGATACGACCACTATTAACATACATATTTGAGAATTAAATTGTAGGCCTTCCCCTAAACTACCATTTCACTCAGCATGAGTAAAATTATTTATGGCCTAGATTATAGGGACTTATTTCCCGATTTTGCATACCGCTTTTCAGGGAGATAGGACCTCTAATAAATATTTGAGAATTGAATTTTAGGCCTTCTCCTAAACTACCATTATTCTCAGCATGAATACAATTATTTATAGCCTAGATTGTAGCGACTTATTCCCCGACTTTTCTTACCGATTTCCATTAAGATGCGACCAGTAATAACAATAAATATTTGAGAATTAAATGTTAGGCCTTCCCTCAAACTACCATTTCATTCAGCATGTATAAAATTATTTATGGCCTAGATTGTAGCTACTTATTCCCCGACTTTGCATGCCGATTTTCATTAAACTCTCTTCAGCGGTTTTCTCGTGATGTGTGTATATACATGCAACTGCGACTTTGGTGTGGGTCACAGACATTTGAGTGTGATGCTGTGATACAGACAGACATTACGGAAAATTAAAAAGTGCATTTCCTTGTTACTGTGGACATGACTGATAAAGAAATACCATCCTTTTTAAATTCTGAGCAATGTACAGAAAAAATCTCTTATAGATTTGAGGGTTAACCAGTTGTCTTTTATCAAAATCATTGGTATAATTATATTGGAATTATAGAGCTGCTCATTAAGGAAGAAAATCAGGGAGTGAGGAGGAAATGACTTCTTCTTCTGACATTTTCCCCACACCTGTGAGGTCGTGGGTGCGAACTGCGTCACACATATGTGGATATGGCCCTGTTTTACGACCGGATGCCCTTCCTAACGCCAACCCTATATGTTGTTGTTTGAGTCATCAGTCCATAGACTGGTTTGATGCAGCTCTCCATGTCACTCTATCCTGTACTAACCTTTTCATTCCTACGTAACTATTGCATTCTACATCAGCTCTAATCTGCTTGTCATATTCATACCTTGGTCTACCCCTACCTTTCTTACCTTCTTCTCCTGTCTCATACATCTTGCACACTAAATGAAATAACCTTTCCATGCTGGTTTCTCCTAAGGCAGTCAGTAATTCAGAGGGAATGTCATCAATTCCAGGTGTCTTGTTTCTGTTGAGGTCACTCACAGCTTTGTCAAACTCTGGCCTCAAAATTGGGTCTCCCATTTCATCAGCATCAACAGTCTCTTCATGTTCCAGAACCAAATTATTTACATCTTTACCTTGATACAACTGTTGGATATGCTCCTGCCATCTTTCTGCTTTGTCTTCTTTCCCTAGAAGTGGCTTTCCATCTGAGCTCTTAATATTCATACACCTAGATTTCCTTTTTCCAAAGGTTTCCTTGATTTTCCTGTATGCAGCATCTACCTTACGCAGGACCATACAGCCTTCGACATCCTTGCACTTCTCCTTCAGCCATTCTTCCTTAGCTACCTTGCACTTTCTATCCACTTGATTTTTTAATCGTCTGTATTCTTTTCTGCCCTCTTCATTTCTAGCATTCTTGTATTTTCGTCGTTCATCAATCATGTTTAGTATCTCCTGAGTTATCCACTGATTCTTAGTTGATCTTTTCTTCATTCCTAACATTTCTTCAGCAGCCCTACTGACTTCACTTTTCATGACTCTCCACTCTTCCTCTATAGTGTTTCCTTCAGCCTTTTCATTTAGTCCTTGTGTAACATGTTCCTTGAAACAATCCCTTACACTCTTTTCTTTCAACTTGTCTAGATCCCATCTTTTTGCATTCGTTCCTTTCTTCAATTTCTTCAACTTCAGATGGCATTTCATGACCAACAAGTTATGGTCAGAGTCCACGTCTGCTCCTGGGAAAGTTTTGCAATCCAACACCTGGGCCACGAAGCCTTATAGACTTACCTTACCCTCCTTCAAGTGGTAAGAAAGGTAGGGGTAGGCCAAGGTATGAATATGACAAGCAGACACCTGGTTTCTGAATCTCTGCCTAATCATAATGAAGTCTATTTGATACCTTCCAGTGTCTCCAGGTCTCATCCATGTATACAGCCGTCGTTTGCGGTGTTTGAACCAATTATTGGCAAGGACTAAATTATGATCAGTGCAGAATTCAACCAGCCGACTTCCTCTTTCGTTCCTTTGTCCCAATCCAAATTCTCCTACTGTATTACCTTTTCTTCCTTGGCCTACCACTGCATTCCAGTCTCCCATCACAATTAGATTCACGTCACCTTTTACATATTGTATTAAATCTTCTATCTCATATATTCTTTCAATTTCTTCATCATCCGCTGAACTAGTAGGCATATAGACCTGCACTATTGTGGTGGGCATTGGTTTGGTGTCTATCTTGACAACAATAATTCTTTCACTATGCTGGTCGTAGTAGCTTGCCCGCTGTCCTATTTTCTTATTCATTATTAAACCTGTTACGGAGTTATCCGTGGTAGTTAGAGGTGAAAGAAGGTGCTGGGATGAATAGGTCTCAACTTACCAAATTAAAGTTAATTTAAAACTTTAACAAAGGTTATATTTTCTTTTCAAGATCAAGAAATGACAAGTATGACAGGAACTCAGTTATATATCAACAAGTTAAGAACGTACAATTACAATTTGTTAATGGACTTGGGCTTCGAGTCCTCCAGACACACAATCCTTGAGCAATGAGCCCAGCTTACCAATGTATAAGGTTCAACAAAGGGGCAAAAACCCCAATCATACCAAGGAGCACTAGCTCCCAATTACCCAGTTAAGCCTTCTCGAGGCACACAGAAACCAAATTTAAGAAAGAGCAACCCGCTCTCAAAGTTCAAGCCAATGCAAAGGCCACACCAAACTCCACGTTCAAGCTGCCCTACGAGCACACAAGGACAGGGGTAATGATACGCAACCTACTGAGGCCTATTCAATAAAGAAACAGGACAATTATATGGCCCCAAAATTACAACTAGAGTGGAGGCGTAACTTGCACTCCTGATACACCTTTTTAAAAACATATTTGGCTCCAGGCCGCTTATGCAAGGGCTAATCCCATGCTACGGAGGTGACACGATAGGAAAATTTTATTACATTATGAAACGAAGAAAAACGGTTGTGAAAACGTAGTCACCTCAAAAACAATATGAGAGGGAGCTCGAGAGGGTTAGGCACGCTCTATCCCGATTTGTAGTTAAAGAGACGGAATTTTATACCAAGTGTCTCTTACATTTTAAAGGAAGGTTACATGATAAAAGTTTCGAACCTGTCCCGAGGGTTAAACTGCTGAGCTATCAAGCAAAGAAGTTATTAAAAGGCCATTACCTGATGGATGAACTGCTGCCCGAAGAAAGAGGCGCTTCCCGCCCCTGCTACATAATCACACTAGGAAATATGTTACTGAAGTGGCCAGGAGACAAGAAAATCAGCACTTTATATATCCTCGCGGAAAATTCGAGACGTTTCATGAATGAGAACCCACACCCCCCTCAACTTTATTGGCTAGGATCAAGCAACATATCCATATCGGAGAAGACACACATTATTGGTTAGAAATTAATTAAAGAAATTGGGGATTGGCTAAATTCAAAACAAGCGGAAAGAGAAGGGTTACACTGCCAACCCAAAAAATGACTGAAAGAAATTTAACAAAGAACAAACTTATGAACACAAAATTTCTCAAAAAACAGTGCTTTCACTTCGCACAAGGGTGCACAATTGTAGTTCTTCAGTAGTGCCATCTAGAAGAGAATGTTCACACTTCTCACTACAGAGAAAACAAATATAAATCGAAAAAGACACAGTTCAGAACTCTTCAAAATTTACAATAGTGACATCTTCTGAGAAACTTTAGAATTAACATGGTGGTTAAAGTTCAGGCTTCCTCCAGTACAGGAGTTTCAACAGGCGCAATGTTTGAATTAGCGGCGCGGAGGTGTACCGCCAGGCACAGACCCCCCCCCCAAAGTCCCTCAAAGTGGTAACACAGATTAACACCAGATTTTGTTTTAAAACAACGTTCAAGTTATGATGTTGATGTAGAAATTAATTGCAGAAGAATTTACAAACAAGTTTTCTTAAATTGGTTGGATCCAGTTTCAAAATTCTTTGTATTAGTTTTGATATAATGTCTTTATGCTTGTAGTAGTTGAATACAGAAGGAAAAACTTTTAATTCTTGAAAGGAAAAAAATTCTAAGTCCACCAAATGTTGTAGTTGAATCAAAAAATGTAGTAACTGTTGATATGAAATGTCCATGTAGCTGATTAAGTATATTACTTGATGGCGAGACCAGCCGCAGCTGCTTGTGTCCAGAGGAGGCCGCTCGGACCCCTCAAGTACCCTGAGATACCGCACTCCTGCACTATGAGCGGGGTAGTGGTGCTGAAGCACGCCGCACACGCGGCGAATGTTTACAGACCGCGGGGAAGTTGCAGGAGGTGCGCCGCACATCAGCCTTGGCCGGGAGGAGGGCTACGGCTCGCCGTCCACTGGTTGACCTCACTGAAGTAGATCGGGCCCGTGCTCTACTCCAGTGGCGGCACGGCGCCGGCCGCTGCGGGGGCACTGAAACATTAAGATCTCGGCGGCAGAATTTGTTGGACCAAAATAATTTTCGGGTACAGTACTTGTGGTGGAGCTGAGGGGCCAGCGGCGTGGAAATATTTATCTCATTTTAATTAGCCACTGTGTGTGGTCGAGCAGGACACGGGAGCGTGGTAATGGCCATTGCAAGGACAGGATAGCAGTTTAACTGTTCGGGGGAGGTTGTACAATGTACATTAGGAAACAAAGAACATAATTCCAAGGGCAGAAGGCCTCAAAATGAAACCAAAAATATAACCTTCAGATTTCTTTCAAAATGTAACAAGAAATAAAACGAGCTAAGTTAGTGCGGAAATTACACAGGTTTCACCTGGGACAGGTGAACCCTAAATATCCTCTCGGTGGCTGGATTGCTTAGCAACAACGTGACCGGCGTGAGAAAATCTACAATTATGCACGGCCCATGAAATCTCGGGGCAAGCTTGCCCGCGGGAACAAAGTTCTTGACCATCACCTGGTCACCTACCTTCAAATGGGTGGGTCTCCGTCCACGATCACATCTTTCCCTAACCTTTTCATGAGACACCTTATGATTGGCTTTAGCCTTCTTCCAAAGATCTTTAATATTATCTGGATCTATTGTCTCAGGTAGAATATCACTAAGAGACCAAATGTTAGAGAGCGGCGTGTTGGGTACAAACTTGAACATCAAGGAAGCTGGAGTAAACTTATGAGATTCATGAACCGCCGAATTCAAAGCAAAAGCTAACCAATGCAAGGACGTGTCCCACCTAGAATGATCCTCGTGATGATAGGCAATAAGGGCCGACCTCAGATTACGATTGACCCGTTCAGCTAGAGATGGTTGAGGATAATAAGCCGAAGTAGTCACATGAGATATGGACAGATCAAAACAGAATTTACGAAAGAGATTGGATGTGAAAGCTTTAGCATTATCAGATACAATATATTGACACGGACCGAAGGAAGCAAAAATGGAATTTAAACAAGTAATAGTGGACTGAGCGGTAGCCAGATTAGTTGGAAATAACCAAGAAAAACTCGTAATCCATCTACACATACAAGGATGAACTTGTTGGCGTTCCCCTTTGACTGGGGGAATGGTCCTACGTAATCGATGTAGAGACGTTCCATTGGGCGCGATGCTTACTGAGAAGACAATAGACCTACCTTGGTGGACATGGTGGGTTTACTAAGCCAACATGATTTACGAGATTTTACCAATTCACGGATTTCTCCGTCCATACCCTTCCATTTCACGAATCTTTTCTCGGGTTTTGAAGATGCCTAAATGCCCCCAATGTGGTCTCATGGTAGTACTTGAAGATCATTGGTACAAGAACAGCTGGAACTACAACTTTCATTTTTTGATCATGCCTGGACGGGCAACATAAAACACCATTCCTCAATACATAAGGGGCGACATGTTCCCCCGAAGAAAGGGTTTCCATGATCGGAAACCCTTTCCTTCACGTTGATATTTTTCAATATCCCTAAACAACATGGGAGCATCAGTCAGAATGGCATTAACCTCAGATAGTATGGACTCGGGAGTTGAAGAACTATCATCCAGATCCGGGATCTCTACATCGTTAGCAAACATACGGCTTAGTCCGTCAACAACGACGTTTTCAGAACCTCTGATATGCCTAACATCAAATTGGAAGGCCGAAATTCGGATGGCCCACCGGGCTATACGACCAGTACGACGCGGCCTACCTAAGACCAAGCTTAAGGCTTGGTCATCGGTCTCCAAGTCAAATTTGACATGTTCCAGATAGAGACGGAACTTTTCTAAAGCAAATAAGACTGCCAAACCTTCGAGTTCATAGATGGAATATTTGGCTTCTTGAGCCGATATAGTCCTAGATGCATAGGCGATGGGTCGCCTCCCTAGTTCAGTCTCTTGAAGAAGGACAGCAGCTACCGCCTGCGACGACGCGTCGGTTTGGACGATGAATTTCTTGGAGAAATCGGGCATGGCCAGAACAGGGACGTTACACAGAGCTAATTTGATATCTTCAAAAGCGGCTTGTTGAGAAGGTCCCCACTCAAATTTGACGCCTTTCCTACGAAGTAAGTTCAAGGGCGCCGCTCTATTGGCGAAATTTGGAATAAATTTCCTGAAGAAATTCACCATACCAGTGAACCTAGCAATACCTTTGATGTCCTTGGGAGGCTTGAAATCACGGATGGCCTGTGTTCTAGAGTGATCGACTGCGACACCATCGGGCGACACAATATGCCCTAGGAATGACATGGAGGGCTTAGCGAAGGCAACCTTGGACAACTTCACAGTTAACCCAGCCTTACAGAGGCGATTGAGAACTTCTTTCAGATGATCTAGATGTTCTTCGAAGGTCTCCCAAAATACGACATCATCAAGATAGTGGTACAAGTACTCGAATTTGATGTCGGAGAAGACCCTATCTAGCAGTCTAGTGAGTACAGCTGCTCCCGTGGGGAGCCCGAAAGGTACGCGGTTGTATTCATACAAATTCCAATCCGTGGCAAACGCTTTAAGATGTTTAGATTCTTCTGCCAGAGTAATTTGATTATAGGCCTGATTCAGATCCAATATGGTAAAGAACGTAGCCTTCCAAAACCGTGAAAAACAAGAGTGAAGGTCTGGAACGGGCACAGATTGTAACACCGCCTTCCGATTGAGAGCCCTATAATCAATCACGGGCCTGAAGCCACCTTGTGGTTTCGGGACTAGAAAAATAGGCGAAGAATACGCCGACTTAGAGGGCCGAATAATACCGTCCTTCAGCATCTGATCAATGATTACTTTCAGCGCCTTCATTTTAGGTGGAGATAGCCTATAAGGTGCGAAACGGACAGGAATCGAATCCGTAACCTCAATCTTATATTCAATGACGTCTTAACACCAAGAGTATCCGAGAACACCTCTGGAAACGACTGACACAACTTACGAATACTATCAGCCTGCTCCTCAGGTAGATGTCTAAGATCTAACAACATCTCATCCTGGGTAGGCGAAACAGATGAACATGATACATAATTACATTTCAATAAGGTGATTTTACAATTAGAAGCAAATTTGAATGTGCACGACTTACTTTGAAGATCGAGCAGGAGGCCAGTATGGGACATGAAGTCGGCTCCCAATATAATGGGGCAAGATAAGTGCTTTACCACAAACATTTTAACTTTCCAAGTAAATTTAGATATACGAATTTTGGCATACAGAAAACCTAAAGTTTCTAATGGAGAGGAATTTGCGGAAACATATTGAACCAAAGTCGAACAAAAATCAGGAAGACTACAAACAGTTTTCAATTTGGAGTACCCTTCAGCCGAAATAATAGAACAAACACTGCCAGATTCTAATAGATCTGTTACAGGTTCATTATTTAATTCAATTTTGAGAAAAGGTACAGGTGCGGGGGTATCCGCCGCTATCCTAAGTCATCCTTTGGGACCTTCGAAAGATAAATTTGAAGCCTGAGATTTCCCTGAAATTGCGATGTGTTTACTTGGGGCTGAGCCTCGGGAAGAAGGGTTCGCTGACTCAGCCGAAGCCCCTAGTCACTTATTATTATAGGCCTTGGTGGAAGTAGCACCAGAAGTTGAGCAGGAGGGTGTGCTGTTAGCATTAGGGCAGTTCTTGGCAATATGTGAAAACGCGCCGAATTTAAAGTAACCTTGAGATGACCGTGCTCCAATCCTTGTCCCACTAGACTTGATCAGTGGACATGTACTGCGAAGATGGTGAGGCGACCCGCAAGCATACCATTTATGGGGTGTGATGGGTCGGCGAGGAGGAGGCCGAAAACTACTAGAGGATGGAGGGGGTTCTTTCGCGACACGCAACGTATCGGCGTATCTGACTCCTTCGGCTGAGACAGCCATAGCCTCTAACTCAGCGAAAGTTTGTGGATGCGACGCAAAGCACAAGTATGATCTGTAAGGAGCTGAAATACCTTCTACAATAGCCTGAACAATTAGATCTTCAGGGAAATGAGGGGCAAATACCCTAATATAGAACTTGATGTCTTGTATGAAGTCGGCCAGGTTTTCATCAAGTCGCTGCACTCTATAATAATACTTCTTAATTAGAGATATCCTAGCTCGAGCTGGAATAAAATTAGCTAACAGATGGGCGTGGCAGTCTTCTATGAATGACTGTTCAGCGATTGCCGTAACTATCTTGCCGGAGAGAACACCAATTGCACAGGGATAGATGATTTGCAAAATCTGACAAGCAGAAAGAGAAAAACCAAGGGCATGATCTTGGAATTCAACTAAAAACCTTAAGAAAGCAATGTCATCGGTTGTGGAGTTAACAGAAAACTTAAAAATACCCCTTAGTAACATAGCTAATGGATGGGGTAAACTGCTGAAACCAGGTGACATAGTAGAAAGGGGCCTAAGTGGCGGAGAAGCAGATTCCGAAGGTGCCCTATTAAACACAAAGGGTGGAATGGACGTGCGACGATCGGACTCGGTTCCTAATGGGGCAGATGTTCGTTGTGTAGTCGCCTCAGTACAACTTCCTTCCTCTTTAGAGGAATTCTACACACTTACAATATTTACTACCATAGGTTGGTCGACTTTACGGATAGCAGGTCCAGATAACAACTGACTAACTTTACTAGACATTTGGTACAAGTTTTCGGCAAGGGCACTAGCCTCCTTACCCTGAAGGTCATTTAACTTCAGAGAAAATAGATCACGCACCCTATTATAAAAGTGGTACTACCTAGCCTGTACTCTTTTGAGTTGATTAGGAGATGGATCACTTACTTCAAAAAAACTAACTACAGATGCTAGCTCAGTAGTATTATCATTGATCGTGGAGAGAGCGTCGTCAAGCTCTTTCTCTCCCAAAGTCGGGATGGTAATAGGCAAATCAAGGGAATCTTTTAGCTTATTGGAGTCGACTGCAACCGTGCCTCCAGATTGAACGTTTCTGAGAGATAGTTCATAAATAATTCTTCTTTACGCAAATAGAAAGGATGGAGAACCTCGCGAGGGCCGGACATGATGACAGAAAATTTTTAGAAATAAAAATTTAAAAAAAGTCCAGCAACTGTGAAAATTGTTAGAGTTCGAATCAAAGCAATTTTTAGCCGTCAAAAGGGGCTAAATTGAGACTCATTCAACCACGCTCTGCTACCACTTGTTACGGAGTTATCCGTGGTAGTTAGATGTGAAAGAAGGTGCTGGGATAAATAGGTCTCAACTTACGAAATTAAACTTAATTTAAAACATTAACAAAAGTTATATTTTCTTTTCAAGATCAAGAAATGACAAGTATGACAGGAACTCAGTTATATATCAACAAGTTAAGAACATACAATTACAATTTGTTAATGGACTTGGGCTTCGAGTCCTCCAGACACACAATCCTTGAACAATGAGCCCAGCTTTACCAACGTATAAGGTTCAACAAAGGGGCAAGAACCCCAATCATACCAAGGAGCACTAGCTCCCAATTACCCAGTTAAGCCTGCTCGAGGCACACAGAAACCAAATTTGAGAAAGAGCAACCCGCTCTCAAAGTTCAAGCCAATGCAAAGGCCACACCAAACTCCACGTTCAAGCTGCCCTACGGGCACCCAAGAACAGGGGTAATGATACCCAACCTACTGAGGCCTATTCAATAAAGAAACAGGACAATTACATGGCCCCTAAATACCAACTAGGGTGGAGGCGTAACTTGCACTCCTGATACACCTTTTTAGAAACCTATTTGGTTCTAGGCCGCTTACACAAGGGCTAATCCCATACTACGGAGGTGACACGATAGGGAAATTTTATTACAATATGAAACGAAGAAGAACGGTTGTGAAAACGTAGTCACCTCAAAAACAATATGAGAGGGAGCTCGAGAGGGTTAGGCACTCTCTACCCCGATTTGTAGTTAAAGAGACGGAATTTTATACCAAGTGTCTTTTACATTTTAAAGGAAGGTTACATGATAAAAGTTTCGAACCTGCCCCGAGGGTTAAACTGCTGAGCTAGCAAGCAAAGAAGTTATTAAAAGGCCATTACCTGATGGATGAACTGCTGTCCGAAGAAAGAGGCGCTTCCCGCCCCCTGCTACATAATCACACTAGGAAATATGTTACTGAAGTGGCGAGGAGACAAGAAAATCAGCACTTTATATATCCTCGCGGAAAATTCGAGACGTTTCATGAATGAGAATCCACACTCCCCTCAGCTTTATTGGCTAGCAACATATCCATGTCGGAGAAGACACACATTATTGGTTAGAAATTAATTAAAGAAATTGGGGATTGGCTAAATTCAAAACAAGCGGAAAGAGAAGGGTTATACTTCCAACCCAAAAAATGACTGAAAGAAATTTAACAAAGAACAAACTTATGAACACAAAATTTCTCAAAAAACAGTACTTTCACTTCGCACCAGGGTGCACAATTGTAGTTCTTCAGTAGTGCCATCTAGAAGATAATGTTCACACTTCTCACTACAGAGAAAACAGATATAAATCGAAAAAGACACAGTTCAGAACTCTTCAAAATTTACAATAGTGACATCTTCTGAGAAACTTTAGAATTAACATGGTGGTTAAAGTTCAGGCTTCCTCCAGTACAGGAGTTTCAACAGGCGCAATGTTTGAATTAGCGGCGCGGAGGTGTACCGCCCGGTACAAAACCAACTCCTGCATTTCCTCTGTTTGATTTTGTGTTGATAATTCGGTAGTCGCCTGACCGAAAATCTTGTTCTTCCTGCCAACGTACTTCACTTGTACCAACTACATTTAACTTTAGCCTATCCATCTCCCTCTTCAGGTTCTCTAACCTACCACAACGATTCAAACTTCTAACATTCCACGCTCCGACTCGCAGAATGTCAGTATCCATCTTCCTGATGATCGCCCCCTCTTATGTAGTCCCCACCCGGAGATCCGAATGGGGGACTAGTTTACCTCCGGAATATTTTACTCGGGAGGAAGCCATCATCAGTACATCATTCATACAGAGAGAGCTGCATGTCCTCGGGAGGTAGTTACGGTTGTAGTTTCCCGTTGCTTTCAGCCGTGTAGCAGTATCAACACAGCTAAGCCATGTTGAGTTGTATTACAAGGCCGTATCTGTCAATCATCTAGACTGCCGCCCTTGCAACTATCGAAAGGCTGCTACCCCCCTTTCGATGAACCATTCGTTAGTCTGGTCTCTCAACAGATACCCATCCGATATGGTTGCACCTGCGGCTCGGCTATCTGCATCATTGGGACTCGCAAGCCTCCCCTCCGCGGCAAGTTCACATGGTTCACAGAGGAGGAATATGGAGGGATGTAATTGCGTGTTTCTGTGGTGGATGGTAGTGTAGCGTGTTGTGTGAATGTGAAGAGGAAAGTGTTGGGACAAACACAAAAACCCAGTTCCCGAGCCAGAAGAATTTTTTTGCTATTTGCTTTACGTCGCACCGACACAGATAGGTCTTATGGCGACGATGGGACAGGAAAGGCCTAGGAGTGGGTAGGAAGCGGCCGTGGCCTTAATTGAGGTACAGTCCCAGCATTTGCCTAGTGTGAAAATGGGAAACCACGTAAAACCACCTTCAGGGATGCCGACAGTGGTGTTCGAACCCACTATCTCCCGAATACAAGAAAAATTAATATGACATTACAATCCTCGACCGGCCGGGAATCGAACCCGGGACCCCTATAAACCGAAGGCCTCAACGCTGACCACTCAGCCAAGGAGTGGGGCAGGAGGAGGAAAAGACTATTCTGATAAAATGCCCTAAACTCACTCAGAGTTCGCCTGCTGCCACTTCTCTTGTTAGCAATACCACTAATTTTAGTACCGAATACCGTGCTTATAGTACTGTATAATAGTGTAAAAACCAAAACAGTAGGCAAAATATGCCTACAACGTCACAAATCACTGATTAAAATACTTAGTCAACTCAACTGCTACCATCACAATTTTTCACTTTTAGACCTACAACCACAAGCCACAACCCAATAAACAGAATGAGATAATGAGAAGACTAAAATAAATCACAGGTTGGGTGGTTATAAATCCTACAACACGACAATAGCTCCTTTCAAAAATGGGCAAGATGGCTTTCATATCTGCAGATTCTATTAACTTTCCCTTCCTGTGATCGTATGAAAATTTCGAGAATGGGTGTTTACAATCACAGCGCAGCCGCAACTGCGACTGTGGTGTGGGTCACAGCTAGACTTGGACTGGTGAGTGTGATGCTGTGATTACTGATTAGATTAGTTGCTACTGCTTTCTTAACTGCTAGTCTGCTAATGCTACTGGCTGCTACTATTGGCCTTGCTGCGCGTTTCACGCTGATTGATCAGGTGTGGGTCACAGTTAGACTTGGACTTGTGAGTGTGATGCTGTGATTACTGATTAGATTAGTTGCTACTGCTTTCTTAACTGCTAGTCTGCTAATGCTACTGGCTGCTACTGTTGGCCTTGCTGCGCGTTTCACGCTGAATGATCAGGTGTGGGTCACAGTTAGACTTGGACTTGTGAGTGTGATGCTGTGATTACTGATTAGATTAGTTGCTACTGCTTTCTTAACTGCTAGTCAGCTAACTGCTACTGGCTGCTACTATTGGCGTTTCTGTGCGTTTCACGCTGGTTGATCCCGTTAGATTAAGGATTTCTCGCAGCGCAGCGCTGCCGCCTGCGAAACATCACAATCGCAGTTAAGACCTGCTAGTCTGGCCAACCCGCTAGCAGGTTGAACTGTGATTTCACACTAGCAGTGATTTAGTAGCAGGTTTGCAAAGCACTTCCCATCACTATTGAAAAGCAACGAAATGGAGCTGGATACTCCCGGTTAGGCGGGAGATACAGTAGGCAATATGCCTAAATACGTTTTCAGTCTTATGTTCCTCTAGTGATAGTGATTTTGTATTTTACTGATTCTTTTAATTCTACTATGTGAGTGTTGACTGTGGGCCTGCGTGCCAAGGCAGGCAGATTACCTCTGAAAATATGTTTCTGGTGTAAGTTTGTGATAAAGGATTACACTAATTTGGATACAAAACCACCAGCATGTAAGTAATATTTATTCAAAAATTATTTTGGAGCAACGTCAACTTCAGTGGATTACTTGGAGGTGACATTGTTTACAACCGTCGTCTTGGAATTTTCAAAAACATTATCTTGTCCGTATACGAACCAACGTTGTCACTGTTATTTAATTTTAGGCCTACCTCGAGTTATCGCCAATGTAGTGTGAATTGAATCTGAACTCTATACCCGGTATTTGGAAATTTAATAGCCGACTGAAAAATTTAAATCACTATTGATAAAATTCTCATGTAAAAGTGATATGTAAATTTAATTACGAGGCGAATTGGAAACCCGCGGTGAGCATATATGCATTATGTCATTCCTACCTCGCTATTATTGAGATTGTTGTGCGTTTTTGGTTTTCTGCTCCATATACGGTGTGCGTATGGTTTTGGTTGTTCGTATTGTTATTATTATTATTACTATTGTTATTTTTATTATTATTCTTGCACGGTGTGTTTCTCTTACTGCCTGTTTCTTTCTGATTTTGAAATGCGTGCTCTGATTGTATCTGATTTCGTGTGATTTTCCAAATTGTGTCTTGTTGTTATGTAATCCCTTTTTTGCCGATGTCCCCCGCGTTCGGTCTTATCTCATGTGCTCATTGTCGTGGTTCCAAGGCCACCTCGTAGTTAATTTAATAACGACCATCTTGGTCTTTTGTAAAATTATTCCTTATAGGAAATGCCACTTTCTATGGATTTAATCTCATGATACATGTAATTATAATTTTATTATTAGTCATCTCAGTACTCCTCGGTTTTAGAAATCTGAAATTTCTTTGCCCGGTTTATGAACTTCGAGGTGATTAACGCTCACATTCCTTCTTCTTACGTAGTTTTGTTTTCTTCTTGCTTTGTTACGTCACTAGCCTAAATATTTATTATCTGGTGAACGCTAAAGATTTCGGCAGGCTTTGCCTATTATTTAAAAAATTTAATAGCTTGGGTCGTGAGTTGCTAGTGGACCTTTAGCGTGTGTTGTTGTTCTGTTTACATTGTGGAACATAATAATTCTTTTTCCTCCCCTTGTAATATTGTATGAATTTGGGGAATATTTTTCTGGTTCCTAGTTATTAACTTTTGGTTCGTTTCTTTAATTTATTTTGCAATTTTGGTTCTGCTTGCGACATATTTCGGGTTCGTGTGTATGGTGTGTATTGCCTAGTGATTGACAAAAGGAAGATTGAATCCTTGTTGCAACAAGTTAATTATCTATGGCCAGTAATTAATTTACAAAGGTATACCTTAAAGTTTAAAGTCTAATATTAAAATTAAAAATATTATTTTTACAAAAGGGATTTGTTAATAAGATTGTAATCCTCTTCTGTATTATAATTCTGCTACTGGTCTGAGTTAGTACAATTTAGTAATATAATATTCATTTATTTACCTTATTGCTTCTTGTATTATTAAAGTTTTGAAAGTAGGAATCTCTTACTGTAAGTTTTAATGAATTCTGTTCATTTATTTAAATGTTAAGTGTTTTGAAAGAAAGTTATTTACCCTTTATTTTTTTAAAGAAAGAAAGTATTTATTTAACTATAAATGCTATGAATTGTTTTTTTCTTTAAGTAAATATCTTATTTACAATTTTATTTCGTCTGTCATTTAGTAGTTAAAAATGTTGACCTCCCAACATGTCAAATGTTAACATAAGATCCAGCCCTTTTCACTCCACATTTTGCCCTCCAAGCGTCGTATTTGGTGCTACTGCCCTTATGGTAAGTATTGTGTTTTGATTTCGTTGTTTGGTGCATTTCTTGCTAAGCATTAAGGAATGGGTACACGCACACTTTGTGTATTTCGCGTTAATTGTTCAGAAGTATCTGCATTCAACTTACGACCCTTGAGACGTGCATAAATGTTGCTTCTTTACCGCCCCCCTTGCTGATGGGATCCGAAACTTGCCTCTCAGAGATGTGATTAAGGGTTGAGTGCCATGATGAAGTAGTCGAAGTTGTTCCGCAATGATAATTAGATTAGTGAGGTGATGATATATATTGTTCCGAGGTATCTGTGGAACAGCAGAGGTGCAAGAAGGTGCTGGGATGAATAGGTCTCAACTTACGAAATTAAAGTTAATTTAAAATTTAACAAAGGTTATATTTTCTTTTCGAGATCAAGAAATAACAAGTACAACAGGAACTCAGTTATATATCAACAAGTTAAGAATGTACAATTACAGTTTATTAATGAACTTGGGCTTCGAGTCCCCCAGACACACAATCCTTGAGCAATGAGCCCAGCTTTACCACTGTATAAGGTTCAAAAAAGGGGCAAAAAACCCAATCATACCAAGGAGCACTAGCTCCCACATACCCAGTTCAGCCTTCTCGAGGCACACAGAAACCAAATTTGAGAAAGAGCAACCCGCTCTCAAAATTCAAGCAAATGCAAAGGCCACACCAAACTCCACGTTCAAGCTGCCCTACGGGCACACAAGAGCAGGGGTAATGATACCCAACCTACTGAGGCCTATTCAATAAAGAAACAGGACAATTACATGGCCCCAAAATACCAGCTAGAGTGGAGGCGTAACTTGCACTCCTAATACACCTTTTTAAAAACCTATTTGGCTCTAGGCCGCGTATGCAAGGGCTAATCCCATACTACGAAGGTGACACGATAGGAAAACTTTACTACATTATGAAGCGAAGAAAAACGGTAGAGAAAATGTAGTCACCTCAAAAACAATACGAGAGGGAGCTCGAGAGGGTTAGGCACGCTCTATCCCGATTTGTAGTTAAAGAGATAGAATTTTATACCAAGTGTCTTTTACATTTTAATGGAAAGTTACATGATAAAAGTTTCGAACCTGCCCGGAGGGTTAAACTGCTGAGCTAGCAAGAAAAGAAGTTATTAAAAGGCCATTACCTGATGGATGAACTGCCGCCCGAAGAAAAGGTGCTTCCTGCCCCCTGCTACATAATCACACTAAGAAATATGTTACAGAAGTGGCCAGGAGACAAGAAAATCAGCAGTTTATATATCCTCGCGGAAAATTCGAGACGTTTCATGAATGAGAACCCACACCCCCCTCAAATTTATTGGCTAGGATCAAGCAACATATCCATATCGGAGAAGACACATATTATTGGTTAAAAATTAATTAAGGATATTCGGGATTGGCTAAATTCAAAACAAGCGGAAAGAGAAGGGTTAAACTGCCAACCCAAAAAATGACTGAAAGAAATTTAACAAAGAACAAACTTATGAACACAAAGTTTTTCAAAAAAACAGTTCCTTCACTTCGCACTAGGGTGCACAATTGTAGTTCTTCAGTAGTGCCATCTAGATGAGAGTGCTTACACTTCTCACTACAGAGAAAACAAATATAAATCGAAAAAGACACAGTTCAGAACTCTTCAAAATTTACAATAGTGACATCTTCTGAGAAACTTTAGAATTAACATGGTGGTTAAAGTTCAGGCGTCCTCCAGTAGAGGAGTTTCAACTGGCGCAATGTTTGAATTAGCGGCGTGGAGGTGTACCGCCCGGTACAGACCTCCCCCCCCCCAAAAGTCCCTCCAAGGGGTAACACAGAAGAACACCAGATTTTGTTCTAAAACAAGGTCCAAGTTATGATATTCATGTTGAAATTAATTGCAGAAGAATTTACAAAACAATTTTCTTAAATTGGTTGGATCCAGTTTCGAAATTCTTTGTAGTAACTTTTGATGTAATGTCTTTATGCTTGTAGTAGTTGAATTCAGAAAGAAAAACTTTTAATTCTTGAAAGGAAAAAAATTTCTAAGTCCACCAAATGTTGCAGTTGAATCCAAAAATGTAGTAATTGTTGATATGAAATGTCCATGTAGCTGATTAAGTATATTACTTGAGGGCGAGACCAGCCGCAGCTGCTTGTGTCCAGAGGAGGCCGCTCGGACCCCTCAAGTACCCTGAGGTACCGCTCTCCCGCACTATGGGAGGGGTAGTGGTGCTGAAGCACGCCGCACACGCGGCGAATGTTTACAGACCGTGGGCAAGTTACAGGAGGTGCGCCACACATCAGCCTTGGCCGGGAGGTGGGCTCCGGCTCGCCGTACACTGGTTGACCTCACTGAAGTAGATCGGGTCCGTGCTCTACTCCAGTAGCGGCACGGCGCCGCGCGGCTGCTGGGGCACTGAAACCTTAAGATCTCGGCAGCAGAATTTGTTGGACCATAATGATTTTCGGGTTCAGTACTTGTGGTGGAGCTGAGGGGCCAGCGGCGTGGAAATATTTATCTCATTTTTATTAGCCACTGTATGTGGTCGAGCAGGAGACGGGAGCGTGGTAATGGCCATGGCAAGGACAGGATAGCAGTTTAACTGTTCGGGGGAGGTTGTACAATGAACATTAGGAAACAAAGAACATAATTCCAAGGGCAGAAGGCCTCAAAATGAAACCAAAAATATAACCTTCAGATTTCTTTCAAAATGTAACAAGAAATAAAAACGAGCTAAGTTAGTGCGGAAATTACACAGGTTTCACCTGGGACAGGTGAACCCTAAATATCCTCTCGGTGGCTGGATTGCTTAATAACAACGTGACCGGCGTGAGAAAATCTGAAATAATGCACGGCCCATGAAATCTGGGGGCAAGCTTGCCCGCGGGAACGAGTAGAGATTGATGAGGCATAGGTTTTATCTTGTCAACTCACCTCTGCCGCATTCGTCATTTACCACTGCTTTCTTCCTGGCATTTGACATGTGCACACTGCTGCAGTCACGGGACTGCAGACAGCCGATTACCTGCATCAAACATGGATGACATCATCGGTTTTAGATTGTACACTCTACACTCTTCATGGATGTTGTCGGCGTTTCTAGTGCCATGTGTCATGACTTTTCCTCTACCTCCCCTCTTCATGTCGTTTTTACCTGTTACCTTGATGCACTCTTTGGCTGTTGGACAGAGGGCAAAATCTTTGTCTTATGCTGGTGTAAATTTTCACACTGGTATGGGACTTATTCTTGACCATAAGGTATTGTAAACTGCGCTTGATTCTCGAGTGAGCCGATGACCGTAGATGTTAGGCCCCTTTAAACAACAAGCATCGTCATCATCATCATCATCATCATCATCACCAAGACTCTTGAGTGGTAATATTTGATTATGTATCCATAAAGGTGCAGCTGCATGTATAATTCCTTTATTTGGAATGCTTTTGGAATTTATGTGAAAATGAACTTTCTGTGTGTCAATTCTCTCAAAAGTCCTGGAATTAAAAATTTGTTTACATTTCTGCACTGCATAATAGTCTTATCTTGAACTTGCTTACGCTTATATTTTCTAGTCATTTCAATTCTTACTGTATGCCCAGATTTTGTAATTGAAAATGCTGATCTTTTATTCAGTCACCTGTTCTTATTTTTTTCTATTTGTTACATAATATTCCCTTATTTCTCTTTGTACAGCTGGTTAGGAAATGTCTGTTCCGTTTAATGAAACTAATTGTAAATGTTAGTGACACTCTCACTGATCTTTGTAGTATTTCCTTTGTGTTTGGTTGTGAATTACCTTTTTTTTGTGTGTTGTACTGTTTGTAAGTTGTTGTGCCTTGTCTTTCAATACAACTGAAGTAGCCAGTTCTTGTTCATGCACTGGTGTCCTTGTATTTTCCTGACTCATATGGAACAAACACTTTAGTCAGTTGTGAAACGAACATGTTATGAACTTCTCTTATTGCTGTTAACTTGCCATTACATGTATGAGCTGGTCTCTCTTCCTTATTATCGAAGCTCAAAACTGGGTTATCATTTAGGACCATTGAAGAGATATTGTAGCTCGAAGGATAGGGTGACCGTCTGCTTCATTCCATACTTCCCGAAGTGATTTGCCCACTGATTTGTAGACTCCAGCGAAATCAAGCCTGCAAATATAGATAACTGCATGTTATTGTTGATTGTGATTATTAGCAGTTAACAAAAAACACAAACTGCCATTGTTTCCAAATTGTGTAATTCGTACATATCTAGAAATGCTTCAAACTCTATCAAAGAAATGGGCTTGTAGCTTTCCCTTTATCTGCAAAAAACCTTTTCATTTCAAAATTTGTTTCCCATAAAGTGGTTTCCAGCATTTTATCAATGATGAATAACTTCATTGCCAACATCTGGGATCACCTGTCCTCTGAAGAGCATATCTCGTGGGTCCAGGTGCAATTCTCTTTATGTTACTCAATCTGGAATACGCATAATTGAAATTTACGTTCCTCTGAAGTATTATTAATATAAACAACTAAAATATTGAAGAGCATATAGGCCAATAGATATAGGTCCATGATGTAAATGAAGCAATAACATTGTTTATATTACAGTGCAACCCCAGTTTTGTGTGACCTCGATTTAGCATAAACCCGCATTTAATGGAAGAAATTTCAGGTCCTGAAAATTATTCCATAAGAGCAATGCAATTTTATATTGAATTTTACATAATTCAAAATACTGTAGGGCAAAACTCGCATTTAGCGTTAAGGAAATGTTAAAATTTTCCTATATTTCTATTCATTTTGGTTATGGGACATTAAGAACCACTGCAAAAGACGTCGTAAGCTTGCTAAGCATGATTCAAGGCAGAAGAGGAATTTGGAGCCTGGGGACTTAGAGCTAAAGTGAGATGTCTGACTCTGATTGACATCTGTTCGCGGCCGATGTAGTAGAACAGAACCCCCGTTTTAATGACAATGTTATTTTAATCTATGAAAATTCCTGTATTAATCTCTGCAATATCCTTTAGTTACAATACAATGAGAATCCTTTTACCGTTTCATCCATTATCACAGGCAAATTCAGGCATGTTAGATTTCATCCATTACCAATATTCATACACTCTACTCCAGGGTTTATATTGAATGTGATCATTCGTCATCTGTGTTGATTCATTGCTACGCGTGAGTGAATTGATCTTGAGTGAGTCTGAGGTCTTCTCACAACACAGACTGATGTATTAAACATCGGGATAACATATTTTTGCAATAAGTGCAATGACAGCACTTGTTAACTCTTAGAAATAAAAGCTGAAGTAAAAGATTGCTTAATTTACTATGTTCTGAAATAAAATAAGAATGTGATACTTCTCAAGATACAGTGGTGTGCATAACTAATTTCAGAGGTTAGGTTATGTACTTTTGCATCTTGTTAAATTTCAGAATGGCTGTTCCCATGTATATTTATAGTAAAATTGTTATTATTCTACAGGGAGCTTGAAATTTATTTTTATAAAATATGCGCAGTAAACCTATGCTACAAAGAAAGAATAACAGTAAAAATTTCCACCTATTTGATACTTATATTTGCATTAAGCAAATCAATTAATCATACACAGTACATGTTTCATTCCATTTTGGAACATCTTCAGCTGTATTACATTGCTTAGGTGAAAACACTAAGTATTTATCTTTTTAAGAATATCTCAAACAGGTACCTTGTTTTTCTTAAAATCTACGTAAATTTAAAATTTGCAACAAATTAAAATGAATGTGGATGGTTGTATGGGGTCAAAGGCTGCAATAGCTGTGCTCCTCCAAGGACATAGTAGATTTTAGCAACAAGATTACGGGGAAGCTCTTTTATTAATAGTAAAACAGCAATCAGCTTCAGGGATCCTGAACTAACTGAATTCAAGAGATATTTTTGTAAATTTATAACAAATAGCAATCACGTTTGAAGGAGCAAACGAAGAGAACACCTTGTAATATTCAGGACGGTGACAAAGGAAAGTTATATTTTCAAAAAACTTTTTATTAGAAGACAAGCAGAATATTTTGGTAATAAAAGTGCTGGATACATTTTTTATAACATCTGTTCAAGTGAATAGATTTTGTTTAATAGGCTAACCATAAACAGATCCATTTCCCTCTCATTTCACCACCCCATTCAACCATCACATTGATTTTAATTTATTTCAAATTTTAAATTTATGTAGATTTTAAGAAAAACAAGGTACCCGTTTGAGATGTTCTTAAAAAGATAAATACTTAATGTTTTCACCTAAGCAATGTAATACAGCTGAAGATGTTTCAAAATGGAATGAAACATGTACTGTGTGTGATTAATTGATTTGCTTAATGCAAATATAAGTATCAAATAGGTGGACATTTTACTGTTACTGTTTCTTTGTAAATAGGATTTGATACGGGAAATGAAGCTGATTTCTTGCAATTGAAACCTAGGTTAGGTGATGCCGCTTGAAATAGGAAACTGGCAATGTTTGCAACAATCCTCTGGACTGATGCTATTGCAGTTTTTTAAGAAGGAAATGTAATATGGGTGTTCAGTCTATTGGAATTACAAAATACATGCAAATGAGTCGGCTGCTGCTTGGGAAACATCCGCAATAATGTTTAAACAAACTGATTGCTGTTCTGTAGTAATTTTGATGGGTTTGTGTGAGTTCGGTATCTTTCCTGCCTTTTATGAAAAATCATGCATAACCTTATAAGAAAAACCTTAAACTGAAGAGATTTGCATTCACCAACAAAAAATTGTCAAAATGAAGCACAAACTGTAACTACAGTACAGTGTATAATGTAGATATCTCCTTTTATTGCTGTCATTGTGTAAATAACGTATGATGGCACAATATATGTTAACCCCCATTTAACAATAAAAATTCAGGTCCCTGTAAAAACGTTAAATAGGGGTTCTGCTGAATGTGGAACGTACCTTACACCTGATTGTCAATATGGTTGTTTTCTCCATTCCGTCCCATTTCGAGATATGTACACTTGTTTTTTGTACAGAGTCAATCTCATCTTGTAGTTTATAACCAGATACTTGGAGCTCGTCATTTTCTTCTCCCTCCAGAGAAACGTGATCGTCATCAGATTTTTGGAAAACACAAATTGAGGATCAGCCAATGCATCATCAGCTTCCTCTTCATGTTTACTCTCACTAATTTCATGTAGATTTCTCATTAACCGCTGATGACCAGCCATATTTGATCACAGAAACAATGCAGCACTCCCTAGTCGTGGAGATAGTCGAACATTGTTTGTGTAGTGACCAGCAGGTAGGGCAGCATTGATATTAATGGATATGTCCATTTGATCCATTCATCATATATGTAATTTTTTGAACTGGTAGAGTAGTCAGCAACTGAAAAATATTTTTAAATCATGTCAATACCTACTAAAGGAGATGAACAAATACACAAGTTTTTTGGCATATACAGTTCATATTTTGTAAGTTACAAGCAATTGAATATTAAATCTGGGTCGATGCAACCCATTCAGATTAGAAGGATTAAATGGGGTAGAGACGAGCCTTAATGAATATGTCGAGATGCTGATAATAATGTCTAACTTCATTATAATGCTACAAGTGGGACAGAGCTTATTTGTACATTCAAGGATGTGCTTCGCATACTCCAATGCAATCAGCTTAGGGCAGTGGTAGTGGTTATGAATTAAGTCCTACAGTATGGTTATATTTGGTTCAATCATGGCAATGTTTTACTAGGGTTTTCTTTGTCTAAACTTTCAGGGACAATGTGATATTTTGAAACTTTTGATTCCAGTTAGGCCTTAATTTTCTAGTGATCTTATTTAAAAATTGCCCTTGAAGTATAGTCACAACATTATGTCTCTGTCGAAACTTGGTAATTTTAATTTTTGGAAGGCAGACCTTTGTCTGCTTGACCAGTTCTCTTGATTTAAATAAATATTTGCTTCAGTTTCATTATAATTAGCTACTGGTTTTAGGGAGGTTATCATTTTTGATTCCAGTAAGTCTTAAAAGACTTTGAAATCTTTTTCATATGTGTCATGCCCATGTCAGTGAAACACTCCCTCTCTTAGAGAATGGTTATATACTTGTACTTAAATAGTGATTTTCTTGATACTGAAACGTTATTTGGGGTATATTCCAAGGAGCTCCCACAAGGAAGTGTGAAATATTACGATCAATTTTCCAAGAATTAGTTTACCCCAAAGTAATAATAATAATAATAATAATAATAATAATAATAATAATAATAATAATAATAATAATAATAATAATAATAAGGTCCGCGACAGAGGGTAGGAAAATATGCCAGCAGGGAGAGAAAAATGCAAAAATTAATTAAAAGAAAAAACAGGTTAAACAACCCACAATACTAAATTCATAACAGGGAAATCAATTCATTTCCACCAACATCCATCAACAATCAGCATCACCATCAACATAATATTCTCATGGCAACGAAAATACGCTAGGCAATTAAGGAAAATGGCCAATCATAGGCCACCAAACAACAATAGGCATGTACATATTAAGAGACAAAAGAAAAACAGGACGTCGAAAAATCACGAAAATACCAAACAAATTAATTTAATAATATAACCCAGAAGTAGGAAAATTAAGATGGAAAACGAACGTTTGTGCCACATCCTTGCAGCAACTCGCTTGGTTAATAACCCTGCCAAAACATTGCATTAACCCCTACTTATTAGGGCTAGAAAGCCGCTACCAATCATTGAGTATTAAATTTACAATTTCCAAGAATAAGAATTAAAATTAATTCACAGCAGGTGCAAGTCCCTGGTAAACAAAAGTAGTTTATATATAAGTTTTTTGACTCGAAAAGTGTTCAAACACCGCAGGGCTAAAACGTAGAGTTTAGTTGATGCAAAGTTACATCCTGTCGTGGTACGCACTTCACATTTTGAAATATTCAGTTCACCAGTTGGAACAAGTTAAGGATGAGTTGGAAAAACACTTACAGTGTAGTATTTTGCTATAGTCGTGAGTTCGCTTCAGCGTCATATCCTTACTTACGTATTACACCTTTCCTACCATCTTCTCTCCTGCCATCGGCACCTATCTACTCATATAACTCTCGTTGGGCGATCATAATATCATGCCTCGGCTGCAAATGACCCAAAACTAAGATAACCATCATGTACGCGGGGGTCTCTCGCATGTACAAGTACGATGGTCGGAGGTATACATTCGGTTTTCAGGGTAAAACATCTCATTAAACTCTCAAATTATACAAAACAGTCGTAGGTTCCGTTGAAGAGTAGTCATAATTCTAATCAATCATTCAATTCCCCCGCAAGTAGGTGAAAACCTGATATGAGGTTCATTACTCAGCATATCTAACCTTAAATAGCTCTAATACTATCCTATTTCTACGTATTATAAGTTACTTTGGGAAAAGATACACATAAATAAGCCTAGATATAATTTATTAGCATGCTAATTTTTATAATTAAAATAGGAATTAAATTATCAGCAATAGTGAAAAGAAATTGGATTCATATTATAATATAATTCTTGAACTCGTAATCTTCATGGTAAACATAATTGAATTCATCATATTATATTCATTTAACTGAATATCATCCGGTCATATAACCATTTTCATTATTTTAATATGTTTCATTGGGTAAGAGAGGGATAATTCTTTATTTATCATGGAGGGAGTGGTATATCTTCCTGTTAGTATTATTTGGGCTAGCTTTGGGACATCCACTGGATTCTCATTTGAAATTTTTGGTATGGATTTTCATTGTAACTTCTTCACGACATGAGATAAGTAATATGTTTCTTAATTACGGTTTTAAAAATATATCAATGCAACTATAAATGTTCCTATCGATACTGATATCAAGCTTATTATAATTATATACATTCATATGTGCAAGATTAATTCAAGTATTCTTACTGTTTGTTTTTGATTTTGAAGTAAAGGAACTTGGTGCTTTCTATACTTTATTGCATTTGATATGTCTTAATGATGCGATATCACAACTTGATGACGGACATGACTGTTGCTTGCGTAACCATTTTCAACAATACAAAATCATCTGACCAATCGGTAATAGGCTTGGAAAGTGCCAACTTCAATTAATGAAATACATTTACAAAAATTGAAAGTCTCTTCATAACATCTTGCCCCCCTTGAAAGGAGTTCTTTCAACTAACTATTGTAATCTTATACCTACTGTAAAAATACTTAATCTTAACATATGCGTTAATACAAAACTCTATACATCATATTTTTATGATTAAAAGAAAATAATATTGAAATTATATCTTGGATGAAAAATAACACAAAGTTAGAAATATCACAGGAAATCTTGAATTCAGTTCTCCTTGTCATCCCCTTCAATGGAAAGAGGGCATATTTTCTTGATGCTTCGGGTGAAAGTTCCACCAGCCGTCCAAACGGTGACAACCCTCACCTCACCATCTCGTCCAGGGTGAACTTGAACTATCCTACCTCTGGGCCACTCTAGAGGGGGGATGTTGTCCTCATTTAATAGCACCAAAGAATCAACATCAATACGTCGATTGGTATCATGCCACTTGACGCGTTTTTGCAATACCTGCAGGTATTCTCGCTGCCATCTCTGCCACAACCGCTGCCGAATTTCCTGCAAGTGCTGCCAACGTGACAAGCGGTTATCGGGTTCTCCCAACAAATCCCTTTGCACAGGTTGCACGATCGAGTCACTTAGAAGAAAATGTGCTGGTGTGAAGACTTCTGAATCATTTGGATCTTTTAGCAAGGGAGTAAGGGGACGTGAATTTAATACAGCCTCTATATCGCAAAGAATAGTGTAGGTTTCTTCGAAAGTTAGCACGCGTCCCTGTGTTTCAGTCAGCAAATGTATTTTCATCATCTTTACAGCTGCTTCCCACAATCCCCCAAAGTGGGGTGACCGGGGAGGAATGAAACTCCACTGTATCTGCTGCTGAGCGAGTGAGGAGGTAATGGTCGTTGACCCCTTTTCCAAAAAGGACTGGATATCTTGTAGTGCGTTGGCTGCTCCAACGAAATTCTTCCCGTTATCAGAGAAAAGCTGCTTGCACAAACCTCTTCTCGCCGTAAATCGTTGCAGTGCAGCTAAGAAAGCTTCGGTCGTTAGCTCCGACACCAACTCCAAATGCACTGCCTTGGTACTGAAGCATGTAAATACAGCTACGTAACTCTTGTAAGTATGAATGAGGCCCCTTCTGTGGCCTTCTCTTACAGATATTGGACCTGCATAGTCCACTCCTATGGTAACAAAGTGTCGAACAACTAACGTAACTCTTTCTTTTGGTAAATCTGCCATGCGTACCTCTGGAACTGTAGGATGGTAACAAAAGCACTTCAGACACCTCTTGACAATTCTTTTCGCTTCTCTTCTGCCGCTGATAGGCCAATATCGTTGTCGAGTTGCATGTAGCAGTTGCTCTGGGGGACAATGCTTCAGACGACGATGTTCATTTTCCATGATCATTCTGGTGATGTGATGATTTGCTGGTAGAAGCACAGGATGTCTCTGTTCTGATGTTAGCTCCGAAAAACGAAGCCTTCCTCCAACCTTAATCAATCCATCACTATCCAGAAACGGACTGAGTGACTTTAGAGAACTCTTCTTTGGGAGGTCTTGATTATTAATTAAGCAATGAAGTACTTGAGGGAATGCTTCTAATTGTGTCCATTTTACTACCTGTTTCTCTGCTTTACAAGTTTCTTGTATTTCTAGTGAACCCTTTCTCCTTTCTGGCGGTTTGAGTTTGCAATTATAAATGAATCTTTGACAATATGCTACTATACGGCATAATTTCGGAAATGACGAGAATTTATTCAGTAGAATGCTGGTTGATGTTGCTGTCAACGTAACTGCTGTGACCTTCAGCTCTGGTAGTTCTGTTTCAAATTCTTCTGAATTCTCTGGTTGTTGACGTTGTGTGCGAAGCCAAGAAGGTCCACTCCACCACAGCTTTTTATCTTAGAGTTCTGCTGAAGTAATTCCCCTTGAGAGAAGATCAGCTGGATTTTCAGTCGAAGGAACATGCTTCCAGTTGTTTGCATCAGTGGCTTCTTGAATCTTTGCAATCCTGTTTGCCACAAATGTCTTCAACAGCCTTGGCTCAGTGTTGATCCATCCCAAAACAATTGTACTGTCACTCCATAATCTCATCTGACCAATTTTTTCTTTCAAAGCACTCACTGTTGTTTTGACAAGTTGTGCAAGAAGAAGGGCTGCCTCCAATTCGAGTCTTGGCAACGAAATGGTTTTTAAAGGAGATACTTTCGTCTTCGCACAAAGTAAATTGGAAATGTAGAGACCACTTTGCGTTTGACAAACTGCATAAATGCATGATCCAAAAGCCTTCTCTGAAGCATCACTAAATCCAAACAAATCAAAAGAACCAGAGCAATTCCCAGGATTTATGTTTCTCATAATTCTGATGTTGTTCAGTCTTTCTAATGACGTATAGTACTCATTCCAAATCTGAAGGTGCTCTCGAGACAATGGCTGATCCCATTCAAATCCATCTACCCATAAGTGTTGCATCAACATCTTCCCTTTGATCAGTACTGGACCCACGAGTCCTAGTGGATCAAAAATCTGTGCGATTTTGGAGGCGACTTCTCTTTTGGATCTTGGTGACTGCTTTTCCAGCTCAACTCGAAACTGAAGGCAATCTTGTGCTGAGTCCCAGAGGAGTCCAAGAGTCTTACTAGCTTCACCTTTGTCTAAAACCAGTAAAGTCCCTTCGTCGCGTTTGCTCTCCAAATCCTGCAAGATCTCTTTGCTGTTGGACCTCCATTTCCTCAAATGCATTCCACCACTCTTGAGTATATTTTATATTTGCCGCCGTAGCCCGATCACGTCTTCTAGAATGTCTCCTCCACTTAAGCAGTCATCCATATAAAAATCATCGTGAATAGCCTTTGCTGCTGCTGGAAATTCATTTTCATGAAGATTAGCCATTTCAGTTAGGCATCTCATGGCATGGTAAGGTGCCGATACTGTTCCGTATGTTACTGTATTCAACTGATAAATCCTCACAGGGGCTGAAGATTCCTCTTTCCACAAAATCTGCTGGAATGCTCGATCTTCAGGATGGATGAGTATTTGCCGAAACACCTTTTCCACATCTGCCGTCATGACGTACTTATGGCTGCGAAATCTAAGTACACTGTGAAAAAGATCTCGCTGTAAATTACGTCCTGTCATGAGCTTGTCATTGAGTGATGTCCCGAGTGATGTTTTTGCCGAGGCATCTTATAACACTCTGACCTTTGTGGTGTCACTATCTGGACGTACCACTGGTTGATGGGGTATGAAGTATGAATTTGGTACATCTTGATTTTGGTTTCTTTCAATCAAGCTCACCATGTCCTAGTTTTTCATATTCATTCATGAAATCTGCATAAGCTGTCTTGAGTTCGGGGTGTCTGCTTAACCTCTTGAGTAATGATTCTAGTCTGTTTAGTGCGCGTTTTCTTGATTCTCCGAGGATGACATCTGGCTTGATAGGGAGCCTTACGATGAATCTACCTGTTGTATCTCTCGAAGCAGTGTCAGTGAACTGTCCTTCACATATTCTTTCTTCGGATGTGTAATGTTGAATCTCCGGAATTGCTTCTTGTTTCCAAAATTTTTCCATCTGATCTGATAATTGTTGATTGCTAATTTTCATGCATGTTGTTGTTGATCCTTCTTTGTTCTCAAAAACTTCACTGCCTATAATCCAGCCTAAACGGGTGTTTTGCAGAGCTGGTTGTCCTTCAGCTTCAGTCTTGGGTGGACCTATGACTATTTTCCAATAAAGTCCTGCACCAATTAACCCGTTCGGTCACTGTGTACATTATAATGCACATCGATATTACGGTATCCGTTTAGGAAATATTTGATGCAGTGCGACCGTTGAGTCACAATGTGCATTGAGATGTACATCTTCCGTGTCACGACTGAGTAACTTGGCCCGACATCTGGCGGTTTTACCAGCAAAATACCAGGAATTGCTCCGCTGCGTAGTTGCTGTTTATAACGTCAGCAAACAGTGTGTTATCTGAAGGCAAATTTCTGCTATAATACGTGAGGATTGAAGTTCATACAACATTATATTCTAAAGAACATAGATTAATATGCTAGGAAATGTGAAATAAACTGCAGATAATTAGTTTATTTCATCCTGAGATTTTTATAAAGTGGGATGTACATTCTAATGTACATTGTGCCTCAAAGGTTGGCTTGCACCAACAGCTGGCTGGAATATAAAGGGAATGCCAAAGTGCTTAGTTTACCAGGAAAGAACTTTCTGGACCTGGTTCACTTCAAGCAATACATCGGTGAATCTTTGATCCTCTCTCAAAAAGTGCGGCCTAAAAAGAGATGCCGTCCAAGTGCCAATACAGAATGTGATGTACCAGAAGTGAAGAGACACAAGCAAGCTGAGCAGCATCCAATCAACGAAGTACGTTTGGATCAAATAAACCACATGCCAGGGCTCGATGACAAAAAAGTTGCATCACGATGCAAGGCTTCAGAACGCAACAACAGAACGCACTTCTTGTGCCTAAAATGTCGAGTTCATCTTTGCATAAAGAGGGAACGCACTTGCTTCCAGAGTTATACTCCATAAATCTGTAGAGGAAGAGAGTTTTTCATTATTCAGGCACTGTTTCTGTGCTATTAACTAGTGTCTCCACTAAAGTAGAAGGCAATCCTACGCGCTGAATTGCCAATACCAAGCTTTTGTGTTACTTCTTGGTCATTTTCCAGAAATTTTCTTTCTTTTTTCTTTTGTGGTAGATTTTTAGTAATATTATTTTGGTATATTCTTATTTAGAATCTTTGATATATTGTTTTGGAACTTATTGTATGACTAATTTACATACTATTTACTTAGATAGATTCAATAAAACTGTATAAATAATATTAACTGTGTCTTGTACTCTGCAACCTTCGAGTCACAATGTACATTACAATGCACATTAAAAATCTCGAAAACTGCTCGACCTAGGTGTTTCAAGCTCAGATATAATTAATCACAAGGTTTCATTTAGCAAGTGTACACAATTTTAGAATTTTTGGCCAATTACAAAAAATTTGTGACTGAAAGGGTTAACATGTCTATGTCTCCAGGCTTGTTGAATGTGGGATCTGCCAAGCGAATGTCCTTAGGAATAATAATCTTGTCCTTCTTGATCTGCAACTGTGGCAATCGTCCCGTTATAGTTGGCAAAACTAGAAATTCTGCTTCCACCTCAAATCCGTCATTCCTTGAAGCGAGGTGTACTCTCGTTATCCTTTTTGTTTCCACTTTGGAACAATCTACACAATGATCTGTGTGTTTGTCTTGACATTCGGTAAACCAAGTTTCTTATACAGACCTTCCTTTATTAGATTCGACTGAGATCCCAGATCCAATAAGGCTCGGCATGTCATTCTTCTTCCGTGAACATCTTTCACATCAATTAAAGCTGTTGACAAAAGTATTTGTGATGTTATTCCTTTCGCCAAGCTCACATTGAGTGAAGCAGGTGAATGCTGAGATTCGACACACAGGTTTATGGGCACTTGATTTTCTTTAACATTTTGTTTGTTTGTCATCTTCCTCAGCATGTAAAAGTGTGTTGTGAAGAAGTCCACATTTCTTGCATTTTGAACCTCAGCAATTTCTTGCAATATGTCCTGGCTTCAAACAGTTATGACACTGTCCTTTTTCTCGAAGCAGTTTTCTTCTTTCTTCAACTGATCGTTTAATTAATTCCTCACATGTAAAAATGGGGTGACTTCCACCACACAGATTACAGCTTGCCTGAGACGTCGTCATAACAAATTTCTTGCTAGGTTGTTTGTCCTTCGGATTTGCCTTCGTGTTCAATGCCTTGGTTTTGTTATGATTTAAAAGCATATATGATTGGGAACGCTCAGTTAAAAATTTCAAGAAATCATCCAATGATGGCATCTTGTATGGAGTGTTGCCTTTCACCCTTTCCTGCCAGTCTCTTTGCTCAGTGAAATCCAGCTGCTTCTTTGCTAGATGAATAACCAATGTGTCCCAATATTGTACCGGTTGCTTCATTGCTTTTAATGAAGCCATGTGAGTTTGAATATGAAATTGTAATTGCCTGAGTGATTCAGCTTTGTTCTCTTTAAAAACTGAAGGAAACTTGAAACGTTCATCTAGATGTGTCTCGATTATCATCATTTGATTATCATCAGTATCTACAAGCAAATTCCACGCACTTGTGTAGTTTTCTTCTGAAATGGTAAAACCTTGAATGACTTTGCGTGCGTCGTCCTGCAGAAGACCGATCAGATACTGATATTTTTGGATATTTGTTAGTTGAGTATCATTATGAATGGTTGACTCAAAACTGTTCTTAAAAAGCAACCATTTTGTGAATTCGCCGTTGAATTCCGGTAATTTAATTTTTGGTAATTTATGTATTCTTCTGTTATGATGTTGTGCAACTTCCTGTTGATGAACAGCGTTGTTTACTGCCGTGTTCATTTCAGCTAGTAAATTATTTTGAACATCCTCTGCTTCATCTATTATCGTTTGCAGTTGCGTAACTGCGCGGAAATAAATAGATTCAAATAGCTCTCGCTCTCCCTCACATTCCTCTTCAAACTGTAATGCAGCTGTTTCATCAGTGATCTCAGTTTCCTCGATTTTCATTTGTACTTCTTCAAAAGAATTCCATAGCTCTTCACATTTTTTAATTTTAACCTTCGCCTCTGATTTTGACATGGCAGCTGTAATAGACTTTATTATTCTTGTTAACGTGCCTTTTACTCGACCACGCGATTGTTTCAATTTAGTTAGTTGCGACATATTGAAATTAAGGTTATGCTGTGAAAGTTTGAAGGGATTGCGTGAAGGTTATGTATAAATTCAAAGGAATTGAATTGAGGTTATATGACAAAGGAATATGGATCTTTTATATTTATGACAACAGGAGGATCAATGGACTTCAATTATTATTTTCTCATTATTATTATGTTGATCACTGCATGTTTATGTTACGAACATGCACTAAAGGGAAAGAGGCTAGAATCTAAGTCTAAGAGTAGCGTATGTATAGCAAGGATGGTGAATATGCCAAAGAGACTCACGGTCGCACGGAGATTCTTACAGTGAGCGGCGAGGAGAATGTAAAACTTGAAATCTTGTCTTTACTTCTTTGTATGTACGTAACATCGAATCGTACTTGCCTGATTACTGATTTATGCTGCACTCCGTTGAAGTTGTTGGCCTCAGCGGTCTGATTTTCGTTATGAACGAGAATGCAATATCCGTGAATGATTCCACGAATTCGAGATGTGTTGTATTTTTACTCCGGTGCTTACCCTCAATTGCGACGCATTGTTTTCACTTCTGAATTTCTCTTTTAATGATCATGCTTATATTGAACATCTCAGGTTATTGTGAGCCGTGCTGTTGGGTGCCAATATTTGTTTTGATTTTGAAGTACAGGAACTTGGTGCTTTCTATACTTTATTGCATTTGATATGTCTTAATGATGCGATATCACAACTTGATGACGGACACGACTGTTGCTTGCGTAACCATTTTCAACAATACAAAATCATCTGACCAATCGGTAATAGGCTTGGAAAGTGCCAACTTCAATTAATGAAATACATTTACAAATATTAAATGTCTCTTCATAACACTTACTATAGAGTGCTACCATTACGATAATCAATCAGTTGTAAACGCGTAAGTTGTGCCAAATGTTTTCATAAATACGTGCCATTGCATATAAAACCAACTCTCAAGTTATTCACCGCTGTGCCAAAATTAGGTTAAAAACCTACTCTACCGATCTACATTCACATAATAAGACATATTTTATAGTTATGAGATGTTCCTTCATCTGTATGTATATTCAGATTATATTGCATGTAATACACAAATAACCTAGCGATATGTCTGGCATCAATGCTATTTATCGACCATATAACGCTTGGACTGTAACATACATTCACATAAACATGACCTAATTCCATCCCTTGCATTGTTAACCTCTATATTAAAAACCGTAACCGACACAGAAACTCGCAATAACCTCATCTAGGCTTTGCTTACGCCGAGAACAATTCACATTTCCTCAGGCTAACAACATTATGCAATTCTCATATTTCAATTCTTCCCGATACCTTCATATAAAACAATACAAATTCAACTTCATTTCAATAACCTCTGTGTTACGGTCAAAACAGTCCAATAGCCTGAGTTTCCATTCATAAACTGCAACTCGCTAATATTTAATCATCTCCTTTCAATACAATAATCGTACTGGCCATGTCTGCCGATCAAGTGCTCATAAAAACTAGGTTACGTTACGTACATCGCATACATTCCTCTTAACCACAAATAGTTCGATATTAATTGGTCTTCTCAAGTAGATTGGCATATAAAACATGGATATGCTCATATTGATCTTGTTTATAACAACCTACAAATATCTCACGAGCACAGGATTTGTATTACTTAAAATAGCACATGTCAGCGGTTAATATTTTAAATCCAGACCATAGTATTCACTTATAGGCACTTTATATATATCTGTAGGCACTTCTGCACTCTAAAAAATATATCCTAGCAAATAATTAAAATTTTATAATGCAAAGTCCGAAACCATATTACTTATCTCGTGTCGACTTTCCCGTTGCTGGCTCCTTCCTCAACTAGGACATCTCGGAGTAGTCAATCATGTCCCAGGATCACGTCACGGCTGGATTCGGCTGGGCATCTTGGCTTGAGCTGAGTTCATTTTGCGCAATCTTCCTCCATCCGTTTAGGCGAGCTTAATTACGTCACCAGGGATCATGCAACGAAAAGACAGCAAATATTTTGTACAATACATATTTCTCTGATGAATTGCAGGTTTTCCAATACGTGTACTTGAATTTATATATTTTATAACTGATAGAAATATTTCTCTTAAATTATATATTTCCTCAATTTTGGTCTGCTTTTCGTCAATTATGTCGCCTAAACAGGTACTGCTTATAACTTGAAATGGTTATTTCTGCGTTTTTTAGTGTAGATTGGTCACTTATTATGCTCCTCCGGCCTTTTTCTTTACGTCGATATCTGACTCGGCTGCAGTCACACTTTACTTCAATATCTTGGCGTTTTTCTTTGATTCCTTAAGTATCCTGCAGATATTGGAGGTTTATTCCTTCGATTTATTATATATAAATTACTTTAGTATTTATAATTCGTTGATTTTCTTTCGCTATCTCGTGGTAAAACGTACATTTCTTCCGTTACGCAGTTTTCTTCTCAAGGTATCCAAGAATCGGGTCAATTCAATTATTTCATGGTCCATAGTTGTTCAATCTAGGAAACTCTTTACTCTTTCGCTGGTCAATATCGACCTCCGCCTACTGATCAATATCGATTTGCAGTAAGATTATATTCCGTTCGCATTTACGCCGTCTGAATCTGCTCCGCGCCATATTTGTCCGCTGTATTTCCATAATAGTTACTGCCTCAAATGTAACGTAATGGTACAGTATGGTAAAGGTAATCCTTAGAGTGCACTCCAAAATTCCAGGCGAGATACATTAAATGGTAAAAAATTTAAAATTAACTTTCACAGTTCAAGAGTGCATAAGCCGTATCAAGCGAACGTCACCCTGGGTCCATGATAATCGCTCTATCCATCCCGGTAAGTGGAGAAGCACGCCGTCCTTCCATCACAGCTCACTAGCAAAACCTTAATGGCGACTGGCCAGATGCCTACATGTCAGACCACAGTCGCAATGTTTACGTGCGCATACTCGGTCGGTGGAGGGGGAGAGTGGCGAGATGGTTCATACCGACGACACTAGAACGCAGGAGAATACTGGAAAAGGCACTGTCTGGCCATACACCACAGATGGGCACATTAAAAACTTTAAAGCCGGCGGAAGTTAATGCTTATAAATATTGAAAACCATGGTATCTGTGACCATGAATCACTTGATGAATAACGCCGCGGTAAACCACATTAAAGACACGAATTTGAATGGCCATGCAGCTAGCACTAATGTATTCACAGAGAGGTATGAATTCTTAATCCGGTAATAGTCTCCCTCCCCGAAGCTCCACATATACAACATATAATGACTTTCATAAGGTGGTGGTCTGGATACAAGCTGAGTTTTTGATGGAATAGTCCGAATAAGAAAATGACCACCGATCACATGTCCCAGTTTATTTACCACCAGCAAGATGAATCCAATAGTCAATTAAGAACCAAAACATATGAATTGAGTAAAAAAACAATTGATTGCATTTCAATGACACTAGCTGTCTAGTTACTTTCAATCATTAAGAAGTCCCATGCATTAAAGTGGTGCTACACGCAAGTCGCAGGTAAATCTGTTAATGTTCTAGATAAATGGTGACACTCATGCTACAGATCATTTGCTAAGTTTTAATTCCAATAAACAAGTCCCGCAAGTTCATATGTATCAACTGTTCAAAGATTTCGTTACTTTGTGGTATACACACACAACTGAACAACTTCCTAAATGTTCACTGGTAGAATAATAAACCTTCTTAGATTTAAATGCACGCGATTATAAACCCAAATTGAGATTATCACATGTTAGACATTCATTTTAGTATTGTTTATCGGACTTGCGTAAGTTAAGAAACGCCTTCATTTGGTTTCCATTTTATTATTATTGCCAGGGTGGCATAAACCAATTTAACAAATGAAAAACGCCCAGAAGGGCAAGGAAAAGTTATGAACAAATATAGGAAAGCAAAATTGGTGAGCATGTAATAAGACCACAAGATCCAACAGGTAAATCCTTTACATAAGCTTAAACTGGATTAACTTGACTTAAGAGTACAGTATGGCATTGGATAAAACTACTAGTAAAAGCAAAAGGAGAACAGGATTACAATAGAATACAATAATTACCTAAACAGCCCTTGACCAGGTACTAGGGTCAATGGCGACTGGCAATGTCACCCACTCTTAAATTATATTACTCACAACTTCACCGAATTTTCAAACATATACATCAACAATGGAATACTCATTTAAATAAATGGTTTAGAAATACCCCTCAATTAAGTGGCCAATTTGGAAATGAGAGCAAAGACCTGACACGATTCCCTACCGGTTATATATCATGCTAAAAGTAAATATATCGGCAGAAATATTAAGCACAACATATAAGGAAAAGAATTAACTTGAAAATTAAAGATAGTCATCTCCTGAAATTAGTTTTCTGTGCACCTCAGCAACCCTATCGGAATGCCACATAATAAAGGCACCACCAGCAACAATGAAAACGAGAAGCTACCGTTGCATAGACATACAACTTCAAACATACACAATACACAGAAATAAGTTAAGCATAGGAAAGACGATATTGACAGAATACAACAAACCACAAACATGGTAAGTTCAATAAGTCCAGGCATCAATCAAGTAAGAACACGCTACAGATCATAACAGCTGATCCAGCAATGCATGATAACAACACAGCAAGAAACACATCAAATTATTGAACACAGCCACACCGACAGTACTCTTCATATAGATGACCTACCCAGAGATGTCAAATCATTTCCAGAATTGAAATACTAAGAGAACAGCAATCCACACATAATTTCAAAATAACCAGACGTTGACCAAGAGAGAACATGTTGCGAAGCAATACCACATTACACAGTAATCCAGGTTAATTAAAATTACAATTCATTTTTTAAATCAGTGGAGTAGAACCACTAATCAGTGAGCCAATAAATAAATTTTTAAACCCATTAAATACACGACCAAAATCTAGAAATTATATTTTGCAATTCATCAATTGTAATGCTACATATACACTCCGTGCATAACCCGTCTATAGAAGAGATAAGATCAGATAAATTTATACTCACAAATAAGAGACCCTGAGAAACTGGATATGAGAAAAAGATCAATATCCATGGGTTACTCAAGGCAAGATGAATATAGTTAGCTGCAGTTCAGATGGTGGATACGCGTATCAGCAACACCAAGTCAAGAATAGTATTAGGATATAGGAACTCATAATAACACCATGGTGGAGCAGGACAGACAATGGCAGAAAGAAATTCAGAAGTGTCACCCAATCTTAAATTATATTCCTCACAACTTCACCGAATTTTCAAACATATACATCAACCATGGAATACTCATTTAAATAAATGGTTTAGAAATAGCCCTCAATTAAGTGGCGAATTTGGAAATGAGAGCAGATACCTGACACGATTCCCTACCGGTTATCCACAAGGGATCTCGGACAAATCCGGACTAGTAACAAGTGACATCCGTAGACTCACACTGTAGCCACACTGCCACAGGTACCGTGCGAAATATATATGAAACAAGGTAAATAAAATTTAAATGGTATATCATGAACTAGGACGACGGAAAACGCTCAATACAACGGTGAAAAGGGAGAAAACACCACGAAAAGACCCGATCATCGAATAGTGGGAGGCTTCAATACCACCTATGAAGCACTAGTTAATCCCATACTCAACTGGCGCCCCGCAGAGCGGCAAGATGACCAAAACTTAATAGCAACGGATACTAACACTCCGGAGAGAAGGACCAATAGACTGGCAGGTTAATCCAAAATGAACTTTATAGTACAGTATAAATACATGATGACGTCAGATTACCTGGGTATGCAGAGAATTAAAACAAAACAAGAATAGACCAGGTCATACAGGAATCACAAATTACATGCAAGCAGACCAGGTTTTTCTAAGAACAGTAGTAAACCCATGCCAGGATTTATTTCCCAATCTACGGGTACACAGGGGTAAATTAAATGCAATACCGACCATACCGAAGTGTCATAACCATTTAATTATACAACACAATAACAATACAACCTTCATGAATCTCAACGGACATGTGTTAGCAAAAAGGGGGGAAGGGAGCACTAACTATCCTCAACGACATGCCGTGAAGCCATCATGCCACCTCACAATGCAAGCTTAAAACAAAATCACGTACCGTTACAACATAACTAACTCAGGACCAAAACCATTACCTACTAGGTTCGAAAGGAGAGGATCCATTGGTGCAATTTGTAAAAAATAACACCACCATAACAAGTAGACGAGGTAGGACGACATGGACGTTACAACTCAATAGATTAACACACTTCATGAATAATACTCCAATATAGAGACAGAAACCAGGCAAGTAAGGTCTGTAGAAGAATGCAGAATTAATAGCACATGCACCCCTAAAATACAACAAGTAACAACGTAGTTAACCACCATTACCAGAAAGGAAAACCCAGATGCCTAATTTTCAGGAGGTAGATAGGGTAAAATTTTACTCATCAGAAAATAAAAAGGACAGGAATGACTAGAAATAGGTCACTCAGTTAACGGGTAATTCACAACTGATTACAGAAATGATTAAAAGGTGGGCATGAGACCAATCGGAAATAAGGAAATCGTACCACCAGAAGTTGGAGACCGAAAGCAGTGAAGACAGTTAAGTCCATGCCGTAAAGGCAAACAGCCAACCACCACCAAGTCCGATCGACAGAGTTCAGCAGTAACCAATATCCACAGGCAAATCCAAAACTCAAAAAATTGGATCTAACACAGGGTACTATCCAGTTCCTAGTCAACCCCCCAAATAAAGAAACTAACCTAACAGATTACTCGGTTCGTTTAATGCACACCTAACAATACCACAACCGGAATAGACAGTAGTTATATCACCAAAATAAAGTCGGATATCAAGACATATGCAATATAATAGTAGAACAGTTAAAGATAAATATAGGTTAGGACACCTTAATAGTTTTCATACCAGTGAACAACAATGCACACACCTAATATTATATACAATTTTCCAAAAATTGCTACAAGACAAAGGCTATTGCATAGTACATAATTAAATTAATGATCAAAATTTAGTAATCTTCAGTGATCAGGATAGAATCAATTTATGATGGACAGAGCAGGCATGCACCCAAACCAAAGGAGCAATGAGATATTAACGATTAAATAAATAGGTGCCAATAGCGCAAGTGAAAGGATCCACACGCCACGAACCACAATCACATTTTAAAATACAATGGTAACAAGTACACGGTAGTAAGCTACTACACAGTGTTATTAAGATTCACATGAGACATGAATGCAGATTTGGTGCAGAAATACATAACACGTTGTAATTAATTCGCACACTACTAAACATCATTTTCTGGAGAGAAAAAGGTCATACGGTCAGGAAGCAATACTCAAAACAAAAATACTATACATGAAAAAGTTACTAAATAAAATTCACACGCAACCAGAATAGTTACCAAATAATCTAAAAATAATCAAACACGCCCAAACATTCCAACTCATAGACTGAGTACTTACTCTCCAGATTATTGAGTATCCTAAACATATAGGCAACGAGTCTACGACCGTCCTCATGGTCCTGAAAGAGTGCACCAGCAACAGCTTCTCCAGAGGCATCAGTTTGTGCAATGAAACGTTTACTAAAGTCGGGTATGGCCAACACAGGAGCATTCGATAAGGCAAGTTTCAGAGTTTCAAAGGCTTCTTGCTGGGAGGGACCCAGGTGAACTTGACATCCTTACGCCTCAGATAGTTAAGGGGTGAGGTACCACAGCAAAATTCGGGATAAACTTGCGGAAGAAATTTACCTTACCCACAAAGCGTGCAACACCTTTTACGTCCTTAGATGGTTGGAATTCCCTGGTAGCCTGGGTCCTAGATTGATCAACGGAGACTCCGTCGGGCGACACGACATGGCCAAGAAAGGATATATATAGCTTGGCGAAGGTTACCTTGGATAGTTTCACAGTAAGACCAGCCTTTTTCAAACGCTCAACGACTTCCGTGACATGATCCACGTGTTCTTCAAAGGTATTCGAGAAGATGACACGACATCAAGGAATTGAAAACAAACTTAAACTAGATATCCCCTTGAATAGAATTCACAAATCTAGTTAAAACAGCTGCTCCGCAAGATAGTCCGAACGTCAACCTGAGGTACTCATAAATATTCCAGTCCGTGAAGAAGGCGGTTCAGGGAAATATAAGTTTTAGGGAGCGGAATCTGATAATAGGATTGATTTAGATGTAACACGGTAAAGAACTTTGGCGGAGAACCACCCAAAACATGTAAATCTGGCAAAGGAATAGATTGCAGGATGATTGTGCGATTAAGGGATCTGTAATCGATAACGGCACGGTATCCTCCAGAGCGTTTAGGTACCAGGTAAAGCAGAGAGGCATAAGGAGAAATGGACGGTCTGATGACACCATTGGCAAGCATTTGGTCGATAATCCTTTAGAGTTCTAGCATGCGAGGAGGTGAAAGAGGTAAGGAGGAGTTCTAACAAGTTGGTTGTCAGACAGTTCAGTATCGTACTCCAATACATCCGTCAGTCCTAACTTGTTGGTAAATACCTCAGGAAATTGATGGCGCAAGTTACGGACTTTATTAGCTTGTTGATAATTCAAATGATCAAGATCCAACTGATCGATTTCATTGTTCTTCCCTGGTAGCGGCCAACCTACACAAGAAATTCTGAAGGTACCCAAAGGAGCATCAATAATATCGACGTTACAATTTGAGGAAAATTTAAAGTAGAATTGTCTAGCCTTGAGTCTAAAACGAATCCGGTCCTTGACAAGAAGTCAGTGCCTAAAATAATACTACAAGCTAGCTTCGGAGATACCAAGCAACGAACCTTCCAAGTAAAATTACCAATACGCAATATCACGTCAACAGATCCAAAAATTTCCATATTATCATTATTAGCCGTGACACATGCAATTTTGACATTGTGCAACTCAGGCAGTTTACAAGAGCACCTTATTTCATCATACCAACTGGCATCAATTAAAGTGGGCTGTTGTCCTTCGATGTGAGGAGGTGAAAGACGGTAAGCACCGAGCTCGATAGCTGCAGTCGCTTAAGTGCGGCCAGTATCCAGTAATCGGGAGATAGTGGGTTCGCGCCCCACTGTCGCCAGCCCTGAAGATAGTTTTCCGTGGTTTCCCATTTTCACACCAGACAAATGCTGGAGCTGTACCATAATTAAGGCCACTTCCACTTCCTAGACCTTTCCTATCCCATCGTCGCCATAAGACATATCTCTGTCGCTGCGACGTTAAGCAAATAGAAAAAAACAACAAGCATAATCATATATTAAAGTGACAACGTTACCCGAGTCATTTAAAGCAACAATCGGTTCATTATTCAGCTCTGCCTTCGCGAAGGTACTTTTAGACTCAACCAAATCGGAGATTTTATTACATTCCTGCCGACAAATAACTCTCTGAATCCACAGAAAATTCAGGGGCAAGATTCACAAGTATTACTATTAACCTTTAGTCATTGATTACGTTTTTTGAAAGAGGTTGGGCAATTATTCTTAATGTGCTGCCTCGACCCACACAAATAAGAACAAGGACCAGTACTACGCTTTATTGACGGGCGAGCATTCCGAAGGTGGTCACGTAATCCACAATTATACCATTTTTAAGATTTCCACTATCCCTAGATTGAGGCGAGGCCGGGTTAAAAGGAGAAGGGTGGCAGATGGATCTGGCCGCGTCCCCGTGCTTGACATATTCAGCAAAGGTACAAGCAGCCTCTAATTCCACAAAATTAGTCGGGCTCTTCCTGAGGAAGAGGTAGGATCGGTTGTAGGGAGGAAAACCTTTCAGAATATGTGCCACCATTTCTTCTTCTGGCACCGAAATTCGAAATACCATGCAATAAAACCTCGAGTCTAAGATATAGTTGAGTCCTAAAACAATATTGAGGAAACAAATTTTGCAGTGCTAAAGAAGGGATACATTTTGATAGTGCAAGCTCATGAAATTCCGTAATCCTTATATTCTTCGAAATAGCTTCAGAAATTTCACGTTTCAAGATTGCCTCACAATGGCGGAACAAGGCATTTAGAAATATTCAGTTCACCAGTTGGAACAAGTTAAAGATGAGTTAAAAAAACGCTTACATGTGTAGTATCTTGCCGTAGTCGTCAGTTCGCTTCAGCATCATGTACTTACTTACGTATGGTGAAGGTAACCCTTAGAGTGCACACAAAAATTCTAGGCGAGGTGCATTAAATGATGACAAAATTTGAAAGGAAATTGCAAAGTTCACGAGGGCGTAAGCCCTATCAAACCAACGTCACCCTGGGTCCATGATAATCACTCTATCCATCCCGCCAAGCGGAGAAGCACGCCGTCCTTCCATCACAGCAAAACCTTAATGGCGACAACCCAGAAGACAGAAGTCAGACCACAGTCCCAATGTTTACGTGCGCATACCCGCTCGGTGGAGGGGGAGAGTGGCGAGATGGTTCATACCGACGACACTAGAATGCAAGAGAATACTGGAAAAGGCACTGTCTGGCCATACAACACAGATGGGCACATTAATAACATTAAAGCCGGTGGAAGTTAATGTTTATAAATATTGAAAACCACGGTATCTGTGACCATGAATCACTTGATGAATAACGCAGCGGCAAACCACATTAAAGACACGAATTTCAATGGCCATGCCGCCAGTACTAAAGTATTCACATAGAGGGTATACATTATTACTCCGGTAATAAGAGGATAAATAAAATAGCTAGTCATTGTTGAAATAGGGATCAGCAGAAAGGAAAAAGGAAGAGAGGAATAGTATTGGGTAATATTTTGGAGATAGTATTTATTATTAATACTATTATTTATTTATTTTCCAAAAATTCTACATGTACAAATACACGGAAGTGCCTCCATCCCCGTATGTATGTGTGCATATTCTCCGCTGAATATTCACAAATATATAGGTAATTTTAAATGTACATATTTACAAATGTTCCGCTTTTTCTACGCTAAGTTGTTTACTGCTATCCTGCAGTGTGTCGCTTTTCACATTCGTATCTCTTATCAGTTGTCTAAAAAGCAGTGGCGAAAGGACTTGGGTTAAGACGCAAGTAGTATAATAAGCGGGTTCGGCCGCCTCCTCCTCCTCCCGCCGCCTCCTCCGCCTCCTCCTCCGCCGCCGCCTCCGCCTCCGCCGCCGCCCGCGGGAAATTTGAATTTTGGCGGGAAATTTGAATTTTGGCGCGAGATTTGAATTTGTAAACAAAGCCACGTGCTTTTTGACAGCTGTCATCGACAACAACGCATCGCTAACCTCACTGCTGCCATCTTGACGGGCCTAAACCTCACTAGTGCCAACTTAACCTCACTAGCGCGAGGTAAACAAAGCCACGTGTTTTTTGACAGCCACGTGCTTTTTGACAGACAACAACGCATCGCTAACCTCAGTACTGCCATCTTGACGGACCTAAACCTCAGTAGTGCCAACTTAACCTCACTAGCGCGAGGTAAACAAAGCCACGTGCTTTTTGACAGCCACGTGCTTTTCAACAGATTTGTAAACAAAGCCACGTGCTTTTTGACAGACAACAACGCATCGCTAACCTCAGTACTGCCATCTTGACGGGCCTAAACCTTAGTGATACCAACTTAACCTCACTAGCATGAGGTAAACAAAGCCACGTGTTTTTTGACAGCCACGTGCCTTTTTGACAGCTGTCATCCGCCATCTTTAATCCAGAGAGCACCGTGCTGCCCTCTTTATCGTAGTAGATGTAAATTCATCACCTGTCATCGGCAGTGCCGCCATCTTGACGGGTCTAAACCTTAGTGCTACCAACTTAACCTCACTAGCGCGAGATAAACAAATCCACGTGCAGCTGTCATCCACCATCTTTGAGCATCGTGCTGCCCTCTTTAGATACTTACCTTTGAAATGTGGTACGTCACAGCTGTCATCCGCCATCTTGCATCCGAAACCTCAGTGCTGCACTCTATGTGGTGACGGCAAATTCCACGTTCTCTTGTTTGGAAACAAAGCTACGTGCAGCTGTCATCCGCCATCTTTAATCACCGTGCTGCCCTCTTTAGCTACTTACCTTTGACAGTTGTCATCCGCCATCTTGCATCGCAAACCTCAGTGCTGCGCTCCATGTAGTGGCGGCAAATTCTACGTGCTCTTGTTTGGAAACAAATTCACGTGCTATTTTTCTGACAGCTGTCATCCGCCATCTTTAATCCATAGAGCACCGTGCTGCCCTCTTTAGCTACTTACCTTTGAAATATGGTACGTCACAGCTGTCATCCGCCATCTTTAATCCAGAGAGAACAGTGCTGCAATCTATGTGGTGGCGGCAAATTCCACGTGCTTTACAAATCAACATGCTTTTTTGACAGCTGTCAACCGCCATCTTTAATCACCGTGCTGCCATCTATGTGGTGGCGGTAAATTCCACATGCTTTACAAACTTATATGCTTTTCTGACAGCTGTCATCCGCCATCTTTAATCTAGAGAGAACAGTGCTGCCCTCTATGTGGTGGCGGTAAATTCTACGTGCTCTTGTTTGGTAAACATAGCCACGTGCTTTTTTGACAGCTGTCATCCGCCATCTTTAATCAACAGAGCACCGTGCTGCGGGCAATTTCATCACCTATCACCCGCCTTTTTGACAGCCGTCATCCACCATCTTTAATCAACAGAGCACAGTGCTGCACTCTATGTGGTGGCGGCAATTTGAAAAAATCTATGTGCTCTTGTTGGGAAACAAAGCCACGTGCTTTTTTGACAGCTGTCATCCGCCATCTTTAACCAACAGAGCACTATGCTGCGGGCAATTTCGTCAGCTGTCATCCGCCATCTTTAATCCAGAGAGAACAGTGCTGCACTCTATGTGGTGGCGGTAAATTCTATGCGCTTTACAAACCTATGCGCTTTTCTGACAGCTGTCATCCGCCATCTTTGAGAACAGTGCCGCCCTCTATGTGGTGACGGCAAATTCCACGTGCTCTACAAAGCCATGTGCAGCTGTCATCCGCCATCTTTAATCACCGTGCTGCCGGGTGACGGCAAATTCCACGTGCTCTTGTTTTTAGAAACAAAGCCATGTGCTTTTTTGACAGCTGTCATCCGCCATCTTGCATCACAAACCTCGGTGCTACACTCTATGTGGTGGCGGCAAATTCTACGTGCTCTTGTTTGGAAACAAAGCTTTTAATCCAGAGAGAACAGTGCTGCCCCGGTGGCGAGAACAGTGCTGCAATCTTTAGTTTGAAATGTGGTGACAGCACATTCTACGTGCTCTTGTTTGGAAACAAAGCCATGTGCTTTTTTTGACAGCTGTCATCCGCCATCTTTAATCAACAGAGCACCATGCTGCGGGTAATTTCGTCATCTTTAATCCACAGAACAGCGTGCTGCCCTCTTTATGGCTACTACCTTAAGCACGTAGTAGCGGGCAATTTGAAAAGTTCTGTTAGCTATCATCCGCCATCTTTGAGGACCGTGCTACCCTCTTTAGCTAGATACCTTTGAAATGTGGTGGTGAAAACTTTTACGCGCTCTTGTTTGGAAACAAACTCACGTGTTTTTTGACAGCCATCATCCGCCATCTTTAAGCAACAGAGTACAGTGCTGCCCTCTTTGTTGTGGCGGTAAATTCCACGTGCTCTTGTTTAGAAGCAAAGCCATGTGCTTTTTGACAGGTGTCATCTGCCATCTTTAACCAACAGAGCACTATGCTGCTATCATGCAGGCAATTTCGTTAGCTGTCATCTGCCATCTTTTAATGAACAGAGCACCGTGCTGCCCTATACGGGGCAATTTCGTCGGCTGTTATCCGCTCGCATACCCGCAGTGACACATGTTTAGACTTGAACACACACATACTACTGTTCAAAACTTATTACAACTTGAACTGCATACTAGTGTTCGATGTTGCAGAACACAGCATTGCGAGACTAGAATCAAGCACTGTTTAGAAAAACAAAAAATTCTCTTCTCAACATACTTACTGAGCTGCTCTTCCTGCTCAGTGAAGGTACATCTCTATCGAACGTGCATTGCAAAAGCAAGATTGTAAAACATAACAAGACTAGAATCGAACACTGCACTTGATGTTAACTTCAACATGTGATTAGAACATTAAATCAGGTTCAAACATAGCAGGACTAGAATCGAACTCTTCCTACTCTTTCAAGGTACACCTCTATCGAACATGCATTGCAAAAAACAAGATTGTAAAACATAACAAGACTAGAATCAAACACTGCACTCGATGTTGTTAACTTCAACATGTGATTAGAATATGAAATGAGATTAAAACATAGCAAGACTAGAATCGAACATTGCACTCGATGTTGTTAACCTTAACATGTAGTCAGAACATTAATTGATGTGCTCAAAACACTAGATAAGTGATCAAGACTAGAATCGAACACTGCACTCGATGTCGTTAACCTTAACATGTGATCAGAACATTAATTGATGTGTATAACTTCCTTTACCTTTACTTACTCTGTCAAGGTACATCTTTATCGAACATGCATCGCAAAGCGAGAGTGTGCAAGTTTAGACATGAATACATACCACTGTTCAAAAAACATATATACACATACTATAGTGCGATGTTGTAGTACACTATATTACAAGACTAGAATCAAGCATAGTTTAGGAAAAAAATCTCTTCTCAACATACTTACAGTGCTAGACGATAACATACTTACGAATTTAATCAACATCTTCTTTCTTGCTCTTATTCTTCTTCGAGAGGAAGGAGTAGGAGGAGAAGGTAATACCTAATCTAAAATAAAAGAATATGCCAATTCTACAGTATTTATTCACATCTTGTATGTACTAGTTTTATCATGAATGATTTTACTTGTAGTGATGTTTGCATACTTTTGCTTTCTCGATGTAATTCTTGTATGTACATGCTTTTACGCATCAGTAAAACTAATAACACAAGATTTGTTCTCTGTGCCGTGATATATAATGAAAATAGAACGTTGATTTAGTTCTTCTATTTCTAAATCAGTTAGCACGCTAAATCTATTAGGTAAAAAAACTTGAAAGTCTTCGCAGACACATAAAATCCTTTCTCCAAATTTCGTTTTTAATCTTCGTAGTGAAATTACTTTAAATTGCTCATTTAGCGGTAGACTTGTTAACGGCTTGGTAGTTGGAGTTGAAATATGACCTAGCTGGTTAATCTTCTCCATGGTTTTTCTAAAAAGAATAAATATATAAATGTAGCGTTAGCACTTGCATCACACATAGTAATAATAGGATATAAAAGTGTAAGTGTGCTAGCCTAGAGTTACGATGTTCGGAAGAAAGCAAGTTTCAACCTATAGAGGTCAGACATGGCTGTGAGTTTGACATTATAAGATTAACCTCTTCTACAGCATGAATGATTGAAGAGAATAACTATTTATCTATAGACTAAAGTTGCTATGTTCGGAAGAAAGCAAGTTTCAACCTATAGAGGTCAGACATGGCTGTGAGTTTGAAATTATAAGATTAACCTCTTCTACAGCATGAAAGATTAAAGAGAATAACTATTTATCTATAGACTAAAGTTGCTATGTTCGGAAGAAACCAAGTTTGAACCTGTACAGGTCAGACATTGCTGTGAGTTTGAAATTATAAGATTAACCTCATCTACAGCATGAAAGATTGAAAGAGAACAACTATTTATCAATAGACTAAAGTTGCTATGTTCGGAAGAAACCAAGTTTGAACCTGTACAGGTTAGACATTGCTGTGAGTTTGAAACTATAAGATTAACCTCTTCTACAGCATGAAAGATTGAAGAGAACAACTATTTATCATTAGACTAATGTTACGACGTTCAGGAGAAACCAAGTTTCAACCTATAGAGATTAGACATTGCTGTAAGATTGAAATTATAAGATTAACCTCTTCTATGGCATGCAGATTAAAGAAAATAACTATTTATCAATAGACTAAAGTTACGGTGTTCGGAAGAAACCAAGTTCCAACCTATAGAGGTTAGACATTGCTGTAAGTTTGAAATTATAAGATTAACCTCTTCTACGGCGTGAGGATTGAAGAGAATAACTATTTACTAATAGACTAAAGTTACGATGTTCAGAAGAAACCAAGTTTGAACCTGTACAGGTCAGACATTGCTGTGAGTTTGAAATTATAAGATTAACCTCATCTACAGCATGAAAGATTGAAAGAGAACAACTATTTATCAATAGACTAAAGTTGCTATGTTCGGAAGAAACCAAGTTTGAACCTGTACAGGTTAGACATTGCTGTGAGTTTGAAACTATAAGATTAACCTCTTCTACAGCATGAAAGATTGAAGAGAACAACTATTTATCATTAGACTAATGTTACGACGTTCAGGAGAAACCAAGTTTCAACCTATAGAGATTAGACATTGCTGTAAGATTGAAATTATAAGATTAACCTCTTCTATGGCATGAGGATTGAAGAGAATAACTATTTACCAATAGACTAAAGTTACGATGTTCGCAAGAAACCAAGTTTCAACCTGTACAGGTCAGACATTGCTGTAAGTTTGAAATTATAAGATTAACCTCTTCTATGGCATGAGGATTGAAGAGAATAACTATTTACCAATAGACTAAAGTTACGATGTTCAGAAGAAACCAAGTTTGAACCTGTACAGGTCAGACATTGCTGTGAGTTTGAAATTATAAGATTATCCTCTTCTATGGCATGCAGATTAAAGAAAATAACTATTTATCAATAGACTAAAGTTACGGTGTTCGGAAGAAACCAAGTTCCAACCTATAGAGGTTAGACATTGCTGTAAGTTTGAAATTATAAGATTAACCTCTTCTATGGCATGAGGATTGAAGAGAATAACTATTTACCAATAGACTAAAGTTACGATGTTCAGAAGAAACCAAGTTTGAACCTGTACAGGTTAGACATTGCTGTGAGTTTGAAATTATAAGATTATCCCCTTCTATGGCATGCAGATTAAAGAAAATAACTATTCTATCAATAGACTAAAGTTACGGTGTTCGGAAGAAACCAAGTTCTAACCTATAGAGGTTAGACATTGCTGTAAGTTTGAAATTATAAGATTAACCTCTTCTATGGCATGAGGATTGAAGAGAATAACTATTTACCAATAGACTAAACTTACGATGTTCAGAAGAAACCAAGTTTGAATCTGTACAGGTCAGACATTGATGTGAGTTTGAAATTATAAGATTATCCCCTTCTATGGCATGCAGATTAAAGAAAATAACTATTCTATCAATAGACTAAAGTTACGGTGTTCGGAAGAAACCAAGTTCTAACCTATAGAGGTTAGACATTGCTGTAAGTTTGAAATTATAAGATTAACCTCTTCCATGGCATGAGGATTGAAGAGAATAACTATTTACCAAGAGACTAAACTTACGATGTTCAGAAGAAACCAAGTTTGAATCTGTAGAGGTCAGACATTGCTGTGAGTTTGAAATTATAAGATTATCCTCTTCTATGGCATGCAGATTAAAGAAAATCCACGTCTATAGTATGAGGATTGAAGAGAACAACTATTTATCAATAGACTGAAGTTACGATGTTCGGAAGAAACCAAGTTTCAACCCGTTGAGGTCAGACATAGCTATGTGTGCGTGTTTGAAATTATACCACGTCTATAGCGTGAGGATTAAAGAGAACAACTATTTATCAATACTCTAAAGTTACGGAAGAAACCAAGTTTCAGTCCGTTGAGGGCAGACATAGCTATACCTCGTCTATAGTATGCAAGAACAACTATTTATCAATAGACCAAAGTTACGATGTTCGGAAGAAACCAAGTTTCAGCCCGTTGAGGGTAGACATAGCTATGTACACGTGTTTGAAATTATACCACGTCTATAGCGTGAGGATTAAAGAGAACAACTATTTATCAATACTCTAAAGTTACAGAAGAAACCAAGTTTCAGCCTGTTGAGGGCAGACATAGCTATGTGTGCGCGTGTTTGAAATTATACCACGTCTATAGCACGAGGATTAAAGAGAACAACTATTTATCAATAGACTAAAGTTATGATGTTTTAGAAGAAACCAAGTATCAACCCGTTGAGGTCAGACATAGCTATGTGTACGTGTTTGAAATTATACCACGTCTATAGCATGATGATTGAAGAGAACAACTATTTATCAATAGACTAAAGTTACGATGTTCAGAAGAAACCAGCTTTCAACCCGTTGAGGTCAGACATAGCTATACCTCGTCCATAGTATGCAAGAACAACTATTTATCAATAGACTAAAGTTACAATGTTTTAGAAGAAACCAATTTTCAGCCTGTTGAGGGCAGACATAGCTATGTGCGCGTGTTTGAAATTATACCACGTCTACAGTATGCGGGTTGAAGAGAACAACTATTTATCAATACTCTAAAGTTACAGAAGAAACCAAGTTTCAGCCTGTTGAGGGCAGACATAGCTATGTGTGCGCGTGTTTGAAATTATTCCTCGTCTATAGTATGCAGGTTGAAGAGAACAACTATTTATCAATAGACTAAAGTTATGATGTTTTAGAAGAAACCAAGTATCAACCCGTTGAGGTCAGACATAGCCATGTGTGCCTGTTTGAAATTATACCACGTCTATAGCGCGAGGATTAAAGTGAACAACTATTTATCAATAGACTAAAGTTATGATGTTTTAGAAGAAACCAAGTTTCAACCCGTTGAGGTCAGACATAGCTATGTGTACGTGTTTGAAATTATACCACGTCTATAGTACGCGGGTTGAAGAGAACAACTATTTATCAATTGTTTAAAGTTATGATGTTTTAGAAGAAACCAAGTTTCAGCCTGTTGAGGGCGGACATAGCTATGTACGTACCTCGCGTGAGGATTAAAGAGAACAACTATTTATCAATAGACTAAAGTTATGATGTTTTAGAAGAAACCAAGTTTCAACGAATAGAGGTCAGACATACCTTAAAATCTTCGCGCTGCAAACTGTTACTCGGATGTATAAAATGCGTGCGTTCAAGCCTGAAACTCGAATGATAATATTCTGGTCGTACCTAAAAAAAGGAAGAAACATATATGAATGTAGTGTAGGGTGCATCATCTAACCTAATTATCTTTACAACTCAAAGTTCGAAAACATACCTTTAAAAAAAATGCACGTGCTGCAGGCTGTTACTGGGATGAATAAAATTGCGTACTTTCGAACGGTACCTAAAAAAAAGAACAAACATATATGAATGTAGATGTCCAGCGTAGAAGTTGCTTTGCAAATAAAAAAAGTAACTAACAGTTCTACCTTACCTTAAGATAAAGGCAGAAGAATAATATTCACTGCAGACGGGAGATGTGTGTGTGTGTACGTAATAAACGCATACAGAGAACTGTGAGCACTTCGCGCAGACTGCAGCGGCTAAATATTCTGCTTGTTACCAAGCGGATGTGGAAAAATCGCTGAGCTGACAACTGCGGTACAGTCGGAACGAATGCAACAAGAGCACCCACCTGCAGGCTGACGTATTCGAACCTCCTGTTGATGCCGAGGTGTCAGAATTTAAGAGTTCGAGCCTTGGAAAGTTAGCGTGTGATCCTCGACTTCTCGAGGGTACATACGTGGTATTCCTTACCTGTAGGTATTGAGCTAAAGCTAGATCATGTAATGACGATCGCGCAGGCCCCCTCGCCTAGCATTTACGGCTTCTAGTTCGAACCCGCTATCCCCGAAGTAGTGAGAATGATTGGAGAGTGTTGAGGGTGATTCATTCGTCGGATGGAGGCGTTAAGCTATGTGCAGGCTTCTTCTAGTCGGGGTACGCGATTCAAATCCTAGCAACTTATACCGTCGGGAAGGGCATCCGGCTAGATCATGCAATGACGATCGCGCAGGTCCCTCGCCTAACATTTACGGCTTCCAGTTCGAACCCGCTATCATCCGAAGTAGCGAGAATGATTGAAGAGTGTTGAGGGTGATTCATTTGTTGGATGGAGGTGTTAAGCTGGCTTCTTCGGTAGGAGTAGGCTATGTCGGGATATCGATTTAAAATCCTAGTCAGGAGGGGCAACCGGTCGTATAAAACTATGGTGTAAGGCGGGGTGTGCAAGAAAGCCAGCATTAAGTAAGGGCTGTTGATGGGGACGTTAAACCTTGTGCAGACTCCTTCGAAAATGATTTTTTGAGTACAAGACTTGACGGTGATTCATTTGTCGGATGGAAGCAATAAGCCTTGTGCAGGCTTCTTCAGCGGGAGTAGGCTATGTGTCGGTACCGGGATATCCAGTTATAAAACCCGCTACAACAAATTTATCGCGTATACTGCGATTTAAAATCCTAGTCAGGAAGGGCAGCCGGTCGTAAAACTATGGTGTGAGGTGGGGTGTGCAAGAAAGCCAGCATTAAGTAAGGGCTGTTGATAGGAGGCGTTAAACCATGTGCAGGCTCCTTCACCAGGAGAAGCCTACATGCCGGTACCGTGCAGGTTCTTTCGATAGGAGTAGGCACTGTGTGTGTTTTAACCTCTCCGTACAATCATGATATTTTACGTTAGGAACTTACATAGGCTAAATGCTACACATTCCGTAGCAGAGCCAGGAATCGAACTCGGACCTCCGAGGGTAGCAGCTAACTACTACACCACAGAGGAGGACTATTTCAGAATATTTTACAACCTTAATTGGTACTGTGTTTTAAGAGCTTGAATTGTACTCAGCTAAGAAGACCTTCGCGAGTTACAAGCCGCTTATCAGCATGTAGTGTCCTCGTTCAAGGTCGAGCCGGAAGATACGTGTACAATGTCAGCTAACACACGCATTCCACACAACTCGCTCAGAATGACTGTGCCGATACTTCGAGGACTGTAGAACAAATCTATAGCCTACAGTATGCATGCCTCTCACCCGGTAGGCTCGGGTTCGATTCTCTTGGGAATAAAAATGTGTTTAAATCGCATGAATTTGTTGAGTTATCCTTCCTGATGCAAAACTAGCAGTATCTAACCTCATACACTATAGTTTTCAACCGGTTGCCGCTTCCTGGCAACTCGGAATAAGAATCTGTTTTACAACGTCTAACACGGGGAATCGGGGATTTACAGCTGGATGCACTTCTTAGATTTTAAATCACGAACTATTGTTTTACGGCCGGATGCCCTTCCTGACGCAAAACTAAGATTTTTAAATCACAAGAATTTGTTTTAAGACTAGTCGCCCTTCCTGATGCAAAACTGGCAGTATCTAGCCTCTCACGTCATACACTATTGTTTCGACCAGTTGCCCTTCCTGACAACTCGGATTAAGAATCTGTTTTACAACTTCTAACACGAGAATCGGGGATTTACAGCTTAAAGATGGCAGATGACAGCTGTCAGAAAAGCCTATAGGTTTGTAAAGCACGTAGAATTTGCCGCCACCACATAGAGTGTAGCACCGAGGTTTGTGATGCAAGATGGCGGATGACAGCTGTCAAAAAAGCACATGGCTTTGTTTCTAAAAACAAGAGCACGTGGAATTTGCCGTCACCCGGCAGCACGGTGATTAAAGATGGCGGATGACAGCTGCACATGGCTTTGTAGAGCACGTGGAATTTGCCGTCACCACATAGAGGGCGGCACTGTTCTCAAAGATGGCGGATGACAGCTGTCAGAAAAGCGCATAGGTTTGTAAAGCGCATAGAATTTACCGCCACCACATAGAGTGCAGCACTGTTCTCTCTGGATTAAAGATGGCGGATGACAGCTGACGAAATTGCCCGCAGCATAGTGCTCTGTTGGTTAAAGATGGCGGATGACAGCTGTCAAAAAAGCACGTGGCTTTGTTTCCCAACAAGAGCACATAGATTTTTTCAAATTGCCGCCACCACATAGAGTGCAGCACTGTGCTCTGTTGATTAAAGATGGTGGATGACGGCTGTCAAAAAGGCGGGTGATAGGTGATGAAATTGCCCGCAGCACGGTGCTCTGTTGATTAAAGATGGCGGATGACAGCTGTCAAAAAAGCACGTGGCTATGTTTACCAAACAAGAGCACGTAGAATTTACCGCCACCACATAGAGGGCAGCACTGTTCTCTCTAGATTAAAGATGGCGGATGACAGCTGTCAGAAAAGCATATAAGTTTGTAAAGCATGTGGAATTTACCGCCACCACATAGATGGCAGCACGGTGATTAAAGATGGCGGTTGACAGCTGTCAAAAAAGCATGTTGATTTGTAAAGCACGTGGAATTTGCCGCCACCACATAGATTGCAGCACTGTTCTCTCTGGATTAAAGATGGCGGATGACAGCTGTGACGTACCATATTTCAAAGGTAAGTAGCTAAAGAGGGCAGCACGGTGCTCTATGGATTAAAGATGGCGGATGACAGCTGTCAGAAAAATAGCACGTGAATTTGTTTCCAAACAAGAGCACGTAGAATTTGCCGCCACTACATAGAGCGCAGCACTGAGGTTTGCGATGCAAGATGGCGGATGACAACTGTCAAAGGTAAGTAGCTAAAGAGGGCAGCACGGTGATTAAAGATGGCGGATGACAGCTGCACGTGGCTTTGTTTCCAAACAAGAGAACGTGGAATTTGCCGTCACCACATAGAGTGCAGCACTGAGGTTTCGGATGCAAGATGGCGGATGACAGCTGTGACGTACCACATTTCAAAGGTAAGTAGCTAAAGAGGGCAGCACTGTGCTCAAAGATGGCGGATGACAGCTGCACGTGGCTTTGTTTACCTCGCGCTAGTGAGGTTAAGTTGGTAGCACTAAATTTTAGACCCGTCAAGATGGCAGCACTGCCGATGACAGGTGATGAATTTACATCTACTACGATAAAGAGGGCAGCACGGTGCTCTCTGGATTAAAGATGGCGGATGACAGCTGTCAAAAAGGCACGTGGCTGTCAAAAAACACGTGGCTTTGTTTACCTCATGCTAGTGAGGTTAAGTTGGTATCACTAAGGTTTAGGCCCGTCAAGATGGCAGTACTGAGGTTAGCGATGCGTTGTTGTCTGTCAAAAAGCACGTGGCTTTGTTTACAAATCTGTTGAAAAGCACGTGGCTGTCAAAAAGCACGTGGCTTTGTTTACCTCGCGCTAGTGAGGTTAAGTTGGCACTACTGAGGTTTAGGTCCGTCAAGATGGCAGTACTGAGGTTAGCGATGCGTTGTTGTCTGTCAAAAAGCACGTGGCTGTCAAAAAACACGTGGCTTTGTTTACCTCGCGCTAGTGAGGTTAAGTTGGCACTAGTGAGGTTTAGGCCCGTCAAGATGGCAGCAGTGAGGTTAGCGATGCGTTGTTGTCGATGACAGCTGTCAAAAAGCACGTGGCTTTGTTTACAAATTCAAATCTCGCGCCAAAATTCAAATTTCCCGCCAAAATTCAAATTTCCCGCGGGCGGCGGAGGCGGAGGCGGCGGTGGAGGAGGAGGCGGATGAGGCGGCGGGAGGAGGAGGAGGCGGCCGAACCCGCTTATTATACTACTGACGCAGCATGTCGCTATGCAAGTTAGGTTCCAAAAAGTGTAAGAAAATAAAATATATAAATGCAATGTAAATTTTAATCTAATAGCACTTGTATATTATTGTTTGAAATAACTCCACATGTTGTATATGAGTTGATAATGTTTTTAAATACAGAGGATATGAGTAAAATTTCCACGAACCTACTACGCTGGCGTAGCAGGGGGAGTGATACTCCCACGTGGCGCGTCCCAGGTGGCGGATAGGGGGTCCTAAGCGGCTTGCTGGCGGACTTGGGGGAAATAAAATACCTCTCGCGGACCAAACACACAACCCACCTGTAGGTGGGGGACGTAGACGAAGAATATACCCACGGTATTCACTGCCTGTCGTAAGGGGCGACCAAGGAACCACGAAACTACTTGCGATTAGTACCACCATGCGACAACATCATGGTTCGCTTTTACTTTCGCGTAGTACCACTATATTAGGTACCAAATAGGTTTGTGATTAGTATCATAGGAGCACCGTGCGGTCGGGTTTTGCAGTACCTGTGATTAGTACCACCATATGAGCGGGACCATGAGATGATAGCTACCATGGTCCTGCCTTGTCTGTGATTAGTACCCACTCTATGAGGAACACCACGGGATAGTGCAGGTCCCTGTGGCTAGTACTCTTATGTGATGAACACCATAGGTTTGCGTTGCCTGTAAATGGCGCCGCAATGTGAGAAAACCCATAGGTCTGTATTACATGACGAATTTCATAACCTGTGTGTAGTACCATAATGTGTGGAATACCGCGAGTCTCTGCTACTTTTGATTAGTACCGCAACATGACATATACCATGTTCTACCTTCCTAGATGTAAGTAGCGTTATGCCGGGCAGATAACTTGGATTTTCGACCCCCTTTAGACTGCAAGCATCATCCATTCAGTGTTATGCTATAGCAACAGTCCCTTGGTCTGTAATCCTATTGTTTTACGTCAGTTTCTGTGAATGTAAGGCATTGTGCGTTGCATCCACTGATTGTTTTAAATCCATGTCAATCCATTCATTCTTCGTCCTCACGTATTGAATTCTGGTCAGTGGAGAATTTTGGACTTAATTTGTCATACCATTTCGTCTCATTTCGTACCATTAGGGGCCGATGACCTCGATGTTAGGCCCCATTTAACAACAAGCATCATCATCATGAGTTAAATTTTGTAAATAATGTAAATTTAATATTGGTGAGTGTGTGTTTAATAGAAAAAGATAGTGTAAATTGTATAATACTGTATTTTAGGATATTGTCTTCCTGTCTGTTCATTGACAATTTAATGCTTGATAGTAAGGTATTTTTGTGTACCGTTTGCCACCAAGGTAGACACCTCCATTTCATTTGAAGTGATTTTGATTTGATTGTTCCTTTCCACTCTTATATTTTTAAATGGGAGATAAATTAATTATACTCTTCTTGTGCCACTCTGAAATTTATTTTATCAGCTGTTTCTTGTTTAGGCCTATATATTTTATTCCCTTACTTCTTTATTCTACTTTTCTTATTTCTTACTTACAGCCCTCTGAAGATATTAATGAGAAAATATTCATAGAAGAACATACTGATGATCGGCTGTTGCCGTACATCAAAGAAGAAACAAAGTACGTACAGTACGAATCCTATACAATATGGAATATATTGTACCTATTCACAGTTGTGTTCAGTAGTGGTTGGTTTATGGCCAAAAGCTGGCCATTTTCATCAGTTTAATCGTTTCTTTACAAAGTTTCATTTAAACGCTATCTTAAAATTCTGTTGGTTATATTTATCTAAAATATTCAGGAATTTTAAGATCATATTTTTGTTCCGTCATGTAGTTATACTAAATATATATATGTATACAAAAACAATCTCTGGTAAAGCTAGATATTTTTGAAGTGTATTTCTTTACAATACCTTTAAGCAACCATGTAAAATGTGTTCTTTCCTTCACTGTCAATGCATCATTTGTTCATCACATTCTTATTATCTGAAATGCCGTCTGCAACTATTACCTCCAGATAGTCTCAGTAATTTTGTACGTTCGTACTCTGCCAGGAACCATGTGTGGCCTGGAACATAATTGTATTTAATGGAAGTCAGCGCAGCGGGGGTAACCTAGCATGCGATGTAGCGCAACAGACCGGTTCGAGCATGCATACAGCAAGCAAGATACATCACGCAGAGCGTGATGCTGCTATCACGTGAACACCTCCTGATATTGTCGAACATACTACAAGAAATTGTACTAACTTTGGAACCCACTGATATATCAGTTAATGAGATACGCCATCGTATAGCCTATTATATAAAGGCAAACATACTGCAATTTCATTAATGTCGTCCTACGGACTTAAAGAATAATTCAGGTATAAAGAAACTTGATTTTTCCACGAGAGGAGAGGAAGCTGAGCTCGGCAGATTGGTATAAAAGAACGGGGTTTTGCTAGGTCAAGTCAGTTCAATTCTCATATCGCTGCCGTCGTGTAGTCATGCTGTCTCACATGAACGGGTTCACGAGGTTCGAACTTAAAACATCACATCGTACGAACTCTACGGTAAAGTTTTCGCCAAGACTTATAAAACATTAACTCGTGTTGGAACTTAGAAACTTTTCTAGCGATATGATACTAACTTAATAATTTCAAAGTGTTGTCAAAGATTTATGATATTTAATCACTTTACAGACTTACTACTTTCCACTGCAAATCGAACAAATTTAATTGATTTAAACTTGTATTCATATTCAAATGAAACTGACTTTAAATATTCATGAGAAATAAGCGTATGAATATTAAGACGATTTTCAAGTGAAATAATTAAATATATAATCTGTCAAACTAATCTATTTCATAAAGTTACCTTACGTACGTGTGTAATAATTACTGGTTGAAGTTTTAATACGGTTAAACCTTCATCACAAGTGAACAGTATTTGACAATGTATGACATTGCCGTCATAGGAACTTGTAAATATCCACGAATTAAGTATTTCGTTATGGCGAATAAGACTGATTTTCGTGTGTAAATATGTTATAACTGTGCTTCAACGTAAACAGTGAATCCAATCTAATGAGCAATAACAATCATCTACCAGTGATTAAATATTAGAGGAAATTCACGTAGTAAAATACAGTGCCAATTTTATGACTTACAAGCATAGAACACTCAGAAGTTAATCTTGTCAGTTGAACGTTTTCTTGTTTATAAAGTTTATAAGTGACACGCTGAAACCCTGACCGAGTGCCTATTTCGTCAGATAAAGCTGCTGTCATTTCGACTACGTGGGAGTTGGAACGTGGTGAATTCATAGAATTTAAACGTGGTTACTACGCGGGAATCAGAAGTGGTACCATGGGGATAGCATCACAACACCAGCTGTCGAGGACTTCATATGATGTTCGTTGAACCGCATTTCTCTACATTTTCAGTTTGATATTTGGATGTTTCTGGTGATATGAGTGCCACTGTAAACAAACTTGAGATTTAAACAGACTATATTAGAAGTTGAACTGTAGAATCAGTGATTTCATTCATAATTCAACGAACTACTTCGCTCATTGGATTTCACATTAAATTTTATAAATGTTGAGTGACAGTTCTAAAATAGACTATAGCACCGAACTTCAGAAGAAGATAAAATTTGCCAAATTTTGAAGTGCTAAAATATTGAAAGTGGTATAGGGAAATTCATTTTTCAAGTGAAAGGGTGTTACATTCATTTTCAGTTTTTATCATTTGAACCAATACTTGAAGAACTTTATGAACATTATCAGGAAAGAACTTATTGATTTTCAACGAAAGATAATCGTTTCATGTTAAAAGATGGACAATCATAAATATTTATTTTGTTTTAATTAGCCAGGCGACATGAACTTGTTCAGACAATATTCTAATTTGGTTTAAATGCTACGAGTCAGAAATAATAGGGAACTTATTCATTAAATTCTCCAGGTGAATAAATTAAGTTTTAAAATCTATCCATTATTTCGCTCTGCATCTAAATCTTTCTGTATCTGCTCCCTGAGGACCGTTCCCACTTCACAAGATTCTCATGCCCATATCCTTAATTTTTCCTGGTAGTGTACCAACAGTGACACACAGAAATAGCCATTTTGTAGATCATATACTAAATATACAAATTCGAAGCTGTTAAGTTTTATGTACATTGTAAACAGTACAATAATTTTAAACCAACATAATTAGGTTCATTAATCAATATAATGATGCCTGAGTTCATTAGTGTGATAACTCAAAGAATGCCATTTTCAAGTATTTATTTGGATAGATTCCTTTCTAATGATCTTTTCTGTTCTCTTGTGTGTTAAGTAAGATTCTTCCATTTGTAGATCCCAAAGCAGATAAGTTGTAGTAGAAATGAAATGTTCAGGTCAGTTGTGCTACATCTTAGATATCATAGTTTTCAAATAAAATGTCCACTTTGTGTAAGCAAAGGAAATTTGTGGCATTTAATTTATGTTTGTTCCAGTGTTGGCGTCACACTTGCTGTTTGTCGCCAATTCTCACTTTTCATTTTAGTGCTCATTGTCAGTCAATTGCTTGTAGCTTGTTGATTGCAAACACATTTACACAATTAGTATAAACTAATAAAATGGACAGCTACAAGTGAACTATAAATTTGTGCAGGTTGCCTAAAAAAATTCAGAATACTTCAAGTAAGTGAATTTATTATCTCCTAAAAGGAGGCAAATAATAATGCAATGATATAATATTATTTCAAAATTGTAATTTTTATCACTGAGGTTAAAAAGTAGCACAAGTGTACATCCTGTTTTCAAACATTTAATGCAGTAGTTTGTTTGAACTTTAGGTGTGCCTTTGGACTATATGCTAATTAATTTTGTGCTGTCACACCTTTGTTCGTTACTGTGCGCAACGATCCTTGAGAATACCTGGGAGATGATGGTATAATCTCGGATTGGTAATCTTAACAGAACCCCTGTATCGGCAGGTCCTGCAATGGCTAGTCATAGCCTATGATTTGACTTCAGACCAGATTAGTGATGGAAACTTTGAATTCTGAAAGGTTTATTTGATTTTGTGGGTAGTTAGAGTCTTCTTGACTGTTATATGACGCGTTGATTTCTTCTTACAGTACATTTGCAACCAGTAGCAAAAAATATTCATTTCAGGCCTCGGAACTACCCAGTACCAGCTTACATGCTTTCATTAGTCAGAGTAGAACCATGCACACAACTGAAGATCGCCCAAATACAACTCTTCGAGGAGGAAATTCTGCTGTTTCTTTGTAATTTTTATGTGAATGGACACAATAGGCTGTTAGAGAGCAATCATATATTATGGCCACCAATAAAAATGTTCCTTATGAATACCTTCCACATGCAAAATGCACATTTCAGTTTTTGGATGGAGTTTACATAGCTTTCTTCTTCCTTAACATATCTTGTGCAGATGCAGTCTTGAACCAGAAAAGCGACAAGCATTTTGTGTGTATGCTTTTCCGTTGGTATATAAGGCAGAGGACAGTCCATGGTCTATGTAGCTTAGGCCATTGTATATCATATATTTTTATATGCTTCTGAATGATTCAGTTGACCGGATCTTATCTACTGCATACCACTTTGTTTTATATCTCACCTCATGTGCTATGTTATCCTGACCTTCATTTCAGCAGTCTACAAATATCAAGCAGCAACTTTAATGACTTATTTTAAAATGTGTAAGATATATGCCTTGTCAGTTTGGTACTGAATTACATATGAACAGGTTTTGAGGTTCATAAAATTTCCTAATTGCTGACATGTAGAAAGGCACATGTTTATGAGCTTACCAATTACTGATGAGATTTCGTTCCATTTTTGGAACGAAGACCTCATCACCAATAAAATGCCAGTTGGCAAAGGAGTTCGACAAGGTGACACAATCTCTCCAAAGCTGTTTACCCTTGCCTTGGAAGATGTATTCAAAACCCTTCATTGGGATAATAAAGGAATACAAATCAACGGGTTATATTTGAACCACCTGCGTTTTGCCGATGACATTGTGCTCATAAGTGAAAATCTAGATGAGCTAGAAAGCATGATCCAAGATTTTAAACTGCTTCTGCTAAGATTGGTTTGGAAATGAACATTAATAAACCGAAAATACTAAGCCCAGAGAGTCGACCACTTAAAATGGGAAACCAATATATAGAAGCTGCTGATGAGTACATCTATCTTGGACACAAGATAAAACTTGGAAAAGACAACCAACGTGCAGAATAGGTATGAGTTGGACTGCATTCCGAAAACTAAGATTCATCCTCACCAACAAGGATGTTCCAATTAACCTGAAGACCAAAGTTTATAATACGTGCGTGCTGCCAGTTACAACTTACGGTCTGGAAACGATGACTCTGACGAAGGAAAGTGATCGCAAGCTTCAGCGAACACAACGAGCCATGGAGCGACAGATGCTAGGAATCAGCCTTAGGGATAAGATCCCTTCAGAGGACATCAGGAGAAGAACGAATGTAACAGACATCCCAGAGATAGTAGCAAGACTAAAATGGCAGTGGGTAGGACACGTAGCTCGAAAAGACTACAACAGGTGGACCTCTAGGATTGTTCACTGGAGACCATGGGGACACAAGAGAGGCATTGGAAGACCCCAGAAGAGATGGCTCGACGACATAAAGCTGTTGGCTGGAACACGCTGGTTCCAACTGGCTCAAGACCGAAGACGATGGAAGCACATGGAAGAGGCCTATATCCAGCAGTGGATTGAAATAGGCTAGAACAGAAGAAGAAGAAGAAGAAGAAAAAGAAGAAGAAGAAGAAGAAGAAGAAGAAGAAGACATCTCCCTGAAATAAATAATTAGTGATGAGGCTAACTTAAGTTTGTGTAGACACATAGTCCTGAACTAAACATGTAGTGATGCGGTGTCCTTTCACTTGTAGATGTCGAGTGTCACAAGGCCCTGAGCCGACCTCTTTTTGTCACTCCTCCATAGTCTTCATATTTATAGACGTGATTAGGGTGAAAATAAATTAATTATTATGATCGTCTGCTATCTATGACGGATGTCAGCAGAAATATGAATTGCAAAATTCCAATCAGGCTAGAATACACTGAAGGTCTTGTTGTTACTCGTACAATTTCACCGGATATTCAAACTGTCACTCCCGATTAAAACAGATACTCCTGAATTTTTTATTTTGTTGAGTTATATATTATTCTTTATAATGCATTTATAGGAGTCACTTAAACACGTAATCCAGAGGTGTTCTGCCATTCAAACACTATTTTGTGGAAATAAGGCATAGATATTAGACATAGGCTTTAAGGGAGAAAATTTGAACATAGTAAGTTAATGTTAGGATGAGCAAAATATCCATTATATCCCATTTCTATAAAAGATTATTCATCCACCTGCTTCTTGTTATTCTGCTCTTTTAACATTAGTCCTGCCTGGTGTTGTGATTCATTGTCTCCAGTTAGTTCGGTCACGGGCCATGTTTCTATGTAGTCTCACAGCTTTCAGGTCATTTGTTCTATGCTGTCTTGTTTGTCCCCGGTATTCATGTTAGCTTCATTACAAAATCCATAATTTGACACAAAAATTTTAAAATTGTGTTAGTAGTTAACAGGATGGTAAATGAAGACTGTTATACTATAGGATTGCCCACTTTATCATTTAAGGGCTGTCCAAGAATTTTTTGTTAACAAAAATGGCAGTTTTTGAGACTATCTAGTAACTACAAAAATGCATTTATTTTAATGTTTCTTTCGCCGAACTATCATCGCTAGTGTTCTTGATGTCTCCTACTAAATGTAATAGTTTATCACGATTTCACAATTAATTATAACACCTTCTTTCAAAAATTCAAAATTTCAAAAAATATTTTTTCATTTCTTCGTTCTCAGTTTTTGAACGGGGATATATTTTTTTCTCCGTTCTAGTACAAGATATTCCTAAATTAATTATCATAAATTTGAGACATTTTCGAGGTAGATATCCGATTTAGAACTCGACTCATTGTTGTACGAATCTGAAAAGAAAACATAGTTTTTAGTTTTGAGTAAATTTAAAGGGTTGTATTATGACTAGACCTCTTTCTTTTTACCTGAAAGTTTTAGAATTCTCCCGCTGCATACGTGCGACCTTCCCCTTCAAGTTTCTTGTCCTATTTCAGCTTTCTTCTTCCCCTGAGGTACCTCCTTCGTTGTCTTTGTTCAGAAGTGCTCTGAAGCTGACTTATGCGTACACATGCCTCATCAGCTTGTGACACTCCGGATGCTGAGTACATATCGGGCACAACCTTAATTCTTCCTAAAACCTCTATTTCAACCTTGTTTCCACAATTAAAGTGTAAAAATGCATCCACGACACCCAGTTTGAGAGTGGATAGCCCCACATATGTATCTTTTCTACACCTCTTCCATACCGTACCGTTGCATGACTCATTGGTATTTTGAGTCAAACCATGAAGACATTTGAATAACATTTTTGGATTACAGAGCCTTTCATACCCAGGCTTCATTGCATGTGCCAACGGCCGTAGCCGTGTTGAAACACCGGATCCCGTGAGATCTCCGAAGTTAAGCAACATTGGGCGTGGTCAGGAGTTGGATGGGGTGCCACGCGCTGTTGGTGGAGGTAAGAGAATGGAGGAGCAGAAATGAACTGGCCACCCTTCCACACGTAAACTCCGGCACAGGAACACCTCTGCGGAGGTTCGGACCTGCCTTCGGGCAGAATAACCCTTACCTTACCATTGCATTAGGACTTCCAGTGGTATTCCTGGTTTATGCTTATAATTTTCAAGTAGATTGCCAGCTGTGGCTCGTTGGTATGAACACCAGCTGTCTGTTCCTATAGGGCACCTGTGGTGGGGAGGCGCTTTTTGGGCAGTCAAATGATACAATGTTGCCAATACAGCATTTGTCATATCTTTCATGAAACTGTAATTGGAACGCAAAGCAATTCCAAAATAATTCTGACACTTGTCTATCAGTGTTACAGTTAATTTGCCTCTACCACCCATGGTTTGTTATGTTGTACAATTTTTCTAAGAGCTGTTCCTAAATGCTTTTTATAGTGGCCCACACATTCCAGTTTATTGACTTTTTTACCATTGTATTGATTGGAATCACACACTACCTTGTAACTTTTGGAATCCCCATCCCCATAGAAATCTACATACTCCAGACCTCTACTCTTACCTGAGGGAGAATATATTTTTACTGTTCCATACTGGCGAAGACCCACTGTAATTTTTGGCAAAGACTGCAGCATGATCCAGCTTTCCAACCTAAATAGAATGGGGAATGCTTATAATCATTTGAATGCTTCTTACATCCAATACAGTTTCTGGACATTATCTCAACAACGAATATACATCCAAAGGCACACAGGCAAACAGGCAACATGACAATATTTTCACTAAAAACACTCAGTTATGGAAACCATGGAAGCTCTCAATACCAAATAGTATTACTGCTGCATACAAAGAATGCGCATGTGGAGCCATCTATGGAGAGCTATTCTGTAACAACGAGCGCCAAACTTGAATTAAATCGAAAGGAACAATGAAATTCTCCGTGCAGCTAAGCCACGCCCATCTCAGACCGAGACACGGGTGGACTGTTCCCTTTATATCAATTTTCTGAGCATATTTATGCACGAAACATGTAAGTACTATACATTTTCTTAAAGTAGAAGAATAAATCTTTCATCAGGAAACAAAAATGAAAAAGTGAAAATTCTGTCTAAATACGCCATTTCAAACGTTTATGAATACCTTAAACACGTAATCCAGAGTGCTGTCACATTCAAACACTATTTATTGGAAATAAGAACATAGATATTAGACATAGGCTTTAAGGGAGAAAATTTGAACATAGTAAGTTAAATGTTAGGATGTGCAAAATATCCATTGTATCCCCTTTCTATAACAGATTATTCATCACCTGCTTCTTGTTGTTCTGCTCTTTTAAAATTAGTACTGCCTGGTTTTGTGATTAATTGTCTCCAGTTGGTTCGGTCACGGGCCATATTTCTATGTAGTCTCACAGCTTTCAGGTCATTCGTCTAATGCTGTCTTGTTTGTACCTTGCGCCTCTTTTCATCTACTTTCTGTATATACGCTAAATTTCTCAATATATCGTCCTCTACACGCAAATATACCCAAACCAGCGCACACGCCTTTCCTAAATTTTCTTTTTTATCGGTGCATTGCCAGAACGTTTTCTAATAACATCATTTGAAATGTGATCGAGTCTAGTTATGTCAGCCGTTCACCTAAGCGTCGTCGTAACCATGATGCTTAGTTGGCGTTTACCTCCTCTTTAGCTGGCCAGCAATCGTTGCCATAGAAAACGACAGGACGGATAACAGTTCAGTAGATATTAGATTTCAGGTGGTCCTTCATCCGACGGTAGCAAGGGCGCCCGTTGTCATTCTCAACTTCAGCCAGGGTTTGCTTATCCTTAAGTTGACTTCGTCAGTAAGTCGGCCATAATGAGAGATTTTGGAACCAAGATAGTTAAATTTCTCTTCTCGTTCTATATTTTCACCGTCTTCATGCATGCTTCCAACTTACCGGCGATGTAATGTAATGTATTCTCTATCCTTTTTGTTGAGGCGCGGGACGTATTGCGCTAGTGGATTGTGCCAATCTTCCGTTTGGCGCTTATTCTCTGCACCATTTGCATACACATGTGTCCATGGTATTGGAATGTGCACGTCTTATGTAATGGTGTCCGTCAAAAGAATGAACAGCAGTGGTGATACTGCAGGGCCTTGGTAGAATTGTACAGTTTCGCGGACGTCACCAGACGCTCCTGCGACAGCTTCAGCATAACTCCTCGGTTCTACATAGATCAATTATTCCCTCTCAACAAGGTGCTCTGTAATGCCATGCTCTTGTAGCGCTGACTGATTAGGTTATGATGTACCGGATGGAAGTCCTTCTCAGGGTCCAGAAAGTCGTGATGAAGCCTCTTATTCCTTTCGAAATACCTCTCACGTAACAGCCTTGCAGCGTGTGTTGCTCCTGTTGAGCCACAATTTTACACAAAACCAGCTTGGCTTGTTGTGTGTTCGTTTAAATCGCTAATTCTTTTGTCGATGATTTGTTCGAAATATGTCACTGCATGGCTGAGAAGTATGATCGGACGGTAATTAGAAAAATCGGCAGGACTTCCCTTATTTTTGAATGGATACTCCGTCGTCAGTTTGTTGGTTCCTGACCTTCTTTGATGATCTGGTTGAAAAGCTTGCTATAGCCACACTGCTGCATCCACCCATTGAGAGAAACAAAACTCTGCCGGAAGAAAATCAGGACAGATGGCTCTCCCTGGTGTCATTTCTTTCAACATAGCCTGGACTTGGGTGACGTCAATTTCCTATATTGGACCTTCAACAGCAGCGGTGATTGGGATTGGTAGATACGGATATTCCAAGATTGAAATTTTGTCAAAGTAGTTAAGACAGTGTACTCGCGCTTCCCGCCAGTCGAGTAGAAAACCGTCTGTTTCCTAATTGTGATGTTGAACGTTCCGTGTTTCGATGCCCCGATTTGACTAGCCGTTAAATATTCCGCTCGTTTTTGCGCATGTCAAGTTTCATATATAGACCTGCTTACCGCTTTGCTTTTGTTACAGCAACAACCTCCTTCACTTTACTACTGGCTGCTTTGTAGGCATTCCAACGAGCAGGAAACTCGTTTTACAGCTGTTTCTTCAACCGTATTGCATACATAACATCGTCATTCCGAAACCACGTGTCATTGGTAATCCTTCATTGTCGTCGCCCTGACTTCGTTGTTCCAGGAATGGAGCGCGCGGCGCCTTTCAGTTTAGTCCAGCTCGCTTCTAATATGGTGACTTGTGGCACTGTAACGTTTGCAACAGTGTTGGCCTCCTTCTTCAGGCGTCACCGTTTGATCCAATTTGGTCCATTTCCTGCGAAGTATTGAGCTCTTGGTGACTATCCGCATCTTACAGATAACTGGTCAAGGTTGCATCGCAACGGTTTCGTAAGGAACAACTGTTGTCTCTAGAACATTTTTGAGATTCCTTCGTCTGACAAGGATGCAGTCAATGTGCATTGGATGGGAGCGATTGTAGTACGTGACTAGGTGAATATCACGCTTTTTAAACCGTGTGTTCGCGATGATCAGTTTCTGCATAATCGGGAAATTGTTGGCAGTCATCTTTCTTCTGAACATATCCGTGAAGGCCATGGACTGTGTGTGCTTCTTTTCTCTGTCCGATGCGTCCATTCAGAGAAACCGGCCACGATATGATAGTAAGCAGTGTTCTAGTCACATAGTGCTCAGAAGGGATTTTTGGTTTCCTTGCCAACACCATTAGTTGTTCTTCGGCTTCCATTGTACTGTGCCGTTTTCATATGTGACATATGCTACAGCGCGAACAAAACCTACTAACACGAGGTCCTGAAACATGGCGCCGGAGCAGTTTAGGCGAGGACTGGTTTATAAATGTTGAATACGCAATGAAGTGATTGTGAAGAGATGACTTTACTTTCATCTCTATGCGGAAAAAAAGTGTATATATGTGTAAATATTGTTCGAATTAAATCAAATGTAAAATGTAGAATGTATGAAAACAAGACGAAACCAAAGATTGAACTCATCGGGTAATGTTACGGAGTATAAAATATCGATATTTGTTAATAATGGTAGCGACATCTAGGTGTTAGTAGATGTAAGTAAATACATAAGATAGATTTCCACATCTAGTATCTAATTTTATTATTCTATGCCTTGTGTAATACGTTAAAATATTATTTTTTAAAATCTTCTTATTCATTGTTAATGTCAATGCGATGGTGGTATGGAAATGATACGTAAAAATTAAAATTGTATGCAAAAGGAAGTTATTAAGGGATATGTATATGCAGTTAAACGAATGCAAATTGCCTGAAATAACGGTGATATGCTTATGATTGTATAAAGGCCAAGCCATTATAGAAGGAGCAGCACGATATATAATAGAGATTGTCCGTGTCGTAAATAACTTAATATGATCAGAGGTGTATGCGTAATTGACTTCCTAGTGGCTCTGTGTGTTTTTCAATGAACTAATATTAACCTTTCTCAGGTGTGATCTGCATGAGTCTAAAATGATTTTGTGAGAAGTGTATACAAGAAGTACTAATTCACAGGAGAATATTGAGTGCTAAATCGTGTACGAGCATGTCCAGCTGAGATGATGGAGTGGTTACCGGAATGGATAACGTAGGCCATTGATTCCTATAACCCTAGCCATTCAAGTCAGTAACTGCTTTCCATTATAATGATGTCTTTTTATTGTGTGCATTTTATTTGATGCAACATATATCTGCATTTTATTTTAGTTACTAGTTTCTTTAATGTAGGTAGTAATGTATATGTAGAACATGTCCTGAAGTAGTTCGCCAAGACGTAATAGTAATTACACGTCGAGCGGCGAGACATTATGTTGTTTGGTATATAGGAATTATATGCGTTTGGTGACTCGGCTTTCGAAATGCTACGATACCATGCGAGTGAATGAATGGTTATGTTAGTGGATGACTTCGACATCGCTTATATTATGTTGTAGTGCCGTAATTACTGGAAGACACAAGCCTACGTATACATATGTAACATTCATTAATATAGAATCAGCATATTTATCGCGAAGCTAACCTTGGTAATGCAGGTAAGTGATAAAAATATAGTAATGTTATGAGTAATGATACTAGTGTGAATCAACGTGAGATAATAATAATAATAATGATAATGATGATGCTGTGAGTGTCAAATATGTTAAGTACCGGCGATGATGGTGGTCATTGTGTTGATGAATAATTCAAGTGTATTAAGTGCTTGTGGTGGTAATAGTTATTATGATGATGAATAATAAAACAGGGGGTTGACATCGCGATATGCCCGTGATGTGTGGGTTAGCTTACATAAAATTTAATAGTTGAAATAATGAAAAGTGCTGTGCTGTGAGGATTATTTAATAAGATGGGAGGTGACAATGAAAATTATCTTGATGTCGCTACATAGAACGTATTATTTAATTGCGTTATGCAGGTGTGAAGTTAGATAAAGCAAATGGAGGTATGATACTCGTATATAAGCTAATGCTGAAATTGTAATGCCCAAGTATAAGATGATGTTAAGGTTATAATACTCTTACATGATTGAATGCTGGGATCGTAATGTTGATATGTAAGTGTAGGCTAAGATGGTAAGGCAGATAATTATTAATTGCGATGAGATGTCGGCCACAATTGTCCTATCGATTATCGTTACGTTTCGGATGTCATATTCAAAATTTATGTCAATCATTAGGGTTTTTAACCGGTATGACTGCGACGTGTCTGAGGCGTGCATAAGGCTTACCACGCGTACAGCTTCGAGGATATATGACATGATATTAATAAGTTAGATGTTTACTTCATGGACATGGTAGTTTAGTAGACGTAGTAGAGATATCATATGTGGTTTTATTGACATTTGAGTGTATATATTCTTGTCGTTACGTATATTATTTTTTGATTATTTATTCTATGCAGTAGCATTAAAGTAACATGATCCTCGAAGGTGTGCGTGAGGATGGACGTGTAATTATTGTCGCGTTAAGGCGAACCTCATCAGGACGTATGAGTTAGTTAATGTGGTGATGACCATTTATTTCAATTAGGTTAGGTATCACATATAAAAAGACATTATTATCAGCTGAATTTGACATGAATGATTTTCTCCTATTGTAAATCAGATATCAAATCAAAACTGAAGGAATAAGAGTACCCAAAACTTGTGGAATAAAAGAAAGAGTACGGTCATAATGGTAATTTTCCAGGTTTAAGTACGTTAATGAATAAATATAGACTTAGGTTCGGAATTTCATATAGCTCTTATAAAATGAGGATTGATCAAGTTGAAATCACTGCATTATGTTGAATCGGGTATAAATTAATTAAATTGCGACAGCCGTTTTATGTCATTACCAATTTGTATTACAACAATATTTAAAATCTGGGTTATACTTTGGTTTCGTCTTAGCCAGTAGGATCATTTAAATAAATAAATATAATCCGATCCAGAATATCTCATCTTTTATTTATAAAATAGATATACATGGCCATATTTATGAAATTAATTCAAATTTCAAGATCATATTTGGTATAATCAATTTTAATTCAAGACAAGGTCTCGGTTGTTACAAGCACGTCATAAATTATGAAAACAAATGAAGCAAATATAACAGCGATTGACTTAAAAACCTTAATATAGAAGTTTGATAATAAGCCTCCCGATAGGATTCCGAATCCAATTTTCCACCATAGATGCGATTTTTATTCGCCGGAATATATTAGCTAGCTGAGGCACATACAAAGTCCTGCGACCCTATGAAATAGCCCCACAACAATAAGAAGAACCCGTCAAGACCCTGGGTGTAGAGTGCTCCCAATGACAATCTACGGGGCAATGCCGCGAATGGGGTGGCGCAATATTTGGCGCCCAACGTGTTGGCTCGATTGTTGAGAGGGATCGCAGGCTCAATTGCTGAGATACATCGTACACCGGATGACTAACATAATGGTCACGATCACCAAAAGAGAATGGGTCGCAAACTTCATCAAGCTGACATGATCAGTGAGCATATGTTTGAGAAAGAAGACGCAATGGCTTTGTCGAAAAAGGTATATAATAACACCTTGTCCCAAAGGTCAACAAATACAAAGAATGTCTATGAACACGAAAGGAAAGTCGTCGAGGGAACGAAAGTCAGTCGCGAGATATTAATAATAAAACATCAGAAAAATTAAATGACAGAATTGTAAACACATTATACCAAAATCACCGGAGAATATTCTGGAGAGGCGTAGAGTAGGGAACAACGTAAGGCAGTGATGTTATAAATGGTTAGGAATGATTAGTTATAAATACAACAAAACGAACACCGTACTTAAGTTCAATTTCGTTCCTGTCAGGTCCAGTAATCCTCCTTGTAGCCATTAAGTTGTCTCAATTTGACTTGCTTTCTTTTATGATAAATAACTCATTGTTTGAAGGATCATTAGAAGTTAAGCGTATACTTGTGGAGGTAGATAAATCAGAATTAGCAAAGATGAGTTCGTTAAAAGAGGTGAAGGCACTCTTCGGGGTGTTGAGAGAGGAGTTAGGCAAGGACATTAGTTCTATTAGAGGGGAAATTGCCGAAATAGAAAAGAGAATGCAGAAGCTCAGGAGATAATGCGTAAGGAGATTCACGAGAGCAGGAAGAAAATGGTTGATGCGCAGGAAAATGCACGAAAAGAGAACGCAGAAGCTGAGCAGACGATGCGCAGGGAGATGATCGAGGCACAGGAAAATAGACACAAGGAAAACGTGGAAGTTCAGGAAGCCATGCGGAGAGAAAACTTGGAAGCTCAGGATATGTTACCAAAGGAGCTGGCAAGCGCACAGCAATGGTCAGAGAAAAACCTAAAAGAAGCCGCGCAAACAATCAAACAAGAAATCAGATCCATAAGCGAAGAGGTCAATACGATTGGATTGAATCTGTCCCAAGTACAAGAGGACATGAAGACACTGAGAACGGACGTGAACGATTCAATAGTAGCCAACCAACAAGAAATGCAGAAGTGACTCATGATCGTCAAAAACGAAATAGTACAGAGCATGACGGAACTGCAAAGGAAAGTTGACCAAGATATTGACGGAATAAGAAGCGAGGTCACGCAGTTGAAGAACAGCTCAACCAGGACCAGGAAGAACGGCAAAAACAAATGCAAAGCTTGACTGACGAGATAACGTCAATGGACCTAGTGATGAGACTTGAGCTCACGAACACCAAAGATCAGCTAGGAAACAAGTTAATTATACTAACACATGAACAGCAGGAGCACCGAGAGCACGTGAATAAACGCGTAGGAGACCTACCAGAAAACATAAGGCAACTGGAAGAAGAGGTTCGGAAACTGAAATTGACGGAAGATAGAGCAAAACCCAACATTCCGGTGGAAGCGGATGGAACGCAAGACCTAGAGGCACCAATGTCCAGGGATTATCCGAACTGGCTAAGTTCAATTCCCGAAAATACAGAAACCGCGGAGACTATCACACGGTCGTGACGAACAACCAACCCATCATTCAAATCGTGAGAACACACGAGGACAGGCCCAAGAAATTTAACCTGGGAAATGGTTTGACGCCGAAATCAATCTTGCGTGACGTAGAGGACTACTTCAAAGAGGTAAAGATAACACCTGAACAACAGCTCAGAACGGTGGAGAAGTACCTCTAAGGTCATCTCCTAATCTGGTTTAAGGCGTTCAGATACACGTTCGCAGACTACGAGGAATTCCGTAGGGCGTTCCTAGCCAAATTTTGGAGCTTACACAAGCAACAAAACCTACGCTTGGAAATGTATTCAAAAAGATACTCAGGTGCAGGCCCAAGTCGATATGCGTAATATTTCACGTATCAATTTCACATATTGCGTGAACTAGATACACTACCTCCCGAATCCGAACTGATACGTGCCATAGAGAAACAGTTTTCATCCGAGGTGCAAGGGTTGCTAACAGCAGCAAACGTACAAACAGCAGTACATGCTGAGGAAGTATTGAGACAGTTAGACAGTACGTCGGTACAGACCAGTACTTCTAAACCGAGAGTAACGGAGAATGCGATAAACACTATCGGACCAGTTTATACTCCCGGAGTAGGAGGTGAGCCTCAACCGCGGGGAAGAAGGTTACAAAGATTCGAAAACTGGAATGACCGAAAAATGTACGATTCTAATAAAGGGAGGAGAGTACGTTTTCAAGAACGACAGGTCGAGAGAAACGACTCGAGATATTTTCCGAGAGAAAGAGGTCGACCATACTACGGACGTGAATCCAGAGACGCGCGATACGCGAGAGACCAATCTTACAGAGACCGAAGCGATTTGCCTGACCGAGAGCTGGACAAACGCAAATACGTCGAAGAATTGCGACGGAACACGGAAGAGCGCAGCAAATGGAAACGTGTAATTCAAGAACAGGACGCAGATCCGAACTGCACAGGAGCAGAAAGCTTGGAATACCAGGAGTACCGCCGCGAACAAGAGGAGAAAAGGAGACTGAACCCGAAAGCCTCAGCTTACGAGCCGAACGAGAGGCTAAGAAAAAAACTCCGACACAATAACGACAGACGAGATTGGTGAATGGCACGACGATGTTGAGTTCAAATGGGTGATTACTAACATCGAATCATGGGACATGCATCCAGAGGAACTCTTAGAAGAAGCCACCAGAGTGGGAAGTAACGTCACACACAGGCTACCCATTATCGTGGTTAAGTTCATGGATCTACGGGTACGTTGTTTACTGGACACAGGAGCGACCGTATATGTCATATCAAAAGCTCTATTTCAAGAGATACAAAGGAAGGGAGAAATACCAGTCATCCCGGTATCCAACGTCAAAGTCATAGGAATCATTCCACATCGTAGCATGGTATGCAAGATTCAAACCTACCTGGACATAACAATAAATGACGTCGATTACCCGCACATATTTTTGGTAATGAACAACATACAGTATAACTTAATCTTGGGGGCGGATTTCATGAGAATGTACGGAGGTATCATCGATATGAGCAGAGAAAAAGTTCGATTTCGCTGTGGAGACGAGAACACGGAAATAATAGAGAAGATGGTCGACGCGTCGTTCAATAATGATAAATACGCAGAGATATGCAGTTACAGTAATGAATTCAACGAAACGTCGAAATGTATAGCGCAGAGGGAAGGTAAAGTATTTGTGGGGAGAAAAAACTTATGGTACCCAGGAGAGAAAATGAAAGACGATAAAAATGAAAACGATATCTCCAATGATAATATTTTGAAAAAGGTATAGGAAACAATTTGCTCTCGAGAAGAGAAGGAACAGTTATGGAAACTGTTATGTTATTACCACAGTGTGTTTGATACAAAACCAGGACGAATACCAAGCTACGAGTATAAGTTGAAGTTGACTGACTGGTGTCCTTTTAAGAAGAAACCGTATCCGATCCCAAACAAATATTTCAGCGAAGTAGCCAAAATCATCGAGGAGATGGAAGAGAACAAGATAAAATCAATGAGACCTATTCCATTCGTAAACCCACTGGTGGTAGTAAGGAAGCCGAATGGATCCTTAAGGATATGCATGGATGCAAGAGCCATAAACGATAGCATAGTGCCCGAGAACGACCAAGCCCCGAACATCAAGGAGATCACTCGATCATTTCAAGGTAATCGATATTTCACGAGTATGGACTTCACGTCTTCGTACCATCACGTTACACTAGAATACAAGTCAAGACTGCTCTCTGGCTTCATGTTTAACAACCACACGTACGTATTCAGCGACTACCCTTTGGAATTAAGACCGCTGTTTCCGCATTGATCAGAGCTTTAGACGAAAATCTGACTTCAGAAGTGAAAGGATTCTGAGTCCGCTATGTAGATGACCTCATATTGGCCACAAACGGTTTTGAAGAACATCTAATCAAACTGGAGAAGTTGTTAGACAACCTATCCACTGCTGGTTTCTAAATCAATCTTGTCAAGTCCAGATTTTGCCAATCTGAGATACTCTTCGTCGGTCACGTAATCGATGGCGAAGGAGTGAGACCGAATCCAACGAAGATTCAAGCAATTAGCAATTCCCAAGGCCCACCAAAATAAAGCATGTGCGCCAATTCATTGGCATATGTCATTTCTTCGAAGATCATTGTCCGGGATACGCAAAAGTCATGGCACCATTATACGACTTGCTTAAAAAGAATAACAAGTGGAAATGGGACGACGAATGCGAAGCAGCTTTCATGGACGTCAAGGAGCTCTTGAACAACTCGATCAAACTGGGATACCCAAACTTCCAACTTGACTTCATAATCCAGACGGATGCTTCGTTTGCGGGCATAGGAGCAATCCTATATCAAGAGAAGGACGCTGAGAATAATAAAAGAGGCTACCTGTCATTCTACAGCAGAAAACTGCGACCACACGAAGTGAATTACACCATCACCGAGCAAGAAATGCTGTCGGTAGTACATGCACTACAGCAGTGGCGTAAAACCATTTATGGATACCAAATCATAATCCGAACCGATCACAAGGCGATGACATTCATGCTCAAAACTACTCTATCCAGCGAGAATATTGAACACTGCGGTGGAAAGTCGAACATCCTAGCCGACATATTGAGTCGAAATCCATGTGACGAGGAGGTCGAGATCTACAGTCTGGAAACCGATCCTAAAGACAAGGACATTATGGATAAACTCAAAGAATTGAGCATAGCACAAAGAGGAGATCCTTACCTTGGGGAGATTGTCAATCGACTGCAGCGAAGCTCGGGAGATGAATGTCAACGGAATCCTATGCTGAATAAAGTACTAGATCGATACACGATGGAAAAAGGATACCTACGTCGATACATCGATCAAGAACACACCAAAGCAAGGATAGTACTGCCAAAGGAATATCATAAGGATATGGTATGGTTAACACATCGGCATATCGGACATGCAGAAGTTGCAAAGGTGCATGCGACCATGCGCGAAACCTTTACATGGGACAAAATGAAGAACGCCAGATCGAAGATTTTAAGAACCTGCGACACATGCCAAAAAGCAAAGCATAATTCATTCACGATGGAACAGACACCTATCCCAATACTACCAAAAGGACCGTTAGAGTTAATGGCAGTTGATCTGTACGGACCTTTGCCAAAATCCACCAAAGGAAACAAATATATCACCGTAGCCATGGACGTATTCTCCAAATTCATTGACATGTGTCCCGTTGGGAAAGCAAACACCAAATCCATCATCCGAGGCCTGATGAGGCACATCATCGTTAACATAGGAAAACCAAAATTCCTGCTAACTGATCACGGTCCGCAGTTCACGGCCGCAGAATTCCAGAAAGCATTAGACGACATGGGAATACGACACGTATTCATTTCAATCAGACATCCACAAGCGAACCCAGCTGAACGACTAATGCGAGAGATTGCAAAGTTTTGTCCCATCTATTGTCCAAGACATAATTGGCAGTGGGCGAAAGTGATCCCCATCATTCTCAGCAGCGTAAATCATACAGTGCACGAATCCACAGGCGCTATTCCTAGTGTGATACATTGCAACAGACACCCAAGTCGAACATGGGACGAGATACTGTGTCACCCACACGACGACCAGCTAACGACCACGGAGCGCATACGTCAAGTCGGCGAAAACTTAAAAAAGCAAGCAGAGAGACGAGCAAGGAGAGTACGGTATCTTTAATTCCACTTACCATTGCAAGAAGGAGAACTAGTGTTAGTGAGAAAACCCAAAAGCTCAAACGTAGCCGTCCGATTCTACGCGAGATTTGCACCACTCTTTGATGGTCCGTGCTTTATTACCAGAACATACAAAAACAACGCCTACAGAATAAGAAGTTTGGATGGTGCCAACGAAGCTACGTATAATGCAAGTAACCTCAAACGATACTTCACTTGGAAGGAAGAGGAGAACCGAACTGGCGAACCATGCGAGGAAACACCGAAAATAGGATTTGATTTAGATTTGTCGGACAGCAGTGAGACCAAGGAAGAAGGTGAAGTCTAGCTAGGAGATAGCACGACGATTGATAGATAAGCCAAAAGGAGACGAGAACTCGAAAACGACACATCAGGAACATACCCAACAAAAGTAAAAAAATTACTCACATAATTTTTATTCGGTGGTCGCGGGGGTCAATGTGCAGTTTTCATATGTGACATATGCTACAACGCGAAGAAAACCAACTAACACGAGGTTCTGAAACATGGCGCCGGAGCAGTTTAGGCGAGGACTGGTTTATAAATGTTGAATACGCAATGAAGTGATTGTGAAGAAAGGACTTTACTTTCATCTCTAAGCGGAGAAAAACGTGTATATATGTGTAAATATTGTTCGAATTAAATCTAATGTAAAATGTAGAATGTGTGAAAACAAGACGAAACCAAAGATTTAACACATAGGGTAATGTTACGGAGTATAAAATATCGATATTTGTTAATAAGAATGGTAGCGACATCTAGGTGTTAGTAGATGTAAGTAAATACATACGATAGATTTCCACATCTAGTATCTAATTTTATTATTCTACGCCTTGTGTAATACGTTAAAATATTATTTTTTAAAATCTTCTTATTCATTGTTAATGTCAATGTGATGGTGGTATGGAAATGATACGTAAAAATTAGAAATTGTATGCAACAGGAAGTTATTAAGGGATATGTATATGCAGTTAAACGAAAGCAAATAGCCTGAAATAACGGTGATATGCTTATGATTGTATAAAGGCCAAGCCATTATAGAAGGAGCAGCACGATATGTAATAGAGATTGTCCGTGTCGTAAATAACTTAATATGATCAGAGGTGTATGCGTAATTGACTTACTAGTGGCTCTGTGTGTTGTCAATGAACTAATATTAACCTTTTTCAGGTGTGATCTGCACGAGTCTAAAATGATGTTGTCGGAAATGTATTCAAGAAGTAATAATTCACAGGAGAATATGGAGTGCTAAATTGTGTACGAGCATGTCCAGCTGAGATGATGGAGTGGTTACCGGAATGGATAACTTAGGCTAGTGATTCCCATAACCCTAGCCATTCAAGTCAGTAACTGCTTTCCATTATAATGATGTCTTTTTATTGTGTGCATTTTATTTGATGCAACATATATCTGTATTTTATTTTAGTTACTAGTTTCTTTAATGTAGGTAGTAATGTATATGTAGAACATGTCCTGAAGTAGTTCGCCAAGAGGTAATAGTAATTACACGTCGAGCGGCGAGACATTATGTTGTTTGGTATATAGGAATTCATATATGCGTTTGGCGAATCGGCATTCGAAATGCTACGATACCATGCAAGTGAATGAATGGTTATGTTAGTGGATGACTTCGACATCGCTTATATTATGTTGTAGTGCCGTAATTACTGGAAGACACAAGCCTACGTATACATATGTAACATACATTAATATAGAATCAGCATATTTATCGCGAAGCTAACATTGATAATGCAGGTAAGTGATAGAAAATGTAGTAATGTTATGAGTAATGATACTAGTGTGAATCAACGTGAGATAATAATAATAATGATGATGATGGTGTGAGTGTCAAATATGTTAAGTACCTGCGATGATGGTGGTCATTGTGTTGATGAATAATTCAAGTGTATTAAGTGCTTGTGGTGGTAATAGTTATCGTGATGATGAATAATAAAACATGGGGATGACATCGCGATATGCCAGTGATGTGTGGGTTAGCTTACATAAAATTTAGTAGTTGAAATAATGAAAAGTGCTGTGCTGTGAGGATTATTTAATAAGATGGGAGGTGACAATGAAAATTATCTTGATGTCGCTACATAGAACGTATTATTTAATTGCGTTATGCAGGTGTGAAGTTAGATAAAGCAAATGGAGGTATGATACTCGTATATAAGCTAATGCTGAAATTGTAATGCCCAAGTATAAGATGATGTTAAGGTTATAATACTCTTACACGATTGAATGGTGGGATCGTAATTTTGATATGTAAGTGTAGGCTAAGATGATAAGGCAGAAAATTATTAATTGCGATGAGATGTCGACCACAATTGTCCTATCGATTATCGTTACGTTTCGGATGTCATATTCAAAATTTATGTCAATCATTAGGGTTTTTAACCGGTATGACTGCGACGTGTCTGAGGCGTGCATAAGGCTTACCACGCGTACAGCTTCGAGGATATATGACATGATATTAATAAGTTAGATGTTTACTTCATGGACATGGTAGTTTAGTAGACGTAGTAGAGATATCATATGTGGTTTTATTGACATTTGAGTGTATATATTCTTGTCCTTACTTATATTATATTTTGATTATTTATTCTATGCAGTAGCATTAAAGTAACATGATCCTCGAAGGTATGCGTGAGGATAGGCGTGTAATTGTCGCGTTAAGGCGAACCTCATCAGGACGTATGAGTTAGTTAATGTGGTGATGACAATTTATTTCAATTAGGTTAGGTAACACATATAAAAAGACATTATTATCAGCTGAATCTGACATGAACGAGATTCTCCTATTGTAAATCAGATATCAAATCAAAACTGAAGGAATAAGAGTACCCAAAACTTGTGGAATAAGAGAAAGAGTACGGTCATAATGGTAATTTTCCAGGTTTAAGTACGTTAATGAATAAATATAGACTTAGGTTCGGAATTTCATATAGCTCTTATAAAATGAGGATTGATCAAGTTGAAATCACTGCATTATGTTGAATCGGGTAGAAATTAATTAAATTGCGACAGCCGTTTTATGTCATTACAAATTTGTGTCACAGCAATATTTAAAATCTGGGTTATACTTTGGTTTCGTCTTAGCGAGTAGGATCATTTAAATTAATAAATATAATCCGATCCAGAATATCTCCATCTTTTAATTATAAAATAGATATACACGGCGGTATTTATGAAATTAATTCGAATTTCAAGAACATATTTGGTATAATCAATTTTAATTCAAGACAAGGTCTCGGTTGTTACAAGCACGTCATAAATTATGAAAACAGATGAAGCTAACATAACAGCGATTGACTTAAAACCTTAAAATATAAATTTGATAATAAGCCTCCCGATAGTATTCCGAATCCAATTTTCCACCATAGGTGCGATTTTTATTCGCCGGAATATATTAGCTAGCTGAGGCACATTCAAAGTCCTGCGACCCTATGAAATAGCCCCACAACAATAAGAAGATCCCGTCAAGACCCTGGGTGTAGGGTGCTCCCAATGACAATCAACGGGGTAATGCCGCGGAAGGGGCGGGCGCAGTACATCAGTTAGTAATCGCACCCCGCTTCGCATGACTTTTCTCCCCTCAATCATTTTTTGCACTTCACAGATGCCTATATGCCTTATCTCATGTGCTGTGGCTTATTTGCTAATTCATCCAGACATAGTTCAGTGATGGGTTACAGAATGGTGGTACTCGCTTGCCTAGCCGTCACTGTCCGCGCGACGGTAACCCTTGCATACGTTTCATGCTGACTGGGCCCTGCCAAAGCGCGTCCCTTCCAGAGGACGCCCGAACCTTGGTTCCGATTCCATGAGACATATTTTTGTAAACATATGACAGTATTATTTTACGGCCGGCGTGTCCTGAAGCATTTTAAAGCTCATGACAGCCGGTAGTTACGCCGTTCCGGACATGGGGAACAGACACCCTGTGCAGCCCCTCCTCTAGAGTTGAAAAGCTATGCTCCTTTCTGCAATAACTTCCAGAAAGGTAGAGTAACTCTTCTGCCAACTGCTCCGTACCGAACGTCTCCATCTCCTCCAAAACCGCCATTAGAGACTTTTTGCCTGTTTGGTCCACGAGAGCTATCAAATTTTGCTCGCCGGCAGGCCAGTAGGTAACCCGTGTCAATCTCCTGGGAAGTGCCACATGTTCCAGCAATATAGCTGATTCGTGCAGAATATTTATCAATGCAAAATGAAATATCATTTTACTGAAAAACTAATTGTTAACCTGATAAATCTCTTGTCACAAAAATGCATTATCACGTAAAGAAGAATGGCCAGTCTTTCGCACCTTTTACTTGGCGTGATATGCCACTGAACGTATGACATAAAATCCGGTGTCATATTGTTTGTGCCTTATTGCCTAGTGGTATCAACATCAATATTCTGTGTGATAATCATGAGGTCTAGAATGTCGTATCTGGAATCAATGTCCCCCTTTTATTTGTCCACTTATTTTCTCCTAAGAGTGCAGTAATAACACGTGGTCGAGCACCCTGTTACTCTGCTTGTGACGAAGTTATGCATACGACTGGGCCATGAGAATTCAGTGCATCCACCATGAGTTGAGAAGTACCAGTTCTTTATACGATATGCTTTGGCATGCGTGATCGACTTTTCCCATGTGCATGTTGTAAACGGATCTGACCTTTAACCAAGAAAATTTTATTTCTCGCTCTTCTTTCATAGAATATGCGGTGGGAAGACAGGCTTAGACTTAGATGCTATCCAACTATATCATCAAGACACTAAAATATTCACGTTGTCCGCGATCTTTTGAAATAAAACGAATCCCATTCCTTCCTTTTCATAGGAGCAATATCAACTATGGTGCAATTCAACGTCTTGTCTTCACGAGTTTTGGCTCAAGCCTTGATTTTCATGTTCCTTCTAGCCGTAGTGTTAAAGGAACTCTTGTAAGAATATTCAGACATGATTGCTTGAATTTGGTTTAAAATTCCGGATATCAGAACATAGTAATGAAACACTACCAAAGCCATATTCATTGTTGACTGCATAATGTCTATGACAACAGTATCTTGAGGAGAAAAGAAAGCGTCACTGTTAGGGAAAGAGCTGTCATGTCCTTGTTATATTTCATCTTTCACAGTATTTCATCAGGATGAGTGGTTTCCATTTTGTATATGGCCTCTGTTAAAGACATGGTAGTAAGTATGAACTTCCTTGTATAAACCTACCGTCCTATATGTGGGTTGGCTCTGTTTGATTGCACATCAGTGCTACGTAATTAGAAATGACCAGACTCTGACGTATAGACTGCTACATTGATGTGATAACAATGTACAAATTCAATAAGTATGTTTTGCGTGACAGTAAGTGACATTGATAGAAGATTAGCCGTGCTTCAGCAGGTCTTGCTGACTGTTGGCAAAAAATGTTCTCAAGTTTATTAATATCTACAAAAGAGAGATTCTCCCAAACACCCTCAACAACAAGGGATTTTACAAAAATATTACTTGACTGCCACAAAGTGCACAACACTTGAACAACATCAAAACTCCTAAGCTAATGCCGTCATTATGTAGGAGAACAGACATACACGGATTTCAGTATATAAATGTGTGTCGGATTAAAGAGCTTGTTATCCTCCATTTAGACTATACCTCTTCTTATCATTGATTTTTTTAAATGAGGTTGTCTATGATTCCCACATCGTCACAAGTTTTTTGCGCGTGATATCGTAATTCGAGAGAAAAGACGCAACACATCTTCGTAACAAGTGAGACGTTTTTAAATTTAACTCTACACTCTGAATATGATCTCAGATTATGTTTAGCTTAGAAATAAGGTGTTCATGTGTAATGAAATTCTCTGCATGGGATACTAGTGAGTGGCATGTACAGTAGCATTTCCTTTGTTTGAGAGTTTTGGTTGAGTTGGCTATTAGACTATTCGTCAGGTGGTTCTAATTTGTCTATATAGATCACGAGCCGTGATGAGCTATGTAGATCATCAACCTTCGGACGGCGGAGCAACCTGTTTTAGAAGGAAATTGTGACGCAAGACATTCAGCAATAGATGCCACCTTTCACGACATATTCAGACTCATATGGCCCAATGGCCACATGGGTGCATTGTATATGGTAAGTCGTTCATCACGAATTCCTACGTAGCCTCTCTCATGGAAACACACATAGGCGCGAAGCCAATCTGTTGCAATATATGCTACAAGTCATTCGGTAGGAAATCCCACTTAGCGCTTCACCTACAGACTCATATGGACGACAAACTACACGCTGCCATCTATGTGGTAAATCCTTCATCCGAAGAGAAAACGTAGTCGCTCACATGTGAACTCACACGGGTGACGGGCCATAACGGTATGATGTCTGTTACAATTCCTTCAGCAGTTATTCACGCCTAGGTTATCATGTTCGGATTATCACCGGTGAGAAGCTACACTGTTGCACTACGTGTGGGAAGCAATTCATTCAAAAGTGGATTTGCGGTACATATGCGGACTCATACTGGCGAGAGACCATATTCTGTAATGTTTGTGGCAAGTCTTTTACCCACAAAGTTGGGCTAACATATCATTTCAGACTCATGCGGGAGACAAGACACTGCAAAGCAATGCGTGTGTCAAGTTATTCAGTACAAAAAGCCATTTAACACGTCACATCGAAACGCACACAGACCACAGGCCGCACGACAGCAATGTGTGTGAAAAATGCTTCATACAAAAAGTACTGCTAACACGTAACATGGGTAGTCATACGGGTGATAAGCCACAATGATGTAAAATCTGCGACAAATCCTACAGCACGAAATCGTACGTTGGTCGTCACATTCGGATTCACACCGGCGATAAGCCATACTGGTGCAATATCTGTGGGAAGCTCTTCACCGAACGAGGTATAATCGCAACATCCTTCAGCGATCAAGTCGTTCTAAAATATCATCTGCAATGAGCAATATTCCTGTAATGTGGGTGGGAAGTTATTCACCACGAAATCCCGAGTAACAGGTCAAATGTGATCTCACACGTGCGATGAGCCAGTTTGCTGCACTGTATGTTGTAAGGCTTTCGGTAGTAGATCACACTTGGCACGTCACATGCAGACACACACCGCCGAGTGGCCGTACAAATGCAGTATATGTGGCACGTCATTCATCACTAAATCCTGGCTGGTTTGTCATATGCAAACTCACATTGGCCATATTCCTGCAATATCTGTAATAACTCATTCCGTGTGCAATCCGCCTTGTCACGTCACATGATGACTCATACTGGCGAGAAGCTCCTCAATTGAAACTTCTGTGGCAAATCATAGAGCTGAAATTCCCAACTGGTACGTCACATACTACCTCATACGAGAGAATAACCACACGAAAGCAGTATCTGTAGTTAGCACTTCCAAAACGCTTACTGGCGAGAAGCCATACCATGAAATATCTGTCGCATATCTTGAACCAGAAAGTCACTCTAACAGTTCAGGTCCGAACATACACTGGTGTAAAAGCCCACATGTTCTCAGTGATATGATAAAGTGTTTAGAGATTCATGTAATTTAACGCTGCACATCTGAACCACACTCAAGAGATGCCGATCTGTGCCGTGTTTTTTTGGCAAATCTCCGCTCGCAGCACCACTTCTCGCCGGGATGAAGCCGCACGTGATTTAATACTGTGGTTTTGTTTCAAGTCACACTAACTACTGAACGAATAGGACCATCTCAAATTCTGGAGATGTACCCAGGCACATGCGGTCGCACACAGTAGAGAAGTAATAAGTTCTTCATCCACAACGGCACCTTCTCGACAAACCTCATGGTGTATACCGGAGAGCTTTGTCCCATGTACATTAATCTGGAATGCTGATTTCTCGAAGTACTTTTCTTGTCGATAATCCAATTATTCTTGCCTTTTAACGAGTTTTAGTTTGTCATTCATCAACCATTCTTTGAATATGGTCATCAAATTTCAATCGCCTTTTTCCAATTGTGTCCGATATTTACTCAATATGTTGGTATAATTCCAAAGACCTCCTATTCATCCACAACCCTACTATGCATACCTCGCCAAAGATGTCACTCAGGACATTTCCTTTTAGTTTTTCGATAATTTTAGATAGTGATCTTTCTCCAGTCTGATCAATGTTTCTGACATGTTGGATGCTTCAGACCTAATTACGTGTTATAATTTATTAATTTAGCTTTCCAGGATATTAATTTTTGTACCTTTTTCATGTGATACTATGACCTACTTGTACTATAGAAAACTTTTCCTCTTTTCTTCATGGTTTAATGTGGATTGCTGGAGAATTTCCCCAAGTATTTGAAATTATTTACGTGAGGAATTTTGCCAAACTGAGTTACACGGTTTTGTTTGTACGAGTAGATACCTCCGTGTATCGGGTTTTCTATTATGAGATTTGGATTCATTTTAGATGCAGTTTCATGAAGTTTATCTAGGGACTAAATTTATTGCCTATTGTTGGATAAATCAACTAGATAATATGTGATGGCCAAACATTTGATGTGAATTTTATCATTAACCAGCTTGCCAGGAAATGCCTTGAGGCAACTTCTAATGCTAAATACCATAGTTATACTGCTGAGATAGATTAAAATCTAACTCTCCCCTGTCTTCAACTTACTAGCGTGATGGAATCAATTATTGTTGTTATTAGTATGAAATTATTATTGTAAATATTAATTGATTTTAGTTATGTAGCCATACTCCAAATAAATAAATAAATAAATAATAAATAATAAATTTTTATAATTTTTATTACCATTATTGACGTTTATGAATTACAAGTTGACCAAAACTTTTCAATTTATATACACAACTGATTGTACGTCTGTGCTCATGAAATCTCGCAAATTAACTTACTTAAATATCCTCTAAATTTCACTGCTCTAATGCAAACACGTGCTTCATTACGTCTGAAAGAATTCGATGAGAAATGCACTAACTTTAACGTCCCATGCCGAACAATAATTTGACAAAATTTTCTAACGCACGCAAGCATCGTACTTTTCGCCTCGTGACCTCTCAATACAGAAGGTAATAAAATGTCATAATGTTCCATATTGAACTGTATCACAAATTAAATTGAAACAAGAAATTAAATGATTCAACCTATTCAATGCAAGTAAATAAGAAATGTAGTTTTACATACTTATTTGGTTAAGAACAGTGCCGGACATTGCGTGTGTTGTGCCACTCTTCAGGGACTTGCGCCTTGACACAAATAAGTGACTGTTCTTCGAGTTCATCTGGATTTAATCATTTAAAATCGGGCAGTCCTAACCCCTATTGTCTTATAATGCTTCATGAACTGCTTTTGTGAAAGACATACCCTTTAATTTCTTTCTTCCCTGTGCATTGTTTTTATATTTTTAATTGGCTGATGATGACCCGGATTGATGGTCGAAACCGGTACCTCTTTTAACCAAATAAGAATGTAACTCTACATTTCTTATTTACTTGCATTGAATAGGTTGAACCACTTAATTTCTTGCTTCAATTTCATTTCAGAAATTAATAGTTGAAACTGTGATAAACTTCTCCTAAAATAATACCAGGTCATATCAGCCCTACACATAGCAAAGTGCATCGGACGACATTGTAGCAGTTACTGGAATAAACCGACCGTATTTAACATTTGTCACCGCTCAATTTCAGCTCTTCGTCGTCCTCTGTATGTATGTATGTATGTATCGTTTATTTTACGAACTTTTGCATAATAATATTTTGCATTTTCATTATTTTATTTCTATTAGTGACTGAATTCCAAGTATCTGAAAAAGAACACAAAATATATACCCTCGCAATTTACTCCGTAACGCTAATAATATGCATTCAAGAAACTCACCGAGACTAGAATCTTCGCCGTTCAAAAATCAAGGGCATGCGTTCAGTGGTTGAAGATCCTCAGTGCTATCCAACATCCAGATCATCCCCCGTAATGACATTGAAACTCCCACAGTAGAGCTCAATTAATAAGCCATCAGATACTGTGTTTAGATTTGTGGAGCCTTCCGGCATCAATATGAGAATTTTGTGTTTGGTGGTTTCAACAGTCAGAATACAATATGGGGCTACCCAGGTACCGACAAAAGAGAAGAGGCTGGTGTAGAATGGGCAGATTCGTGCGATCTAATTATACTGCATAACGAACTTCCAGCATCATTCAACAGTGCGAGATGGAACATGGATATAATCCAGATATTAACTTACAGTATCCGCGTAAGCAAACATATCTCAGTTATCAGGGAAATAAGTGGGGCAAAAATCCCTCATCGTCCTTCATTACAGACTGTTATGCCCTCCAGCGTTCAACCGTCGACCCTCTGTGAATTTACTAAACGCCCCCATAATCCTCTATTTGCAACCAGTTCTGTGGCTTCGTCTTAGATTCATACGTCTTACCTTTAAATCTTTAGAATCTGAGTTCCTCTTCGAAGAAGATATCATTTTATGAAGGCTGATTAGGAGAAATGTACCATTTTACTGGACGAGAACGTTCTGAACATAGAGCTTTTTACTGACTCATATAATTATTTTGTAAATATCGTGAAGCAGTGTTCTCGTATCTCAATTCCCTGAGGCTGCACACTATATACAGAAACTAGGGGAATATTGTGAAACTATCGTGATCTCTTTGACAACGATCCTTTGAGCTCCGAAACCGTCCAAGCTGGGGAAGTTCCCTTAAAAGCGATATCTAATAACAGGAGGGATGGAGGAGACTGATATAAGGAAGAGCAGCCACAATGCCTGGAGGTTTCTTAAGCATCTGAGTTGTAAACCTAACAGCTAGAGAGGGTCATGCGAATGTAACATCTAAAAATATTGTCCGCCACCTCGTTGAGAATGGTAAACCTCACCATCACACTTCAAAATTTTACAGTCAGAAGAATTAGAGTTTAGTCACCTTATGCGGCTTTTCACCGAGCTCGATAGCTGCAGTCGCTTAAGTATCCAGTATTCGGGAGATAGTAGGTTCGGGCCCCACTGTCGGCAGCCCTGAAAATTGTTTTCCGTGTTTTCCCAATTTCACACCAGGCAAATGCTGGGGCTATACCTTCATTAAGGCCACGGTCGCTTGCTTCTCACTCCTAGCCCTTTCCTGTCCCATTGTCGCCATAAGACCTATCTGTGTCGGTGCAACATAAAGCAACTAGCAATAAAATATATGCGGCTTTTCTAGCGGTGAGCCAGGAGGGATAGACGATATCAGATTAAAGCAGATTAACCTCGAACATACTACGCTGTCGTGATAACTCCAACATGGTGCGTCCCAGGTGGCAGATAGGGGGAGTCCTACCCGATTTTCCGGCCGACTTGAGCGAAATAAAATTTATCTCGCGGACCAAACACTCAAACCTCTGTGGGTGGGGGACGAGTCCAAGGGATGCTGAATTTTCAACCAAATTACCTGTGTTTATTTCCATCATCCTTGTGATTAGACCCACTATGAAGGAAACCTATGGGAATGCGTTCCGAGAAATAACACGGGTCTAGGTTTTAGTTATCATTAGTACCCACTATTTGAGGAACACAACGGGATAGTACGGGTCTCTGAGATATGTAGAACTATGTGACGAACACCATGGATTTGCGGTCTGGGGAACACCAAGGGTCTGGTTTATTTATTTATTTATTTACTCGTATCAGAAACATACTTAATCATACAGTAAAAGTAAAATAATTTCAAACTATGAAAATTCCAAAAATTAACAAACATAGGAAATTGACCAAATTTACTGTACATCTAGATGCTGTTTTCCAAAACTGAGCCACACCTAGGGCATTGTAATCAACAAGCATTAAATCATGCCCTGAGCATGAAAATGGGCTGAAAGGACATTGATACATATGGTTCACTGTTTTATTTTCTTCACCGCAGTCGCACTTGCTGTCCTCTGAAGTGAAGCCCCATAACTTAAGTGATTACTTCGCCCTGCTGACAACAGTTCTTAATCGGTTAAGGGACCTCCAAACACTCCAGTCTTCATTACACCCAGCCGGAAGATATTCACGTGGCCTCATCCATTATTGCTGCTTAGATTTCCATAAGGAATGTCTTGCCTTTTCTGGTGGTCCTTTCAAGGGATTTGATGTCTGGAGGGAACTTTTCCTGGATTTCAGCCTAGATTGAGATTGTTGATGACCAAACAGCGGGTGAGCTTCAACATTCCCAGTCTTTAGTCGTTCTTGATCAGCAGCGATTTCTCGACGATTACTTGGAGGTGCAACGCCAGCAAGTCAGTGTATCTTCTCAACAGGGGTAGGTTTCAGGCATCCTGTGATTAATCTACAAGCTTCCTTCAGGGCAGGTCCACAGTCTTAGCGTGTGTTGATCTATACCACACAGCGGATGCGTATTCCGCAGCAGTGTAACACAGAACCAATGCAGTGGTTCTAAGAACTTGTGGCTTTGCATCCCAGTTTGTACCTCTCAGCTTCCTCAGGATGTTGTTTCTGGCATTGACTTCGTGATTGATGTTGAAACAGTGCTTTTCGAAAGTAAGTGAGCGGTCCAGCGTTACGCCTAGGTACATTGGGGTGAAAGAATGTTCCAGGAGGATTCCATTCCAAGAGACGTGTAATTTCCTTGATGCCTCTCTGTTCTTGAGGTGGAAAGCACAAAGCAGAGATTTTGACGGATTCGGCTTTAGGTGGTTAGCCTTGTATTATGTGAATAATTCCTTCCGAGCGCTGTCAAGAGTTAGTTCTACCTCTTCAAAAGGTGCACACTGGCAGGCTAGTAAAGGTCGTCTGTATATATGAAACTTTTTGGTTTGTTAGGGAGTGGTTGGTCATTGGTATAACTAATAAATAGCAATGGAGCCAGTACACTTCCTTGAGGCAATCCATTTTTCTGTGATTTCCATCCGATTCTTTGTCCTTGAAAATAAAAAACTGCGGTTCTGCAAGAAGGTTGACATCAATCTGGTAAGTTTTGAATCTTTCGTGAGCGTAAAGATCTTCTGAAGCAGTTTACGGTGGTTCACTCTAATCATATGTAGCACTCAGGTCAATGAAAGCTACCCCTGTAATTTGTCGATTTTCAAAACCGTCCTCAATATACTGCGTGAGGTTTGAACTTGTGCAACAGCATTCATGCCTGGTCTAAAACCTTCCTGTTGTGGAATGAGGTTTTTGTTGATAGTCTGGATGAGTCTGTTGAGTATCATTCTTTCGAAAATCTTATATCGGTGGCACAGAGGAGATATTGGTCTGTAGTTCCTGGGGTCTCTGTTGTCCTTTCCAGGCTTTAGACCAGCAATTACACGTGATTTGCTCCACAATATTGGAATATTGGACATCTGTAAGCAGTTATTATAAAATTGTAGCAACAATTCTTTCGTGTTTCTTCCAAAATTCTTTATTTTCTCAACTCGCAAATCATCCAAACCCGCAGCTTTACCTGATTTGCGCTTGATAATTGCATTTTCCAACTCAGTGAAATTGAAATGTTGCATGAGCTCAGATATTTCTTCATCCCTACCCGCAGGTACCTTCAACATAGCTCTCCGGGTTTTGGCTTCTTGTTTTATTTTGCCATTCATGAGAAGTTGGTGGGCAATCTGATTGGCTGTAACAAAAGGATGTGTGTTACTCATGGTTGGATCTCTGGTCAACTTCATTAGGGGTCTCCAGGCCATTTGGCTGCTCAGCGTCATAACCACCAGCTCTCTCTTTTCGATGAGGCTATTAGAGAAGTTAGGGCGTGTGCTGCTGTAATAGCTTCCTCACCTATTATTTTCTGTTTGAATAGCTTGTAGTAGTCATTTAGTTGCGAGACTGCATCCAGATTAAGACCTTCGATGTAACTAGTGCGACATCCACGGGGAATAGATTTACGAGAACTTTCCTTAACAGCCTAAGTGACCTGTTCATATGATTCAGGAATTGGTTTGAAGTTTTGGACCGTATCATCCAGTAAAGCAGGGAATTTTGACCAATATCCCTTTTTTGAAGTTGTATCTACGACGAAAGGGAACATACTGAGGTCGGATAGCGGAGTAAAACTGACAGGATTGGTCTGTGTTGAGACTTAGCTACTGGGTTGCATACTCCCTTGCTGCATTGTTCTCCTAAGTTATTAGTGACGAAAATCAAATCTGGATGATATCCTCTTCTCCAATGGCCACTGTTAAAAGAAAGTGGCTGTTTGCCATCATGAATAAGAGAGAGTTCCGCAGCATCTGCCCATTGATGTATTAGCTCGCCGTTGTCATAACTGTGTTCATATCCCCATTCGGAACTGTGACAGAATCTACGGGTCTGGTGTTTACCTGTGATTAGTACTCTACTAGGGATACATACCATTATGAGGGGCCGTTGGCTTGTATTTTCAACGAAAATATCATCTATTCAGGGATGTGCTTTGGGAACAGCACCTTGGTCGGAACATACCATTGTTTTAAGTTCATAATCATTGTTTGTCGTCGTGTTTCTTTAATTGGAATCGGAGTATTGATCTGAAATTATTTGTAAATTTTAATACTGTGAGCTGCTGATAATTTTACCTTCGAATTCATCCATTATTCATAATCAGGAATTGAATTGTGGTCGGTGGATGAATTTTTGGACTTGAAAATTTTTATTACATTTCGTACCATTAGGGGCCGATAACCTAGATTCTAGGCCACTATAAACAATAATAATAATAACCATCACTTCACGAAGAGATGGAATATACTTGACTAATTGTTACACAAGTTCTAGGTCCATCATGAGGAAAGTAATCTATACAGCTCAGGAGATTTCTGGGCGTGGCTGTTGTATGACGAGTGCATTTTGAAGGATCTGCACTTGGCCAAGTTGTCAACAGTCCCTCCTCTGTTACTCTGTTATACATAACGGACAGGTGAGGTAAGCTGAGCCCAGCTTGTAGGAACACGTCCTTTCCACACGTCGGCCTCAAACGTTGCCAGATCCTCACTTTCATGGCAGTTTCCATCTGCTACTTCTTCGGAGCTACACCAACAATGTGTTTTATGTTTCTTTTCAGATTAATTTCTTGCCACTTCGGGTTACTCTTCCATTTACTGGATGCCACACCTTGTGTACACTGCTGACGTTCATACAGAGCGGATTCCTGAGAATGCTGCGCTCAGTTTCCGGCAAAACATTGGCAGCTACTAACGCAATTCCAGCGCAGCATACAGTGAAGACACTGGCCGTGAAAGACTATACCGACAATCTCAAAGGGTTCCGGAAGCTCTCGAGCATTAGGAGCGGGCACTAGTGAAGTGATGACCCACATCACCAACGACATCTTAAAATATCTTCCTTGCAACACATTTACCCAAACTCTATATTCTCTTGGTCTCTTGCCTGTAGCTCCACATATCTTTGGTAGTGTTCTCTGTCACTGGACCACCCAAAAGGTGCCTTAAATGATGAGATCCAAGTTCAATACAAAGTACAGGCCCATTTCGACCAAGACAGGTTTAAGGTTATTGCTGACCTAAGATCAGGCGGCATGATTGCCTAGTATCATTGCCGCTAGCTGGCTGTGGGTAGAGTTCCGGCCAAGGAATATGGGGGTCATTAAATTAAGAAGACATCCTTCTGGTTCGGATTCCACATTAAACTAGAAACCCTGATCAAGATATCTATGTTCAGGAAAGAAAGCATGTTTCCTTTCACAAGAGAATGATTCGTCTTGGTGTTGCTTTATTTCCACTTGTCTAGATACTTTCTAGTTACCTCTTAAATTGACTACACTATATGATATTAGTCTGGATAAAAAAGACATACGAAGCGTTGCCAACCTGTATTAAAATCAGTCCTCATCTGTTAATGTTGATAACACCAACAACCATGCTATTGAAATAAAGCAAGGAATGAGGCAAGGCTCTGTTTTAACTCAACTCCTCTTCAATATGTACTGTGAAAGGGTGTTTTTCTTAAGCACTGCAAGGAAAACAGGATATCATCATTGTTAATGGAATCGTAGTAAATAATCTGCATAATGCATATGATACTTTTCTGTTTGCAATAAGTGCTGATGATCCGCAGATATTAGCAAACTGATTGGTCAAACAAAGTTCTGCGTTTAAACACAAAAAATACTAACTTGTGATCGTAAGAAAATATGTCTTTCAACCTATAAAAGTGACAGTACCTGGCACACCACTGGAGCATGTACAGTACTGTAGGTACTGCACTGCTCAGGACAAACTGATCCATTACCTTCGGTTTATAGCGACAATGAGAGCCGCAGGCACAATTTACCAGTGGGTGGTGGTGCGCAGAAATATCAATGTGGGCCTTGAAACTGAGGGTCGACGTGGTTCAAATGCTAGCCATTTCTTCAGAACATACTATTGCACATGTCCTGTGAGTATGAATTCCCATCTCTAGTTTTTCAAGGTGATCTTGATTTTATGGATGTGGGTGTATTTCAATCATTCACAAAACCTACCAGCGCCAATAAGTAGATGAGAAGCGATAAGAATCTGTCACAACACAAAACAGTAGAAAATATAATTTCAATAAATAAGTCATTCTGAAAAGGAAAATAATATTTAAAAAGGGTACTTAAATGTTTATGATGGAAGTTGATTAGGTCCTGACTTGCAATGTCTCACGATTGGTCCATTTAGCACCCTTTAGGGTGTGGTGGGATCTCCCCTTTTAGTTCCATATTCCAGAAAGGAATAGCCCTTGCAAGGTGCATCATGATGAAATTAGAGATTCTTCTTGCAAACTGCACAATGATTCCTTTGTTCTTCGTCTTGCAGGCTTCTCGTAATAGTAAGCTTTCTGACACGCGCACAGACATCCACCCACACACACAGACACACACATTGAAAATAAATGGCATATTAATATGTGCTCCAACCATGCCTATTTAAATGTCAGTTGACACATAACTTGCGGGTTCAGATGATATGCATACCACACGTGTTCCGCAATTAATATTATAGTGGTTATGTCTTATAGAAGACGAAATAAAGTGTTCCCTTTGTAAGACATCATGGCTAATAAACGTCGCTTGGCGTAGAATATCTTGTAGAATTGTAGTGGGAAAGCGAAGTGAAGTTGTGCTCTAAAGTAGAGCAGTACGAAAGCAGTAGAGTAAGAGCTGAGTAAGTTGAGCGTCGATTACACACCGCCTTTATCAGTTCTCGGCCTAGAAGGTGTGAATAATTGGAAACCAATCATAAATTTTCTTCATTTCTTCTTAAATTATTATGGTTCGAAACTGGTCTTGTGAGGAGTTCTGAAAACTTTCCGGGCGGTGTTAGCCTTGAAAATGTTAACTGTAGGAAAATAGGCGCCATCATTGGTGTCCACTTCACATATGGCCGTTGGGACGCCTGTGTTGTGTCATTATGATATGCTGTAATGATCAGTTAAGAAAAGAATGATAGTAAAACCAAAAGTTACTTCCGGAACAATCGTCAGTATAGTAATGCACTTGCATTTGCTTCCGTTCAAGTGGATATCATAAATGTAAAAAGAGATTATATTAAGTGGTAAGTACGACTGTCGAATATTGTACTGATTTGTATATTCCTTAGTTCACCAGGGGCTACTCCACTGCATACTTTTATAAACATGCGATATTTCTCGCACGAGTCCCCTAGTTCTACATTATTAACAATTAACTTTCCTGAGATGACCAGCTATCTTTACGATGTTAATTTTTATTCTATAATTGGTTTCAGAGTAAAATAATGATAATAATTAAATTTACTATTTGTTAACTCTCTTGGAGCCAGGCGGTACTGCGAGCGTCCGCCCTTTAAATTGCCAGAGCCGATGAGATCGGCCTTTAAATATCCGTGCGGAAGTTGCCAGAGCCGATTACATCGGCCGGCTGGAAATTCTGTGATATACATACTTTTTTGGCAGTCTATAGTGACGTGCATACTTTTGTGACAACCTGTAGTAAAGGGGCTACAAGTTATTATGTGCCTGACCTTGCTTTGGAATTTCTAAGAGGGTGTTCTAGCTTTCACAAGAGTTGTTTCCTGTGTTTAGAAATACCGCTAACCGGTCAGTACAAGATTGCTTCTTACAGTGTGTGGATTCTTGACAGCAGAATGGCAAGTGGATCACGTGATATATTTTCAGCAGGTGTTGATGACAATAAATTAATGGAATATTTGGAACAATGCGAAGTGAACGCGGATGATTTATCGGATAGCGATAGTGAATTTAGTTCGGAGAGTAGTGATGAAATTATACCAGACACGCCCCCGGGATCACCACAGCTAAAGAAGAGGCGTTTATTTGTTTCTAATGGCAGTAAAGCTACTGTGAATACTGTTGTTGATGAAACTAGTGATGACGAAGATGATGATGATGATGATGTCTCTGGAGAACATTTTGTGGAAATTTCTCCCAATGAACCTGACAACGTTCCTCAGCCTCCTGTTTCGTTCATGGAAATTCCAGGACCTAAACATGCCCCTCCGCCTGATTCTCCGCCCATATCATACTTTAATTTATTTTTCACTTTTTCTCTGCTAAACCTTATAGTCACAGAGACCAATCGCTACGCTGACCAACTCCTTACTTGTAATGAACTGTCACCTAATTCCCGCTCTCGATGTTGGAGACGCACTACAATTGATGAAATAAGGGCGTTCATTGCTGTCATCATGAATATGGGACTGATAAGAAAACCTACCATTGTTTCGTACTGGAGTACTGTAGACCATTTCATTACCCCTTGGTTTGGTGAAATGTTCTCAAGGAATAGGTTTCAGCTTATTTTGAAATTTTTTCATTTAGTTGACAACAGTAAGCTTTCTCCTCCTGGCTCTCCAAACTATGATCCCTGTGCTCGATTCCAGCCTCTTGTAGATCATGCTAATAGGCTATTTAGACACCATTATACTCCTCATCAGCAACTTTCCATAGACGAAAGTTTAGTTGGAACTAAATGCCATACACAACTACTCCAATACATGCCGAATAAGCACCATCACAAGTGGGGGATAAAATTTTGGATGTTGTGTGATGCAGTTAGTAAGTATTGTGTTGGTTTTTATACCTACCGAGGAGCAAGATCCACTGAAGACAGAAACGAAATCAGAATTAATGGACTGGCCTACACTGTAGTGACCAAACTCATGTCCCTAGGGAATTATTTTATGAAAGGTTTTCACGTTTACGCAGATAATTATTTTACGTCAATCCCCCTTGCAAAACATTTATACTCACTTGGAACATTTATTACCGGCACTATACGAAGAAACAGGAAGGGACTACCAGATGCTGTGAGAAAGCCATTTAAATTAGTTTGTAATAAATATTTCAGACAGGGGCCAATTTTACTAGTGGGATCCAAACAGAAAAAATCTCAGAAAAATCAGGTGGTGGTTATAAGTACACGCGGAGCTGCAATAGAATCAGAAGTGCCTGCAACTGCTAGAAACATTAATCAACCCAAGAGGAAACCTAATGTGATTTTGGACTATAATCGTTATATGGGTGGCATTGATACAAATGACATGATGGTGTATTTTTATTTAGATGAGCGTAGAACTTTGAAATTCTGGAAAAAAGTTGCATTCAATATAATTTCGAGAATGGTCTTAAATGCTTATTTGATATATTTAGAAAACTGTAACGGAAAGAAAATGACTAGGCTCCAGTTCTACTCCAGTATAATTGAATCTCTGAGTACTGAATGGTTTGAGAATAGACAAAAGATTATCACGAATATTCCCGTGTGTGGCGTAAAACTTTTGTCAGGTACATTAGAAAGACGGTGCGTTGTATGTAGCTCTCCGCAACAGAGAAAGAGGTCGCGAACTGTGTGCATCAAGTGCGATAAAGGCCTGCATACTAAATGTGCAGCTCTTCATAAGTGCCCTAAATAAACAAAATATATTTGAAGTTCTACTTGAACAAAAAACAGAGATTTTATATGACGTTGCGTTACGCTTTTTATTGTTCCTATTAGTGTTAGTGATAAGTGATTAGTGTTAGTGATAAGTGTTAGTGTAAATAACTTTAAGTGCTTCAACAGTGGTCTCAAACTTTGAACAACATTATATAGCGGTGACGGGTCTTCTTCTAAAACATTTTCGGTGAGTAAATTTATTTTGTCATTTTCCTTCTTTTTTACTAGTGACATAGTAAATTTGTGCTTGCATTATTTTCTTTTCTTTTTCTCGTTCAGAGCAATTATTTTGTTCATAAATGAATTCTCTATCATTACGTAAATGCCGGTCCCCACGGGTCAAGTGTAGTGTGCCTGCCTCTCACTCGGAGGTCATGGGTTCGATTCCCGGACAGGTGAGCGATTTTTACCTGGGTCTGAGTGTTGGTTCGAGGTCCACTCAAACTAAGTGACCCTAAGTGATGACAATCGAGGAGAGATCTTAGGCTAAGAGAGCTACCTTGGCCTAGAAAACCATGAATAATGAACGAGAGAATTCGTCCCACTGACCATGCGTCACCTCGTAAACTGCAGGTCTTCGGACTGAGCAGCGCTCGCTTAGTAGACCAAGGCCCATCAGGGCTTTAGTGCCATAGATGTTTTAATTACGCATATTGTATTGTATTGTAAGATGTTTTTAAAAATAGATACTGAAACAGAAAACTAGAAAAGGGGATTTCCGATCAAATAAAAACTATAATCTCAACTATTATTTTTTACTTTTTAATAACTCAAAACTATTTTTATACAATCTACACCACATATATAAAATTTATCTTAAGTGTTTGCCATACATCGGTATATACATGAATTTTATCGGTGAGTAAAATTGTCTTATTTTCATTAGGGACATACGTTTGAATTTTAATATTTTATATTTTTATTTTTTGCGTTCAAAACAATTATTTTATAGAATTATGTTTAGAAATAAATTCTGCATTTAGACGTATATTCTTTTGTATCGTAAATGATATTTTTAAAGTAGATATTGAGAAAGAAAGTGCAAAAATGTTTTTCTCTTCCTAAAAGTAAACGTTTTCGACAACCATAATATCAACAATAATACTTTTTAATGATTTATATCACTCTAAATCAGTTGTTTATTTTATGTAGTCGACGTATAGAAAATTTCTTGCCGGTATTTGACATACACCGGTAGATATACGCGAATGTTAAAATGCACGTAATTCTACTAAAAACGGCCTGGCACTTTACAGTAGTAGAGTGCAGGCGGAGCTCTGGCCTCTTCCAGCTGCTAGTGAGCGGCCGATCAGATCGGCTCCTGGCTCCAAGAGGGTTAATCTATAATTCACCCAAGTGTTATTGAAATGTGTTTGATCCAACCTGATCTCTTCCCTTTGGAGGTAAATTGACCCATGACCGTTTCTCTATGCCCAGATACCTTTGATCCATGATTCCGTTTACAGCATATACCCTGCAATTTACTAGTGTTTTCTTACACTTCTCTTCGAAATATTCCATGGGGTAATTCTGGACGTCGGTTTATCTTCAAACAAGTGTACACTTTGTTTCTTAATATGTATAGATCTGTGTTGATGTAGGACAGTCGAAGTTCATAGAACTGTTGTGATAAAACTATTTCTTGATTGCTGTCTCTTTCTCTCTATCTCTCAGTGAGAGAATTTATTTCTTGTCTGGTGTGGTACTGCATGTTCACATTGTCAATAAAAGTTAGTTGAAGTGAATTGTTTTCGAGTGTTTTACTGTAACTGAAGTTCTGTTAGGATCAACTTGCATAAGCTTGATAACCTCAAGAATCATGTCTTTCGCAGTTTTTCTGAGTAGGGTTCATTCTCGGGGTTACTTCGGACTGTGCTGCAAGAATATAATCTTAAACTTGGAGGCAGGGTCTGTCGTAATTTACAATGCCGATAAGCTTGATAAGTCTCTTAAATGGATTCTTGGTGAAGGACATGCGGAGAAGCTGCGAAGATCCTACTGGCTACCTCGATCCTAGAACCGAAGAGCATAGGTAGGCAGCCCATATTGACTTCAACCGAGGCAAGCATGCTCTGCACAGAATTTTGAAAGATGCATTTGTTGTACTATTTTACTCTTTACTTTTCCAAAATAACCTCATGTATCGTCAAATTTCGTACATATATATGAAAACTTATGTCCGAAGTGCATGCAAATCTGGGTAACTCTAACACAGAATTTTAAAATTTAAAACACACTTTTAACGTATTGTTTGAAATTAAATAACAAGATACATTCACAATAAGTATTGTAAGAGAAGGAATTCAAGTAATTTCTTCTTTGTGGTACTATACAACTGGCCGTGTACGTATCGTCCTGCATTTGGGAGATGCTGGGTTCGAACCCATTGTCGACAGCCTTGAAGTGCATGTTGTCCACGGTTTCACATTTCTACAGCGTACAAATGGTGCGGCTGTACCTTAACTAAGGCCACAGTTGCTTCCTTCCAACTCCTAGCCATTTTCTAGCTCAGCATCGCCATACGACCTATCTGTGATGGTGTGAAAGAGAAATAGCAGAAATTATTAAAAAACAATATGCCGTATGGTATGTTGAATTAACATTCGTTACTAGGGCTTAAATTTATGATATTAACTGGCCACTATTCTTTGACTGATAATTTCATTCAAACTTTTCACCTTTATTCTCTTTCATAAACCAAGGAAACTAAATGTTATGTACATGGTAATAGAAAATGTACAGGCTCATAAGCCCCATAGATACATAGTTTAGAATATTTGTTATGTCAGTTAAACTATTCTAAGTAGGATACAACTAAATGTTGCTTAGAATTATTGTAGTGTGATTCTTTTATTAGTAAATATCATTCTTGCTTCATTATTATATAATATTTTCATTGTAGTGGAGATATGTCCCTAGACATTTAGCTCTCACTAGAATTCAACTGTTTCAGACAACCTGTTGTAATTAGGATAATGTAAGTCCGGTTTAGAATTGAAGAGTAGCTATGTTAATTAGATAGTAAGTTGCATGCTTTGGAAAGGCCAGAAATCTCGTGACGTTAGAGATGTCTATGAACTTATCTACCAGGTTACATCTAGCAGGAATGGTGTTGATTTTATTGTGTGCGCAAGCCTATAAGATTGAATTGCTGAGGTTCAGTGCTATCCAGACAGCCTTATGTCAATTACAATCGACATTGCATCTGCTCGAACTTGTGCTTTCTCTGTCACAATCCGGCTGTGATGACCTACATAAGGAACAGCATTGGCAGGAGCTACGACATCATGTTTCAGCGTGTCCTGAAGATGAGATCACACTTCTCCGTGGCGAACTTAATGCCCATGTTGGTCACACCAATTATGGTTATAGCTGCCATGGTGTAATACCTTTGGTATCTGAAATTATGATGGAACTCCGCAATTGATTTGGTTTTAGTGGTTATGCATTCTTGAAAAGTGCATCAATCACCTCATCACCTGTACTTGTGGTGACTGCAGCAACCAAATTGACCTGGTCTTTGAACGGCGCCATGATATCCGACTAAGAAAAGATGTGAATGTCATGTCATCTGTGTACCAACTCAGCATAACTTGGTCATAGAGGATATAATGCATCGTACAGGTGGAAGGATAAATGCCCCCGAGAAGGTCAAGTGGTGATAGCTTGAAGACTAGAAGGAGACCTTAGCCGACAGCATAAATTTTACTCCGTTGACCTGAATGCAATTGGAAACATGTGGACTCATTCTACAGATCTTTCACTGCAACAGTCACAGTAAACTTGGGTACGAAATAACCTAGTTCCTATTGCATTGAAAATCAAACATTCTTATGGATGATTCCGATCCAAGAAGAGCTGTATAAAAAGACAGAGGCATACTGTATATAAACTGGGTTTCAAATAGACTCCAGAACACAGGGAAAGTATTGACTTTGCCGAACGTGTGGCTAAGAAATCTGTCGCCACTCACTGTAATGACCTGTGTACCAGGTGTATCAGAACTATACTGACAAAGAAATCAGGCATACTCTTCGTGTGATATTGAGAGTGATGATGCAGTTGGATTGCCGATGAAATGTATATTTTTGAGGAAATTAAGTGACCTTGTTTCTTCCGGGCGTGCAGTTCAAATTGACGAATTTGCAGTTAGTGCTATGCCAGAGAGTCAGCCGCTGAGCGTGAGAAGAGGGAGGGGAGGGGAAGTGAAAGGAACTGGACAGTGTACAGTTTGTTCTGAACAAATTGACTACTATGTGAACCCCATAGAAAGAGAAGACCTACTTGTACCAAGAATACAGACAGCTTTCCAAGCCGTTCGCCACGCACTACACATCCTGGGCAGAGTCCAAAGGTCACTCACTACTACACCATTGTGAACTATGCACCAACGTAGGAGGGGGCCATATTGAACATCTACTGTAATCAAACCATTCGGCGTGTTGATCCCTCGTTCAGTATTTCATTAAATTTACAATGTTGTGGGTGAAGGAATACACAATCGCGACGCGGCAGCTTTGCATCTTCGAGCATGTTAATTACATACATACATACATACATTTATTGAACATAACAGGCGACTTCGCCCCTATACATGTTCACATGCAAAGTAAAATAAATAATAAAGAATAATAATAATAATAATTATAATTATAACTATAATAGTAAGGATAATAATAATAAGAATAATATCTAGCAGTCATTAGCTGTAGCAGTCCCTCACTCAATGTTCAAACATATTCATCCAGTGTCCTTATTGTGCTCTGTACTTGCGTCACATTATTGTTCCTGACCTACACCTAATCAATAAATCAAACAACAACACTCAGCATTTCAGCACTTAAGCATGTTAATTAATATAGAATATTACTGCGACAAAACAGGTGAGAGGAGAAACAATCTGGTGCTTTTCTTGTCTTCCCTAAAACACGGCAGCAGCTCGTCAATCTGAATCGCGCACCCTGAAGTAACAATTTAACCTATTTTTCTCAAAAATAACAATTTTCCCCGCCAGTCTGATTTAACCATTATTCTGAACATAACACGAAGAGCATCCTTGATTATTTGTAGGTACAGTTTTGATAAACACTGTACATTACTGAACTCAAAAGAAGGAGAAAAGAACTATTTTTCAGCTGACCAAAATAGACACAAGTATTGAGCACTCTGTGTGCATTGGAGGCAAAATTTACCAGTGATTACAGGACAAACAAGAAATCCTCGAACATTAGCAACAATATTTGTAGAGATTTCCTGCATTGAATTCCCACATCACCCTATTGCAGATGCTAAGTCCTATCTTATCTATCACATCAAAGGATGTCGACAGTCCCAGTAGGGGTATGAAAAACCAAAAACCGCCAAAACCAGACGACCTTCTAGAAACATCTGGAATTTGTAGCTATTTTAAGATCTCATTATCAACTGAGAAGCTTGTTCAGTGCCAGTGTTGACTCTGGCTCTGTTCCCAGTCAATGGGCTACAAATATCCTTGTGCTATTTTTGAGCAAAATGACGATCCAGCAGAATGTGCACATTACCGTCCAAATTGCCCCCAATTGCACACGAGAAAATATTTGAGAGTATCCATCATTATTGACTGCTTGAAATCGTCGACATTATTGCTAACCAGTGCATATTCATTAAGAATGCTAACTGAAAAGCACTGAAAGCTTCAGCAGGCAGTGTACATTACCTTCCGAATTGACTTTCCACCGTGTTCCATATCGTGTGATCTGGTCTGCTCTCGTGACCATGCTGTACCAGAAATGCTTATAAAACCGGAAGTTGTGTATGTTGCGCTGCCAACGTCTCTGAGGGCTTCTTAGTTAAAGTTGGCGTGTACACCAATGTACCACTCCGTCCCCACTGCTCTTTGTCCTCAGCAAGGACACGACTACACGGGACCTGAAAAGGAATGTTCCTAGGACTCTCCTATATATGCAGATGATGTTGCACTTGCTGATAAAGTCAGAATGGGACTGCGGCATCAAGATGAATATTGGTATACCTGTTTCTCACAATACAACCTTAGAATGAACAAAAAGAAGAGTGAATACGTGGAGTCGTCCGAATAATCTAATGGCTCCATCCAAGTTGATTCACGTATCTAGGATCTTGCCTACAGACTGGTAGTGGGGTAGTTGTTGAAGTGCAAATTATGAAAAAGGCAGCATGGATGAGATGATGGGAAGTCGGAGGCACACACTGTGGCTGGAGTATGCCACTACATCTGAAGTCCAGGATGTACTGCATGGTACTCCGTCTTGTTGCTGTGTACAGTGTTCAATGTCGACAGAATGAGAAAGATATGGAGTAGCAATTAAACAACATGTGAAAGTGTATACTCCATAAGTCGATGGGCATCACAGTCCTGCATCCCGTAAAAAAAGACACAGTTCACCAGCAAATGGGCATCGCACCCGTCACTCGTGAGGCATCTGATGCAGTTGACAATTTCAACCAATCCTTTGAAATTACTTCGCAATGTTCACATGGACGTAAGATAAAAAGACATTGAAAATAAGAAACAAATATTTAAAACAAGAAGTGTTGCTGGGATTGGTAACATTTCTAGGCATATACCAAAGTCAATTCGTTGAGATATAGAACCAAATCTCTAGTGCTTAATTGGTTTGTGTATGTATTAAGCAACTACGCCAGATGAAAGAAGAATTAATGTAATAGCACCCTGTGAATAAAGAAAATATATTAGATTGAGGAGGTCAAATATATCACGATTGACATATCTTAGGATGTTGATAGGGTAGATCTTGGGAGACTATTGAAAAAATTAGTGCAGGTGGGCTAAATAAAATAGTGGCTGAATCGGTGACTATAAACACGTGGCCACATTATTAGAGTAAACATTAAAACATTGAGAATTTAACATATAAGATGTTACCAGTTTTAAGTTGATGACCTGTATTGGTACTTAGCTTTCATGAGTGACTTGATTCGACTGGGCATACCCTCAGTCACTATTTTTCTCTGACTCTTTAAATCGTCATCATGAAACCATATCTCAACGAGCATCTCAATCAAGCCAATTTTTTGTTATATTCGTTTTTCGGATTTTTCTTTGCTATCGCCCAAAGATTTTCCATGGGGTTCATGTCTGGACTGTTTTAGGCCTATCAAGCACATTCATATTGTTTTCCCTTAATATTCCATTACTTCTTTCGCTTTATGGCAAGGCATAAGAATAATTTCACTTTGGCCACACCACTCTTGAACCCGAGGTAGCAAACGGGTTCTTAGTACTGTACTGTTCACGTCTCATACTTCCTTTGACAATATATAATCGTCCACCTCCATACTTGAAAGCACATTCCAGACCATCGCTGATATAGGATGCTTCACTCTCTGCTTCACCAATTTGGATGGAATTATTCTCCTCCTTTCCTTCTGACATACTGACTTGTCTCTTCTTCAAGAGGAATTCCGATTCGTAACTAAAACAAACCGGAAGTAAATAAAACAAATAAGCCTAGCATTCAATGCAATAAGCTGTACCGTTTCAAAGAAAAAATAATACTTGTACTGTGCTGTTCGGTTACATCAGTTAAAATGGGTAAAAAATGGAATAATGAATGATAATTTAGGAATTACAGTAATTTTTATGGACTTGCCTGTTTCCAATCACCAGATGATCAATTGTGGAGCGTCTTGGCCCACTTAACCTCTTTGCAGCCATAGCACGAGTAATCCTCGCTTTTCTTTGATGTCGTCTTGCTCTCATTCTAGCATAAATCAACTCTCGCCTCACAGTCCTGGCTGGTATCAGTGACCCATACTCTTCTAGTTTCTTACATAAATCCGAACTAGTAACCTTGCGATTGTTTACTGGCAAATTAATCAGTTTTGCGTACTCCTTGGGGTTAGTATCTTCTTTCGCCCGCAGTTTCCGGTACGACGTTGACATTTTGTCTTCCCCTTGTCTTCACATTTTAAAATTCCACTAACAGACTGCTGTGATGTTTGCTATATAGAAGCTATCTCTTGCGGTGAGTAACGTTTCCATACCTGCCAACATTTACTGTTTACCCGTAGAATTTACGGATATTGCAGCATTTTACGGTTTTACGGATGGACGGTGTCATTTTACGACTTCGAGGACAAAAATTTGAAACGTTAACATTCGATAATCACTCCACTACCGACAATCGATTGTTTGCGTGGGTCGAAGCACGCTCGGTCTTGGTCGAAGGCATATCCATGATTGCCGATAACTCATTCTTTGATATGATTGGTAATTTTAACCATGTGACGTTTGTGTCGGTAATGGAATTGAATTTAAAGCCGTGTTAACAGTTCTTCCGTGTGAATGTTAGGTGTCGACAGACTCTGCTCCGCAAATTCTTTGTTCCGCTCCGTTCGCTTGTTGTGATTTAATCTATATACTTTGACCACGTGATTGTTGTTGTTTGTTGGCCTTTTACTGTTATGACGTATTTTAATGAAGTGTTCGAGTTTTTGTGTTATAACTTGGTGCTTCGCAGTTACCAATATTCGTTGACTAATTACATTGGCTCCAGTGATTGGATATACCGCTATTAGCACAGCCCGTTAAATTATAAAGAAGAAGAATAATTACATTTGTTCCACGTGTGTATGTTTTTTTTACCATGTGCATATTCTTCGTTCACGCGGTTGGCGTCGTGTTCATTTAATGGTTTAAGACTTTGTGAGCTTTGCCATGTTTTTATGAAGTGTTTGACTGCCTTGAGTGTTTATGTTATCATTTTATGTGACGTTCAATGATCCAGGTTTCTTTCGATGTTGCAAGAGATATAGAGACATTTTTCTCGGACATTTTCATACGCTATACTTCTATTGTAGATTATCTTGAATAAATCCAACATTAGCTGCCTCTGTGGATCAGTGGTAGAGTGTCCCCTCCGGATCCCAAGATAGCGGGTTCAAACCCGGCTGAGGTAGTCGGATTTTTGAAGGGCGGAGAAAAGTCCATTCGACACTCCATGTCGTACGACGTCGGCATGTAAAAGATCTCTGGTGACTGTGACGTAGGTTGCACATTGAATTATTATGTGTGGGACGGCAATGGTGAAGAAATAGATTGATGACGAACATATAAAAATAAAACCAAGCATCAATACGTCACGTAGTATAGAAAAGTATGTAGTATAGTGTGACACTGGTCTGACCAGTGTGGTAGCGTAAACGAACGCGAGCGAAGCGAGGTATGGCACACAGTGAAAAGGATTACTGTCCTTCACAAAAATAGGCGTGCCCCGCTATAACCAAAGTTCACTTTTCAAATACAAGGTGGAAGCAAGTAAGCAGAGTGCGCGAAGAAGCTTTTTGCTGAGACCATTTCCAAAGGTGTGCGTGGTAAGTACAGCTTGGGAAGGAGTATTGGAATAGGCGAAACAGTAATCAGGGAACCAGAACCAACCGTATTTTCATAATAGACATGTATTGTAATGACAACAAAAGTGGTCACACGAAAACAAGGTAAAATAATTAATTGAAATGAATGACTATATTCAGCAGTAAACAATCGAACTATGAACGGTATCACCATAAAATAGGGCAACAAATTGATTATGTAAACCAAATAGATTATCAATATTAAGTAGTTTGACAGAAAATAAGGGATTAGATACCAAAAGTTTGACTAGAATTTAACAACAAGAATCGTAGCGATATATTACCACAAATTTTTAAAAGGAATTTAAAGATACCAAGGCCACTGTACAATATCAAAAAGGAAACCTGCAGGATAGGATGAAAGGAAACACAACGGATGAAGGGAGGAGAAAATAGTATCCTAGGGCTGGCAAAGGGAAAAGAAAAGTACAGCCTGCAAATAATTTTTTAAAGTAGTGAGCTCGCACCAAAAACTAGGCGTAAGTGAGAGATTCGAAAAAGTCACAGATAATACAGTCTATTTCTTACGTCTGTTCAGAGAAATGTTTATGCTTTCTGGTTCACTTTTCTTCCTTTCAGTGCTAATTGGGGAATGAAATTTAGAAAATCCAAGTATGATCTTGAGATAGAACACGAAAGTCTACAGCTTTGTCTTGCAACCAGAGCAAGTATAAAGTTACATTTCCAGCCAGAAGGGCATACTGGAAAAGGAAAATAGTTTCATGTGAAAATACGAAGTAGAAAGCGGAAAGAGATTAAAACTCGCTCACCCAGCCAGCGGTCTTGAGTTCGGATCTTGAGCAGTAGACGAAGTAAACATCGCATACGGGCCAGCCGTAAATGCGAATAAAAGGAGTCCTCCCTCCACACAGTTTGTTGCACAAAGTCGGACTCGCTGCTCGAGGCCAGAGCAGGCCTATTTATATCGTAAAAGAAGAGTCCAGAAGGAGCAGAGCGCATGGTGACGACACAAGCAGCGTGCAGAGGGGAGGGGACGGAGGGAGAGCAGTACTGAAGCACAGAGCTGGAACACACGCCGAGGTTAGAAGCCGCAGTAGACCAGTTGAAAAGGTAGAATCGTAGAGATAGGGGAGCACGTTGCATGACACATTAAATCTCAGCCATAGACGACCAGGTCAGCTATCTAGTGGGCCTACAGTAAAACGGAACGTCGAAATTGACGAGCAGACAGCCAGATGGCGTCAAATGAAATGTCTGCACACGGTAGCTTAGGCCATACGATTATTATTATTATTATTATTATTATTATTATTATTATTATTATTATTATTATTATTATTATTATCGAGACATTTCAAGAATCATATTCTGTTGATTTTCCGTGCATACGAAAATCAAGAAAGGGATAAAATTTGCCTTTTGCACTGTATGTGTGTGTGATATTAATACTGCACATACTGGAAGAAACGATTTAAGTAATCATGTGAAGTGCGGTAAACACCTACGTTACGTTAAATCTAAGGAAGATAACAAGAAAATCAACACATTTTTGCCAAGTCTGGAGACGTTGACAGTGACGTAATTAGGGTCGAGTGTCTGTTTACTTCCTTTTTGGTGGAATACAATGTTCCTTTAAGTGCGGTTATCATGTGGTGCTTTATTTAAGATGCTTCCCACATCAGAAGTTGAAAGGAAATACAGTTGTGGTCGCACGAAAACGACATGCATTGTAAATAAAATGGCAAAAATGCATCATCTGAAGTTTAAGTGCATTCAGAACGGTCCATTTTCTTTGGCAACTGATGGAAGCAATGATACGAATGCCAAGTTGTATCCTATTGTTGTTACATTCTAACAGCTGAATTCTCATAACATACCAACTGAAAACTGTGTGCTCCGATAATGCTCATGTTTGATAGGATAAAAAAAATGGGGTTTCAGTAGTACTGTAGGAAGTTCAGCCAGGTATTGCCGTTATAGGTTGCACTTGACACGTGATTAACCTAGCAGCTGAAAAAGTGCTTTAAGATTACCAGTTAAAGTGGGTGAGATCTTTGTTGATATATTTTATTTCTTAGAGAAGAATGGCAAAATGAAAGAACGCCTTCAGAAATTTCAGAACTTGCACAATAAAGAGGCAAAGAAATTTCTGAAGCACGTATGTACTAGGTGGTTATCTTTGGGCAGATGTTTGTAAATACTACTGGACCAGTGGTATCCCTTTCTTTCTGTCTTTTTGTCTTCAAGGAGGAAGTAATATTATGTACCCAAAACATTTCCACAAGCTTGACATCTTTCAGGATACCTAGAGCTGAACAAAGCGGATCCAAGGAATATCAGAAGAAGAGAATTCTTCATTATGCTACTACACATGCCCCTAAAAGGATAGCATATTTTTCCAAACGTGACATACCCATCCTAAAAAGCAAGACTTCTGCTACAACACGTGTGGAAGAATTGTTTATGTTCCTGTCCTCCAAATTGAACAAGGCCTTTTGCACTTTCCTTCATGTGACTATTCCTTTATTTGACAAATTCAATGTTTCCCTTCAGACTTAACCCCACAAGTTCACTTTTTATTAGAACTTCTAATGGATTTGCTAAAGCAGTTCTTCACCAAGTTTGTTAAGCCCAAAATTGTCCAAAGCTCCTCATTGCTTGAAGTTGAGTTCAACTTGATTCAAAATCAAAGAAGTGATGATGAGTTAGTTATTGGCATTCAGAATTCGAACATAGTGAATGATTTCCAGTATACAGATAAATCCCTTCTCTTGCCATCACTGAGAAACTACTTTTGTACTGCCTGTGACTACATCATCAACGAGTTTCCACTCAAGGGTGATGTGTTAAGGCATGCTCAAGTTCCTAGGTTAGACAAAATTGAAGATGCACAGTTTTCCTCCATTCGTTTTTTCTTGGAAAAGAAAGGAAGAAAGTGAAACTACAGATGAAATGGTGAATGAGCTTCAGAGGCAGTTCACAGCTCTTCAGGTAGATGACACTATCGTTGCAAATCAAGATGCTGCGAGTGGTTCCAGCTGGGTACAAATATCAAGAATTCGTGGAGCCGATTGACTTCTTAAGTATAACCGAATTTCTAGAGTAATGCTCTCTATTCTCACCATACCCCATAGCAATGTAGAATGTGAACTGGTTTCAAACTTGTGAAGAAAAATAGAACAGAGTTCAGATCATCCATGTCCAATGAATTTCTGGAGTCTATTTCTATTTTGAAGACCAGGAGTTCTGGTCCCTATTATGACAAAATATTTTCTCGAGACTTTTCGCAGGAAGCAAAAAATGCCACAACTATGGCTCTAAAGTCGAACTAGCGTGTGATTTGCAGTGTGTATTATATTATTTCCTGCCTGTGTTACGTTAAACAAGTTTTATTGTGTAAAGCCTTTTTCAGTTATCATATATCTGCTTAATTTTTCAGGGAAGTCCTGGTATGTACGATCCAAACTTATATTCACCACGCCTGCTGCTGTTTAACAGGGATTTCTTCTTGATTGTTATCTTCTTCTACAAATCATTGGTCCATGATATAAGTGGATTTGATTTCATTGAAATGTCCTGTTTAAAGAATGAATTATTGTATCTTGTAGCCCAGAAGTATTATTGTTTTCGTCAAGCCGGGGTATGTCGAAAATCCTTACATGTTTTCATCACGCGTGAGTTTTACTGATAGCCCTTTTCAAAAGTTGACTGGTATTCGTTTCTCAACAAGTAGCTCTCTGACAAAGCCTTTATTGGCGAAGGGTCCTTTCAGCTTCCCATAACCTCGAAATTTGACAGTTCTCTAGAACCACTCTTAAACAAATATCAACTGAACTCGTGAATAGTATCAGTAATGCATGTAACTTACAGAATGCACAGTCTTAATTATTTAAATCAATACACCAACAACATGCAGATATAGACGATAAACTACAGAACATGAGCACTAACAAAAATGACACAAAACCATTTTAATAATGAAATTACATTGTGGTTCTCACTGTAGCCACTATATGAGAAAAAACATTAATGAGGACAGGGATATCCCAAGGGGTAACTTTACCACCAAACAAGTTCAAGGATGAGGCTATAGAGGTCGATAATTTACATAAAGATAGAAATATATCTTTTACCCTAATAATTTGGCCACTTGTGGTGTGTTTCTAGAAAATAGAACTCAGAGCATTACAGTAGGTGAAGCTTTATTTTATCCTGTAACAGTGATGGGATTGGGTCCCACAGTGCAGTATTGTAAGGAACATTATTTTCTGATATATATAAATAGTGAACTAAAATAAGGGGTAAGGCTCTTTATAATAAATAAGTTTCAGGATTTTGAGTAACTGGAAAACGACCTTGACAATATTTTAAGATGGATTTCAGGCAATGTTACGTTGGTAAACGGGGTGAAAAGTCTAGTTGTGTGTATCACAAATCGAAAGAGTCCTCTCCGCTTTAATTATTGTGTTGATGGGGTGAAAGTTCACTATGGGAATCTCTGTAAGTATCTAGGTATTCATAATAATAACAACAGATCTTCATTGTGGTAATCACATAAACAGGACTGAAAATGAAATTTACAGATCTCTTTATATGATTGTGAGGTTATTTAGGGGTTGTAGAGGAGAGGGCATATAAATTTCCAGCAAGGCCACAATGAGAGTATGAGACCATAACATTATTTGATCAGAGAAAGGAAATAATCAACAGAAAGTGCTCCGTTTCTTCTGGGGGATTTCTGACAAAAGAGGTTTTTTTTACAGAGATGTTGCGAAGTTTAGGCTGGGAAGACTTGGAGAAAGGAAACGAGCTGTTCGATTAATGCCACGTTTAAAACATTGATACCAATTACTGTGTACAGTACACCACTGTCATTTACCCGAACGTACCTCCAACAAGTCAACCTTCTTCGTAGAGAACCTTTCGCACACTACACAGTGGTGATGTCATATCGTTCTGTTCCAGTACAGACCTTCAGAGGCGAGGGGTGTATTGGGTAGCGTAATGGGTCGGCTTACACTGACCGTTACAGTAACCTTGTTGTACAAATTATGTACATTCTGAAGTAGTACAATACAGAGTACTGCACTGTACTGTGTAGGTAAACAAAACACGCAACAGAGAAAGCGTTATTTACACATCCTTTTGCTCTGGCAGGAAACCCTTCTCTTATTTTCATCCATCGTAATAAAAGTGCAAATAGCATTAAGTACAGCGCTTGTCGCATCGTAGTACGGCAATTATATCGCGAGTAAGATAACCGTGAGGTTCGCACGGGAATCTCGGGATGTGCAACTGCTGCACGTTTCGTTTATCTCAAGCGTCAACTTCACGTTGCAATATTTCGGGATGTAATTGACCTATTGCGATGAAGCAAACGCCATTACTTATGTGATTTTTAGTGTTAACGACTGCGCAAAAAATAATCCAGAGTGTCTGTTTGATGAAACGTAAGTTTATGTTGAAAATACTATTTTCCTACGTTTTGGACTGGCTCATATTAATTACTTTAATTAGCCCCTTCCCTGCCTTCATGCCCGTGAAAGTCATTTTTCAATATCTCTTATTGTTCCAGATATATATGCGGTGAAAGGTTTTAGTGGGTCACCCTGTACAGTAGTAACCTGAGTAATTCACTCAACAGCGGGGTCTTGGGCTAAGTGTATTTAGTGAGAACCGTTAAGAGGCAGAATTGGTTGCTAGAGGGAAAGTCATTAAAAGAACACCAAGCAAGAGAAAACACACTTGGGCAACATTGATAAGTATATACGTAGATCGTCAGCCATTGTATAGAAAGGAAGGGCGACCGATAATCTATACGTAAAAGACGTATGTTCATGCAGAGAGAATCAGAACACACGAGTTTTCTACGTCCAGATTCAGAGCCACGGCGAACTCGTGGCAAGCCTTCCCAATTTACAAATATTGTTCTTCCTTGAACGAGAAGGCTTTGAGCACTAACCAGGACGATGCAGCGTGCAGATAAACAAAAGCAGCAATAGGATGATCCCTTGTAACCCCTGAAAGATGCGGGAAGATGTGTGGAATCTTACAGAACTCGTGACAGGGTATCGCAAAAGACACCTGCACTGCCCATTGCAGTGTGCACGAGATCACCGTTATAAGTAAACAAACGATATTGAGTGTTAAGGAACCACGGGCCGCTTCTTGGAGCAATGAAGACATGTTCAGAGGAAGTAAGGGATTCACTATGCGTGAGATGAGACCAGCTCTTAGCCAAGAGATATCAGACAAGAAGACTGGAAATATTGTCTGGTCCAGGTCGGGACCCAGTGGTTGCTATCCTGCTCTAGACATAGCTTTATTACGAAGCTCATCCTCTTTAAATGCAGTAAAAAGGGACAGACCGAGCAGAATGACTTTGTGCGCGGTCATAAGAAGGGACTTAAAGGGGGCGCCTAAATCTATGTGTCAACAAGTTATCTGATTAGTGATGCGACATGTTGAACTGGTACGGGACAGCTGTAGAACAAATCGTCCACCTTTGAATCACGTAATCCTAAGTAAGAGAAAGAAGATGTAACCTCTCCTTGACTCGAAACTTGGTGACCACGGAACTCGTAGCTGGGTCTGACACACCATCCAGTTATTTGTGTGAGCCTGCTAACTTTCTATTCACTCTCCGACCTTTCTTGGTCAACTGTTAATCTTTTCCGACTGTGACGCTATTAGTTTTGTATGTTCCCTTAATTTTAACGATAGCTTCACTTCTTCTCTGATTGGTGTTAAGAGAGGAAGGTGTTGATCAGTTCTGCAATAATATGTCCCTGATCCCCTGGTGGTCTGCCATAAGCATAACTGTCCCTTCCTCTCATTCTATTACTTGACTGATAGCGAAAATCTTGTGCTCCCACCCCACCCTCTGCCTGTGACTGATCAACGTAGAACCTTCCCTCCAGCTCCCTTGTTCATGGATTGTTGTTCGCTAGAGAACCTCTTATCAAACGGTCAGTATTAAGTGCATGATCCGAGTGAGTGTTTCCCTTCTTCGTGTCAGAAGTGCTTACAGTCGAGTAATATAACACGAAAATAAACAATGTGGACCATTACGGGAGTTACAAGTAATTCATATATCCTAAGTGGTTAAAACAAGCAATTGTCGTACCTGCTCAATGTCCGCTGTGCTACGAATATCTTGTTATTGTTTTCATTGTGATGTATGACTGCTGCTTTCAAAAGATGAGCAGCTCGTGCGGTAAAAATGTACCAGAAGTTGCAGTTTGTTTGATGAATATATCTGGAGACACTTCGTAGTTCTTATTCCTCTCACGGATTCACACACATTTCTTATGTACTTTGTTATGAGCCTTTAAGACCCGCGGTGTGGAACTGTTTATTACGACCACCCTGAGGATATTCTGTAATGCTCTTGTAACTGCTAAACGTGCAGAGTAAAGTTAAAAATTCGTTCAAGGTCAAATTACGACGAATAAAATGCAGTTTCCGTGTCGATGAACAACCGTGTTGCCCTTTAGTCACGTGTATTAAAGCGCCCAACACGTGGATATATCTCGTTGGTCGACCGAGGGAGGTAGAAATATCCTGAATTTATACCAGACCGTCACCTGTCTTCATACAATTCAAACAAGGGCTACATAGCCGAGGTGGCAAAAATGTCCTCGCTTCACCTGAAAGTCCGTGGGTTTGAGAAATGTGAGAAAAGAGATTTCAACTTCTGGAGCGACACATGGCCCAGAGGTACACTCAGCCTGCTCCATAAATGAGTACCAGGTTAATTCGTCAGCCCAAAGTGATTCCGTTCTTCCTCGTAGCTGTATTAAGGAATGAACCCTGTGCTTTGTTCACCTGTAGCCAAATTTCTCTCACTGGCGATGGATGACATTTATACCCGTATCTCAACGAACAGGAATCTTTTGAAAGCACTTGAATTCTCATTGAAAGAGAGCTTAGGTGTTATCTCGACTGAAATTAATATACAATTGATTCAACGCATTACCCAAATGCAGAGACTCAACACTGGTGAAGTGTAAATGGTATTGTTCACTTCTTAGCGCGACAATGTTTACCTTTCCATGGAACTTCCGATAAGTTGTACGTTCCTAGTAACGGCTAGACTTGATAACGTTACTGAGAGTTCCTCGTTCTACTGCTAGTACCGTAGTTACCAGAACGAGCTGAGTTCTCGCATCGCAGGACTCAGTTCCTGTAGCGGACACCAAAGTTCTACTGTTAGTAGTCAGTTCTTGTGGTACACAGCAAAGTTCTACTGTTAGTAGTTATCAGAACGAACTGAGTTCTCTCATCCCTGTAGTCAGTTCCTCACCAAAGTTCTACTGCTAGTAGTCAGTTCTTGTGGTACACAGCAAAGTTCTACTGTTAGTAGTTATCAGAAAGAACTGAGTTCTCTCATCTCTAGAGTCAGTTCCTGTGGTGGACAGCAAAGTTCTCCTGATGTAAGTCAAGCTGAACAATTGGCACTAACTGAGTCGGTCATCTGAAAAACAGGACACGTCCACAAAGTTACATTTAACAGGAGAGACACAAAATGGAATGAACTTTGAAATTATCGAAGTTGCATATAAATAATAAAAGCCCATTTACTCCTATAATACGGATTTCAGATTCCATCCCTGAAGGTAAGAAAAATCAAATTTTGTTTTCTTGATGCGTACAGTTTTCCAATTGAACTGAATTTGCATAGAAAATAAAAAAGGAAATTTCCATACCTGTCTTTTAATTTTGTTTTTAACTCGATTTTATTATTACAATGTCTCTTTTCAGTCAACCTATAACATTCCGAAATCAGAGAATTACGAAGTGATCCCAAACAAGGCACATATTGTAATTCTGACAAATAATAATTAGTAATCATGTTCATGTTCATTCCCTCTTATAGGATATTATATGGCTTGTGTGGAGATGATTTTGCTTTTTGCTTTGTAAATACATGTTTATTGTGTTTGTTTATTCATACTCCCTGCTTTGTAACTCAGTGACCATGGAATGGCTCTTGATGTTGTACATTATATTTACATTATTGCATACGTTCGTTGTAGTTATTATTATTATTATTATTATTATTATTATTATTATTATTATTATTATTATTATTATTATTATTATTATTATTATTATTACGCATCTCTTAAAATGTAAATAAACTAATATTCAATATAGTAAATTATGCTTATATCTTTGAATTCATGTATTTTATTGCATATTTTTATTGCTATGGCAACAAGACTTCTTTATGATGTAGATACAGAATAAAAGTATTTCTTCCCAAATAGATATGTTATACACCCCCTGTGGGTAAGGGACGCAGATGAAGAATACACCTACGCTATATCCTGCTGTTGTAAGAGGCGACTAAAAGGAGCGACCAAGGTATGGTAGTGTTAGAGCCATGAAACTAATTGTGGTTAGTACCATCATGCGGGGAACTCCATGGGTCACCTTTACTTGCGAGTAGTACCACTATGTTAGGTACACAACAGGTTTGTGTTTAGTAGCAATATCTGTTGAGTCTATGTATGGGTTTTCTTGTGCCCGTGATTAGTACCATTATGAGAAACACCACGGGTCTGGGAGTTGTCTGTGATTAGTACCACTATATGAGCGACACCGTGGGTCTGCGCTGCCTGTAATTAGTACCCACTACATGAAGAACACCATGGGAATAACGGCGCCCGTGATTGGTACACCTAAATGAGGGACACCATGGGTTTGCGTTGCCTATGAGTAGTGCCATAATGTGAGAAACACCATAGGTCTGCGTTACCTGTGCGAAGTAAAATACTTGTGTGTAGTACCATAATGTGTGGAACACCGTGAGTGTACGGTATTTTTGATTAGTACAGCAAGATGACAAGTACTATGATTCTACTTTACTAGCCATAAGTGTACTTAAGAGGGGTCGTTGACCAGATTATTGGACCCCTTTAGACAACAAGCATCCTCGATTCAGAATTGTATTTTAGAAGCAGTCCCTTGGTCAGTAATACTATCGTTTATAAGAGTTTCTGGGTCGGATCCACCGATTGATTTAAATGCATATCCACCCATTTATTCTTCATCATCATGCTTTTTATTCTGGTCAGTGGATGATTTTGAACTTTTGAATTGTCATTACATTTCGTCTAATTTCATAACATTAGGGACTGATGACCTAGATATTAAGCCGCTTAAAACAAAAAGCATCATCAGGTTTATTATACCTGCACCAATCCGACTACAGACTAGGGAAGTATCTTTCATTACAGTACGATATGTTCTTACTTAAATGTATAATTGAAGAACTGAAGATCCATATACAGTTATAACTGGTATAAATCAAAACTGTGTAATTTGGGAGAGAGTAAGCCCATGTGGTATTGCGCGTCACAAGAAACTGAGTGAATTGGCTGTGCAGTTCGATTACACTGCTGTGAGCTTGCTTTCAGGAGGTGGTGGATTCCAACCCCTCAGTCGGTAGATCTGAAGTTATATTTGTTTTTTCCTTGGTTCCCTCGCTATCACTATTGGCAAATTCTGTGGCTGTACCTTTATTAAGGCAAAGACCGCTTTCTTTCATTTAAGTCCCAGCCCTGTTTCCTCTGCCATTCTTGCCTTACAACCTGTCTTCGATCAGTGTGATTTAAGCCAATATATATAAAAATCTGGTAATTGTGATTGACTCATTAGTGCCCCTGTAGATTTTACGGGTTTCCCTAATATGGAAAGCTTGAGATACACCAACTTGCAAGCTAAAAATATGTTTAAAATGATCTCCCTTCCCCTACTGCTCAATGAAGAAAGAAGAAGAATAAAGTAGCATCCAAGCAAAAGGAAGGACAGATAAGTCCTACGTGGTATGCACTTGAACTTACGGAAATTGCCATAAAATATACCAACTAGATCTCTCTCTCTTTCTCCTTCCTCCGCCCTCCCTTTGAGAATACGGTTATAATAATGCGTGCACCAAAATACAGGCAGAAAATATTTAAATTTAATTTAAGCTGGTGAAGGAGAGAATGTATGACTAGCTCGGGTTGGCGGGTTCGAGTCCGGCGGTATTTGAGGGTGCTCAAATACGCCAGTCTCATGTCTGCAGACCTACCGGTACGTAAAAGAATTCTTGCGGGACGAAATTCTCGCTCCTCGGCGATTATGGAAGCCATAGAAGTAGTTAGTATAAATAATAACATTATTATTCTCAATTCAGCAGTGAGCTTGAAAGCGACCTAATTTCTGTTCACATAGCTGAGCACATTAGTTCTCCTCTATGTTTCCTGGATAAGCTTGAAGTTATAACCAGATATAATCAAACTGATAATATGTTCAATAATCTCTCCCCTTTACTTGTGTTTGACGGGAGAAAGAAACTGAAAAAGTCGAAAGAAAAGCAGCTTGAATTGTTCTTCGTGATATCCGGCAAAAGAATAGCGTTACAAAAATGTTGCAAAGTTTGGGCTGGGAAGACTTGGGATAAAGGAGACGAGCTGCTCGACTAAGTGGTATGCTCCGAGCTGTCAGTGGGGGGATGGCGTGGAGTGACATCAATAGACAAATAAGTTTGAGTGGTGTCTCTAAAAGTAGGAAAGGTTAAAATATGGAGATAAGGCTGGAATTCAAGAGGACAAATGGGAGCAAATTTTCGCTTATAGGTAGGGGAGTCAGGGATTGGAATAACTTACCAAGGGAGATGTTCAATATATTTCCAATTGCTTAATAATCATTTAAGAAAAGCAAGGAGAACAACTGGTAGGGAATTTGCCCCCTGAGCGACTGCCTTAATGCAGATCAGTAGTGATTGATTGATTGATTGATTGATTGATTGATTGATTGATTGATTGATTGATTGATTGATTGATTGACGTACGCGCAAAAGAAAACAAAGGTACTGTGTAATTTCTGGAACTTTCGAAAATCACACTGCAAAGACTTATTAAAATCGTTTAAGATACCCCTCTTTTCAAGGATATGGTTATCGTAATGCGTCTCAAATTAAAGGCAGAAATATGTAACATTAATTTGAGTGAGAAAGTGGGTTTATTTTCTTAATTCCTCATTGAGCATGGGAACGGGCTTAATTATTAATATCTTGATTTATTTCATCATAAATTGTATCATTTACTGCTGTAAGAGAACGTTCATTATGGATGTATATATTGAGGAGAGTTTGATATTGTTATGTCTGGTGATTTTAATATGTAACTAGTCATGTTGGCAGGAACGATGCGCCTTGAGAAAAGAGAACAGGGTAGTGATATATACCTTTTAGTGTAGGGCCTAAATTGGCGATTACTATAACTAGTGTGCTTCGCTGCGTCCTCACCCATATCTGCATCTGAAGGCTCATTACCTGAGGGTACTACGTCACATAACCAAGAAGGAAGACCATCTTCGGCCTCAAAGGTGCCTCCTATACTCCAGGCTTCGTGCCCTTCCTCAAAATTGAGATATCGCACTGGTCACGGCCCTTTTAGATTCAGGAAGTATTGTGTCCACCATTTCGGTAGAATGGTATTACTACCTGAAGTACTGATGTAAATATCCTGAATATGTTTCTTTTTCTATAAAATGTGTTTCGGCTAACTCTATGTCAGTCATTTCCCGACGTGTTTTCGGAAAATCTAGGTGTGACTGACTTAACTGAATACAAAATTGAGGTTACGGATTCGAACTCCGTAATATTTCCCCCCCTGCAGGTTATCTCCGCCGAAAATGAAGGCCCTCAATGACATCATCGACCAAATGCTGAGGGATGGTATCATTCGAGCCTCGAAGTCGGCGTATTCTTAACCCTTTTTTCTGGTGTCGAAACCTAAAGATGGCTTTAGGTCGGTAATTGATTATTGGGCGTTAAATCGTAAGATTATTCTACAACCAGTACCCCTTCCCGACTTGCATTCATGTTTCTCTTAGTTTCGGGAGTCTAAGTTCTTCACCATCTTGAATCTCAACCAAGTCTGTAATGAGATACGTCTGGTGGAAGAATCAAAACATCGGACTACCTTGGCTACAGAATGGAATCTGTATGAATACAACCGGGTGCCTTTCGGTCTCCCCACGGGCACGACTATTCTTACTAGGCTGCTATATTAAATTTTAATATCTGTACCATTATCTAGATGATGTTGTTAATTTTATTGAAACCTTTGAAGAACACTTTGCTCATCTAGATTAAGCTCTAAAACGCCTTCGTAAAACTGGATTGACGCTCAAGTTGTAAAAGGTATCTTTTGATTAACCATCTATGTCCAACTTTGGCATATAGTTTCACCTGATGGAGTTTCAGTCGATCATTCCAGAACGCATGCAATCCGTAACTTCAGGTCTGGCAAGGATGCTAAGGGGTTGCTAGATTTCTCTAGGAATAGCTCTGTGAAACTCCCCGGTCTTGACTATGCTAGATTTCTCCAAGGAGTTAATTGTACACACAGACGCCTCTCCATCCGCGGTCACTGCGGTTCTTCTTCAGTAATCTGAACTGGAATGGCGGCCAATCGCCCATGCGTCCTGAACCTTGTCACCCCAAGATGCCAAGCACTCTACGTACGAGTTAGAACGACTGGCCGTCCCATTCCCCTTAGAAATATTCCGTCTTTACCTTGAGAATGTTCAACTTCAATTAGAGACTGAAAATCATTCTCTGAGGTGGGTTCTTGCTAGGCCGCATCTTACCGGGAGAATCGGATATCAGCGTTTCAGTTTGACGTGCGAGAATTCGGTGATCTGAAGATATTGTCTCAGATGGATTAAGCCGAATGTTTCCCGGCGATTCTGATGTTGTTGACTCGAAGAAAAGCCCTTTGCGTTCTATTTCAACATCTCCTATTATAGGTGCCATTCTAACTGACGCCCCTTTGATATTTCATGATATAGCGAAATACCACCGTGAAGACCAGTGCTGGCTCCTATTACGCAAACCCTTCTTTTTGGGGAACATGTCGTCTATTATGTTTTGATGAATGGGGTTCTGTGTTGCCCTTCAAGGCAAGATCAGAAGATGCAAATTGTTGTTCCAGCTGTTCTAGCGCCCATGATTTTCAAGTATTACCATGAGGCCCCATTAGATGAGTAACCCGAGAAACGAAAGAATTGTAGGGGTCCACCTGTCTCAAGTAAAATCTGTGTGAAGGCCTTCGCTTTCTCATTAGAGTATATGCCTACAAGTGATGATGTTACTGATTTAATTATATTTCTTCCCTTAGTATCTTATTAGTTTAAGTTTTATACAAACAAGTTAGAATTAGGAGGCCTTCTGCCCCTGAGGGTTGTGAAATATTCTATGTTTTTAAATTATATCCTAAGTTAACTTTTATTATGTTTTGTTTAAATACTTTTTTGAAAATCTTCCCTTCAATATTATTTCATTACCATTCTGCCCTTAAGGACCGTGCCTCCAAACGTGTGTCAGAAAATTCGTACACTCGTCGTCCAAAGTCGCCAACCTTACCTGCACAACACGTTACAATGTCTGTGAGTTACTGTTGCCCCAAAGTTCAATGTTACTGTGCCCAACATTCACCTGAGGCCACATCGTGTCAACCTGCGAGAGATACCGGCGCGGGGTATGGGCCCGCCTTGTTCCGAGACCCCCGTCTAAACTGCCTTCTTTGGGACTATCATCCTTGGGAAATCTTTTTAAGCTGGATTCCAAAAGCCCACTCTATCCTTGGCCCCAACAATGCTATTTGGTACTTTGTGACCATCGCCTTGGTTGATCTCCACGGTATACGGGAAAATGTTACCTCAAGATACCTTGGGAGTCCGGGCGGCCCCATCCAGTCATCGTCAGTGGCAGCCGCTCTTGCCATCGACTCTGGGCGCAACAGTCCGAAGTTCTATTACCTCGCAAACACTATCTGAACTACCCTACTTCAACAAACATCCAAGAAAGGACTCTCTATCAAGTGATTTTTCTCAAAAATTATGCATGGCAAGATTCAAGATTTCAAAGCTCTTCATACCGTGGTAAGAGCTTAGGGGGTGGCGGTCTGTACTGAGGGTGCACCTCCCCCGTCCGGTCGAACAGCGTGCCTTCTATAAGGCCGTCTATGAAATTGTACTTGACATAATATTATGCAAGGCACTAGGATTTTCAACTGTCAGATGCCTCTACCATCGGACAAATTTCCCCCCTCTGGCGGGATTAAGGACAATTCTTAAGAGAAAGCTAGATTTTAGAGGTGGCTTATTTTAGTTTTGAAAATTATTTTGTTCTTGTGGCAAGGTTGTCAACGCATTTGCCTCCCCCCTCAATCTCTTGCATCTATCAAACGATTCGAAATTTTCTGAATATTTTCTCCAGCCAAATAACATTTGGCGTGTGTACAAGCATCCAGCCTATCTGTAAAGAGTTCACTAACTTCCGCTTGAGATACTATAAAGGCTGGTATTGTCATTGTCATTGCTCCAGTTTATTGTGTGCGCCGCAAACTAAAGTGGCAGAGGTGGCAGATTTGCGTTCCGAAGGCCCAGCAACTCAAAGGTAATGACACATATTTCTTAACATGTGATAGCTCTCGGAGATAGCATGAGGGGAATATTTCAAAACGCTTTTATTTCGTGTTCATTTCTAAACCCCGTGGTTTAAATGTAAAATTTTCTCCAGTCTAAGGGCTCTGTTTTATTCCCTACTCGGAAATGTGTAATGTAAGGGGACAAGAATGATTACCCTCTGTTGACTACCATTCCACTCGGTACGGGATGACTAAAGTTTCTTAGCCTCCCAAATTATCAACAGTTTTTGGTATTTAATGTTTATCATTTAGTCGCTCTAGCGTGGAATACCTTAGCCTCTGTACCTTGGAGCCACGAGCCCACTTAATGTTTTAAGAGTTTTCTAGAAGGTGTGCAGGATTTTCGCCTACCTGCGTATGTTTTTCAGCCGATGATTATCAAACTTTTCCATTTTACATTATGGCCATTTAATACGGGCACTCATTACCCCTCTTTATGTTTCCGGAAAGTAATATGAAAATAACTGACAAGAAGTGACTGTAAATTCCTCATTTTGAAGGTTAGCATTTTATAACCTTCTGCGCTATAAGAAATTTATGGCTCTGAGGAACTGGACTCTATTAAAGTTTGGAGCTCAGACACCTAGGCTATGGAAGTTAATGGACCAAACCTGCTCTTATAAAACAGTATACTTGTTTCAGACCTAAAAATACTCTTCCCCCGTATATTATCATGCTGATAATTCTCTCTACCTTTTACCTGATTTCGGACTTTATGTCGTTGTTGTTGGAGCTAACGAGCTCATTATTATATTGCTATTGTTTATTCTATTTACCAAATTTTAAATAAGAGGAACAAGGAGGAAGGAATATTATTTCAAAATTTAGTGCTCTTGTCAAATTTTTGTCCATCCATTCAGCCCAGCACCTTCTTACACCTCTGTGATACACGAAATTTCCGGAATAATAATAATAATAATAATAATAATAATAATAATAATAATAATAATAATAATAATAATAATAATAATAATAATTGATGGTTCATGGTGTGGGTTACTGTAGTCACGTTCTAGTTCGTGACCATGGGCAACGGCTGAGTGGCCTAGTAAGTGGTCCTGAGAGTCGGGATACCAATTGCTATGGAACGGGATTGGGTTCTCGGACATAATCTGTGCAATGACCCTTCTTGTGCTCAGGAGGCTAGGACTAAAATTCCACCGGTTGTCCCTAACCCGTTAAAGAAGAGATCCTCACTGTGACTATGTGTAAGTAGGATAGCATCCTGCTTCATGAATTTACCGAGTTCATAATATTTTAAGGAAAGCTCGGACCTATGGGAGTAATGGAGTCCCACTCTCATTTGACAGGGGAAGGACTCCTTTGAAACAACTGTCGAACGAAATGGAATTCGATCGGGAACTATCAGTATTAATGGGGCTACTGGAAGAAAGAATGTAAAACTGGCTGATTCAGCAAACGGAACGAATCCGGATGTACTGGAGGTACCGTAAGTGGTATTCGGGTAAGAAGAGATAACGGCGAAGGGACAGGAGATGATAAAAGGTACTTGATGGGTGTTAGAAAGGGAAGGGCAGAATATGCGGAATGACTCTTTATGTGGAAAACTACTGTACGCAGCATAGCTTCTTTTAGGCACGTACATGAGTGAACGCAGTGGGTATATATGGCAGTTGGAGGAATTACGACGAAAATGGTCTATATATTCACCATGTGAGGGTTGCAGATGAGGGTGAAGTTGACAAGTTTTATGAAACATCGAGTGACACCGTAGTCAGCGTCAACAGCAAGGATGAGGAGGGTGCTAATAGGCGATATCAATGCGAGAGTTGGAAATAGAACTGAAGTGATTGGTAAATGTGGGGTATACATGTAAGCTAAGGGGAATGGGAAGCGTTTGTTGGACTTCTGTGCTAGTTTGTGTTTCGCAGTTACGAATACATTCTATTCACATGGGAGGCTAGGAGTACCAGATCCATAAAATAGACTATGACTTAACCGACTTTAAATTCAGGAATTCTGGTAGGAATGTATGAGTTTTTCGGGGATTTTTCGGAGATCCAAACCACTATCTTATCTGTAGTGAACAAAGTATCTCTGGGACTAGGATAAGGAAAGTGAAATATGTCTGAAAATGAATAAGAGTAGAAAATATCCAGGACGATGAAATTAGACAGAAGTACATGGATATGATTAGTGAGAAGTTTTGACAGTGGGCAGTAAGCAGGTTCAGGGTATAGACAGAGAATAGGTGGCATACAGGGATGCTGTAGTAGAAAGAGCAAGGGAAGGCCTAGGAACGGCTGCGGTGTGCGTAAAGTTGGGGAAAAGCCAACATCTTGGTGGAATGATTAAGTGGCAGCAGCTTATTAACGTAAAAGGGAGGCTTATCAGAAATGGCTCTAAACAAGGGCCGATGCGGACAGGGAATTTTACGTAGTTGATGGAACAAACCATGGGAAGATTTTGGTAATAACCTGGTAAGGCTATGTCAAACAGCAGCCAAAACCTTTACGGACAGTAAAAAAGAATCTTAGGAAGTAAAGGAAAAAGGAAATGGGCTGTGTTTAGGATAATTCAGGTGAACTCATAATAGATCCCAGGGTATCACTGGAGAGGTGCAGGGAATATTTTGAAAACCTTCTCACCGTAAAAGGAAATCTTCCTGGTGGTGTCGCGCACAACCAAGCTAATGGGCAGGCAGAAAGTGATGTTGGTGACATTATGCTTGAGGAAGTTGAAAGGATGGTAAATAAACTCCATTGAAATAAAGCAGCAGGAATAGATGAAATTAGACCCGAAGTGGTGAAGTATAGTGGGAAGGCAGGGATGAAATGGCTTCATAGAGTAAGATTACAATGGCGTGTTGGTAAGGTACATTCAGAGTGAACAAAAGCAGTAATTGCACCTATCTATAAGCAAGGGAACAGGAAGGATTGCAACAACTATCGAGGTTTGATTTGATTTGATTTGATAAAGCCTTTATTTACTGTGGCGAAGTTAGGGCTCTTGGCCCTTTCTTACACTTAACCACACACATATTGTTATTATTCCATAATAATATTAAACCAATATTTAATTTATTGTGCAATAATATATCATTTTCACACACAATCACTCGTTCCACTCATACAGGTACTGTACCTTGCTGGAAGCACTTAACGAGGAACTGCTGGTAGGAGGTTTTAAATATAATTTTTGATGCAGCATCCTTGATGTCTTTGGGAAGAGCTTTCCACCATCCCGAAGCGGTGATAGTAAATGATCGATGGTATGTGGTTGTTCGGTGGATAGGTATTTCTAGGAGGGACACTGAGCGAGTATCATGAGGATGTAAAGAACCAAGGTGACGAAAATTGCTGGAGAGATAAGCAGAGATGTCTTCCGAAAGTACCTGGTACACAAGAGTATTTGCATGTAGTTTACGCCTGTCATCTAGTCGTAACCAAGATAATTGTTTATAGTAGGGAGAAACTCGAGCGTCATACCGTAAATCCATAGCATATCTAAGACAAGCATTTTGAGTGCGTTGTAGTTTCAAGCTTAATTCTTTTGTTATATCCGTAAGAATTACATTACAGTAGTCAAAAATGGGAAATAATAATGACCGAACAAGTTGAATTTTCAGTGATCGAGGGAATACATTTCTGAAACGTTTTAAGGGGTGCAAGCCACAATAAACCTTTTTGCAGATATTCTTAACTTGCGCTGTCCAGTTTAGAGTTTCCGTTATAATAACACCAAGGTTAGAAACTGATTCACAATAAGATATAACAGTATTATTTAAAGTTACGGGAGGAATGCAATTTTGTTTTAAAATGTGAAGATTCTTTGATGTACCGATGATAATGGCTTGCGTTTTATTTGGGGGTTTAATTTAAGGTTGTTTTTAATTGCATAGCTATTAATTTGTTCAAGGTCAGCGTTTACATTACATATTGCTTGTTGTATATTATTAGTTCTAGTGTGGTAATAAATTTGCAGATCATCAGCATAAAGATGGTACTTGCAGTGCTTAATTGATCTGGTGATATCATTTATATATAAAGTGAATAGGAGAGGGCCTAGGACTGACCCTTGTGGAACACCAATATTTTTTGTTCGCCACGTTGATTTATTAATATTTGCAACCACACACTGCCGGCGGTTTGTGAGGTAAGAATAGAAAAATTCCAGCACTTTCTGGCTAAAGTTTAAGGACTGTAATTTGGAAAGAAGCAACCTAGGATCGACAGTATCAAATGCGCTACTGAAATCTAAAAGAGTAAGTATTGTCACTTGTTTGTTGTCCATTGCATATCTAATGTCATCTGTCACTTTCAGCAGAGCTGTCATGGTACTATGTTTTTTCTTAAAGCCTGATTGGTAAGAGTCGAGTAAAGCATATTTATGTAAGTACGTAAAGATTTGTTCATGTACCAGGCGTTCCAGCACTTTGGACAAGGGTGGTAGGATAGAAACTGGTCGGTAATCTGAAGGAATAGTGGGTCCATCCTTTTTTGGGATTGGGATGACGAGGGCATCCTTCCACGCCGTAGGGAAAATTCCTTGGGTTAAACAGTAGTTAATAATGTGTGTTACGATCGGCAGAATGGCGCCAATGATGTATTTCTAGAAAGACAGAGGTATGCCATCATGTCCAGCAGCATTTGATCTGTGAGAATACATAACTCGTTTTACGTCATTTATACCAACCACTTTAAACAAAAATGTATCTTGAATTGGCATAAAATGAATATTATTATTATTATTATTATTATTATTATTATTATTATTATTATTATTATTATTATTATTATTATTATTACTGTTATAAAAATTATTATTATTACTTGTACAGTTACGAAAATTATTATTATTATTATTATTATTATTATTATTATTATTATTATTATTATTATTATTATTATTATTATTATTATTATTATTATTATTATTTGCTCTTACAGTGGATTCGGCCGACGTGAAGTGTAAATTTAAGTCCTCAAGGGATACATTCGGCGCCTGCCTTAGTAACTTTCGACCTATACCCATCGTTCGTAATTGTTTCCATATTTCTGTCGAGTTCTTGCATTTCGATACTTGACATATGTATTTATATTTACTGTTTCTGATTAACTGTTTAACCCTGTTGCGGAGAACGCGGTAATTTTCAAAGTCATTAGCATTACCCGTTCGTTTAAACCTTCTGTACCACGAGTCACGCTTTGCCATTTCTGATTTAATCTCACTAGTCAACCACGGAGAAGGTGGTCGAGTCACCCGAATCTCTTTCTTGGGAGCAAATCTGTCATACAGTTCTAACACCAGATCAGATAGTTTATTTATTTTTACGTCAATATCATCCATGTGTAAAATATCGTTCCACGGCAGATAATATGCTTCGTGTCGTATTCCTTCCTTGTCCAGATTTTTTATATCCCTGCGTGTTATATATTTAGTCTCATATTTTGGCATCTTTAATGAATAGCAGACATATATTAGATCATGGGTAGAAATACCTGGCACTGCAAGCTGTCCGTGATTTAAAACTTTCTGAGTATTGTTAGTTATGATCAAGTCAATCAAAGTATGAGTCGTCCGGTTTACTGTATGTAGATGGTTAGTAGCATTTAGAGGTAGGATGTTCAGGTCTAAGCTAAAGAACATATTTTGTAAATGCAATGAGTCGTTTGTCGCAGTCAGCAGATTTGTATTAAAATCTCCAAGTATAATTATATTTTCGTACAGTGGAATTAACTTGGCTAAGCAAATTTCAAGGTCCGATATATGTCTTACGTCTGGGGGTTTATAAACTACTCCGATCAGTACTTTTTGATTGTTAGCCAAAACTTCTATAAACATACACTCAGGTCGACTTGGAATTGTCTGCTCTGAAGTAGCCACTATTTTACTTTTGAGATCATTACGACAGTATATAGCACACCCTCCCCCCATATACGTTTTCTTCGGTCTAGACGATGTAAAGTTATGTTATTTAATTCAACCAGGCCTGAGTTTAGTGAGGGTTGTAACCAAGTCTCAGTTACACATATGCAGTGCAAGGTATTACTATAATGAAAGAGGGATTGTATTTCGTCAATGTGAGCCATTAACGATTGCGCGTTAATATGACAACACTGTAGGGCTCGCCGATATCTTGAAAGACTTTCCCTGAGAATATTTCCCACTGACGTTGTTGAAGGGTAGGGTGAAGGGGGCGACTGGGGAGGAGGTGGGAGCGGGTCACTGACATCAAGGTTACTACAATCGGTAGAAATAGCACTTGTATTGTGACTAGCCATTATCTAGAAAAGACTTCTGCTTACTCACTTTGTTTTCACCGCAAGTACTTCCAGGGGCACAATCACATTCACTCACACACATACACGCACATTTACTTAAAACTACAACATTATCAATTAATGCCATCTCAGTAATGAGTCCGTATCAATGCTCACTCGTGTTTTACATTAAACTAACAAGTTGTACCATTGTAGTAATTAACACCTTTCGTCCATTGTCACATAGCACAACAATGCGACCGTCCTGGCTCCAGACACGATTTAAACCAAAGTGATCTCGTGCACGATTTAAAATGTTTTTCCTGGTACCCGTGAGCGATTCCGTCAGGAGAAGGTGCGTGCCTTTTAGCCGACGTTTAGCTCTCCAAATGCGGTCACGATCCTGGTACCGCAGGTACTTAATAATCAGTGGGCGTTTACCCGTAGCAACCACATCAGCCGTTGTTTGCTTCGGAACACCTAGGCGTTGGCAACGGTCAATGTCTGACATATTAAGCTCGATATCCAGTTTTTCTTTAATAGTTGATAATACTTTAGCGTACACGTTTTCACCTGGTGCTTCGGGGACGCCATGCAAAATTAGACAGTTTCGGCGGCTGTATTGTTCCGCTTCGTCCATCCGTTCTCTTTGCTCGTCCAGCTTTTCCTCTATTTTTAAAATATTGTTTTATATGTCTTTCAGTTCACCAGACACTTTCTCTTGAAACGCACAGAACTCCTCCTCCAGCCGCTGTAGTTTCTCCTCCCGGTTGGCGCTGCTGGTCGCCTCCTTGAGTTGGGCGCGAAAATGCTGCATCGCATCTTCAATTGCCGATACCTTTTGAACTACATCCCGTAGCGTCATGATTTTTGTCAGTATTGGGCGGTGATTATTAAAACTATGGAGATTAGGTCGCGAATGGCACTTAGTTGCTGTTTATCTTGCAGATTTACGAGTTAGCCTTGACACACACTTTACACTATGACTGAGCTCTCCGCCATTTTTCTTTTTCACTAGCATAGCAAGCAAAATCTTGGCATCTTGGAAGGGAGGGTGCGATCAGTGGTTGAGAGGAAGTTGGGAAGTTGGATGAAAAACAGTGTGATTACAGAGCCCGGAGGGGCTGTCAAGATCCGATGTTCAGTACGTACCAGGTAAATGTAAAATGCTACGATATGAATAGATAGTTGTGTTTATGTTTCGTAGATCTAGAGAAAGCATATGAGAGTGTACCGAGGGAAATGATGTTCACCATACTGGGTTAGATTATTAAAATCAATCAAAGGCATTCATGATGACAATTTGGCTGCAGTGAGAATTGATGGTAGAATTAGTTCTTGGTTCAGGATACTTAACATGGATTAGACAAGGCTGTAATCTTTCACCTATGCTCTTCGTCGTTTACGTGGATCATCTGATGAAAGGTATAATTTGGCAGGGAGTGATTCAGTGAGGTGGAAATGTAGTAAGCAGTCTGGCCTCTGCTGACGACTTCGTCTTAATGGCAGATTGTGCCGAAAGCATGCAGTCTAATGTCTTGGAACTTGAAAATAGGTGCAATGAGTATGGAATAACAATTAGCCTATCCAAGATTAAACTGATGTCAGTAGGTAAGAAAGTCAACAGAATTGAATGACAGATTGGTGATACAAAGCTAGAACAGGTAGATAAGTTTAAGTATTTTTGTTATGTGTTCTCCCAGGATTACATGTCAATGTATATCAACAAAGACAAGACTTATTGTATTGATTAGGTGGTCAAATTAATAAATTAACTTATTGTTATTATTATTTCCCCAGGATGGTAATATAGTAAGTGAGATTGAATCAAGCAGTAGTCAAATACAGCAGAGGCAATATGCGACACTTCCGGATTTAGCCTTGATTAAATGGGAGACAAGTCGCAAGTTGCGCTACTAGTGGCGTGACCTAAAAATTCGCGCTAAATTCAAATATCAATGGAAATGTATATAAGGAAATGGACAAATAAATTACGTCCTGAAAGAAAGTGTTACTAAGATATTAACTTCAAAGTTGCAAAAGCAATTCTGGATAAATGAATGAAGAATTATTTAATAAGTTATTATTTAAAGACTGAAATTAGACATATAATCAAGATGTTAAATGGACTGCTATGAAAGGGCTTGATCTTTCATTTATGCATTACTTTTTTAGCTTTAGCATTCTTGCCTGAAGGTTCACGGCTAGATTTGTCTTTTTTTCTCATTTAAAAGCATAGTATGTTCACACTAAAACTCTTGTCAACAAAAATATCGGCACATTCCTTACACATGATTCATTGAATTTACATTTCAGAGCTGGACAATTTTCCTTTTAACTTAAAGCCTTCTAACAGAAAGAAAATCTATAAATTTAGCCTCAAAAACATTCAAATTTTCCCTATAAGCAATACTTGGCACAATGCCATTTCATTAAGGTAAAGCAAATTTGCGTCATCATAGTGTTTCAACAAAATATGTACATTTCTTAAATCACCCATATTTTCTTCAGTGCTTGACAACGCATTACGGCATCCAAATGGGGTAACTTGGAACACAACTAGCCACGCACATATGCATATGTATTTTCCTGAATTAAATCAAACCCACAGATCACACCTACAACAACACATCGGTGTTGAAGGTTAACTGCTACACTATACAATAAAATAAGCTTATTATATTTTTTAGCCTGTTCAAATGTGGGTCGCGCAGGTCACAAGTTTAGGAAGTACTATAAAAATATCTTTGTAACTGGAAGAATATATATATCCAAACACAATATTTACTTACATTTTCTTGTTACGAGGGAAACGGAAGAAAGGCCGCGAATCCTTCTGCACTTCATAGTTATTGCAGCAAAACACTGCAGATACTGTATCTTTCCACTCATATTGAGAGGAGATATAAAGGAATGACACACGCTACTATTTACGTATCCCATATATGCCCACGGCCCCATTTTTGGGGCAGCTAGAATTTTATTTTTATATTTCAAGGAATTTCTTCTTGAGGTAAGTTTGATGTTATATTTCAAGAGGGTTGGCATTGGTGGATAAGATCTGGGTCCCTGGCAACACACAACTGCTTCAACAGAACAGTTATTCGTTGTTGACTACGGCTCATTGTGAACATGCAACATGACCTCTCAGAGCAAGTAAGTATTTTAATTATAATTGATAATTATTAATATGTTTGTGTGATTCCTTATGGTATATAACCTGCATAATGTTGCTGTAATAGAATATCGCTGGTTATTTGTAATTTGAGTACTGTTTTTAGTCATTTCTTTCAATGCCCCGAAAATGGGGCAATGGCCATGGGCGGGTACACCATATTTTATGATACAATCTTTACGGCAGAATATGTTCTACTGACTAAAATACCTTGTGGTATGATATGTAGATATACACGAGTTACAGATTCCCTATCCTACGCCTTAACTGGTTATAAAACACAATATGCATCGAGTAATCCAGCAAAAATGTTGTAAAAATAACGGAACAAATGATTGTAGGCTACGATCTGCATTATATCAGTATTGTTACCTACTGTAGATATATCGTTAAAATATTTTCACGTGTTTCTTATAATATTTTAGGTCGACCATCGATGAAGTCTTGGCGATTTTTGAGAGTGACGACCAACAATTTGCAAGTGCTACAAGACACTCTTGTCCCCCGTAAAATCATCTTCATAGTGATGAAGAAAGTGGTGATGAAGATGGAAACATCAATAATCTATCTGGGAACAAACTTTGAGCTGAGGGAAAGCTGCGGGCTACTCTCGTTACTGAAAATGGATTTGAAGAAGTGGTATTGGGAGTACCTGAGGTTCTTTATTATTATTTATTTTTCCACTAATTGTAGTTACAATTTAGGGATGGTGAATGGAGAAAGGGCATAGCCCCATATACACAAAAGTGCCTCCATCACCACTTAAAATTATAATATACAAATATACAATTACATTCTACATGATGTTCTTATATACAGTTAAAATATTTACATAGGCATATTTACATACAGTAATACTCACAAGACCTGTTCAACATTCAAGTCATTCGACACACACACACACACACACACACACACACACACACACACACACACACACACACACACACACACACACACACACACACACACACACACACACAGAGAGAGAGAGTCTCTCTCTCTCTCTCTCTCTAGAAACCCCACATATATTTTAGCTAGGCCGGCTCACTCATACACATTTACCGTCTCAATCACTCGGGACCCCATAACTTTCATCCATCCTCCCACTCATACTGAAACATTCTCACAGTAGATAAATTATGTTTTGTACAGAGGGTTTCGTTATATATACATCCGTTTTACGTCTTTACAGAAATTTTCTGCAGGTAGTTCTTTTATCTGCGGTGGGAGTTCATTCCACAACCGAGCAGAACGACTAAAGAAGCCACTTTGATATGATGCTGTTCTTGTAAATGGAGGGAAAAGGGACACACCTCGACCTCTTTGAGCGGAACGATAGTTCAGCTGTAAGCGGTTGAAAGGGTTTATATGAATGTTACCTGCGAGGTATTTTCTCAGGAAAGTAATATCTATTTGTTTACAGAGGGATGTATGGAGGGCAGTGACCTGGCTGTATTTAAATGACCGTGTTGAGTAATTAGTCGTTCTGCTCGGCGTTGAACTCTCTCTAGTTTCGTCATGTTCTCCACTGTAGTAGGGTGCCAGGAAGGAAGCCCGTACAACAGTATTGGCCGTACTAATGACAGATAGGCTGTCTGAACGGCTTTCTTCCTGGCTCCCAGTAGAGATCTGCGGATGAATCCCAGGACTCTGTATGCATTACACCTTATTTCCTCAACATGTTTATTCCATTTTAAATTGCTGCAGATGTGAATGCCAAGCAATTTTATTGAGGTACAAGGCATCAGCTTTTTACCACACAGTGAAATTTCGTGTTGTAACTGTGATCTTGCTCTAGTAAAGCGGATATATTTACATTTCTGTACATTTATACACATTCTATTTATTTTGCACCACAGAACCACGTTATCGAGATCTGACTGTAACTTATTTACGTCGTTCTCATTGCGAATGGCTCTGTAAATGATGGTGTCATCAGCGTACTGTGCCATAGAAGACGATACACAACCTGGCAGATCCAGCGTAAATATTGTGTACAGCAGCGGCCCTATCACACTACCTTGAATCACACCCGAGGTGACTGAGGTTTGTTTTGACCTGGCCCCACTGAACACAACGCTCTGCGTCCGACCTACCAGGAATGATCGAAACCATGCCTGCAGGTTGCCTTGAATGCCATACTTGTTAAATTTTAACAACAGTCGTTGATGAGGTACCTGATCAAAGGCCTTACTCCAGTCGAGAGTTACGCAGTCCACTTGGGATATATTAGACTGGTCCAGGGAATGTTGCCACTCATCAATTACTGTTGTTAAAAGTGTAGTACAGGATTTTCCAGGGAGGAATCCATGTTGGTTGTTATTCAACAGGTTTCTCTCATTCAGAAAAACCAGCACATGTTTAACAATTAGGCGTTCCATGCATTTACATAAGCCAGATGTAATAGAGACTGGGCGATAGTTGTCTACATTTTCCCTGTCACCATCTTTGAATACGGGAACGACATTTGCTTTCTTCCATTCTTCTGGAACAGTCCCACTGTTCATTGAAATGTTAAATATTGCACAGAGAGAAGGTGCTAATGGTTCTGCACAGCGATGGAGAATTCTGGCCGGCACGTTGTCTGGGCCGTTCGCAGCATGAGGTCTAGTTCTCCGAAGACTTGTTGCGACCTCGTTAGCAGTGAAGTACAAGCTAGTTAGGGGCAAAAAGGGAGGGGTTGACCTTGGAATGAACATGTCTTCATCCTTGTCAGCAGTGGAGAAGTTATTTTTAAATTTACTATTGAATGTGTCTGCTATTTCTTGGGGAGAGGAAACTGATAGTGCGTTGTACTTGAAGACGGATGGAGCACTTTTGCCACTTTTGTTTCTAATGAAAGCCCATAGCTCTTTACTATTGGAACTAAGGCTGTGGATATATGAACTGTAGGCATCACGGATTAATGATTTGAGTTTGTTCCTAGCCAGTCTGTACTTCTCCCACCTACTGTCACTTGGGTTTTCCTTCCATTTCCTGTATAAACAATTTCTCTTTCGAATACCTGATGTTATCTCTTTATTGATCCATGGCGTTTTTCGCTTATTAGAGATAGAAACTTTCGGCACAACTTGATCGACACATTCAAAAAATACTTTTTTCCAGTTTTCCCAGATCTCGTTGATATTTATATCGCCGGTGAAGGACGCGAGGGGAATAGGAAGACTTTTTGATAGAAGAGAGGAAAGATCGTTCCAGTTGGTGCGGAAAAAATTATATATTGTTCTGGAGTGGAGTTTTGGGGAGGGTTTTCTATAGCTCAAAGTTGTAATTATGGCTTGGTGATCACAAAATCCAGGTATTACGTCCAGAAACTGGACGGATGATGGAAAGTTAGTAAGGAACAGGTCTAGTGTGGAGCGGGAATTTTGAGTAATACGAGTTGCCTCGAACACTAACTGATGGAGGAAAATGTCGTAGAAGGTGGAGAGAAAACTATTAGCAAGAGGATTGTTTGGTACTGGGGCGGCATTTCTAGACCAAGTAATTTCAAGATTGAAGTCACCAGCAATATAAATTGCGTCATAATTATTCTGTACTTGTTACACATGATCCAGAGAGGAGAGCAAGGCATCGTTCATTGTTTGTGAGGACTTCGGTGAACGATATACAGATCCGATGAGGAATTTATTACTACCGCACGTAATTTCTACCCACACGGCTTCAGCTGTCGTCTCCAACTCGGGACGTCTAGTTGGATTACACTCTGGTTTTGCGGCAATAAGAACTCCGCCTCCTGTGGTTAGAGTGCGGTCCTTACGGAACAGGATGAAAGAATCTGGTAGCACTTCTGAGTCATTAATTGTGTCTGAAAGCCATGTTTCACTGATACACACAACAGAGGGATCTAGGCTTGAGAGCGAAGCGAGAATATATTCTTTTCTACCTGGACGTAAAATGCTGCGTGCGTTAAACGCAAAGAGAGTTAGATTATTATTTACATATTTACAGTTGTAGCTATTTACAGAGTCACTGGTAACGTCACTCGTATTGGTAAAGAAAGAGTTCGTTAGTGGCGGCATTTCGCATTGCCAGCAAGTCCACGTTCTTCCTCCCTTCTTTAATTTCCTGTATTCTGAAGTAGAAATTTGTGCACATGTCCTGTGACTGCTTGACGAACAATTATTGCAGTTTACAAATAGTTGATTACGACGCCCGCTGCTTTCACATATTGTACAATGCTGAGGTCCGGGGTTCAATTCAATGTCTCCAATTAGCGCGAGAGTTAGGCACCACAGTGGCCGCCCAGCAATCGGAAGTCTGACAACTCTGCCTTCCCCATTACGACGCGGCCGCCCAAGGCTTTCACTGCCACACCAAGTGAGACACTTAAGAGAACATTTCTCACTTACCAACAGTTTTTCCAGTAGATGAACCTTCTTCAAATCACCACAAGACTTATCCGAATGCACTGTTACACTTTTCGCGTACGTCACGGCACTTTTTATCAACAAAACTATGATTAATGCACGGAGAGCACTTGTAACGACCAGCATGCACGCCGCCATCTTGAACTCGGGATGACACAACTAGCCGTGCTGACCAAGTAGCATCATCAGGTAGTCACAATGAACAGACTGCATCCTGAGCTATTTCTAGTGATAACTACATGTTATCACCTCCCCGAAAAAAGAAAACATTGCCACCAACACGTAGGTGGGAACATGTTGATATACCCACTAAACCTGAACACTAGAAACATAGGAAAATACACCAATCGTCCTGCAATTGGTAGACCTCTGAAATCTGTGAAACGGCGCGTGCAGGATGAAGTGCGGTTGGATGGTGTTGGACATATAATAATATGAAACCCAACCCAGAATGCCATAAGAACACTACTAAGAAATGTAGAAAATGTGATGTGGGCTGCCATGCTAATTGCTTTGAGAAGTTCCATTGTAAAGTGACATAAAGCAAGTGACATCTATCAAAAGTTCTTCTGTGTCTACGTTTATAATGGTGACAAATGGAAATAATTTAACAATATCTCTAACTTGGAACACTATTGTTTGTTTATTTGACGAGTTTTATATTTTGTATTTGTATTTCTTGTGATATAATTGAATGTGTGAACGTAGTAAACTTCTAGTCGAAAGGGAAAGTAATTTGCTTTACATGTACCCACCCATGTCCACCGCCCCATTTACGGGGCGGCACTTTCCTCACGACTGGAATAGGAAAAACTTATTTTTCATTTTTTACAACATCATTGCATCCATTTGACCATTTGATGTGAAGATGGAAGATATTCAAAACGGAAAAAAAGGTGGGCATATATGGGTTGTCAACTTAATGCAAACGCATAAATAACGCCAAAAAACTTCGGAAACATATACACGTGCTCTAATGACAGAATCAGTAACGCCCAGGTCACCCTGGTAGAGGAAGCTCAAATCGCTATCCCTCGATATCTCGCAGAGTGTTGCGTATCGTCTCCACTGTATTTTGTGTATTAATGCTAATGCAGTGAGCTGGCAGTAGCGATAAAGAGTGTTCTGGAAGAAGGAAGTCAGCTCCCGGACGAAACTGCCTTTACATCGGTGTGTTTCCAGACCATATTTTCTTCACGAGAGCGGGAGCCGGGTGGACTCAGGATATCTTATTCATGAGTTAGAAGTAACAGACATGAAAATAGCGAGAAATATTGCTTTTACAAATAGGTGGGAACAATGGCAGGAGAGTACTCGGAACAAGCAGATAAAGTCTAAGTTAAGAATGAACTCGATGGATGAAGCTGTACGCGTAAACCATCTTCGGTGGTGGGTAAATACCGCATGCGACGAATGGAGGAGGATAGGTTACCTAGGAGAATAATAGTCTATATTATGGAGGGTAAGAGCAGTAGAAGGAGACCAAGCTGACAGTGGGTTGACTGAGTTTCTAATGATTTAAAGATAAGAGGTATAGAACTAAATGAGGCCACGGCACTAGTTGCAAATAAAGGATTGTCGCGACGGGCCGTTTTGGTAAACTCACAGAGGCTTGCAGATTGAACGCTGAAAGGCATAGCGGACTATAATGATAATGCATATATATATATGTATAAAAACCGTAAGGTTTTATTTCCGTTAGTGTACGAAGAATTGGATCGTAAAGTTCAAACAGTTGACCCCTCCTTCCATGGCTGTCCACGGTACGTTAAGACTTATGGACTTGCTTTCGAGTTTTTTTTTTTTTTTTTTTTTTTTTCACCCGTGGAGACTCCTCTCTTATAGATCCTCTTCGAGCCAGACATAGCGTAACATTGCACCCAGTGTTGCCAGTGCTCTTTCCAGTAAGTGTCCCATCCTACAGTTGTAGACATTAGGGAATGTTAAACTACAACTCTCCCCACAGTTGTGTATTCTAGTGTATATGCTTGTTACAGTGTGATTTATTACAATTATTGGAACTGGGTGATATAACAAGCCCATTCACATTTCAATAGAAGAAGTGTCGCATACTGTGCAGTTATCACTAGTAATACATCCTTTCCTAAATTAAGCCTCTTTTACTGACTGTTACAAATCAAATTTGTTCTTCAAGAGTTTGTTTTAAGTGATTAAACAACATTCAAATATTCATGAGTTCTATTTTTGGGCTTATGCCGTGTAAATAATTATAAAACACACTCAACGTTTCAAAAGGAACCTTGCCTTTCTTCATCAGGAGACCAAAGAGAAGAGAAACGACGTATTGATGGTTGCTAGGAGAAAGCAACAAGGAAGCTACAAATGGTGCCCAAAGATGTTGCTTTCTCCTAGCAACCATCAATACGTCGTTTCTCTTCTCTTTGGTCTCCTGATGAAGAAAGGCAAGGTTCCTTTTGAAACGTTGAGTGTGTTTTATAATTATTTACACGGCATAAGCCCAAAAATAGAACTCATGAATAGTTACACGGGCCGTGAAAGTCTAAATGATAACATTCAAATACCTGGTTTTGTTTCGAAGTGGCTGGTATGTCGTTAAATAAGGCACGTATTAGCCAATTCTACAGCTTATTAAGTGAGTTACGGATGTTCTTCATTGAGGAATTGTGATTTCTATCATTTTACACTGTGTCCACAACCTCTAACATATACTGTCGGTAATGTTCAAATTCAGTAATTCAATTTTGCTAAATGTATAGATTTCAATTGGGAAAATTAGAAGTTAATACTAATCTTTCTCAGTTTCAGCATTCTACATATTTTAAATATTTAATGTTATCAATTTTCTTTAATTTTATTTCTAATTAAGCATGAAAAATGAATACGCATATAACTAGCTTGCTTTTTAGAAAATTCCCAGCCTTTGCGTTGCAAGTGCCTGCAAGTTGTGTGTAGGCTATTAGCCAGGGTGCGAAATCCGTGGGGGGGGGGAAGGATGTCTCCCCCACCGATGATTTTATCTTAGAGGTTCACCCCCCCCCCAGTAAAATTGTCCGGGGGTTCCTTTCATTATAAAATAAACAGGCAAATGTAGAACTGATAATTTATTACCAGTACTGAAATTAATGATCTTCACTGGGCATATATTCATGAAAACATCAGAAATAATTCAAATGACTGCCAGACCTTGAGCAATTATACAACGCAGCAGTGACAACTCCGCACCTGCAGCCTATTGTTGATGTTTCACGCTGGCAAGTCCATCCTCCCTTGTCATTGCTATAAGTAGCTCGAGTTTACACCACTCCTGTACTTCTTGGATTGGGTGTGTTTCCTATAGGTATCAATAGGCCAATATTCACTTGAGGAGGGTACAAACTACAAACTTGTTCAGTCAACACATAGCCCTGGTAGAGGAAAGTTCCATTAAAAAATCAATAAACCATGGAAACTCGCACCTCGTCTGGCCTTTCCTAAGATAGCGACAGTCTCTCTTAAACTTCTCAGCTGATTGGAATAACGTTCTAATGTTTATCATTCCCATTATAACAGCAAAATTCAAACAAAAAGATATCAAATTTACATTTTTCTGGGTGGAGAGGGTAATTAACATACAGGGGAATTGTAACCCCCCTCCCCACCAGGTACTGCCTGAAAAAATTAGTAGTTAAGCCCTATGTTCCTTCTCCCCCCACACCACTTCTTTCAGATTTCGCACTATGGTAGTGGCAATATATCGTACATCTAAATTTTGTGGAATGAGGAATTTTTTCTGGAGAGCAACGCAGATGAAGAAATGCAGATGGTAATTTCAGAAAGAAATTGCGATATGTAGGGTGTAATTTTAATTATTATTTTGCTCTGTTATTTACCTTTGTGTGCAATTTTATTGTGATGCTATGAATGTTGAGTTGTTCTTTACTTTGTATGTCACAACATATGGTGGTAGGGTTCAAAATCTTGAAAGGTTTCCATTTAGGTTATCTGTATCTTGTTATATCAGTGTTGTTATGGAGATTCTTCTGTATCACATCGTTACCCCACAGCAGCTATATCCGGTATTTATTCGTGATGATTTAGGTAACAGTTGGCTTCCTCTCTGATTTATTGGTGTGCAAAGGATTTTCAGGGGTGAGTGACGGTGAGTTTGCATGGGGTCGAGTCCTAGGGTCGGCAGTCGTGAAATACGTTTCCGTGGTTTCCCCATTTTATCATTAATTAACCATAATTAACGCTGCTGTATACCTAATCTTATCCCTTTCCCTTGGAGTTGTTAGTGCAACATGAGACTGCTAGCAGGAATGGAAGAACAATCTTCAGGAATAAATTCTGGCTGTGGAAACTGTAAAAGGTAGTTGCTTGAAAGTAAATTCAGTAACATATTATTAGAATAACCTGTGATGGCCAGAACAAGTAAACATGGCACTCTTCAGTATTTTCCCCTCCGGTGAAATATACAAAATACAATTGATCATAGTTTTGTGAATAGATATGTGTTTACATAGAAATCTGTTCCCTGGCAAAGCATAAGAATCAACTCAATTAGCTACAGGAACAAAGCTTGTATTACCTGTAGGAGAAATTTTAGTACTGTATTCATTGTTAGCGCAGTATGTTTAAATTTACAGTAAAATATAACAAAGTGACTAGCGAACACTGCTATAGGCACTACTCGAGGTATTCAACATAGATAATTTTTGTGCCACCTGGGGAACAATAAAAACTGCTAAACATTTAAACCACTCATTTGACATGGAACTCCCTACAAGGGGCACTCTGGTAAACATCACTCGGTTGTGTCATTAGACAAGACATGCATAGAAAAATATAGAAAAGGCACATAGGTAAAGGTCGGTGGCATTGTTCAATGAAATGAGCTGATAGCAGTATTGTATACATTTTTGTCTTTATTTCAAGAGAATTTTCTTTGTTTTCTATTTCCAGTCTTCTGGGTAGAAATGTGAATCAAGAACCTCCTCAGTTTTACTCTCTCCACCACTCCTTTCCTTCCTCAATTTTTTTTTTCTACCTTTACTCCACTCTTCTCTGTACTCTCCTTACCGTAGCCATTCACCCCTTTCTGGGCATTCCCCGATGTCTTTCTCCTATGACTTTCTCTGTAAATACTTACTGTGGAACTCTATCCTCTTCCATTCTCATCATTTGTCCATACCATTTCAGCTTATGTGTCTCTATCGTGCCTTTCATTTCAGGGAATCCAATTCACTCCCTCATTTCTATGTTTCTGACTTTATCCCTTTATGCCCTCCCTATTATTTCTCTAAGGAATTTCATCTTGGCCTCTTGCATTCTGTGTTCATCATGCTTTTTTGTTGTCCATGTGCCTGGTTCATATGTCAAAATTGGTGTGTAATACATTGGTTGCAAAATTTTCTTGCATTCCGTTGGACATCCCAGTTACAGACTATACATCTCACACATTGTTAAAACTCATTGGCTTGTTCACATCTCTATCCAATTTCTTATTTTATTTACCCATCTTCTTCAATTATTCTCCCCGAATACTTGAAGCTTTCCACAACTTCTAATGGTCTTCCAATTACTTCAGTATTCCCACTTCCTTCTCTATTACCTCTTGTCACCACTATTATCGTACCCTTTTCCACACGTATTTTCATTCCATGTTCCTCCATCTCCTGATTCCTTGCATTATCTTGTTCTTCTGCTTCCATTTCATCTTCTCCACATATTACTGTCTTATCTGCAAAGAGTGAGGCCTTTGCCTCCTTGGTTCCCATTTTTGTAGTATACTCTTATGGATTTCATCCACGATTGTAATGAAGATTGGAGGGGATAAAACACATCCTTTTTGAAGTCCTGTTTCTACTTTGAACCAGTTTGTTTGTCCTTTCATAGTATTCATACTACTTACTCACTATTCGTTCATGGCTTTTATAATTGGTTCTTCACCTCTCCCTGCCTTCTTTTTTATCAATGCATCTGAGACCACTTGCCATGGTACACTGACATATGCCTTCTCAATATCGATAAATATCATCACTGAATCCAGCTTAAATTCCCATCTGTTCTCCATCATGTTCTTTAGGTTCAACAGATTGAAAACTTTTAAAATTATTTACACTGAGTAAGGAGTATGACACCGTATGGAAGTGAAACACAGATAATAACTGGTGCCAAGGGAAACAGAGTTGAAGCTTTTGAAATGCCGTGTTATCAAAAGTTCTTGAAGATCAGATTGATAGAAAATGTCTTAAATAAAGAGATAGTGAATAAGCTTAATGAGAGAAGAATGATTTGAGAGAATTTGATCCTGGGAAGGAAAATTTTGATAGAACATATCTCAAAGAACTGTGAACTTGTTCAGTTAGTTTTGAAGCTGATTGCAAAGGATAAAAGTGGTAGGAAGATTCCGGTATATGGAACCGGGTGATCAGAGTGATATGCAAACCGTACAGTCACTGAAGTTTCAAGAAAAGTCATCTTGTGGTTTCAGTTTCATATAAAACTGTATAGCTAATTATATGGGATAAGGTGTCATGTAATACTAGGGGTCCTATGACTATGATCTTGATATCGACAGATAAGTTAAATTATATTATGGAAGTGATCACTGTTTTAGAAATCATGCAAAACTGTAGGTCCTTCGCTTTGATCGAATTATTAGTCATAGAAAACTTGATACCGGGCGAGTTGGCCGTGCGTGTAGAGGCGGGCGGCTGTGAGCTTGCATCCAGGAGATAGTAGGTTCGAATCCCATTATCGGCAGCCCTGAAGATGGTTTTCCGTGGTTTCCCATTTTCACACCAGGCAAATGCTGGGGCTGTACCTTAATTAAGGCCACGGCCGCTTCCTTCCAACTCCTAGGGCTTTCCTATCCCATCGTCGCCATAAGACCTATCAGTGTCGGTGCGACGTAAAGCCCCTAGCAAAAAAAAAAAAGAAAACTTGAGGTCCTATAGGTATGATCACAATATCAACAGTCGTGTAAAATTTTGGGTTTTTTGGTATTATCATAATATTGATGGTCATGTAAAATTACAAGCTTGTTGCTTAGTCTGTTAACAAAACCCATAAGTATCAATGACATAGGTAATATATTTTTCTGGCTTATGTTTCAGTGTAAGGTCATTGGAAGTAATCAACCTTCCCAGTACCTTCTAACTACTTCAGTTTGCAGTGCAAAATGGACCTAGAAGCAAAGATCAAAGAGGAACCAGCCTGGCTTGAAGGAAAAACAACTGCATCACTTGTAAGTCTCATTCCAGATAACTTTATAGAGGTCAGGAATTAACCCTTAATAGCTGAATAAGTTTGGCAGGGGCATAATTTTCTATGTGCTTCCTCAGTATTAACACCAGCAGTCACCAATTGCTGAATGAGCATCTATGCGTAGTACAACTCTGTTTTGTTTATTTGTCTGGGAATACACCACTACACGCTACACAAAGCTGCCAACTCTTAGGAACTTAAGGTTATGCTTGAATTAGTCTGTACTTTTTGCTGTCAGTATTGTAATCACTTTGGTTTAGGTGTTGCACCTTCCTTATTTTTCCCCTTTGATTAGAATAGATGATGGTTGGCTGATCTTACCTTTTAAAAAACTTATATCCCCCTACTACTGCACCATCATTAGCACCACATGTTGAAAATTATTACTCCTACCATAATTAGTGTAGAAGTTAAAACACAAATTTTCATTACTGTTTTTGAGCCTGGATACACCAGTCTGCTAAACGAAATGTTAACACCGGTGTGTTTATTCTGGTTTACCCTCACATCCACAATGTGCTGGAAGATATTATGTGTTTTAAGGAATGAGCAGATTTGCCTATGACATACGAGGGATGAAATAGCTCAAAATCTGAATGTACGTTCTCCCAAAATGAGTAATATGCTCAGATGTTGAATTATTCTAGAAAGACAGAATAGTGATTAGCTCATTTTATTCCTCAAATACAGGTCAGATTCTATGATATATACAGTAGAGAAGCATGTCTAAGGGCTCTAGAATGTATGAATTCTGAGAATAATTTCTTTTCTGTGCCCCTTCTTAGTGGGCTCTGACACTTTAAGGACTTAAGGCACATTAAACAGAATTTTTTCTTTCCTCTTACACATTAATTCCTTGTCCTTTTTGTGCATCCTTTTCATCCATTCCTTAGTTCAGCTACTGTTCTCTTCTGTATTGAATGTAAGAAGTTGGTATGTTCTAGAACTTGATACTTTAATTTCCCTTGTATTAGTTACTTAACTTACATTAGAATATAAGCTTTTAATCACAGTCCCTCCCCCCTTTAATGCTGACAAGGTTTTATGAATCCAAGAGTGAAATTTAAATGTCTCGTAGTAGATCATAAAAGATCTTCTGAAACTGCAGATATACACTCCAACACTGCTGATTCTCCACTGACGGTGTCCTCATCCCCTCAGCTCCTCACAGAACACTACATAACATGCTTATAGTAGTAAAATATTTCATTTCTAGCTGCTTTGACCTTGGGCTACATCACATCTTTCACTGTTATATGACTGTGATAAGTCTGCTTTCATGTATATGTTTTTTATTTTACACTTGGAAGCATTGAAATATGCTGTTTGAAACAGAACTGTATTAATGTTTTATGTAGCCCCTGTGATCTCAGCAAAACCATAGTAGAGAATGTGATTCCATTATTTCAAGTAATTTTGATCTGTCTATAAACAAACTCTATGCCGAGAACAAAAAATCATTTAGAAATGTAACGCTTCTAATTGGTTCAGACAACTTTTATGATTTGATTGATATGATTGAACATATGAAAACAGTTCATACAACTTAGTGTTTATGCCTATGGCTGCTTACTTCTAAATTCTGTGTGAGATAGCCCCAATTCCATCCCTGATAGTATATCTTTTATATGGCTAGATAATGTTTCGCATTTTATATTTTGTTCTCAGTCTCATCCTTCCTCTGACATAAGGAGTGAACAAGAATAGTAACACCATTCTCAGTACAGCCTTTGGTTATAACAATCCTCTGCTGGTAGAAATCTTCCTTAAACATTAGTGAAATTCTGAAAGTAACTGTAACACTGGAAATTAATGAATTAACATGCTCATTTGTTAGTGACTGTATTTGTAGATGTGTGTTATGAGCATACCTAATATATCTTTTTTTCCACAGGAAAATTTTGAACATGTATCAGAAGTGATAGCTCTGAAAGAAGAAGTTAAATCAGAGTTAACCGAGCCAGAGTCATCGCAGGAAAACTCTCTTGAGGTAATGTACATAATTTGATAAGCCATCATCTGATAATGGAAATGGGTAGAAAATGGCTCAACAGATACCGGGGTTTGATCCATCTTTTTAGTGCACATGATTGATAGTCCTACTGATAATATACTTTTTTATGAGATGACTGTTTACATACCTAGTTTTCACTTTTCTTTCATGTTTTTCCACTATCTTGCGTTATGAATTGTGCAGCAGTTAGGATTATTCCAAAGACCTCTACTCTATGTCATTTGGGACTCGGTATCATTCCTACTAATACTTTTCAATTCGTTAATTAGTTTTGAACAAAAATAGCTGAAAGATACATTCTTTTGTTACTGTTACAGGATATTTTACTAGTTGTTTCCAAATGAAACACCTTTGTTGTGTTATTGATTATATTAATTATTGTTTTCTAAATAATACAGTAATTTATTGATACAAGTTGCAGGTGACATGCTTGTTTACTGTGATTGTTCACTTGTATACTACACACATTGTAGCCATCTCTTGGCAAGTGAAAAATATTCCTTTTCTCCCTAATGTGGTCTGTGGTGGTACTAGTCCATTGTGACTTATAATATTTGTACTGGGAGGTGCACCTCAACCCGCGCATTGAAAAGAAGCGCCTTAGGGAACACTAACTGTCGAACAAAACTTGAAACTGCTAATGCATAAAGTTGGGACATTGATCAGAAGATGTCACTACTGAATAACTGAGTATGTTATTTTAACGTTTCCTAAACTGACTGGATTTGTTTGTTTTGTTTTGGTGTACATCAAAAAGTTTGAATTTTTCTCCATAGATGTCCCCACAAAAAGCTACGGTCATGTATTCTGGTGCAAGGTGGAATAATTACTGATTTAAAGAAGTTTTGGGTTTATAAGTTTCCTCAACTAAATTTACTTTCATTTATTTTGATACTTCAATGTTTTGCAACACTTCCTTCTCATCTCGCCAGCTTTGAAGTCTGGCCAATCACAAATTTTCTGTATTTATTTTTCAGCCAATCATAAGCTTCTTGTAACTTTTTGAGTATCAAATAAAATGATAGGGTGTGGTCAGATTTTGCCCAGAGCCTTCTCGAACCCTCCCCTCGGGTATAAAGGCCGCGACTTTTTCTAGTTACCTTGTCTTATTCTCGTCAAATTTCAGAGTGTGTGTTAAGACAGGAGGCCTAATTCTTTGGCAGGCAGAATGTCAGCCCAGGTAATGGCCACCAGTTTTCTATATCTGTAGCTATCTCCTTAAACTCACAGGAGAGGAAGCTTCTAATGTTTAACTATGTAATCATCTGTTTTCAAAAATTTAAGCTTTCATTCTGCTAATGTAACATTTCATACAGACTTAAACTGTAAATTGGGGATAGAGAGTATGTTACCCACTCGAATTCCCCTTCAGTTTATCTTGAGGTGACTACGATTTTGTAACCTTTTTCTTCTGTAAATCACTCATTAACTTCTCTTTCGAGTCACCTCAGTTGTGTAGAATTAGTCTCTGCATCATCGGGCCACAAGCCCAAGTAGGGTTTCAAAAGTTGGTTTTCAAGGAGTGCAAGTTTACGACTGCATACATTTTGAGTTTGGACCAGTAATATAACCTGTTGTTCTCTTCCATGAAGGTCCAGAAGTATGGGTACTAGATACCGCTGTGTAAAGGAATTGTAGGTTGTGCCTAGAGATGCCAGAAATTGTATAGTTTTGTGTAATGTTTCCTTGAGTAGGCTGTAATGAATTGGGAGCACAGCATCCTTGGTTGAATTTAAAGAGCATGTAAACTCTTGTCTGATATTGGTGCAATTTTCAGTCGGGCCTTTGGAAGGCCGTATGTGTAACGTTTGGAGCAAGGTGCTCTGGAACTCTGTCTTGGGAGATATCTCTCATTATCTAACCAAACGCAACATTAGTGACGTTGTAAACTTGTAAATTGGAGCTGGAAGCTCAAAACTTGTAATTTCCAACCTTGGATTTCTATTCCTGTTTGCTATTTTGTACCTGATATTTTGTTCCTTGACCTAGTGAAGAATTTTGTTAAATTTGAGATCTGAAAAGAAATATAACCTTTGTTTTAAAGTTTATCTTTGATATCGTAGATAGACCCATTAATGCTGACACCTTCTTTCACCTCTCTGCGTTCCACAGATAATCTCGGAATAATATGACTTAAACATGCAATGAATAAATAAGCCATTGAAGAGTTATCTTGCCTTTCTGTTTCATACTTCGTAAGGGATAGTGTTTGTGAATAGACCTTGTAAGTTCACCATTACTCACCTGAACATTCGTTACATGAATAATTCATCATTACCAGGTTGCACATTTGATCACTGTCATCGTCCACTTCATAGCATGCGTGTCATCTTCTTTTACTATGACTATGTTGCTATGGGGTATTTCATTGCCCATTTATTAAGATATCATTTCACCATCTCATCCAGGAGTTCTGGGTTAGCTGCTGAAAATATAGCCATGTGGGCAAGGTTGTGATGAGAGAGGAAGTATAATCATGACCAGAGAGTGTAGTAATTGGCTCTCCTATAAGGAAATTGGTTGTAGTTAGGTAAGAAGTGTCAAAATGTTCATCATTTAGCTTTGGTGAGAGGATGTATATGTTTCAAGAATGGTACATTCTTTGTTGGTGAAGCGATAAGAATCCATCACTTGTCTGGGGCGTTAAATCAGACTCATGACAGCTACTTTCTAGATTCCACCAAAGTGTGGTGTTGCAGGAGGGATGAAATGCCACATCAGTCCCATGTCTGCAGTTGTGCAAAGAGTTGGTTTTCTGAGGGTTATTTTGCAGGAAGGCCTTGATTTCTGTAGCTGCTCCGTTGAAGTTTGTGCCATTATTGCTGTAAATGTTTAGGGGTTGACCTCTATGAGAACTAAGTTGATAAAGTGCGGAGAGAAATGTTGTTGTGGTGAGATCGGGTATCATGTCTAAGTAGAGAGCCTTATTAGCTAGCAGTCTGGTCTTGTTCGATTTCACACAATTTTTTTATTAGATTTGGGCCAGCATAGTCTGTTCTAGTTGTAAGGAATGGGTGAGAACCATGTGACCTTGCCGCGGTGGGGAGGCTTGCGTGTCCCAATGAAGCAGAAAGCCGAGCCGCAGGTGCAACCATATTGGATGGGTATCTGTTGAGAGACCAGACTAACGAATGGTTCATCGAAAGGGGGGTAGCAGCCTTTCGGTAGTTGCAAGGGCGGCAGTCTAGATGATTGACTGAAACGGCCTTGTAATAATACTCAACATGGCTTAGCTGTGTTGATACTGCTACACGGCTGAAAGCAACGGGAAACTACAGCCGTAACTACCTCCCGAGGACATGCAGCTCCCTCTGCATGAATGATGTACTGATGATGGCTTCCTCCCGGGTAAAATATTCCGGAGGTAAACTAGTCCCCCATTCGGATCTCCGGGTGGGGACTACACGAGAGGGGGCGATCATCAGGAAGATGGATACTGACATTCTGCGAGTCGGAGCGTGGAATGTTAGAAGTTTGAATCGTTGTGGTAGGTTAGAGAATCTGAAAAAGGAGATGGATAGGCTAAAGTTAGATGTAGTTGGTATAAGTGAAGTACGTTGGCAGGAAGAACAGGATTTTTGGTCAGGCGACTACCGAATTATCAACACGAAATCAAACAGGGGAAATGCAGGAGTTGGTTTAATAATGAATAAGAAAATAGGGCAGCGGATAAGCTACTACGACCAGCATAGTGAAAGAATTATTGTCATCACGATAGACACCAAACCAATGCAACCACAATAGTGCAGGTCTATATGCCTAGTAGTTCAGCGGATGATGAAGAAATTGAAAGAATATATGAGGAGATAGAAGATTTAATACAATATGTAAAAGGTGACGAGAATCTAATTGTGATGGGAGACTGGAATTCAGTGGTAGGCCAAGGAAGAGAAGGTAGTACAGTAGGAGAATTTGGATTGGGACAAAGGAACGAAAGAGGAAGTCGGCTGGTTGAATTCTGCACTGATCATAATTTAGTCCTTGCCAATACTTGGTTCAAACACCACAAACGACGGCTGTATACGTGGACGAGACCTGGAGACACTGGAAGGTATCAAATAGACTTCATTATGATTAGGCAGAGATTCAGAAACCAGGTGTCGGATTGCAAAACTTTCCCAGGAGCAGACGTGGACTCTGACCACAACTTGTTGGTCATGAAATGCCATCTGAAGTTGAAGAAATTGAAGAAAGGAAAGAATGCAAAAAGATGGGATCTAGACAAGTTGAAAGAAAAGAGTGTGAGGGATTGTTTCAAGGAACATGTTGCACAAGGACTAAATTAAAAGGCTGAAGGAAACACAATAGAGGAAGAGTGGAGAGTCATGAAAAATGAAGTCAGTAGGGCTGCTGAAGAAATGTTAGGAAGGAAGAAAAGGTCAACTAAGAATCAGTGGATAACTCAGGAGATACTTGACCTGATTGATGAACGATGAAAATACAAGAATGCTAGAAATGAAGAGGGCAGAAAGAATACAGGCAATTAAAGAATGAAGTGGATAGAAAGTGCAAGGTAGCTAAGGAAGAATGGCTGAAGGAGAAGTGCAAGGATGTCGAAGGATGTATGGTCCTGGGAAAGGTAGATGCTGCATACAGGAAAATCAAGGAAACCTTTGGAGAAAGGAAATCTAGGTGCATGAATATTAAGAGCTCAGATGGAAAGCCACTTCTAGGAAAAGAAGACAAAGCAGAAAGATGGCAGGAGCATATCCAACAGTTGTATCAAGGTAACGATGTACATAATTTGGTTCTGGAACATGAAGAGGCTGTTGATGTTGATGAAATGGGAGACCCAATTTTGAGGTCAGAGTTTGACAGAGCTGTGAGTGATCTAAATAGGAACAAGGCACCTGGAATTGATGACATTCCCTCTGAATTACTGACTGCCTTAGGAGAAACCAGCATGGTAAGGTTATTTCATTTAGTGTGCAGGATGTATGAGACAGGAGAAGTCCCATCCGATTTTCGGCAGAATGTTGTTATACCTATTCCCAAGAAAGCCGGTGCTGACAGGTGTGAAAACTACCGCACCATTAGTTTAGTATCTCATGCCTGCAAAATTTTAACACGTATTATTTACAGAAGAATGGAAAAACAAGTTGCTGAGTTGGGAGAAGATCAATTTGGCTTCAGAAGAAATGTAGGAACACGTGAAGCAATCCTGACTTTACGTCTGATCTTAGAGGATCAAATCAAGAAGGACAAGCCCACGTACATGCAAGCACAGAAATGGTGTCCCGACGTAAACAATCAACACTGCCCCACTCCAGTACTGATAGGTGGCGAGGGAGTGAAGGGGTAGTGTCGAAGGCCACTTCAGTACCGAGAAAGAGGGGAGGGAGTGAACGGGTAGTGCTGAAGGCACGGTGTGTGTATTGCTATACATCCACCACTGTGCCCATTTCAATCACAACAGCCTTGTAGCGGGCTGTCTACCTGCACAATGCGTTAAGCGTGGAGGTGGGGGTATACCATGCTTTGTTTATGCCGGGACACCATTTCTGTGCTCGCATGTACATGGCATTCGTAGATCTAGAAAAGGCATTCGATAATGTTGATTGGAACAAGCTATTTATGATTCTGAAGATGATAGGGATCAGATACCGAGAACGAAGAATTATCTACAACCTGTATAAAAATCAGTCTGCAGTGATAAGAATCGAGGGCTTTGAAAAAGAAGCAGCAATCCAGAAAGGAGTGAGGCAAGGCTGCAGTTTGTCCCCTCTCCTTTTCAGTGTTTACATAGAACAGGCAGTAAAGGAAATCAAAGATAAATTTGGAAAGGGAATCACAGTCCAAGGAGAGGAAATCAAAACCTTGAGATTTGCCGATGATATTGTTATTTTATCTGAGACTGCAGAAGATCTCGATAAGTTGCTGAATGGTATGGATGAAGTCTTGGGTAAGGAGTACATGATGAAAATAAATAAGTCCAAAACAAAAGTAATGGAGTGCAGTCGAACGAAGGCAGGTGATGTCGGAAATATTAGATTAGGAAACGAAGTCTTAAAGGAAGTAGATGAATATTGTTACTTGGGTAGTAAAATAACTAACGATGGCAGAAGTAAGGAGGATATAAAATGCAGACTAGCACAAGCAAGGAAGAACTTTCTTAAGAAAAGAAATTTGCTCACTTCAAACATTGATATCGGAATTAGAAAGATGTTTTTGAAGACTTTTGTGTGGAGCGTGGCCTTGTATGGAAGTGAAACGTGGACGATAACTAGCTCAGAAAGAAATAGAATAGAAGCTTTTGAAATGTGGTGTTACAGAAGAATGCTGAAGGTGAGATGGATAGTTCGAATCACGAATGGAGAGATACTGAATCGAATTGGTGAGAGGAGATCGATTTGGCTAAATTTGACGAGAAGAAGAGATAGAATGATAGGACACATCTTAAGACACCCAGGACTTGTTCAGTTGGTTTTTGAAGGAAGTGTAGGTGGTAAGAACGGTAGGGGTAGACCAAGGTATGAATATGACAAACAGATTAGAGCAGATGTAGGATGCAATAGTTACGTAGAAATGAAAAGGTTAGCACAGGATAGGGTGGCATGGATAGCTGCATCAAACCAGTCTATGGACTGATGACTCAAACAACAACATGTCAGGGTTAAAGGCACCATTTGTGTATTTCTCATTAATTATTCCTCTATGTAACACTTTGCATAGAGTAATCAGGATCCTGATTTTTATTCCCCCAGGCGTGAGATCACGGCTGATGATGCATATGCAATGGGCGAAACATAAATTCGTATAACACGATGTAACACCTGAGATGTGTATGAGTGTGGCTTCTTTCTGTTCCCCTTTCTGAAGAGATCCTAAACTTGTATCTCAGAGTGTTGAGTGCCAGGATGAAGTGGTCCAAGGTGTTCTGCCATCATAATTATATTTGTGAGGTGATACAGAATTTCTAATGTTTCCAGTCCGCTAGTATTGGAGTATTGTGCAGTCATCCACTGACAAGAAGATGGCCTCTTGATCTATGATAGGATTAATAGTCTTTATATGAGTTGTTACTTTCCTGCACAACATTAATATAATATTTGTGTAAAGGGTTCAACTCCGATACAAACAGTGAACTTTAATTTCACTCCGTGGGTTGTTTACAACAATCTCAGATAATTATATGTTACAAATCTCATGACTGGTCCATATTGAAATGTACATTAATTCAACGAGGTTACAAAAGTTTATTGAAATCCTCGTATTCAATACACATTGGGTTCTTAAAATTAAGAATTTCATCTTGTCATACTAATTTAAGGGGACATGTTTCGCCCATTGCATGTGCATCATCAGCCGTGATCTCATGCCTAAGGGATTAATATCATGATCCTGATTACTCTAGTCAAAGTGTTACATAGAGGACCGTGTGTTATAAAAAGCAGGAAACTTAGTCCCATGCCTGCAGTTGTGTGAAGAGTTGGTTTTCTGGAGGTTGTTTTACTGAAAGGTCTTGATTTCTTTAGCTACTCTGAAGAAGTTTGTGCCATTATCGCTGTAAATGTTCAGCCTACAGCCAACAGCGCATAAGCTCAATGCTCTGCCACACTCCTCTCCTCCGCCACACCCCCTTCCCTCAATACCACACAGATAAAATACAAGAAGTGCAAGTGTCATTTGTTCTGACGCTACAAAGGCAACTAGTTCATACCAGAAAGGTTGACGGTGTAGGTAAATGTATACACAGTGTTTTTCACAAAATTTAACCCTTTTTCCTCTGATCTTAAATATTGTTCTACCCTCCTCTCGTTACTGATTCTTCATTACACATCCCTCAGTAGTCGATTTCAACATTGAAGCTGTTGCCAACTTCAAGAATGAGCGTCTCCACTTGACTAATTCGACAAAAGGAGGTTACCACATCAACTAGTAAAAACATACACAGCAACACACGGTCATGAACCTTTTTTCACTTCAACGAAAATAAAAAGTGAGTGGCCTCGCCATACAAATATGGGTATGATGCTGCTTGTTGTTTTAAGGGGCCTAACATCGAAGGCCATCGGCCCAAATAAGGGTTTAACAGGGTGTCCACCTGCATGGAAAACCGCAACTCGGGAATGTCAGAGAATTTGATTAATAGCGGGAAAACCAGGAAATGTCAGGGAATTCAGAAAAAATCTGGAAATTCATTCTTTGGCCAGATAAGATGGACATACCTTATTTATCCCTTAATAGAAGCACATTTTTTAATTTTTATAACACTAATCTTGGGTAGGCTTATGTCTTTTATGCCAGGAATAAATTGTAAAGGAAACTGAATAAACATTCAAACAAAACCAAGTGTGATATTGAATGTGAAGTAACCAATAGCTTCAGTAGCTCTATGGGTAGCCTATAGCGCTCTGATCGGTTGATCCAATTTTCAATGTTTTGATTTGCTTACTATTGTATATTCTGTGTTGTTGCTGAATGGAGAGGCCTATATTGCGTTTTCAGCTTTCTAATAGCTTAAATATATGGCTTCCACAGCAAAATATGCACATAGACAACAGATGACTCTGTTTGTTTACTATGTAATGACGTGTGCGATAGTCACTACCTCGTAAAATGTAAAAGAGACAAAAAAACACTGACTGAATGCAGGTAAGTGTGAAAATCACTTGAACTTAATACTCATTCAAGTGCTTATTGCTATTGCGATTATTATTATTATTATTATTATTATTATTATTATTATTATTATTGCATGTGCTGATGTAGGTAAACCTTGTGTAAATGCGTAATGCATCGTGACACCATTCGGGCCGCACCATGTTGAGTTTCTAACCTATCTGATGAAATGGTTCGTCACGGACGTGGGTGAGTGAGGCTCCTCAGTAATCAAGTGATTTGGAGGTGTTATACAGCAGTGGAAGTGAAAAACTTGCGGCAGTGTTACGTTTGTATTTATGAATCTTACCAACACATTTTGTCGGTATTGTTCTTTTTCTTCCAAATTTGCATTGTAAACAAAATGGGCCGCCAAAACAACAGACTTAGAAGCCCAGCCACTACCAATGATGCCAACATAGACCACCTCATGAAGTGCACGCTGGACGACTTTATTAACTCGGACAGCTTCCTTAAAAAAATTGTGCAGGCCATTTTGACCTGCATAACAGAAATGGTTATAAGAGAACTTGAAAAAAGTTTAATATTTAATGTCGAAGCATTTTCAGAGTTAACTGAAAATCTTGATAAAAAGGAGGTGGAAATCCACAAAATGAAGGAGGATATGGACTCCAAATGTTATTCATTGGAGCAATACAGCAGGAGGAATAATGTAAGATTTTCGGCATCCCCGAATGTTTGAACGAAAACTGAGATGAACTAGTGCTCAGCGTGTGCAAAGCAGTAGGTGCATATGTTACACTGAATGATGTTGATAGGTGTCACAGACTAGGTCCTTGATCACCATGGAAAACAAGACCTATCCTATTCAAATTTGTGTCATATCACTCATGGCAGAATGTCTTCACTAGGAAAAGGAAACTGAGTGGCTCATCCACAACAATCTGTGAAATCTTACAGCTACCAGAATGTCCATCATGACGACAGCAATCCAGTGTTTTGGTTTTAAAAACACTTGGACTGAATCAGGAGACATCATAATCAAGAAGGCTGACGGGATGAAATTAAAAGTGTGCCACTTAAAGGAACTTTCTATGGCATAAGCTTCTCTTGCAGTGCTATTTGATCACTTGACTATGTGAGTCCAAACCCATCGTTTACCGTAAGTCACAGCTGAGGAGCTAGCTTTTATATTTTTTCAAGTAAATTTGTCTATCTATCTATCTATCCATTTACTGTATTTATCTATCTGTCTAAATATCTATTCACTTAATCTGTCTTCTTATCCTACCACCTGTCGATCTACATACTCTTTAATAAAATTTTCCTAACTCGTTCTCTTTTAAGTCAGGCCTCTATATTACGTGTACATAGCTCTAACGTCAACACTACATAGAAAAAGCTCCTACTTGAGTATTCTGTATGCCTAATCTGCTGTTGCACATTATCACTATTATTATTACTGACAATTTAATTACCTAAAATATGTTAATTGCTGACCATTAATAGGGTGTAGTCATATGCTGTGTTTTAGTTTCATTTCAGCAATTGGCAATGCATACCACAAACAGCCATAATCCCTCTGATCATAGCAATATTTTCCCTTGCCACACTTCCCCTTCCCCAGCTATCCCATCAACCTGTCTACCTGCTAGTCCATTCACCCTAATCTCCCCCTCCTTGAAGTTACAACTCACATTGTCCAGTCAGCCCTAAATAGACATAAAAGCACACTTCACTTATGTCACCTTAGTGCCAAGAGTTTAGTTTCTCAACTCATATAGATGAACTAAATATGTCATAGAAAGAAAGAGATCCACCTAATCAATACTAATTTATTAAAATTTTCTTCTTAATAACAGGACCTGTTTCGACTATTCACAAGTCATCCTCAGCTGTTGTGTACATTCACATTAGAATACATTTTTTTAATAGTTGTACCTTGCCCATAAACATTTCATATTTGACTGTCATTAGGTAATATGTTTCAGAGTGAATAATACTGTGTTTTATGTCTAAGTTTAGAAAACTATTATATATTAAAAAGATACCACTTTTTGAACACATTAAAAGGATCACAACGTATGATAAAACTTTGCTATGTACATATGACCTTGAATTATATCATTAACGTTCAAGTTCTACGAGTAAAACAAGTTCCTAGAATGACTTTGTCATATTGCGTTGTTTTTAGTCTTAAGGTCTATATTACTTAATTTGACAAGGTATAAGCCTAATATAAAGTATATTATAAAAGCATACACAGCTACATTTAAGCACATTTTATAGACCTTAAGACTAAAAATACAGCAGGCACAATTTACCAGTCGGTGTTGCACAGAGATATTGATGTGGACCTGTCCTCAGAACATACTAATGCACATGTCCTATGAATATAGATTTCCTATCTCTAGTCTTTCAAGGTGTTCTGGATTTTATGGACATGAGTGTATTTCAATCATTCACAAAATTTACCAGCATCAATAAGTAGATCAAAAGCGATAAGAATCTGCAACAGCAGAAAGTAATAGAAAATATTATTTCAAGAATGAAGTCCCTCTGGAAATGAAATTAATATTAAAAAAATTACCTAAAAGCTGATTTATTCCTGGCTGGCAACGTCTCATGATTGGTCCCTTTACCACCCTTTAGGGTTTGGTGGGATCTCCCCTTTAAGTTAGACATTCCAGAAGGAATATCCCTTGCAAAGTGCACCATGATGAAGGTAAAGATTCCTCTTGCAAGCAGCGTGATGATTCCCCTTGTTCCTTGTCTTGCAGGCTTCTCGTAAGAGTAGGCTTCCTCTCTCTCTCTCTCTCTCTCTCACACACACACACACACTCTCTCTCTCTCTCTCTCTCTCTCTGTCGCTCTCTCTCTCTCTCTCTCTCTCTCTCTCTCTCTCTCTCTCTCTCTCTGAAGCGGCACATTGATATGTGTTCCAACCATGCCTATTTGAATGTCAGTCGACACTAAACTTGTGGGTTCAGATGATTTATGCATACCACACGTGTTCTGGAATTAATATAGTCGTGGTTATGCCTTGTAGAAGACGAAATAAAGTGTTCCCTTTATGAGACATCATGACTAATAAACGTCTCTTGGTGAAGAATATCTTGTAGAATTGTAGTGGGAAAGCGAAGTGAAGTTGTGCTCTAAAGTAGAGCAGTATGAAATCAGTAGTGTAGGAGCTGAGTAAGTTGAGCGTCGATTGCACACTGCTTTTATCAGTTCTCGGCCTATAAAGTGTGATTAGTTGGAAACCAATCATAATTTTTTTCACGTCTTCTTAAAGTATCATGGTTCAAAACTGTTCTTGTGAAGAGTTCTGAAAACTTGCCGGGTGGTGTTAGCCTTGAAAATGTTAACTGTTCCTATCTGTCACATTCTAACCTCCTAACCAATAAGAGAAAAGGAGTGGATCGCCACGCGGCCATGCAGCAGTGAGCCTAAAGGCGAATTTCTCCAATGTTATCAGATCCTGGCCTTCACCACAGCTGTTGTAAATGACCCACTGACCGAATTAAATTATGCTTTTGCGGCAATCTCAATTTTAACTCCAGTTATGCCATTTTCGGTTACAATATGTTGTAGGTGAAAGATTTCTTTCCACAGTATACACTGCTGTATAAATGATGCAGAAGTATTAAAAGTGTATTATTTCGATATATTGATGCGGAATTAGTAAAATTGGTTTGTAGAAATCCTGTGTGTGGTGTGAAAACTGCATTTGCACTATAAAGTGTTGTGTAGAACTTTAAGGTGAAACTATCTGTAGACTTGTACAGTGCTTATGTAGTGTCATTCTACATTGTTAACGGTTAACTTCTCTGAGAGGCCCAGCTATCTTTTAGCTGTTAATGTTAATACTATAATTGGTTTTACAGTAAAATAATGATAATCATTACATTTACTATTTCTTAATTGATATTTCACCCAAGTGTCATTGAAATGTGTTTGATCCAACCCTGTCTCCTCACTTTTGGAGATAAATTGACCTGTGAGTATTTCTCTATGCCCAGATACCTTTGATCTATGATTCCCATTTACAGCATATACCCTGCAATTTATTAATATTTTCGTAGACTTCTCTTCCAAATATTCCATGTGATAATTCTGGACGTCGGTTTATCTTCACATATATGTGTACTTTGTTTCTTAATATGGATAGATCTGTGTTGATGTAGGACAGTCAAAGATCATAGAACTATTGTGATAAACCTTTTTCTTGATTGTTATCACTTTTTCTTTGTCCCTCAGTGAGAGACGTTGCTTGTTGTATCATGTGGTACCAAATGTTCACATTGTCAAGAAATGTTAGTTGAAGTGAATTGTTTTACTCTAACTGAAGTGCTGTTAGATTCAACTTGCATTAGCTTGATCACCTCAAGAATCATGTCTTTGGCTGTTCTTCTGAGTAAGGTTCTTTAATGGGGTTACTTCCGAATGTGTTGCAAGAATATAAGCATAAATTTGGAAGCATTGACTAATGTAATTACAATGCCGATAAGCTTGATAAGTCTCTTAAAGGGATTCTTGGTGAAGGGCATACAGAGAAGCTGTGAAGAAGTAAGGGCCACCTCGATCCTAAATCCGAAGAGCATACGTAGGCAGTCCATCTTGACTTCAAGGGAGGAAGGCATGCTCTGCATAGAATTTTGGGAATCTACTTTACTCTTTACTTTTCCAAAGTACCCCATGTATCGTAAAATTTTGGACATGTATATGAAAACTTATGTCCAAATGTGCATGTACATCTGGGGAACTGTGAAAGCTGAATTTCTAAAATAAAAACTTACTTTTTAACGTATTGTTTGAAATTACATATTAATATACTCTCACAGTAAGTATTGGAAGAGAAGGAATTCAAGCAATTGCTTCCTTGTTGTACTGAATAACTGGCCATGTAGCTCTTGGCCTGCATTTATAAGATCCTGGGCTCGAACCCACTGTCGACAGCCCTGAAGAGCATGTTTCACATTTTCACAGCAAACAAATGGTGGGAATGTACCTTATTTAAGGCCACAATTGCTTCCTTCTCATTCCTAGCCATTTTTAGCTCATCATCGGCATATGACCTATCTGTGTCGGTGTGAAAGAGAAATGGTAGAAACCATCAAATAAACAATATGCCGTAGGTTATGTTCAATTAACTTTCATTAATATGGCTTAAATTTATGATTATAACTGGCCACTGTTCTTTGACTGATAATTACATTCAAACTATTCACCTTTTTGTCTCTTTGATGAATCAAGGAAACTAAATTTTATGTACATAGTCAATGAATATTTACATTCTCATAAGTTCCATAAATTCATACTTTAGGAATATTTGTTGCTTCAGTTAAACTATTGTAGGTAGGATACATCTAAATGTGGCTTAGAATTATTGTAGAATAATTATTTTATTAGTAAATATCATTCTTGCTTTATTATTACTTAATCTTTTCATTCTATTGTTCCTGTTAACCTGTTGCAATTTGGATAATGTAAGTCCGGTTTAGAATTGAAGTGTAGCTATGTAATTAGATTTTAAGTTGCTCGCTTTGGAAAGGGCAGAAATCTCATGACATCAAAGATGTCTGTGAACTTATCTGCCAGGTTACATCCAGCAGGAATGGTGTTGATTTCATTGTGTGCGCAAGCATGCAAGATTGAGTTGCTGAGGTTCAGTGCTATTCCGACAGCCTTATGTGAATTACATTCAATGTTGCATCCTCTCGAACTTGTGTTTTCTATGTCACAATCTGGCTGTGATGACCTGGATAAGGAAGAGCATTGGCAGGAACTACGAGGTCATGTTGCAGCGTATCCTGAAGATGAGTTTCCACTTCTCTGTGATGACCTTAATGCGCATGATGGTCACTAAGAATTTTTATAGCTGCCATGGTGGTAATACTTTCGGTACCTGATATGATGATGGAGCTCATATTTGAGGTTTCACTTGTGGTGATTGCAGCAAGCAAATTGACCTGATCGTCGTTCAGCACCTTGATCTACGACGAAGAAAGGATGTGAATGTCATATCATCTGACTGTATTCCACCTCTGCATAAAGTAGGCATAGCGAATTTAAGGACTTCTATGCCCCTGAGAACATCAAGTGGTGGAAGCTTAAAGACTAGGAGACCCTAGCAACAACATAAATTTTCCTCTTGTTGATCTTAATGCATTTGACAACATGTAGACACATTCTACAAATCTTTCACTGCAACCGTCACAGTAAACTTGGGTACGATATAACCTAGTTCCTCTTGTATTGAATATCTAACGTTCCTATGGATGATTGCAGTCCAAGAAGAGTTGTAGGATAAGACGAAGGCATACTGTATATAAATCTCAATCGAGACGCACTCACTGTAATGACCTGTGTACAAGGTGTATCAGAACTATACTGACAGAGAAATCAGGGATGCTCTTCGTGGAATGTTGAGAATGATGGTGCAGTCAGATTCTCGGGGAAATGTTTCCTTTTGAGGAAATTAAAGTGACCTTGTTACTTCCGGTCATGCAGTTCAGAATGAGATTTCTTAGCCACAGGTTCCTCAAAGACAATTCTTTCCCTGTGTGTTGTGGAGTCTTTTGTGAAAGCCAATTTATATACAGGGAAAGAATTGTCTTTGAGGAACCTGTGGCTTAGAAATCTGTCGCTCAATCGAGACGCACTCACTGTAATGACCTGTGTACAAGGTGTATCAGAACTATACTGACAGAGAAATCAGGGATGCTCTTCGTGTAATGTTGAGAATGATGGTGCAGTCAGATTCTCGGGGAAATGTTTCCTTTTGAGGAAATTAAAGTGACCCTGTTACTTCTGGTCATGCAGTTCAGATTGATGAACATGCTCTATTTGCTATGTAAGAGAGTCAGCCGCAGTGCGTCAGGAAAGAGAAGGGAGGGGAAGTGAAATTTGGAGAAATAGGTAATTCTTGATGCGAATGCACAAGTTTCTCGTTCTTTTCGCATAGTCGCTTCCACACTCCGGTAGGCACTGTACAGTTTGTTCTACACGAATTGACTACTATGTGAACCCTATAGAAAGAGAAGACATCTTGTAACAAGAATACAGGCAGCTTTCCAAACCGTTCGCCACACACTACACATCCTGAACATAGTCCATAGTCACTCACTACTACGCCATAGTGAACTATACACCAAAGTAGGAGGGGGCCTTATTGAACATACACTGTAATCAAATCACTCGGCGTGTTGATTCCTTCATTCAGTATTTCATTGAGTTTACAATATTATGAGGGAAGGAATACACAATCTTCGAGCATGTTAATTAATATAGAATATTACTGCGACAAACAGACGAGAGGAGAAACAATCTGGAGCTTTCCTTGACTAACATGTGTGTCTTAAATACAGTGTGTTCTTTAACTGTGTGTGCAGTTACAGCTATTAGATAAATGGACTGTGGATATTGCCTGTTAGAGACAATAATATTGAAGTCGTATGAGGAAGCAGTATCTTTGTCTGCGCATACACTCCACAACGCCTCCTTACCCTTATCTTCCCTGAAAGGCGGCAGCAGCTCTTCAATTTCAATTGCGCACCAGGAAGTAACAATTTAACCTCATTTTCTCAAAAATATTATTTTCCCGCCAGTTTGATTGAACCATTGTTCTTAACATAATACGAAGAGCATCCTTGAATTTTTGTCGGTGTAGTCCTGATAAACTCTGTACACCTCTGAGCTCAAGGGAAGACGAAGAGAACTGTTTTCCATCTGACGAAAATTGACACAAGTATTGAGCACACTGTCTGCATTAGAGACAAAGATGACCTGTGATTAGAGGACAAACAATAAATCCTCAATCATTGGCAACAACATTTGTAGATATTTCCTGCATTGAATTACCACATCACCCTATTCCTGATGGTAAGTCCCATCTTATGCATCACATCAAAGGAAGTGGAGAGTGCCATTAGGAGAATGAAGGACCCAAAAGCGTCAGGACCGGATGACCATCCAGCAAACTTCTGGAAGATGAGGCAGTTTAAAGAACTCATTATCAACTGGCTGACAAGCTTATTCAGTGCCAGAGTTGACTCTGGCTCTGTTCCCAGTCATTGGACTGTAAACATCCTTGTGCCTATTTTTGAGCAAAATGACGATTCAGCAGAATGTGCAAATTACCATCCAAATTGCTCCCAATTGTACATGAGAAGATCTTTTAGAGTAGCCTTCATTATTGACTGGGTGAAATCGCCGGCATTATTGCTATCCAATGCATCTTCATTAAGGGTGTTGGAACAATTCATGCAGTTTTCACTGCCAGAATGCTAATTGAAAAGCACTGAGAGCACCACCCGGCAGTGTACATTTTCTTCCTTGATACTGGAATTACTTTCAGCCGTGTTACAACGGCTTGTTGCTGTGTACGGTGTTGAATGTTGACAGATTTAGAAAGGTATGAAGTAGCAATTACACAACATGGGAATGTGTATACTTCATTAGTCGATGGGCATCGCAGCCGTCACTCGTGATGCATAGGATATGTCACCAATGGTATGATCATGTCCTTTTGCAGTACCTGACGCAGTTGACAATTCACCTAATCCTTTGAAATTACTTTACAATATCCACTATAAGGAACATTGAAGGTAATATACAAAAAATTTAAACTAGAAATGCTGCTGGGATGGGTAAAATTTCTGGGCATATACGAAAGTCAGTTCTTTGAGATATTGATTAGAGTATGTATGAAACAGCTATACCAGATGAATGAATACTTAGTGTAGTAGCACTCTGTGTATAGAGAAAATGTGCTAAACTTAAAGCTAGTAATTACACAATAGTCGTCTTGACTTGTGTTGCATGCAAGCTCTTGGAATGCATTCTTTCTGATTATGTTATACACATTTAAGAAATTACCAACTGGCTCGATAGAAGGTAGATCAGGTTTAGGAAATGTTACTCCACTGAAGCTCATCTTTTGGATTCCAGCAGGATATAGCAGATATATTAGATTCAGGAAGTCAAATGTATCACGATTGACATATCTAAGGATTTTCTTAGAGTAGATCTCGGGAAACTACTGACAAAAAATTAGTGCGTTTGGGATAGATAAAACAATGGCTAAATGGGTGACTATAAAGATATGGCCAAATTATTAAACATTAAAAATTTGAGAATTGAACACATGAGATGGTACCAGTTTTTAAGTTCATGACATTAGTACTTGGTATGCACCCCCTTAGCTTTCATGAGCGACTTGATTAGACTGGGCATACCCTCAAACAGTATTTTACACTGACTCTTTAAATCGTCATCATGACACCACATCTGACCGAGCTTCTCAATCAAGCCAATTTTTGTCGTTATTTTTCTTTGGACTTTTCTTTGCTATCGGCTAAGGATATTCTATGGGGTTCATGTCTGGACTGTTTCTTGGCTTTGTGGCAAGGAGGCCCATCTTGCATAAATATAAATGCACTTTGGCCAAACTACTCTTGCACCTGAGCTACCAAGGGGTTCTTAATACTATACTGTTCACGTCTGATAGTTCCTTCTACAATATATAATCGTCCACGGCCATACCAAGAAAACACACTCCAGACCATCACTGAAGTTGGATCCCTCACTCAATCTGGATGGAATGCTTCTGCTTATCTTTTGGCATATTGACTTTTCTCTTCTTCGACAGGAAATACCAATTAGTCACTAAAGCAAACCTGAAATAAATAAAACAAATAAGCCTAGCATTAAATGCAATAAGCTGTAAGGTTTAAAAGAAGAATTTCATACATTTACTGTGCTGTACGGTTACATCACTTAGATTGGGTTATAATGGAATAATGAATGATAATTTAGGAATTACAGTAATTGTCATGGACTTGCCTGTTTCCATTCATCAGATGACCAATTCTGGAGAGTCTTGGCACACTGGAACCTCTTTGCAGCCATAGCAGGAGTAAACTTCGCTTTGCCTTGAGGTCATCTTGCTTTCATTCCAGCATTAAACAGCTCTCGCCTCAGAGTCCTGGCTAATACAAATGACCCATACTCTTCTAATTTCTTACGTAAATCCAAACTAGTAACCTTGCGGTTGTTTACTGACAAATTAATCAGTTTTGCTTCCTCCTTGGGGTTGGTTTCTTCTTTTGCCCACAGTTTCCAACACGTTGACATTTTGTCTTGGGCCGATGACCTTCGATGTTAGGCCCCTTAAAACAACAATCATCATCATCATCATCATCACATTTTGTCTTCCCGTTATCTTCACATTTTAAAACTCTACTTACAGATTGCTGTGGTATTTGCAATCTAGAATCTATTTCTTGTTGTGAATGACGTTTCTCAAGAAGTAGCTCTCTGACAGTGCCTTTCTTGGCGAAAAGTCTCTTCGTCTTCCCATAACCTCAAAATTTGACAGTTCTCTAGGACCACTCTTAAGAAATACAACTGAACTCCTGAATAGTATCAATAATACATGTAATTTACAGAATGCACAGTCTTAACAATAGGTCACATTATTTACTTCCAAACAGCAACAATATGTAGATAATAAAGATAAACAACAGAACATGCTCACCAACAAAAATGACACAAAACCATGTGAATAATGAAATTACATTGTGGTTCTCACTGTAGCCACTGTATGAAAAAATACAATAGTGTGGACCAGGATATCCCAAGTGGAAACTTTGCCTCCAAACAAGTTCAAGGATTAGGCTATAAAGGTCGATAGTTTACATAAAGGTAGAAATATACCTTTTACCATTAAAATTTGGCCATGTCTGGTGTATTTCTACAAAATAGAACTCAGAGCATAAGATGCTGTAACAATTATGGGATTGGGTCCCACAGGGCAGTATTATGAGACCTTTATTCTCTGATATATATAAACAATATGAATAATGAACTGAAATAAGTGATGAGGCTCTTTGTAATAAATAAGTTTCAGGATTATGAGTAATTGAAAAAGACCTTGACAATATTGTAAGATGGACATCGGGCAATGCTATATTTGTAAACGTGGTGAAAAGTCAGTTTCTTTGTTTCACAAATAGAAAGAGTCCTCTCCGGTTTTATTATTATATTGATGGGTGAAATTTCTTCATGGGGATCTCTGTAAGTACCTAGCTATTCATAATAAGGATATAGCTTCATTATGGTAATCATTTAAACATATTGAAAATAAAATTTACAGATCTCTTAATATGATTATGAGTTTTTTTAGGGGTTGTAAAGGAGAGGGCATATAAATCTCCAGCAAAGCCACAATGAGAGTGTGAGACCATCACCAGTATTACTTGAGTAGAGAACAGGAAATGATCCACAGAAATAGCTCCATTTCTTGCGGGTGATTTCTAACAAAAGAGTTGTGTTACAGAGATGTTGCAAAGTTTCAGCTGGGGAGACTTGGAGAAAGGAGACAAGTTGTTTGATTAAGCAGTATATTCTGAGATGTCATTGGAGAGATGGCTTGGAATGACTTTAGTTGATGAATACATTTGAATCATGTTCTTTAAGTCTAGGAAAGGTCGCAACATGAAGACAAGTTTGAATTGAAGGGGACAAATTTTGGCAAATGTTCACTTATAGGAAGATGATTTAGTGATTGAAATAATTTGTTTCATATATTTCCACAATTCTTTTCTATTTAAACAACCAACAGCCCTAATTGCTGTTGTTTGATTGATTAATTGATTGATTCATTCATTGATTGGGACATTAACTGATTTATGCTTTTGGTCTTAATGTGATGTACATAGGGGGATGATGGATATTTCTATGCTTATGATATAAGCATTGTCCACTTGTTGGGAAAGTGGTGGGAGTACTGTGGGATTATGTGATATTACAGTGAAGTGTTTTTGGAAAGAAAGTATATAGGAACATGGAAATGAAGAAAGGGGTGACAAGTCAAGTCATATGTAGGAAGATGGGAACAGGGGAATATGAATATAAGAGGATGAAGAAAATGGCTAGTCGTTGTGGAATTAGGGATCAACAGAAAGAGATACAGAAGCAAGGAATGGTATTGGGCAATGATTTGGAGATACTGATTACTATATTTAATTTCCTAAAATTGTACATGTTCACATACACGTATGTGTACATATGCTCTGCTGAATATTCACAAATATGTAGGTGATTTAAAATTTACTAATTTGCAATGTTCCTCCCTTTCTATACTACTGTGTCTACTGCTGTCCAACAGTGTGTTCCTTTTCATGTTCTTATATCTCATCAATTGTTTGAAAAGCAGTGGCAAAAGGGACTCAGGTTAAAATACGGCAGGTCATTGTGCAAGTTAGGTTCCAAAAAGGGTAAAAAATAAAATAAATAAGTAAATGCAATGAAAATTTTAACCTAATAGAATTTGTATAGTATTATTTGGAATAGTTGCACAAGTGGTATGTGTGTTGATTATGTTTGTAAAACAGAAAATATTATGAGTAAGAGTTTGTAAATTCTTTACATTTATTAAGGATGAGCTGTGTGCTTAATAGGAAAAAAATTGTATAATACTGTTTTAGGAAATTGTCTTCTTCTCTGTTCTTTTAAAATTTAGTGCTTGATAATAATGTATTTTTGTGTGCCATTTGCCACCAAGGTAGACACCTCTCTTGCATACAATGGGATTTTCATTTGATTGTTCCTTTCCATTATATATTTTTTAAATGGGAGATAAATTAATTATAGTCTTCTTGTGCCACTATGAAATTTATTTTCTCAGCTGTTTCTATTTTAGGCCTATATATTTTTGTTTCCTTACTTCTTTATTCTACTTTTCTTATTTCTTACTGACAGCCTTCCGAAGATACTAAGGAGGAAATATTCATAGAGGAACAAACTGATGATCAGCTGTTGCCATACATCAAAGAAGAAACAAAGTACGTATACTACAAGTCCTATACAATATGGAATATGTTGTACCTATTCACAGTTGTGTTCAGTTGTGGTTGGTTTATCTGCAAAAGTGGCCATTTTCATCAGTTCAATCCTGTCTCTACAAGGTTACATTTAAACACTAATATGTGAAAATTCTATTGGTTAAAATTATCTAAAATATTCAGGAACTTTAAGATAATTTTTAATGTTCCATCATGTACTCGTAGTTTTATTCAATATATATCTACAAAAAGAATCTCTGGTAAAGCTAGATATTTTTGAAGTGTATTTGTTTACAATACCTTTAAGTAACTATGAAAAAGTGTTCTTTCTTTCACTTTCTCTGCATCATTTGTTCATCACATTCGTATCATCTGAAATGCTATCTGAAGCTATTGCTTCCAGATATTCTGAGTAATATTTTTATACGTTCATGCCAACAGTGACACACAGAAAAAGCGATATTTGTAGATTAAAAATTAAATCTACAAATTCGAAATTGTTAAGTTTTATGTACATAGTAAACAATAAATATTTAAAACTAACATAATCAGTATCATTAATCAATATAATGATGGCTGAGTTCAATAATGTGATGACTCAAAGAATGTCATTTTGAAATTATTTGGTTAGATTCCTTTTTTCTGATCATTTCTGTTCTCTTGTGTGTTAAGTCAGATTCCTCCAGTTGCGGACGCCAAAGCAGATAATGTGTTGTAGAAATGAAACTTTGAGGTCAGTTATGCTACATCTTTGGTATCACAGTTTTCAAATAAAACTTGTGCATTGTTGTAAGCTTAAAAAAATTGTGCTATTGAATTTATGTTCATTCCAGTGATGTGGTCACACTTTCTGATTGATTTTAGTGTTCATTGACAGTCAGGTGCTTCTAGTGTGTTGATTGCAAACATACTTACACAATTAGTATTAACTAATAAAATGGAAAGGTACAAGTGGAGTTTTAAATTTGTGCAGGTTGCCTAAAAAAATTCAGAATTCTTCAAGTAAGTGAATTTATTATCTCATAAAAGTAGATAATTAGGCGGTACATTATTGCTTCACGTCTGTAGGTTTACCCTCAGAGTACCCTACACGTGACCCCCGGGTGGTGCTAAGAAAGCAATAACTGTAGCTGCTGGACCTATCTTTTTAAAGATCCTCCAGCAATGGCAGATGTATTTCATGGAAATGGCTCTTCACAGAGCTACCAGACAAGAAACATCGGACCTTTCATCCATGTTTTCGAGCTTAATGTAGAAAGCATCAGCAGAGCAAAATGTGACTACCTATCCAAAGTTATCCTGAATAATAATATAGATGTGGGTATACTGAAATCCATACAGCCAATGAAGAAGAGTTTCGGAAATGGTGCATCATTAACCGTTTCACAGCTCTTGGTGCAACATATCACAGTGCACATGGTATAGCTACTTATGTTCGTAATAATATCCAAGATGCCTCAATACTCTTTCAAAACGAAGACGAAGACATCCATTGTGTTGCTGTGCGTGTGGCACATATTACTATTTTTAACATTTATAAATCCCCAAACGCACAGTGGTCAGGTACCGTACTCCTGACTGCTCAACACCCTGCAGTTCATATAGGCGACTTCAACAGCCATCACGAACTATGGAAGTACTCGAATGACAGTGAATGTGTAAAGAAACTCGTAGAATAGACAGAAATGAACAATCTCCATCTGATTTTTGACCCAAAAGATCTTTGTACTTTCCAGTCCGCTGCATGAAATAGGGATTTCAATCCTGACTTGTGATTTGTTAGCTGCAATGATGCATAACAGCCCTTACATACCAGTCGTAAAGTGTTAAGACATTTTCCCCACAGTCAACATATCCCCATTGTAGTGGACATTGGCATCAAAATTCCTGTTGTACGGTCAATACCACATGCTCAGAGGAACTTCAGAAAAGCAAATTGGTCAACATTCACCACTGAACTGGATAAATGTGTTAGGTGGATTGCTCCCAAGCACAATTACAAGCGTTTCGTAGATGCAGTTATGATGGCGGGTAAGAAGAGTATGCCATAGAAAAGAATACATCCCTGGTTGGAATGTAGAGACTGATGCACTCTATAACTAATATCTGCATACTGGTGATGAAGACATAGCTGATGAACTTCTTTCCAGCATGGATACTACCTGGAGAGAACGGTGGATTGAGACAGTGGAGAATATCGACCTAACTCATTCCAGTAGAAGATCTTGGGGGCACCGCAGAAAACTTGGAGGAAGGACACCTTTGGTGAAGCAACAGCCTGGAGTTACTCTGGATGAAGTAGCATCTCACATCGTCACAACTTCCCAAACTCCATCAGATAAGAAACATACCAAATACATACGGCGCCAGCTCCAAACTCTGGAATCAAGAACACCACGCACTTCAAGGTATTCACAACCGCTTACGGTGAAAGACATCAATGCTGCTCTCAAAGACGTTAAACCAAGTACAGCTCCAGATTTTGACGACATTCATCCAGAATTTCGCATTCATTTAGGGAAGAATGCAAGAAGTTGGCTGTTAAGGTTTTTTACCGACCTTCTACAGAACAGACAACTCCCGGCAGAATTCAAACGAACGAAAGTGATTTCCATCTTGAAACCAGGTAAGCCTGCCAATGACCCAAGCAGTTATAGACCAGTTGCCCTTCGTTTTGAGAGGCTATTCCACAACAGAATCAGCGCAACTATTTTTCAGCATATTACAGTTGATCAAGCTGGATTCAGGCCAAATCGCAGCTGCTGCGATCAAGTGCTTTCACTGACATTCCACATGGAAGCAGGTTTCCAGAAACAACTCAAGACCTCAGCTGTATTCATTGATCTTACAGCAGCATTTGACGCAGTCTGGAGAGAAGGATTAATTTACAAGCTTCTCCGAATTGCACCCCGTAGGACCATCGTGCAGGTTATAAGCAATATGCTCAATGACAGAAGGTTTCGAGTGTGTATGGGAAATAGTATGAGTAGAGAAAGGAAGCTCATAAATGGATTACCTCAAGGATCGGTACTGTCTCCCCTACTGTTCAATTTGTATATCTCCGATCTCCCAGAAACATCATCACAAACATTTTGTTATGCTGATATCATAACACTAGCCACTCAAAATCGATACCTTAGTGTGACAGAAGAAGTGCTACAAAGAGACCTGATTTCACTTGAAACGTACTTCAAGAAATGGCAACTGTGTCCTAAATCTAACAAAACAGAAGTGTCATGTTTTCACCTGAATAATCGCCAAGCTGGCATTAAACTTCACATACGTTTTTGTCACCAAGAACTTCGGCATAGAAGCTATCCCAAATATATGTGGATTACACTTGATCGCACACTATTGCCCCCGTTTTGCCGGGCAGCTCAGCCGGTAAGCAAAAGTCCCAGAGGCGGAACGTTCGCTTACAGGCAACGCTAAATTATTGAGGGTAGGGACAACCTAAGGACTGACTACAAATGAAAACACTTAAAAAATGGGTTTTAACATTTATGAAATAAAATATTAGCACTTTCCAAATTCCATTAATATTTTCAAAATCTTGAATAAAAATATTTAGCTCTTCCCTGCTGGAATTCACCCACAGTTCTTCATTAAATTGCATTCTGCAAAGATACGAAACTGAGTCTTAATAAATCGTATTAGGAAATTAATTAACTTATTATTTAAGAAAATCCTATCTCAAAATATCAAAAATCTGATTTTCAAATTATTATTTAAATTAACAATACTCTGCGATTTATTTAGCCGTGAGTCAAATTTTTACCTCTTATGGAAAATAAAAAAAAAATCATTTCTATTAATCAAATATTATTCTAATTAATTACTTATGCTTCAAATTATTTACTTAAATTATTTAAGTCCAATATTCAAATCATTCTATTTTTACTCTTGTGTCAATTGACCTAGTGTTGTGCACAACTCACAATAATGACTTAAATTCTCGCATTGTAAATTTAAACATTTTACATTTTTTGAGCTTAGTTCATTGACGCGATCCTTGCTTAAGTATTTTCCCTCGAAGCAAAGATCCTAATCTATCTTATTCCGTCGTAAAATTGCTTAAAGATTTATAATTGAGCCAAATATGCTCGCCACAAAACAACAAGAAATTCGAAACTTTACGCACACAGCGTACGCACATCATGACGAAATATCACCATGAAAATCACATTTACAAAATATCCATCTCACATTCAAGCTTTGGTCCACGGTAATATTATCAAATAGATTTATCGAAACCTATCTCTTGATTTTTAATTTTAAATTTTATTTGAAATATGAGAGTTTCTCCTGATGACGATATCAGACAAGGGCTACCATTACGATCGTTTGGTGTGTGATTGTAGCGGGATTATCACTTTTCCAATGAAATAGATTCCACGACGATGTTCCAGGATAATTTTATAGTAGAATTCATCACTAAAATTCCATAGAATTGCCTACAGTCATAGATAAATAAGCATTCGCGCATACGGTCTATGAGTCACGACTACGTTATTTTTAATCTCGTATTATCTGAAATTATCGATCAATATGTGCTGCATAAGAAGAAATTATGTTCAAAGACACACTCTCTTCCTTAACTGACTCATGTAATGGACACACAAATAAAATCCTATCTTAAGATCCATTTACAAGTCTCAAAAATACTAATAACAGTAAATGCAAAATTTGTGGACATTCAAGCCACGACCAATATTCCAGGCCTACATCTACTTCAATATAGCACACATTAATCACTTATAAGCACAGTAATAATTACACTCATGACCTTTAAACATTCTATTAGACCGTAATAATGTCAATTATTATTATTATTATTATTATTATTATTATTATTATTACTATTATTATTATTATTATTATTATTATTATTATTATTATTATTATACGCGCGCGGTCGCGTCATCGTAGGCTATGGTTTGATGAAATCATAGATGACTCTATCCTATCTCGAATCTATGGTAAACCACAAAACATCAAGGAAAAATCCTAAGTTCATAGAACACGTCGATATTCTGTCCCAAATAATTCAAAAATTATTCCATCATTAATTTATAAATTAGTAAACGTTATCGCGTGGGTCAAATATTTTTAACACTTTCCTCGACTTATCATGGGACAGTGAGAACATGTCACAAAGCACTCATTCGAATAGAACAAATTATAGGTCCCAAATACACTCTCACACACATCAAATCTACCAACACCAGTGAAAGAAGAGTGAAATTCGTATCTACAAAGACTATTAGAAATGATCTCAAATATTCAAGCAAGGACTACGTCTACATAATTATTGCAACAGAAAATAGAGAAAAGTATAATTTAAAATCTTAGCTGTAGTAGACTTGGCTTCTGGACTCGGTTGATGATCAGTGAATATTTAACCAAACTCCATCTCCGATATTATTCTCCCCTGGGCTGAATTATGCCTCACATTTTAGTTACACATGGCTGCAGCAGACGAGGACTTAGGACAGTTACAAACTCCGTCGTAATGTTGAAGTTCCATTCTTCCGAAATAGTTCAGGACTGCTAGTAATCTTCCGTCTTCTGGTGAAAGCTGAAACTAAAAAGTTTGTTTTAGTAATAGTTCCCAACACACACTCGATTCTCCAAGCTGGCACAGTTTTACGTACTTTAAAATTTCCTCAGATTTATGAAATTAAGGAAATCTGAACTGCTGCGTTTCCAATATTTCCGTATCTCAAAATTTCCTCAGAAGCAGAAAAAATATCTTTCATCAAATGAATGCTTGTAATGTTCAACGTCGTATATGCCGTCTCCAATCACACATGTGCTCTTACAACACGATGACTTGTACTTGTACGAAGCAATTATTCACGTAGACAACTGAAGACAGAAAAAAGCAAAAGAGCAAAAGAGAGCGATTCCCCCAGATACATGGGTATTTATTTCTTCAAGACGTAGGTGTGTTTGTTAGTTGAATTTTATTGGCTGAGATTTAGCGATCGGGCTAACCTTGCGATCCAATTGGTTAAATATCATGACGTCAAAATCTCAAAGTATTCATTGCTTTTGGTCTCATAGAGTTCGTGTCCACGTGCTACTCATCTGGTGTCTTCAACAAGGTACAAAAAAAACCCAGACTCGCTTACACGGCGGGGGAAAAAAACCTGTTCCGCTGCGTGCTAGCAGAGGCAGTCAGAGTTGAAATCCCCTTCCTGGATGATAATTTTATGCATTGTTCCTCCCCAGTAATAAAATATTCTTTCCATACAAACCAATAACCAATTTTCAAGGGTGCACTATCTTACAAACAACATCTTATGAATCTGTCAAAAAAGCTCAAAACATGTAATATTATCCTTCAGAAATTGTATGGCTCAAGTTGAGGTTCATCAGCAAAGACTTTATGATCTGCTTTGGGACTGGTATTCTCGTGTGGTGAGTACTGTGCACCAGTTTGGCTGGATAGCCCATATAGAAGACTAATTGATACTGAACTGAATGTTAGCTTGCGGTTAATATCTGGTACTATCCAGTCCACGTCCCTTTATTGGCTCCCAATTCTGTCAGGTATAATGCCACCTGTTTTTAAAAGATAAAATGCTCCCATCCGAGAGTTCAAGAAGATAGAAATGAACCCGCAACTGCCTGTTTTGGATGATATTCCTGTTCTCAAGGTAACGAGGTTGGAGTCACGACATCCATCTTTGCATGATGCTGTCTCATTGGCTGATGGGAATTTTCATCCTTTAGAAGAATAGAGAAGTCGCTGGAAAGTTGCCACAGACAGTTCCTTACACAACATCTTTTCTGGTGAACGTCATCTTCCACGTAAGATTTGGACCACTCTGAATTGAGTGAGAACAAATCATGGACGATGCAGGGATGCCCTTTATAAGTGGAAATATATCTCATCACCAGAGTGCGACTGTGGTGCATCTCGACAGATGATCCCCATATTGTAAGTGAATGTACACGACTTTCCTACACAGGTAGCCCGAGTGACTTTTTTGGAACCAACAGAGGAAGCTATACAGTGGATCACTCAACTGGACATTCTGCTATAAAACATGTTTCTTGTCTGTGTATATTTGTAAATACTATATATTTGTATATATACTTGTTGCCCTATGCTAATAATAATAATAATAATAATAATAATAATAGGTAAATAACGTAGTGATATAATATTCTTTCAAAATTGTAATTATTGTCACTGACCTTACAAAGTACCACAAGTGTATGTCCTGTTTTAAAACATTTAATGCAGTAGTGTTTTTGAACTGTAGCTGTGACATTGCAAATTAATTTTTTGCTGTCACACCTTTGTTGGTTACTGTGTGAAGTGATCTTTGATAATATGTGTGAAATGATTGTATAGTCTCGGATTGGTGCTCTTAACCAAGCCCTTGTATCAGCAGGTCATGCGATGGCTAGTCATAGCCTAAGGTTTGACTTCAAACCAGATTTGTGATGGAAACTATGAATTCTGAATGGTTTATTTGATTTTGTGAGTGGTTAGAGTCTTCTCGGCTCTTATGTGATGCACTGACTTGTTCCTACTGTACTTTCACAACTAGTGGCAAGAAATATTCATGCCGGTCCTCAGAACTACCAAGTACCAGCTCACACTCTCTGTTTCTTTGTAATTCATGTGTAACAGGACACAATAGGCTACGTTAGAGAACAATCTTGTATTATGACCACCAGTCAAAATGTTGCTTATGAATCCTTTTCACACACAATCATATTTCTATTTTTGATGGAGTCTAAATTAGCTTTCTACTTTCTAAACATATTTTGTGCAGAGACCTGCAAAGCGACATGCATTTTATGTGTCTTCTTTTTTCTTGGCGTATATGTCAGAGGACAGTCCATTGTCTACGTGGCTTAGTCCATTTTACATCATAGATTTTTGATGCTTCTGAAGGATTCAGTCGACCGGATCTTATCTGCTACTTCCCACTTTGTTTTATATCTCACCTCAGGCGCTATTGTTTCCTCACTCTCATTTCAGCAAATATCATGCCGCAACTTAAATGACTTCCTTTAAAATGTCTAAACTATTTGCCATGCCAGTTGGGTATTGAATTACATAAGAAAATATTTTAAGATTCATAAAATTTCCTAATTGCTGACTTGTGGAAATACACGTATTTCTGAGGTTACCAATTAGTAATGAGATTACCTTCCATTTGTGGAGAGACACATCGTCCTGAGCTAAATAATTAGTGATAAGGCTTACTTCCGTTTGTGTAGAGACACATGGTCCTAAAGTAACCACTTAGTTATGTGGCTTCCTTCCAGCCTTAGAGCGTTGAGTGTCACATGGCCCTGAGCTGACCACTTTGTGCCACTCCTCCATGGTCTTCATACTTATAGGCGTGATCGGAGTGAAAATAACAAACTGATTAATATGATCGTCTGCTGTCTATGACGTATGTAAGCAGACATATGAATTGCAAAATTCTATTCAGGCTAGAATACACTGACGGACTCCCCTCTTGTAGGTACTCATAGAATTTCACCGGATATTCTAACTGCCCTTCCCATTTAACACAGATATACCCAATTTTTTATTTTTTGAGTTATAAGTTTTTCTTCACAATGCATTTATAGGAGTCACTTAAACACGAAATCCAGAAGCGTTCAGACATTCAAACACTATTTTTTGAAAAATAGTTTTTATAGATATCGGACATAGGCATTAGGGGAGAAAATTTGAACATACAATGAACTAATTTGAATGTTAGGATGTGTAAAATATCCATTGCATTTCATTTTTGTAACAATATTCATCAGTCTGCATCTGGTGGCAGGGTCCGGTGTTGTGGTTCATTGACTCCAGTTAGTTCGGTCTCGGATCTTGTCTGCATGTAGTCTTCCAAATTTCAGGCCGTTGTGCACTTTATCAGTCTATGCTGTCTGGTTCGTCCCTAGCGCCTCTTTTCACCGACTTTCTGTGTAATAGTGTGACTTTCCCAATATATCGTCCTCTACACGCAACACATGCCCAAACCAGCCCACACGCCTTTCCCCAATTTTCTTCTGGATCGGTGCAATGCCAAAACGTTTTCTAATAACATCATTTGAAATGTGATCTAGTCTAATTATGCCAGCCTTCCACCTAAGCAACTTCGTATCCATGATGCTTAGTTGGCGTTCTGCCTCTAGAGCTGGTCAGCATTCGTTGCCGTAGAAAACGACAGGATGGATATTGATAGGACAGATATCAGTTCGGTAGAACTTAGTTTAGAGATGGCCCTTCGTCCAAAGTTCGGAAGGGCGCCTGTTGTCATTCTCCACTTCAGTCAGGCTTTGTATATCCTTAAGTTGACTTCATCAGTAAGTCGGCCATTATCATAGATTGTGGAGCAAATATTCTTAAATATCTCTACTCGTGCTATATCTTCAATGTCAACATGCATGGTTCCAACTTCTCGACGATGTAATGCAATGTATTCTGTCTTGTTCTTGTTGAGGCGCGGGGCTTATTGCGCTAGTCGATTGTTCCAGTCTTCTGTTTGACGCTGCAGGTCTAGCTTATTCTCTTCAGCCAAATTATATCATTTGCTTAGAGAAGTGTCCATGGTATTGGACTGCGCTGGTTTGTGGTAATTATGTCCATCACAAGAATGAGCTGCAGTGGTGATAAGCCGGGGCCTTGACGGACTCCTACAGTTATGCGGAAGTCATCAGACGCTCCTGCGTTAGCTTGAACACAACTCATTTGTTCCTTGTAGAGCAATTATACCCTCTCAGCAAGGTGCTCTGGAATGCCATGTACTTGTAGGGCTGACTGATTAGGTCATGAAGTACCCGATGGAAGGGCTTCTAAGGGTCCAGAAATTTGTGATGAAGCCTCTTATTCTTTTCACAGTGTTTCTCAAGTAACAGTCCGGCAGCATGGGTTTCTCCTATTGCGCCACAATTTTACACAAATCCAGCTTGGCTTGTTGTTTGTTTGTCTAAATCGCTAATCCTTTTGTCGAAGATTTGTTCTAAGTCTCTCATTGTGAGGCTCAGAAGTATGTTCGGGCCGTGATTAGAAAAATCGGCAGGGCTTCCCTTATTTCTGAGTTGATACTCCATCGCTAGTCTGTTTGTTTTTGACCTTCTTTGATGATATGGTTGAAAAGCTTGCTTTAGCCACACTGCTGCATCTCCCCATTGAGAGAAACAAAACTCTGCTGGAAGATAATCGGGACAGATGGCTTTCCCTGGTTTCATTTCCTTCAGCATAGTCTGGACTTCAGTGACGTAATTTTCCTACGTTGGACCTTCAACAGCGGAGGTGATTAGGATTGGTAGATACGGAAATTCCATGATTGAGATGTTGTCAAAATAGTTCCACCAGTGTACTCGCGCTTCCCGCCTGTCCAGTAGCAAGTCGTCTGTTTCCTCATTGATGCAGTAAAAACGTTTGACTTCTGACGTTTTGCGATGGCTCGATTGGACTAGCCGTTAAAAATTCCGCTCGAATTCGCGCATGTCATGTTTCACATATAGACCTGCCTACCGGTTTGATTTTGTTACGCAAATACCTCCTTCATTTTACGAGTGGCTGCCTTGTAGACATTCCAACGAGCAAGAAACTCGTGGTACAGCTGCTTCTTCAACCGTACTGCATATTTAACATCTTCATTCCTTGGCCATATGTCATGTTTAATCCTTCGTTGTCGTCGCGCTGACTTAATTGTTCCAGGAATAGAGCGAAAGGCGTCTTTCAGTTTAGTCCGCCTCACTTCAACTACGGTGATTTGTGACTCTGTAACTTTTGCAACGACGTTAGTCTCCTTCTTCAGGGGCAACCATTTGATCCCAATTTGTCTATTTCCTGTGAAGTATTGGGCTCTTGGTGACTTTATCCACAGCTTAGAAGACTGGTCGTTGTTGCATCGCAAGGATTTAATAAGGGGCAACTGTTATCTCTAGAACATCTTCGAGATTTCACCCTCTCACAAGGATGTAACCAATGCCAATTGGATGGGGGCCACTGTAGTACAAAGTAGATGAATATCACTCTTTTTGAACCGTGTGTTTGCGATGATCAGTTTCTACATAATCGCGAATTTGTTGGGCATCGTCGTTCTTTTCTCCATATCCATGAACGCCATGGACTGTTTGTTCTGCTTTCCTCGGTCCGACACATCCATTCAGATCAGCGGCAGCGATAAGGTAGTCAGCGGTCTTCTTGTCAGGCGGTGCCCAGAACGCATCTTTGGTTTCCATGCGCACGTCAGTTTGTGGAGCGTTGCGCTGAAACATTGGAATTTCCTTCTCTCCCCAATGCGGACGAGTTACATCAAGCGATTGTCAAACTTTTGCACCTCGGAGACTGAACCGTCAAATTTAGCTGATATGACAATGTCAACACCATGAGCTGTTCTTCGGTTTCTGTTGTACACCAGTTAGTAACCACATATCGTTTCACATGACTTTTCTCTATTCCATCTTTTTTTCCGCACCTCTCAGATGCCTAGAAGCCTTCTCTCAATTGCAGTGGCTTATTCGCTACTTCATCCTGGCATAATTCAATGATGGGATACAAAATGGGGGTACTAGCATGGCTAGCCGTCACAGCCCGCGCGACGGCAACCCTAGCATACTTTTCATGCTGACTGGGCACTGCCAATGTGCGTCCCTTCCAGGGGCTGCACTAACCTTGGCTCCGTTACCATGAGACATATTTCTGTAATGATGTAGCGGTATTATTCTACGGCCGGCTTGTCTTGAAGCATTTAAAGGCTCATGATGGAATTTAGTAACGCAGCTGCGGACATGGAGAACAGATGCCTTTTTCAGCCACTCCTCTAGAGAAGAAACGCTACCCTCTTTTCTGCATCAACTTCCTGAAATTTAGTGTACCTCTTCCGCCATCTGGTCCCTAGTGAACGTCTCCATCTCCGCCAAAGTTGCCATTAAAGACTTTGTACATGTTTGGTACGCGATAGCTTTTATATTTTGCTCATATTCATCGGCAGGCCAGCGGGGAACCCGTATCCGTCACCTGGGACGCGCCACGTGTTACAGCAATATAGCTGGTTCGTGTAGAATATTTATCAATGCAAAATGAAACATTATTTTACTGAAAACTAATTGTCAACCTGAAAAATTATTTGTCAGAGGAATCACGTATTCACGTAAAAAAGAAGGGTTACAGCCTTTTGCACGTTTGCTTGGTGTGATATGCCACAGAACGCATGACATACAATCCAGTGTCGTATTTTCTGCCCCCTGTTGTCTAGTGGTGTCAACATCAATATCTTGTTTGATGATCAAGAGATTTAGTCTGTCATATCTGGAATCAATGCCCCCCTTTCATTTGTCCACTTATTTTCTCCAAAGAGTGCAGTAACAATGCATGGTCGAGCCTCCCATTACTTTGCTTGTGCGCCAGTCATGCATTCGACTGGGCCATGTGAATTCAGTTCATACAGCATGAATTGGAAAGTACCAGTTCATGTTACGATATATTTTAGCCTGCGTGATCGATTTTCCCATGTGGCAGTTGTAAGCGGATCTCACCTTTAACCAAGAAATTTGCATTTCCTGCCCTTCTTCCGTAGAATATGTAGAACTACTCTGTGGTGGGGAGACAGGCTCAGTATGGATGCTATCCAACTATGTTATGAATCCACTAAAAATAATCACGTTGCCCGTGATCTTATGAAATAAATAGAATAATATTCCTTCTTATACATGGCAGCAATATCCACTACGGTGCAATTCAACGTCTTGTCATCTCGAATTTTGGCTCAAGCATTGATTTTCATGCTCCTTCTATCCGTATTGTTAAAGTAATACGTGTAAGAAAATTCAAGGGCATGATAGGTTGCGTTTGGTTTGAAAATCAGGATATTAGAACATTGTAATAAAATGCTACCATCAATGCCATATTCTGTGTTGCCTTCATAATGTCTTTAACAGCAGTGTCTTGAGGAGAAAAGACAGTATCAATGCTAGCGAGAGAGCCGTCGTATACTTGTTATATTTCAGCTTTTCCAGGATTTCATCAGGATTAGTGGCTTCCGTGTTAAATACAGGAATTAAGACGTAGACTGATGTAGTACATGGTAGGAAGTATGAACGTCCTTGTATAAACCTACCGTCCTATATGTAGGTTGGCTATGTTTGATTGCACATCAAAGATACATATTTCGGAAAAGCGACACAGCGACATAATAAAATGGTATAGTGATATGATAACAATTTACAAACACAATATGTATATTTGTGTGACAAAATAACATTCATAAATGGTTAGCCATGTTTCAACAGATCTTGCTGAATGTCGACAAAAGTTCTCAACTTTATTAATATCTACAACACAGACATTCTCTCAAACAACCTCAAGAACAAGGTCCATTACAAAAATTATTACTTGCCTGCAACAAAGCGCAGAGTGCTTCAACAAGATCAAAACTCGAAAGCATATGCCGTTCTTTATGTAGGAGAACAGACTACGGATTTCGATAGAATTATATGTGCTGGATTAAAGAGCTTGTACGAGTATTTACCCTTTTAAGCTGGACCACTTCTCATGCTTTCTTCAAAATTAACTCGTACATTTCTAAACCGTGACAAGTTTCTTGCGCGTGATATCGTGAATGAGAAAAGACGCAATATCTTCTCGTAACAAGTGAGAGCTTTTGAAATTTAACCTCAGATGATGTTTACTCTCAGGAATGTAATGTTTATGAGTAACGAGAGTAGTATAATAAGCGGGTTCTGCGGCACCTCCGCCGCCGCACGCCTCCTCCTCCTCCGCCGCCGCCGCCGCCCGCGGGAAATTTGAATTTTGGCGGGAAATTTGAATTTTGGCGCGAGATTTGAATTTGTAAACAAAGCCACGTGCTTTTTGACAGCTGTCATCGACAACAACGCATCGCTAACCTCACTGCTGCCATCTTGACGGGCCTAAACCTCAGTAGTGCCAACTTAACCTAACTAGCGTGAGGTAAACAAATCCACGTGTTTTTTGACAGCCACGTGCTTTTTGACAGACAACAACGCATCGCTAACCTCAGTACTGCCATCTTGACGGGCCTAAACCTCAGTAGTGCCAACTTAACCTAACTAGCGCGAGGTAAACAAAGCCACGTGCTTTTTGACAGCCACGTGCTTTTTGACAGATTTGTAAACAAAGCCACGTGCTTTTTGACAGACAACAACGCATCGCTAACGTCAGTACTGCCATCTTGACGGGCCTAAACCTTAGTGGTACCAACTTAACCTAACTAGCATGAGGTAAACAAAGCCACGTGCTTTTTTGACAGCTGTCATCCGCCATCTTTAAACCACAGAGCACTGTGCTGCCCTCTTGCGTCACCTGTCATCGGCAGTGCTGCCATCTTGACGGGCCTAAACCTTAGTGCTACCAACTTAACCTCACTAGCTCGAGATAAACGAATCCACGTGCTTTTTGACAGCCACGTGCTTTTTTGATAGCTGTCATCCGCCATCTTTAATCTATAGAGCACAGTGCTGCCCTCTTTAGCTACTTACCTTTAAAATGTGGTGGCGGATAATTTGAAAAATGCTTTTCGACAAGCAGCCATCTCTAATCCAGAGAGAACAGTGCTGCCCTCTATGTGGTGGCGGCAAATTGAAAAATTCCACGTGCTCTTGTTTGAAAACAAACTCACGTGCTTTTTTGTCAGCTGTCATCTGCCATCTTTAATCTATAGAGCACAGTGTTGCCCTCCTTAGTTTGAAATGTGGTGGCGGTAAATTCCACGTGCTCTTGTTTGGAAACAAAGCCATGTGCTTTTTTGACAGCTGTCATCCGCCATCTTTAATCAACAGAGCACCGTGCTGCTATCATGCGGGCAATTTCATCACCTATCGCCCGCCATCTTTAATCTACAGAACACCGTGCTGCCCTCTTTATGGCTACTACCTTAAGCATGTAGTAGCGGGCAATTTGAAAAGTTCTGTTAGCTATCATCCACCATCTTTAATCAAGAGAGCACCGTGCTGCCATCTTTAGCTAGATACCTTTGAAATGTGGTGGCGGCAAATTGAAAAATTCCCCGTGCTCTTGTTTGGAAACAAAGCCATGTGCTTTTTTGACAGCTGTCATCCGCCATCTTTAATCAACAGAGCACCGTGCTGCTATCATGCGGGCAATTTCATCACCTATCACCCGCCATCTTTAATCTACAGAACACCGTGCTGCCCTCTTTATGGCTACTACCTTAAGCATGTAGTAGCGGGCAATTTTAAAAGTTCTGTTAGCTATCATCCACCATCTTTAATCAAGAGAGCACCGTGCTGCCATCTTTAGCTAGATACCTTTGAAATGTGGTGGCGGCAAATTGAAAAATTCCACGTGCTCTTGTTTGGAAACAAACTCACGTGCTTTTTTGACAGCTACCATCCGCCATCTTTAATCAACAGAGCATAGTGCTGCCCTCTTTAGTTTGAAATGTGGTGGCGGCAAATTCCACATGCTCTTGTTTGGTAAACATAGCCACGTGCTTTTTTGACAGCTATCATCCGCCATCTTTAATCCAGAGAGCACCGTGCTGCCCTCTTTATCGCAGTAGATGTAAATTCGTCACCTGTCATACGCAGTGCTGCTATCTTTAGCTAGATACCTTTGAAATGTGGTGGTGGATAATTTAAAAAGAAAAATTCTACAGCAGTCCTCTCTCGACGCTAATTGCATAAGATGGCGGCTATACATGACTCCTTAAGGGTGCTTACGCAAGATGGCTGCTATACACAGGTTCTTATGAGACGCCCTTGGGATGCTTGCGCAAGATGGTGGTTATACAAGGCTCCTTATGAGACTCCCTAGTGATGCTTGCGCAAGATGGCGGTTGCTCTTATGAGGCGGCTTAAGGATCCATGGCTAGAGACGCCCTTAGGATGCTTGCGCAAGATGGCGGACACAAGATGGCGGCTATACACGTCTCCTTATGAGACGCCTTAAGGGTGCTTGCGCAAGATGGCTGCTGCTCTTAGCTTAGAGGCTAACGTGTCGTGCTAGTTCGATTCATTAAATTTAGGGCTTAAATGCAAAATGTTAAATATCTCGAAAGCAGTGCATCGTAGAGCAAAACGGACAAAATTTTTCTACCCAATACCTCGGTTCGCAGTACGAGGATCATGTAAAATATAGTCTAATGATGAGATCAACGGTTCGGTTCCTACTTAGGCCCTTTGGCATTCGCTCTGTTTTAGCTTGTATTGAAGCAAGTATTCGTAACATGATCAGGTTTAGCTATGGTAGAGAGTATAACGTGCCGTGCAGGTTCGATTCATTAAATTTGGGGCTTAAATGCAAAATGTTAAATATCTCGAAAACGGACAAAATGTTTCTACCTGATACCTAGGTTTGCAGTATCAGGAACATGATAGCATAAGAAAAACATAGTCTAATGATGAGATCGACGGTTCGATTCCTACTTAGGCCCTTTGGCATTGGCAGCTATCTATTTCTACAAGATGGTGACTATACATAGCTTCTTATGAGACAGCTTAAGAGCGCTTGCACAAGATGGCTGCTGCTCTTATGAGACGCCCTAGGGGTGCTTGCGGGAGGTAGCAGCGACAAGACGATGACTATACACAGCTGCTTATGATACGGTCTAGAGGTGCTTACACAAGATGGTGGCTGCTCTGATGAAGAAAGCTAGCTTTGCATCGTGCAGGTATCTTTACAGCACTAAACCTCATACCTTTGAAATGTGGTGGCGGGCAATTTGAAAAATTCGACGTGCTTTTTCTTCACAGCAGCTATCTTTAAACAATAGCGGCTATACATAAGCTGTTAAGGCCTCCTCTTATGTCAAGGCATAGCTCTATCGAACAAGTTTAAACCTGTATCGGGATAGCTAGAGTAAGCATGTGCTGCAGTGATGACGTCATTATGCATGTTTAGACTTGCAAATCACTAAAGAAACATAACAAGACTAGAATCGAACACCGCACTCTATGCCGTTAACTTTATCATGTGATCGGAACATTGATTGAAGTGTTTAGAACACTAAATAAGTGATCAAGACTATAATAGAACACTGTACTCGATACAACATGTGTTTAGAACATGTCAGGGGATACCTTTGTTCTAAGAAGATTAGATTACCGCACATTCCTTGTAGGGCTAATAGGCTAAAGGGCTAATGGGCTAATGGGCTAATGGGCTAAAGGGCTAGGGCGCCTCTCCTCTCTTTATCCGGGCTTGAGACCGGCTCTACAACTAGAGGCGGAGTTAACACCCTAAGGAAGGGAGAATGTTAGGAAATAATCTATACGAATATAGCTACTCGATCGACTATATACTACAGATGGATGACTTAGGTGAGGGTAAGCGCTTACTTAATAATACCTACACGACGTAATTCGTACTCTATTTCAAAAATATCTTCTTTGTACTGTGTGTAACCAGCATCATGATAGGCTCTTAGCAGTTGTAAACGTTTTACGAGTACGTTGGGGTCTTTACAGTAGCTTATATCTACATAGGGTAACAGAGGCTTGTTGTGAACTTTGAGTCTATATGCAGACAGTTGATGTGCAGGGACTTGTTTTGATGTAATACGTGCTTCAGCAGTAGCGTTTCTAGGTACAAACATAACTTGTTTCGATAGCGATGAAGCGTTGAAATTTCCTTCTTCTTTACCTTGCATCTCTTCTTGAGATGTTTGCACTTCGACAGAACGTGTAGTTGGCTTAGGAAATGAAGTAAAATCATCAAGCTGTAATGGCAATGAATTTTCTTCTTCTTCTACTTTCCCTTTACTACTGTTTTGATCAACATCATTATCCTTATTATCATAATCATGATCTTTCCTCTCTTTATCTTGAAGTTTGTGCTCAGTAACAGAACTTGCAGCAGGCCTAGACAGCAAGGGAGAATTAAAAATCTCTCGCAGAGGTATACTTTTTAAACATAAATCAGTGTTCGCTGGAATATGGTTGAGCTCTTTGTATTTTGTTCTCGATGAAGCTACATTACACGCGGCTTCATGACGTTGAGCGTTGTATGCGTTCTTGAACTCTCTTCTACAATGTTTGCATTGAAAAATCGTCCTACATGATATCTCATGACGTCTCCTGTGATAGCTTCGGGAAAATGCTTTTCCACACTCTTCGCAAATATACCTAGAAATAGGTTTTTCCATGACGGACTTTTATCTTCTGCTAACAGATTCTTCTTTAAATCTACTCGACATTTGTTACTCTCTACTTCGATGATGCGAACAGCTTAGCGATTAATAGTAAACTAACACAAAAGCGTATAACCAAGGTAGCAACAGTAAGGTTTAAGCCCATCAAGATGGCAAGGGTGAGGTTAGCGACGTTCTGCTGTTGGATTTTAAATTCCGCGCTATAACATGCATAAGGTGGCAGCCTTGAGGTTGACTGCCGTAAAGATGGCAGCAGTGAGGTTAGCGACGCTCTATTGGCCTTCAAAGTGAGGTTAGGGTTCGTCAAGAAGACAGCTGTCAAAAAGGCACGTGGCTATGTTTACCAAACAAGAGCACGTGGTCGTGACGTCACGGTCACGTAGTATGCTGCTTCAGCATGCAATGTTCAATGTCTACACCTACGTAGTAAACACTCTGCTATGTTCACAAAATTTTTACTCACAACTATTTTTTATGCTTTAAGTTCGTGCACATAGGTTATGTTAAGATAGCAGCACACGTTCAAGCAATGGTCACGTGCTCTAGTAGAAGATGCAAGCATTATCAAAAGGTGATACGTACACGCTTTAAAACCTTGCTATTCTTACTGCTACTATGTTCGCAAGATTTTCAAAGATCGCTATTCTTTGTGCTTTAAGTTCGTTCGCATAGGTCATGCTAAAGTAGCAGAGCAAACACATGCGAACGTTGTACATTCTAGCGGGATGTGTTTAGTACGATAGTTGATGCATGCAAAATCGATAGGTGTTGTGTACACGCTTTGAAACTTAACTATTCTTCGTGCTTTAAATCCGTGCACATAGTTTATGCTAAGATAGCAGCACACTCTAGCGGGAGAAGTTTAGTACTCTAGTTGATGCATGTATAATCGATAGGCAATGCGTACACGCTTTTGAAACATTGCTATTCTTACTGCTGCTGCTATGTTCACAAGATTTTTATACATCGCTATTCTTTATGCTTTAAGTTCATGCGTATATGTTATACTAAGTTAGCAGCATACTTATAAGGTTGTTGCACGCTCTAGTGGAAAAAGTTTAGTAAGAAAGACGATGCATGCAAAATCGGTAGGTGATGTGTACATGCTTTGAACTTGGGTATTTTTGTGCTTTAACTTCGTGCACATAGGTTATGTTAAGATTGCAGCACAATCTAGCACAAGAAGTTTAGTACGATATTTGATGCGTGCAAAATTGACTGGTGTTGTGTACACGCTATTCTTTGTGCTTTAAGTTCACGCACATAGGTAGCACACAATTGCGAACGTTGTACACTCTAGCGGTAGAAGTGTAGTACGATAGTCAATGCATGCAAAATTGATAGGTGATGTGTACACGCTTTGGAGCATAGCTATTCTTTGTTCTTTAACTTTATACACATACGTTAGCAATACACATATGCGATCGTTGTACACTCTGGCGGTAAAAAATAGTCGATGCATGCAAAATCAGTAGGTGATGTGTACACGCTGTTAAACATCGTTATTTTTGTGCTTTAAGTTCGTGCGTATAGGCTATGCTAAGATAGGAGTACAATCTAGCGGAAGAAGTTCAGGGTGATCTGTACACGCTTTGAAACATGATTATTCTTTGTACTTTAAGTTCATGCACATAGGTTATGCTAAGATAGCAGCACAATCTAGAGGAAGAAGTTTAGTATGAGAGTCGATGCTTGCAAAATCGATAAGTAATATGTACACGCTTTGAAACATGGCTATTCTTTGTACTTTAAGTTCATGGGTATAGGTTATGCTAAGATAGCAGCGCAATCTAGCGCAAGAAGTTTAGTACGAGACTCGATGAATGCGAAATCAATAGGTGATGTGTACACGCTTTGAAACATGGCTATTCTTTGTACTTTAAGTTCACGCTAAGATACCAGCACAATCTACCTGAAGAAGTTCAGTACGAGATTCGATACATGCAAAATCGATAGTTGATGCGTACACGCTTTGAAACATGACTATTCATTGTACTTTAAGGTCATGCGTATAGGTTATGCTAAGATAGCAGCACGATCTAGCGGAAGAAGTTTAGTACAAGAGTCGATGCATGTAAAATCGATAGGTGATGTCTACACGCTTTAAAACATGGCTATTCATACTGCTGCTCAGTTCCTAAGATTTTTAAACATAGCTAATCCTAATGCTGCTCTCAACGACGTAGAGCTAAGGATTGATGAAGTGAGCGTGACGTCACGACCACGTGCTCTTGTTTGGTAAACATAGCCACGTGACGTTTTGACAGCTGTCTTCTTGACGAACCCTAACCTCACTTTGAAGGACAATAGAGCGTCGCTAACCTCACTGCTGCCATCTTTACGGCAGTAAACCTCAAGGCTGCCACCTTATGCATGTTATAGTGCGGAATTTAAAATCCAACAGCAGAACGTCGCTAACCTCACCCTTGCCATCTTGATGGGCTTAAACCTTACTGTTGCTACCTTGGTTATACGCTTTTGTGTTAGTTTACTATTAATCGCTAAGCTGTTCGCATCATCGAAGTAGAGAGTAACAAATGTCGAGTAGATTTAAAGAAGAATCTGTTAGCAGAAGATAAAAGTCCGTCATGGAAAAACCTATTTCTAGGTATATTTGCGAAGAGTGTGGAAAAGCATTTTCCCGAAGCTATCACAGGAGACGTCATGAGATATCATGTAGGACGATTTTTCAATGCAAACATTGTAGAAGAGAGTTCAAGAACGCATACAACGCTCAACGTCATGAAGCCGCGTGTAATGTAGCTTCATCGAGAACAAAATACAAAGAGCTCAACCATATTCCAGCGAACACTGATTTATGTTTAAAAAGTACACCTCTGCGAGAGATTTTTAATTCTCCCTTGCTGTCTAGGCCTGTTGCAAGTTCTGTTACTGAGCACAAACTTCAAGATAAAGAGAGGCAAGATCATGATTATGATAATAAGGATAATGATGTTGATCAAAAGAGTAGTAAAGGGAAAGTAGAAGAAGAAAATTCATTGCCATTACAGCTTGATGATTTTACTTCATTTCCTAAGCCTACTATACGTTCTGTTGAAGTGCAAACATCTCAAGAAGAGATGCAAGGTAAAGAAGAAGGAAATTTCAACGCTTCATCGCTATCGAAACAAGTTATGTTTGTACCTAGAAACGCTACTGCTGAAGCACGTATTACATCAAAACAAGTCCCTGCACATCAACTGTCTGCATATAGACTCAAAGTTCACAACAAGCCTCTGTTACCCTATGTAGATATAAGCTACTGTAAAGACCCCAACGTACTCGTAAAACGTTTACAACTGCTAAGAGCCTATCATGATGCTGGTTACACACAGTACAAAGAAGATATTTTTGAAATAGAGTATGATTTACGTCGTGTAGGTATTATTAAATAAGCGCTTACCCTCACCTAAGTCATCCATCTGTAGTATATAGTCGATCGAGTAGCTATATTCGTATAGATTATTTCCTAACATTCTCCCTTCCTTAGGGTGTTAACTCCGCCTCTAGTTGTAGAGCCGGTCTCAAGCCCGGATAAAGAGAGGAGAGGCGCCCTAGCCCTTTAGCCCATTAGCCCATTAGCCCTTTAGCCCATTAGTCCTTTAGCCTATTAGCCCTACAAGGAATGTGCGGTAATCTAATCTTCTTAGAACAAAGGTATCCCCTGACATGTTCTAAACACATGTTGTATCGAGTACAGTGTTCTATTATAGTCTTGATCACTTATTTAGTGTTCTAAACACTTCAATCAATGTTCCGATCACATGATAAAGTTAACGGCATAGAGTGCGGTGTTCGATTCTAGTCTTGTTATGTTTCTTTAGTGATTTGCAAGTCTAAACATGCATAATGACGTCATCACTGCAGCACATGCTTACTCTAGCTATCCCGATACAGGTTTAAACTTGTTCGATAGAGCTATGCCTTGACATAAGAGGAGGCCTTAACAGCTTATGTATAGCCGCTATTGTTTAAAGATAGCTGCTGTGAAGAAAAAGCACGTCGAATTTTTCAAATTGCCCGCCACCACATTTCAAAGGTATGAGGTTTAGTGCTGTAAAGATACCTGCACGATGCAAAGCTAGCTTTCTTCATCAGAGCAGCCACCATCTTGTGTAAGCACCTCTAGACCGTATCATAAGCAGCTGTGTATAGTCATCGTCTTGTCGCTGCTACCTCCCGCAAGCACCCCTAGGGCGTCTCATAAGAGCAGCAGCCATCTTGTGCAAGCGCTCTTAAGCTGTCTCATAAGAAGCTATGTATAGTCACCATCTTGTAGAAATAGATAGCTGCCAATGCCAAAGGGCCTAAGTAGGAATCGAACCGTCGATCTCATCATTAGACTATGTTTTTCTTATGCTATCATGTTCCTGATACTGCAAACCTAGGTATCAGGTAGAAACATTTTGTCCGTTTTCGAGATATTTAACATTTTGCATTTAAGCCCCAAATTTAATGAATCGAACCTGCACGGCACGTTATACTCTCTACCATAGCTAAACCTGATCATGTTACGAATACTTGCTTCAATACAAGCTAAAACAGAGCGAATGCCAAAGGGCCTAAGTAGGAACCGAACCGTTGATCTCATCATTAGACTATATTTTACTTGATCCTCGTACTGCGAGCCGAGGTATTGGGTAGAAAAATTTTGTCCGTTTTGCTCTACGATGCACTGCTTTCGAGATATTTAACATTTTGCATTTAAGCCCTAAATTTAATGAATCGAACTAGCACGACACGTTAGCCTCTAAGCTAAGAGCAGCAGCCATCTTGCGCAAGCACCCTTAAGGCGTCTCATAAGGAGACGTGTATAGCCGCCATCTTGTGTCCGCCATCTTGTGCAAGCATCCTAAGGGAGTCTCTAGCCATGGATCCTTAAGCCGCCTCATAAGAGCAACCGCCATCTTGCGCAAGCATCACTAGGGCGTCTCATAAGGAGCCTTGTATAACCACCATCTTGCGCAAGCATCCCAAGGGCGTCTCATAAGAACCTGTGTATAGCAGCCATCTTGCGTAAGCACCCTTAAGGAGTCATGTATAGCCGCCATCTTATGCAATTAGCGTCGAGAGAGGACTGCTGTAGAATTTTTCTTTTTAAATTATCCACCACCACATTTCAAAGGTACCTAGCTAAAGATAGCAGCACTGCGTATGACAGGTGACGAATTTACATCTACTGCGATAAAGAGGGCAGCACGGTGCTCTCTGGATTAAAGATGGCGGATGATAGCTGTCAAAAAAGCACGTGGCTATGTTTACCAAACAAGAGCATGTGGAATTTGCCGCCACCACATTTCAAACTAAAGAGGGCAGCACTATGCTCTGTTGATTAAAGATGGCGGATGGTAGCTGTCAAAAAAGCACGTGAGTTTGTTTCCAAACAAGAGCACGTGGAATTTTTCAATTTGCCGCCACCACATTTCAAAGGTATCTAGCTAAAGATGGCAGCACGGTGCTCTCTTGATTAAAGATGGTGGATGATAGCTAACAGAACTTTTAAAATTGCCCGCTACTACATGCTTAAGGTAGTAGCCATAAAGAGGGCAGCACGGTGTTCTGTAGATTAAAGATGGCGGGTGATAGGTGATGAAATTGCCCGCATGATAGCAGCACGGTGCTCTGTTGATTAAAGATGGCGGATGACAGCTGTCAAAAAAGCACATGGCTTTGTTTCCAAACAAGAGCACGTGGAATTTGCCGCCACCACATTTCAACTAAAGATGGCAGCACGGTGCTCTCTTGATTAAAGATGGTGGGTGATAGCTAACAGAACTTTTCAAATTGCCCGCTACTACATGCTTAAGGTAGTAGCCATAAAGAGGGCAGCACGGTGTTCTGTAGATTAAAGATGGCGGGTGATAGGTGATGAAATTGCCCGCATGATAGCAGCACGGTGCTCTGTTGATTAAAGATGGCGGATGACAACTGTCGAAAAGCACATGGCTTTGTTTCCAAACAAGAGCACGTGGAATTTACCGCCACCACATTTCAAACTAAAGAGGGCAGCACTGTGCTCTATAGATTAAAGATGGCAGATGACAGCTGACAAAAAAGCACGTGAGTTTGTTTTCAAACAAGAGCACGTGGAATTTTTCAATTTGCCGTCACCACATAGAGGGCAGCACTGTTCTCTCTGGATTAAAGATGGCTGCTTGTCGAAAAGCATTTTTCAAATTATCCGCCACCACATTTCAAAGGTAAGTAGCTAAAGAGGGCAGCACTGTGCTCTATAGATTAAAGATGGCGGATGACAGCTATCAAAAAAGCACGTGGCTGTCAAAAAGCACGTGGATTTGTTTATCTCGAGCTAGTGAGGTTAAGTTGGTAGCACTAAGGTTTAGGCCCGTCAAGATGGCAGCACTGCCGATGACAGGTGACGCAAGAGGGCAGCACAGTGCTCTGTGGTTTAAAGATGGCGGATGACAGCTGTCAAAAAAGCACGTGGCTTTGTTTACCTCATGCTAGTTAGGTTAAGTTGGTACCACTAAGGTTTAGGCCCGTCAAGATGGCAGTACTGACGTTAGCGATGCGTTGTTGTCGATGACAGCTGCCCAAAAGCACGTGGCTTTGTTTACAAATCTGTCAAAAAGCACGTGGCTGTCAAAAAGCACGTGGCTTTGTTTATCTCATGCTAGTTAGGTTAAGTTGGCACTACTGAGGTTTAGGCCCGTCAAGATGGCAGTACTGAGGTTAGCGATGCGTTGTTGTCTGTCAAAAAGCACGTGGCTGTCAAAGAACACGTGGCTTTGTTTACCTCACGCTAGTTAGGTTAAGTTGGCACTAGTGAGGTTTAGGCCCGTCAAGATGGCAGCTGTGAGGTTAGCGATGCGTTGTTGTCGATGACAGCTGTCAAAAAGCACGTGGCTTTGTTTACAAATTCAAATCTCGCGCCAAAATTCAAATTTCCCGCGGGCGGCGGCGCCGGCGGAGGAGGCGGGCGGAGGCGTGCGGCGGCGGAGGTGCCGCAGAACTGTCCAATTATACTACTAACGAGCTCTCTGCACTGGATATCAGTGATTGGAATGTCCAGTAGCAAATCCCCTGTGTGAGATTTGTAGTGGATTTGTCTGTTGAACTATTGGTCACATGGTTTTAATTTGTCACTGTAGATCGAGACCCGAGATGAGCTATAGAGATCATCAACCTCCGGACGGCGGATCATCTAGTTTTAGGTGTAGTGTGTGCAGTGAAGTCCTGGCTAGGAAGTTGGACCTCTTGCGACATCTGAAGAGACACAAGGAAGATCGACCCGGCAGCTTGTCGAAATACCTCAGGATCCACCCGCTCCAAGTGTGCGGATTTTCTGATAAATGCTGTACAAAGAGGAAAATGCTGACAGGGGACACGCGATTGCATAAAGGTGAGATTAAAAACGAATGCTCAGTATCCCATAAAATTTTTAGGAAAAGGCCGGGCGTTAGGCGGTCTCACACGAGCGAGAACCGATACTGCTGTTACGTCTGTAGCAAGTCATTCATACAGAAAGGCAGGCTGACCGATCATATGCGGGCCGGTGCAGGCGAGATGCCAAACAGGTGTAATGTGTGTGGCAAATCATTCACAAGCAAAGTCAGGGTGACCTATCATATGCGGACCCACACAGGCGAGAAGCCAATCAAATGCAATGTGTGTGGCAAATCATTCTCACAGAGAGTTAAACTATCCGAACATATGCTGACCCATACAGGCGAGAAGCCTATTAGGTGCAATGTCTGTGACAAATCACTCGCAATGAAGGGCAATCTGACCTATCATATGCGGACCCATACACGCGAGAAGCCTCACAAGTGCAATGTCTGTGGCAAATCATTCATAAAGAGAGGTAAACTAATCGAACATATGCGGACCCATACAGGGGAGAAGCCTTACAGTTGCGTTCTCTGTGGCAAATCATTCACAATCAAAGGCAATCGTACCGTTCATATGCGGACCCATACGGGCGAGAAGTCTTACAGGTGCAATGTCTGTAGCAAAACATTCACAGGGAAGAGTAGTATGAACGTTCATGTGCGGGCCCATACAGGCGTGAAGCCATACAGCTGCAATGCCTGTGGCAAATCATTCGTACGGAGAGGTAATCTAACCGAACATATCCGGACCCATACACGCGAGAAGCTTAACAGTTGCAATGTCTGTGGCAAATCATTCACAAGCAAAGGCAATTTGACCATTCATATACGGACCCATACAGGCGAGAAGTCTTACAGGTGCAATGTCTGTGGCAAATCATTGACTAGCAAATGTATTCTGACCGTTCATATGCGGACCCATACAGGCGAGAAGCCATACAACTGCAATGTGTGTGGCAAATCATTCATACAAAGGGGTAAACTAACCGAACATGTGCGGACCCATACAGGCGAGAAGCCGTACAGGTGCAATGTTTGTAGCAAATCATTCATACAGAAAGGGGCTTTAACCGGTCATATACGGACCCATACAGGCGAGAAGCCATACAGCTGCAATGACTGTGGCAAATCATTCATACAGAAAGGTAAGCTAACCGATCATATGCGGACCCATACAGGCGAGAAGCCATACAACTGCAATGTCTGTGGCAAATCATTCATAAAGAGAGGCAAACTTACCGAACTTACGCGGAGACATACAGGCGAGTCATAAAAAGCGGCAAACTAAGCAAACATATGCGGACCCATACAGGCGAGAAACCTTACAGTTGCAATGTCTGTGGCAAATCATTCACAAGGAAAGGCAGTCTGACCGTTCATATGCGGGCCCATACAGGCCTGACGCCAAAGAGCTGCAATGTCTGTGGCAAATCATTCACAAAGAAAGGCAGTCTGACCTAACTGTTCATATGCGGACAGAACCAGAAGAGAAGCCATACTGTTGCAATGTTTATACCACTGAAGCACAACTTGTAGGATTCCAGCAAGATATAGCAGATATCCTGGATTCAGGAGGTCAATTGGTCTGTATCGCGACTGACCTGCCTAAGGCATTTGATAGGGTAGATCATGGGAGACTAGTGGCAAAAATGAGTGCAATTGGACTAGATAAAACAGTGACTGAATGGGTGGCTCTGTTTTTAGAAAATAGAACTCAGAGAATTAGAGTAGGTGAAGCTTTATCCTGCCCTGCAAAAATTAAGATGGGAATTCCTCAAGGCAGTGTTATTGGACCTTTATGTTTTCTTATATATATTGATGATATGTGTAAAGAAGTGGAATCAGAGATAAGGCTTTTCGCAGATGATGTTATTCTGTACAGAGTAATAAATAAGTTACAAGATTGTGAGCAACTACAAAATGATCTCGATAATGTTGTCGGGTTGTTGCATTTTCAGATTAAAGCTCGCAAATGAGCTGTTTTCATTCAGTAATGGCTACTATACCCCACCCATATCCAATCCCTCCTTCAACGATAACGCCCCTTCCTCCCCAACATCAATAAGTGAACCATCGCCGTCTCAATCTGTATATGTAGGATTGAGACGGCAGTGAACCGAACTGCCGAACCTTACCCCCACCACTACCACGTGCAAGGGTTTGCCAGATGCATAGGTCCTACCCTTTCGACGGCCCGGCTCAGACTGAATACTTTTGCCCTCCACTCACGTGGGCGCGCTGTTGTTCATCACGTCACTCACCCTAAGCCCACGTGACGAATACGGCAGCTCCTATTGGTAGAAACATCTCCCGATTGCTATTGGTCGATTTGAGTTTGACAACTTGGACCACGTCGGACGACCACGTTTTTGACGTTTGTGACATTTTGCTTTACTTTGATTTGTATGCGTATATCTGTTATATTCGTTTGCGTGTTTGAAGAAAAAGTACAAGATATTTGAGGTAAGCATCCTTACAGTTCTTGTTTTACTAATCTCATGAGGCCAGAACATGAAAACATACCACACCAAGGGAAATGATTTTCGGATAATTTGAAACACAAGTGCAGCCAGTATCCAGTATTCGGGAGATAGTAGGTTCGAACCCCACTATCGGCAGCCCTGAAAATGGTTTTCTGTGGTTTCCCATTTTCACACCAGGCAAATGCTGGGGCTGTACCTTAATTAAGTCCACGGCTGCTTCCTTCCCATTCCTAGGCCTTTCCTGTCCCATCATCGCCATTAGACCTATCTGTGTCGGTGCAACGTAAAGCAACTAGCCTTATCATAGTTGTCCCGCTGTGGGTAGGGCCAGTAGAATAACAGCCACTGCATCCTCTGCCTGCTGTAAGAGACGACTAAAAGGGGTCCCATGTGGGCTCTGCACTTGGGAGCTTGGGTAGGCGACCACGGAGCCCTTAATTGAATTTTGGCACTGCCTCCGCTTACTTGTGCCAGTCTCCCCACTTTCATCTATCCTATCTGATCTACCTCGATCACGACCTGTTCTTTTCTGCCCCCGATTGTATTATGTAAGTAGGCCTAGGGAGTCTTATTTTCCCTCCATGGCCCTGGTCCTCCTTAGCTGATACCATCATTTTTCCTAGTGTCAGCCCCCTTCCATTTCTTCTCTCCGATTACTAATATGTATAGGGGATGGTTGCCTGGTTGTACTTACTCTTAAAACAATGAACTATATTTTAGATCCTTTTAATCAACAAGCATCATCACCTTAAGCAAGGAGATGTGTGGTGAGTGCAAGATATTTGGTGGCCATGACATATACTAGGAACTGTCCCATCATTCGCCTTACTGCAGGCGAAAAACAATAACCAATCTCAGGACAGCCAGTGGTAGGGGAACAGCCCGCTTCTGTGTCCTAAATGCAAAGGTGTAGAAACACGGTGGAACCATAGCCACCCCTCCTCTCCTTGGTTGGCCGGTTGGAGTGCATGCTGTCAGACCACAGATCAGCCTACTCTGCAACCAGCAACATAGATTTCTGCCTTCGATATACAGTAGGTACAAATGGCACTGTCTGAAGTGAGTTTCCACTGTCTTCAACTGGCATTTTGTCTAGGTCACAGCAAAGTCCCTTGCACACACTAATGTTGTGGAAGTAGCAGCATATTGTTCATAATACTGTACTAAATTAGCAAGCAATTCCTTGGACATAGCTCTTAATAGGTAGAGCTATGTTGTGACTTGACATGGGAATGTTTTGTGCTGGATCAGCTGCCATATTATTGTATGTAGATCCTGATGCTACATATTTCTATAAATTTATTAGAACTCCTCTCCTGCGGATGGACTGAAAGGAAGCATTATTTGTACCTCCTGCATGTTGTAAGAGGGAGCAATCACAGAATCTGTAAGCTCTCTCTTGTCTTTTAAACCCTCAAATATATTCATGATTCCATCCTTTTCCATCTAGCAGAAAAATTTTGATATACTGTATCCTACTGTCACATAAAATAGAACTTTTTTATTGTAAATAGTGTAGGTTAATGAATACAAGGGATGCATACAATTTTGTAGCTTGACATTGTTTATCATCTAAATGCAGATGACTGATTGAATGATATGTTGTTTTGGTGCAGTATGTAGGAACAGAGTATGTGCTATCATGTCTTGGGTTCTTCAAACACTACTCTGCCAGAGATTTGCCATCCTCTAGTAGATGCAAAAGAAGTACAAATCTCAATATTTTTCAGTGTGTGGCCCTAGGTGCCTCATTTGACAGACTGAAAGATGTATCATATAGTAAGTTCCTTGGGAAAATACAAATGGTGCTGCTGAAAACTTTTGCAATGTCAGTGCTACGTTAAACTGCAATAAGGGAGAAAAGTATTTTGTTATACCTTGTCAGTTCCAGTCTTTCTTTCATAAATGAATGATCTTGTATTTGTGCTGTATTGAATAGTTTTCTGGCTGATGAATATTAATGGATGATTAACACTGCTGAATATAATGTCATGAGATTATGATATACTATGATCACTAAAACTTTTGTTCAAATTTCTACACAATTTTATACCTGTAACACTGTGGATAGTAGGTAGAATATAGCTCCATAAATCAAAAGATCATGTTTCATTTCAATTTACCTTTGAATCCTACAAACTCCCTCCTTAGCATATGAGTTTCCTTTCATCATTTTGGTTCCTGTGTATGGTTTTCTTTCTTACATTGTATTTATATTTTATTTCCTGCATAAGTGGCATATCTTGATACTATTGACTGTTACAGTTGGCTTAAGTTGTGTTAAAGAGGACTGATATAAAAGGGGATTTTAGTGCCTATTTCTGTCATAGGTCTTAATCTGAGATAAGTATTGCCAATCCCACTCACCTTCAGGTCACTTCCTTCCTCCCTTTGTGAGTTAGCTTCCTTTTTCCTCACCAGAAACAAACAAAAGCAGCACAGGCAAGGCCAGTCACTCTGATCCTTCAAGGCTTTGTGAATTAGTAAAAATAAAATATAGCTCCATATTTGAAATAATTATAATAAGCAACACAAGTGGTAAGCTTCTTTTCTCTAGCAAAAAAAATATTAATAATAATAATAAAGCACAGGCCAACCTCCAGGTGTATTGGAGTTCAGAATGCAGTATTTCAGAAAAAGGTAACAGAAAGAAGGAAAGAAAGGAAAGGAAATGAAAGAAAAATATAAGAGATATAAAAAAGAAAAAATATATTTAATATAATATTTAAGAGTGGAGGGGGGACGAGAACCTGGGTACCCTCCGCGCGCTAAACGATTTAAATCACCTGCTCGGTAATTTTAGTTCAGCCCTGTTTACACTAGAGGCGCTGGTGTGCAATTCCTGGCGATGTTTGCGCAGCCGTTGCGTACAGAAGTGAAAAATAACGTTGAGAGTCATCTCTAACTCATTCTCTTTGACAACGTGTAAAGCCCACTAGAACAGGACTGTATTGATAGTTACAAATATAACGGGACATTGCACCCAGTGCTGTTTTCAAGAAGTGTCGTGTACTCTGGAGTTGTCACTGGTAATTCATCCTTTCCTAAATTCAGCCCGTTCTACTGACTGATACAAATCAAATCCGTTCTTTAAGTGTTTGTTTTAAGTGATTACACTGAATTAAAATATCAGGTTTTGTCTCTAGGTGTGAGGTATGTGTTACATAAGACGCGTATTAGCCATTTGTACAGCCTATTCCGTTAATTTATTGTGCTACAGATTTTCTTCATTGAGAAATTGTGATTTCTATCATTTACACTGTGTCGACAATCTCTATTGTCGGTAAGGTTCAAGTTCTATAATTTACTTTTGCGAAAATTAAACATCTCAATTGGGAACAGTAAGAAATTAATACTAATCTTTCTCAGTTTCAGCATTCTACATATTTTTAACATTTAATATTTTTAATTTTCTTAAATTTTATTTCTACTTAAGCATTAAAACTGTATACGCATATTACTGGCATTCTTTTTGAAAACTCCTGGCCTTTGTGTCACAAGTGCCAGCAAATCTGTTCCTCGTGTGTTGTAGCAATATAACGTAACTTACCTTACCTATCAAAATTTTTTGGAGTGAAGAATATTTCTGAAGGGCTACGCAGGTGAAGAATCGCGGATATTAGTTTCAGAAAGAAATTACAATATGTAGTGCATAATTTTAATTATTGTGTTGCTGTGTTATTTACCTATGTTTGCAATTTAATAGTGACGCTGTGAATGTTGAATTGTTCTTTACACTGTAGGCTGCGACATATGGTAGTAGGGTTCGAAATTTTGAGAAGTTTCCGTTTAGGATATCATATGTAGAATTCTTGTTATGGTTATCAGTGTTGTTATGGAGATTCTTCTGCAAAGTATCAGTCATAGAAAACTTGAGGTCCAATAGGTATGATCACAATATTAACAGTCATGTAAAATGTTGAGTCTTTTTGGTATGTTCATAATATTAACGGTCATGTAAAATTTCAAGCATAATGTTTAGTCTGTTGACAGATAACCTAAGTAGCAATGACAGCAATAAGGTAATATATTTCTCTGGCCTATGTTTTAGTGTAAAATCATTGGAAGTAATCAAGAACCCCAGTACCTTCTAACTACTTCAGTTGCGGTGTGAAATAGACCTGCAAGTAATAATCAAAGAGGAACCAGCCTGGCTTGAAAGAACAACAAATGCATCACTTGTGAGTCTCGTGGCAAATAACTTTATAGAGGTCAGAATTTAACCCTTAGTAGCTGAATAAGTTTGGCAGGGGCATAATTTACTATGTGCTTCCCGAATATTAACCCCAGCAGTCGCCATTTGCTACATGGGCATCTAGGAAAAGTATGTCTCTCTTTTGTTTCTTTGTCTGGGAGTATGTGATAATGTGCTACGCAAGGCAGCCAACTCTTAGGAAGTACAAACAACAGTATTTATATACATCTATAGGTCCAACTAGTGACAGAAACTTTGTTCATTGGGGTAAGGAAAGGGCTTCTGGTGGCACATGCCCCCAGATTATGGTCGCCAAGTGGACAATTGGCCTCTAACATTTACTAGGGAGATGGCAGTGCATGCTATGTTTGATAGTGGCAAAAGCTGAATTAAAGTTGTGGACTTGATAGTGAAGGAACCTTGGTTAGGTCCAGCTACCAATGAAGTTGTGACAGGCAGCGTTTCAAGATCGAGGCATCAGGACATTTCATGAGCTAAGTACCCATCAAATGACTGTTTATTGTGTATTGATTACCTCAGGCGTTTATTGAAATGGATTTCTGTAGGTTGTATGGTTATGTTTTTATTCTCCATGGTTTGGTAATGGTATCGTTGTGGGATTTACATCATCTCCTATCATACATTATCCAATGTTAGTGCTAGTAGCTGCTGAACTGAAGGACAATTGTGGGTGCTGGATTTAATTTGGTTATGGCCAGTAGGTCTTTGAATCTCATAGTGAACATATTTTTCCTCCAAAAGAAATTCCAGGTAAGATTTGCATCATTCTAACTTCTTTACAATGTTACTAATGTTGGGTGATCTCATAGTAAAACTCTGCCTTGGCGGAGAAGCTGTGAAATAATTTTGGAGAAGAAGCGACTTATTGTCATCATCTTTCCTTGCTCTGTCTGTTGCTACTGTAAACACAGTCCATTGTAATCTTCTGAATGTGTGGCTTACAGTTCAGTCTCTCTTCATCTGATAGCTTACATGGTGATGTGATAACATTCTACTTTCATGTTGGGGAGTGTAATTTGGGTCCATTCTAGAGGTATTTGATGAAGCTGAATATCCCAGCACACGTCTGTAGTTATACTGGCATAAAAGTGAATTCCTGCACCTCATTCTTGCACCTCAGAGTCTTTGAAAACCTTGAGAGTTGGAAGAGGGATATTCAATGAATAATTGTGACTCGGCAGCAAAAATCTACTCCCAACACTGTGAACTGCTAATTTATAGATGTGATATTGTCCAGGAGTTGCTTAAAGGTGAAATTCTGCAGCTTATGCACACTGTTCTCTGAATAAATGTTTGCTGGTTGAGTTCTAAATTATAGACACTACAGAAGAGAACGGTGTCTGCATATATCTGAGATGCGAGTGCACTGCTATTCAAGATCTATACTCTTGACACTTCTTGTTATGTTCTATTCTTGGGTTTATAGAACAAAACAATAGCTGCCATCAACAACAACGGAATTCAAGAACTACAATGTGACCCTACAAATAAATTGCAAAACAAAATAAAACAAGCTATCCAGCAAACAGACTTTATTCTCACAGAACAAGAAAAGGAAAGCCTCACTATCAAAAAATCCCAAACTCCCTACAGTAAGAGCCATCCCCAAAATACACAAAAGCTCATGTCCCATTAGACCAATAGTAAATTATGATGTGCCAATTTACAATTTAAGCTAACAATTGAAAAAATCCTAAAAGAGAAAATCTCAATTAAAGAAGACAGATAAATTAAAACCAGCCTAGAACTAATCAACCCCTTCCCGCCCGAAAGCGCCCGACTGTTCACTTTGCCTTACGGTCCATATTGCCCGAAAACACCCAGCTACATTATCTGCATACGTGTGCAATCTATGCAATAGTTTTGTATTTTCTGGTAGTGAATTGTTTATTAGGCTTTGATGAACATGCAGTACAATATACAAGGCTTAGGAAATAAAAGAAGAGTGAGAATTTGTCTTGAAGTTGTCTAGGCAACGGACTTGAACTTCCGCGAGTGCTGGTCTGCTGTTTAGTTCGTAAACATGACGGGATTGAATACTGCGGATATTGAGACTGAGCTGAATAACGGCATAAGAAATGACACCGAATTGTTGAGCAGGGGTGGAGGTAAATTTTTAGTGAGTAAATAACATATCAACAAAGATAATTTTACTGATAACTGTGATATAAGTAAAAACGGATATCTAGAATTCGGACCTGATGATGATGTGGCTGCAATTCAGGTAACACGAATATTTTGTTTCATTACTCAATGATTATATGGATGATGTTGAACCTATCAATAATTTCAAAAGAGTATTATGAGAAATAGGTTATATTTTTACATATGTTAGGCGGGGACAATCTATTCAGTGACATTACCGATTGCGTATATATCAATGCAGCAATCAAACAGGCGCATTTCAGTAAAATAGAAACAGAATGGGAAGACACTTGCTAGAGGAAATGAAAGATGATATACAAGGTCACCATTACACTTCCAGAATCTCATCTTTATTGGCTTAGGGGGATTTAGACAACATGAGAATATGACTAATACAGCCTACCTCAGTGTTGAGTATCTCCAGCACGGGTGGGGGTTTGAACCGACAAACTTATGACTCAATGAATAGAGAAATGGACATGATGGTATGTTAAATGTTGTAAATGATGGCATGTTTTCTAATATTATTGAAAATGAAACGGTGTGCTCTGCTTGAATGTTTCCTAATTAATAGGTTGAAACCTGGGGATAAGCGGAGCAAAAATGTGGGTGGTAAAGGGTTAAAGATACCCTTTGACATCACCAACATGTACACCAACGTAACAATAGATGAATCCATTAAAATTATCGAAAAGTTTCATAAAGAAAATACTTCACTGCAGGAAACCAAAGAAATAATTAGCCTTATTAGAACAATGCTACACCAAAATTGCTTTGCATTCACTGACAAGATCTATTGCCACAAAGAAGGGTTAGCCATGGGCTCACCATTATAAGGTATAATAGCAAACATTTTTTGAATAACTTTGAAAACATCTTCTGAATGTATCAGCATTCAAAAGGAATATTATACTGGAGCAGGTATGTTGGCAACATCATGTGCTTATGATAATGACTTCACTAATGCACACCAGTTATTAAACACACTAAATTATTTACAAAATTCCACCAGCTTCACAATGGAGCAAGAATCTAATAAGAAGATAACACCACAATCAGCAGGAATAATGGCAAGCTGTCTTACAAAGTGTACAGCAAGCCCACTCAGGTGTTGCATGCTATTGACGAGTCTAACCATGCATACACGCTAAAAATAGCTGGATTGAATACAATGATACACAGAGCTGTTTCCATACCAATGAGCACAATGGAGTTCAATGAAGAGGCACAAATTGTCAAACAAATCATGAAAGAAGACAACCACCCTCCAGGCACAGTAGATAAAACATTAAACAAACAAAAGAAAAGTCCCTGCAAAACCACCACACTTGGTTCTCAACTACATTAATAATAACACATAAAAAGTAGGTTATATCTTTAGGAAACAGGGTTTTAATTAACCTTTAAGATGAACAACACACTGCAGAGACACATCAATAAGTGCACCTAAACAAAATTTCTTAAAATCACAAGTCTATGAACTCAAGTGCCAAGAACGTAACTGCAATGCCACCTATATAGGTCAGATAAAACAAAATTTCCACACAAGATTCAAAGAACACAATAAACGATCAGATATAATCAGCATTCAGCCTTTGGGGAGCACATATACGACAGTTCACACTATTTCACAGACATCAACACAGATCTAAAAATTTTACACATTGAAAATAAAATAAAATCTTCGAAGATTAGGGAAGCAATCGAGATCTACATCGCAAAAAGTGCTAACGTAACCAACTTAAATAACCATACACACTTAAAAAATTCCCCGCACATCGCTTTATTCACATAATATCTGGGCCATACTTACACATTAAATTGGCATTTATCACAATAATATCCTATAGATATTCTCTGTTTCAATTCCATATATTATTCATCTCAAATCATTCAGTTGCATTCATCCATCTTACATAAAAGTACATTATAACATGAAGTAGGTTAATAACCTTCTCTCCCCTCTCCAGTGTGGAAAGAGTATTCCACAGTGCTCCACTCGTTCCATCCTACTTCCCCCTCTCCTCTCCATGGTACAGTGTACTAGATTTTAACACCCAGTAGGAGGGATCCACAATGTTTGGCACTCCCCTCTCATGCTTCCCTTCCCCTCTCCGTAAGGTTTGTGCTATACTCAAAACTTTCCATTTACCTCTCCATGACCACAGTCCTGAAATAGTATTTAGTGACAACAAAGTTGGCATTGGCAGTCTAGATAAGTTCAGGAGTTTTCTCGATATATTAATACTTGTAAATTTCTAATTTGTCAGTACTGGCTCATATTATCACTGAACTCTCTATCATTGACAAGTTTATGCAACGTAAACAATGCTGTACATATATGCATATTTTGTGTGATTTCATAGAGTCTGAGGATGTTCTTGTAGAATGAAACATGTCATTCTTTGTATAATAGAGTGTTTATTTTTTACGGGTATGTTTATAGTGTAATAATTTTTGTTAAAATTGTATGTTTGACAAACTAGAAAGTTTTTTGTTACATTTAACTAAGTCTACAATGGAAAGTATGGCTTCATCTTTAACAAACTCTCCATTTCGTGCGTCATTTTATCTTCCTTTCCTTAGTTCAGCTACTGTTCGATTTCTTCTGTATTAAATGGGATAAGTGAGTATATTCTGGAATTTTGTACTTTAATTCGCTTTTATTAGTAAACTAACTTGTAATAGAATGTAAGCTTTTGATCACAGTCCCTCCTGCACCCCTGTAGTGTCAAAATGTTTCATGAATCCAAGTGAAAAATTTAAAGGTCTCGTAGTACGAGGGCCATCCGATAAATAGGATTCCCTATTTTACAAAAAATACAAGCAGGCTATTTACACTTGTGTTGGCCCTGCAATGTGGGGATAGCATGCCTGCCTTTTACCCAGAGGCCCTGGGTTCAATTCCTGGCCAGGTCAGGGGTTTTTACCTGCATCTGCGGGTTGGTTGGAGGTCTACTCAGCCTATGTGATTAAAATTGAGGAGCTATTTGACAGTGAGATGGTGGCCCTGGTCTAGGAAGTCCAGAATAACGATGGAGAGGATTGTTCGTACTCACCACATGACACCTCTTAATCTCTAGGCCTTTGGGCTGAGCAGTGGTCACTTGGTAAGCCATGGCCCTACGGGGGCTGTAGCCCCATGGTGCTTGGTTTTATTTACCTTTGAGAAATATTTAATTTTCATTCTACAACTCGTACACTACTTTTCCTCATAGTCACTATTTCAGTCCAAACATTTTGTTATCTTCGCATCAGTTTCTTGATGCCTTCATCATACCGGGTCGGGTCCCATCTCTGTAGACAGCGGTGCACTTCCTCTTCCACCTCTTCATCAGTTGCAAACCGCTTACCTCCACGGTGCAACTTGAGTTGTGGATACAGATAGAAATCACTCGGGGCAAGTTCCGCAGAATAAAGTGGATGGGGAAAAAGGTCCCTTTTGAAGTTCTGCAGCAAATCCTGCGTCCTTTGAGCTGAATGGGCAATATTTTCTGAGACAAGACCAGAACGTTTTCGTTGGATTTCAACTCTGAGCTTCGTAAGGACCGTGCAGGACCTCTCATGTGTGACCACAGTGCATTGGGGCAGTCAGTCAACCAATACAACATCATTACAGTCCCAAAAGGCAGTAGCCAAAACTATGCCTACAGAGGCTGAGGTCTAACCGGGCAAGTTGGCCATGCGGTTAAGGCCGCGCAGCTGTGAGCTTGCATCTGGGAGATAGTGCGTTCGAACCCACTGTCGGCAGCCCTGAAGATGGTTTTCCGTGGTTTCCCATTTTCATACCAGGTAAGTATTGAGGTACAGCTGCTTCCTTCTCACTCCTAGGCTCTTCCTCTCCAATTGTCTACATAAGACCTATTTGTGTCGGTGCGATGTAAAGTAAAGTGTAAAAAAGTGTCTGAGGTCTTGGCCCTTTTTTATGAGCACGTTCGCCAAGTTTCTTCCTTAGCATGCTTTGTGGTTTTGTTTCTAGAGTTGAATAATGCACCCTGCTTTCATCTTCAGTAACAATGCGGGAAAACATTTGATCTCCCTCTCTTTGAAGCATTTGCAGGAAAGCTCAGGCTACCTCGTTCTGTTATTGCTTGTGAGCATCAGTAAGAAAACTTGGGACCCATCTTGCACAGACTTTTCAATATTGCAAGACATTCAACAATATCATTGCAATAAAGGACTGCCAGTTTCCGTGCAAGGAGGCAGTAGATTCATTATCTCATCAGTACTGACGCATTAATCTTTGTCCACCACATTCTGACCAACAGTGGCTGTAATGGGCCTGGCGCTGCGCTGTCATCATGTACATCTTGCTGCCATTCCAGGAACCATGAATGCCAGCATGCATCTTTCACTATAAACTCACACCAAATGGCAATGAATATTGGTAGCCATTTCATTTTTTGCCGTGGAAAAGCGAATAACGGGACAGATTTCACAAGTGGAAATGCTTTCAAGTGGTAGCTCCATGGCAGGTAGCGCCGTACTGGTGAACACAGAACAAGCACGTGCGGTTGAAGATCACCTTACCCCAGCCATACACCAGTGGAAGTTCCTACAGTACCAACTTAATTGTAAAACATGTGGTTTGCAGAGAAAAATAAGGAAACTTATGTATTGGATGACCTTCGTAGATCATGAAAGACCTTCTGTAACTGCAGATGTACACTCCAACACTGATGGCGTTCTCATCCCCACAGTTCTTGACAGAACACTGCATAACATCCTTGTAGTAGTAAAACATTTCATTTGTAGTTGCTTTATGTTGACCTGCATCACATCCTTCCCTGGTCTATGACTGTGATAAGCCTGCTTCTTTCATGTTCGTTTTTTATTTTTACTCTTGGATGAACAGAACTGTATCAATGCAGTGTTTATCCCCTGTGAGCTTGGCAAAACCAGATTATAGAAGGTGATTAAAATGTTTCAAGGGATTTTGATCTGTCTGTCTAAACAAAATGTATGTTAAGAGCATAGTATTAATATTTCTCACTGTATGGCAAAAGATTTAGGACAATTTTAATACTTGGATGTGATTCAAACAACCTCAATGATTTGATAGACGTAATTGGATACATAAAATCAATTAATATAATTTAGTGTTTATGTCTGTGGCAGATTCCTTCCAAAATTTTGTGCGAGATGGTCCCAATTCCATCTCTGGTGGGATATCTTCTGATATGGCTAGAAAATGCTTCTCACTTTATATTTGGTTCTCAGTCTCATGCTTTCTCTGACATTAGGTTTGAACAAGGATGATAACACCATTCTCAGTGCAGCCTTTGGTTTTGAAATCTTCTGCTGGTAGAAATCTCTCTTAAACAGCAGTAAAATTTTGAAAGTAACTGTAATACTTGGAAGTAGTAAATTATCATGCTCATTTGTTGGTGACAGTATTTGTAAATGTGTGTTACGTGCATAACTTATGTATCTCATTTTCCACAGGAAAATATTGAAAATGTATCAGAAGTGATACCACTGAAAAAAGAAGCCAAATCAGAGTTAACAGAGCCAGGGCCAATGCAGGAAAACTAACTTGAGGTAATGTACATAATTTGATAAGCCATTGTTAGGTACTGAAAATAGAAAATTGCTGAACTGATATCAGTGGTTGACCCTTCATTTCAATACATATGATTGATACACTTTTTTATGAGATTGACTGTTTACTAACCTACTTTTCACGTTTCCTTCATGTTCTTTAAGATCTTGCATTATGTATCACGCAGCAGTTGGGATAGATCCAAAGACCTCTACTGTATATCATTTGGGAGGTGGTATCATTGCTACTAATATTTTTGATTTAGTGAATATTTTCAAACACGGAGTTGCTATAAGGAGCACTTTTTTGTTACTGTTCCTGGGTATTTTACTAGTTGTTCCAAATGAAACACCATTGTAATCTTGTTGATTATATTAATTATTGGCTTCTAGATAATACAATTATTTGTAGATACAAGTTGCAGGTGATTGCTTGCTTACTGTCAGAATTCGCTTACGTACACACATTGTAGTCATCTTGTGGCAAGTAGAAAACATTCTCATCCTTCCTAATGTGGTCTGTGATGATACTAGTCTATGGTGACTTATAATATTACTTAAACTTTCAATGAATAAATGAGGCTTTCAAGAGTGATCTTGCCTTTCTGTTTCATATATGGTAAAGGACAGGCTTTGTATGTTCCCCATTACTCACCTGAACATTTGTTACATGAATTAGGATCACTGCCATCGTCCACTGCATAGCATGTGACTATGTTGTTATGGGCTATTTATTGGGATATTTAATTGACAATCTCTTTCAGGAATTCTGGGTTGGCTGCTCAATATACAGCCATCTGGATAATGAGAGAGGAAGTATAATCATAATCAGGGAGTGTAGTATTTTTCTCTCCTGCAAGGAAATTGGATGTAGTTAGGTAAGAAGTGTCAAAAGGGTTGTCATTTAACTTTAGTGAAAAGATGTGAGTATGTGTTGTAAGAGTGGTCCATTCTTTCTTGGTCAAGAAACAAGAATTCATCACTCTTCTAAGGTGATATATCAGACTGTTGACAGCTGCTTCTTGTTTTCTATCAAAGTGTAATGCTGCAGGAGGGATGGAATGCTGTATCAGTCCCATGCCTGCAGTTGCAGGGAAGAGCTGGTTTTTCTCAGGATTGTTTTTCAGAAAGGCCTTGATTTCCTTAGCTGCTCTGAAGAAGTTTGTGCCATTATCACTGTAAATGTTCAGGGGGTGACCTCTGTGAAAATAAGTGAACAAAGAGAGGCGAGCAATGTAGTTGTTGTGAGATCAGGTATCATGTCTATGTAGAGAGACTTGGTAGCTAGGCAGTCTGGTCTTGTTCCATCTCACGCCAATGTTTATGAGAATTGAGCCAGCATAGTCTATTCTAGTGTTAAGAAATGGGTACACGCACACTTTGTGTATTTCGCGTTAATTGTTCAGAAGTATCTGCATTCAACTTACGACCCTTGAGACGTGCATAAATGTTGCTTCTTTACCGCCCCCCTTGCTGATGGGATCCGAAACTTGCCTCTCAGAGATGTGAGTAAGGGTTGAGTGCCATGATGTAGTCGAAGTATTTCCGCAATGATAATTAGATTAGTGAGATGATGATATTTATACAGAATGATCTAATATTTCCTCCCCACTAGAATTAAGATATTGTGCAGTCTTCTGCCAACAAGGAGATGGCTTCTTGATCTATGATTATGGTTATAATCAATATGATTTAATATATTCTACAGAACATTAATGCAACATTTGAGTGGAGGGTTCAACTCCGATATGAACAGTGGACTTGAATTTCACTCTTGTTTATAACAATCTGAGATAAATCAAAAACAATATGCAGCTACTCCCTCTACCTTTTTTAATCTTGAAACTTTGGTTATGAATAAGTCATCATCAAGTCTCTAAGAGCATTTGTGGCATTTTTTGAACTGGGAGATTAATTCGAACATCACATTTTCATTTATTCCTACTCAAAGGATCTTGATTCAACCATCCAGAACTATGCCAACAAACTGTATTGTTGACAATTGTGTCCATTTGTGGTCGTCTGGACACTAAGTCAGAGGGTTTCTCTTTGGACGGCACATGGTGCCACTCACTTGTATCTTTAGCAACTTCAAACTGGGAGCCTTTAATGTTTTCTTTGAGTAGTCTTGTCAAGAGAAAGTCTCCGCAAATCTCAGACTTTGAATGGAGAGTTATGAAAAACCAATTTTTTTAAGCTTTGCTGCCTTGCATTTTACACAGAGCAACATTTTATTGCTAAACAATCTGACATACACACGCAAATGCTATTTGTTGAGCCCGCAGTCAGATGATTATAGAGAAGAGATGTTCTTACGTGGATGACCCTTCATGGTGTATGTAGTTGAGACTAATGCCATTGTCAGTCTTGACTGAAGCGTTGATATTAACAAGTGTTTTTGCTGTTTTACTTGAATGATTTATGACAGGGTAATGTGGAATTTAATAGTGTTTTTCTTCCTGCAGGTTTTCACATTCCTCTCATGTTATCAAGTGATTTGAATTCTAACATGAATTTAGTATATTCCTGGCAAAACTTGTTATTTTTCAGACGTTTTTTTCCAGGGACAGGACATGCTTAAATTCCATTTGTTTAGATCAACTAAGTTTTAAATCATTTCTTCACACGGAGTTATACAGTGTATCTAACTGACGTGTCTGTCATCATGTGTTGCTGGAAGTTTGCTTCATGCTGTTTTTCCATTGGTGTTGTTCTCTTATATTATCCAAACTAGTGAATTTTGTTTTGTAGGTTGCATACGAGTAGAGATTGATGAGGCATAGGTTTTATCTTGTCAACTCACCTCTGCCGCATTCGTCATTTACCACTGCTTTCTTCCTGGCATTCGACATGTGCACACTGCTGCAGTTACGGGACTGCAGTCAGCCGATTACCTGCATCAAACATGGATGGCATCATCGGTTTTAGATTATCACTCTACACTCTTCATGGATGTTTTCGGCGTTTCTAGTGCCATGTGTCATGACTTTTCCTCTACCTCCCCTCTTCATGTCGTCTTTACCTGTTACCTTGATGCACTCTTTGGCTGTTGGATAGAGGGCAAAATCTTTTTGTTATGCTGGTGTAAATTTTCACACTGGTATGGGACTTATTCTTGACCATAAGGTATTGTAAACTGCGCTTGATTCTCGAGTGAGCTGATGACCGTAGATGTTAGGCCCCTTTAAACAACAAGCATCGTCATCATCATCATCTTCATCATCACCATCGTCATCATCAAGACTCTTGAGTGGTAATATTTGATTATGTATCCATAAATGTGCAGCTGCATGTGTAATTCCTTTATTTGGAATGCTTTAGGAATTTATGTGAAAATGAACTTTCTGTGTGTCAATTCTCTAAAAAGTCCTGGAATTAAAAATTTGTTTTTATTCCTGAACTGCATAATAGTCTTATCTTGAACTTGCTTTGCTCATATTTTCTAGTCATTTCAATTCTTACTGTATGCCCAGATTTTGTAGTTGAAAATGCTGATCTTTTATTCAGTCACCTGTTCTTATATTTTTTCTATAGAGACACTAAGTCAGCGGGTTTCTCTTTGGACGGCACATGGTGCCACCCATTTGTATCTTTAGCAACTTCACACTGGGAGCCTTTAATGTTTTCTTTGAATAGTCTTGTCAAGAGAAAGGCTGTTGGTTAGGAAATGTCTGTTCTGTTTAATGAAACTAATTGTAAATGTTAGTGACACTCTCACTGATCTTTGTAATATTTCCTTTGTGTTTGGTTGTGAATTACCTTTTGATTTTTTTTGTGTTGTACTGTTTGTAAGTTGTTGTGCCTTGTCTTTCAATACATCCGAAGTAGCCAGTTCTTGTTCATGCACTAGTGTCCTTGTATTTTCCTGACTGCTTGTGCATTATTTATATCTTACCCCTGTTGTACAATCCATAGTATAACCTTTCTTGGCCAGCACGTGCATATGTCTCCTTGATGTTCACCTTTTATCTTTCGTAAGTAATTGTACTAACCTGTCCATCAGAGATTCATCTCAATTTTGTGTTTTGGAGAACTGGTTAGCTTTTATGAGTTTGCTGATACATTATTAAATGGTGCATGAAAATTTGAGTTCTTGGGAATAGGTCCATTTGAGGAGTATGCAAAATGGGATCAGCAAGTGTTAAGTCTCTAGGAATGTTCCAGTAGGAAATTATCATTGTGGAAATTGTGGTTCTTTTTCAGGAGCTCACTAGCCAGGGTAAAGTCGGTGATGAAATTGTCTGTAGTGACGTTTCTCCCTGTTCCCTCAATATCTTTGACAAGTCTCAATACTACATTCCTTCCATTGTTCACTTCTCTCTCTCTCTGTTTACTGGTGTAGCGTTGTCAACTGTAGAGGCGCACACATAAACCGTGCCCAAATCCGAGAGGAGCCATAACATTGTTCCATATTTTCCTCTTGGTTCGGTAGATAAATACTGCTTAAAGAGGCATTTTCCCTAAAGGAAGCCAGATGTTCATCCACAGTATTATTTTCATATGGAACAAACACTTTAGGTAGTTGTGAAACGAACATGTCATGAACTTCTCTTTTTGCTGTTAACTTGCCATTACATCTATGGGCTGGTCTCTCTTCCTTATTATTGAAGCTCAAAACTGGGTTATCATTTAGGACAGTTGAAGTGATATTGTAGCTCGAAGGATAGGGTGACCGTCTGCTTCATTCCATACTTCTCGAAGTGATTTGCCCACTGATTTGTAGACTCCAGCAAAATCAAACCTGCAAATACAGATAACTGCATGTTATTGTTCATTGTGATTATTAGCAGCTAACAAAAAACAGAAACTGCTATTGTTTCCAAATTGTGTAAATCGTACATATCTAGAAATGCTTCAAACTCTATCAAAGAAATGGGCTTGTAGCTCACCCTTTATCTGCAAAAACCCTCTTCATTTCAAAATTTGTTTCCCATAAAGTGGTTTCCAGCATTTTATCAATGACGAATAACTTCATTGCCAACATCTGGGTCCAGGTGCAATTCTCATTATGTTACTCATTCTGGAATATGCATAATTGAAGTTCACGTTTCTCTGAAGTATTATTAATATAAACAACTAAAATATTGAAGAGCATATAGGCCTATAGATATAAGTCCATGATGTAAATGAAGCAATAGCATTGTTCATATTACAGTGCAACCCCTGTTTTGTGTGACCTCGATTTAGCATAAACCCGCATTTAATGGAAGAAATTTCAGGTCCTGAAAATTATTCCATAAGAGCAATGCAATTTTATATTCAATTTTACGTAATTCAAAATACTGTAGGGCAAAACACACATTTAGCATTAAGGAAATGTTAAAATTTTCCTATATTTCTATTCATTTTGGATATGGAACATTAAGAACCACTGCAAAAGATGTCATAAGCTTGCTAAGGATGATTCAAGGCAGAAGAGGAATTTGGAGCATGGGCACATAGAGCTAAAGTGAGATGTCTGACTCTGATTGACATCTGTTCGCGGCCGATGTAGTAGAACAGAACCCCCGTTTTAATGACAATGTTATTATAATCTATGAAAATTCCTGTATTAATCTGTGCAATATCCTTTAGTTACAATACAATGAGAATCCTGTTACCGTTTCATCCATTATCACAGGCAAATTCAGGGATGTTAATTTTCATCCATTACAAATATTCATACACTCTACTCCAGGGTTTATATTGAATGTGATCAATCGTCTTCTGTGTTAATTCATTGCTACACATGAGTGAATTGATCATGAGTGAGTCTGAGGTCTTCTCACAACACAGACTGGTGTATTAAACATCAGGATAACACCTTTTTGCAATGAGTGCAATGACAGCACTTGTTAACTCTTAGAAATAAAAGCTGAAGTAAAAGATTGCTTAATTTACTATGTTCTGAAATAAAATAAGAATGTGATACTTCTCAAGATACAGTGGTGTGCATAATTAATTTCAGATGTTAGGTTATGTACTTTTGCATCTTGTTAAATTTCAGAATGGCTGTTCCCATGTATATTTATAGTAAAATTGTTTTTATTCTACAGGGAGCTTGAAATTTATTTTTATAAAATGTGCAGGGTAAACCTATGCTACAAAGAAACAATAACAGTAAAAATTTCCACCTATTTCATACTTATATTTGCGTTAAGCAAATCAATTAATCATACACAGTACATGTTTCATTCCATTTCGGAACATCTTCAGCTGTATTCCATTACTTAGGTGAAAACACTAAGTATTTATCTTTTTAAGAATATCTCAAACAGGTACTTTGTTTTTCTTAAAATCTACGTAAATTTAAAATTTGCATTAAATTAAAATGAGTGTGGATGGTTGAATGGGGTCGAAGGCTGCATTAGCTGTGCTCCTCCAAGGACATAGTAGATTTTAGCAACAAGATTATGGGGAAGTAAAACAGCGATCAGCTTCAGGGATCCTGAACTAACCAAATTCAAGAGATACTTTTGTAAATTTAAAACTAATAGCAATCACATTTGAAGGAGCAAACGAAGAGAACACCTTGTAATATTCAGAAGAGTGACAAAGGAATGTTATATTTTCAAAAAACTTTTTATTAGGAGACAAGCAGAATACTTTGGTGATAAAAGTGCTGGAAACATTTTTTACAACATCTGTTCAAGTGAATAGATTTTTTAAAATAGGCTAACCATAAACAGATCCATTTCCCTCTCATTTCACCACCCCATTCAACCATCCACATTGATTTTAATTTATTTCAAATTTTAAATTTATGTAGATTTTAAGAAAAACAAGGTACCTGTTTGAGATGTTCTTAAGAAGATAAATACTTAATGAGTTCACCTAAGCAATGTAATACAGCTGAAGATGTTTCGAAATGGAATGAAACATGTACTGTGTGTGATTAATTGATTTGCTTAATGCAAATATAAGTATCAAATAGGTGGACATTTTTGCTGTTACTGTTTCTTTGCAAATAGGATTTGATACGGGAAATTAAGCTGATTTCTTGCAATTGATACCTAGGTTAGGTGATGCCGCTTGAAATAGGAAACTGGCAATGTTTGCAACAATCCTCTAGACTGATGCTATTGGAGTTCTTAAGAAGGAAATGTTATATGGGTGTTCAGTCTATTGGAATTAGAAAATACATTCCAATGAGTCGGCTGCTGCTTGGAAAACATCCGCAATAATGTTTAAACAAACTGATTGCTGTTCTGTAGTAATTTTAATGGATTTGTGTGAGTTCGGTATCTTTCCTGCCTTTTATGAAAAATTATGCATAACCTTATAAGAAAAACCTTAAACTGAAGAGATTTGCATTCACCAACAAAAAATTGCCAAAATGAAGCACAAACTGTAACTACAGTACAGTGTATAATGTAGATATCTCCTTCTTTTATTGCTGTTATTGTGTAAATAACGTATGATGGCACAATATATGTTAACCCCCATTTAACAATAAAAATTCAGGTTCCTGTAAAAACGTTAAATAGGGGTTCTGCTGAATGTGGAACGTACCTTACACCTGATTGTCAATATGGTTGTTTTATCCATTCCGTCCCATTTCGAGATATGTACACTTCTTTTTGTACAGAGTCAATCTCATCTTGTAGTTTATAACCAGATACTTGGAGCTCGTCATTTCCTTCTCCCTCCAGAGAAACGTGATCGTCATCAGGTTTTTTGGAAAAAACAAATTCAGGATCAGCCAATGCATCATCAGCTTCCTCTTCATGTTTACTCTCACTAATTTCATATAATATATTTCATATAGATTTCTCATTAACCGCTGATGACCAGCCATATTTGATCACAGAAACAATGCAGCACTCCCTAGTCGTGGAGGTAGTCGAACATTGTTTGTGTAGTGACCAGCAGGTAGGGCAGCATTGATATTAATGGATATGTCCATTTGATCCAAGTCCCTGGTAAACAAAAGTAGTTTATATATAAGTTTTCGACTCGAAAATTATTCAAACACCGCAGGGCTAAAACGTAGAGTTTAGTTGATGCAAAGTTACATCCTATTACGGTACGCACTTCACATTTTGAAATATTCAGTTCACCAGTTGGAACAAGTTAAGGATGAGTTGGAAAAACACTTACAGTGTAGTATCTTGCCATAGTCGTGAGTTCGCTTCAGCGTCATATCCTTACTTACGTATTACACCTTTCCTACCAACTTCTCTCCTGTCATCGGCACCTATCTACTCATATAACTCTCGTTGGGCGATCATAATATCATGCCTCGGCTGCAAATGACCCAAAACTAAGATAACCATCATGTACGCGGGGGTCTCTCGCATGTATAAGTACGATGGTCGGAGGTATACATTTGGTTCTCAGGGTAAAACATCTTATTAAACTCTCAAATTATACAAAACAGACGTAGGTTCCGTTGAAGAGTAGTCATGATTCTAATCAATCATTCAATTCCCCCGCAAGTAGGTGAAAACGTGATATGATGTTCATTACTCAGCATATCTAACCTTAAATAGCTCTAATACTATCCTATGTCTACGTATTATAAGTTACTTTGGGAAAAGAAACAGATAAATAAGCCTAGATCTAATTTATTAGCATGCTAATGTTTTATAATTAAAATAGGAATTAAATTATTAGCAATAGTGAAAAGAAATTGGATTCATATTATAATATCATTCTTGAGCTCGTAATCTTCATGGTAAACATAATTGAATTCATCATATTATATTCATTAAACTGAATATAATCCGGTCATATAACCATTTTCATTATTTTAATATGCTTCATTGGGTAAGAGAGGGATAATTCTTTATTTATCATGGAGGGAGTGGTATATCTTCCTGTTTGTATTATTTGGGCTAGCTTTGGGACATCCACTGGATTTTCATTTGAAATTTTTGGTTTGGATTTTCATTACAACTTCTTCACGACATGAGATAAGTAATATGTTTCTTAATTACGGTTTAAAAATATATCAATGCAACTATAAATGTACCTATCGATACCGATATCAAGCTTATTATAATTATATACATTATATGTGCAAGATTAATTCAAGTATTCTTACTATAGAGTGCCACCATTACGATGATTAATCAGCTGTAAACGCGTAAGTTGTGCCAAATGTTTTCATAAATACGTGCCATTGCATATAAAACCAACTCCCATGTTATTCACCGCTGTGCCAAAATTAGGTTAAAAACCTACTCTACCGATATACATTCACATAATAAGACATATTTTATAGTTATGCGATGTTCCTTCATCTGTACGTATATTCAGATTATATTGCATGTAATACACAAATAACCTAGCGATATGTCTGGCATGAATGCTATTTATCGATCATATAACGCTTGGACTGCAACATACATTCACATAAACATGACCTAATTCCATCTCTTGCATTGTTAACCTCTATATTAAAAACCGTAACCGACACAGAAACTCGCAATAACCTCATCTAGGCTTTGCTTACGCCGAGAACAATTCACATTTCCTCAGGCTAACAACATTATGCAATTCTCATATTTCAATTCTTCCCGATACCTTCATATAAAAACAATACAAATTCAACTTCATTTCAATAACCTCTGTGTTACGGTCAAAACAGTCCAATAGCCAGAGTTTCCAATCATAAACTGCAACTCGCTAATATTTAATAATTTCCTTTCAATACAATAATCGTACTGGCCATGTCTGCCGATCAAGTGCTCATAAAAACTAAGTTACGTTACGTACATCGCATACATTCCTCTTAACCACAAATAGTTCGATATTAATTGGTCTTCTCAAGTAGATTAGCATATAAAACATGGATATGCTCATATTGATCTTGTTTATAACAACCTACAAATATCTCACGAGCACAGGGTTTGTATTACTTAAAATAGCACATGTCAGCGGTTAATTATTTAAATCCAGACCATAGTATTCACTTATTGGCACTTTATATATATCTGTAGGCACTTCTGCACTCAAATAAATATATTCTAGCGAATAATTAAAATTTTATAATGCAAAGTTCGAAACCATATTACTTATCTCGTGTCGACTTTCCCGTTGCTGGCTCCTTCATCGACTAGTACATCTTGGAGTAGTCAATCATGTCCCAGGATCACGTCACGGCTGGATTCGGCTGGGCATCTTGGCTTGAGCTGGGCTCATCTTGCGCAATCTTCCTCCATCCGTTTAGGCGAGATTCATTACGTCAGCAGGGATCATGCAACGAAAAGACAGCAAATATTTTGTAGAATACATATTTCTCTGATGAATTGCAGGTTTTCCAATACGTGTACTTGAGTTTATATATTTTACAACTGATATAAATATTTCTCTTATATATTTCCTCAATTTTGGTCTGCTTTTCGTCAATTATGTCGCCTAAACAGGTACTGCTTATAACTTGAAATAGTTTTTTCTGCGTTTTTTAGTGTAGATTGGCCAATTTTTATGCTATTCCGGCCTTTTTCTTTACGTCGATATCTGACTCGGCTGCAGTCACACTTTACTTCAATATCTTGGCGTTTTTCTTTCATTCCTTAAGTATCCTGCAGATATTGGAGGTTTATTCCTTCGATTTATTATATATAAATTACTTTAGTATTTATAATTCGTTGATTTTCTTTCGCTGTCTGGTAGTAAAACGTACAGTTCTTCCTTCACGCAGTTTTTCTTCTCAAGGTATCCAAGAATCGAGTCAATTCAATTATTTTATGGTCCATAGTTGTTCAATCTTGGAAACTCTTTACTATTTTGCTGGTCAATATCGACCTCCGCCTACTGATCAAGATCGATTTGCAGTAAGATTATATTCCGTTCGCATTTACGCCGCCTGAAGCTGCTCCGCGCTATATTTGTCCACTGTATTTCCATAATAGTTACTGCCTCAAATGTAACGTAATGGTACAGTATGGTAAAGGTAATCCTTAGAGTGCACTCCAAAATTCCAGGCGAGGTACATTAAATGGTAATAAAACTTAAAATTAACTTTCACAGTTCAAGAGTGCATAAGCCGTATCAAGCGAACGTCACCCTGGGTCCATGATAATCGCTCTATCCATCCAGCAAGTGGAGAAGCACGCCGTCCTTCCATCACAGCTCACTAGCAAAACCTTAATGGCGACTGGCCAGAAGCCTACTTGTCAGACCACAGTCGCGATGTTTACGTGCGCATACTCGCTCGGCGGAGGGGGAGAGTGGCGAGATGGTTCATACGGACGACACTAGAATGCATGAGAATACTGGAAAAGGCACTGTCTGGCCATACACCACAGATGGGCACATTAATAACTTTAAAGCCGGCGAAAGTTAATGTTTATAAATATTGAAAACCATGGTATCTGTGACCATGTATCACTTGATGAATAACGCAGCGGCAAACCACATTAAAGACACGAATTTCAATGGCCATGCAGCCAGCACTAATGTATTCACAGTGAGGTATAAGTTCTTAATCCGGTAATAGTCTCCCTCCCCGAAGCTCGACATATACAACATATAATGACTTTCATAAGGTGGTGGTCTGGATACAAGGTGAGTTTTTAATGGAATCGTCCGAATAAGAAAATGACCACCGATCACATGTCCCAGTTTATGCACCACCAGCAAGATGAATCCAATAGTCAATTAAGAACCAAAACATATATGAATTGAGTAAAAAACAATTGAGTGCATTTCAATGACACTAGCTGTCCAGTTACTTTCAATCATTAAGAAGTCCCATGCATTAAAGTGGTGCTACACCCAAGTCGAAGGTAAATCTGTTAATGTTCTAGATAAATGGTGACACTCATGCTCCAGATCATTTGCTAAGTTTTAATTCCAATGAACAAGTCTCGCAAGTTCATATGTATCAACTGTTCAAAGATTTCGTTACTTTGTGGTACACACACACACAACTGAACAACTTCTTAAATTTTCACTGGTAGAATAATAAACCTTGTTAGATTTAAATGCACGCGATTATAAACCCAAATTGAGATTATCACATGTTAGACATTCATTTTAGTATTGTTTATCGGACTTGCGTAAGTTAAGAAACGCCTTCATTTGGTTTCCATTTTATTATTATTGCCAGGGTGGCATAAACCAATTTAACAAATTAAAAACGCCCAGAAGGGCAAGGAAAAGAAATGAACAAATATAGGAAAACAAATTTGGTGAGCATGTAATAAGATCACAAGATCCAACAAGTAAATCCTTTACATAATCTTAAACTGGATTAACTTGACTTAAGACTACAGTATGGCATTGGATAAAACTACTAGTAAAAGCAAAAGGAGAACAGGATTACAATAGAATACAATAATTACCTAAACGGCCCTTGACCAGGTACTAGGAAATATATAACCATAATTATATCATGCTAAAATTAAATATATCGGCAGAAATTTGATGCACAACATATAAGGAAAAGAATTAACTTGAATATTAAAGATAGTCATCTCCTTAAATTACTTTTCTGTGCACGTCAGCAACCCTATCGGAATGCCACATAATAAAGGCACCACCAGCAACAATGAAAACGAGAAGCTACCGTTGCATAGACATACAACTTCAAACATACACAATACACGGAAATAAGTTAAGCTTAGGAAAGAAGATACTGACAGATTACAACAAACCACAAACATGGTAATTTCAATAAGTCCAGGCATCAATCAAGTAAGAACACGCTACAGATCATAACAGCCGATCCAGCAATGCATGATAACAACACAGCAAGAAACACATCAAATTATCGAACACAGCCACACCGACAGTACTCTTCATATAGATGACCTACCCAGAGATGTCAAATCATTTCCAGAATTGAAATACTAAGAGAACAGCAATCCACACATAATTTCAAAATAACCAGACGTTGACCAAGGGAGAACATGTTGCGAAGCAATAACACATTACACAGTAATCCAAGTTAATTAAAATTACAATTAATTTTTAAATCAGTAGAGTAGAATCACTAATCAGTGAGCCAATAAATAAATTTTTTAACCCATTAACCCTCAAACACACGCGTATGGGGTGGAATCCACCCCAGGTCATTTTATTTCCTCGTGAAGTGTACAAATAACTTTCCTGTGCTCACCCCGCTCTTGTACCTTTCTGGCTGGATCCCCGCAGAGAGAGTCATTCTTACATAATTTATCTTAAAATATCAAATTAATACAGTAATTAATATTTTATAATACAATGATATGTGGGGTGGAAAGCACCCCCACGCGTGTGTCTGCGTCCTAAGATCTGGCGCGTGTGCTTGAGGGTTAAATACAGGACCAAAATCTAGAAATTATATTTTGCAATTAATCAATTGTAATGCTACGTATACACTCCATGCATAACCCGTCTAAAGAAGAGATAAGATCAGATATAGTTATACTCACAAATAAGAGAAACACTGAGAAACTGGATATGAGAAAAAGATCAATATCCATGGGTTACGGTAAATAATTACTCAAGGCAAGATGAATATAGTTAGCTGCAGTTCGAGACTTCAGATGATGGATACGCGTATCAGCTACACCAAGTCAAGAATAGTATTAGGATATAGGAACTCATAATAACACCATGGTGGAGCAGGACAGAAAATGGCAGAAAGAAATTCAGAAGTGTCACCCAATCTTAAATTATATTTCTCACAACTTCACCGAATTTTCAAACATATACATCAACAATGGAATACTCATTTAAATAAATGGTTTAGAAATACCCCTCAATTAAGTGGCAAATTTGGAAATGAGAGCAGAGACCTGACACGATTCCCTACCGGTTATCCACAAGGTATCTCGGACAAATCCGGAATAGTAACAAGTGACATCCGTAGACTCACACTGTAGCCACACAGCCACAGGTACCGTGCGAAGTATATATGGAACAAGGTAAATAAAATTTAAATGGTAGATCATGAACTAGCACGACGGAAAACGCTCAATAGAAAGGTGAAGAAAGAGAAAACACCACGAAAAGACCCGATCATCGAATAGTGGGAGGCTTCAATACCACCTATGAAGCAGTAGTTAATCCCATACTCAACTGGCGCCCCGCAGAACGGCAAGATGACCAAAAATTAATAGCAACGGTTACTAACAGTCCGGAGAGAAAAGGACCAATAGACTGACAGGTTAATCCAAAATGAACTTTATAGTACAGGATAAATACATGATGACGTCAGATTACCTGGGTATGCAGAGAATTAAAACAAACCAAGAATAGACCAGGTCATACAGGAATCACAAATTACATGCAAGCAGACCAGGTTTTTCTAAGAAGAGTGGTAAACCCATGCCGGGATTTATTTCCCAATCTACGGGCACACAGGGGTAAATTAAATGCAATACCGACCATACCGAAATGTTATAACAATTTAATTATACAACACAATAACAATACAACCTTAATGAATCTCAACGGACATGCGTTAGCAAAAAAGGGGGGAAGGGAGCACTAACTATCCTCAACGACATGCCGTGAAGCCATCATGCCACCTCACAATGCAAACTTAAAACAAAATCACGTACCGTTACAACATAACTAACTCAGGACCAAAACCATTACCTACTTGGTTCGAAAGGAGTGGGTCCATTGGTGCAATTTGTGAAAAATAAAACCACCATAACAAGTAGACGAGGCAGGACGACATGGACGTTACAACTCAATAGATTAACACACTTCATGAATAATACACCAATTTAGAGACAGAAACCAGGCAAGTAAGGTCTGTAGAAGAATACAGAATTAATACCACATGCGCCCCAAAAATACAACAAATAACAACGTAGTTAACCACCTTTACCAGAAAGGAAAACCCAGATGCCTAATTTTGAGAAGGTAGATAGGGTAAAATTTTACTCACCAGAAAATCAAAAGGACAGGAATGACTTGAAATAGATCACTCAGTTAACGGGTAATTCACAACTGATTACAGAAATGATTAAAAGTTGGGCATGAGACCAATCGGAAATTAGGAAATCATACCACCAGAAGTTGGAGACCGAAAGCAGTGAAGACAGTTAAGTCCATGCCGTAAAGGCAAACAGCCAACCACCACCAAGTCCGATCGACAGAGTTCCGCAATAACCAATATCCACAGGCAAATCCAAAACTCAACAAATAGGATCTAACACCGGGTACTATCCAGTTCCTAGTCAACCCCCCAAATAAAGAAACTAACCTAACAGATTACTCGGTTCGTTTAATGCACACCTAACAATACCACAACCGGAATAGACAGTTATATCACCAAATTAAAGTCGGATAACAAGACATAGGCAATAGAATACTAGAACAGTTAAAGATAAATACAGGTTAGGACACCTTAACAGTTTTCATACCAGCGAACAACAATGCACAGACCTAATATTATATACAATTTTTCAAAATTTGCTACAAGACAAAGGCTACTACATAATACATAATTAAATTAATGATGAAAATTTAGTAATCTTCAATGATCAGGATAGAATCAATTTATGATGGACAGAGCAGGCATGCACCCAAACCAAAGGAGCAATGATTAACGATTAAATAAATAGGTGCCAATAGCGCAAGTGAAAGGATCCACACGCCACGAACCACAATCACATTTTAAAATACAATGGTAACAAGTACACGGTAGTAAGCTACTACACAGTGATATTAATATTCACATGAGACATGAATGCAGAAGATTTGGTGCAGAAAGACATAACACGTTGTAATTAATTCGCACACTACTAAACAACAATTTCTGGAGAGAAAAAGGTCATACGGTCAGGAAGCAATACTCAAAACAAAAATACTATACATGGAAAAGTTACTAAATAAAATTCACACGCAACCAGAATAGTTACAAACTAATCTAAAGATAATTAAACAAATTTTCTCACTGAAATGTAGCCCTCATCTGCAGGTCCGAACTACATACCATGCGTATTATCAAGAAGCCCTTAAGAGAGAAGAGGGATCACACATAACCTGATTTTAACTGGGAGTATTGAACTCGCCTAATCCTCTTGGTGATGGGGTCATTCCTCAGTACCGATACTGGAGACAAAAATGTAAAATAGTACAGGGACTTTGATACCTAGGAGCAAGCTTAGCATAAAATTTGTTAATTTCTTTACTAAGGACCTGACAAAAACTTGATCACCAACTTTCAACCTAGTTGACTTTCTACATTCGTTGTACTTATCTCTGCCTGTCTTACAGGATACCGACAATTTCTTCTTCTGAACATAGTGGGGTTTAGACAGGTCGGGAATATTATCAATACCATGTTCGTTGGACATAGGAGAATACGGGGTGTAACAGAACATAAGGAACATGTGAGTTTTACTATGAGATTCGTGTGTGGCAGAATTGAAGGCATGGGCTAACCAGTGTTGGCAAGAATCCCACTTGGATTGGTTATTGTGATGATATACAATCAGGGAAGATTTCAAGTTCCTGTTCATTCTCTCGGCGTAAGATGGGTTTGGATAGTTTGGAGTTGTAGTAAATGGGAAATGCTCAACTCGAATAGGTACTTCTTAAACAAGTGGCTAGTGAATGCACTGGCATTGTCATAAACCAAAAATTTGGGAGGACCAAAGGATGCGAAGATAGAATTAAGGCAACTTAATAGACGTACGAGAAGTCATAAATCTAGTGGGAATAATCCCGGAAGACCGAGTACGCATCAATACACACAAAGATGTGGATGTTTCCCAAGGTAGAGCGAGGGAGCGGACCTACAAAGTCGATGAATGACCTTTCCACCTGCCGAGAGGCTTCTGAAGATGAAAATAAACCAACACGATTCTTCAGGTTGGGTTTACTGATAGCACAAGTTTTACAAGACTTAACCATTTTCCAAATGAAGAATTTTCTAATTTTGTGCCTAGTTTTAAATGTGCCTAAGTGACCACCAATGCGTCAACAGTGATAATATTTGAAGATGATTGGCACTAGGACCTTGGGAAGAACAATAATGAAATTAGCATCAATTCGACCTTTTCACCAGAGAATTAGGTTTTACTACCATTCCGTCACTAATCTTGTCGGTGATTTCATTCAACTCAGGATCAGCTTTTTGATCGCCAAACTCATGGTATAACAAAGGTAGATCCGGAAGAATGGCGCCCACACTAACAATATTACATCTACTTAAGCTGTTAGCGGTGACGTTCTCCGAACCTCTGATACGCTTAACCTGAAAACTAAAAGCGGGTATCCTAAGTGCCCACCTAGTAATTCTGCCCGTTCTTTTTGGTCGGTTCAAGGTCGAAATTTACATGTTCAATAAAGGGTCTGAATTTCTCAAGTGCAAACAGCACGCCCAAACATTCCAACTCATAAATTGAGTACTTACTCTCCAGATTATTGAGTATCCTAAACACATAGGCAACGAGTCTACGACCGTCCTCATGGTCCTGAAAGAGTGCACCAGCAACAGCTTCTCCAGAGGCATCAGTTTGTGCAATGAAACGTTTACTTAAGTCGGGTATGGCCAACAAGGAGCATTCGATAAGGCAAGTTTCAGAGTTTCAAAGGCTTCTTGCTGGGAGGGACCCAGATGAACTTGACATCCTTACGCCTCTGATAGTTAAGGGGTGAGGTACCACAGCAAAATTCGGGATAAACTTGCGGAAGAAATTTACCGTACCCACAAAGCGTGCAACACCTTTTACGTCCTTTGGTGGTTGGAATTCCCTGATAGCCTGGGTCCTAGATTGATCAACGGAGACTCCGTCGGGCGACACGACATGGCCAGGAAAGGATATATATAGCTTGGCGAAGGTTACCTTGGATAGTTTCACAGTAAGACCGGCCTATTTCAAACGCTCAACGACTTCCGTGACATGATCCACGTGTTCTTCAAAGGTATTCGAGAAGATCACAAGTCATCAAGGTAATTGAAAACAAACTTAAACTTGATATCCCCTTGAATAGAATTCGGAAATCTAGTTAAAACAGCTGCTCCGCAAGATAGTCCGAACGTCAACCTGAGGTACTCATAAATATTCCAGTCCGTGATGAAGGCGGTTCAGGGAAATATAAGTTTTAGAGAGCGGAATCTGATAATAGGATTGATTTAGATCTAACACGGTAAAGAACATGGGCGGAGAACCACCCAAAACATGTAAATCTGGCAAGGGAATAGATTGCAGGATGATTGTGCGATTAAGGGATATGTAATCGATAACGGCACGGTATCCTCCAGAGGGTTTAGGTACCAGGTAAACCAGAGAGGCATAAGGAGAAATGGACGGTCTGATGACACCATTGGCAAGCATTTGGTCGATAATCCTTTAGAGTTCTAGCATGCGAGGAGGTGAAAGAGGTAAGGAGGAGTTCTAACAAGTTGGTTGTCAAACAGTTCAGTATCGTACTCCAATACATCCGTCAGTCCTAACTTGTTGGTAAATACCTCAGGAAATTGATGGCACAAGTTACGGACTTTATTAGCTTGTTGATAATCCAAATGATCAAGATCCAACTGATCGATTTCATTGTTCTTCCCTGGTAGCGGCCTACCTACACAAGAAATTCTGTAGGTACCCAAAGGAGCATCAATAATATCGACGTTACAATTTGAGGAAAATTTAAAGTAGAATTGTCTAGCCTGGAGGTCTAAAACGAATCCGGTCCTTGACAAGAAGTCAGTGCCTAAAATAGTACTACAAGCTAGCTTCGGAGATACCAAGCAATGAACTTTCCATGTAAAATTACCAATACGCAATATCACGTCAACAGATCCAAAAATTTCCGTATTATCCTTATTAGCCGTGACACATGCAATTTTGACTTTCTGCAACTGAGGCAGTTTACAAGAGGACCTTATTTCATCATACCAACTGGCATCAATTAATGTGGGCCGTTGACCTTCGATGTGCGGAGGTGAAAGACGGTAAGCACCGAGCTCGATAGCTGCAGTCGCTTAAGTGCGGCAGTATCCAGTAATCGGGAGATATTGGGTTCGAGCCCCACTGTTGCCAGCCCTGAAGATGGTTTTCCGTGGTTTCCCATTTTCACACTAGGCAAATGCTGGAGCTGTACCATAACTAAGGCCACTTCCACTTCCTAGACCTTTCGTAGCCCATCGTCGCCATAAGACATATCTCTGTCGGTGCGACGTTAAGCAAATAGAAAAAAACAACAAGCATCATCATGTATTAAAGTGACAACGTTACGCGAGTCATTTAAAGCAACAATCGGTTCATTATTCAGCTCTGCCTTCGCGAAGGTACTTTTAGACTCAACCAAATCGGAGATTTTATTACATTCCTGCCGAGAAATAACTCTCTCTGAATCCACAGAAAATACAGGAGCAAGATTCACAAGTATTATTATTAACCTTTAGTCATTGATTGCGTTTTTTGAAATAGGTTGGGCAATTATTCTTAATGCGCTGCCTCGACCCACACAAATAAGAACAAGGACCAGTACTACGCTTTATTGACGGGCGAGCATTCCGAAGGTGGTCACGTAATCCACAATTATACCATTTTTAAGATTTCCACTATCCCTAGATTGAGGCGAGGTCGGGTTAAATGGAGGAGGGTGGCAGATGGGTCTGGCCGCGTCCCCGTGCTTGACATATTCAGCAAAGGTACAAGCAGCCTCTAATTCCACAAAATTAGTCGTGCTCTTCCTGAGGAAGAGGTGGGATCGGTTGTAGGGAGGAAAACCTTTCAGAACATGTGCCACCATTTCTTCTTCTGGCACCGAAATTCGAAATACCATGCAATAAAACCTCGAGTCTAAGATATAGTTGAGTCCTAAAACAATATTGAGGAAACAAATTTTGCAGTGCTAAAGAAGGAATAAATTTTGATAGTACAAGCTCATGAAATTCCGTAATCTTTATATTCTTCGAAATAGCTTCAGAAATTTCACGTTTCAGGATTCCCTTACAATGGGGGAACAAGGCATTTAGAAATATTCAGTTCACCAGTTGGAACAAGTTAAAGATGAGTTGGAAAAAACACTTACAGTGTAGTATCTTGCCGTAGTCGTGAGTTCGCTTCAGCATAATATCCTTACTTACGTATGGTAAAGGTAACCCTTACAGTGCACTCAAAAATTCCAGGCGAGGTGCATTAAATGATAACAAAATTTGAAATTAAATTACAAAATTGACGAGGGCGTAAGCCCTATCAAACCAACTTCACCCTGGGTCTATCCACCCCGCCAAGCGGAGAAGTACGCCGTCCTTCCATCACATAACCTTATTGGCGACAACTCAGAAGCCAGAAGTCAGGCCACAGTCGCAATGTTTACGTGCGCATACTCGCTCGGTGGAGGGGGAGAGTGGCGAGATGGTTCATACCGACGACACTAGAATGCAGAAGAATACTGGAAAAGGCACTGTCTGGCCATACACCACAGATGGGCTCATTAATAACTTTAAAGCCGGTGGAAGTTAATGTTTATAAATATTGAAAACCATAGTATATGTGACCATGAATCACTTGATGAATAACGCAGCGGCAAACCACATTAAAGACACGAATTTCAATGGCCATGCCGCCAGCACTGAAGTATTCACAGAGAGGATATACATTATTACTCCGGTAATAATAGGATAAATAAAATAGGTAGTCATTGTTGAAATAGGGATCAGCAGAAAGGAAAAAGGAAGCAAGGAATAGTATAGGGTAATATTATGGATATAATATTTATTATTAATACTATTATTTATTTATTTTCCTAAAATTGTACATGTACAAATACACGGAAGTGCCTCCATCTCCGTATGTATGTGTGCATATTCTCTGCTGAATATTCACAAATATTTAGGTAATTTTAAATTTACATATTTACAAATGTTCCGCTTTTTCTACGTTAAGTTGTCTACTGCTATCCTACAGTGTGTCCCTTTTCACATTCCTATCTCTTATCAGTTGTCTAAAAAGCAGTGGCGAAAGGACTTGGGTTAAGACGAAGCAGGTCGCTATGCAAGTTAGGTTCCAAAAAGTGTAAGGAAATAAAATATATAAATGCAACGTAAATTTTAATCTAATAGCAGTTGTATATTATTATTTGAAATAATTCCATATGTTGTATATGAGTTGATAATGTTTTTAAATACAGAGGATATTGTGAGTAAAATTTCCACGAACCTGCTACGCTGGCGAAGCAGGGGAAGAGGTGATACTCCCACGTGGCGCGTCCCAGGCGGCCGATAGGGGGTCCTATGCGGCTTGCTGGCGGACTTGAGGAAAATAAAATACCTCTCGCAGACAAAACACACAACCCCACTTTGGGGGGGGCAGACGAAGAATACACCCACGGAATTCCCTGCCTGTCGTAAGGGGCGACCAAGGAACCACGAAACTACTTGTGATTAGTACCACCACGCGGAGAACATCATGGGTCGCTTTTACTTGCGCGTAGTACCACTATATTACGTACCAAATAGGTTTGTGATTAGTAGCACACAGGAGCACCGTGCGGTCGGCTTTTGCAGCACCTGTGATTAGTACCACCATATGAGCGGGACCATGGGATGATAGCTACCATGGTCCCGCCTTGTCTGTGATTAGTACCCACTCTATGAGGAACACCGCGCGATAGTGCAGGTCCCTGTGGTTAGTACTCTTATGTGATGAACACCATAGGTTCGCGTTGCCTGTAAATGCGCCGCAAAGTGAGAAAACCCATAGGTCTGTATTACGTGTCGAATTTCATAACCGGTGTGTAGTAGCATAATGTGTGGAATACCGCGAGTCTCTGCTACTTTTGTTTAGTACCGCAACATGACAAATACCATGGTTCTACTTTCCTAGAGATAAGTAGCGTTATACGGGGCCCATAACTTGGATTTTGGACCCCCTTTAGACTGCAAGCATCACCGATTCAGTGTTATGTTATAGCAACAGTCCCTTGGTCATTAATCCTATTGTTTTACGTCAGTTTCTGTGAATGTACAGCATTGCGGGTCGCATCCACTGATTGTTTTTAAATCCATGTCCATCCATTCATTCTTCGTCCTCACGTTTTGAATTCTGATCAGTGGAGAATTTTGGACTTTTAATTTGTTATTCCATTTCGTCTCATTTCGTACCATTAGGGGCCGATGACCTCGATGTTAGGCCCCATTAAACAACAAGCATCATCATCATCATGAGTAAACGTTTGTAAACAATATAAATTTATTAATGATGAGCTGTGTGTTTAATAGAAAATAAAGTTAGTGTAAATTGTATAATACTGTATTTTAGGAAATTGTCTTCCTCTCTGATCATTGACAATTTAATGCTTGATAGTATGGTATTTTTGTGTACCATTTGCCACCAAGGTAAACACCTCCTTTGCATTTGAAGTGATTTTGATTTAATTGTTCCTTTCCACTCTTATATTTTTAAAATGGGAGATAAATTAATTATACTCTTCATGTGCCACTGTGAAATTTATTTTCTCAGCTGTTTCTTGTTCAGGCCTATATATTTTATTCCCTTATTTCGTTATTATACTTTTCTTATTTCTTACTTACAGCCTTCTGAAGATATTAAGCAGGAAATATTCATAGAAGAACATACTGATGATCAGCTGTTGCCGTCCATCAAAGATGAAACAAAGTACGTACACTACGAATCCTATACAATATGGAATATATTGTACCTATTCACAGTTGTGTTCAGTAGTGGTTGGTTTATGTCCAAAAGCTGGTCATTTTCATCAGTTTAATCCTTTCTTTACAAGGTTTCATTTAAACGCTAATATCTAAAAATTCTGTTGGTTATATTTATCTAAAATATTCAGGAATTTTAAGATCATATTTTTGTTCCGTCATGTAGTTATACTGAATATATAAATATATATATATAATATCTGGTAAAACTAGATATTTTTGAAGTGTATTTCTTTACAATACCATTAAGCAACCATGTAAAATGTGTTCTTTCCTTCACTTTCAATGCATCATTTGTTCATCAAATTCTTATTATCTGAAATGCCTCCAGATAGTCTCAGTAATTTTGTACATTCGTACCCTACCAGTAACCATGTTGAACCCTTGACTTACCATTCCATCGTTGGTCGGCCACAGCTGCTGCAGAAGAGCAACATTGGACTCTTAAATCTTGGGGTCGTTGCGGGAATAATTCGGTCACGATCATAACCAAACGATGGGGTTCAGAAGAGAGCCTAACTACTTGAAATTAGGAGCAAATATGTGCTTACTAAATTTTAGTGTATCAACTAATTGCACAAAAAATGATTTATATAAATCCTTGATCAAAGAAGGAGGTATTAATTATTAAATGTTTCAAACGTAGTCACATTGCACATCGCTATTTCTATTGATTACAAGTCGAAGAATTATCTTCGGAGGAAAATAGAGATCTCACAGATTAGTGGACAGCAAAACTGAAAAAGTGAAAAGAAAACCTGAAAATCGGGCACATATTGATCCAAACGATAACTGAGAATTAATCCACACGATCCGTGGAAAATCTGACCTTCAACAAGTAGAATGCCTGATTTACTCTTAATTAACGTTATCCACCAGTCGAATACCCTTTCGGATACGGAAACACCCGCCGAATGGACCCTTAATCGAACCAAACTGACTATCACTTGCTTTCGATAGGTTGCGAAATATTATTGGAAAGCATGATGTTCACTACAAGTTAACAGCAGCATTCACAATTGAAAACAAAATTCCACCATGTATTGTCATTTCATGACACCCTTAAGTTATAAAATAATCCCGATGCTAAACGTGCATCACCCAAACAGCTGTTCAGAAGGAACCAACAACAACACGATCCGAGAGGATCTTACGTTACGTCGTTCGGAAGGAACAAAACTGCGAAATGCAGGAAGCACTTATTCATCACGCATTTAGAAGAAATGCCAAAGACTGAAGTTAAACAAAAAGTGGTAAATCACTTGAAAAATATTACTATAAAACCAACTTTCAGGTTATAAATAGTTACGTTACGCTTAATAAAATTACAACTCCACATGGTAAAATAAACTAAAATACAGAATTCTTTCCTTTTTAACAATGACTACCATAACAGATCCATCTACTTATTGTTTGTCCCAACACACTACCTATAAGTTATCAATTGACCACACTCAACTACGTGTAAAATGAAACAACGACAAAAATTGAAAATAAAATATATTACCGGCTTACGAATCGAACCCGCATCGTAACTCAAGTCTCACACAAATACGCTGAGTGTCAACACGCACCCTACCAAAGCAAAACGGACGTCAGAACGACAAAACAAGTAAGTCCGTAAAATAAAATAAAATACTGAAATTCATTGAGCTCAAACACGCATGGCGAACTGCAGTAAATATTCAATCACCATTAACTCAGTACCCAATATTGGACAACCAAATGTTCAGGCCATTAATGATTCCATAATCTTAGGTAAACACCTTCCAGCTGGTAATGGGCTGTGCGCAAACCTGGCATCAATATTACTGAGCTAACACTCTTCGCATTGCATACACTACTGCAGACACTACCATCGCTCAAGTCACTTCGCAAAAGCATCTAATCTAAGACTTGAGTACGTACAGCTGACATCCCAGGCCTATCGTCGGGCCGACCTAATGTCTGCACACCCTAACACTAACCTCTATGTACACATACACCTTCCTAACCCTATGTTGAGCGTGAACTAGGACATTTCATCATCAGTATACTCCTAGGATAACATCTGATATCCTAAATCTATTGTCGAGCGGAAATTGGGTCGTATACGCTTCCTCTAGCATATCAGGCGAAATCGTAACTTCAAACACACTCTTAGATATTTTAGTCGTAAACCTTGTCGAAACTAATGTCACATAATGAAACGAATCTCGCCACAGAATGATCGCAAGTCGGGAAATGCAACTAAGTCTCTGTCTTGTTACTAAAACGTGAAATTGAAAATAAATAACGCGTGGCAAGCAATCCATAACTCAAACACGATCTTAGCATACGCAATGAAGTTTAGAAAAATAATAATGACTTCCAACACACGTCTAACACTACTTGACTATCGCCAAACAATAATCATCACCACCGCAAAAATGCACACTGTAGTTTTAGGGTGAAGCCCTCAAATCGCCTACCATAATTAGTCCAACTATTCATATCTATGACCATCCAGTGAAACGAAATTCAATAAATTTACACAGCCAAACATATCGCTTTAATAACGTCCAATATATCATACCACAATGTTTCCGATTTAATAAATTATCATCTCGTAATTTATGAAATTTACTCAGTTGAAACTTGTCATTACAGTCAAACAACACCAACCGTGTACTCAGAATGCTCTTCTATCCTTGAGGTCATATTACTATAATATTCTTTATACTGACTTTACGTAACTAGTCACTTGATTTTTATTACCAAGAGTTACAATCTTCGCCAGGAATTGTTTTTCACTTGGGATCTTAACTCGAAATTTTACTGTGCCTCACACAATAATCATCTCGAACCAACCTTCTCCTGGTCTCAGCTTTCGGATTGTTAGCAGAATATACTACAGTCTGCCACATAAATATCGCATTTAATATACAGCCTGCCTCAAAAATTCTTCGCCTTCAACAAATATATAGCCTGTCTCAAAAATTCAATCTCATCGCCTTCTCACGGCGGCATTACATAAAATCCAGGCTTCCTTTGCCTTCAACATTATCTCAACATATCAAACCCCGACACAATCCTTTTCCTTATGTTCCAAGACTTTTCAAACCTCAATCCTCTCGTGACGAACAACTTTTATAAAATATATTTTCATTAATTTTTACTACAAATTTCGGACCTCAGGAATACAACAACACACCGTGATTTCCCATATCAACGACATACACGATGTCACAAATTTTAACTTCCTGTGAATAAAACATAACTTTATGGGATTTCACTGGAATTTTCTATACACACGCAAACCTTATTGAACATACCTGTTAAATGCACTTTTGACATAGAAAAATTTTATCCCGCGGTAAACATTATTATTATTATTATTATTATTATTATTATTATTATTATTATTATTATTATTATTATTATTATTATTATTATTATTATTATTATTATTTCGAATGGGCCACCAGAGGACCACGTGCCAATTTCAATTCCTTCTTCTTTGTTCTTTCCTTTTCTTCCAGTACGCTTTCATCTGTTCACTATGTTTCTTCTTTCTGTCTTCAGACCACTTTGAACCAGGCTTTTTTACTTTCCTACCTTGGAATCCTTCTGTTTTCAATACTTTCTCCCGAAAGCCTTCTCTATTATTTATTTCTTCTGTTGTTATATTGTTTTTTTCTAAATCCCTTCTTACTTCATTGACCCAGCTTGTCGTTGATTTCTTACCCCACAAATATCTGAAAATCTTACTGGTTAATCTTGCATTCGATATAAATGTCCAAAAAATATAAGTCTCCTTTTCCTCATTACGTCTGATATATTTTCTATTTTTTGATATATTTCAGCATTACTTCGTAATTTCCAACCTTCTGCTGTGTTTTCTGCTGTGTTTTGTGGGCCTAATATTTTCCTCATGATTCGCCTTTCTAGTATTTCTAGTTTATCTAAATTATAGGTTAATGCCAGACATTCGCTTGCATATAGGCATTCTGGCTTCACTACTGTGTTGTAATGCCTTATTTTTGCATATTTGGATAGCATCTTTTATTGTAGATATCTCTAGTGACACCATAAGCTCTCTCCATTTTATGTACCCTCTCCTCTACTGCAGATTTTTCCAAAACATTTTCTTGGATTATTTCCCCTAGATATTTGAATTTTTTTTACCCTCTCTATTTGGCCAATATCTGTTTTCAGAAATTTTGGTGCATCCCAAATATTTGTTAAAAATTTTGTTTTTTCTGTAGAAATTCTTAAGCCAGTTCTGCTGGGGATTCTTTCCAAGACATTTACTTGGGTTATAGCAGATGTCACATTTTCAGAAAGTATTGCAAAGTCATCTGCAAATGCAAGACAATTTATTTCGATCCTTTTGTTTCCTCTTCCTAACCTTATCGGTGAAATGTTGAGTTCAATAAGTTCTTCGTTCCAAATTATTATTATTATTATTATTATTATTATTATTATTATTATTATTATTATTATTATTTCGACAAAAGTTTCTGAATTCCTACGATATTTGAAATTAAGACATTCGTCGCGACTACATGAACGTAATCACCTTCCTAATTCTACTCAATTTGGACAGTATCTCAAAGAATAATAACACAGTGTATAAAATTCGCATTTTATAGCTTCTTGACGTGAATTTTACAGCCCTGAAGAGTTTCACACGACTACCAGAAATGTAATACATTCGCCTGATCATTATTAAATACCAATCCGACACACGCAGTGAAAATTGGTTGGGACAAACAACATTCTAACTACAACATTGATAAAAAAGTTACAGACCTGTGACCTTAGCCGTCATCCTGGATTTCTGGCTGCATTTAGGCCATCAGACCTTGCGCCTAGCCCTCCATGGCTACATTTACCATCATCTTCTCATACATATAACTTAAATTACACAGTAATTTACACTCGGGGTCGATTGACACCGCGAACAACGCACTTTCAACACGTTTGCCCTTATGACGAGCTCGCTCCTCAAATGGCGACTGACACAATTTTCTCAAGAGTCTGCCCTCGTTCACCCTACTCAGGGCCAGGTGTTCCAAACAGATAAGAAACCAGACCCCGCGGCCAACTCCCAGACTTCTCGTTGACAAATATTACACGCACACACTGAATACAGAGAGAAACTCAACTACATATTCACCCAAATATCTAAACCTTCAAAGTTCCCATTAGCAGCAGTTCAGAAAAATTCTGTCATATTCTACTTTAACAGTATAGTTGAACCATAGACACGAACATGTAATAAGATACTTGGAGAACAAATCTCCACACTTTCCTGCTGACGAGTGACATGGGCTTCGCGGTTCCAACAACCAGACAGAGTGTCAAATATACGGGGGGATATTTCTTTGATACTCTATGGGAGGACGTCACCCACACCATGAAGCTTGGTTGTGTAATATGTTAATTCCGCATCCAATAGACCAAATATCTTGAAATTTGTTCCATAACTTCGGACAGACTTACGATTTATTACGGTGTTAATTTCATATTTTTCCCATACTCGCAACAGGTGGAATGAATTATTAATTCCCGGGCGTTTCGCGGGTTTTTTGTCATCCATCGGCCTTGGCACGTGTCGCTGATCCGCGGGCCGGACGCAAATTCTTCTTTAGGCTTAACTGCATTCATATTTATCCTGGAGGTTCTGTTTTCACATAGGGTTAAAGAATAATTTAGATTATTTATTTCTGGGTTTACTATGTCACTAAAATCTCTCGTTATGAAGAATTTCTTCAATTTTGATAAATTGTTCAGTATTCGATGTCCACCGAAGTGTCCCGGCGTCTCACGAGCTTACGGCTTGCTTGACACGGGAAGCCTGTTCCCACGAAACAGAGAGGCTCTTGAGTACAAACATGGCTGCTCTCAAAAAAGTAGTTTGTAGCTGAAATAAATATAGGGAATAAAAAATAATTTTGTCATCGTAGAATTATGGGTTCAATGTGTGGCCTGGAACATAATTTTATGTAATGGAAGTCAGCGCACCGGGGGGACCCTAGCATGCGATGTAGCGCAACAGAACGGTTCGGGCATGAATACAGCAAGCAAGATACGTCACGCAGGAGCGTGATGCACCTATCACTTGAGCACCTCCTGATATTGTCGAACATACTAGAAGAAATTGTACCAACTTTGAAACCCACTGAGATACCAGTTAATGAGATACACCTTCGTATAACCCATTATTTAAAGGCAAATATACTGCAATGTTATTAATATCGTCCTACGGTCTTAAGAGCAATTCAGGTATAAAACTTGATTTTTCCACGTGCGGAGGAAGCTGACTTTGACAGATTGGTATGAAAGAACGGGGTTTTGCTACGTCAAGTCAGTTCAATTCTCAACTCGCTCCCGTCGTGTAGTCATGCTGTCTCACGTGAACGGGTTCGCGAGGTTCGAACTTAAGACATCACATCGTACGAACTCTACGGTAAAGTTTTCGACAAGACTTGTGAAACAATAACTCGTGTTGGAACTTAGAAACTTTTCGAGTGATGTGATACTAACTTAATAATTTCAAAATGTTGTCAAAGATTTATGATATTTAATCACTATACCGACTTAGTACTTTCCACTGCAAATCGAACAAATTTAATTGTTTTATACTTGCATTCAAATGAAACTGACTTTAAACATCCATGAGAAATAAGCGGATGAATATTAAGACGATTCTGAAGTGAAATAATTGAACGTGCAATATCTCAAACTAATCTATTTTATAATTTTACCTGAAATACGTGTGTATTAACTATTGGTTGAAGTTTTAATAAGGCTAAACCTTCATCACAAGTGAACAGTATTTGACCTTGTATGTCAAGAAGAATTTGTAAGCTACGAAAAAGTTAAAGATGAGACACATGAAATTCTAGGTGTAAGGCTCATTTCTAAAAATAATAGGCAACTTGATATATTTGGAGTGTACAGATCGGGAAAGGGTAGCACTGACGCGGATTCGGAATTATTTGATAGGATAGTCAGCTATGTGGGAAACGACATGGAAAGAAATGTGATTGTAGCGGGAGATCTGAATTTGCCAGATGTCAATTGGGAAGGAAATGCGAACGACAGGAAGCATGACCAACAAATAGCAAATGAGTTAATATGGGAAGGACAGCTGATTCAGAAAGTGATGGAACCAACCAGAGGGAAAAATATCCTGGATGTCGTGCTGATAAAACCCGATGTGCTCTATAGGGAAACTGAAGTAATAGATGGTATTAGTGATCATGAAGCTGTTTTTGTCGTAGTTCAAAATAAATGTGATAGAAAGGAAGGTCTTAAAAGTAGGACTGTTAGGCAGTACCATATGGCTGATAAAGCAGGCATGAGGCAGTTTCTAAAATGTAACTATGATCGGTGGAAAAAGGTAAATAAAAATGTAAACGGACTCTGGGATGGGTTTAAAGAAATTGGTGAAGAATGCGAAAACAGGTTTGTACCTTTATGGGTGGTAAGGAATGGTAAAGACCCACCTTATTATAATAGAGAAATAAAGAGACTAAGAAGGAGGTGCAGACTGGAAAGTAATAGAGTTAGAAATGGCTGTGGAAGTAAGGAGAATTGAAGGAACTTTCTAGAAAATTGAATCTAGCAAAGAAGGCAGCTAAGGATAACATGATGGCAAGCATAATTGGCAGTCATAAAAATTTTAGTGAAAATGGAAGGGTATGTATAGGTATTTTAAGGCAGAAACAGGTTCCAAGAAGGACATTCCAGGAAAGTAGGTACAATTTAAGGACTCTGGACCAGTGAGGAGACTGGACCAGCCGCAGCCTCTGCTCATGCGCGGGGCGCGCTTCCCTCCCCTGCAGGAGCCTCTCACTTGCGAAGGCGAGTGTAGAATGTTAACTACACATACTCGAAGGTCAAGAGGTAATTATTTCTTGAAAGGTGTGGGCAAGGTGCTGTGACTGGATTTGCTTTAAAAGGTTACTTGCTGGAGTAGCCTTCACTGGCTAAGGGGGTCAACCACATGTGGAATGAGAACAACACACTTAGAGGTCTTTATGTAAGAGGAAATTAATTTCTTGAGAGGTTACTCTTGCGGGCAAGGTACAGTAACTATGTGCCAACTGGATTTCCTTTAATAGGTCACTTGCTGGTGAAAGCTGAACAGGATGTTCGTTTATGTAAAAATGAACCCTCCCTCCTCCTTCACTGTGGGTGTGGGGAAAACACTAAGGTGTGGTACAGTGCAGCTGTTACTAGGCAAGATCCGCTTTCTAACTTGTTGAAGGTTATCTCTGTTACGAACAGGATGTCTATTGTAGGTTGTAATTTCGAGTGAAGGTGAACCAGTGACAAGTCCAGCCCACTGGTGAGGAGTGAAGGTGGTGGCAGGGAGTATTTAAGGAGCAGAGCACAACATGAAAACTACCATCTAGTTGGAAGAGTTTTCTACTACTACTACTTTTCTTTCCTCTTCAGTAAGTGTAAGTTTATTTAGTTTGTTAATTTTAAAAAGATATAGCAGCTTCAACATAATGGATATGCTAATGAAATTAAACAAAATTGCAAAGGCACCACAATTACATAATAAAAAACTAAGCGAGTTGCAAATTAACCATCCATTTAAGGTTAAAGCGCTGAGAGCGGTAGAAACACGATTTGGGAGGAAAATAATCGTTGATATAGAAGGGGAAGATGAGGAGACTGAGTGTTTTCCTGCCGGCGCAATTCTCAAAACTTACAGCAGAAGAAATAGAAGAAATAAATTCATTAAAAAACAACTTGAAAATGATGTACAAAGGCATGGAGAGGGGGTACCATCAAGTGTGCTTCCTACAGTAAAATGTCAACAGTTACAACAATTATTTTAACTAAGTAAGTATGCAGATAGTATTTTTTGTTCATATATATGTAAAAAAATTCCACCGTATTTTTTATAATTGTTTTGTTAATTGAAAATAGTATGTGGTGCTTCTTTCCAGGTTCGTGGTGGTAATATGATGAAGTGGAAGAAAGTTGAGATTAAACCAGGAACTGAACATCAAGCATATCCAAGCATACAGAGTCGTCGTCTGCAAGTACATCGAGAGGAGGATGTGGTTGCTACTTCGCAGCCTGTTGAAGATGAAGCAGGACAACTGAGCGCCCAACAACAACAAGAAGTGAGTACTAATTGTATTGAACTATGGAACAGAGGGGGTCCCCTTTTTAATTATACAGTATATGTGACGAACCTGAGTAAAGCTTACGAAAGCCAGCAGGAAGTGACAGCTGCTGTAGTGCGATTTCTTTTGAGTGAATTTTCAAGTAATGAACATTTTTTACTATTTCTTGGGTATAAAACATTCGAAGAAATTTATAAAATTGAATTTTCCTTTTGTTCACAAGAATCGAATAAAATTTCCCATTACCGGAATACATTGTTAGGGAAGCTTCAGGACGAGTTTCCAAGCGAAGCTGTTCACTGTTCACTCGATGTAGCAGGGAGTGACCTAGCTCGATGGTTATACTGTGTAATGACGGATTGTACATTCTTGATAAGTCGTTGCTACAGCAACTGCTGGACTTGTCTTGAGATCGCAGAAAAATTTAGCACCAAAACGTAATTCTTTTTTTTAGTCATGAAGTTTCCTTCGAGCAAACGTAGAAAATTAGACATTAATTTACAGACAGATGAAGATGTGGGAAGAATGCAAGCTCATTTTGATAGAGCGTTTGAACGCATTTGGGAGATTATGAGAGAGGTAAATGGATCAATATTAATTTCATATCGGTTCGAACCTAGCGAGGAGCGAGAAGAAGCTCAGTTCGAGCCGATTGAAAATTTTAACGAGCTAGAGGAAATGCGTAATGGGATGTTAGAAATTTATTTTTCACGCTCGCGCTGTTAATGCGCTAACTTTTCAGATAGAAGATTTGTCTGCTTTTCAGTGTAAACAAATCGAGGAACCTTTTCGGCGCAGAGTGTACACACTAGCGGTGGAAAATGTTAACAATGATTTCTTACTTCCCGAAGAGTTCCTAGATAAATCTTACGTGTTGTTTAATAAGTATGTGAAGAAAGCACTTAACACACAAGCATTAAAAGTAAATACCGTTCTCTGCACACAACATGTTCTTCACGATAAAATCGATAACAAATATTTTCATTCAAGGAATGCTGAAATTACCGAAGGTACTAATTTAAGGAATGGTACAACGAGCATGTAACTAAACCGATTCTGAAAAAATTATCAGAGTTCGAGGCTCGTGATTCGGGTTGGTCTCTGCTACGAATTCGCGAATTGCGGATAAACATTAATAAAAATGTAGGTTTTCACGTTGGCAAGTCGCCAACTAGTTTAACGTTGCCTACAGCAATTAGAAACAAGAAAGCAGCTATTAATCTGCAGAACACACGAGATGCTTGCTTTGCGTGGAGTGTAGTTGCTGGCTTAGTTCCAGCTAAACATCATGTAGATCGCATTTCCTCTTATCCACATTATAATGCAATTTTAAATTTAAAAGACATACCAATCCCGATGGAAATGAGATACATGAGAAAATTTGAAGAACAAAACGAAATCTCCGTGAATGTATTCGGAGCGCAGTATGACGAGAACAACTGGGTGTGCATAGGACAGAAAGAAGACAAAAAAGAGTTTACTCTTGTACCTTTGTACATTTCACATAAAACGTGCGAAAAGAAAGTTGATCTTCTAATGCTTCAGATTGTCGACAGTGAGAAGTATCACTTTTGTTTGATTAAGAATCTTCCACGTCTTGTGCGCTCATCTCTTACGAAGAACCGCAGTAGAATATATGATTGCAGACGGTGTTTGTCTTACTTCCGCAATGAGGAAAAATTAACTATGCACAGTAATGACTGTATACAATTTCCGGTGGGCAAAAGTATAATGCCTTCAGATAGGGAACGGCTAGTGTATTTTTCAGAGTATAAGGTTAAAGGGACAGTGCCTTTTATTGTGTATGCTGACACAGAATGCATACTGAAACCTGTGTCTACTTGTTTTCCAAATGATAACACGTCGCATTCAACTCCAATTCACGAACATGTGCCATACAGCGTAGCATATTATTTACACTGTAGTTTTGACAGAGATTTGTGCTCTTTCAAACTCTATCGAGGTAGTGATTGTGTTAAATGGTTCGTAGACGAGATTTATAACTTGCGCCCTATTATTTTGAAACGAAACCGATGTTACCATTGACTGTTGAGCAAGAAAATAAATTTCTCTCGTCTACATTATGTCACATATGTGAGAAGGAAATCGCAGATAATGAAATTAAAGTTCGCGATCATTGTCATTTAACGGGTGTCTACTGGGGTTAGCACATCAGTCGTGTAACTTACAGTATCGTAAAATTTCTATCTTGCCGGTAGCAGTCCATAATTTAACAGCCTATGATGGTCATTTTATAATTAAAGAACTGCATAGGAAGGGAGGGGATGATGTGACAATTCTCAGAGCGAAAATTAAACTATTACCAGTGAACATGGAGCGATACAAAGGATTTTCAAACTTCATACGTTATAACCAAAGACAATGTGTTGAACTATGATTTATAGACACTTACAACTTTATTCCTTTTTCGCTGGAAAAAATGTCACTATTACTTAGTGACGAGTTAAAGCTTCTAACGAGACGGTATTTCACCGATGATTTACAGTTTAAACTCGCTTCTCGGAAAGGGATATTTCCATACCAATATATCACTAGTATGGAGGTGTTAGACGACACTAGTTTACCGCAAAGAAGTTGATTCTTTAGCTCTTTAAACGGTGAAACTGGTTCGGAAGAAAACTACGCCTTTGCTCACCTTGTTTGGAATAAGTTTAACTGTAAATCGTTGGGTGAATATTCTGATCTTTACTTGAAAATCGATACTTTACTCTTGGCTGATGTATTTGAAAACTTTAGATTAAGTGGAAAAGAGACATATGGTATTGATGCCGCTCATTTCTACACGGTACCGTCTATGGCATGGAGTGCTATGAAAAAAATAACGGCTGTCCAGCTAGAATTACTTCAAGATATCGACATGCTGCAGTTTTTCGAACGCTCCATACGCGGTGGTAATGTGCAATGCGTTACGCGGCATGCAGTAGCAAGTAACAAGTACATGTTAACATACAATGAGTCCAAACCGGAAACATACATAATGTACTTTGACGTGAACAATTTGTATGGATTCGCTATGCAACAGTTTCTTCCAACGGGCGGCTTTCAATGGGTAGAGAACGTCGAGAATTTAGACATTATGAATGTAGGAGATGAAGCAGATGTTGGGTTTATGGTAGAAGCTGATTTAATCTACCCCTCAGAACTTCATGACAAACATGCCGATTATCCATTGTGTCCTGAAAAATCCACGAAACTAATGACCACTCTTTACAACAAGGAACGGTATGTTCTTCATTATAGGCTATTAAAACAGTGTGTAGAATTAGGTATGAAAGTAGCTCGCATTTACAGAGCGATTCAGTTTAATCAGAGCGCATGGTTAAAATGCTACATTGATTTGAACACAGAGAAACGAAAGTTAGCAAAAAATGAGTTCGAGAAAAGTTTCTATAAATTAATGAATAACGCAATTTTTGGTCGTTCATTAATGATCGTAAGGAAGCTGCGCGACGTCAGATGGGTCACACAGTGGGAGGGTCGTTCTGGTGCACGTACGTTGATTTCAAGAGCAAACTTCAAACGTCGTATTATAGTAGACGATCATTGTATGATGATCGAAATGAAGAAACTTCAAATTCTTCACAATCAATCGGTTTACCTCGGTGCTACGATTTTAGATTTGTCAAAAATGAAAATGAACGATTTTCACTACAACGTTATTTTAAGAAACACAGATTCAAACTCACAACTACTATACACTGACACCGACAGTTTGATATACAATTTTTCATTTGATATTTACGAGTTTATGAAGGAAAATTCCGTTTTGTTTGACACAGGAAATTATGATGAAAATAATCCTTTCCAAATTGAAAGAAAAAATTCAGGTGAAATAGGTTTAATGAAGGATGAAAACGGTGGAAGTATTGTTGAAGAATTTGTAGGTTTGCGACCAAAGATGTATGCTATTAAGTTGTGTACAAAAGAGAATGCTACATGTGGTGTCAAAAAATGTTGTTGATCGCCTTGCAGTTGATCAGTATAGACGTTGTCTGTATGAAAGTGAGCGAGTGACTAAACTACAAGTGTGCATTACTTCTACTTCTCATTCTGTGTTCACGGTTTGTCAATACAAACTAGCACTCTCAGCAAATGATGACAAAAGAAAAATCACAGAGAACAAAATTAATACATTACCATTTGGACATTACAGTCTTGCAGAGAAAAGAAGTATAACCAATGTATAGCTATCTTGCATAGTAGGTTTGCTTTTTTGTAAGCACCTCCTCCACTTTCTCATCAGTTTTACCCTTTGAATGTAAAAATAATGTAATTAACTCTGTAGATAGGAGGAGAAGCTCTTGTTTCTTCTGTGTTTACTTTAATAATTTTAGTTTAGAAACTTTTGTAATTAAGAAAAAATGTAATCTTATAGAATTTCAAACTAGATAAAAATTTCACTCGCTGTTTCTTTTATTCAATGTATTGCACTACTTTCTCTTTTAATGTGTACTGTATACTAATTTTATTTTTATTTTTAGAAAATTTTGTTTAACAAAAATTGTAATCTTATAGAATTTCACTTGGTGTTTCTTTTTATTCAATGTATTGTAGTGTATTTAGTGCACTGTATACTATTATACTGTAATTTAACTTCCTATATATATATATATATATATATATATAATAAAGTGCATTGTAAACTTTTATTTAATCTTTTTTTCTTTTTCGAAAAAATAAATTCCAAACTAGATGATCAAAAAGTTGTTAAAAAGTTTTTTCTTTCAACTATCCTGCGCTGCCTCTCCTTTTATTCCTTTACTCTAACTAAAGTAGGAGTAGGAGAATGAAAAAAAGAGAACATATTTCTTTTTACAATCAAATTTATTGAATGGGAAACTACAGAGGATTTTTTTTAATATAAAATTTTGATTGAATTTTTGACTGCCACCACGAGGAGAGATCTGCAGAGACTGAATCTTCGACTGCCACTGCGAGACTGAATCTTCGACTGCCACTGCGAGAAGAGACCTGCAGGGGAAAAAAGGAAAGAAAAAATTAGTTGATAGCAGAATAAAACAGAAAACGCAAAAAAAGGAAACTAATATTTATTTTCTTTACCTTAATAATTGTTGAAATAGTAACTAATATCAAGCTCGGACGTTGTTGTTGTTGTTGTTGTTGTGCGCACCATGAGGAGAGACCTGCAGAGGAAAATAAATTAGTTGCTAGCAGAATAAAACCGAAAAAGCAAGCAAGAAAAAAATAGTATCATATCTATATTTTTTTTCCTTTACCTTAATAATTGTTGAATTAGTATTGATATCAAGCTCGAACGTTGTCGTTGTTGTTAGCTCCTGAATCCTGACAAGCATGGTGTAAGTTCGCCTTCAGATGATCTGGTAGATACTGCCAGAGCGCACTTAACTGATGTTGTTCGTAAATAGATAATATGTTTTCAGGGAAGAAAGCCCACTCAAATTGATTGAATCTGCTCACACCTTCTTTCTTAAATTTGTTTATCACTGAACACACTATTCTCATCACACTATCTGACGATTTTAACCAACTATGAACTGCGTTAACGTTGAACATAGCACAGCTGCCTGAATGTCTTGCAACGTGTGGTAAATGACGCGGACAGTCAACGGGGAAACACTCGTTACGCATTGTTCTTAAATCCGGTACACCTTCTATAGTTTTCAAGTCAATTATGCATGTACGAGGATACTCTCGCAGTGCTAAGAGACGTAACTCATTAACACAGTTGCACACAACCAGATATTGGTATTGTTGTTCACTGAGAAGATTGAAAAACGACGTAAGCGTGAAATCTAAATTAGGTACACTCATACCTAACAGAGCAGTAGATAACACATTTGTAGACGAATCTATATTACAACAGGCTATCTCGTAACCTCCAGTAGGTAACCTCTGAATGTCAACTATCACTCCTCTGGGTTTTGCACTCATGGTGTGCTTGATATCGAAGAACTGAAGCAGAAAATCCTCACTCTCTCGTTTATATACACTATTAGAAAAAACCTCGTGCAAGATTATTGGAAGAAAAATACTTAATTCGTTAGCGGTTTATAATTTATTATGCGGTCATGAATAATAATGCAATGCAGAGTAGTGTTGGCTGGAATAGGTTCGTTTGTTTCAATTTCAACGCGAGCATTAACGGAGGAAGATTTTATCGATTCTACCTGTTCCATGCAATTAATAACAACAATAGGACAATGCGATTGAAATTCACTTCGTGATATATTCGGTTCGGAACGATTATCATCAAGCTGATAGTACGCATCACGAAACTTGATGAACATATCATACAATTCACTGCAGTCACCATTGTTAAAATTAGCTACAGCCTTTTCATAGGGATAAAAGTTTGAATTTAAGAATACGCCAACGGATCGAATATTACAGTGATCGAACAGAGAAGAAGAAGCATTAATTTTCTTACGATCGGTTTGGAAAGCAAGCACAAAAACTCTCGGTTTTTCTATTTGTGACGTAGTCATAACAGTCCAATTAATTTTCGTTGAATTTGGAATAGTAGGTAACTCGTGATAACTCCACGATCGAAATGCTACAGGAATAAAAGGATTTATTTGGATTAACTTTATGCGTTTAACTTCTTCCTCGTCGGACAGTATTAGAGTTGGTAGCTTTATATACATTTTTCGTACTCTGACCTTAGCTGTATCTTCCGCGTTGGCTGAAAACAGTGCACATTTGTCATCTCTAGAACGAATAAAGATAAATTCAAGTTTACAGTTTATGAATGGTTTCCTGTAGTCTTCAAATAAACCGCAAAGAAGACGCAGTGGGATAATTGCATGGAACAGCTTTGTAGTTGCGTGGGCAATATTAGCTTCGTTTGGTGGTGTAGAAATTGATGGAAAATAACCGGCATTTTGCAGCGCTAGCATTTCATTTTTAGAATAAGAGGCGAAAGTTATCATAGCACTAGTCGTACCTACACGCCGAGTTCTTTCAATCTCTTTCCCATTCAATTCAACACGAATTTCATCGAAGAGATTTGCTGCAAAGTTTTGAACGGGAGCGGCTGTTGCTGAAGGTGTATTATCTGCGGTTGATCTAACTATTTCACCTTCGATGTGAACATCAGCTTCAGAGGGTAAAAAGATATGTTCTTGGTTGTGTACAGGAACTCGAATTTCATCGTTGTTTTCATATTTCGTGCCCGCATATGGATGATAGCTCCTTACTTCCCGCCTGGCAACTCTGTTGTCAAATATAACTTTGTCCGTTACGTTGAACATATTTCTCCTTGATGTTACCGTGATTGTACACAAAAAGAAACTAAAGTAGTTTTTAGTAGAGAAATAGAATTTATATGCTTTATCCTGGCAGTCGACTTATAGTAGTCGGTAGCGTAGCGACTGTAAAAAGTCTTTATTTTTTGCGGTTAATTTGTTCTTGTCGCGTACACGATGAGATTGTTTTTTTAGCTTTACTCTATATTTTACTACTCTGGCTGCTTCCTCCTTTAATCCTCGGTTTTTTGACTAGTTGTTGTAAATTACCACCATGATGTTGTTGTTCAACTGTTCCTTACTCGAATGATAGTACATGAGAGTACGCTTTATGTTTTATATGGTTACTGTATTTTTACTGGACGAATAATTAACTCTACTGTTACATCCTCATTTTGTAAGTCGATTGGGTTTTCGAACTGATCTTCGAGTACGACTGATATATGTTGAATAACACTAGTGTTCACCGGTAAGAAGCTTATCGTTGACGGTTGAACTACGATAGGATAGCCTGCTGGAACAAGCGGTTTAAAATTGTATAATAAATGTGTTCGTTTACCGTTGAGGTAGGAAGCGGAACCTAACACGAGATTACAACATACGCGAATCGAGTTCACGTTATTAATTTTAATAATCTCCCCTGAAATATGTAATTTATTAGCTTCATATTTTTGTCGTGAAAATCCTAACAATTCAGCAATTGAATCGGAAACATCAAAGTCTACATCTAGGTTTGAAGACATTTTACAGCGAAGATAAGTCTTTTCATAAGTAATAGTAATAAGTTTACTATCTCCATCTAGAGGGTCATTCTCCTCTTCGAGAATAGGAAAGTTGTTAATTATTGCTTCTTGAACTAGAGCTCCTATTTCCGAAAAAGTGTAACTACCTTCCGGTAATGTGAGTACAGTTGTTTTGTCTCCCTTCATTTTAATACCAATCTGGTTATCTGTGCTATTAACGCTCACGTTACCTATTTCATTCAGCTGCGATTCATGGTTAGCATATTTCTCATATACATTTAACAGATAACCTAAGCTACTACCAACACTGTTCGATACATTGAAATCAATGTCAAACGGAGAATGCATAGTAGGTTTGTTGTTAATAGTTGAGATAAAAAACTAAGTTTTGGAGTGTACTCCCGCAGAAATAGTTTTACATTTTAATAGTTAGCAAACATTCTATTTTTGCCACGGGATCTTCGAATTCATAAATACCTTCTGCCACACTCAAAATAATTTTTTACCATTCAAATATATAGCAAACTTATTATTTTTACTAGTGACATTTCGTATACTATTAGATGTAAATAGTGCGGCAAGTCCTGTTTCATAGAAGGAAGCTCTATTCAAATAAATCGGGGTTTCTAATACTACATCAATCTTCGAGCCTCTACCCTCGAGTGTAATCCGTCTTTCATATGGCATCGTGCACACTGAACACAAATACTAAGGTCGTGCTGTATTTATACAGTATAAAAATAGTAAACACAGATGACCACAAATTGATGAATTAAAAGTTTGATAAGAATGAAAATTATACCGAATGTAACAGTTTTTAAATATTCTAATACCTCTTTAGGGGGACGTAAATTACCAAAACTATCGAAGTAGTACACATATACACCTCGTTTACTGAACGCAACCCAGTGCGAACCAGATTTACTTATCGGATCTAAATTCAAAATACAACTCTCATTTTTACGAGAAATTTTCGGTAACGTATCTCGCATAAACACACCTCTGAAGTGGGGAATTTTTAAACGAAATGCGTGACGATATAGATCTATGTTAGATAATGCTCTATTCGGCAGCCCTTCCATTATCTTTTGTATGCTGGAGGATTTAAGTAAATGCCCTTTCCTTTGTTTCGAGTAGAAAGCCCTTTCCCACGCATCGCTTCTAGCATTCGATTGTGGCGTTTCATTCCTTTTAATTCTTCCTGTGCGGCTTTCGCCTTGTTTACAGCCGATGCTATGCCCGCAGCTCCACCTGCTAGACCACCCAAGCCCGACAAAGCTGCAAATATCGGAAGGAGTGGGAGAAAACCACCTTTCTTTTTTTACAGCATGTTGTCTTTTTTTTGTTTTACACGTTCTCTTCGTTGACTTGACTTTCTTCTTCGTCTACCCCCACCTACTTTAGATTTCGCTTTCATAATACCCGTAACTGCTAGTGCAGCTGCTCTTTCTCCTAATGATGCGGCCTGAGAGTTTACACGAGACCAAGCCTTAGAGGCTAAGATTTCATCTGCTTCTTTCCTTCTGTTCTGGTCTTTGTATGTAGCATAAGCGATATCGTGTTCTTTACATGCCTTATCTAATAGATTCATTCCTTGATCACCACGCTTAAGTCGTTTTTCTAACTTTGTCCCAGGTCCTCAGAATTCATAACCTGGTATGTGTAATTCTACTGGTAAATTACCTATAGCTTTATTCAGAACGTTGCCTATTATTCCTCCTTTCCCTACTCGTTTACATGGAGCAGCTACAACGTTGCGTCTTCGACGCAGCATACTCAAATAAGAGCTCCTGCTAGCATGTGTGTACACGATGTACATTTTTACACGATGTGCAACTGTTGAGTACTAAAATGTATGTAAGTTTATTTTTATTCTTTTTTTTTTGAAGGTAGGAAGATATTTATATAAATAAGAGAGATATTTTTCTGCTCTCCCCATTTTACAACGACATGGCGTACATTCCTCGTCCGTTACATTTAAAATCTGAGGCAGATCGGTTAAGGATTTTCGCTAGATGGCGTGTACCGTGGACAGACCCCGTAAGTTTAGCTAAAGGTGGATTTTACTACACGGGATACCTAGACGCAGTTAAATGTATTTTTTGCGGAATCGAATTATTTTCGTGGGAAAAAGATGACGATCCGTTAACAGAACACAGAAAATCGTCACCTTCATGTCGGTATATGAGGGGTTGTGAAGTTGGCAACATATTATTAGATCACTATAACAGGACAGCTCTTCCAGCACTTCTTAATACTACGTGTAGTGTGATGCACGAACCATTTTGGAACTGGATAAGTAAAACAGAAGGTAAAACAGTTCATGTTTATTTAGTAATCAACAATAACTTTGATAAAAAGAAATCCACTGTACGTGTTGGTCTTGTGCACTCGATCGTTGAAAATTATTATCAACGAAAGAAAGTGATGGTAAAGGCAATAAAACAATCGTTATCTTTACATGTTGCAAATCTGAACTACACAAAACGTTCAGTAAGAAAGAAAAATAAACATAGTAAACTGTTACCGGACACAATACGCGGTATCATATGCGGTCCATCGAATGCAGGGAAGACTAATGTAATGATTAATTTGTTATTGCAACCAAACGGGTTACGATTTGAGAATGTGTATGTTTACTCAAAATCATTGTCGCAGAAGAAATATATTGAGCTAGAGAATCTTTTAAAATCTATTAAAGGAATAAAATGTGAGTTTTACTCTGATCGTGAGCAAGTAATACCGCCAGAAAAAGCTAAAAGAAATTCTGTTTTTATTTGTGACGATGTAGCAAGCGACAAACAGCAGCACATGAAAGACTACTTTAGTAGAGGTCGACGCCATATCGTGGATGTTTTTTACTTATGTCAGACATATTCCTGCATTCCCAAACAACTTATTAGAGACAACGCTAATGTCATTATTCTGTTTAAAAAAGATGCAAGAAATCTTCGTCATGTCTACGACGATCACGTGAACACCGATATGAGTTACAACCAGTTCACTGATTTATGTTATCGTTGTTGGTCGCAGTCGAAATTCAGCTTTCTCGTTATCGATAAGGATAGCGAAATAAGCAAAGGTCGATATCGAAATGGATTCGATATATTTTATGTAATATACATACGACAGTGTATACATTAACGAACTCATTTTCGAATTGTTGAGTAGAGAAAGAACATCACGATGGCATCAAAAACAACAGAACCAGTAACGTGTATGTAATGCGACCATCATCACGACATGATATTGCTACTAAATCATATGTAGATGAAAAATGATGGTTAATACAAATTACGTAACATCAACATCTGACGGAAACTTAAGTATTCATGGTAAACGTTTAAAGAACTTCGGCAATCCTATAAACATGGAGGATGCTTGTAATAAAAATTATGTGTTAAAAACCGTTAAGGACAGTATTAATAAAGAAGAAATACAACGTGACATTTTAGATTTTTAAAATGAAATACATGACATATGTGAACTAGAAGAAGATGCAGTTGATTTTAAGAACAAAAGGCTGAAAGGAATAGCTCCAGCGATGAATGGAAACGAAGCAGTTTCGCTTGACACAATGCGTACGCTCACTAACCATGTGCAGAGAAATTTAGAGAAACGAGTTAACGACGTTTATGCACGCATAGAATATGTTGATTCTCTTTTACGTGATATTGTGGATGGTTACCTTCCTGTAACTGACAATAACCTCAACATGAACAACAAGAGAATATCGGGTGTGGCAGATCCTGAAGAGGAACAGGATGCACTTTCGCTTTTATTTTTAGAAAAGCATACAAAAGGTAGACTACTACAAGTGAATGACGATGGATCGATAGATATGCAAAATAAACGAGTAACAAACATCGGCAAACCTATTCATTCGACGGATGCGATTAATAAAGCATACCTAGAAAAACATTCAGCAGCGCGTGAAGAACTCGAAAAACTGAAGAATGAAGTAACCAATCAACAGAAACTAAACGTTGATGTGGGTGGTACGTTAAGTATGGAAAATAAGCGAATTACTAACGTACATAATCCGTTAAATGAGAAAGATGTTGCAAATAAAATCTTTGTAGAACAGTATGCAGCTTCGCGGAGAGAAGTTGACGAGTTAAAACTTGCCATATCTAAACTTCAGAAAAATTATCTACCAGTAGAATCTAACGGAGAATTAAACATGAAGAACAAACGAATTACAAATGTTGATTCACCTATCCACGAGCAAGATGTTGTTAACAAACAGTATTTAGAAACGTTTGCTACTGCAAAAGAAGAGTTTGAAGTGATGAAAAAGGAACTGCACAAAAAAACCAAGAAAAGCTCTTTTTCAAATTAACAGTCTACCGTCAAATCAGTCACCAATATATATGCTACAAAACTGTCGCCTTATGTATAAGCTTCCCTACACGGGTACACTTACACCGTTAACAGTTTCACGTGGTTCTCTGGTATATGCGATGATTAATCACGTGAACAATCCAATCGAATTAGAAGTAGGTGCACCAATTGCTCTACAGGAAGGTGATGAAATTCAATTCCGCCTAAAAAATCCAGAACAATGGAATACTAACGATCTTCCGCTCCATATACTCTTTGAATATACTATATATGAGTAAAACAATAGACGTTACACTTCAGTTTTAAAAATGCAGGCGAACATAGTGGGAAAAATTCGTGTAAAGGATAAACTAGCAAAATTAAGAAAAGATGTAAAAAATATATAACTCTCTTAAAGCAGATATGGCTTTAAACCAAATAAAGTTAGAAGAAACATTTAAACCAGTAACTGCACCATTAAATAAACTCTAGCAGCTTACAGTCAACTCGAATGGATTAAATGCAAAGAAAAATCGAAAATTAAATAGTTATATAAGTGATGAAGAATAAGAATCAGAAGAAGAAGCTCTGGACAGAAAGGTTACAACTCTCCTGCAAAATTATCTTAACCCACAATTGAGACACAATGTTGATAGTATATTCGGGGTTCGAGTAGTTCATGGAGAACACTATTTAGGGAGTAAAAAAGTACTGTTTCGCGATAACAATCTTATAATTTACAATTTTAACTATCCTTTAACTGAAGGTCTCCTTGAATTAATATTTCAGAAAGATCCGGACGCACAGTTGTATGATGATAAGGATCTGTCAGCTTACAGTCATATATTAAATTACACTAACGTGTACAGGAAACAGTATGACGTAGGCAAGCCAATGAGAGGCACAAAATCGCTCAAATTTCAAAAAAATTATCAAGCCATTAGTAGAAGATGCAAAAGAGTAAAAAGGAAGGATCACGCCAAAATTTGTAAGTGTACACAAATACAAACGTACAGGAAGAGGATCAAAAGTAGCTAAGTGGAAAAATGAACAAAGAAAGAAGATCGAATAAGTTCATTGGAATGATCCAAACAATCTCGTGGAGAGACTGAAAAAGTTAATAGCATCCAGAAGTGCTGGTCATTCGTCACACGAAAACGAAATCTTGTCAATCGAAGAAGAACTTCGAAAGTCGAGGTACATCGAATAAATGAACACTGCGCGGTGGGACGAACTTCCCTTCGCAAATATATTTAAAGCGGTTAGATTCTCAAAGGATATTTCAGTAATCTATGAAATTGGATGTGAAGACAGAAGAAGCAACTGGCAACAACTGGCTATAGATCGACTGCGATTCATGAAACGAATAGACGACACAGAACGAATTCTTTTACCTATACTTTATGAACAAAATCAGAGAAGAAATAGCGAAAGAACTCCACGCTCCAGTGCGAAAGAATTTTGAAAGACGGAGCGTTATTGGCCTCGGAAGAGATGATTTACATCAAGCGGATCTTGTTGATATGTCTCTGTTTTCGAAAGTTAATAGTGGATATAAATACATGTTAACTGTTATTGATGTTTATTCAAAGTATGCCTGGGCAGTTCCACTTAAAACAAAAACAGGAAACGAAATAGTGGAGAATATGGAACGCATCTATTCAAAATGTAAACGCTATCCAAAACATCTGCAAACTGACAGGGGAAAAGAATTTTATAATAAGATTTTTCAACAGTGGATTACAATAAGAAAAATGAAACACTATTCGACAGGGAGCAGCTTGAAGGCAAGCGTAGTTGAACGCTTCAATCGAACACTGAAGCAGTGGATGTGGAGGAAATTCTCGGCGTGTGGATCATACCACTGGCTTCGCATGCTACCAAAACTATTAGATGAATATAATAATCGAAAACATCGTACGATTGGTATGAAACCTATAGACGTCACAAATAATCTACAACAACTTGCTACTGTGTACAAATTACGGGAAATGAAGAAAAAGAAGTCTCCTTATCCACCAAAATTTAAAGTAGGTGACACAGTACGAACAAATAAAATTAAGCGATATTTTACAAAGGGCTATACTCCTAATTGGATTAATGAATTATTTACTGTAAGAAAAGTAAAAGAAACATCACCGAGAACTTACTTGCTCCACGACTATCAAAATAAACCAATATATGGAGCGTTCTATGAACAAGAACTGCAGAAGACAAAACATCCTAAAATATACCTCAGTGATAAAATTTTAAGAAGAAAGAACGACAAGGTTTTCGTATCATGGCTAGGATTCGACGCCACGCATAATTCATGGATTCCGAAGGAATATGTATTCTAAAAAATCAATAGTAAGTACGCTAGTATAATATATTTTTTAATTTTTTACTCTAATGTCTGATAGATTTACCATCTTATAGTGTCCTCTCTCTATTGTTGCAGACTTCCCTTGCTCAAGAAACTGTGCTGTTTGTTTTGTTGATGGCAACGTTGGACATTACCTCAAGCAGGAAGATATTTTCACCTCAACTCTGCATAATTAATTCGAAACATTTGTGTAACATGTATCTTAATAAATTATATTAAACAAAATTTAGCTAAAGATAACATCTTATATTTTTTTAATAGATAAATTAAACTCCCTTCTTTCTTCCTACTCCTTTACGTATCTGTGTTAGTGCGACGTAAACAAATCTCTTTAATTAGATTGTCTGCCTAAGAGCAGAAAAGAAAGCAAGATAAATAAAATCTATTTTTGCACTCACCTACAACGGTTCAAGTAAATTAAATTCTCCTCCTCCTCCTCCTCCAGGCTCTCTCACTTCTTATTCTTCTACTATATGGAAAGAAAAAGTTAATGTAAAATTAAAATCTTTCGCAATCCTACAATAGACGATGTCTTGAAATTAAAAAAGTTAAAACTCACCAAAAATATCACCATCACTTCCGTGATCGTCCATTAACTCTCTTAGCTCAGCAATCATAGCGTTGCAGAAAAAAAAGCTGAATTTGTGAATGAACAATAGATGAAAGTTCGGACTTTCGCGTCGTAAAAGAATACGAGTATGCACCCTAACGAAGAGCCGAAACTCTTCTTAGTCAATTGTCGCATTCTATTAACAATCGCTCTTTCAAATGCGCCCTCTACTTCGAATAAATTGATTATTTCACACATTTCTTGCAATCTAACTACTTCCCGCAGCGCTAGAAGTTTTTCGTAGAGAGTTTGTTGTACAGATGGCATTTCAAAAGGTGTTTGAAACTGTAACGTACTTACAGCAAGCGATTCGCACAATATATACCCGTTCTAATGCCAACATGTTATTTGAAAAAAAAAACAGTTTCAAAAAACCAGCTTGGGTTCCACATCTGCTGCGTGGCGTGCGCACTTTAGTTTATGCATTCTTTTTCGTAACCTGAGGAGATGAAACTGCGGTCGAAGATCGGCCATGACCGCTAACGACCGCGAAGGCTGCTTGCAGGACACATCCGGGTTTGATATTTACTACGAAGCGACGTTCTGCTTCCAACATATTTGTATAATATTTTTACACACACAATAAAGTCGCGTCTGGTAATATAATGTGAGATTATCTTACACCTAGCATTAATATTTTTTTTATAAAACAATCGAATTCACTCACATCTTTAGTTAGTTAGCTAGAAGAGTGCAAGTTCGATCCTCCTCGTTGTCAATCATAAAATAATTATCTTTAGTTCCCTATTTTCACACTAGGTAACTGCTAAGAGAAGTGTACCTTAAAGCTAACTGGACTAAACGACATGTCGGTGTGACGTAATATTAATTGTAGCACGCTATTTAAAAAAGTGTACGAATAAATACTAAGGTTTTGTTGTTGTTGGCAGCAGTGTGTGTGTGTGTGTGTCAACAATCATGGAACAGCAAGTAAAGAATAAGTATGGTGAGAAGAAAAGCTGTAACAGTAACATACGGTGTAAATGTGAACTTTGTACACCAAATATTAAACCGGATCCTCTGCGTACAATATATTTTTCACTAGTAAGTGAGGCTATTACATCATACTATACACATGGCAGTTTACTTCGTATGCCACAACATTTAATTAATTATCTACCATCTGGGTTTCTCTCAACATATGCAGCTAAAGATTTAGATGACGCATGGGAGAAACTTCCCTTCTACACGAAAACAAAACTAGAAATTGCGGTTTGCACTCGATGTACGAGACATTATTGCTACAGAGGAGAAGATGAAGTTGACAATTTTGACAGCCCGAATCCAATGATTAAGGACTGTGAGGCATGTAAGAAAGAATTTAAACATGTATTTTGAACTAACAGGTAAATAAAACAGTGTGATGTTCTACTTATTAATCGAGTTGCTTGAATAATTCTTCCTAACCTATATTTGCAGAAACACATGTTATGATTTTTTCACCAAGCAAATAGTATAACCTCGATTTCTTTCCCCCACCCCAGAATTTTTGTTTCCTATCATCAAAAGACCTACCTGTGTGGGTGTGACAAATTAAAGCTTTTACCCACATACTGTCTCAAGTCAGAGGTTGATTAAGGAATAATTCGTAATATTTTATTTTAAAAAAGCCATGCTTTACAGTTTTTTCAACCAATATTTCTGCTACGTGGAAGCGCGTTCTTCTTTTGTTTTGTCGAACACTGTCGTGTTTAATGTCTATGTAACCGAAGTTCTTTGCTGTCGTTGTTTTTTTTCTACGTCATTTACCTCGCGGTCAATCATTAAACGATTTTATTATTTCTTCTTCCGTGCTAAACATATATATATATATTCCATATAATTTTTGATAAGATAGCACATCATGTGTTAGCCTAACTAAGTTATTAGTTCAGAGATCATAATCAGCGAGCGGATTTTTATGTAACTACATATTTTTTTGCGTAACTTTTAACGCAAGTTACGAAGTTCATTATTCCTATTTTGCATCCCCAAGTGTAAAAACTGAATCTTATTTCACATAAAAACACATATTTTCGCGTATTTTAATGTAAATACATATTTTAAGAAAATCTGTAATAAGCACATAAATCGCCAATATTTGTTGATCAATAAAATTTAAAATGCTTCTGTGTTATAAAACAATGCTCATATTTTCATTTTACGATTACGGTATTGTTTTTAAGAGTGTATTTAACATAATGTATCTGAATGTTTCGGCTATTTATGGACTTCCCTCCATAAGTTCTAAAACTTGCTGGTCACTGGCTACGTCGTTACATTTAGACAGCGATTTGATTTGCTGCACAAAATGTTTCCTTGCATGATGTCATTTCAACTCTATATGAGTCAGCCCTCTCGGGTTTTGTTTATAGAATATCAGCGAAAGGCAATCACGGAGAGATAACGTGACGTAATTCCGTTACGACATGGGAGACTCGGAAGAATATTGCCCCACCATTAGGTAATGGAATTTCATCACTCCTAAGAGTAAGGTTAGCTGTTCGGATCCATATATCATTCCCGTGGTCGTGTAATTTTGTATGGATTTATAAGAAATATTTCCTTCAGTGTCCGCTGCTATTCTTTTTATTGAAACAGTGATTCACCGTATATGCGTGTGTCGTAACCTGCAAAATAATGCCAAAAGAGGAGTCGAGTACAAGGTCGCGTCTTCAACAATATGTAGTGGAATTTAAAAGCATTTTCACTACCGAAGGAAAAGTATTATTTGGCCAACCGTGTGGTAAAACAGTACGTGCAGATCAACGTTCTCAAGTAATCCAGCATTTGTCTGGAAATAAGCATACTGCGGCTGCTTCGCGTGTGCGTTCGTGACAATTACTAATAGCTCAACCAGCTACTTCAAATGCAGGCCCATCTAAATATTCCCAGTATTATTTAGATATGTGCAGAGCATTTGTTTGCGCCGACATTCCTCTTGGTAAAATAAATAATCCGGGACTAAGAAATTTATTAACAAAGTACATTAATTTTGAGCCTCCAGACGAATCCACATTAAGGAAAAACTATCTCCCTAAATGTTACGAAGAAACTTTACAGAGAATTCGGGCAGTATGTGATAGCGAAAAACTGTGGGTGAGCATAGACGAAACCACTGATTCAAGTGGCAGAAAAGTAGGAAATGTTGTAGTTGGTGTGTTGAAGAATGACAAAACTGCTTGCGAACATTCTTATTTGCTAGCGTGTAAAGAAATGCTTGCTGCAAACCATGTCACTGTAGCTAGGTTATTCAATCAAGCCATGTACTTACTTTGGCCAAAAGGTATAAAATACGACCATGTATTGCTTTTCCTTACTGACAGTGCAGCTTTCATAAAAAAGGCAGCCGAACGCCTTTCTGTGAGCTTTGTGAAAATGATACACGTAACATGCGTTGTTCATGCTCTACATAGGTTATGTGAAACTGTCCGGGCTCAGTATCCTCAAGTGGATAAATTAGTGTCTAATGGCAAAAAAGTATTCGTAAAAGCACCTCAAGAATCGATTTCTTTAAAGAGAAAAACCCGGATCTTGCGCTTCCTCCTGTGGCTATTGTTACGCGGTGGGGTACCTGGCTTAGCGCTGTGGTATACTACGCAGACAATTTCGAAAGTTTTGCATCCGTTGTGAACGTGCTAGATAAAAACGACGCGTCGTCATTTAAGATTCTTCAAGAGATACTAAAAGACAGCGCTTTGAAAAATGATTTTGCGTTTATATCTGCCAATCTAAGCTTCCTGTGTAAAACTATAGACATACTTGAAAAATCCACTAACCTGTTGTCCGAAACAGTGAAGGAAGTGCGCGCTGTTGAAAATAAATTAGATTCACTCTCGGCTTCGCAGGTACAGGGACTGTTAAAGGTCAAATATCAAAATTTGTTCAGGAAAAACAGAGGATTTCAAACAATGTGCCAAATTTCTAATGCATTAGAGGGTGCTCATGTTGGCGAAATTGATGGCGTTATTGTTGGTGACATTCTTCTCTTTAACTATGCTCGTCTGACTTCCTGTGATCTCGATAGCTGAAGTCGTTTAAGTGCGGCCAGTATCCAGTAATCGGGAGATAGTGGGTTCGAGCAACCCTGTCGGCAGCCCTGAAGATGGTTTTCCGTGGTTTCCCATTTTCACACCAGGCAAATGCCGGGGCTGTACCTTAATTAAGGCCACGGCTGCTTCCTTACACTTCCTAGACCTTTCCTATCCCATGGTCGCCATAAGACATATCTGTGTCGGTGCGACGTAAAACAAATAGCAAAAAAAAGACTTCCTGTGATGTGGAGCGATCGTTTTCGCAGTATAAGGCGTTCTTTAGAGATGATCGGCATGCATTTGTGATGGTCAATTTGGAGATGACCTTTGTTGTTCACTGCAATTCTGAGACTACTTCTAGCAACTAATATTCCAGCGTGTGATGGGTGAGTACGAACTGGTATTATTTTTTCAAAGATTATAGGTTGCTTTTGCCATATTTAAACAAATCATTACCTTTAAAAATAATCATTCAAAATATCTACTCTGGAATATCAAAAATTAATTTATCATACAGCACGTTTCCATACACAGACATCATTTTGCCTTAAGGAGCACGTTTGGTAGCACCATATTCTAATACAAAACATTATACTTATTTACTTCTTGAGCGCGAGTAGTTATGTGATATTTAAAGGAAAATAATTTCAATTTTTTATCACATATTTTAAAGTTTTAAGCACATAAAAAATAAATATTTTTCACATTTTAGCACATAAAAATCCGCTCCCTAATCATAATGCATTTTTTAAAACAAAAAAATATTTGTGTTAGCCATCTTGGACAAAGATAATAAGAAATCACAGACATGACACTCTCATGTACGCGCTGTTTGACCTCGAAGACTACAAACAGTTGACGATGTATCCAACAAACCAAAAATGACGAGCTGTTGTTTTGTTTTATTCCGTATGTAAAAATTCACACTATCGCGTTCGTAACGACGGAATTTCTTAATCAACCTCTGATTTCAGACTTTATCTGAGTGTTTTATTTGTTTTTAACTAGTACAGTGATATTTCATAGATGGCATTTATTGAAGTAAGGTTAGTAAACAATGCGTGTATCTATCGTCAAGAATTACAGTTAGATGTGCATCCTGACAACATCATGAACGACTTGTGAGAGTTAATCAAGGATGAAAAATAGTTAACGGTAAGTAGTCAAGAAAAAATATTATTATTATTATTTAATTAAACTAAGCACTTTTGTGTCGACCTTCACTCATCACCAGTTGGCTAGAGTCGTTAGTGGTTAACCTTCAACAGACAGCAAAGCAGGAGGAGAGGAGCGATTCTTTTTTTACAAAAAAAATTCACATACTGTTCGCCTTTCGCCAGCAAGTAACCTTGTAAAGCTAATCCAGTTGCTGCAATTATTTCACATGTAGCTGCCCCACCTTGAGCAGTGAGAGGCACTCCCGCAAGTAACTTTTTTAGAAGCAAATCTACTCACAGGACCTTGTCCCAACACTTTTCAAGAAATACTTACCTCTTACATAATGACCTCCGGGTAAGTGTAGTTAACATTTCCTATATCTAACATGCTGATTTATGTCAAAATGTCTTTCCTGACACCAACATAATCACATAGGCAAGTAGGGTAGAAACTTTTTTTTGTAATTAAACTAAGCAGTTAATTACACTCAGTAGAGATTTTTTTTAAATCTAGCTACTAGAAGAGTAAGGTTAATAGTTAACTTGTTTTGCTCTTACAATGCCCTTCAGTAAAAGAAACTCAATCACGCACCATAACAAGTGTTGTTAGCTATCACACCCACCTAGGCTTAGCAGTAGAAAGCTACCGCAAGGAGGACATTCCACACTTGTGTGTAGCCTTGACGGCAAGAGGCCCCCCTCCGTACAAGAGAGTACATTCCACACGCGCCTTGCCAAGTGAGAGGCGCCGTTAGGGAGGGAAGCGCGCCCCGCGCATGAGCAGAGGCTGCGGCTGGTCCAGTCTCCTCACTGGTCCAGAGTCCATAATTTGTACCTACTGGCGTCATAAGAAGAAAAAGATCTGATATACTTATTTGATTACTGTTTGCGTCAAGGAGCGATACCGAATGAATGGATAGTTGCAATAGTAGCTCCATGGTACAAGGGAAAGCTTGACATGTGTTGTTTGTAAGCTCTTTCTTTCTGAATATGTCAGACATGTGGGCGTGGACAGTTCGGGTTTAGGAAAGGTTATTCCAGTGAAGTTCAACTTGTAGGAAAGCAGAGCACATATTTTAGATACCGAAGGTCAAATCGACTGTATCGCCATCGACAAATCGACGGCTTTTGAAAGGGTAGATAATGGGAGATAACTGACGAAAATGAGGGCTATTGGACTAGAAAAAATGTGGTTGAATTGGTGGCTAAACGTCTAGAGAATTGGAGTAGATGAAGTGTTATCTGATCCTGTAATGATTACGAGGGAGATCCCGCAGAGAAGTATTATACATTTATTTTTATTATAAATATAAAATATATCAGTAAAGTACTGCAATAACAGATAGGGCTATTTGTGGATGAAGTTGTACTTAATAGAGTAGTAAATGTGTTGCAGGATTGTGAGGGAATGCGGGGGACTTCAACGTGAGAGGGACAGCGGTTAATTGTATGGTGGTAAATGGGACGAAAAATCAAGGTCCAAGTTTGACGAAGAGGAAGAGTCCTCTCAGTTGTAATTATTGCGTTCATCTGTTGGTAGTATCTTATGGGGAACACTCTAAATAAGTAGTTGTTAATAAAAGGAATGATCTTCATTTGGATACTCATATTAACGAGGTTGTTAGCAAAGGTTACAGATCTCTTCGCATAGTTATGGTAGTATTTAGGGACTGTAGTAAGTATGTAAAGGAGAGGGTACATACGTCTCTGGTAAGACCGCAGTTACAGTATGGTTCCAGTGCACACCACGACTACTCGACACGAGAACTGGAAGGGATCCAAAGGGAAGCAGCACGATTTGTTGGCAGTGATTTCCGTCAAAGGATTAGTGTTACAAATATTTTGCAAACGTAGGGCTGAGAAGACCTGGGAGTAAGTAGACGAGATGCTCGACTATGTGGCTTGTTTTGAGCTGTCAGTGGAGAAATGGCGTGGAATGACATTAGTAGGCGGATATGCTTGAGTGGAGCTGTTAAAAGCTGGAAAGTTCACAACATCAAGATAAAGTTGAAATTCAAATTAGGGAAATGTTCATTTATAGGAAGAGGAGTAAGCGATTGGGAAATATTCGGTAAATTTCTAAGTTGTTTGAATCTGCCACCTGGACGACAGCGTGCGAGGTCACATATCCTCGATATCTCGACCCACCTCGGGAGCTAAATTTTGTTTCGAGTTATCGAAATTTCGAGATATAGAGAACACCGCTGCTACACTAACAAACTCTTATTATAAGGCGGCACCGTAATTATAGAGAGAATACAGCAATGAAACAAGAAACACCTTTGGAAAACATTCGTTAGTCTCTTCTGTTTTAACCATCTTTTCTTCCACGTACATTTCAACAACATTTATTGCTCTGAGAAACACTGTCACTTATATTCGACTAACTCTGAATGTAGGTTCGAAACCTGCCAAAGGAGCTTGTCATCCACGACTTCCGGAGCTGCTTTCTATCGTGACCGGTAATGAATTACCCGAATAACAACGAAGCTTCGCCGATTTTCCGATCACTAGAAGTTTGTTTTTCGATTCCCGTCATATTGGCTTATTTATTGTGAACTGTTCCTCGCAAACTACGAATGCTGTATTGCACAGTCAGTGTTGTACAAAATCCGAGTTACAGAGTATTTTTCGCTTCAAGGCAGGAATCGTTTGGTTCGAGAAATCGAGATATTCGTGTAACCGAATTTCGAGTAATAGGGAAATGAATGCATTTGAGGAATAGGACAAACGGCGGGGAAATTGAAGTCACTTCGAGATATTGAAATTTCGAGTATTGGAGGTTCGAGTTATCGAGGTTCGACTGTATGTACTATCTGCGCACTTTTTAGTGATAGATTTACACCCTAGTGCTGAAGTGGTCGACTTCGGTTATCTTCGAGATTCGTATTGGCAACCTTTGAAACACAAACTAAGAATCGCTTATCATCGCTGTGCGACATCTGGCGTACACTTTAAGTACTCGTACTGTTGTTGTTTACACAGCAAAGCCAAACTATAGAATTCATGCTAGGAACACGCTTCGCAACGGGAAATGTTATATAGTATTATATATTGTGTGTGTGACACAGTTGTTTGCTTAAAATAATTAAGGTTTATAAAATTCATATCGATCGATCATATTATCGATTCAATTCAGATTTCATTTCCATTCAGTTGGCAGTATTAACGGAACCCTTCTTACTTCTCCAACGAGTACAAAAATCTATCACTAAAAAGTGCGCATACTATACATATCGTTTGATGTCTATATCTCCAGGAGCGATGGGCGTGCACTTTATCGCAGCTGCGAGTGTCTTGAGAAGAGGATTAGGGTGCAAGGTCAGAAGAACCAAACAACACGTTGTGTAGTAAATCAAGGCCACTGTGGGAAGGCTTGAGAAGGGGAAGGGAAAGAGAAAGTGGGGTCATCGTAACTAGGTATGCTATTTTGCCGATTTGCCTATTTTATTCCTGTGTTCTAAAACGTAAGATTTAACTTAAGGTAGGATTAAATACAATAGCTTCATTATGACAGCGTTATTTGTTTTTGCGAGTTTCCTCTAATGTTTGGTGGTGCTATTTAATGATCCAATCAGCCTGTGGGCTGAAAACTTAAAAAACGGAGGTTGTGGAGGCAATTAGTTAATTTGCAGACGCTTGCACGAAAGCATAAAATGTAGAAATAATAATAATAATAATAATAATAATAATAATAATAATAATAATAATGAAAATGAAAATCCACACCCTGTTTCCAGTAATTTGACAGGGTCAGGAATGGAATGAATGAATGAAGCCCCGTCTAGCGACGAGGATAGGAATTGTGCCGGCTGCCGAAGCCTGTCGCACTCCACTGGGGCAGTGATTAATGACTGACAAATGAAATGAAATGATACTGGAGAGTGTTGCTGGAATGAAAGATGACAGGAACAACCGAAGTACCGGGAGAATAACCCGTCCCGCCTCCGCTTTGTCCAGCACAAGTCTCACATGGAGTGACCGGGATTTGAACTACGGATCCCAGCGGTCAGAAGCCGGCGTGCTGCCGCCTGAGCTACGGCGGCTTCAATAAAAATAGTAATAATAATAGTAATAATGATAATAATTGTACCGAGAGGTACACCTCTAAGCCGCGCGTTCAAATGAGCGCCTAAAAGAACTCCTCACTCTATCAAATGTGAAAACAATAATACAACAAGTTAGAACTTTACTCTGAAGGTGTCACCACTAAAATCTGATATAATTTTTTTTTGTGAAGTTTCCTGAACTGTGCGAATTTCTACTTGTTTTGTTTTCCATTCATCAAGAAGTTTGAACAATCTCTCATAGATGACACTACCAAAGAACGATGATCATGCACCGTGGTGCGATGTGAAAGAACCTTTGATTTAAAGAAGTTTTGTATTCATAAGTTTGTTTTTACTAATTGATGTTCATTTATTTTTGGGTTGCCAAAATTTATCTTCTCTTTCCGCCAGTTTTGAATCTAGCCAATCCCTAATATTTTTAATTAATTTCCTACCTATCACAGTCTTCTTCGTCGATCCTGAGTGTTACCTTTTAAATCTACCAATAAAATTCTGTTGGTGTGTCTTGATTATTCATGAATTATCTCGAAATTTCCCCGAGGGTTTATAAACTGCGGATTTTCACGTTTCTTGGCCAATTGATCGTCATCTGACCTAGCGTGTGTGTTAAAGCAGGAGGCGGGCGGCGCCTCTTTCATCAGGCAGCAGTACACCGACAAGGTAATGGCCACATGACATTTTTATTTCTTGCTAGCTCCGCAGTTTAACCAGAGGGAAAGGTCCGAATCATTAACTATGCAACCTAGTTCTCCTAAAATGTAACTTTCTAGCGGCTACTGTAAAAACTTCATTAAATCATTAACTGTAAATCGGGGATAGAGAGTTATGTACCCTCTCAGATCCCCTTCATATTGGTTTGAGGTGACTACGTTTTGTAACTGGCTTTCTTCCTTTCCGTAATGTCTTAATTTATTCTTATACGAGTCACCTCCATAGTTTGGGAATAGCCCCGTTTCATCGGCCTAGTGCCCCTTAGGTTTTAAGAGTTCATATCTAGGATTGCAAGTACACGCCTCTATTCCATTTGTGTTTCGGGCCATTTTTCTTAACCTGTTCTTTTCCGCAAAGGCCCAATGGGTTGGGTAATAGATACCCCTGTTTCAAATTTTGTGGCTTGATGGCGAGTGATTGTAATTTTCCTGATTGCCTGAAATAGGCTTGGAAATCTGAGAGCATGTCAGCTCTTTTCATGTGTTGTAAAAGCACCTCTGGGAGGCTTGATATTGTAAGTTGGGAGCAAGTGCTCCATGTATTGAGGGATTTCTGCCCTTGAGTAAATTTGTGCTCTTTTGTAAATTTGAGCTAGGAGCTCAAGAATTGTAAAGCGAGGGGCATGAAGCCCAGATTTTTAAACTGTCACTAAATTTTGAATTTTCTGGTCTTGTCTAAAATTTGTCATTGTACCTTACGCTACATTGTTATGAAAATTTGCTAAGGTTGAATTTAAGAAAATACACTGACTGACAGAGCAAATGCAACACCAAGAATGAGTGGTCAGAACTTTATGCCAATTGCAGGTAGACTGACGTCACTGAGGTATGCTTATGATGTGAAATGCGCCGCTGTGCTGCGCACGTAGCGAACGATAAATGGGACACGGCGTTGGCGAATGGCCCACTTCGTACCGTGATTTCTCAGCCGACAGTCATTGTAGAACGTGTTGTCGTGTGCCACAGGACACGTGTATAGCTAAGAATGCCAGGCCGCCGTCAACGGAGGCATTTCCAGCAGACAGACGACTTTACGAGGGGTATGGTGATCGGGCTGAGAAGGGCAGGTTGGTCGCTTCGTCAAATCGCAGCCGATACCCATAGGGATGTGTCCACGGTGCAGCGCCTGTGGCGAGGACGGTTGGCGCAGGGACATGTGGCACGTGCGAGGGGTCCAGGCACAGCCCGAGTGACGTCAGCACGCGAGGATCGGCGCATACGCCGCCAAGCGGTGGCAGCCCCGCACGCCACGTCAACCGCCATTCTTCAGCATATTGTTCCAATATCGACCAGAACAATTTCCCGTCGATTGGTTGAAGGAGGCCTGCACTCCCGGCGTCCGCTCAGAAGACTACCATTGACTCCACAGCATAGACGTGCAAGCCTGGCATGGTGCCGGGCTAGAGCGACTTGGATGAGGGAATGGCGGAACGTCGTGTTCTCCGATGAGTGACGCTTCTGTTCTGTCAGTGATAGTCACCGCAGACGAGTGTGGCGTCGGCGTGGAGAAAGGTCAAATCCGGCAGTAACTGTGGAGCGCCCTACCGCTAGACAACGCGGCATCATGGTTTGGGGCGCTATTGCGTATGATTCCACGTCACCTCTAGTGCGTATTCAACGCACGTTAAACGCCCACCGCTACGTGCAGCATGTGCTGCGGCCGGTGGCACTCCCGTACCTTCAGGAGCTGCCCAATGCTCTGTTTCAGCAGGATAATGCCCGCCCACACACTGCTCGCATCTCCCAACAGGCTCTACGAGGTGTACAGATGCTTCCGTGGCCAGCGTACTCTCCGGATCTCTCACCAATCGAACACGTGTGGGATCTCATTGGACGCCGTTTGCAAACTCTGCCCCAGCCTCGTACGGACGACTAACTGTGGCAAATGGTTGACAGAGAATGGAGAACCATAGCTCAGGACACCATCCGCACTCTTATTGACTCTGTATCTCGATGTGTTTCTGCGTGCATCGCCGCTCGCGGTGGTCCTACATCCTAATGAGTCGATGCCGTGCGCATTGTGTAACCTGCATATCGGTTTGAAATAAACATCAATTATTCGTCCGTGCCGTCTCTGTTTTTTCCCTAACTTTCATCCCTTTCGAACCACTCCTCCTTGGTGTTGCATTGTCACTGTCAGTCAGTGTATAACCTTCAGTTTAAGTTTTAAATTCTTTTTTGACATTGTAGTTAGACCCATTCATCCCGGCACCTTCTTTCACCTCTTTCTGCTCCACGGGTAACCCCGGAACAACAACAATAATAAACATAATGTAATCTGGCTATAGTTTGGATACATTTCGCGTGATCCAGGAGATGTCACTAGCAGGTACCTCGGCGGCTACATTGATAGAGAAAGTAGCGAGAGTTGACAAGCTGGAACTGGTTTATTGACATCCTTAACAAGCTACACAACAGCCATACGCCAGGAAACTGTGTCTCTCTCACTAAATAGAAAAGACTTGACTGAAATACTGGAAGTCACAGAAGGGAGAATTCTTGGAAAGATCCCAGGTTCAGTATTGGAAGGTGGGAAATACTGGAACTCTACTCCACAATAGAGCTGCTCTCACACTGTGCCACGAGAAACGGAAACTGGCTTTCTATGGTCATGTGATGAAATTATCTCCCAACCGCCTGTTCGCCTTCTAGCGAAACAAGAAAGTCCCATGCAAGGGCGACAAAGGGGGCCAGGCATTGTACGATTTTAGGTCTTCGGTAGTAAGAATTCTTCGGAAGCCTTTCGCAGCTAGTCATTACCTGGTTTCCCTATTGCTGGAAGTGTCTGTAAGTTAACTCGAGCATCCAGCGTTAAGAAAAAACTATTGGCCTTATGGGCTTTTACTTCTATTGGTGTTACCCACTTTACTTCTACATGTATATAAGGATTATAATGAATTCCTATCACAATGTATAATCTTTCTTATGAAACAAGCATTGGTTGTGTCATACAATACTGAAGAAGACGTAAACTCATTTTGATATCATCCTTTTAAATATCGTTTATGCGGTTCAGTACACGTAACAGCCGGCCATTCTTGTTGCATCGCGCGCCACACTTCAGCGTGTAGTGCGGAAGTGTGTACAGCAGTCAACACGTGTAATGACTCAGCTTAACTATTGTGAATCATCATTGGTGAGGTCAGCGCGGCATGTTTCCTGTTTTGCGTGTGTCACGCATTACAGTGATTGCTTATGTAAGGGAGATATTCGGCAGATTGAAGAGATCGTCTTTCCGGGCGCATAGTTTTTTTTTATAAATACAATGTGTTTCGTTTTTCGTGTATAGCATTGCTTTTGGTTGGGAGTATCGTGTATTGTTTTTGTCTGTTTAGTATTTTATATAGTAAAGTATGGCTGAACAAGTGAAAAGGAGAAGTGGTAAAGTTGTCCGGAGAATGGAACGGCAAATGGTGCTTAATAAATCTTGATATTTGAAAACAAAACATACAGGGCAAATTGTAAGCTGTATAGTAGATGGAGCCACAAAGTTTTTAGGAATTTCGAGGTCTTCCGTCTTCAAAATACTGTAAGGAAGGAAGCCAGCGAAGAGCCACTCCAGATTCCCAGCAAGAAGCGGAAAAGGAAAAAGTAATTCGCAATAATTCCAGACTCTTTAAATACGATGATTTTGTCAGAAGCGGAATACGCTGTTCATGAATTCTACTTTAGTGATGAACCGCCAACCCTGAACACAGTCCTCGATTCCGTAAACAGCAACCCCGAACTACTTGATTTTAAGAAATCATACGAATAAGTCATTCAGCATTCTGCATTTTATGTTGCGGAAGAATATTTAAGTTATCGTATTTTGTGATAAACATGAAGCCCTTGCATCTGTTATCACGAGTAAATTTATCTGAAGTGAGCTGAAGGATACATCACCAAGATAGAGATGTCTCGCCGTCATCTTCCTGTGTTGTAACTACACAGTATTTGAGTTAATAGTGAAATGTTTCTGGGGGCTAATAGACTCAGCACTGCGCTCCCTTACAGCAACAACATAATAAAACTCTCTCATATATAAGAAACAAGACATAAACATTTCGGTTTCTGGACACGCATGTTATTATTATTATTATTATTATTATTATTATTATTAGTAGTAGTAGTAGTAGTAGTATAATTGGATGGTTCGGGCGCCTCCTCCCGCGGGAAATTTGAATTTTGGCGGGAAATTTGAATTCTAGCGGGAAATTTGAATTTTGGCGCGAGATTTGAATTTGTAAACAAAGCCACGTGCTTTTTGACAGCTGTCATCGACAACAACGCATCGCTAACCTCACTGCTGCCATCTTGACGGGCCTAAACCTCAGTAGTGCCAACTTAACCTAACTAGCGGAGGTAAACAAAGCCACGCGTTTTTTGACAGCCACGTGCTTTTTGACAGACAACAACGCATCGCTAACCTCAGTACTGCCATCTTGACGGGCCTAAACCTCAGTAGTACCAACTTAACCTAACTAACGCGTGGTAAACAAAGCCACGTTCTTTTTGACAACCACGTGCTTTTTTGACAGCTGTCATCCGCCATCTTTAATCACCGTGCTGCCCTCTTTATCGCAGTAGCCGCAAATTTGTCACCTGTCATCGGCAGTGCTGCCATCTTGGCGGGCCTAAACCTTAGTGCTACCAACTTAACCTCACTAGCGTGAGATAAACAAAGCCACGTGCAGCTGTCACCAGCCATCTTTAATCCATAGAGCACAGTGCTGCCCTCTTTGTGGTGGCGGATAATTTCGAAAATACTTTTTTGACACCAGCCATCTTTGAGCACCGTGCTGCCCTCTATGTGGTGGCGGTAAATTCCACGTGCTTTACAAACCTATATGCTTTTCTGACAGCTGTCATCCGCCATCTTTAATCCAGAGAGAACAGTGCTGCACTCTATGTGGTGGCGGCAAATTCCACGTGCTCTTGTTTGGAAACAAATCAACATGCTTTTTTGACAGCTGTCAACCGCCATCTTTAATCACCGTGCTGCCCTCTTTAGCTACTTACCTTTGAAATGTGTTGGCGGTAAATTCCACGTGCTTTACAAACCTATATGCTTTTCTGACAGCTGTCATCCGCCATCTTTAATCCAGAGAGAACAATGCTGCCCTTTATGTAGTGGCGGCAAATTCCACGTGCTCTTGTTAGGAAACAAATCAACATTCATTTTTGACAGCTGTCAACCGCCATCTTTAATCACCGTGCTGCCCTCTTTAGCTACTTACCTCTGAAATGTGGTGGTGGTAAATTGTACGCGCTCTTGTTTGGAAACAAACCGGCAATTTCGTTAGCTGTCATCCGCCATCTTTAATGAACAGAGCACCGTGCTGCCCTCATGCGGGGCAATTTCGTTAGCTGTCATCCGCTCGCATACCCGCAGTGATGCATGTTTAGACTTGAACACACACATACTACTGTTCAAAACTTATTACAACTTGAACTGCATACTAGTGTTCGATGTTGTTGAACACTGCATTGTATAACTAGAATCGAGCACTGTTTAGAAAGAAAAAACAAAATATCTTCTCAACATACTTACTAACTGCTCTTCTTCCTCTATCAAGCTACATCTCTATCGAACGTGCATTGCAAAAGCAAGAGTATTGCAAGTTTAGACTTGAACACATACTACCGTTTACAGTTCGATGTTGTTGAACACTGCATTGCAATCAAACACTGTTTAGAAAAGAATTCTCTTGTCAACATGAGCTAGACAATAACATACTTACGAATCTGCTCAACACCTTCTTTCTTGCTTTTCTTCTTTGAGTAATAAACAAAAACTCTATCTTGCAAATAAGGAGCGGGTAGAAGGTAATACCTAACCTAAAATAAAAGAATATGTCAATTCTACATTATTTATTTACATCTTGTATGTACAAGTTTTATCTCGAATCATTTTACCCTAGTGATGTTTGCGTACTTCTCGATGCAATTCTTGAATGTACAAGTTTAACCCGCCATCGGTATCGTTGTCCGCACTTACGCGAGAGGTAGCGTGTATAGGGGCTCCCTAACATCGGCTTGGTATATGATTTTAGTTCTTATACGAGCCCTTCTCGGCAGTTTGAATAAATTATACTAGTATTTGGTTATTTAGTATATATACTTACATATTTGTATATATCCACAATTGTTTATTACCTAAATACTTGCTACTACAATTTCCACTCGTATACTGTTTTCGTTCATTTAGAAGGTAATTATAATTTTGTTTTAACAGACTGGTTTTATGTTAAATATTTATGTAAATTTACATAACTATTACTAAATATTATGAAAAGTAACAAAAATCCTTGACATTACAAATACATATTACAGTACAAAACAAATGTTAACATGATTTGTAAACCTCATTATTTTGTATCATTGTACTGTTCACTCATTTCTTTCAACTTCTTGCGAAAAACATTCACTGCATACTACTTTTGTTAGTCCAGTGTGCTCTTTGCACGTTGAGCATTTGCACGCATCACAACGAGCTGACGTAAATCGGTTTTTTCGAACTGGGAGTAGGCACATCTTGGTTTCCGCCCGGGAACGTCTGAAAATATATACAGTAAACACCATAGCTTTTCTTGGTAATGATTATGAACAAGTTTTACAAAGTGTTCAATTAGATACTTGTAAAAATGTGGAAGTGAGAACTGTTAACAATACTTACCTGGGGCTGCTGGTGTCGCATTTCTGATGGGAAGTTCTTGTCCAAAGATATTTTTGATGGAATTTCTGAGACCAATTGACAGAACATCGACTAAAGCACGTCTCAACGGATGTGGCTTTACGATTTCCAGGGCAAGATTCTTCAATCCAGCTCAAAATAAGAGATTCACTAGGCCTATTAGCCATTATAATTTCACTGTGATACTGTTTACTAAAACATTACACCAGCACGGAATGTGCAAAAACTGTGACGCCAAAGGTATCGAGGCTAGAATGCTCCTAACACTGCCTGTGACGCGACCGGTATCGTAGCGAGGCGCGGACTAACACTCCAGGCAGAACGCACTTCCCCACTCCTCCACGTGGCACGTGTGCGTGAATCATCGCGTAACGATGTGACTCATAAACTCATTTGAGAATACCTGGAGTTTGAAAAGTTTGAGTCTTAAACCAAAAAACTTTTCTTAATAAGGAATGTTTTTGTTAGGGGCTACCTAACAACGATACCGATGGCGGGTTAAACTTGCCGTACTACGCTCTCAGCGTACGTCTCCCTACAATATGTACAGTGAATTGTGATGTAAGACAGCGTAACGTAAGTACACACCTCTAGCATAATGTTTACACACACATCTGCTTTATGTAAAGTAGTACCTATCAATACTATTATGCCCCCAGGCTAGAGTGTTGGTAGAATTTGGAATGACAAACCGTTTACAATCATCGCTATTAAGGGCTACCTTACTAATTAAATGAGTGTACAACTGGTTCTTCTTCCTTCTAATGATGGAAATTTGCTTATGCAAAACAGGTGGATTACCTTTAATGCAATTGTTATAGTCTTCAAAACTTAGCTGATTCTGAACGACATTCTTTTTAACCCCCTTCAATCTCTTTATTTGTAATTAATTTAAGAGTTTTATGGAATATGACTTGGATTTAGTACCTACAAATGAATCGATAATATTCCCAGCACATTCATCTTTCATTTTACCTAGAACCTTTTTGTTCACTAGCGGTAGATGATATTGATTATTTGCAGGATAGTTACTTGTATCAAACCTACCCAAGTCTGGCTTTATATCATTGTAATAGTCATCAGTTTTGATTTGATAAATAAACGAATCGGTATCTGTGTAGAGCAATTGCGCATTATGCGTGTACTTCTTCATCATATAATCGTAATGGAATTCATACATGAGTGTTTTAGCCAATTCAAGTACTGCAAAGCCGACGCAGGTAGGTTAGTCATACTTAACCTTAACACGATTCATCTGTATAATAACTAAATTCTCATGTATGATGGTGCAGCTGTGGAAATTCGGTTTTCTTATTAAATAGTTAGCACCATACCTTTTCTTAATATTTTCCCAGTTTGTAATCAATTTTACATCAACGCGTTTGTCAACATTTTCCATAGTCTTACCAAACACACTGTTATTCATGAGCTTGTAGAAATCTTTTTCAAACTCGTTAACAGCATTCGTTCTTAAATTATTGTTCAGATCGATATATGGCTTTAGCCACGGTGACTGATTAAATTCTAGTACGCGATGAATTTTGGATAACTTCAAACCATGCTGCAAACACTGTTTTAAATTTCGGTAATGAATGATATACTTAGATTTATCGCACAAATTAGCAATTAGCATTTTCGTCGTTGATGCGATGTTCGGGGGCATCATTTTTTCAGGGCAGAACGGTAGGTCATTATGAGAAGTGTGTAACTCTTTAGGATACTGTAAGTCAACTTCGAGGAAATAGCCTTTATCAGCTTCATCGCCTAGGGCGTGCAGCTGTAAAGCATCAATTTCGCACTGCGTTAGCCAGCGGAAACCACTCACCGGTAGATGCTGACTCATCGCCCACCCATACTGATTATTAGCATCGAGATAAACGATATACTGAGATTCCTGACTAGAATCGAAACTCGGCATGTACTTATTATTTGCCTTGGAATACCGCCCACTGCAGTGACTTAGACCGCCTCGAATAGATGATTTTATAAAGTGCACCATATCAATATCAGTTAGCAGTTCCAAATTCACCTGCGTGTATTTTAACATCGCGCCCCAACTTAACCCAGGCGCAGTAAAATACTGACATGGGTCAAGGCTGTAGGTTTTCTTGCAAACACAGCGAAAATTTTCAAAAACATCAGCTAACAAAAGTACATCCGTCTTTAAATATAAATCGGAGTATTCACCCAGCGTTTGAATGTGGAACTGCTCCCAGATATGTTGTGGATGTAAATACAGTGGTCTGCCAAATTATTACACTCAGAACAAGTATTTGCCTTTTTGAAGAGCAAAGCTGTTGTATTCTCCATTGTTAGTGCTACGGCTTGTCTTTTCAGGAGTTATTTATTATTTGGAGGCTGCTACATATATCAAGAAGTTGGCAAGTCCTGAAATAGTGTCGTGTCATTGTTGGTCAGCCTGGAACTTCAGCACTATTGGCGCGCAAGTTGTGTATTACAATTGTTCGTTGACGTCCTATGGTTATTGTGGTCTATCTGTTCTCTTTTAATGTTTGTAATTACAAGTTACTTTACAGTAAGGAATGCAGAGTACTTGGTAATAAGAAGCCGTGTGGAACAATGCATTACATCCATTGTTATTCTCCGTTTAGGGATTCTAACCTACAAATTGAGATGGGGAAGTCTTGTGACTTAAGCCTTCGTAAGAAAGCCACAATTTCTACATTATTGCCCTATTGTCAGTATAACCAATGGCAAATTGCATCAATCGTGGGGGTCTCACGGTCATCGGTGAGAGATATCGCCAAAAAAAATGAAAACAAGCACACCTCTTGACTCGTCCCGCAGAGGTTGGTGTGGCAGAAAAAGGATAACTTCGCCCAGAATAGGCAGAATAATTCACAATTATGCAACAAAATTTGTCGGACATCTGCTAAAGTGTTAACCAATGAACTTTGGAATGCTGGGATTGCTTTATCACAAAGAACTTTAGAGCGGCGTTTCAAAGAGATGGACCTGTAATGCCGCCACCCTTTAGAGAAACCAAAGTTGACAACTGCTATGAAACAAAATAGGCTTCAGTGGGCTAATGATCACAAAAATTGGTCAGAGGAAGGTTGGAATGAGGTTTGTAAAATCGTACATGCAATTTCTTGCGTTCTCATGATATAAGATAATATTGATTAATACTCTCTTACACTGGCATTGTATTTTTCAGCTTTGCTTCACAGATGAATCTTCGATACAGATCCTTGATGATAAAACAGTTTGTTCGACGCTGCACCAATGAAAAGTTCAATGAAGTATGTATTGTAGAACTGGTGAAACATTCTCTCTCCATAATGATATGGTTCTTGATTAACAGCAAAGGTAATGGCCCTCCGTATATTGTTCAAGGCACAATGTGGAAGAATCAGTACGAGCTGGTGCTAAGGAACGAACATTTGCCTCAAGTCTCAGAATGATTCCCGAAAAATGATGTTACCTCCATGCATGATTTAGCACCATGCCACAAGGCTAAATTGGTGACAGCATTCCTACAGAATCAAAAATTAATGTATTGGACTGGCCAGTCAACTCGCCTGATATGAATCCAGTAGAAGATATTTGGAAGGCACTGAAAAAAGGAATTACTAAATAAGATGTCATTACAAGCAAGAACATGCTCCTAGAAAGACTTATTGAGGTTTGGAACAGCGAAAATATGGAGGAACAGGCAAGAAAACGCATTACAAGTGTGCCAAGAAGGGTCTCTGCACTGATTGCAGCTAAGGGTGGCTTCACAAAATACTAAACATTTGATCATTACAAAGACAATTGTAGTTAAGAAACTGTATTTCTGTGGAAAACGGTAAACAGAATATGTGAAATACAAATGAAATGAAGAAAATGCATGAAATATTACCAGAAATATATTTATTTTACCAAAATGTTAGCAAATCCATGTATTTTCAATCTGAGTATAATAATTTGTGAGACCACTGTAGTCATCATCACTAATATCTGCTGAATTCAGCGAGCTGTAAAAGGATTGTTTCGATGGTAAGGCACGTTCTTCGAGGCGTTCTAAGCAGTCAAGATATTCATAACAAAAAACACCCTTACGCCGAAGTAAATTAAACTGCGCTTCTTCGGGAAAAACGCGTCGAATTTCCGTAAATTGTTCAGGCTGTAAATGACTAGAAAGTTTATCGAGGCTACTCGCCATAAAGCGAAACGAGTCAAGGAATCTCAGTTTTATAGAATGCTCAGCATCTACTTTTACAGACTTTGCAAACGCAATGTACCGCTCTTTATTCTGAGGGATTATATCTACTTCTTCATCTGAAGCTCCAAATTGTGAAATGATGAAATGAGAGTCGTAACCAGATAAGTTATGAAAAATTACAGGGATAAATTTAGGAACTCCATACTTAAGATTACAGCTATAATGAGCGGCACATCTGTAGAAACCAGTTAAATGATCATGATCAAAAACTTTAGAGTCATTTTCGGATAATTCCCCATCACAAATGCTACACTTTGTAGCACGTTCATGACCATTTAACTGAATTTCGGTGAGTGGCTTCATAGGAATATTACTATTTAGAATACGACCAAGACGAACTGCATCACTTTCAAGTCTTTCTAAAAATACTTTAGCAGCATCATGTCCTCGATACAGCTCTAACTTGTTAAGCGTACTATCGTAACTACACTTGATGTAATACGCGAAGCTATACGGGACATGCATGTGCGTAGTATTAGTGAAAGAGTTGTCAGGATTAGGTAAGCATGTGTTGCATTGCGTGAGGATGGCTTCAAAGTCTGCATAAATCACGAACGGTACCCACATCTGCTTGTGAAAATTTATAAATTTTAAAACATTATTGCCTGTAGTAGGTATCTCTGTACGTACATGATTGCAGTCATTCTTGGAATGCTTCGTTAACTGATCTTCAGTTCTAAAATACTGCAAGCATTCATCACATAGCCACTTTTTGTTACACCTGTTTGACAACTGACTACCAACAAGTCTACTCAGATTTTTAATCCAGCAAAAGTGGCAATTCTCACTGTTTTCAATATAGAGTAAGTTAACATGAGTACTGTTCTTATGACATGTATAATACAGAGGACCTACTACAGACTTTTTCTCTACACCATGCACATTAATGCTAATGTTATTTAGTTCCTCAAAGCGCTTAATATTCTTTATCTGCACAGGAAATTCTATACTATCGAAATTTAGTTGCGTTGAATAGTGTGGATACGATGATGTTCTATTCGCTACATTCCGTTTCACAGGATTTAAAGCCGACATCACCGCCCATGCAAAACATGCTTCGTCATTGTTTTGGATGTTTACAACAGCTTCTTTTCGCTGAATCCATGTCGGCAGCTCGATGTACGATGAATCTCGCATAGGATTGTACTTATTGATGTTAACTTCTAGATACATTATTTCAACTAAAGCCAACCCTGATTCCTTTTCCTGAAATTCCTTGCTCTTAGTTGAAATAATGTTAGAGACATCCCTAAGTACATCACCAAAATTAGTCGACTGACTTATGACAAAATTCTTCGTATTAAATGATTTAATGTCCGTTATTTCGGATTCATCCGTGCTTTTAATGTACAAGGCGAAAAGTTCAAAATTAACTTTAAATAAATTATGATTGGACAAAGATTTAGCAAGAAGCTGTTGTACATCCGGTTGAACGCAATTTAAAAAGTTTGAAGTGCTCTGAAACTTTTGACTGGTGCGAATTCTGTAACTAGCAATCCTACTTTTAAATGCTGTATTAATTTCCTCGATGTTTGCGTTACTACCACTTCTACACGCATTATTTTTATGTGCATTACTCCGTAAGTGTCCCTGAAAATGCGAAGATGGTACATCAGTGTTACAGTGCTCGCAGTGAATAGTTTGAAGTTCATGATTTTTTCTAGGTTTTTTACTACTAGTACTTTCTACAGCTACATCCGTTTTTTTACGCTTTTCTCCTATTACCTGAGGGCAAGTAGATAGCTGATGCGCTTCTACTAAGTGAGCCTCGTATCGCTCTACGTTAGCGAAATACATACTACAAACTTTACATAAAGCAGATGTTATGCTAGGGTGTTTTGATTTCATATGGCGCATGAAGTTATCTCGCCTTGTAAACGTTACATTACATTCCTTACAGCAGGGGAGCATCTGAAAAGAGAACGACCAATAGAGATTAGGCGAAAGTTACGATGTTCGGAAGAAACCAAGTTTCAACGTATAGAGGTCGGACATGGCTGTGAGTTTGAAATTATAAGATTAACCTCTTCTATAGCATGACGATTGAAGAGAACGACTATTTATCAATAGACTAAAGTTACGATGTTCGGAAGAAACCAAGTTTCAATGCATAGAGGTCGGACATTGCTGTGAGTTTGAAATTATAAGATTAACCTCGTCTATAGCATGAGGATTGAAGAGAACAACTATTTATGATTAGCTTAAAGTTAAGATGTTCGGAAGAAACCAAGTTTCAACGTACGGAGGTCGGACATTGCTGTGAGTTTGAAATTATAAGATTAACCTCTTCTATGACATGCAGATTAAAGAAAATAAATATTTATCAATAGACTAAAGTTACGATGTTCGGAAGAAACCAAGTTTCAGCCTGTTGAGGTCAGACATAGCTATGTGTGTTTGAAATTATAAAATTAACCTCGTCTATAGCATGAGGATTGAAGGGAACGACTATTTGTCAATAGTCTAAAGTTATGATGTTTTAGAAGAAACCAAGTTTCAGCCTGTTGAGGACAGACATAGCTATATGTGTGTTTGAAATTATAAAATTAACCTCGTCTATAGGATGAGGATTGAAGAGAACGACTATTTATCAATAGATCAAAGTTACGATGTTTTAGAAGAAACCAAGTTTCAGCCTGTTGAGGTCAGACATAGCTATGTGTGTGTTTGAAATTATAACATTAACCTCTTCTACGACATGCAAATTAAAGAAAATAACTATTTATCAATAGACTAAAGTTACGATGTTTTAGAAGAAACCAAGTTTCAGCCTGTTGAGGTCAGACATAGCTATGTGTGTGTTTGAAATTATAAAATTACCTTGTCTATAGCATGAGGATTGAACAGAACGACTATTTATCAATAGACTAAAGTTACGATGTTTTAGAAGAAACCAAGTTTCAGCCTGTTGAGGTCAGACATAGCTATGTGTGTGTGTTTGAAATTATAAAATTAACCTCGTCTATAGCATGAGGATTGAAGAAAACGACTATTTATCAATAGACTAAAGTTACGATGTTTTAGAAGAAACCAAGTTTCAGCCTGTTGAGGACAGACATAGCTATGTGTGCGTGTTTGAAATTATAAGATTAACCTCGTCTATAGCATGAGGATTGAAGAGAACAACTATTTATGATTAGCTTAAAGTTACGATGTTCGGAAGAAACCAAGTTTCAACGAATAGAGGTCAGACATACCTTAAAATCTTCGCACTGCAGACTGTTACTCGGATGAATAAAATGCGTACTTTCAAGCCTGTAACTCGAATGATAATATTCTGGTCGTATCTAAAAAGAAAAGAACAAACATATATGAATGTAGTGTAGGGTACATCAGCTAACCTAGCTATCTTTACAACTCAAAGTTCGAAAACATACCTTAAAAATGCATGTGCTGCAGACTGTTACTCGGATAAATAAAATGCGTACGTTCAAGCCTGAAACACGAATGATAATATTCTGGTCGTACCTAAAGAGAAAAGAACAAACATATATGAATGTAGTGTAGGGTACATCAGTTAACCTAGCTATCTTTACAACTCAAAGTTCGAAAAACTACCTTAAAAATGCACGTGCTGCAGACTGTTACTCGGATGAATAAAATGCGTACTTTCAAGACTGTAACTCGAACGGTACCTAAAAAAGGAAAGAACAAACATATATGAATGTAGATGTCTATTACCTAGCGTAGAAGTTGCTTTGCAAACAGTAACTAACAGTTCTGACTTACCTTAAGATAAAGGCTGAAGAATAATATTCACAGCAGACAGTACTTAGACGGGAGATGTGTACGTAATAAACGCATACAGAGAACTGTGAGCGCTTCACGCAGACTGCAGCGAGTAAATATGCTGCTTGTTACCAAGCGGATGTGAAAGTCGCTGACAACTGCAGTACAGTTGGAACTAAATGTTTATGCAACAAGAGCTCTCCTGAGGGTCTTACGTTGAGTTCTGCAGGCTGACGTATTTAAGCCGGAATCGAACCTGCTGTTGATGCCGAGGTGTCAGAATTTAAGAGTTCTGTAGCGGATCGAGCCTTGGAAAGTTAGCGCGCGATCCTCGACCTCTGGACTTAAGCGGGAGGGTACTAAGCTACATCCGCGGTATTCCTTACCTGTAGGCACTTAAAAGTATTGAGCTAAAACTACATTTAGCTAGATCATGTAATTACACGTTATGACGATCGCGCAGGCCCCTCGCCTAGCATTTGCTATTTTTTACGGCTTCCAACAGTAGGAGTTCGAACCCGCTATCTTCCGAAGTAGCGAGAAAGATTGAAGAGTGTTGAGGGTGATTCATTTGTCGGATGGAGGTGATAAGCCTTGTACAGGCTTCTTCGGTAGGAGTAGGCTATGTGCCGGTACCGGTGACATCTAGTTATAAAACCCGCTACAACTGATTTGTCGCGTATACTGCGATTTAAAATCCTAGTCAGGAAGGGTAACCGGTCGTAAAACTATGGTGTATGATCTAAGAGGCGGGGTGTGCAAAAAAGCCAGCATTGTGTAAGGGCTGTTGATGGGAGGTGTTAAACCTCGTGCAGACTCCTTCGAAACGGATTGTGAGTACAAGATGTTGAGGGTGATTCATCTGTCGGATGGAGGCGATAAGCCTTGTGCAGGCTTCTTCGGTAGGAGTAGGCTATATGCCGGTACCGGGATATCTAGTTATAAAACCCGCTATAACAAATTTATCGCGTATACTGCGATTTAAAATCCTAGTCAGGAAGGGTAACCGGTCGTAAAACTATGGTGTATGATCTAAGAGGCGGAGTGTGCAAAAAGCCAGCATTAAGTAAGGGCTGTTGATGGGGGTGCGTTAAACCTTGTGCAGGCTTCCCCGAAACTGATTGTGAGTACAAGAGTGTTGAGGGTGATTCATTTGTCGGATGGAGGCGTTAAGCTGTGTGCAGGCTTCTTCGGTAGGAGTAGGCTATGTGCTGGCACCGAATTTTACCCTCTCCCTACGGTAGTATATTACATTCTTAGGCAGTTTCGAGGTTGTGCAAAAAAAAAGCCAGTATTAAGTAAGGGCTGTTGATGGCGGGTGTTAAACCTTGTACAGGCTCCTTCAACAGTAGAAGCCTACATGCCGGCGCCGTGCAGGCTCTTTCGATAGGAGTGGGCTATATGCTTGCACTGTGTTTTAACCTCTCAGTACAATCATGAGATTTTATGTTAGGAACTTACACGTGCTAAATGGTACACAGCTAAGAAGACGTTCTGTGAGTTACAAGTCGCTTATCAGCATGCAGTGTCTTCGTTCAAGGTTAGTGCAGCCGGAAGCCGAGCGTACAATTTCAGCTAACACATGCATTCCGCAACTCGCTCTGAATGACTGCGCCGATACAACTTCAAAGACTGTGGACCAAAAAAAATGTAACCTATAGCCTACAGTTTGGTTTAGTGTGCATGCCTCTCACCCGGTAGCCTCGGATTCGATTCTCTTGGGATTAAAAATATGTTTTACAGATTTTAAATCGCAAGAATTTGTTTTAAAGTTACCCTTCCTGACGCAAAACTAGGATTAAGAATCTGTTTTACAACTAGATGCTCTTTTTAACACGAGAATCGGGGTTTTACAGCTAGATGCACTTCTTAAATTTTAAATCGCTGTATCACGAACTATTGTTTTACTGCCGGATCCCCTTCCTGATGCAAAACTAAGATTTTAAATCGCAAGAATTTGTTTTAAGACTAGTTGCCCTTCCTGACGCAAAACTGGCAGTATCTAGCCTCTTACATCATACACTATTGTTTTCGACCGGTTGCCCTTCCTGACGTCAAAGAACTAGGATTAAGAATCTGTTTACAACTAGATGCTCTTTTTAACACGACAATCGGGGTTTTACAGCTAGATGCACTTCTTAGATTTTAAATCGCTGTATCACGAACGGTTGTTTTACACCCGGATGCCCTTCCTGACGCAAAACTAAGATTTTAAATCGCAAGAATTTGTTTTAAGACTAGTCGTCCTTCCTGATGCAAAAGTGGTAGTATCTAGCCTCTTACATCATACGCTATTGTTTTCGACCGGTTGCTCTTCCTGACGTCAAAGAACTCGGATTAAGAATCTGTTTTACAACTAGATGCCCTTTTTAACCCGAGAATCGGGGATTTACAGCTAGATGCACTTCTTAGATTTTAATCGCTGTATCACGAACTATTGTTTACAGCTGGATGCCCTTCCTGACGCAAAACTAAGATTTTAAATCGCAAGAATTTGTTTTAAGACTAGTTGTCCTTCCTGACGCAAAACTGGCAGTATCTAGCCTCTTACATCATACACTATTGTTTTCGACCGGTTGCCCTTCCTGACGTCAAAGAACTCGGATTAAGAATCTGTTTTACAACTAGATGCTCTTTTTAACACGAGAATCGGGGATATACAGCTAGATGCTCTTCTTAGATTTTAAAAAGCAGTATCTAGCCTCTTACATCATGCACTATTGTTTCATGGTATGGCCGGTTGCCCTTCCTGACGCTGAAAGACCAGGATTTAGCCAGTTACCCTTCCTGATACAACAAGGCTAGGATTTATTTTTTTAGACTCCACTTAGCTAGAAATAGCCACACGAAATTATTATATGGAAAGAGAATTGCTGGGCGGATGACAGCTAACGCAAGAGTGCGGCACGGTGATTAAAGATGGTGGATGACAGCTGTCAAAAAAAAGCACACGGCTTTGTTTCCAAACAAGAGCACGTGGAATTTGCCGCCACTACATAGAGGGCAGCACTGTTCTCTCTGGATTAAAGATGGCGGATGACAGCTGTCAGAAAAGCATATAGGTTTGTAAAGCACGTGGAATTTACCGCCACCACATTTCAAAGGTAAGTAGCTAAAGAGGGCAGCACGGTGATTAAAGATGGCGGTTGACAGCTGTCAAAAAAAGCATGTTGATTTGTTTCCAAACAAGAGCACGTGGAATTTGCCGCCACCGCATAGAGGGCAGCACTGTTCTCTCTGGATTAAAGATGGCGGATGACAGCTGTCAGAAAAGCATATAGGTTTGTAAAGGACGTGGAATTTACCGCCACCACATAGAGGGCAGCACGGTGATTAAAGATGGCTGCTGTCACAAAAGCATTTTTCAAATTATCCGCCACCACATTTCAAAGGTAAGTAGATAAAGAGGGCAAATTTCCCGCGGGAGGAGGCGCCCGAACCATCCAATTATACTATCATTATTATTATTATTATTATTATTATTATTATTATTATTATTATTATTTAGTTCGCATGCTACATGTTGAAACTCCTACTCTATTTCGGATGATGCAGTCTGTGGGCTTTTATCCTTAGAAACGTTTTGGTAAAACGAAATTTCATGACTGTAATTTGATTAATGACTGGAGATAATCCGGCATTTATATTATCATTAGTCTTGTAACAGCTGTACTAAGCTGCCATCACTGTATTTCACAAGCAGTGTCCGAGCCGCGGTGAGTGAGAGAGTATGGCAACATTGGAAGGCAACCTGCCCGTAAGGCCTGTAGTCTTTTCTTAACTGTGGATGCTCTAGAGAAGTATTATAAACAACGACTCGAACGGTGTGCTTTATCCCAAATTGAATCTGATTGTTCATTTCTGCTCGCGTGGTATTTACCAATGGATTCAGGCTGTTCCACACGTCCATTCTTTGCAGGGTTTTAAACTCAGGTGTCCGTACTTTTGAATGCAAAATGCACTGAGAGAGAAGACGCGTGACGAAGCTGTCTATCGGCCAAAACATCCCGGAGCTATCTGCATCTCGTGACAATGAATACGGTAAGTGTATTTGTTGTGGTCTGAATAGGGCGACGTTATATAAACACAAAATCTGTGATGAAGTGTGGCTTGTTTTTATCTTTATACGGACTTCCTAATTCCCAACTCCCTTCTGCTTTCAGTCTGTAAGCTCCTGTGGCATTTATTTCCACACCTTTAATCTCTAACTCATTATAAACTGAGTCTAAACATCGCCTTCTTGGTCTTTCTCTACTTCTTTTACACTCTATGGCAGAATCCATTATTCTCCTTAGTAACCCATCATCTTCCATTCGCTTCACATGACCCCACCACCAAGGTCGGTTTACACATGCAGTTTCATTCATAGAGTTCATTCCTAACTTGGCCTTTATCTCCTCTCATTCCGAGTACCTTCTTATCATTGCTTCCACCTGTCTGTAGACTACCAGTAATCACTCTCACTACCTTTATGTCTGTTACACCTAACTCATGAATAAGGTATCCCACGTCCACCCATCTTTATCTCCTGTGCAGCAAATTTGGACTCGAAACAAACAGGTAGCTTGGTGCAGGAATTCTCTCTCGCAGAATACTGCGAGCTCACTGCAGTAGCTTTTGACAAGGAGGACTATTGCCGAGATGCTTACTCATGTTCTGTAGCGTCTGAGGAATACTTACTAGGTCACTCAGCTGTTGAAGGACGTGACTACAGTGACCTGCTCTAGGAACTACTATTATTAATGTAAACGTTCCAATACGGTAGCAATTGTAAAACCTAGTTGCATAACCGCAAGGACTCTGTAGAAAGTAGGCCTAGCTTTCATGAACGCACAATTCAGTACAAGTGGATGCCGACGTTCCGAACTTTATTTCCAGTTGAAAATAGGAGTTTTCATTCTCTTGGGAACAAATAATACGTGTTTTAAAATAAAATTTGCCTTATGTAGTCACTGTGATATAAAGGACCAGAGCTGAAGCACAGTCAAGACAAAAGCTACTCCCTTCTCAGTTGTAGTCTAGTCCCTATCCACCCTTTTGTAGCTAAAAAGCTACTGAAATTAACCTGATATTAAACGCTGAGAGAAATCGAAACGTGAAATTAAAGTCTACCATCGGAATTTTCTGGCTAGGAATCTCCAGTCTCCTGTGCCACATTAAATTACAGACTTTCCCATTGTGTATACCAGCAGCCTTCTCTAATTAGTTGGGGTATGTTTGTATTGGTACATTTACAGTCACGAGTAAAATGTCACCTCATCTGGAAAGTCCAAGAAACCTATAATCGGTGAGAAAAAATGCTCCAAAAACCGACCGAGGACCAACCATGCACCCCTCCGTTCCGTGGTCTCGACTTCCGATTTCCGGAGCGTGGTACGTTCGTGTCTAAAATAAACTACTGTGCATGTAGCTTACAAGCGTACAAGAATGTAGGAAGCAATGAATGCTTATTCTATGGGAAGTGAAAACTGCCATAAATGCTAAAATAAATGTAATTTACGTTGGTAAAAGAGAACAAATCATACATGAAAAACCATGAACATAATACTACACTGTACATTTCGTCAAATGGACCTAAACTCGAAGGTGAATCTTCGCTGAAGTCTATTATGAATTTACATAGGGATGATTTATAATTTATTTACTCATGAATATGCCCTAACAAATGTAGTTAAAATGAGTGCGACGAGTTATATTTAAAATCTCCCTCCGACACTCGGAGAACAACAAGAAAAAACAGTGAAGCCAACGTTGAGTGGTTACCTAAATTTTAACACAATAAACAGAAATAAACGTAAACACACATCGATCAAAATAAGACATCAAATTGGTTTGGGATTTGAACCCAATTTGAACAAGACAACAAAAACATTTTCAGGACAGTATCCACATTGAAACATGATGAAATGAACAAACACACACATCATAAACACATAATCAAATCCTTGGCTGAAGAAGCATGCCGCTTTCGCAGGAAAACCTGTGTGTGATGATGTTCTGGATTGTCTTGGTCTCGAACTGACAACCTTCTGATTGTCATAAACGGCATTCTAAAAATCCCTTCTTAATCTATTTTACAGAAAGACTCCTTATCATTCCAGCGATGATTTATTGGCTAATTTCCATTACTGATTCATGCATATATAATTGTAGTAAAAGAAGGATTTAATTACTTGCACTCAAAAGTCTTCCGATTCGTGAGTGAGGAGGGTTTAGCCTCTTATACATTGTTTGACCTTTCAAGCGAAGGTGGGTTACTTCTTCCTCGTTCAATCCAGCGGCAGTCTGTCAGCAGATATATCACAGTCTAGCTTCTTTCACGGGCGGTTTACCAACTCTGGTAACCTCATAATTCCAAACTCGGTACAAAGACGGCTTATTCTAGCCTCTCATTAATACTTCGGAACATTCTCTCATTAGAACACATTAGTTTCTAGCACGATTCTTCCTTATGAAGTCATTTTTTCTTATAACCACTTGTTCCATCTCAAGCCCTGGATTCAGATCTGAAGAATGCGCACAGAAAAACTTCCCTTGAACCTCTAAAACAACTCATCCTGTTGTTATTATTATTATTATTATTATTATTATTATTATTATTATTGTTATTGATGGATTTCTTACTGAGGATACTATATTTATATTACTATATTATATTTGCCTTTATTTGTAGTGGCGAAGTTAAGACTCATGGTCCTCTCTTACACTTAACCACACTTCATGAACATTGTACATCTGAGAGCAATATTCATATTCTTATCTTTAAACTACCATTACAAACTATGAAACAAAATAACATAAACTCAATAAATATTCTTAGTCATGTCTTAAAACTATCGTTACAAATTAAAAGTTGAATGACACAAAATACCATAAGCACAGTAAACGTACATTCATACACACATTCACTCAACCAGATTCATTCAGCCTGGCGGCACACATCGAGGAGATGCTCACGGCAAGGGAACTTGAAGGAATTCAAGGATTTTTTGGCTCTAATGTTGTGGGGGAGAGAATTCCATATTCTAGCTCAATTTGCAACAAAGGAACGGCTAAATGCTGCTGACCTGCTGAGAGGGATAGCAAGTGTACTGCCGGAGCGTGTGTTATGCTGGTGGAAAGAGGATAGGAAATTGAGTTGTGAAGATAAGTAGTATGGGATATTCTCTTTTAACACTCGATTAATACTGCCACGTGGAGGTTCCTATATTGTTCAAATTTCAAATTTTAGAGGGAAAATTGTCGATAATAAGGGGTAACATGAACATCATAGCATAAGGAAAAGATAAATCTAATACATGAGTTCATAGCACGTTGTAATAGGTTTAGTTGTTCTCTCGTGGCATCAATTAGTACTACGTCACAGTAGGAAAATATGGGGAGGATAAGAGTATTTATAAGCCTAATTCTCATGTTTAGTGGCAGCATAATTTGATGATATTTTAGTGGGTGAAGGGACGCATGCACTTTTCTACAGATATTTGTAATGTGCTCTCCCCAGTTAAGATTCTCGTTTATAATTACACCAAGATTTCTTACCGAGTTTTCGTACGGAATAATTTCACCAGATACATTAAGTGGAGGAATGTTTTTTTTTTTGCCGCACTGATTTGTTTCGGCTGCTCAACAATAATAGCTTTAGATTTTGATGGATTAATCGAAATACAGTTTTCATGAGCGTATGCACAGATATTATTTAAGTCTCCGTCCGTTGATCCGTGCTTCCAGGCTGCTTTCGAATGGTAATAGTCAGGCTTCGGAAAAGTTTTCACTTAAAATGCCAAAATATGCATACAAATGTGTAGTAGAAAGTGTTAAAATATGCATTGAAGCGAACATACAGACTATCTAGTTATCAATTAGCGGTTTATATTGTAAGAAACGCTTTAACCATCGCCAAATTAAAAATTATTACTTATAATACCAAAATACAAAGCTGCAGTTTGTCAATGAGATTCAAACGTGTTGATTATACTTAATGATTGCGTGATGAAATACGTGTCGAAACACTAACTTGCGGCTATTTTTGCTTAAAATAACTTTCCGAAAACACTGTTTTCACATCACACGTCATAATTGGTGTGTACGGGGGACAGCGTTGCTCAACGTGTCCTCCGGGTGGTACTAATCGAGCAACAACAGCAAGATGCCGCCGTACTGCTCTACAGGGCCTCACAGGTATCACAATCGTGCAACGAACTTAAATAATAGTCCTTCTGAGGACTCACATTCACATTCACACACCCGAACTTTCGGCTCTGTATTAACCATCTGCCAACTTAACATAGAAGGCATTAGTAAGTCAAAAGTGAATATTTATCCAAGATCCTTCATGAACTCTCCGTGGATGTGGTAGTACTCCAGGAAACTCACACTGAAGATGACCAGCAGTTGAAACATAGGGGTAAAATTCTAGGATACCAACTAACGGTAGCAGTGAATGATCCTAAGTAGTAGTAGTAGTAGTATTTATTCATTCATCATGTCGTTTACATATTTACAGGACTCTGTTATATATATATATAACTCTTCTAATAACATTATTACTTGAGAAATATTAATCTTATAACTAAACCACATATATTACAGAAGTAGTAGGACATATTATCAACATATTAATACTTAAAATAAATTGAACTACTAACTATCTCTTGCACACATTAAATAAATTATTATTCTTCTTGTTTCGTATAGGACAGCTAAGGACCACGACATTCAACTATTGCATTTTGGAATGGGCTTTGATGTTTGCCCAGTAGTTGCGCATCCTCAGGCTGTGTTGCTCCTTCCTCTCCTTTGTCCAAAGGGCGCCAGTCTTCTTTGTTGATAATCTGTCCTGGAACTTCTTATGTTTAAGCATCTTCCTGAGTGCTGTACGATCCTTTAAGATTCCTTCTGTTATTCCCAGTTCCTGTAGATCTTTATTCACTTCCATCAACCATGGTGACTTGGTCTTCCTATTTTGCCAGTAGCTGAGAATCCGGTTGGTCAACCTGGTAGGATGCATCCTGTAGACGTGCCCATAGAATGCTAGGCGTCTCTTCCTTGCTACATTCGTTATTCTTTCACAGTACTTGTAGAGCTCTTGGTTAGGCCGTCTTTTATAACTGTCCCCTTCCTTGACTGGCCCCAGTATCTTCCTCATTATCTTTCTTTCCTGGATTTCAAGTTTTTCCATGAGTCCCTTCCTGTTGAGTGTTAAATATTCTGAAGCATATAAGGCTTCAGGGCGGATGACTGTCTGGTAGTGCTTCATCTTAGTATTACGAGAGAGACACTTTTTATTATACGTATTCTTGGTCAGTTGGTAGGCCATTTCAAGCCTGTTAACTCGAGTTGACAAAGCTGTTCTTTCAGAGAGATTGGATTCCAACCATTCTCCCAAGTACTTAAAACTATTGGTTTTCCTGATCTCTCCCTGTTCCAGATGCAACGTACAAGGAGATTCACCGATGTTCGTGATGAATTGTGTTTTTTCGAGAGACACATGTAGCCCAACCTTTGCTGCTTGTTGTCTGAGAACATTTAGTTGTTTCACTGAAGTTTCTATTGAATTAGATATCAGGGCCAGATCATCGGCATACGCCAGACAGTCAACATTGAGCTCATTGCGCTTATGTCCCAAATAAATGCCACTTGGAATCTCCATTCTAGCTAACTCCTTTCGCCACTCTCTTATTACTTTCTCCAAGGCACAGTTAAAGAGGAGAGGGGACAGACCATCTCCCTGTCTCACTCCTGATTTAATTTCAAAACTTTCTGATATGACTCCTCTGAACTTTACTCGTGACCTGGTGTTGCTTAAAGTCTGTTTGATTAGGTTATGGGTCTTCTCATCAAGTCCTAGTTCCTGCAAAATCTTCATAAGAGTAGGTCTGTCTACCGAGTCATACGCCTTTGTAAAGTCGACGAAAATGACAACGTATTTCTTACCGGCCATTTTTGCTTGATGTAATACTGATTGCAGATTGAGTATCTGTTCTGTACAAGAGCGTCCTTTTCTAAATCCTGCCTGGTACTCTCCTAATTGTGGGTCTAGTTGAGGTTCGGCTCTATTTAATAAGGCTTTAGAGAAAATTTTGTATGTTACTGGTACCAATGAGATTCCTCGATAATTATTGATGTCAGTCAAGTCTCCTTTCTTGTGCAAGGGATGAATTAATGCAGTGGTCCAGTCACTAGGTAATGTTTCGGTCTCCCAGATGTTTTGTAGAATTTCTGTCAGCTTGCTTACAGTCTTGTCTCCAGCCTGCTTCCATAGTTCGGCTACTATCGAATCTTCTCCGGATGCTTTGTTGTTTTTCAGAGACTGGATGATTTGTATTACTTCTTCTTTGGATGGTGGTTGCGAGTTTGGTTGCTTGATGTTGTCTTGGTAAACAAAAAAGGTATCAGGTGATTCACAATTAAGGAGATCCTCGAAGTACTTGGCGAGAAGGTGGCAATTGTCAGTGTCATTATAGGCTATCTTCCCATCTGGTCCACGGAAATGGAGACTGGGTGGACTGTTGTGACTAACGTTCCGTTTAAAGCCTCTGTAAAAGTTTCTGGTATTGTTCTTCTTGAAGTCATCATCCAACTGTGTCAATTGGTCTTTTGTGAATTGCCGTTTCACTTGTCTGATGATATTGGCAGTTATCTTCCGTTGCTCTATGAACTTCTGTCTGTTTTCTTGTGTCTTCTGTGAGTTCCACTTTAACCAGGCCATCTGCCTCTGCATTACCGCTTCTTCACATCTAGCTGTCCACCAGGCATGCTTCTTCTGTTTTAGTAATGGCGCAGTCTCTGTTGCTACTTTTACTAGATTTTTCCTCAATTCATCCCAATCTCTGCATTCTATTCTTTCCAATTTCTCTGTAAACTGTTTGCAAGTTGCAAGTTTTTCTAAATCAAACTTAGTAAGTTTAACTGACTTGGTTCTTTTAGTGTTCCTAGGCAGAAATTTCAGCTTTATTTTGGAGAGGTAGTGGTCGGAGTCCAAATTCGCTCCTCTTAACACTCTTACATTCTGGATCTCTCTATGGGCTTTCCTTGCAATGGCAACATGATCTATCTGAAATTCCCCTAAGAGGTTGTTGGGTGACGTCCAGGTCTTCTGTTTCCTTGGTAGTTTCTTAAAGGCCGTTGACTTCATTACCAGGTTGAAAGCTTTGCAGAGTCCCACTAGACGCTCCCCATTTCTATTTGTTCGTAAGTGAGCTGGGTATTCTCCCACAATGTCTCTAAATTTGCGCTCTTTCCCTAACTGTGCGTTGAAGTCCCCGAGTAGAATGATCGTATGACGCTCTGGGACTTTGCTGATGATGTCCTCTAGTTCTTCCCAAAATTTGTCGGTACTTTCAGGGTTACGTTTATTGTCCTCATTGATGGGTGCGTGAACATTTACTGCAGTGTATATCTTGTTTGTGCACCGGAAGGTTAGAAGGGACACTCGACTATTGGGCGAGTTGAAGTCAATTACCGAGTCCAGTATCTTATGGCTTACAATGAACCCAGTCCCCAGGTGTGGCACATTCTTCATTCTCCTGCGCCCTACCTTTCCCTTAAAAATACGGTACCCCTGCGAATCAAAGGCATGCTCATCTGTATACCTGGTTTCCTGTATTGCTGTGAGTAGTATCTTGTGGTGAGTCAAAGTATCAGATAAATGCTTCAGTTTGCCTAGCTTAAGTAGTGAGTTGATGTTCAATGTGGTGAAATAGTTATGTTCCTTATATCGGATCTTATTGCTAGTAGTTCCAGGACGCTCCGACTCGTCCTCAAAGCATGTTGGTGTGGGCTCCCCAGAATCCGAAGGCCTACTAACACCGCCAAAGGCGGAGGTGGATTTGATACCACCTAGGGTAGTTACTTCCGTGAGTTTGTCCTCCATGCTTTAGTTGAAAATTGTCTTAGGAGACCAGAGGTTAAACCCCCTGATCGAGATACTACCGAGGTTGTGAGCTCCGGTAGGTTTATTTAGGGTTTTCTCCCTTAGACTGGTTGCCTTCCCAGGCTTATAACGGAGACCAATCTTCCCCACATATGGTGTTTATTATTATATTATCACAGACCACCAAGATGGCTCCCAGCAGTAGGCTAAGATCTGTTGCCTTAGAGACGCCTCAATGGAAGAGTGGAATGATATGTCTAGTTGGTAGTATCTATGGAGACCAAGAAAATTTAGCGAGTGGGTGGTTGTTAGGGCAAGGTTAGCAGCCAATATACACTCTTGGTAAGTTATCTATGGAGCAATTGTAGTTAAATCCAACATGGAGGCGTTTATGGCAATAAAATGAAATAAAATTATGCCCTCAAATCAATTAAAACAAGCTCTAGATTCCCAAAATAATAATAATAATTATTATTATTATTATTATTATTATTATTATTATTATTATTATTATTATTATTATTATTATTATTATTATTATTATACAAAATCACACCAACCTCATCAGAGTCGAGTAGATATCAGTAAAATACCACGTAAGGTGAAACCTTGTGTGTGGTAATTTAGAATATTAATTACATAGTGAGAAATATATTTTAAATGATGCCTGAAATACGAGTATGGGTATGAGTGAATGACGGATATGATCAACAGCACATGGTGGAGCATTGAATAGAAATTGGATATGGTGACGTGATATTCTCATTTAGTTATTTCTTCCATAACAGTTTTATTATCCCTGACAAAGGATTTAAGACACTTCAGACTCATTTTCTGATCTAATAAAGTAGTTTGTAAAGAACCGGGAAGGACATTAAAGAATTTTGGAATGAAGTACAAGAAATTGCGCTTTGTTATGCTAAGTTTGGGTTTGTATAACATACAACGGTGGTTCATCTTACTGCGTGTTGAATATTCATGTTTAATGTTCTCAATTATATTTTTGTTTTTGTTAATATATTTGTATATTTCAAGGGCATAGAGCTGTTTTACATTAAATATATTTGCTTCAGCATATAATTGACTACTTGGGTATAATCTTCCTTTCTGGTACATTATTCGTAATATAAGGTTTTGAACAACCTGTATTTTATTGATTACATTTTTGTAGGCTCCTCCCCATGCCAAAATTCCGTAGCTAAGAATAGACTGAACAAAAGCGTAATAAACCTCTCTTAACAATTTTATACTGGATATGTATTTTAAATTATGAAATATATAAACATTTCTTCTGATTTTCTTTCTTAAATCGGTAATGTGACTTTTCCATTTCATGTTCGAATCAATTAATAATCCCAAATAGTTAACAATATTTACTTTATAAATTTTGTAGCAGTTACAATTAAATTTACAGTTGATGTTGTGTACAATTAATTCATTAAAATCGTTTCGTGTATCTGTTACAGAAAAATTCATAAATTTTGTCTTTTTAATGTTTAGAAATAATTCATTATTATCTAACCATGCTTTAACTTTAAGCAGTGCTCGAGTTGCTCTCTGTCTGACGAGATTCCAGCTATCACCCTCAACATAAATGACTGTATCATCTGCATATGTTACGACGTGCGTATGTTCGGCATTTGCTACTGTTTTCTCTAGATCATTAATAAATAGAATAAACAATAAAGGACCTAATACTGTGCCTTGTGGGACACCCTTTATTATCCTCATTGGTGTGCTTAGATGTTGATTAATTTTGACATACTGTACTCGATCTGTCAAGTAACTCTCAAGCAAATCCAGCACATTACCCCTAAAGCCGTATTTTTCCAATTTCTGGAGGAGCAAGCGGTGTGACACACAATCGAATGCCTTTTCAAGGTCGAGAAATATCCCTGTGGAGAGCAGAGAAGAATTAAGATTTTCGTATATTCTATTTGTTAAGGAGGATATAGCATCAGTCGTTCCGAGATTTTTAATGAATCCAAACTGTCTGGGCGAAAGTATTTGGTGTTTTTCTAAAAATTGGTAAATATTGTTCTTTATGCATTTCTCGAATGTTTTTGATATTGTTTTAGTTATCGAAATGGGTCTGTAATTTCTAATGTCATAAATATTTACAGACTTGTGAAGAGGTTTTACTATTGTTGTTTTAAGCTGTTTTGGAAAGTAACCTAAGGTGAAGGAATCATTGATAATATTCAGCAACGGTTCCTTTAATGACTCTATATTTTCTTTAATAATTCGAGCCGAAATATTGTCTATTCCTACAGCTTTGTTTTCATGTACTTCACTCAAACATCTCTTCAGATCGTATTCTGTTACCGGTGCAAGGAAGCAAGTATGAGGGTTGCGAGCGATATTTAATGTGGAGTCGGAAATCTGTCTGTGATGCTTTGCTTTCTCAGTGGTTTCGTTAATGAAATAATTGTTAAATTTATTAGAGATATTTATGTCATCTTTCCAGATTTCACCTTTATATCTGATTTCCTTGATCTCTTCTTTTCTAACTGACCTTTGTGTTATTTCATTGACTATGCCCCAGACCTTACCCCGGTTATTTGAATTGCGATTGATCAGATTCCTATAGTACTCAGTTTTCGTTTTCATAATTAGATCATTTAGTTTGTTCCTATATTTCCTGTACTGTTCTTTAATTTCCAAGTTATCCTTATTTTTTAAATATTGTTGATAAAGTCGGTCTCTTGTGTGAATAGATTTTACCAAACCGTAAGAAATCCATTCTGTTCTTTTGACTTCCTTTGATTTTAATTTAACAGCGGACAGGGTCATGCAGCTTTTAATTGTATTCACGAATTTATCAAGTTTGATATCTAAATCACTGCTGTTTAAGATGTCTCCCCAATTTATTTTACTTAAATGATTTTTAAGCTCAAAATGATCTATTTTAAAACAGTTGCGTCGAAAATTTGGTATATTATTAGGGACCGAGGCATTTTGAATGTTGAGACTTACTATTATAGGATAATGATCTGAAATTTTACTTTGAGAGATGATAGACAGAATGTCGTCATTTCTCAACCTACTTTTAATCAAAGCATGATCAATACAGGATTTACTTGTACCAGATACTCTAGTAGGATTGTTTATTAAGGACTGAAAATTTCTTTCTTGTACGATGTTGAGATATTCGTCACAGTCGTGTTCATTTAAAAGGTCTATATTTGTGTCCCCTATTATCAGTTCGGTTTCAACATGGCATCTATCTTGGATATAATGATCTAACGCACTGAGAAACCGCTGTTTGTGATATTCATGTGACCGATATACTCCTGTAATAGCTACTTTCTTGTTGTCATAGTTAATTACTACTCTGAGAAATTTAAAGTCATCGTACTCAATAATTTCCATTTCGTGCTCTAAACCATTTTTTACCATTAATACAACACCATCACATTTGTTAACTAAACCCTCATTGTAATAAGATTTATACAAGGCATGGTTACTTATATTTACATTACTCAGTGACCAACTTTCTGTTAAAATTACGACATCAAACCTATGATCATATGCTTTCAAAACAACGTCTAAAATGTTCTTATTTTTCCTTATGCTTCTAATATTAGTATGAAAAATTTGTAATGTACTTTTCCCTTCCACATGCTTCTGCAATCTACTCGTGCAATCTTTGATGCCCCTTCTCGTCTCTGCAAGAGGTTGGTATGTTACATAATCATCTTCTAGACCTATTCTGACTATTTACAGGAAAAGGTTAAAGTCAGCTGTTAGTTATTACTAAGAAGGAAGTTACTGTAAGTACGGAGTTTGTACAGAGGGTTGGGACAAGGTCAGTGTCCAGTGGGGTACCGTAATTAACGAGCTAGTGAAGGTCAAGCAGGTAGACTACAGCCGTTCAGCCAAGCAGGGTGGAATGCAAGAGCAGTGAAGGGGAGAGTGAGAGGGAGAGAGAGAGAGATAGCGAGAGGGAGATGTGTCCTAGAAGAGGAAACAAAACTTAATACAAAGGGTTACCAACTTATGGGTTAGTAAACTAAACACAGGTTAGATATGAGTAAGTTCATGGAATGTCACTCATCTGCGTAGCGCGGTGCATGCTGCCATCAGCGGTCTTAAACAGGATAACTCCATCACTGGTCCAGACATTTCTGACGCCGAACTTGGAGATAGCCGCCTTCAGAACCGTCAGTCTGGCAGACGTAAGGTCCTCCCGGATCGTGACACGAGATCCTTTTAAATGCCTTTTCTTTGCGAATATCTCCTTCCTGCTGCGATAACTTGTCATCTTCACGATAATAGGCCGGGGTTTATTACCAATTTTAAGCCCGACTCTGTGGCTCCTGTCAATATCAGTCAATTTTATGTCGGCACCAATGTCACGTGCAACATTTAATACTAAATTGTCCGTGTCCTCATTCGACTCTTCGGGAATGCCAAATATGCGGAGGTTATTTCTACGCTGATATTGTTCCAAATTATCATAATTTGACTTCACTTCCGCTTTAAGTTCTGCGAGTTCCTTGTCTCTCTTGGCAATCTGATTCTTTAGGTCCTCACATGCATTTATATTGAACTGAACAGATTCCTCTAGTCTCTTTAACACACACTCCGTAATTTTGTCCACTATGGTACTCACAATTAATTCCACGAATACCTTAGACTGAAGTGTCTCTTCTATTATATTCTTTACGGTGTCTTCTGTTGGGTTGGCACTCCTGCACTCGGTCTGCTGTTGATTCTTCTTCGTTCCTGGCGCCATTTCACTATTACACTAATTGCACGGCACTCGAACAAAGAACGAACTAATTGTTGATAGTACTTGATTCCACGATACAAATAGATGCACTGTGGCAAATTACAGCACTGTCGCAATTGTTTACACCTGCCAAAACACTTAAATTCTACGAGCTTAAACTCACGCGTGTTACTCGTATGGCATCTCGTACATCATAAAAATGGCATAGCCACCTTTGTCAAGAACGATATAGCAAACTGTGAAGTAATGGAACACGTTGCAAACGAAGCATTCTTCACCTCATCTATAAAGGCAGATAATGTCGTGATTACTAACGTATATAAGCCACCTAGCGTCAGCTCGCCAGAGCACAGAATGTTGGTACCTCCAGAAAACAGCATCATTCTTGGAGACTTCAACAGCCACCACACGCTGTGGGGATACGATGAGTGCTTTAAATGGATGGATGCAAGCGATCTTAAGCTAGTGTTCGATGCCAAGGACAAAGGAACTTTCCGCTCTGGTCGTTGGAAAAAAGAATATTCGCCAGATCTCTGTTTTGCCTCCCATAACCTTATGACAACTAACTCAATACACAGAAAGGCACTGAACAATTTCCCTCAGAGCCAACACAGACCCATAATCTTTAGAGTTGGTCTGCAGATCCATGTTATTAGGTCTGTACCCATACCTAGATGGAACTTCCATAAAGCTGACTGGAAGTCATATGCTTTGCACACAGATGCCAACATTAGGTGGATAGCTCCAACGCCAGAAAATTACTGGAGGTTTGTTGGGCTAATAAAATCAGCTGCAGAAAGAACCATTCCTCGTGGCTATGGGAAGGATTACATACCTGGTTGGAACGAGGAAACAAGTCGCTTGTTTGCTGAATACTTAGAAGAAAACAGTCAGGAGAAAGCAAATGAACTTCTGAAATCTCTAGATAATGCTAGAAGAGAGAAGTGGATAATGGGGGTGGTTGGAGTCTCCTTCCTGCAAATGTGGTGCTGAAGTGCAAACTATCAGCCATATCGTGAAAGAATGTCCTCTCCGAGCATTCACTGGGCCTATGGAGGAGCTACATCAAGTAACCCCCACGGCACTCACTTGGCTGGAAAGACTTGACATCAGCTTGTGATGAAATCTCAGAACCTGCAGTTGTGTCTGTATGTGTGTGTGTGTGTTTACCTCCTAGTTAGTCTGTAAATACTCTATATCCATGTATATAAATATGTTTATATTTTTCTAATAACACTTATATGTAAAATACATTTCAAACGATTGTCAAAGGTAGCATCATACGCTAAAATAATAATTTCATTTGTAGAGTTCCACACTTGTGACATGATTGAAGGATTTTCCATAGGATATAGAGTGCGACCCACAGGGAATTCATAGTGTTCAAATCAATATACTTCTTGTTGTTCTTGTTACTTCATGAGGTTCAAACAAGCGAACCTCAGCCACACATCGTATCACCAGGTAACTTTAACGTTGAGGACATTTCTTAGCTGACAACGCAGGGTCCCAATACAGCGAAAACAATAAAAGTATGCAATTTCCTCAATTGTGCCGAGAGTTGAGGAGATAACGTGTTATATTGTGAACACTGGAGAGCTCTGTCAAACTAAAGAGGCAAATTTCGAAAATCACTTCCAGACAAAATGCCTAAAATCTCTTGGTTCATAACGCGTTTTCTTTCTTATTCAAATCCTAGCCAAATTAGTCTTTCTGTAATGCGTTCCTTGGTTCAATACGCTTGGGGATTTTTTATTTTTTGAAAGATAATCTCACCGAAGTCTTAAGTAAAACTCTGTATAGACTCCTATTAGCGTTCGTAGTGGTAGAAAAAGGCAAACTACTAATATAATCGACCGGATAACGATAATTAAACAAAGGATAGCAAATTTTGGGAATAAACATAGAATACATCCTCATAGTTCATTATACCTTGTTTACTTAAAATTCGTGGCTCATATCCCTAGGATGTTTTCAGCAGTGAGTTGCCTGCCTGCAGGCCTATAACTGTGGATTTTTTCCCTGTTTTCTTCTTGTGTTATCCCACATGTGGAAGCACTTGTGTTCATAAAACATCCCCTGCACACTTTTACTCATACTATATCTGTCTTAAGATATAAAACATATGACACAATTCTAAATGTCCCCTCATCAGGATCACCTGTTCAGTATCAACACGTGGTGTTCTCTTATCTCTGCTGCCAAGAGACCAATACTCTTCCAATAATCTTTCTCGTACGTCTTCACGAAGTCTCTCTTTACACTCTGCTCGACAGTCTCTAGGTGGTTCCATTACTCTGGCTCTAAAGTGGTATACGATTTTATCTGTCCGTTGTTTTTAACCTGAGAACAGCATTCCTCTGGCGAGAAAACAGATGGAAAACATTAATATCTTCTCCACTTGAGCTTTCCACTTACACAGACATAAAATCTGGATCGTTTCCTGTTGTCATTCACTTCTTCATTTTCATCTCTGGCCATTGGCTGCAACACTGTCAAACTCAAATGACCATTGTTATGCTACTGAGCACGTAAGCCCATACACTAAGGGTGCAACCTTACACTTTCTCCCCTGTAATGTATAGATAGTGATTATAGTTACCTTTCTAACTGTTGGGTTTCTATTCGACGTCGCTAACCATACAGTTTAGGGACCCTACTTTCCGATACGACGTCCGGCACGTTGGCACTGTACATTCAGGATTTATTTCGTGAATTGCCAGAATTACGTATTGCCATTGCAGTCACTAGTCTTACATTTGCGGGTAAAATTGTAAATCTGTTTGGCTAATACCAGGTGGCATTTGATAACGTAGTTTGTGTGAACGCAGCATTATATTAGTTTTGGTTTTATTTCGTCCAATATTTAGGTACAGAATTCAATTAGGATGTCTAAGGAGCACGAAAAATCATCAAGAACTCCTACGAAAATGAAACCAACGTTACCGGGTTTACAAAAATAAATTCAGACATTGCTACGACGTATTGAAAAAGAAAGGCGATGAGTTGTCACTCGTAGTGATTTGTACCTTATGACAAGAGTTTCACAATTAATTGGGGTAAGAGTTATTTTTAATTTTGTTTCTGTGAAAACATGTCTTGTCTCGACTTCGATACGGTTGCAGACCTGGCCTTTGTGCATTGTTATTGACTTACGGCATATGTGTATGTAATATATTTGCTCATGTGTATTATTACAGCGAAGTTTCATTTAGATTTCTATTCTCCTTACTAGGTGACATCTGCCACCTGGACGACTGTCCTAAAAGCTTCCAGTAATGCTGGGTGGTTTGCACACCATTTCCAGAGGTGAAAACCTCCACTCTGTACTAAATTAATAGTTTCAGACTGCAACTGAAGAGCATCCTGTATATTGTCACAGCCGCTTACTAGGTCATCAGCATAAAGATCTCTGCGAACAACTTATGCGTCTTTGGGGAACCTCGATTCTTCATCTTCAGCAAGTTGCTTCTGCGATCTGGTAGCTAGGAAGGCTGCTGCTGCTGCTGTACCATATGTTACAGTTGCCAGTTCATAGTGACAGGGTGGGTCCCTAGGTGAATCCCTCAAGATAATCCGCTGATCGTTCCTATCATCTGCATGAACCATGACTTGCCGATACATTTCAGCAATAACTGCAGTGTACGCAAAGGTATGCATTGAAATCTTAGAATAATAGTACAAAGATCCTCTTGTATTTTTGCTCCAACCATTAATATATCATTAAATGAAATATTGTTGGAAGTTTTATAGAAATCTGGTAATTATGTTTGACTCATTAGTGCCCCTGTATATTTCCTGGGTTTCCCTAATGTGGTAAGCTTGATGTTGTAAATTACCGTATATTTACTTTTTATCGCATACTATTGTTGTAGGTATTATTATTATTATTATTATTATTATTATTATTATTATTATTATTACACATTCCTTAAAATGTAAATAAACTAATATTTAATATAGTAAATTATGCTTATCTCTTTGGATTCGTTTATTTCATTGCATACTGTTAACGCTATGGCAACATGACTTCTTTTTGATGTAGATACAGTATAAAAGCATTTCTTCCAGAATAGATGTGTTATACATCCCTGTGGGTGAGGGACCCAGACGAAGAATACACCCACGGTATATCCTGTCTATTGTAAGAGGCGACTATAAGGGGCGACTAAGGGATGATAGTGTTAGAGCCATGAAAATAATTGTGATTAGTACCATAATGCGGGGAACTCCATGGGTCGCCGTTACTTGCGAGTAGTACCACTATGTTAGGTACACATGAGTTTTGTGATTAGTAGCAATATAAGGTGAGTCTGTATGGGTTTTCCAGTACTCGTGATTAGTACAATTGTGAGAAACACCACCGGTCTGGGCGTTGTCTGTGATTAGTACCCACTATATGAAGAACACCAAGGGAATACTGGCGACCGTGATTAGTGCACCTAGGTGATGAACATCATGGATTTGCGTTGCATATAAGTAGCGTCATAATGTGAGAAACACCATACGTCTGCGTTCCCTCTGCGAACTAAAATACTTCTGAATAATACCATAATGTGTGAAACACCGCGAGTCTACGCTATTTTTGATTAGTACAGCAACATGACAAATACTATGATTGTACTTTGCTAGCGATAAGTGTCATTATGACGGGCCGTTGACCAGCATTTTGGACCCCTTTAGACAGAAAGCATCCTCGATTCAGGATTATGCTTTAGAAGCAATCCCTTGGTCAGAAATACTATCGTTTATGATAGTTTCTGTGTCGGATCCACCGATTCTTTAAAATTCATATCCACCAAATTATTCTACGTCATCACGTTTTCATTCTGGTCAGTGGACGATTTTGAACTTTTAAATTGTCAATACATTTCGTCTCATTTCATACTATTAGGGACTTATGACCTAGATGTTAGGCCCCTTCAAACAACAAGTATCATCATCATCATCAGGTTTATTATACCTGCACCAATCAGACTACAGTCTAGGGAAGTACCTTTTATTATAGTGCATAATGCTCTTACTTATATGTATAATTGGAGAACTGAAGATCCATATACAGGTATAACAGGTATAAGTCCAAACTGTGTAATTTGGGAGAGAGTAAGCCCATGTGGTATTGCGCATCACAAGAAACTTTGTGAATTGGCCGTGCAGTTCGATCACACTGCTGTGGGGGTGGATTCGAACCCCTCAGTCGGTAGATCTGAAGTTCTTTTTGTTTTTTTTCCGTAGTTCCCTCACTATTACTTTTAGATGTGACTTTATTTTTCATAGCCCTCCTTCTTATCCCATTCTTGCCTTACAACCTGTCTTCAATCAGTGTGATTTAAGCCAATATATAGAAATCTGGTAATTTTGTTTGACTCATTAGTGCCCCTGTATATTTTCTTGGTTTCCCTAATGTGGTAAGCTTGAGATAAACCATATTGCAAGCTGAACATTGTTTAAAATGACCCTCCCATCCCCTACTGCTTATTGAAGGATGAAGAAGAATAAAACAACATCCAGGCAATAGGAAGACATATACTATAGGTCCTACAGTACGTGGTAAGTCCTTGAACTTACGGAATTTGCAATAAAATACACAATCTAGATCTTTGTCTCTCTTTCTCTCTCCCTCCATCTCCCGTTGAGAATACGGTTATACCAATGTGTACATCAAAATAAAGGCAGGAACTATTTAAATTTATTTTAATTTAAGCCAGTGAAGAAAATGTACGACGAGCTCGGGTTCGCGGATTCGAGTCCGGCGGTATTTGAGGGTGCTCAAATACACCATTCTAATGTCTGCAGACCTACCGGTAAGTGAAAGAATTCTTGCGGGACGAAATTCTGGCTCCTCGTCGTTTATGGAAACCCTAGAAGTAGTTAGTAGAACTGTTAACATTATTATTCTCAATTCAACAATAAGTTTGAAAGCTAACCTAATTTCCGTGCACGTTAGTTCTCCTCTATGTTCCCTGGATAAGCTTGAATATATAACCAGCAAGACAACTGAAAATATGCCGAATAATTACAGGTTACTAATGAGAGAAAAACTGAAAATTCGAAAGAAAGGCAGCTTGATTTTTTCTGGGTGATATCGGAGAAGAGAATATGTAGAGTTACAAAAATGTTCCAAAGTTTGGGCTGGGAAGACTTGGGATAAAAGAGACGAGCTGCTCGACTGTTCAGAGCTGTCAATGGAGAGATGGCGTGGAATGATATCAGTAGACGAATACGTTTGAGTGGTGTCTTTAAAAGTAGGAAAGATTACAATATGGAGATAAAGCTGGAATTCAAGAGGACAAATTGGGGCAAATGTTCGTTTATAGGATGGGGAATTAGGGATAGGTAAAACTTACCAAGGGAGATGTTCAATAAATTTCCAATTTCTTAATAATCATTTAAGAAAAGACTAGGAGAATAACACATAGGGAATTTGCCACCTGGGCGACTGCCCTAAATGCAGATCAGGATGGACGGACGGACGGATGGATGGATGGATGGATGGATGGATGGATGGATGGATGGATGGATGGATGGATGGATGGATGGATGGATGGATTGACGCACGCACAAAAGAAAGGAAAGGCACTAAGTAATTTGTGGAAATTTCGAAAATCACACTGCAAAGACTAAATAAAATGCATCGTTTAAGACACCATTCTTTTCATGGATATCGTTTTAGGAATGCATATATCAAATTAAAGGCAGAAATATGTAACATTAATTTGAGTAGGTGTGAGAAAGTGCGTTTATTTCCTCAGTTCCTCTCTGAGCAAGGGAAAGGGCTTAATTATGAATATCTTGTGGTTTCCGTGGTAGTTAGAGGCGAAAGAAGGTGCTGGGGTGAGCAGGTCTCAAAATACGTAATTAAAGTTAAGATAAAATTTAACCAGGTTATATTTTCTTTTCAAGATCAAGAAATAACAAGAATAACAGAAACACAGTTGAATATCAACAATTTCAGAATGTACAATTACAGTTTTTACAGAATTTGGGCTTCGAGCCCCGGACTCACAATTCTTGAGCAATTAGCCCATCTTTGCCTAAATACAAGATTCGACAAAGGGGCAGAAGACCCCAATCATGCCCAGGAGCACTTGCTCCCAATTACCAAATAAAGCCTCCTCGAGGCACACAAAATCAACTTTTAAGAAAGAGCAAACCCGCTCTCAAGGTTCAAGCCTATCAAAGGCCACACCGAACTCCACCTTTAAGCTGTCCTCCAAATACAATAACACAGGGGTAAAAATACCCAACCTACTGAGGCATATTCATTAAAGAAACAGGAAAATTACATGGCCTCCAAAATACCAACTTGAGAGGAGGCGTCCTTGCACTCCTAATACACTTTATTTAAAACCTATTTGGCACTAGGCCGCATATGCAAGGGCTAATCCCATACTACGGAGGTGACACGATTGAAAAATGTTATGACATTACGAGTAGAAGGGAAACTGTTATAAAAATGTAGTCACCTCAAAACAAAATGGATGGGAGCTCGAGAGGTTTAGGCACGCTCTATCCCAATTTGTAGTTAAGAAAACAGAATTTATACCAAGTGTCTTTTACATTTTAAATATAGGTTACATGAGGAAAGTTTCGAACCCGCCCCGAGGGTTAAACTGCCGAGCTAGCAAGCAAATAAGTTATAAAACGGCCATTACCTGATGGTTGAACTGCTGCCCGAAGAAAGAGGCGCTTCCCGCCCCCTGCAACAGAATCACACAAAGAAGATGTTACTGAAGTGGCGCAGGGACCCGAAAATCAGCAGTTTATATACCCTCGCGGAACATTCGAGACCTTTCATGAATGATAACACCCGCCCACAAGCATTTTATTGGACGACCAAAAGATTGCAAGTCAAAACTGAAGAAGACATCTAGGATTGGTGAAAAATTAATTACAAAAATTACTCATTGGTCGAATTCAAAAATGGCGGAAATAGAAGGGTTATACAGCCAACCAAAACAATGACTAAAAGAAATTTAACAAAGAACAAACTTATGCATACTAAAATTCTTCAAAAAAGTTCTATCACTTCGCACTAGGGTGCACCGTTGCATTTCTTCAGTAGTGCCATCTAGAAGAGAATGTTCACACTTCTCACTACAGAGAAAACAAAAATAAATCGAAAAAGACATAGCTCCAAACTCTTCAAAATTTACAGATAGCGACATCTTCTGATAACCTTTAGAATTAACACGGTTGTTAGAGTTCAGGCTTCCTCCAGTAGAGGAGTTTCAACTGGCGCAAAGTTTGAATTAGCGGCGCGGAGGTGTACCGCCTGGTACAGACCTCCCCCCCAAAAGTCCCTCCCAGGGGTAACACAGAAGAACATAAACGTTTGTTTTAAAATAAGGTCCAAGTTATGATGTTGATATGGACATTAATTGCAGAAGTATTTACAACCAAATTTTCTTAAATGATTGGATCCAGTTTCAAAATTCTTTGTAGCTACTTTTGATGTAATGTCTTTATGCTTGTAGAAGTTGAATTCAGAAGGAGAAACTTTTAATTCTTGAAAGGGAAGACAAATTTTCTAAGTCCACCAAATATTGCAGTTGAATCCAAAAAATGTAGTAATCGTTGATATTAAATGTCCATGTAGCTGATTAAGTACGTTAACTGTTGAATAAGGTTGACGGCCGGATCGGCCGCCGCTGCTTGTGTCCAGAGGTGGCCGCTCGGACCCCGTGCACGTTAGTTCTCCTCTATGTTCCCTGGATAAGCTTGAATATATAACCAGCAAGACAACTGAAAATATGCCGAATAATTACAGGTTACTAATGAGAGAAAAAACTGAAAATTCGAAAGAAAGGCAGCTTGATTTTTTCTGGGTGATATCGGAGAAGAGAATATGTAGAGTTACAAAAATGTTCCAAAGTTGATGTTCAAATTTGTTCCAAACACGCCGCTCTCTAACCTTTGGTCTCTGAGTGACATTCTACCTGAGACAATAGATTCTGATAATATTAAAGATCTTTGGAAGAAGGCTAAAGCCAATCTTAAAGTGTCTCATGAGAAGGTTAGGGAAAGATATGATCGTGGACGGAGACCCACCAATTTAAAGGTAGGTGACCAGGTGATGGTCAAAAATTTTGTTCCCGCGGGCAAGCTTGCCCCCATATTTCATGGTCCGTGTATTATTCTCGATTTCCTTTCTCCTGTTACCTTATTGCTAAGCAATCCAGCCACCGAGAGGATATTTAGGGTTCACCTGTCGCAGGTGAAACCTGTGTAGCTTCCGCGCTAACGTAGCTGATTTTATATTTGCTTTAACATTTTCGAAAGAATTCGGAAGGTTATATTTTTTGGGGGGTTGCATTTTGAGGCCTTCTGCCCTTGGAGTCAGGTTCTTTCTATTTAAGCATTTATTGTACACCTTCCCCGACCAGTTAAACTGCCATCCTGTCCTTGCCATGGCCATTACCATGCTCCCGTCTCCTGCTCACGTAAAACTGGGGCTAAGTGAAACGAAAAATAAAACCTCCACGCCGCTGGCCCCTCAACCTCACCACAAAGACTGTACCCTAAAATCATCTGGTCCAACAAAATTCTGCCGCCGAGATTTTAATGTTTCAGTGCCCCTGCAGCAGCGCGGCGCCGTACCGCCACTGAGGTGGGGTATGGGCCCGCCCCTCTTCAGCGAGGTCAACCAGTGTACGGCGAGCCGGAGCCCTCATCCCGGCCAAGGCTGATGTGCGGCGCACAACCTGCAACTTGCCCGCGACCTGTATGTTCGCCGCGGGCGCGGCGTGCTTCAACTCAACGACTCCTCTCATAGTGCGGGCGAGTGGTATCTAGAAGAGAATGTTCACCTTTTGAATTAACATGGTTGTTAGAGTTCAGGCTTCCTCCAATAGAGGAGTTTCAACTGGCACAAAGTTTGAATTAGCGGCGCGGAGGTGTACCGCCTGGTACAATTTCATCTTAAATTTTATCATTTTCTTCTGCAAGAGAACGTTCATTATGGATGCGCACATTGAGGTTAGTTTGTTATCATTATGTCTGGTGATTTTTAATATGTAACTAGTCATGTTGGCAGGAGTGATGCGCCTTGAGAAAAGAGAATAAGGCGGTGATATTTAACTTTTAGTGTAGGGCCTTAATTGGCGATTACTATAATTAGGGTGCTTGGTTGCGTCCAATACTTCAGGCTTCGTGCCCTTCCTCAAAATTGAGGTAACGCACTGGTTACGGCCCCTTTACATTCAGGAAGTATTGTGTCCATCATTTCAGTAGAATGGTATTCCAACCTGAGGTAGTGTTGTGAATATCCTGAATATGTTTATTATTCTGTAAAATGTGTTTCGGCTAACTCTTCTCCCCTAGAAATTTTAGGACTTATCCATGCCAAAATTCAACTTCAAAATTTATGTGGATACCTAAGATAATTTTTGCTGAATATTTTCCATGCCCTGTGATATTAATAGCAGATTTCCTGTCACATTCCACTATCGTGCTCGAACCTGCGCATTCAAATTTAGGAGTAATTATCATATACGTTACCTCTCTTGAATTGCAATTCACTAGCATCTTCTGTTATTTCGCCTCCTCAGAGTGAGATGTCGTTTGACCTTATGCGTCTACCTGAGGATCAGGCTAGTTGGATGCGTGAATTATGTCAGTCATTTCCCGGCGTGTTTTCGGAAAAAAATTTCGTATTGGCTTAACGTCGCACTGACACAGACAGGTCTTATGGAGACGATTCGGAAAATCTAGGTGTGACTGACTTAACTGAATACAAGATTGAGGTTACGGATTCCATCCCCGTAATATTTCCTCCCTACAGGTTATTTCCGCAGAAAATGAAGGTCCTCAATGAACTCATCGACCAAATGCTGAGGGATGATATCATTCGACCCTCCTAGTCGCCGTATTCTTCACCTTTTTTTTTTTTTGTTGTCGGAACCTCAAGGTGGATTCAGGCCAGTAATTGATTACAGGGCGTAAAATCGTAAGATTTTTCTACAATCAGTACCACTTCCTGACTTGCATTCATGTTTCTGTTGGTTTCGGGAGGCTTTCTTCACCATCTTAGATCTCAACCAAGCCTATAATGATATACGTCTGGTGGAAGAATCAAAACATCTGACTGCCTTCTCCATCGACTGGAATCTGTATGAAGACAACCGCGTGCATTTCGGCCTCCCCCCACCGGCACGGCGGTCCTTACTAGGCTGCTAGGTAGGGTCTTCTGCAATATTAAATTTGAATATCTGTACCATTATCTAGATGATGTTGATATTTCCTCTGAGACCTTTGAAGAACCCTTAGCTCATCTAGATGAAGCTCTAATCGCCTTCGTAAAGCCGGATTGACGCTCAAGTTGTAAAAGGTATCTTTTGATTAACCATCTATGTCCTACTTGGGGCATACTGTGTCACCTGATGGAGTTTCAGTCGATCATTCCAGAACGCATGCAATCCGTAACTTCACGCCTAGTAAGGATGTTAAGGGGGTTGCTAGATATCTTTAGGAAATTCATTCCTAACTTCGACAATATGGCGGCACTCCTAATCCGTCTCAGCAGGAAAGCTGTCAAGTTTGAATAGGGGCCGTTGCAGCAAGCAGCGTTAGAGGATCTGAAATTGGCTCTATGTAACGCCCCGGTCATGACTGTTCCATATTTCTCCAAGAAGTTAATTGTAAACACAGACGCCTCTCCATCCACGGTTGCTGCGGTTCTTCTTCAGTAATCTGAACTGGAATGGCGGCCAATCGCCCATGCGTCTAGAACCTTGTCACATCAAGAGGCCAAGTACTCTACGTACGAGTTAGAAGGACTGTCAGTCCCATTCCCCTTATAAACTTTCCTTCCTTACTTTGAGCATGTTAAATTTCAATTAGAGACTGACAATCATTCTCTGAGGTGGGTTCTTCCTAGGCCCCGTCGTACCGGGAGACTCGGATATGAGCGTTTTAGTTTGACGTGCGAGACATTGGGTGATGTAAAAATATGGTCCCAGATGGATTAAGCCGAATGTTTGCCGGCGATTCTGATGTTGTTGACTCGAAGAAAAAAGCCCTTTGCCTTCTATTTCCACACCTATTGTATGTGCCATTCTAACTGATGCCCCTTTGTTATTTCATGACATAGCGAAATACCAACGTGAAGATCTGTGCTGGCTCCTATTACGGAAACCCTTTCTTCTGGGGAACATGTTGTCCATTATGTTTTGATGAATAGGATTCTGTGTTGCCTTTCGAGGCATGATCAGAAAATGCAAATTGTGGTTCCAGCTGTTCTAGCGCCTATGATTTTCATGTATTACCATGAGGCCCCATTAGATGGACATATAGGCGTCTTCAAAACCAGAGAAAAGATAAGGGACATGTTTATCTGGAAGAGTATGGTCGGCGAGATTAGAGAACTCGTTAAATCATGTAAGTCTTGTTTAATTAGGGATAGTACATCGAATGCATCGGACCGTTCCCTCAATCTAAAGGGAATGGGAATAAATTCATTCTTGTGTGTGTGGATGGTTCCACACGGTTCTCATTGCTGTTTCCGACTAGGATTGGCACTGATCAGTCCACTGTTTCTTGTCTGAATATTATTTTTCCACCTTTTGGACCCTGTCATTATATTATTTCTGATAACGCTATTGCGTTCCCCTCTAATTTCTTTCGTAAGTTCTGTTTCGATCTCTCTATTCACAATGTCACGACGTCTGCGTTCGACCCACAGCCAACTCTAACCCAGAGGGTTAATCATAATCCCCGAACTGCCCTTATTGCCTTCCACCACGAATTTCATTCTCGTTTGGACACTCCTTAAACTGGTTATCATTGGCCTTTAACTGGACCGTTCATGAGTCCCACGAGTTTTCTCCACTTTCACTTATGTTTAAGTTTGTCCCAAATGTTCCTTTGTCAAATGTGTTGTCAATCAATGAGCTATTGCCAGAGACAATAGATCCAGAGGATATCCGGGATTTATGTGGAAAAGCTACAAATAACCTTACGGCCTCTCATAGGAGAGTAAAGTTTGGGTATGACCGTGGACAAAGACAAACCAATTTAGAAAATTGGAGATCAGATTATGGTTAAAAATTTTGTTCCCTAGGGCAAGCTTGCCCCCAGATTTCATGGAACTTGCATTACACTCGATTTCCTTACTCCTGTCACCCTTTTGGTGAGTAACCCGAGAAACGAAAGGATTGTAGGGGTCCACCTGTCTCAAGTAAAACCTGTGTGAAGGCCTTCGCTTTTCATTATATGCCACCAAGTGATAATATTGCTGATTTAATTATATTTCTTTCCTTAGTATCTTATTAGTTTAACTTTTATACAAGAAAGCTAGAATAAGGAGGACTTCTGCCCCTGCAGGTTGTGAAATATTCTATGTATTTAAGTTAATCCTAAGTTAACTTCCATGTTTTGCTTAAATACTTTTTTGAAAGCCTTGACTTCAATTATTTCATTACTATTCCACCATTAAGGACACTGTCTCCAAACGTGTGTCAGAAAATTCGTGGATTCGTCCTACAAAGTTGCCAACTTTACCTGCAACACATGTGACATTATCTATGAGTCAGTTACTGTTGCCCCAAAGTTCAGTATTACAGTGCCCTACTTTCACTTGAGGCCACGTCGTGTCAACCTGCGAGAGATGCCGGCGCGGGGTATGGGCCCGCCTCTTTCTGGCCGAGACTCCGTCTAAACTGCCTCCTGTGGGACTATCATCCTTGGGATAGGCTTGGGAGCTGTATTCCAAACGCCCACTCTATCCTTGGCCCGAACAATGCTATTCGGTACTTTGTGACCGTGCCTTGGTTGCTCCGCACATTATACGGAAGGATGGTATCTCAAGGTACCTTGGAAGTCGGGGCGACCCCATCCAGTCATCGCGAGCGGCAGCCACTCTTGCCATAGACTCTGGGCGCTACAGCCCGAACTTCTACTACTTCGCACATACTATCTGAACTACATTTCCTCAACAAATAAACAAGAAAGGACTCTCTATCAAGTGATACTCCAACTTATATATATATATATGTTCTCTCAAAAATATGCATGGCAAGATTCAAGATTTCAAAGCTGCTCATACCGTGGTAAGAGCTTAGAGGGTGGCGGTCTGTACCGAGGGTGCAACTTCTCCGTCCGGTCGAACTGCGTGCCTTCTATAAGGCCATCTATGTAATGGAACTTGATATAATGTTTGCAAGACACTTTGAATTTCAACTGTTGGATGCCTCTACCATTGGCCTAAGAGCCCCCTCTGGTGGGCTTAAGGACAATAAATTCTTACGGGAAAGCTAATTTTGAAAGGTAGATTATCTTAGTTTTGAAAATTATTTTGTTCTTGTGTCTAGGTTGCCGACACATCTGCCTCAACCCTCCCCCCCTCAATCTCCTGCATCTATCTAACAATTCGAAATTTTGTGAATATTTTCTGTAGCGGAATAATATTTGGGGTGTGTACAAGCATCCAGCCTATCAGTAAAGTGTTCACTAACTTCCCCTCGAGATACTATAAAAGCTGGGCGCGTTAAGGCCGTATTGTCATTGGCATGGCTACAGTTTATTGTGTGCGGCGTATACTAAAGTGGCAGAGGTCGCGGATCGGCGTTCGGAAGGCCCGCCACACAAGGTAATGACAGAAATTTTTTAACATACGACAGCTCCCGGAGATAGCATGATTTCAAAGCTCTTTTATTTCGTGTACATTTCTAAACCTGTTGGTTTAAAACTATAATTTTCGCCAATCTAGGAGCTCTGTTTTATTCCCTACTGGGAAATATGTAATGTAAGGGGACAAGAGTGATTACCGTCTGTTGACTACCATTCAACTGGTATGGGGTGATTAAGTTTCTTATCCTCCATAATCATTAAGAGTTTTTGGTACTTAATGCTTATTGTTTAGTCACCCTGGCGTAGAATAGCCTTAGCCTCTGTACCTTGGGGCCATGAGCTCACTTAAGGTTTTAACAGTTTTCTAGAAGGAGTGCAGGATTTTCGCCTACCTGCGATTTGTTTTTGGCCGATGATTATCAACTTTTTCCCGTTTACATTGTAGCCATTTAATATGGGCACTCATTTTGCCTCTTTATGTTTCCGGAAGGTAATATGAAAATAATTGAGCAGAAGTGAGTGTAAATACCTCATTTGAAGATTGCTGTTGTATATCCTTGTGCGCTATAAGAAATGAGAAACTGGACTGTATTAGAGTTTGGAGCTGAGACTCTTAGTGAAGCAAACCTGCTCTTATACAATAGTGTGAATGTTTCATCGTGCTGATAATTCTCTCTACTTTATGTCGTTGTTGTTGGCGCTAACGAGCTCATTATTATATTGCTATTGTTTATTCACATCTTCTATTTACCAAATTTTAAATAAGAGAAATAAGAAGGAAGGAATAACATTTCAAAATTTAGTGCATTATATTGTCAAATCCTTGTCCATGCATTGAGCCCAGCACCTTCTTACACCTCTGTGATCCACGATATTTGCGGAATAATAATAATAATAATAATAATAATAATAATAATAATAATAATAATAATAATAGTACCGGGAGGTTCACCTCAACTCCGCTCATTCAAAATCAGCGCCTTAATAATCTCCCCTATCGATCAAAACGTGAAACTAATAACACAACAAGTTGGAACTTTAATCAGAAGCTGTCACCACTGAAATATTAAGTAACTGTGTTATTGTAAAGTTTCCTAATCTGATTGAATTTCTCCTGGTTTTGTTCGCAATACATCAAGAAGTTTGGACATTTTTCCACAGATGACATTACCACAAAACCTCTGATCATGAACTCTGGTGCAAGGTGTAAGAACTTATAACTTAAAGAAGTTTCGTATTTCTAGGTTTTTATAACTGAATCTATGTACATTTATTTTGCGATTGGCAATATTTCCGTTTCTTTCCGCCAGTCTTGAATCGGCCCCAATCATAAATTTTGGTAATTAATTTTCAACCAATCCCGCATTTCTAGTTCATTTTGAATCTACCAATAAAAATTAAGAGGGTGTGTCCTGATTAGTCTTGAATTCTCTCGAACCTCCCCTGAGGGTACATAAACCGCGGCTTTACATGTTTCCTTGTCAATTGATCATCCTCTTTCTGTGTGTGTGTTAAGGCAGGAGGCCGCCCCTTTCTTCGGTCAGTTGAACATCTATAACGTAATGGCCACGTAAACATTATCTTTATTGCTACCTCCGCAGCTTTATTCGAGGGGAAGGTCCGAGTCTCTAATTATGTAACAATACATTTCTAAAATGTAACATTTCTTTCGGTCAATGTAAAAACTTCATAAAATCTTTAATTGTAATTGGGGGATAGAGAGTGAGTTACCCTCTCGAGCTCCCGTTCTTCTTGGTTTGAGGTGTCTGCGATTTAGCAACCTTTTTTCTGTAATGTATTACCGTTATTTCTCTACGCACCACCTCATGTAGCTTGGGATTAGCCCCTGTTTCATCGGAAGAGAGCCCTGTAGGTTTTAATTTTTCATTATCTAGGAGTGCACTGTTCGCCTCTATTCAGTTTGTGTTCGGGCCGTTTATTTAACCTGTTCTTTTTCGCAAAGGCCCTTTAGGTTGTGTACTGGACACCCCTGTATAAAATTATTTTCAATTTGTAAGTTGTGCCTTGAGAGGCCAGAGATTGTAAGTTTTGATGTTGCCTTGAGCAGGCTAGAAGGAGCTGAGAGCGTGTTGCCTTGAGCAGGCTAGAAGGAACTGAGAGCGTGTTGCCTTGAGCAGGCTAGAAGGAACTGAGAGCGTGTTGCCTTGAGCAGGCTAGAAGGAGCTGAGAGCGTGTTGCCTTGAGCAGGCTAGAAGGAACTGAGAGCGTGTTGCCTTGAGCAGGCTAGAAGGAACTGAGAGCGTGTTGCCTTGAGCAGGCTAGAAGGAACTGAGAGCGTGTTGCCTTGAGCAGGCTAGAAGGAACTGAGAGCGTGTTGCCTTGAGCAGGCTAGAAGGAACTGAGAGCGTGTTGCCTTGAGCAGGCTGGAAGGAACTGAGAGCCTGTTGCCTTGAGCAGGCTAGAAGGAGCTGAGAGCGTGTTGCCTTGAGCAGGCTAGAAGGAACTGAGAGCCTGTTGCCTTGAGCAGGCTAGAAGGAACTGAGAGCCTGTTGCCTTGAGCAGGCTAGAAGGAACTGAGAGCGTGTTGCCTTGAGCAGGCTAGAAGGAACTGAGAGCGTGTTGCCTTGAGCAGGCTAGAAGGAACTGAGAGCGTGTTGCCTTGAGCAGGCTAGAAGGAACTGAGAGCCTGTTGCCTTGAGCAGGCTAGAAGGAGCTGAGAGCGTGTTGCCTTGAGCAGGCTAGAAGGAACTGAGAGCCTGTTGCCTTGAGCAGGCTAGAAGGAACTGAGAGCCTGTTGCCTTGAGCAGGCTAGAAGGAGCTGAGAGCGTGTTGCCTTGAGCAGGCTAGAAGGAGCTGAGAGCCTGTTGCCTCTTAGTAAGAGTAATGTGTACCTATGGAAGGCAAGATATTGTATTTTGGGAGCAAGCGCTCTTGAATTAGGGGATTTCTGCCCTTGAGTAAATGATTCCTTGTTTGAATTAAAATTGTAAACTGGATCCGGTATATCTAGAATTGTAACATTAGGGGCTTGAAGCCCAGAATCCCTAAAAATCTCTAATATTGGATTTTCCTAGTCCTGTTTCAAGATTGCTAATTGTATCTGTTATATAGTTATTTGTTGATTTCTGAAATTCTAAAGAAATGTAACCTTCAGTTCAAGTTTTAAATTAATTTTGATATTGTAGATAGAACCATTCACCCCGGCACCGTCTTCAGCCTCTTTCTGCTCCATCGATATCCCCGAAATAATAATAATAATAATAATAATAATAATAATAATAATAATAATAATAATAATAATAATAATAATAATAATAATTGTCGGTTCATGGTGTGGGTTACTGTAGTCACGTTCTCTTTTTTTGCTATTTGTTTTACGTCGCGCCAACACAGATACGGCTTATGGCGACGATGGGATAGGAAAGGCCTAGGAAGTGGAAGGAAGCGGCCGTGGCCTTAATTAAGGTATAGCCCCGGTATTTGCCTGGTGTGAAAATGGGAAACCACGGAGAACCATCTTCAGGGCTGCCGACAGTGGGGCTCGAACCCACGATCTCCCGATTACTGGATACTGGCCGCACTTAAGCGACTGCAGCTATCGAGCTCGGTAGTCACGTTCTTATTCGGGAACCATGGGCAACGGCTGAGTGGGCTAGTAAGCGGTCCTGAGAGTCGGGATACCACTTGCTATGGCACGGGAATGGGTACTCAGACATATTCTGTGCAATGGCCCTTCTTGTGCTCAGGTGGCTAAGACTACAAAATTCACCGGTGGTCCCTAACCCGTTAGAGGAGAGATTCTCACTTGGACTATGTATAAGTAGGGTAGCATCCTGCTTCATGTATTTACCGAGTTCAGAACGTTTAAAGCAAACCTCGGACCTATGGGAGTAATGGAGTCCCACTCCCATTAACAGGCGATGGACTCCTTGGAAACGACTTGGCGAACGAAATGGAAATCGATGGTGAACTATCAGTATTAATGGGGCTATTCGAATAAAGAGAGTAGAACTGGGTGCTTCAGCAAAGAGGACGCATCCGGATGTACCAGGGGTAACTGATATTCGGGCAAGAAGAGATAACGAGGAAGAGACAGGAGATTGTAAATGGTACTTGACTGGTGTTAAAGAGGGAAGGGCACAGTATGTGGCAGGAATGTTAATGAGGAATACTATTATACGCAGCATGGTTTCTTTTAGGCACGTAAATGAGCGAACGATGTGGATATATTTGGCAGTTGGAGGAATTAGGACGGGAATTGTCTCAGTGTATTCACCGTGTGACGGTTCAGATGAGGATGAAGTTCACAAGTTTTATGATACATCGAATGATATCGTAGTCAGGGTCACCAGCAAGGATGAGGAAGGTGCTGATGGGCGATACTAATGTGAGAGTTGCAAACCGAACTGATGCATTCGAAAGGGTGATTGGTAAATGTGGGGAATAAGTGGAAGCTAACGGGAATGGGAAGCGTTTGTTGGACTTCTGTGCTAGTTTGTGTTTAGCAGTTACGAATACATTCCTTAAGCATGAGGCTTTTCACAAGGGGGCTACGGATACCAGATCCATAAAATAGACCATATCTCAACCGACATTACATACAGGAAGTCTGTTAGGAATGTATAATTTTTCGGGGAATTTTCGGTGATACAGACCACTATCTGATGTGTAGTGAACTAAGTATCTCTAGGCCTAGGACAGAGAAAGTGAAATCTGTCTGCAAACGAATAGGAGTAGAAAATCTCCATGACGAGGAAATTAGACAGAAGTACATGGATATGATTATTGAGAAGTTTTGAACAGTGGACAGTAAGCAGGTTCAGGATATAGAAAGAGAATAGGTGGCATACAGGGATGCTGTAATAAAAACACCAAGGGAATGCCTAGGAATGACTAGGGTATGTGTAAAGGTGGAGAAAAGCTAACATCTCGGTGGAATGATGAGGTGGCAGCAGCTTGTAAACGCAAAAAGAAGGCTTACCAGAAATGGCTCCAAACAAGGCCGATGCAGACAGGGAATTGTACGTAGATGAATTAAACAGAGCGATACAAATAGTTGTTGAATCCAAAAAGAAACCATGGGAAGATTTTGGTAATAACCTGGAAAGGCTATGTCAAGCAGCAGCGAAACCTTTCTGGACAGTAATAAAGAATCATGGGAATGAAAGAAAAAAGGAAAAGAGCTGTGCTTTGGGTAATACAGGTGAACTCATAATAGATCCCAGCGAACCACTGGACAGGTGGAGGGAATATTTTGAAAATCTTCCCCTTGTAAAAGGAAATCACCCTGGTGGTGTCGCGAACAACCAAGCTCATGTGCAGGAAGAATGTGATGCTGGTGAAATTACGCTTGAGGAAGTTGAAAGGATGGTAAATAAACTCCATTGTCATAAAGCAGCAGGAATAGATGAAATTAGACCTGAGATGGTGAAGTATAGTGGGAAGGCAGGGATGAAATGGCTTCATAAAGTAGTAAGATTAGAATGGAGTGTTGGTAAGGTACCTTCAGATCGGAGAGGAGCAGTAACTGCACCTATCTATAAGCAAGGCAACAGGAAGGATTGCAACAACTATCGAGGTATCTAATTGTATACTATACCAAGCAAGGTATTCGCTGGCATCTTGGAAGGGAGGGTGCGATCGTGGTTGAGAGGACGTTGGAAGGGAACCTGTGTGTTCACTGAGCACGGAGGGGCTGTCAAGGTCCGATTTTTAGTACGCGCCCTACGATTTGAATGAACTGTTGTGCTTATATTTCGTAGACCTACAGAAAGCATATGAGGGAAATGATGTTCACTCTAGTGGGGGGATGAAATTAAGGGTACATTATTAAAATCAATCAAAGGCATTCATGGTGACAATTAGGCTGCAGTGAGAATTGATGGTAGAATGAGTTCTTGGTTCAGGATATTTACAGGGGTTAGACAAGGCTGTAATCTTTCACCTTTGCCCTTCGTAGTTTACGTGGATCATCTGATGGAAGGTATAAACTGGCAGGGAGTGATTCAGGCAGTTGGAAATTTAGTAAGGAGTCTGGCCTCTGCTGACGACTTCGTCTTAATGGTAGATTGTGCCGAAAGCCTGCAGTCTAATGTCTTCGAACTTGAAAATAGGCGTAATGAGTACGGAATGACAATTAGCCTCTCCAAGAATAAATTTATGTCAGTAGGTAAGTAAGTCAACAGAATTGAATGTCAGATTGGTGATACAAAGCTGGAACAGGTAGAAAATTTTAAGTATATTTGTTGTGTGTTCCACCAGGATGGTAATACATTAAGTGAGACTGAATCAAGGTGTAGTAAAGCTAATGTAGTGAGCTGACAGTTGCGATCAACAGTGTTCTGTAAGAAGGAAGTCAGCTCCCGGACGAAACTGTTTTGACATCGGTGTGTCTCCAGACCATCTTTGCTTTACGAGAGCGAAAGCTTTGTGGACTCAAGATATCGTATTCATAAATTAGAAGTAACAGACACTAAAGTAGCGTGAATTATTGCCTCTGCAAACAGGTGGGAACAATGGCAGGAGAGTACTCGGAACACGCAGGTGAAGGCTAATTTAGGAATGAACTCGATGGATGAAGCTGTACGCGTAAAACGTCTTCGGTGGCGGGGACATATGCGACGAACGGAGGAGGATAGGTTACGTAGGAGAATAATAGTCTCTATTATGGAGGGCAAGAGGAGTAGAGGGAGACCAAGATGGCAATGGTTTGACTCAGTTTTTAACGATTTAAAGATAAGAGGTACAGAACTAAATGAGGCCACGGCACTAGTTGCAAATCGAGGAATGTCGCGACGTGCCGTTTCGTTAAATTCACAGAGGCTTGCAGACTGAACGCTGAAAGGCATAATGGACTATAATGATAATGCACGCAGGCCCTATGTATAAAAAAAGTACGAATTAATTTCCGTTAGTATGCGAAGAATGGGATCGTAAAGTTCAGTCAGTTGATCCCCTTTTATGGACCTGCTTTCGTATTCCTTCTTTCACCGGTACCATCCATCCATCCATCCATCCATCCATCCATCCATCCATCCATCCATCCATCCATCCATCCATCCATCCATCCATCCATCCATCCATCCATCCATCCATCCATCCATCCATCCATCCATCCATCCATCCATCCATCCATCCATCCATCCATCCATCCATCCATCCATCCATCCATCCATCCATCCATCCATCCATCCATCCATCCATCCATCCATCCATCCATCCATCCATCCATCCATCCATCCATCCATCCATCCATCCATCCATCCATCCATCCATCCATCCATCCATCCATCCATCCATCCATCCATCCATCCATCCATCCATCCATCCATCCATCCATCCATCCATCCATCCATCCATCCATCCATCCATCCATCCATCCATCCATCCATCCATCCATCCATCCATCCATCCATCCATCCATCCATCCATCCATCCATCCATCCATCCATCCATCCATCCATCCATCCATCCATCCATCCATCCATCCATCCATCCATCCATCCATCCATCCATCCATCCATCCATCCATCCATCCATCCATCCATCCATCCATCCATCCATCCATCCATCCATCCATCCATCCATCCATCCATCCATCCATCCATCCATCCATCCATCCATCCATCCATCCATCCATCCATCCATCCATCCATCCATCCATCCATCCATCCATCCATCCATCCATCCATCCATCCATCCATCCATCCATCCATCCATCCATCCATCCATCCATCCATCCATCCATCCATCCATCCATCCATCCATCCATCCATCCATCCATCCATCCATCCATCCATCCATCCATCCATCCATCCATCCATCCATCCATCCATCCATCCATCCATCCATCCATCCATCCATCCATCCATCCATCCATCCATCCATCCATCCATCCATCCATCCATCCATCCATCCATCCATCCATCCATCCATCCATCCATCCATCCATCCATCCATCCATCCATCCATCCATCCATCCATCCATCCATCCATCCATCCATCCATCCATCCATCCATCCATCCATCCATCCATCCATCCATCCATCCATCCATCCATCCATCCATCCATCCATCCATCCATCCATCCATCCATCCATCCATCCATCCATCCATCCATCCATCCATCCATCCATCCATCCATCCATCCATCCATCCATCCATCCATCCATCCATCCATCCATCCATCCATCCATCCATCCATCCATCCATCCATCCATCCATCCATCCATCCATCCATCCATCCATCCATCCATCCATCCATCCATCCATCCATCCATCCATCCATCCATCCATCCATCCATCCATCCATCCATCCATCCATCCATCCATCCATCCATCCATCCATCCATCCATCCATCCATCCATCCATCCATCCATCCATCCATCCATCCATCCATCCATCCATCCATCCATCCATCCATCCATCCATCCATCCATCCATCCATCCATCCATCCATCCATCCATCCATCCATCCATCCATCCATCCATCCATCCATCCATCCATCCATCCATCCATCCATCCATCCATCCATCCATCCATCCATCCATCCATCCATCCATCCATCCATCCATCCATCCATCCATCCATCCATCCATCCATCCATCCATCCATCCATCCATCCATCCATCCATCCATCCATCCATCCATCCATCCATCCATCCATCCATCCATCCATCCATCCATCCATCCATCCATCCATCCATCCATCCATCCATCCATCCATCCATCCATCCATCCATCCATCCATCCATCCATCCATCCATCCATCCATCCATCCATCCATCCATCCATCCATCCATCCATCCATCCATCCATCCATCCATCCATCCATCCATCCATCCATCCATCCATCCATCCATCCATCCATCCATCCATCCATCCATCCATCCATCCATCCATCCATCCATCCATCCATCCATCCATCCATCCATCCATCCATCCATCCATCCATCCATCCATCCATCCATCCATCCATCCATCCATCCATCCATCCATCCATCCATCCATCCATCCATCCATCCATCCATCCATCCATCCATCCATCCATCCATCCATCCATCCATCCATCCATCCATCCATCCATCCATCCATCCATCCATCCATCCATCCATCCATCCATCCATCCATCCATCCATCCATCCATCCATCCATCCATCCATCCATCCATCCATCCATCCATCCATCCATCCATCCATCCATCCATCCATCCATCCATCCATCCATCCATCCATCCATCCATCCATCCATCCATCCATCCATCCATCCATCCATCCATCCATCCATCCATCCATCCATCCATCCATCCATCCATCCATCCATCCATCCATCCATCCATCCATCCATCCATCCATCCATCCATCCATCCATCCATCCATCCATCCATCCATCCATCCATCCATCCATCCATCCATCCATCCATCCATCCATCCATCCATCCATCCATCCATCCATCCATCCATCCATCCATCCATCCATCCATCCATCCATCCATCCATCCATCCATCCATCCATCCATCCATCCATCCATCCATCCATCCATCCATCCATCCATCCATCCATCCATCCATCCATCCATCCATCCATCCATCCATCCATCCATCCATCCATCCATCCATCCATCCATCCATCCATCCATCCATCCATCCATCCATCCATCCATCCATCCATCCATCCATCCATCCATCCATCCATCCATCCATCCATCCATCCATCCATCCATCCATCCATCCATCCATCCATCCATCCATCCATCCATCCATCCATCCATCCATCCATCCATCCATCCATCCATCCATCCATCCATCCATCCATCCATCCATCCATCCATCCATCCATCCATCCATCCATCCATCCATCCATCCATCCATCCATCCATCCATCCATCCATCCATCCATCCATCCATCCATCCATCCATCCATCCATCCATCCATCCATCCATCCATCCATCCATCCATCCATCCATCCATCCATCCATCCATCCATCCATCCATCCATCCATCCATCCATCCATCCATCCATCCATCCATCCATCCATCCATCCATCCATCCATCCATCCATCCATCCATCCATCCATCCATCCATCCATCCATCCATCCATCCATCCATCCATCCATCCATCCATCCATCCATCCATCCATCCATCCATCCATCCATCCATCCATCCATCCATCCATCCATCCATCCATCCATCCATCCATCCATCCATCCATCCATCCATCCATCCATCCATCCATCCATCCATCCATCCATCCATCCATCCATCCATCCATCCATCCATCCATCCATCCATCCATCCATCCATCCATCCATCCATCCATCCATCCATCCATCCATCCATCCATCCATCCATCCATCCATCCATCCATCCATCCATCCATCCATCCATCCATCCATCCATCCATCCATCCATCCATCCATCCATCCATCCATCCATCCATCCATCCATCCATCCATCCATCCATCCATCCATCCATCCATCCATCCATCCATCCATCCATCCATCCATCCATCCATCCATCCATCCATCCATCCATCCATCCATCCATCCATCCATCCATCCATCCATCCATCCATCCATCCATCCATCCATCCATCCATCCATCCATCCATCCATCCATCCATCCATCCATCCATCCATCCATCCATCCATCCATCCATCCATCCATCCATCCATCCATCCATCCATCCATCCATCCATCCATCCATCCATCCATCCATCCATCCATCCATCCATCCATCCATCCATCCATCCATCCATCCATCCATCCATCCATCCATCCATCCATCCATCCATCCATCCATCCATCCATCCATCCATCCATCCATCCATCCATCCATCCATCCATCCATCCATCCATCCATCCATCCATCCATCCATCCATCCATCCATCCATCCATCCATCCATCCATCCATCCATCCATCCATCCATCCATCCATCCATCCATCCATCCATCCATCCATCCATCCATCCATCCATCCATCCATCCATCCATCCATCCATCCATCCATCCATCCATCCATCCATCCATCCATCCATCCATCCATCCATCCATCCATCCATCCATCCATCCATCCATCCATCCATCCATCCATCCATCCATCCATCCATCCATCCATCCATCCATCCATCCATCCATCCATCCATCCATCCATCCATCCATCCATCCATCCATCCATCCATCCATCCATCCATCCATCCATCCATCCATCCATCCATCCATCCATCCATCCATCCATCCATCCATCCATCCATCCATCCATCCATCCATCCATCCATCCATCCATCCATCCATCCATCCATCCATCCATCCATCCATCCATCCATCCATCCATCCATCCATCCATCCATCCATCCATCCATCCATCCATCCATCCATCCATCCATCCATCCATCCATCCATCCATCCATCCATCCATCCATCCATCCATCCATCCATCCATCCATCCATCCATCCATCCATCCATCCATCCATCCATCCATCCATCCATCCATCCATCCATCCATCCATCCATCCATCCATCCATCCATCCATCCATCCATCCATCCATCCATCCATCCATCCATCCATCCATCCATCCATCCATCCATCCATCCATCCATCCATCCATCCATCCATCCATCCATCCATCCATCCATCCATCCATCCATCCATCCATCCATCCATCCATCCATCCATCCATCCATCCATCCATCCATCCATCCATCCATCCATCCATCCATCCATCCATCCATCCATCCATCCATCCATCCATCCATCCATCCATCCATCCATCCATCCATCCATCCATCCATCCATCCATCCATCCATCCATCCATCCATCCATCCATCCATCCATCCATCCATCCATCCATCCATCCATCCATCCATCCATCCATCCATCCATCCATCCATCCATCCATCCATCCATCCATCCATCCATCCATCCATCCATCCATCCATCCATCCATCCATCCATCCATCCATCCATCCATCCATCCATCCATCCATCCATCCATCCATCCATCCATCCATCCATCCATCCATCCATCCATCCATCCATCCATCCATCCATCCATCCATCCATCCATCCATCCATCCATCCATCCATCCATCCATCCATCCATCCATCCATCCATCCATCCATCCATCCATCCATCCATCCATCCATCCATCCATCCATCCATCCATCCATCCATCCATCCATCCATCCATCCATCCATCCATCCATCCATCCATCCATCCATCCATCCATCCATCCATCCATCCATCCATCCATCCATCCATCCATCCATCCATCCATCCATCCATCCATCCATCCATCCATCCATCCATCCATCCATCCATCCATCCATCCATCCATCCATCCATCCATCCATCCATCCATCCATCCATCCATCCATCCATCCATCCATCCATCCATCCATCCATCCATCCATCCATCCATCTTCTAGAAATGTAGCAACCCATTCAGTTATTCTTTTGTCTAGTCCAATTGCACTCAGTTTGGCCAGTAATCTCCCGTGATCCATCCTATAAATGCTTTAGACAGTTCAATCACGATACAGCCCATTTGACCTCCAGAATCCAAAAAATCTTCTATAACTTGCCGAAATCCTACAAGTTGAGCTACAGTGGAATAACTTTTCCTACAAACAAATTGCCTTCTATCGAACCAGTTATTAATTTTTCACACATGTCTACTGTAATCAGAAGGAATGCCTTCCCAAAGCTTACATGCAATGCATGTCTAACTTACGGGCCTGTAATTTTCAGGTTTATATCTATCACCGTTTCCTTTATATTCAGGCGCTACTATTGCAACTCTCCATTCATTTGGTATAGCTCCTTCAAACAAACATTAATCAAATAAGTACTTCAGATATGGTACTATATCCCAACCCATTGTCTTTATTATATCCCCAGAAATCTTATCAATTCCACCCACTTTTCTACTTTTCAACTTTTGTATCTTATTGTAAATATAATTTTTATCATATGTAAATTTTAATACTTCTTTAGTGTTAGTCACCTGCTCTATCTGGACATTTTTCTTATAAAGAATTATCTTTACATACTGCTGGCTGAATACTTCTGCCTTTTGAAGATCATCACATACATATTCCCCTTGTTCATTAATTATTTCTGGAATGTCCTTCTTGGAACCTATTTCTTCCTTAAAATACCTACACATACCATTCTATTTTCGAATAAAATTTGTATGACTGCCAATTATGCTTGACCTCATGTTATCCTTAGCTGCTTTCTTTGCTAGATTTAATTTCCTAGTACGTTCCTTCAACTTCTCCTTACTTCCATGGCCATTTCTAACTCTATTTACTTCCAATCTGCACCTCCTTCTTAGTCTCTTTATTTCTTTATTATAATAATGTGGGTCTTTACCATTCCTACCAGCTTTAAAGGAACAAACCTGTTTTCACATTCCTCAACAATTTCCTTAAACCCATCCCAGATTCTGTTTACATTCTTATTTACCATTTCCCACCAATCATAATTAATTTTTAAAAACTGCCTCATGCCTGCTTTATCAGCCATATAATCCTGTCTAATAGTCCTACTTTTAAAACCATCCTTTCTATCACATTTATTTTTAACTACGACAAAAACAGCTCCGTGATCACTAATACCATCTATTACTCTATAGAGCTTGTCTGGTTTCATCAGCACCACGTCCAGGATATTTTTCCCTCTAGTTGGTTTCATCACTTTCTGTATCAGCTGTCCTTCCTATATTAGCTTATTTGCAATTTGTTGGTCATGCTTCCTGTTACTTGCACTTCCTTCCAATTGACATTTGGTAAATTAAGATCTCCCACTGCAATCACATTCCTTTCCATGTCGTTTCTAAAATAGCTGATTATCTTATCAAATAATTCTGAATTTGGGTCAGCACTATCCTTTCCCAGTATGTACACTCCAAAGACATTAGGTTGCCTATTATCTTTTGAAATGAGCCTTACACCTAGAATTTCATGTTTCTCACGTTCAACTTTTTTTGTAGCTTACAAATTCTTCTATCACCAGAATAAATCCTATCTTATCTCTAAGATACACACTCCTGTATGTAGGATGCTAAAGGGTTTATTGTGTCACCTATTCAATACATATACATTTTTAAACATTTAGGAATTTATTAATTCCATTTGAGACATGTTTCGCCCTTCATTGAGGGCATCATCAGTCAAATGGAATTAATAATAAATTCCTTAATGTATAAAAATGTATATGTATTGAATAGGTGACAAAATAAACCCTGTAGCATCCACTATTCAGTATCTTCAATACGGATTAACAATGATATTTATCACACACTCCTGTTCTGTGAGAAAATTTCTGCATCCATTACATAATTTCTCAGTCATGATTCAACTCATATTACAACATCTGGTAAATATAAATCTATTAAGTTACTTAATTCTTTTCCTTTCTTTACAATACTTCTACAGTTCAACACTAACAATTTTATTTCATCCCTACTTGATTTCTGAATCTCTGTACCCTCATCACCACTCCGTAGACAACACCATTATCCTGAATGTACCTCCCTATTACCCTTCTAAACAAATTTCCTAACTTATACGTACCACTGCGATTTAATTGAAGGTCATCTGAGTGCAGATCCTTACCTCCTATCCACCCATTAAGATCTAGAAATTTAATTCCCAGTTTCCCCACATACCCACTCCATAGTCTCATTTAAAACCCCAATCACTCTCCAATCAGTATCCCTCCTACACAGTATTCCACTGATAACAATCTCTGCTTTCTTAAACTTCACCCACACAGCATTTACCAGGTCCCACACATCTCCAAATATGTTGGTACTTATATTAGTTTGCCTTACGTTGTTGGTACCAAGTGAAAAATTACCACCTTCTACTTTCCCTTCTTTCTTCTCTTCTACTTTTCTCAGCATCTGCCTCAACCTAATTTCTGGATAACATTCTACCCTGGTTCCCTTTTCTCCACACACTTTCCCCATGTGGCTAAAAATGGAATCCCCCATGACCAGAGCCTCAACCCTACCCACCTCCTTTGATCCCCTCCCCTCCTGCTCAGCCCTATCTTTCCTGATAGCTGCAGAAGCTACTTCCCCCTCCCTTTTCTCCCTCCTATGGCCCTGTTCCACCTGTCTTTTCCTATTTTCTACTCTACATTTTCCTTTCCTACCTTTCCCCTTCCTCCTACTTCCACACATCTCAGCAACAGTCCCCTGTTCCTCATCTTCCCTTCGTTGCTCTACCTGCAGTGGCTTGTACTGATTTCTCATAAACACCTGTACTGAGTTCTTATCCTGAATAGAGCCCTTCTTCTACAGTTCCCTCCTTTCCTTCCTCTCCCTCTTGTACACTTACTGTAACCTGTTCGTTGTTTGAGGGAGTCCTATCTTACTTCCTGTCTTCTGTGAGAATCCTAATTATCTCCCTCAAACTCTCCAACTCCTCTCTCATACCACTCAATGCCTCACCACACCCACAGTACTATAAGCGCACTTTATCTTGAGCCCGGATCTCCATAGTAACGAATGGGAACTAGGGCTCAAGAAAAAGTGCGTGTACTATACATACACTTGCATTCTTTAGCCATTCATTACAGAAAAACTGAAAAGGAACGGAAATATAAATAACTTGTTTTGTGCAAAAAAAAAAAAAAAGAAAAAAATATTGTCTAGAATAGTACTCAAAGATCACACAACAATTAGGTACTTAATATACTACTACACTATAATACTACTTAGTCGTGTTCTATGTGTATCCTACAACACCCTAACAGATGAAAACTACTGTTAATTACTGAATACCGAAAGGAATACACAAAAATTACACAATTCTATACTGCAGTTAAGCCTCTCCTAATTGGAACAACAGCATTTTGGTAAGAGGGTTTCTACAGATATCTCTACTATACTACACAAAAATTCTACAATAATAAAGTAAGGACACCTATTTCTAATAAGATATTACTCGTATAGTACTGTACAGTACACTACAATAATTTTAAGCCACATTAATACGTTTCCTAATTACAAAACCGGTAGCGTATGTCACTACTAAGCACAAACATAAATATAAACTGCTCCTTTCAGTAAGTGTCTCCTACTCTGTAGTTGTGACTAGTAATACACCCCTTCTACCTTCAGCCTGTTCAACTGACTGTTACGAATCAAATTTGTTCTTCTAGAGTTTGTTAAGGGTTGTTTTAAGTGATTAAACAACATTCAAATATCCAGTTTTGTTTCGAAGTGGCTTGCATGTTGTTATGTAAGGAGCGTATTAGCCAATCGTACAGCTTCTTCGTTAAGTGAGTAACGGATTTGCTTCATTGAAGATAGATTTCTATCATTTAAACCTCTAACATATTGTCGGTAATATTCAAGTTCAATAATTTTCATTTGCTAAATGTATAGATCTCGAGAATACGTTAATAGTAATCTTTCTCAGTTTCAGCATTCTGCATATTTATAATACTTAATGTTATTCATTTTCTTAAATTTTATTTTAAATTAAGCATTAAATATTAATTTGCATATAACTAGCTTGCTTTTTAGAAAACTCCCAGCCTTTGCGTTGAATGTGCCTGCAAGTTGTGTCAAGTAGCAATATATCGTATATCCTAAATTAGTGGAATGAGGATTATTTTCTGAAGAGCAATGCAGATGAATTTTAATTATTGTTTTGCTGTGTTATTTACCTTTCTGTGCAATTTTATAGTGACGCTGTGAATGTTATGTTGTTCTTTACACTGTATCCTGCAACATATGGTAGTAGGGTTCAAAATCTTGAGAGGTTTCCATTTAGGATATCTGTATCTTGTTATATCAGTGTTGTTATGGAGGTTCTTCTGTATCACATCATTACCCCACAGCAGCTATATCCGGTATTTTTTCGTGATGATTTAGGTAACAGTTGCCTGCCTCTCTGATTTATTGGTTTGTAAAAGATTTTCAGGGGCGAGTGGCGGTTAGTTTGCATGGGGTCGAATCCTAGGATCTGCAGCCCTGAAAAACGTTTCCGTGGTTTCCTCATTTTATCATTAATTAACCTTAATTAATCCTGATGTATACCTAATCTTATCCCTTTCCTTTGGAGTTGTTAGTACAACATTAAACTGCTAGCAGGAATGGAAGAACAATCTTCAGGAAGAAATTCTGGCTGTGGAAACTGTAAAAGGTAGTTGCTTGAAAGTAAAGCCAATAACATATTTATAGAATAACATGTGATGGTCAGAACAAGTAAACATGGTACATTGCAGTATTGGCAATGCGTAAGGATTGACTCAATTAGCCACGGGTACGAAGCTTGTATTACCTGTAGGAGAAATTATAGTATTAATTGTTAGTGCAGTATGTTAACATTTACAGTAAAATATCACAAAGTGGCTAATGAACACTGCTATTGGTTGAAATGAATTCTCTGAAGCATTACTCGAGGTATTCAATATAGACAATTTTTGTACCACCTGGGGAACAATAAAAACTGCTAAACATTTAAACCATTTGGCATGGAACTCCCTTCTAGGGACGCTCTGGTAAGCACCACTTGTTTGTGTCATTAGATATGACATGAACCGAAAAAAAGAAAGGACACTTAAGTAAAGGTTGGTTGCATTGTTCGATGAAATGAGCTATAGCAGTATTGGATAAATTTTTGTCTTCATCTCAACAGAATTTTCTTCATTTTCCATTTCCAGTCTACTGGGTTGAAATGTGAATCAAGAAACTCTTCAGTTTTTCTCTTTCAACCACTCCCTATCTTCCTGAATATTTTTTCTACTTTTACTCCTTTCTTCTCTGTACTCTCCTTACCGTATCCATTCACCCCTTTCTGGGCATTTCCCGATGTCTTTCTCCTATGACTTTCCCTGCATATACTTACTTTGGAACTCTATCCCCAACCATTCTCATCATGTGTCCATACCATTTCAGCTTACGGGTCTCTATCTTGCCTTTCAGTTCAGGGGATCCAATTCTCTCCCTGATTTCTATGTTTCTGACTTTATCGCTTCATGTCCTCCCTGTTATATCTGTAAGGAATTTCACCTTGGCCTCTTGCATTCTGCTTTCATCATGTGTTCTTGTCCATGTACCTGATGCATACGTCAGAATTGGTGTGTAATACATTGGGTGCAAAATTTTCTTGCATTCCGTTGGGACATCCCAGTTACAGACTGTACATCTCACACATTGGTAAAACTCATTGGCTTGTTCAATTCTCTTTCCAATTTTGTAATGTATTTTCCCATCTTCTGCAATTATTCTCCCCTAATACTTGAAGCATTCCTCAACTTATAATTGTCTTCCTTTACTTCAATATTCCCACTTCCTTCCCTATTATTACCAAGGTCGATAGCTGCAGTCACTTAAGTGCGACCAGTATCCAGTATTCGGGAGATAGTAGGTTCGAACCGCACTGTCGGCAGCCCTGAAAATGGTTTTCCGTGGTTTACCATCTTCACACCAGGCAATTAATTAAGGCCACAGCCGCTTCCTTCCCACTCCCAGCCCTTTCCTGTCCCATCGTCACCATAAGACCTACCTGCGTCAATGTGACGTAAAGCAAGTAGCAAAAAAAAAAATCTCTATTACATCTCGTCACCACTACTATCATACACTTTTCCACACTTATTTTCATTCCATATTCCTCTATCTCCGGATTCCATACAGTATCTTGTTCTTGTGCTTCCATTTCATCTTCTCCACATATTACTGTCTCATCTGCAAAGATGGGTCCTTGGTTGCCATTTTTTATTGTATACTTTTGTGGATTACATCCATGACCGTAATGAAGATTAGAGGGTATAAACACATCCTTTTTGAAGTCCTGTTTCTACTTTGAACCAGTTTGTTCGTCCTATCATAGTATTCATAATACTTACCCTCTTTTCTTTCATGGCTTTTATACTTGTTTCTTCTGCTCTATCGGCCTTCTTTTTTATCAATGCATCCTAGATCACTTGCCATGGTACACTGACATATGCCTTCTCAATATCGATAAATATCATCACTGAATCCAGCCTAAATTCCCATCTATTCTCAATCCGTTCTTTAGGTTCAACGGATTGAAAAATTTAGAAATTATGTTTACACTGAGTATGGGGTACGACACCATATGGAAGTGAAACATAGACCATAACTAGTGCCAAGAAAAACAGTGTGGAAGCCTTTGAAAGGCCGTGTTATCAGAAGTTCTTGAAAATCAGATTGATAATATATGTCTCAAATAAAGAGGTAGTGATTCAGCTTGATGAGAGCAGAATTATTTGAGAGAATTTGATCCCGGGAAGGAAAATTATAGAACAAATCTGACAAAACTGTGAACTTGTTCAGTTAGTTTTGAAGCTTATTGCAAAGGATAAAAATGATAGGAAGAATCCAAGATATAAACCCAGGTGATCAGAGTGATATACCAACGGAATAGTCACTGAATTTTCAAGAAGTTTTGTTCATTTCAATCACAAGCGATGTACGTTGGATTTTGAACAAGAAAGGTCATCTTGTTGTGGTTTCAGTTCTGTATAGAACTGTACGTTATACAGTTATCTATATGATATAAGGAGTCATGGGGTATTAGAGGTCCTTTGACTAAGATCTTGATATCGACAGATATGTTAACTTATATTTCCTATGGAAGTGATCACTGTTTTAGAAGTCATGTAAAACTGGAGGTCCTTAGCGTTGATCGAAGTATCAGTCATAGAAAACGGAGGTTCTCTGGGTATGATCACAATATCAAGAGTCATGTACAATTTTGAGTTTTTCGGTATGATTAATATTGACAGTCATGTAAAATTGAAAGCTTCTTGCTTAGTCTGTTGACAAACAACATAAGTAGCAATTACATCAATAATGTTATATACTTTTCTGGCTTATATTTCAGTGTAAGGTCATTGGAAGTGATCAACGACCCTCGTACCTTCTAAATACTTCAGTTGCAGTGCAAAATGGACCTCAAAATAAAGATCAAAGAGGAACCAGCCTGGCTTGAAGGAACAACAACTGCATCACTTGTAAGTCTCATTCCAGATAACTTGATAGAGCTCAGAAATTAAACCTTAATAGCTGAATAAGTTTGGAAGGGGCATAATTTTCTCTGTGCTTCCTGAGTATTAACACCAGCAGTCACCAATTGCTGAATGAGCATCTAGGCGTAGTGTGACTCTGTTTTGCTTCTTTGTCTGAGAATGCACCAGAACGCTCTAAAAAAGCTGCCAACTCTTAGGATCTTAAGGTTGGGGTTGGATTAGTCTGTACTTTTTACTGTCACTATCAATATTACTTTGGTTTAGGGGTTGCACTTCTTCTATTTTTCCTCTCTGGTTATAATAGAGGATGGTTGGCCCATTGTATGTAAACAAAACTGAAATCCTCCAACACTACTGCAACACCATTAGCACCACATGTTAAAATTATTACTCGTACCATAATTCGTGTAGAAGAAGTTAAATCACAAATCTTTCGTTGGTGTTTTTGAGACTGGATACACCGGTCTGCTAAACAAAACATCAACACAGGTGTGATTATTCTGGGATATCCTCACATCCACAATATGCTGGTAGATATTATGTGTGTTAAGGAAAGCAGCAGATTTGCCTATGGCATACGAGGGATAAAATACCTCAAAATCTGAATGTACGTTCTCTCAAAGTAAGTACTTTGCTCAGATGTTGAATTAATTTAGAAAGTTGGAATAGTGATTAGCTCATTTTATTCCTCAAATACAGGTTAGATTCTATGTTATATATAGAACCATGTGTATGGGCTCTAGAATGCGTGATATCTGAGAATAATTTCTTTAAAATGCTCCTTCTTAGTGGGCTCTGACATTTTAAGTTCTTAAGGCACATTAAACGGAATATTTTCTTTCCTCTTTCTCATTATTTCCCTGTCCTTTTTGTGCATCCTTTTCATCCATTCCTTAGTTCAGCTACTGTTCCCTTCTATATTGAATGGGTTAAGTCAGTATATTCTAGAACTTGATCCTGTAATTCACATTTAATAGTAAGTTAACTTAGAATATAAGCTTTTGGTCACATTTCCCCCTCCCCACCCAACTTTAGTGCTGATGGGATTTTATAAATCCATGTGAGAAATGTAAATGTCTCGCAGTATATCATAAAAGATCTTTTTTGACTCTTCACTGACAGTGTTCTCATCCCCACAGTTCTTCAAAAAACACTACATAAAATGCTTGTAGGAGTAAAGTATTTCATTTGTGGTTGCTTTGACTTTGGGCTACATCACATCTTTTGCTGGTATATGACTGTGATAAGTCTGCTTCTTTCATCTTTTTTTATTTTACACTTAACTGTCTTAATGCTTTATGTAGCCCCTGTGATCTCAGCAAAACCAGAGTAGAGAATGTGTTTCCATTATTTCAAGTTATTTTTATCTGTCTGTAAACAAACTCTATGCTGAGAACAAAAAAATATTTAGAATAGTTTTAACTCTTCTAATTGGTTCAAACAACTTATAAGATTTGATTGATGTGATTGTACATATGAAAATAGTTCATACAATTTAGTTTTTATGCCTATGGTTGCTTCCTTCCAAATTCTGTGTGAGATGACCCCAATTCCATCCCTTGTATAATATCTTCTGATATGGCTAGAAAATGTTTTGCATTTTACGTTTTGTTCTCATCCTTTCTGTGATATAAGGAGTGAAGAAGAATAGTAACACCATTCTCAGTACAGCCTTTTGGTTATAAAAATCCTCTGCTAGTAGAAATCTTCCTTAAACATTACTGAAATTCTGAGAGTAATGTAATACCAGAAATTAATGAATGTACATGATCACATGTTGGTTGCTATATTTGTAGATGTGTGTTATGAGCATACCTAATATATCTTATTTTCCACAGGAAAATTTTGAACATGTATCAGAAGTGATAGCTCTGAAAGATGAAGTTAAATCAGAGTTAACCGAGCCAGGGTCATCGCATGAAAACTACCTTGAGGTAATGTACATAATTTGATAAGCCATTGTCAGTTGATGGAAACGGTTAGAAAATGGCCCGACAGATATCAAGGCATGATCCTTCATTTCAGTGCACAGGATTGAAATTCTTACAGAAAATATACTTTTTTATGAGATTGTCTGTTTACTTATGTAATTTTCACTTTTCCTTCAAGTTGTTCCACGATCTTGCGTTATCAATTGTGCTGCAGCTAGTATTATTCCAAAGACCTTTACTCTATATCGTTTTGGGAGCTGGTATCATTCCTACTAATACTTTTGAATTCATAAATAGTTTCGAACTACTGTTATAGGATATTTTACTAGTTGCTTCCAAATGTAACACTTTGTTATCTTATTTATTATATTAATTGTTGATTTCTAGATAATACAGTGATTTGTTGATACAAGTTGCAGGTGATATGCTTGTGTACTGTGTGCGTTCGCTTATATACTGCACACATTGTAGCCATCTCATGGCAAGTGAAAGTTAATTTTTATTCTTCCTAATGTGGTCTGAGTTGTTACTAGTCCATTGTGACTTATAATATTACTTAAACATGCAGTGAATAAATAAGCCATTCAAGAGTTATCTGGCCTTTCTGTTTCATACTTTGTAAGGGATACTGTTTGGGAATAGGCCTTGTAAATTCAATGTTACTGACCTGAACATTCATTACATGAATGAATTCGTCCTTACCAGGATATAAATTTGATCACACTAATCGTCCACTTCATAGCATGCGCGTCATCATCGTTCAGTATGACTATTGCTATGGGGTATTTCATTGCCCATTTATTGAGGTATTCATTTCACCATCTGTTCCGGGATTTGTATGTTAGCTGCTGAAAATATATCCACGTGGGCAAGGTTGTGATGAGAGAGGATATATACTCATCATCAGAGAGTGTAGTAATTGGCTCTCCTATAAGGAAATGGGATGTAGTTAGGTAAGAAGTTTCAATAGGGTCATCATTTAGCTTTGGTGAAAGGATGTGTTGTAATAATGGTCCATTCTTTGTTGGTGAAGCGATAAGAATCTATCACTTGTCTGGGGTGATATATCAGACTCTTGACAGCTGCTTCCCTGATTCCACCAAGTGTGATGCTGCAGAAGGGATGAAATGCCATGTCAGTCCCATGCCTGCAGTTATGTGAAAAGTTGATTTTCTGAGGGTTGTTTTTTTCAAAAAGGCCTTGATTTCTGTAGCTGCTCCAAAGAAGTTTGTGCCGTTATTGCTGTAAATGTTCAGGGGTCGACCTCTATGAGAACCAAGTCGATAAAATGCAGAGAGAAATGTTGTTGTGGTAGAGATCAGGTATCATGGTTATCTTTTAACTTGCACCTTTTTCGTGGTGGATTTCTTTTTCTTCCTATTACGGGAAGAAGCTCCATCCTGGATGGGATCATTCTGCTTACTTTCATTTGAGAGGAATTCGATGACCGCGGTGTATACAGTTTCTACAATTTCCTGTGTGATATTCACACCGCTGGCCACCTCTCTCAGCAGATATGTTGGTTCCCGTGCTCCCGGCAGTCACGGACCAGATTTAAGGTCCCCTCCCTAATCTGATCTAGAAGCATCTTCTACCAAGATGCCTCTAACCAGGGGCGCGGATCCTCAACGGAGATCTGGGGCTCATCTTCAACATGGATACTCGTCAAATCCATAGGGGGTGTAAAAGGCTCCCCTATGACAACAAAATCATGACAACCCTGATTCTCTTCCACCCCAGATGGTAGCTATTACTGGAACGTGCTGAGATGGTCCTTCGCCTTGATCATCCCCAATGGGGACACAATGGGAGTCTGTACATCCCTCCCTCCTGGCGAAGTGATAGGTTGAACGCCCGTCCGGGTGCTAGTGCATGGCGACTGGCTGCGCTCGTGCGTTCCCCCCAAGTGACTGGAGGGATGGCCTGATTTCTAAGAAGGAAATAATCCCTAGCCCTTTGATAGGCCGGCTGACATTGCTTATCACTTATTTGCTTTGTGGTCTTAGTTCCCAACGACTCAAATATGAGTCTATTTGAATCCGGGTTCCCTCTTTGATCCTGCTAGAGTGTGTACATTTTCACAAGTTCCTTAGCAGTGAACTTGCTCTCTTTCCCACTACCTGTGGCAAGGCGGGGCTTTGTGCTGGGAACGGGATCCTTACGCCCCAAGTTTCTGAGGGCCGGATGAGTATGGCGCTCGTGTTGGGACAGACCTCTTTGCATAGCAAATTCCATCGTACACGCTGAACATGCGTATGATAGTGTCAAGGGTTTGGGCGGGCCCATGCACTTGGGAATATGGGTCTGAGCGGCATGCTTACCAACATACATCTTCAGGCAAGACGTGCAACAAAATAAAATCTTCAAGGAAGCATTTTTAGTTTTAAGATGAGCCACATAATCATCGATGCTCAGATCCTTATATGTTCCCTTCATCTCACGGAGACAAACGGGACAATCTGTTATCTTGAAGGGAACATCGACGTAGACTGGTGGATCAGCCTGGTTGTCATCGATGGTCCCCTGCCTACTTAGACGGTGCGTAGGACCTGACGCGACCAAATCCGAGGCCCTTTGAGGACTCATTTGATTGCACGCAATCATTCTCTCCACTCTAAGGAGGGATTAGCCTCAAAGAGCCCTTCCCCATGACTGGGTGTTTACCCTCCTGTTTAGTTCATCCCGAGCAATGAATGGGATTTTATCCACGCCCGGGTGGTCTTGCTCAAGGACCGGACCCACAGGTAGGGAGTTGGGGTGACTTTCCAGCAGCAGGCTTGTGCAGATGACAAGGCACATTGTGCCTGCCCTGACCATTGACAACTTCGGCCAATAAGTGCTGAAGACACATGACCGTCGCAGGTAACGGGGAGATACTCGAGCTGCCCCAGAGGCTTCGTCTCGGATACTAGGTCTTATATGCCTGACATCTCAAACGATGAGCAAATAACGTATGCTTCATCTCGGATACTAGGGCTTACATGCCCGACACCTCAAGAGAGTCATAGTTATTCCCGCCGTTTACCTGCGCTTGCTTGCATTTCTTCACATTGACATTCAGAGCACTGGGCAGAAATCACATTGCGTCAACACCCGCTTGGGCCATCGCAATGCTTTATTTTAATTAGACAGTCCGATTCCCCTGGTCCGTGCCAGTTCTGAGCCGACTGTTGAATGGCAGCCAAAGAGAATCCTCGCACCCATGGCTGCAACCTCTGTGAGGAAACTGCAACACCACAATGCAGTCCACGGCCTCGCAGCTTGTACTAATCGGTACATACGATGACATCCCTATCCATGTGATCATCTGACAATGAACTGCTTGGGTTGGACCGGACCAAATGCAATGGAAACTGTTAGGATTATCACTGAAGACAGTAATCCTGCTAGTTCTTAAAAATAGTGACTTTTAACTGTAACCTGGAGTTTCAGTGATATGCTAATACAAACGGTCCACCTCTGGATTCCCTGTGTTCACCAATTGGGTGCAGAGTAGTTTGGGGGAAATGGGAACATGACTGGTTAGTGAAACAAAGTACAACAGGAGACTACATTTTAAAACGTAACTGCTCATAAATCATGAGAATTACAGAAATTAAGTCTTCTTGACGTTGTTAAATATTAAAGTCTTTTTGAATTGAAAATCAACACACAGAAATGTTTTACAATATAAGTATATAATACTTTGAAGATATTCTTCACTGTCCTTGGAAGGTATGGAACATGGTTTAAGTAACACTGAAGGAAGAAGATATTAGTACATACTATTCACAGGTTTGTCGGCCACTGCCACCATATGCCCCTGTGACATGCCTCCGCCACACAGAATGTGCTGTCTTAAGAGTGCATGCTTAACCTAACAGGGACAGATTCGTCTTTATGCCTAACTTCACATGCCATGGATTCAACCCTAGGCTTAACCTTACAATGGTGTCAGCTTTACAAACTCAAGTTTGATGCCCAAGAGTCCTGGCTAAACACAACTGCCAATGTGAATAGGGTCATGAGTGCTAGTTTAAGGTAACATGCACGAATTTAATGTCCATCTTAACCTTACAAGGACATTACAGACTCGACTTTCAGTTTCGATCCCAGGCTTAAACTATCCATACAAGTTGAGACAAGGTCCAGTTGCTTTTGGATCTGTTCTCGGAACAAATGGCGGTTACACAATTGCTTTATTAGGCTAGGGAAATGGCATAAGGATTAATATATATGATTTATTCATAGGGCCATAACATTGAAATGTGGCCTTAGTTCATGGAGCTGAGAAACTGCAAAAGGGCTAAATGGCTAAAGGGCTAAATGGAATGAAATATGGTGTAGGGCTCAGAGCCAAATTGGAACAGAATGGCTGTATGGGACTAGGGAGATGGTGAAAAATAAAATATATGTGCATTATTCGTAATGGCATACCTATAGTAATCTACTACAAGTTCTTGAAGCTGAGCAGCTGCAGAGTCAGAGATGCACGCATGTTAGCTGCAGCGTAACTCGCTGTTGGTTTTTAGTGTTTGGAACTCTGAACTTTTTTTTGTAACATTTCGAGCTTATAGATTTGAATTCTACATGACTTATATAGCTTACAATATTGTTGACATCATTTAGGAAATAAAACATTGTGTTCAGAATCAAAAAAGGATTCACGCTCCACATGACTGGAATGGAACCCAGGGCTCTTCCCTTTTTCACTGCTGAGTATCATGCTAAGGAAATAACTGTGCATTGAAAGTATCCATTTAATTCAAAACACATGATGTTTGAGCTGCGATAAACTAAATAATCCCACCCCAACTGGGAAATGAATTTGGCACTTTTCCTCTTGGACTGCTGGCTATCATAGTAAATAAATGTTTGTGCATTAAATTCAAAGACACTCATCCTTCGAGATACAAGAAATTAAATACATTGCCAACCCAACTAGGAATCCAACCATGGGTCCTTTATATGGGAAACAAGCATGCATGCTAACTAAATGACTGTACATTAAAGACCTTGTGCTCAATCGCATCACCTCTAGTTCGAGTTTCTTTCGATGTGGGGATAATAACAATGTTCACTTTACGTCTTACTAACTACACTCCAACATCTGAAAAGTTCACAAATAATAATTATTACCATGGTTTGGTGGATCAGCAGAGGTGAAAGAAGGTGCGGGCTGCTGAATGGGTCTAACTACCAAAATTAAAATTAATTAAAAACTAATAAAAGGTTATATTTTCTGTCTTGAAAACAACAAGTAACATTTTAACAGGTACAAGTAGCATGAACAGGTAAAGAATTTGCAATCTAGTGGAATAACAATCGCTGGGCTTCATGCCCTAGGTTAATATATCATGAGCTCCAAGCTCAACTTTACCTACATACACTTATTGGTGGGGCAGAAATCCCCTGATCAAAGAGCACATGCTCTCACAATGGCATACTCAAGACTTGTTGAGGCACACCTTACCATAATGATACAAAAAAGAGCTACAATGCCCTCCCGTTTTCACGCCTATACAAGGCGTACCCAACTCGACGCTGAATTTGCCCTCACGGCACAACTTACACACAAGAAGCAGGGGTAACTAGTACCCAATCTACCGGGCCTAATCAGAAAAGAACCGGTTAATTACATGGCCCACAATACCAAATGGATGGAGGCGAATACTTGCACTCCTGAATGACACTTCATAAAATCCTAAGTGGCACTAAGCCTTTTACACAAGGGCAAATCCCATACTACCGGGTGAGTTGGCCGTGCGCATAGAGGCACGCGGCTGTGAGCTTGCATCGGGGAGATAGTAGGTTCGAATCCCACTATCGGCAGCCCTGAAAATGGTTTTCCATGGTTTCCCATTTTCACAACAGGCAGATGCTGGGGCTGTACCTTAATTAAGGCCACTGCCGCTTCCTTCCAACTCCTAGGCCTTTCCTATCCCATGGTCGCCATAAGACCTATCTGTGTCGGTGCGACGTAAAGCCCCTAGCAAAAAAAAAATCTCGTACTAATGAGGTGACTCATATAAGAAAACTTTATTACATTAAGAAAAGAAGAAAATCGGTAATGAAAACGTAGTCACCTCAAAACAATATGAGTGGGAGCTCGAGAGGGTTAGGCACTCTCTATCCCAATTTGTAGTTAAAGAGACGGAATTTTACCAAATGTCTTTTACATTTTAAAGGTAGGTTACATGAGAAAAGTTTCGAACCTGCCCCGTGGGTTAAACTGCTGAGCTAGCAAGAAATAAAGTTATTAAACGGCCATTACCTTGTTGATGAACTGCTGCCCGAAGAAAGAGCGCTGCCCGCCCCCTGCTACATATTCACACACTAAGCAAGATGTCGATGGAGTACCCACGAGCCATTAACCTCAGCAGTTGTATACCCACAAAGAAGCTTCGAGACCTTTCATGAAATAAAAGTGCCACACCCCTTCCCTTTATTGGCTAACATGAAAAGTTACACACAACATGAACAAGAAACCTAGGATTGGAGGAAAATTAATTTAGAAAATTGAGGATTGGCTGAATTCAAAACTGGCGGAAACAGAGATCAATATTGCCAACCCTAAAACTGAAAGAAATTTAACAAAGAGCAAACTTATGGATACAAGGTTTCTTCAAAAAACAGTTCCATACTTTGCACCAGAGTGCACAATCGTTGTCTTTTCTCTGAAGAGACATCTAGAAGAGAATGTCCACACTTCTTGATACAGGGTAAAGCAAACACAATTCGAAATACACACAGTTCCGAACACCCCAAAATTACCAAATTTACAGGGGTGACATCTTCCGAGAAATCGTTGGGTTAATTCAGTTTGTTAAAATTCAGGCTTTCTCCTGTAGAGGAGTTTCAACAGGCGCAATATTTGAATTAGCGGCGTGGAGGTGTACCGCCCGGTACAGACCTCCCCCCCAAAAGTCCTTCCAAGGGGTGACACAGAAGAAAATTTTTTTTTCCGGCAAAATCCAAGTTTGTTGCTGATTAGTTAAAAAAAAAATTCGAAGAGAAAAATATAACTTTTCAGTAGTCAAAGTTCTTTTAATTTGTTAGATATTGATGGGTGAGAAAATATTGACGGAACATTAATAGATAAAAAAGTACTTTTTGCTGAATAGCCGACGAATCTTGATGAAAGAAAAAATTCAATGTCTTTCTGTGGTTATTAATTAAAATTACAATTTAGAGATAGGTGAAACCACTACACACTGCTAATGCTTGACGGCCAGACCCGCCGCGGCAGCCGATGTTCATACGAGTCGCCCGGACTCCTCCCGTACCCAGAGATATCACTCTCCTGCATTATGAGAGGGGTGGTCGTGGTGAAGCACGCCGCAGATGCGAAGTTTGGTAGCAGTCCTCCAGTAACGTGCGGTTGGTGCGCCGCACACCAGCCTTTGCCGGGAGCTGAACTCCAGCACGCCGTTCTTAGAGAGTCTTCACAGGAACGAAGGGGGCCCAGTTTCCGTTCAAGTTGCTGCGCGGCGGTTGATGGCTGAGGGGGCACTGAAACAGTAAGATCTCCGCGACAGACTTTTTGTTGGAAATTTTGCTTTAGGGTACTATCATATTGATGAGGCTGAGGGGCCAGTGGCGTGGAAATTTAATTTGCCATTGGTGCAGTGTAGCAGGAGGCGGGAGCTTTGTAATGGCCATTGGTTAAGGACAGCAGAGTAACCATGGGGAAGGTTTTACATAGTTGCACAAGGTAGATGGACAAACACAGGGCAGAAGGCCTTAAAAATAAAACCCAAAAATATAACCTTTAGAGTTCTTACAAGGAGTTAAAGATCCAATGAGCAAGTAATTTACACGGATTTCACCTGAGACAGGTGAACCCTAAAGATCCTCTCGGTGGCTGGGTTGCTTACTAAGAATGTAACAAGTGTCAAAAGCTAAAATGACACACGGCCCATGAAATCTGGGGGCAAGCTTGCCCGCGGGAACAACCTTTTAAACATAAAATATTTCCGACATTTAAATGGGTGGACCTCCGTCCATGCTCATATCTAGTTCATTACCAGGGTACCAAAAAGAAGAAAGAGCAACTCACTTTACTATATAAAAACACTGAATCCAAAAATAGGGGGACACGGAAGTTCAGTAACATTCTATCTGGGAAGACTGTTATGATACACACCCGAAAGAATTTAACAGAAGAGAATGGCACCTACTTCCCGGGAGGAATTCTTGAGATGGTAGAAATTTAAAAAATATAAAAAAAATTCTAGAACTTCATAGGGATGAACCTCAAATTAACAACGCAGATGCTTTACTACCATATAAGAGCCTGCCCTACAGAAAAAACAAACTCCCAGGAGCAATTAATGTGTAGAACCTCATCGACAAATCCAAAGGCCGAAACACGCCTCATACCGATATAAATGTCCTACCGGGCATAATCACTCTGGGGTGACTTCGTTGCACCCATGTTAAAAGACAAATTACCCTATACAAATTACACATGAAAAGAGGTAACACCATGACCTCACAATACAGACAAGAAATACCATGAGAAGATGCATCAATACCCAAAAGGAGCAACATACTCCCAGTACATCCTCCCATTCTCTTACATCATAAATACCCTAATTCACAAAAGAGAAAAATGTATATCTAAAGGAGCCTATAACTCCCATACAAGATCCCCTATTACACAAAAATATGACCCTACAAAGCATCAAAATACAAAAGACATCATGGGTGAACTTGAGCAGGAGGACCGGTTAGCGGGTCGAAAGAGTAGAAACACATCTCAAATGAAAGCAAAATTCCTCAACTGGGTAGGCACTGTCAAAAATACAGAAGTGAGACCGAGAAATGTGTATGTTGTGAGGACGAAAACAAGGAAGATCAATAAAAATGACGGAGACCACTTTAAGTATGTTGGAAGCTTTACCCCATCTGACACATCACCGATGGGAGGGATATATATATATATAAAGTGAAGACACAACAGAATGTTGGCCGAAAGGAACACATACTTCGTTTGCATACCTCGCAATCACGCAACCTTACCAACCAATACGTGCCGCAAAATTAGAGTACCCTACGATCAAGCCTAGGGAATAGACGATATACAGATCCTGCCTAGAGAAGTCTACAGGTCCCAAGGCACTTAGATTCCACACAACATAGTCGGCTTCCATTACAGAGAAAGAACTAGGACGTAAGCGACACCTGAACACCACAAAGCTTATTAGATACATGGGAAGAATTGGGCAGAGAAATGCCCGACTCAGGAAGAAAAATAAGATGTGCAAATAAAATATACACATTTTACCATAGCAGACAACCATTAGACGTGTCATCCAGCAAGGCGGGCTGAGGGTATAGTGCCTATACAATGAGAGTTGGTCTTCCGCAAAGAATTTAGTCCATGAACATGCCCAACAACCTCGCCCAAAAAATACATCTTAAAGGGGCAAACGATAGGAAAAGTGCAGTTAAGAAGCACTCGAAACGAATGACAAGGTTGATGTCACACGACCAAAACAATGATCATCACTCAAAAGATAGCACTTGAAAGGGGCAACCAGACGGAACCTTAAGTATCACAATCCCTTGAACAACCATGCCACCAGATTCGACCTTCGTAATGGGGAGTTTATAGAAAAATTCCTCCTTGCGCAAGTGGCCGGTATGGAGGACATCGCAAGTGCCAGACATGACAGAATCTTACAAATTTAGAAAAATCGAAAAATTCCAGCGACGGAGAAAATTGTTAGAGTTCGAACCAAGAACAATATTTAGTCGTCAAAAGGGGCTAAATTGAAACCCATTCAACCACGATCTGCTACCATTTGTTACCGTGGTTTGGTGGATCAGCAGAGGTGAAAGAAGGTGCTGGCAGGTGAATGGATCTAACTACCAAAATTAAAATTAATTAAAAACTAATAAATGGTTATATTTTATTTCTCGAAAACAACAAGTAACATTTTAACAGGTACAAGTAGCATGAACAGGTAAAGAATTTACAATCTAGTGGAATAACAATCGCTGGGCTTCATGCCCTAGGTTAATATATCATGAGCTCCAAGCTCAACTTTACCCACATACACTTATTGGTGGGGTAGAAATCCCCTGATCAAAGAGCACATGCTCTCACAATGGCATACTCAAGCCTTGTCGAGGCACACCTTACCCTAATGATACAAGAAAGAGCTACAATGCTCTCCCGTTTTCACGCCTATATAAGGCATACCCAACTCGACGCTGAATTTTGCCCTCACGGCACAACTTACACACAAGAAGCAGGGGTAACTAGTACCCAATCTACCGGGCCTAATCAGAAAAGAACCGGTTAATTACATGGCCCACAATACCAAATGGATGGAGGCGAATACTTGCACTCCTGAATGACACTTCATAAAATCCTACGTGGCACTAAGCCTTTTACACAAGGGCTAATCCCATACTAATGAGGTGACTCGTATAAGAAAACTTTATTACATTAAGAAAAGAAGAAAATCGGTAATGAAAACGTAGTCACCTCATAACAATATGAGTGGGAGCTCGAGAGGGTTAGGCACTCTCTATCCCAATTTGTAGTTAAAGAGACGGAATTTTACCGAATGTCTTTTACATTTTAAAGGTAGGTTACATGAGAAAAGTTTCGAACCTGCCCCGTGGGTTAAACTGCTGAGCTAGCAAGAAATAAAGTTATTAAACGGCCATTACCTTGTTGATGAACTGCTGCCCAAAGAAAGAGGCCTACCCGCCCCCTGCTACATATTCACACACTAAGCAAGATGTCGATGGAGTGCCCACGAGCCATGAACCTCAGCAGTTTTATCCCCCCAACGAAGCTTTGAGACTTTTCATGAAATAAAAGCGCCACACCCCTTCCTTTTATTGACTAACATCAAAAGTTACACACAACATGAACAAGAAACCTAGGATTGGAGGAAAATTAATTTAGAAAATTCGCGATTGGCTGAATTCAAAACTGGCAGAAACAGAGATCAATATTGCCAACCCAAAAACTGAAAGAAAGAAATTTAACAAAGAACAAACTTATGGATAGAAGGTTTCTTCAAATAACAGTTCCATCACTTCACACCAGAGTGCACAATCGTAGTCTTTTCTCTGAAGAGACATCTAGAAGAGAATGTTCACACTTCTTGGTACAGGGCAAAACAAACACAATTCGAAATAGACACAGTTCAGAACACTCCAAAATTACCAAATTTACAGGGGTGACATCTTCCGAGGAACCGTTGGGTTAATTCAGTTTGTTAAAATTCAGGCCTTCTCCTGTAGAGGAGTTTCAACAGGCGCAATATTTGAATTAGCGGCGTGGAGGTGTACCGCCCGGTACAATAATAATTGTAATTTTGAAGATCCAGGCTTCTTTCATGCCGAATACTTAACATATATGCACACTAAGAAAGAAAAGAGCAGCACTTTGACTGTCTGTCCTACTCAGCTTGGCAATTAATTTGCTAAGTGCTGAAATTGCAATCCCCGCGTCAGACAGTTTTCGAAGACGCTGACGTGCTAGAATTTTGTCCTGCAAGTTTCCTTTTACATGCCAGTAAATCTACCGGCACTAGGCTGACGTATTTGAACACCTACAAATACCATCAGGCTGAACCAGAATGGAACCTGCCAAGTTGTGGTTAGAAGGCTAGTGCCTTAACCGTCTAAACTACTCAGCCTGACAGTCCAACTATTAAATGCCGAAAACAAACACTAATAATAAGTAAACTCGTGTCCTTATCCTGAGGTGGTGCAGCTCTTTTCAGGCACACCCCCAATGCAGGTGAGCTGCATGCACCATTTCAACCACATACCAGCCCTCCTGCTATTCTGAAATTTCTGGCAGTACCGGAAATCGAACTTGGGCGTTCGATAACGGCACCTAATAACACTAACCGTTATGTTGCGGAGGGTGACAAGCTAATGGTGATAATCATTTTGATGATCCAACCAACCTTTGTACTCATTACTATACATGTTTACCCAAAAACAAAATGTTCTCTAGTGCTGAATATTAGTCTAGCAGGAGTTATCGTCTTATCATAATCATCTGATAAAGAATAACATCCCTGTCACAGCCAGGATTACACATACGCACACATGCTCAATAATAATAATCATAATTTGGGAATCCAACCCACCTTCGTACCGAATACTCCATATGCTTACCCAATAAGGAAAAGTAATCTGGTGCCAGAATGTGGTCCGCTTGAGTTTGTGTCTTATCAGAATTACTCAGTAAAGTGTATTACAAAATCTAGAATATTTAAATCAGCCTGGATTACTCCTACATGCACATTATTTCCATAATATTCAATTGTTAAAAAGCAAAGACGTGTTCCACACTCAGTTGTCAGAGACCAAAGGGGTTTCTGTCTGTAGTTTCTAACTGCTAGGGTCACAATAATAATGCTGACAAGCTCTAACATTTCTGATGATTTTTGCACACACCTAGCTTGCGGTGTCCAAAGAATGCAAAAACACGAAACTTCCTGTTGACTTTTCAGCATCATTATTGTGAGCCCAGTTGTTAGAAACTACAATAGAGTAACCCCTTTGGTCTCTGACAACTGAGTGTGGAACACGTCTATGGTTCAGGGCTAGCACTTAGCTTGGTAACGATTGAATACTACAGAAATAATGTGCATGTAGGTGCAATCCACGCTGATTGAAGTATTCTAGATTTTGTAGTTCCCAGTTAGGTAGGGCTTTTTTCTTTATTCTTAAATTCTGATAAGACGCGAACTCCTGCTGGACTACATCCTGGCACGAGGTTTATTTTTCTTAATGGGTAGGCATGTAGAGTATTCCGTACAAACGTGGTTTGGATCTTTCATATTATTATTGTTGTGTGTGTAATCCATGCTGTTTTAAATATATTAGATTGTGTAATTCCCAGCTGGGCCGGGGATTTTATTATTTATTACCCGGTAGGCAATTCTGATAAGATGTAAACTCCTGCGGGACTAACTTATTTGGTATGCATGTTGAGTATTCAGTACGGAGGTGGGTTGGATCCTCCAAGTTACTATTGTTATCATCATTTTTAGTGTTTGTGGGTTTTTTGAACTAAATAGTTGAATTATCGAGCTGAGTGGCTCAGACGGTTAAGGCTCAGCCCCATGGTATTTGAAGGTGTTTAGATACATCACCCTTCTGTCATTAGATTTACTGGAACATAAAGAAAACTTGCAGGACTAAATTCTGACACGTTGGCATCTTAAAAGACTGTTTGGAGCAGGGATTGACATTTCTGCGCTTAGCAAATTAACAAATTAATAGCAATGAATGTTGGGTATTCAGCATGAATGCAGCTTGGATGTTCAAAATTATTATTGCAAACTTTTAAAACGTTCAAGTGTAGTTAGTAAGACGTAGAGCGGGTATTATTATTGTCCCCACTTCGAAAGGAAGTCAAACTTGTTGTGTTTCAATTACATACACAAGCTTTTAATGCACAGTCATTTAGTGAGATTGCATGTTTCTTTCCCATGTTAAGAATCCACCGGTTCGATTCCTAGTCTGGTTGGTGATTTTTGAATTGTGTTGTGTGTTTTGAATTGAATGTACAATCCTTTAGTTATTATGATAGTCAGCAGTCCAAGGGAAAATTTGCCGAGTTTGATTCTCAGGCGGCCTGGGGATTTTTTAATTGTTCACAGCTCTAATTTTAGGTGCCAAGTTATGTAAATATTACAGCGGGCAATTGCACGTCTCCAGTGTTTAAATCTGCAGCCCAGAGCTCAATGTGGGAACAATAAACTTTGTATTCCCTGTCTTAGCAAATAAATTACTTCCAAGTCTAGTCAACTTGTTCGTACCGCCAATGTTCTTTTGCTGAAATATGCATACTAGGCTAATTGCAAAAACAATGAAATTTATATTTCATGTCATTGCAAATATTTCCAAGTCTAATCAGCATGTTCTGCTGTCATTTTTTTGCTGAGATACACATATGTCACGACCTCATTCTCTCTCCACATTCAGTTAACATAGTTTGTGCTAATCGTTCACACTCATCAGTGAAAGGAGAGTTCGTCATTGATTTCGCGTCGGGTTAAGGATTTTTTACATTTTTTCATCTTATGAACTTAATATCTTTAGATCTGAGTAGAAGTGAGCTCCAGTTTTGAGACCCCAAATCAGCGGAGATGGTGAAAGTTTAATGCATGTGGATGGTTTCATAACTACATGGACAAATAGAACTTATCTACCACCGACAGTTATGGACAGTTACGAAGTTTCTTACTTCACTTGGAAATACAATACTCCAGATGCATATGATACTGACTTCAACATAGACCCCTAACCTCAATAGACCGAACCCCGAGCTATCACCTCCCGATAAATGTTTCGCAGACTGACCCTTCACAATAAAAGCATACCACGTGGCTGGTAATTATTACTCATTCCATTACTTATTATTATTTCAACATGTTTTGCCCAACTAAGGAGCACGATTGTACTTATTTTGCAGATGGTTGTGCTTTCATCTCCTGCCAGAGTTTCTTCCCTCTTTGTGTTTATCATCTGTTCTTCCTTCTGTGTAACTGTGTACTCATCTTGGGTTCTCAGCAAAATTATGTTTGTTCACCAACGTTCTAAAGCTAGGCGTGTCCTATATAATTTCATCTGGGATGTTGATTTCTTGAAGGTCCTTTTCAATTTCGATTATCCAGTTATTCTGACTTTTAGCGAGGAGGCATTATTAAATATCTTTTTAGTGAGTCTTTCATCATCTATTCTTTGAATATGGCTATCAAACTTCAATCACCTTTTCCAAATATTGTATCTGATATTTCCTCAATATGTTGATATAATTCCGGAGACCTCCTATTCAACCACACTCCAATGCATACTGGGCCATGTTTTCCCTGAGGACTTCTCTTTCTTGTTTTTCGATCATTTTTGATAATGATCATTCTCGACTGATCAAGGTTTGTGACGTGTGTAATGGTTGAGCCTTAATTACGGTGTTACAATGTTTTAATTTAGCGTTCCGGGATACTGATTTTTTGTCGTACCTTTTCCATGTGGTTCTATGGCCTACTTGTAATATAGAAATCTCTCTTTGCTTGCCTCATGATTTACTGCAGATTGTTGGATGATTTTCCCAAGCATTTGAAATTATTTACCTGAGTAATTTTGCGAAACTGAGTTACCAGATTTTGTTTGCGTAATTATCGAGTAGATCCTTCCATTTATTGGGTTTCCTTGTATGAGTCTTAGATTAGTTTTAGATGCAATTACACGAAGTTTTTCAGTGAGTGAATTCGTTCCTGCCTATTGTCGGATAAAATAATGAGACTTTTATGACGGCCGAACATTTGATATGAATTTTATGATTAACTAGCTTCACAGAAAATGTCTTGGGGCAAACTCAGATGCTAAATATCTTAGTTATACTGCTGAGATAGATTAAAATCGAACTATCCCCTGTCTTCAACTTATTAGCGTTATGAAATCAATTATTGTTATTAGTATGAGATAATATTTGTAAATATTATTTGTTTTAGTGATGTAGCCCCACGCCAAATAAATAAATAAATAAATAAATAAATAAATAAATAAATATTGTAATTACTGACATTCACAAATTAGAACTTGACCAGAACTTTCCAATTTGCATACACAATTGATTCTACGTCTGTGGACATAAAATCTCACAAATTAACATACAATTCCTCTAAATTTCACTGCTATACTGCAAACATGTTCCTCATTACGCCTGAACAAATTTTATGAGAAATGCACTCAATCTAACTTCCCATCCTAAAGAAAAATTTGACTAAATATCGGTTATAACACAGTGACACTTCTAACACACGCAAGCATCGTAAATTTCTACTTGTGTCTTCTCAGTACAAAAATTAAAGCGTGAAACTGTGATAAACTTCCACTAAAATATTACGAAGTCATATCAGACCTACACATAGCAAAATATACCGGACTACGTTGTAGAAGTTACTGGAATACACAGACTGTATTTAACTCTTATCAGCTCCCATTTTCTGCTCATCGTCGTCCTCTGTATGTACGGGTTAACTGCTTTATTTTACGCAAGTTATCATAATAATATTTTGCACTTTGATTATTTTATTTCTATTATTCACTTAATTCTAAGAATCTGAAAGACAACACAAGATATATAGCCTTGCAATTTACTGGACACACTAATAATATGCATTCAGGGAACTCGCCGAGACTAGTATCTTCGCCGTCCCACAATCAAGGTAATGCGTTTAGTGGTTGAACACCCTCAGTGCTATCCAACATCCAGATCATCTCCCGTGATGACATCGAGACTCTCACAGTAGATTTCAATTAATAAGCCACCAGGTACTGTATTTAGACTTGTGGAGCCTTCCAAAATCAATAGGTGAAGTTTGTGGTTGGTGACATCAACAGTCATAATACAACATGGGGATAGCCAGCTATCGACGAAAGAGGAGAGGATGGCGTAGAATGGACAGATTCGTGCAATCTAATTCTACAACATGATAACAAACATCCAGTATCATTCAACAGTGCGAGATGGAGGATGGATATTATCCAGATATTAAATTACAGTATCTGCGTAAGCAAACGCATATCTCGGTTTTCAGCGAAATCAGTGGGGTAAACAATCCCTCATCGTCCTATTATATGCCAGATATATGCTGCAATCTGACCGCAAACAGTTCCTTTTCATACATACATCTCCATTACAGACTTTTATGCCTTTCAGCGTTCAGTCTGCAACCCTATGTGAATTTTTTAAACGCCACCACAATCCTCTATTTGCAACTAGTTCTGCGGCCTCGTCTTAGTTCAATACATCTTACCTTTAAATCGTTAGAATTTGAGTTCCTTTTCGAAGATGATGTCATTTTAAGAAGGCTTATTTGGGGAAATGCACTATTTCACTGCAAGAGAACATTCTGAATATAGAGCTTTTTCCTCAATCATGTGATGATTATGCAAATATCGTGAAGTTTTTTCTCGTATCTCAATTTGCTGACGGTGAACACTATATACAGAAACTACTGAAATATTGAGAAACTACCGTGATCTCTTTGACAACGATCCTTTGAGATCCGATACCGTCCAAGCTGGGGAAGATTTCTTAAAAGCGATATCTAATAACAGGAGCAATGGGGGAGACTTATCTAAGGAAAGGTAGCCAGAAAAGCTGGGGGTTTGTTAAACGTCTGAGTCGTAACCCACCAGCTAGAGAGGGTCATGCGAATGTAACAGCTAAACAGATTGCCCACCAGCTCGTGAAAAATGGTAAACATCAACAATAGACTTCAAAATTTTACGTTCAGAAGAATTAGAGTCTAGTCATCTTATACGGCTTTTCTGTATGGCAGCCATTGGCAGTTGTAGGAGCGCTAAGGCAGTGGGGAGGTAGACGACTTCAGATAACAGCGGATTATCCACGAACCTACTACGCTGTCGTAGTATGGGGAGAGGTGTTACTCCCACGTACTGCGTCCCAGGTGGCGTGTATGGGGTCTTACCTGGCTTTCCGGTCGACATGAGCGAAATAATATAGCTCTCGCGGACCAAACACACAGATCTCTGTGGGTGGGGGACGAGACCAAGGGATGCTGAATTTGTATCAAATGACTTGTGCTTAGTTCCACTATCCTTGTGATTACCACCACAAACTGAGGAATACAATGTGTGTGTTAGAGCATTTGATTGTGTACCTCATGCAAAACTTGTTGAGATTTTAAAATCTACTGGTGTAGATGTTGGTGATATTCGTATAATTTCCCATCTGTACTGGAATCAAACGGCAGAGGTCAAAATAGAAGGATGTACTATTGAGGACATAGCTGTACGAAGAGGTATCCGCCAGGGATGTGTTCTGTCCCCACTTCTTTTCAACATCTACTCTGAAGCTGTGTTCAGAGAGGCTATGGAAGATGTTAATCTAGGTATCAAGATTAATGGCTTTGTCATCAATAACATCCTATTTGCCGATGACACGATTGTTTTAGCCAGCAACCCTAGCACCGGGCGAGTTGGCCGTGCGCGTAGAGGCGCGCGGCTGTGAGCTTGCATCCGGGAGATAGAAGGTTCGAATCCCACTGTCGGCAGCCCTGAAGATGGTTTCCCGTGGTTTCCCATTTTCACACCAGGCAAATGCTGGGGCTGTACCTTAATTAAGGCCACGGCCGCTTCCTTCCAACTCCTAGGCCTTTCCTATCCCATCGTCGCCATAAGACCTATCTGTGTCGGTGCGACGTAAAGCCCCTAGCAAAAAAAAAAAAAAAAAAAAAAGCAACCCTAGTGATTTTCAAATCATTATAAACAACATCGTGAGGACCAGTGAAACCTACGGCTTATCCTTGAATATTAACAAGACCAAGCTGATTCTATTCTCAAAAACACCAAAACAGGCCTCCCTTTACATCAACAATAACATCGTCCAACAAGTATCTTCTATCAAATATCTTGGAACTCTAGTTAACCAGCATTGTGATTCAAAATGCGAAATCTTATCCAGGATTGGACAAGCAAAAAATATGTTCAATACCATGAGGACCTTATTCACCAGCAGAGAACTCAACCTCCAGCTCAGAGTTCGAATACTACGGTGTTATGTCTTTCCTGTCCTTCTGTATGGTTTCGAAGGGTGGACGCTTAGCCCTTTATTGGAGAAGCGTATTGAATCTTTTCAGATGTACTTATACAGAAGAATACTCCGAATATCTTGGCTAGAAAAGAAGACAAATGAAGTCCTCAACATCTTGAGCAAGAAGAAAGAGCTTCTCATAACCATCAAGGAGCGTAAGCTCAGCTACCTCGGGTACATCATGAGAGGTGAACGATACGAACTTCTCTGACTGATCATTCAGGGGAAGATTGGTGGGAAAAGATCTGTGGGAAGACGGAGACATTCCTGGCTGAAAGACTTGCGTCGGTGGTATGGACATACGTCGATAGAAATCGTCCGTGCTGCCGTTTCGCGTATAATCATGATCAGTTGGATCGCCAACCTTCGAAGGGAGATGGCGTCATAAGAAGAAGTTAGAGGATCATTGTGTGTTTTCAGTACCCATGTATAGTACCCACCACTGTGCCTAGACTCGGTTACAGGATCCCAGGGAGATAAAAGAAGCTAACCTCGCTCGGGTGTTTCAGCATGTGGTTGTGGAAACCATGGGTGTGCGTTCCTAGGAACACCGCCGGATAGTACGAGTCCCCAAGATTTGTACAACTATGTGAGTAACACCACGGAATAGTACTGGTCCCTGGGATTTGTACAACAATGTGAGGAACACCATTGGTTTGCATTCCGAGGAACACCACGGGATAGTACTGGTCCCTGGGATTAGTACCACTATGTGAAGAAGACAATGGGTTTGCGTTTCGAGGAAAACCACGGATCTGGGTTTTACCTGTCATTAGTACCCCTATGTGAGGAACACCACGGGTTCGTACTGGTCCCTGTGATTAGTACCACTATGTGATGAATTCCATGGGTTTGCGTTTTGAGGAAAGCCCCAGGTCTGCCTTTTACCTGTCATTAGTACCACAATGTGAGGAACACCATAGGTTTGCGTTCCGAGGAACATCGCGGGTCTGAGATTTACCTGTCATTAGTACCCACTATGAGGGGAACACCACGGGATAGTACGGGTCCCTGAGGCTTGTACAACTATGTGACGAACATCATGTGATTGCGTTCCGAGGAACACCACAAGTCCAGGTTTTACCTGTCATTAGTACCCACTATGTGAGGAACACCACGGGATAGTGCGGGTCCCTTCAATTAATTCTCTCTCTGTGAGGAACGCCACGTGATAGTACTGGTCCCAGATATATGCAAAAATTTATAAGGAACACCATGGGTTTGCATTCCTAGGGATGCCACGGGTCTGGGTTTTACCTGTCATTAGTACCCACTATGTGAGGAACACCATGGGATTGCGTTCCGCAGAACACCATGGGTCTGAGGTTTACCTGTCATTAGTGCCCACTATATAAGGAACGCTACGGGATAGTACAGGTCCCTGTTATTAGTACCACAATGTGAGGAACAAAACGGGATATTACGGGACCCTGTGATTAGTTCGCACTATGTGCGCAACACCACTGGATAGTACGGGTCCCTGACACTTGTATAACTACAGTATGTAATTAACACCATGGCTTCACGTTCTCAGGAACACCACTGGATAGTACGGGTCCCTGACACTTGTACAACTATGTCATGAACACTATGGATTCACGTTCTCAGGAACACCACGGGATAGTACGGGTTCCTGACACTTGTACAACTATATGGCGTACAACATTGGTTTGCGTCCCGAGGGACAGCATGGGTCTGGGTTGTACCTGTGATAAGTACGCACTGTCAGGAACACCGCAGTATAGTACGGGTACCTGTGATTAGTTCCCACTCTGGGAGGAACACCACGAGATAGCACGGTTCCCCGAGATATGCACAACTTTGTAAGAAACACCATGGGTTTGCATTCCTAGGAACACCACGGGTCTGAGATTAATCTGTCATTAGAACCCACTATGTGAGGAACACCATGCGATTGCATTCCGAGGAACACCATGGGTCTGGGATTTACTTGCTATTAATACCCACTACGTGAGGAACACTACGGGATAGTACGGGTCCCTGACACCTGTACAACTACGTGATGAACACCACGGCTTCACGTTCTTAGGAACACCACGGGTCTGGGGTTTACCTGTCATTAGTACCCACTATGTGAGGAACACAATGGGATTGGGTTCCGAGGAACACCATGGGTCTGGGATTAACCTGTCATTAGTACCCACTATGTGAGGAAACACTACGAGTTACTACGGGTCCCTGAGACTTGTACAACTATGTGACGAACACCATGGGTTCGCGTTCTCAGGAACACCGCGGGTCTGGGGTTTACCTGTCATTAGTACTCACTATGTGAGGAACACCGAGCGGTAGTGCGGGTCCCTATGAATAATACCACAATATGAGGAACACCACGGGATTGTACGGGACCCTGTGATTAGCGTGCACTATGTGAGGAAAACCACGGGATAGTATGGATCCCTGAGACTTGTACAACTCTGTGACGAACACCATGGGTTCGCGTTCCGAGGAACACGACGTATCTGTGGTTTGCCTGTGATTAGTACCCAGTATGTGAGGAACACCACGGGATAATACGGGTCCCTGTGATTAATACCACAATGTGAGGAACACCACGGGATAGTACGGGTCCCTGTGATTAGTACCACAATGTGAGGAACACCACGGGATAGTACGTGTCCCTGTGATTAGTACCACAATGTGAGGAACACCACGGGATAACACGGGTCCCTGTTATTAGTACCACAATGTGAGGAACACCACGGGATAGTACGGGTCCCTGTTATTAGTACCACAATGTGAGGAACACCACGGGATAGTACGGGTCCCTGTTATTAGTACCACAATGTGAGGAACACCACGGGATAGTACGTGTCCCTATGATTAGTACCACAATGTGAGAAACACCGCGGGATAGTACGTGTCACTGTAATTATTTTCCATTGTTTGATGAACACCACGCAATACGACGGGTCCCTGTGATTAGTACCACTATATGAGAAACACCACGGTATAGTTCGGGTCCCTGAGATTTGTACAATGATGTGAGGAACACCATGCTTTTCTTTCCGAGGATACAACGGTATAGTAAGGGTCTCTGTGATTAGTATCGCTATGTGAGGAACATCATTGATCCGCGTTCCATGGAACACCACGGGTCTAGCTTTTACCTGTGATTAGTACCCACCATGTGAGGAACACCACGGTATAGTTCGTGTCACTGAGATTTGTACAGCTGTGTGAGGAACACTATGGGTTCGCATTCCGAGGAACACCACGGTATTGTGCGGGTCCCTGTGATTAGTACCATTATGTGATGAATAACATGGGTTTCCGTTTCTAGGGAACCCTAGGGTCTGAGTTTTACCTGTCGTTAGTGCCACTATTTCAGGAACACGACGGAATAGTAGGAGTACCTGTGATTATTACCCCTGTGTGAGGAACACCATGGGTTTGCGTTCCGTGGGACATCACGTGTTTGAGATTTACCTGTCATTAGTACCCCTATGTGAGGAACACCACGGTATAGTACGGGTCCCTGTGATTAGTACCCACTATGCTAGGAACACAACGTTATAGTACGGGTCCCTGTACTACTACGTGACGAACTCCATGGGTTCGTGTTCTCAGGAACACCACGAGTCTGGGCCTTATATGTCGATCGTACAACTATGTTGAACAACACCGCGGATAGTACTGTTCCCTGCGATTTGTACATCTATGTGAGGAACAACTTGGGTTTGCCTCCGAGGAACACCACGGTATAGTACGGGTCACTGTGATTACTGTCCACTATGTCAGGAAAACCGCGGGGTAGAACGGGTCCCGGTGATTAGTACCCACTATGTGGGTAACACCATGGGTTTGCGTTGCCTATGGGTTGCGCCCTAATGTGTGGAGCACCGAAAGTTTACGTTACTTTTGAGAAATACCATGGTTCTTCTTTATTAGCGATAGGTACCTTTATGTGGGGCCGTTCACCTAGATTTTCGACCTCATTAGGCAAAAAGCATCATCGTTTCAGGGATGTGCTTTGGAAGAAGCTCCTTGGTCAGTATATACCATTGTTATAATTTAGCTTCTGGGAAGGTGGGCCATCTTGTTCCACGTTCAGCTCTGAGCCCTAGACCACAGCTCATTCCCTTTTGCCCTTTAGTTTTAGCCCTTTTGCCATTTTGTCCTTTAACCATTTAACACTTTTGCACATTTGTCACTTTGCCATATTGATCTGTATCTTTTTTGTACTTTTGGCCTTTTGCAGTCACTCAGCTCTATGACCTGACGTCACCTTTCAGCATTTTGCCCCTAAGAATAAAGCACATATGTTAATCTTTACACCATCTCCTTTGTCCTATTAAAAAAATGCGAATGGCCGTCATCCAGATCCAAGCTCATCTCCTAAAGCCCATGGACCATATCTCATCTTGTCTGGCTAGGTTAAGCCTAAGACCGAATCTCAAACTCGAGTCTATAACGCCCTCGTAAAGGCTAAACCGGGCAACAAATCCATGCCTGTTAGCTTCAGCCAGTACTATTGGACATCAAACGTGAGTCTGTAAAGCTAATGACCTTGTAAGGTTAAGCCTAGGGTTGAATCCAGGGCCTGTGACGTCAGACCCCGAGTCAAATCCGTGCCCGTTAGGTTAAGCTTGCACTCTTGGCCAAGCCCTACTTTAAAATTCTCCCCCTCCCCAATGTAAGGTCATGTGAGGTTATTCATTTTATTTAGGCATACTTATTACATTATGTATCTTCATCATTTACTGAAAACTTTAACTTCATGAACATTCAAGAATTCATGTCACCTTCACTATAAGAATCATGATCGAATAACTGTAAGAATGATCATTTTAAGCTATTAAGAAGATTTGTTAATCTATATTCATTATAGAAGACAGACAAATGATGGTTTAAATTTGCATTAATTAGAAATGTTTCTTAATTAGACAAGCTCGGGGTTGTTGAGTGAACACAGACAGTGATTAATATCTAAAACTGCGCTTGTCGCTTCATGTGCTCAATAATATACTCTCCATAATGCAGTATGAGCTATGAGCTATGGTACCATTCTGTCACTTAACAAGGCTAGGCTATTTCCATTGAGCACTATCTGTCTTCTTAAATAGAGCATCCTATGTCATTAAACCCTATTATTAACACTCAATCATTTACATCCACATACATTACTTTTGACGTAACTTATTTTTATATCATAAGTTTAGTCCCTAATGCACATGAATAACATTTAGGTGACAATTTATACTTCATTGATGAAATTATGCAAGATGAGGTGTCATATTCTATAAACATTCACAAATGAATACATCGTATCCATCCCAGTTAGGTTCTAAGTTAAACAAATTGGTCTGTGATATTTAACACTTGATTGTTAGTGCACTACACTGTTAATGAATTTCAAATAATTGAAGACTTACATTATCAACACATTTTATCTGATAGAACTACAGTACATTCATGTTCATAAAAAACCGAACATCTTGAAAGACTGGAGACTGGAAGTTCGTATTCATAGGACATGTTCATTAGTATGTTCTGCAGAAACGATTAGCATTTCAGTCACCCAGAGTCGGCACGTATCCCGTTGCCTAGTAGGCACTGTGTCCTCCAAGGGCATTGATAACTTATTCCATATGTGATGGCATCGACACTTATAAGGCGCGAATGGTGTCCTGGGGTATAGCCATCCATGCTGCATTCAAATGGTTCCACAGTTCATCTTTGGTGGCTGGCATTGTGTCACAGTTCCGCACCCGTCCTTTACACATTTTCAATTAGCGACAAGTCCGGTGATCAGGTGGGCCAGGGCAATAGTCTGACATTCTGTGACAAGAAAAAAAAAACACGTGTTCATGCAGCGATATGTGGTCGTACATTGTCCTGCTGAAATAAACCGTCTGGGGTGTCGTGCAGAAAGGGTATGGTTACGGGCGCCAGGATGTCATTCGCGTAGGTCAAACTGGTAACATTGACCTGGACACGCATCAACTGTGATTTATGGTTGTACCCAATAGAACGCCACACCATAATGCCTTGACTTGGCGCTGTATGTCTTGTGTGAATTTAATCAGTGTGATGCCTCTCCCCCAGTCTGCAGCGAACCAAAATGCGGCAATCATTTTCAAATAGACAGAACCTGGATTCGTCTGAAAACACTATCTGCTGCCATTCCTGTCCCCAGTGACGTCGTTCCATACACCATCGCAGTCTAGCATGTTTATACACATTAGTCAAAGGTAGGCGGAGAAGTGGGCGACGTGCCGGTAACCCAGATCATAATAAACTGGGACGGTCTGCCACTCCTGAAAGTACGATATGTTACACTGTTCCACTATTGCGCCAGAGCCGAGGAGGACGCATATCTGTGCTTCAGTGCCATTCGGATGAGGTGTCGATCTTCTCGGGGTTGGGGGTCCTGGTTGGTGCGACCGGACCCATCTGGTCATGTTCTACAGCCTTCTGTGAACGTTCTGTACACACCCGTTGCACTGCCGACACACTTCTTTGCACATGAGCTGCAATATCCCAGATGTATCACGTTCTCTCATGCCTCCTTCAGAATCACTCATTTGACAGTACTTTTCTTGCATACGTCTGCGAGGCATCCTGCACGTCTCCTCAAGTTACAATGATCCACTACCTTCGGTAGACAGCGACAACGAGAGCCGCAGGCACAGTTTACCAGCCGATGTTGGTGCGCAGAAATATCAATGTGGACCTTGTACCTGAGGGTCGACGTGGTTCAAATGCTAATCGTTTCTTCAGAACATATAATCCACATGTCTTGTGAATATGAACTTCCTATCTCTAGTCTTTCAAGCTGTTGTGGATATTAAGGACATCAGTGTATTTCAAACATTCACAAAATTTTCCAACACCAATAAGTAGATGAGAAGCGGTAAGAATCTGTAACACAAAATAATAGATAATAGTATTTCAAGAATAAAGTCCTTTTGAAAAGGAAAATAATATTTAAAAAAAGGTACTTAAATTTTTATGATGGAAGTTGATTCAGTCCTGGCTGTCAAATCTCACGATTGGTCCCTTTAGCACACTTTAGGATGTGGTGGTATCTCCCCTCTTAATAGCACAATCCGGAAGGAACATCCCTTGCAAGGTGCACCCCGATGAATGTAGTGATTCATGTTGCAAGCAGCATGATGATTACCCTTGTACCTTGTCTTGCAGGCTTCTTGTAACAGTAGGCTTCCTCACACACATACACACACATGCACACACATTGAAACTAAAACAGTACATTAGTATGTGCTCCAACCATGCCTATTTAAATGTCAGTGGACACTTAACATGCGGGTTCAGATGATTTATGCATACCACACGTGTTCTGGGATTAATATTGTTGTGGTTATGTCTTGCAGAAGACGAAATAAGGTGTTCTCTTTATGAGACATCACGGCTAATATACGTCGCTTGGCGTAGAATATCTTGTAGAATTGTAGTGGAAAAGCGAAGTGAAGTTGTGCTCTAAAGTAGAGCAGTATGAAGGCAGTAGAGTAAAAGCTGAGTAAGTTGAGCGTCGATTTCTCACTGCCTTTTTCAGTTCTCAGCCCGTTGCTGTGCGTCAGAATAGGGAAGGGATGGGAAGTGAAAAGAGGCATGCATCAGTAACGCTCGGTGCGAATGCACAAGTTTCTCGTTCATTTCGCATAGTCGCTTCCAAGCTCCGGTAGGCAGTGTACAGTTTGTTCTACACTAATTGACTACTATGTGATCCCCATAGAAAGGGAAGACATACTTGTACCAAGAATACAGGCAGCTTTTTAAACCGTTCGCTACACACTTCACATCCTGGGTAGAGTCCAAAGATCACTCTCTGCTACATTATTGTGAACTATGCACCAAAATAGGAGAGGGCCATATACAACGTCTACTGTAATCAAACCATTGGGCGTGTTGATTCCTTCGTTCAGTATTTCATTGAATTTACATTGCTGTGAGTGAATGAATACACTTTTTCGAGCATGTTAATTAATATAGAATATTACTGTGACAAACAAATGAGAAGAGAAACATTCTAGTGCTTTCCCTGACTAACATGACTGTCTTAAATACAGTGTGTTCTTTAATTGTGCGTGCAGTTACGGCTATTTAATAAATGAACTGTCGATATTGCCTGTTAGAGACAATCCTATCGAAATCCTATGAGGAAGCATTATCTCTGTCTGCATCATACACTCCACAACTCCTCCCTACCCCCTTCTTCCCTGAAACACGGCAGCAGTTCGTCAATTTGAATCGCGCACCCGGAAGTAACAATTTAAAACTATTTTCTCAAAATGTATAATTTTCCCCGCCAGTCTGATTGAACCATTGTTCTTAACATAACACGAAGAGCATCCTTGAATATTTGTCGGTATAGTTCTGATAATCACTGTACACCACCGAACTCAAAGGAAAGAGAAGGGAACTATTTCCAGCTGACCAAAATTGACACAAAGCATTTAGCACTCTGTGTACATTAGAGGCAAAGATGGCCAGTGATTACAGGACAAACGAGAAATCCTCAAACATTGGCAACAACATTTGTAGAGATTTCCTGCATTGAATTACCACATCACCTTATTCCTCATGGTAAGTTCCATCTTATGCATCACATCAAAGGAAGCGGAGAGTACCATTAGGAATGTGAAGAACCAAAAAGCGCCAGGACCAGATGACTTTACAACAAACTTCTGGAAATTATAGCAATTTAAAGAACTCATTATCAACTGGCTGACAAGCTTGTTCATTGGAAGAGTTGACTCTGGCTCTGTTCCCAGTCATTGGGCTGTAAATATCTTTGTGCCTATTTTGAAGCAAAATGACTATCCAGCAGAATGTGCAAAGTACCGTCAAAATTGCACCCAATTGTACATGAGAAGATCTTTGAGAGCATCCTTCATTATTGACTGGGTGAAATCGTCTGCATTATTGCTCACCAGTGCATCTTCATTAAGGGTGCTGGAACAACTCATGCAATTTTCACTGCCAGAATGCTAATTGGAAAGCACTGAGAGCCCCAGCAGGCAGTGTACATTGCTTTCCGTGATACTTTCGGCCGTGTTCCGCACCGTGTGATCTGGTCTGCAGTCGTGACCATGGTGTACCAGAAATGCTTATAATTTGGATCAAGATGCTACACACGAATACCAGAGGTTATGTATGTTGCGCTGTCAATGTCTCGGGGAGCTTCTCTGTGAAAATTGGTGTGTACACCAATGTTCCACTCTGTCCCCATTGCCCTTTGTCCTCAGCATGGACACCACCACATGAGACCAGCAAAGGAGTGTTTGTAGGACTCTCTTATATGCAGATGATGTTGCACTTGTTGATAGACCCAGAATGAGACTGCGGCATCAAGTTGAAGGTTGAATACCTGTTTTTCAGAATGCAACCTTAGAATATAAAAGGAAGAATGAATACCTGGATTCATCCGAACCATCTAATGGCTCCGTCCAAATTGATTCAGGTACCTAGGATCTTGCCTACAGACTAATAGTGGGGTAGTTGTTGAAGTGCGAATTATGGTAAAGGGAAGTCACAGGTACACACTGTGACTGAAGTATAACACTAACGTCTGAAGTTCAGAATATAATGCATGTTACTACGTCTTGTTGCTGTGTATGGTGTTGAATGTCGACGGACTGAGAAAGGTATGGAGTAGCAATTACACAACATGGAAATATGTATACGCCATTAGTCGATGGACATTGCAGCCCTGCATCACGTAAAAAAAACGACACCGTTCACCAGCAAATGAGCATAGGTTATGTCACCAATGGTTTGGTCAGTGCCCTTTTGCTGTACCAGACGCAGTTGGCAATTTCATCCAATCTTTTGAAATTACTTTGCAATGTCCACATGGATTAAGATGCTACACACGAATACCAGAGGTTATGTATGTTGCGCTGTCAACGTCTCGGGAAGCTTCTCAGTGAATATTGGTGTGTACACCAATATACCATTGAAAATATTATACAAAAATTTAAATCTAGAAAAGCTGCTGGATTGGTAAGATTTCTGGGCATATACGAAAGTCAATTCTTTGATATATTGATTAGTATATGTGTGAATCAGCTATACCAGATGAATGAATAATTAGTGTAGTAGCACCCTGTGTATAAAGAAAAGGTGCTAAACTTCAGTAATTAAACACGAGTCAACTTGACTTGTGTTGCATGTAAGCTCTTGGAATGCATTATTTCTGATTATATCACACACATTTACGAAATTACCAACTGGTTCGATATAAGGTAGTTCAGGTTTCGGAAAGGTTATTCCACTGAAGCTCATCTTGTAGATTCCAGCAAGATATAGCAGATATATTAGATTCATGTGGTCTAATCTGTCACGATTGACATATCTATAAGGGTTTTCATACGGTAGATCTCGGGAAACTACTGACAAAAATTAGTGTGGTTGGGATAGATAAAATAGTGGCTAAATGGGTGACTATAAAGACGTGGCCAAATTATTAAACATTAAAAATTGAGAATTGAACACATAAGATGTTACCAATTTTTAAGTTGATGATTTTAGTACTTGGTATGCACCCCTTTAGCTTTCATGAGTGACTTGATTTGACTGGGCGTACCCTCAAACAGTATTTTACACTGACTCTTTAAATCGTCACCATGACACCAGATCTGAACGAGCTTCTCAATAAAGCCAATTTTTGTCGTTGTATTCGTTTTTCGGACTTTTCTTTGCTATCGCCCAAGGATGTTCTATGGGGTTCAAGTCTGGACTGTTTCTAGGCTTTGTGGCAAGGAGGCCCATCTTGCATAAAAGTAAATTCACTTTGGCGAAACCATTCATGCACCTGAGCTGTCAAACGGGTTCTTAATGCTATATCGTTCACGTCTCATAGTTCCTTCTACAATATATAATCGTCCACAGCCGTACCAAGGAAACACACTCCAGACCACCACTGAAGTTGGATGTTTCACTCTCTGCTTCACTCAATCTAGATGGAATGCTTTTCCTTTTCTTCTGACACATGGACTTGTCTATTATTAGGCACGAAATACCTATTCGCCGCTAAGACAAACCTGAAATAAATGAAACAAATAACCTAGCATTAAGTGCAACAAGCTGTACGGTTTGAAAGAGAAATTTAATACATTTACTGCACTGTACGGTTACATCACTCAGATTGGTTTAAAAATGGAATAATGAATGATAATTTAGAAATTACAGTAATTATCATCGACTTCCCTGTTTCCGTTCGTCAGAGAACCAATTCTGGAGAGTCTTGGCTCACTGAAACATCTTTTCAGCCATAGCAGGAGTAATCTTCTCTTTTCTTAGAGGTCGTTTTGCTCTCAATCTGGCATTAATTAGCTCTCGTCTCAAAGTCCTGGTTGGTACCAAAGACCCATACTCTTATAATTTCATACGTAAATCCACACTAATAACTTGACAAATTAATCAGTTTTGCTTCCTCCTTGGGGTTAGTTTCTTCTTTTGCCCACAGTTTCCGACACGTTGTAGACATTTTGTCTTCCCCTTATCTTCACATTTTAAAATTCCTGCTGTGAATAACGTTTCTAAACAAGTAGCTCTCTGGCGAAAGGTCATTTTATCTCCCCATAACCTCAAAATTTGACTGTTCTCTAGTACCACTCTTAAGACATGTCAACTGAACTCGTGAATAGTATCAATAACGCACGTAACTTACAGAATGCACAGTCTTAACCAAAGGTCGCATTATTTACTTCCATACAGCAACAATATGCAGATATAGATGATAAACAACGGAATATGTTCACTAACAAAATATGACACAAAACCATGTGAATAATGAAATTACATTCTGGTTTTCACTGTATCCACTATATGAAAAAATAGAATAATGTGGGCAGGGATATCCCAGGTGGTAACTTTACCACCAAACAATGTTCAAGGATTAAGCTATAAAGGTCAATATTTTACATAAAGATAGAAATATACCTTTTACCATTAAAATTTGACCACGTCTGGTGTATTTGTAGAAAATAGAACTCAGAGCATTCGAGTAGGTGAAGCTTTATGTGATCCTGTAACAATTATGGGATCGGGTCGCACAGGGCAGTACAGTGAGATCTCTATTTTCTGATATATATAAACAATATGAATAATGAACTGAAAACTGATGAAGCTCTTTGTAATAAATAAGTTTCAGGATTGTGAGTAACTGCAAAAAGACCTTGACAATATTTTAAGATGGACATCGGGCAGTGCTATATGGGTAAATGGGGTGAAAATTCATGTTTTGTGCTTCACAAATAGAAAGAGTCCTCTCTGGTTTAATTATTGTGTTGATGGGGTAAAAGTTCTTCAGGGGATCTCTATAAGTACCTAGTTATTCATAATAAGGATATATTTTCATTGTGGTAATCATATAAACATTTCGAAAATGAAATTTACAGGTCTCTTGATATGATTATGAGCTTATTTAGGGGTTGTAAAGGAGAGTATGAGACCATCACCAGTATTACTGGATTAGAGAACAGGAAATAATACACATTTCTTGTGGATGATTTGTGACAAAAGAGTTGTGTTATAGAGATGTTGCAAAGATTCAACTGGGAAGACTTGGAGAAAGGAGATAAGCTGTTCGATTAAGCAGTATATTCTGAGATGACATTGGAGAGATGGCTTGGAATAACATTAGTTGATGAATACATTTAAGTCATGTTCTTAAAATGTAGGAAAGGTCACAACATGAAGATAAGTTGGAATTCATGGGTACTAATTTTGGGAGATGTTCACTTATAGGAAGATGATTTAGTGATTGAAATAATTTACCGTGAGAGTTTTTTCATATATTTCCACAATTTTTTTCTACATAAACAACCAACAACATCCCTAAATGCTGTTGTTTGATTGATTCATTGATTGATTCATTGACTGATTGATGTTTTCTGGTCTTAATGTGATGTACAGAGAGGGATTATGGATATTTCCATGCTTGTGATTTAAGCATTGTCCACTTGTTGGGAAAGTGGTGGGAATAATGTGGGATTATTTGATATTACAGTGAAGTGTTTTCGGAAAGAAAGAACATGGAAATGAACAACGATGTGACAAGTCAAGTCATGTATTGGAAGATGGGAACAGGGGAATGTGAATATAAAAGGATGAAGATAATAGCTAGTTATTGTGGTATTAGGGATCAATAGAAAGAGATACAGAAGCAAGGAATAGAATTGGGTAATGATATGGAGATAGCGTTTATTATTATTTATTTTACTTAAATTGTACATGTACACATGCACAGAAGTGCCTCCACCCACACCTGTACATATACTCTGCTGAATATGCCCAAATATGTAGGTAATTTTAAATTTACATATTTACAAATGTTCCTCCTTTTCTATGCTACCATGTCTACTGCTATGCAACAGTGTGTTCCTTTTCATGTTCGTATCTATCTTATCAGTTGTTTGAAAAGCAAAGGCAAAAGGAACTCAGGTTAAAACGCAGCAGGTCATTATGCAAGTTAGGTTCCCAAGAGGGTAAAAATAAAATAAATAAATGCAATGTAAATTTTAATGTAATAGAAGTTGTCTACTATTATTTGAAGTAGCTGCACAAGTTGTATTCATGTTGATTATGTTTGTAATACAGAAGATATTATGAGTAAAATTTTGTAAATATATACATATATTAAGGATGAACTGTGTACTTAATAGAAAATAATAAAACAGCATAAATTGTGTAATACTGTATTTACAAAATTGTCGTCTTTCTGTTCTTTTAAAATTTAGTGCTTGATAATAATGTATTTTTGTGTACCATTTGCCACAAAGGTAGACACCTCTCTTGCATTTAAAGTGATTTTGATTAGATTGTTACTTTCCATTACATATTTTTAAATGGGGGTAAATTAATTATACTCTTCTTGTGCCACTATGAAATTCATTTTTTCAGCTGTTTCTTGTTTAGGCCTATATATTTTTCCTCTTCTTTATTCTACTTTTCTTATTTCTTACTTATAGCCTTCTGAAGATGCTAAGGAGGAAATATTCATAGAAGAACATACTGATGATCAGCTCTTGCCATACATCAAAGAAGAAACTAAGTACGTACGCTACTAATTCTATACCATATGGAATATATTGTACCTATTCACAGCTGTGTCCAGTATTGTTTGGTTTATCTCCAAAAACTGGCCATTTTCATCAGTTGAATCTTTCCTTTCACGGTTACATTTAAACGCAAATATCTTAAAACTCTCTTGGTAAAAATTATCGGGAACTTTAAGATCATATTTAATGTTCCATCATGTAGTTTTATTGAATATATATCTACAAAAAAGAATCTCTGGTGAAGCTTGTTATTTTTGATGGGTATTTGTTTACAATACCTTTAAGCAACTATGAAAAAGTGTTCTTTCTTTCACTTTCTCTGCATCATTTGTTCATCACATTCTTATCATCTGAAATGCCTTCTGAAACTAATGCTTCCAGATATTTTGAGTAAGTTTCTTTTACGTTCATACCAACAGTGACACACAGAAAATGCGGTGTTTGTAGATTATAAATTACATCTACAAATTCAATTGTTAAGCTTTATGTACATTGTAAACCATAAAATTATTTCTAACATAATCAGTTTCTAAATCAATATGATGGCTGAGTTCAAGAATGTGATAACTCAGAGAATGTCATTTTTAAATTATTCGGTTAGATTCCTTGTGTATTATCATTTCTGTTCTCTTGTGTGTTATGTCAGATTCATCCATTTGTGGACGCCAAAGCAGAAAATGTGTTGTAGAAATGAAACCTTCAGATCAGTAGTGTTACATCTTCGATATCATAGTTTTCAAATAAAACGTCTGCATTGTTGAAAGCGTAAAAAAATATTGTGGTATTGAATTTATATTCATTCCAGTGTTGTGGTCACACTTGCTGCTTTATTTTAGTGTTCATTGTCACTCAGGTGCGTGTAGTGCGTTGATTGCAATCATACACAGTTAGTATAAACTAATAAAATGGACAGCTACAAATGGAGTTTTAAATGTGTGCAGGTTGCCTAAAAATTCACAATTCTTTAAGTAAGTGAATTTATTATCTCGTAAAAGTAAATAAATAGGGGGTACATTATTGCTTCACGTCTGTAGGTTTAACCTTAAAGTGCCCTACACGTGACTCCCTAGTGGTACTAAGAAAGCAAGAATTGTAGCTGCTGGACCTATCTTTTTAAAAATCTCCCTGCAGTGACAAAAGCATTTCATGGAAATAGCTCTTCTCAGAGCTACCAGACAAGAAACATTGGACCTTTCATCCGTGTCTTCCAGCTTAACGTAGAAAGCATCAGCAGAACAAAATGTGACTATCTATCCAAAGTTATCCTGGATAATAAGATAGATTTTGTGGCTATACAGGAAACCCATACAGCCAATGAAGAAGAGTTCCGGAAAAGGGGCCGCATTAATGGTTACACAGCTCTTGGTGCAACATATCACAGTGCACATGTTATAGCTACTTATGTTCTTAATAATATCCAAGATGCCTCACTGCTCTTTCAAAACGAAGAAAAAGACTTCCATTGTGTTGCTGTGCGAGTAGCAAATGTTACTTCTTTTAACATTTATTAACCCCCCAAAACACACAGTAGTCAAGTACCGTACTCCCGACTGCTCAACACCCTGCAGTTTATATAGGCGAATTCAACAGCCATCACGAACTATGGAAGTATTCGAATAACAGTGAATGTGGAGCGAAACTCGTAGAATGGGCAGAGATGAACAATCTCCATCTGATGTTTGACCCAAAAGATCTTGGTACTTTCCAATCAGCTGCATGGAATAGGGATTCCAATCCTGACCTGTGTTTTGTTAGCTGCAATGAGGGAGGACAGCCCTTACATACCAGTCGTAAAGTGGTAATACATTTTCCCTACAGTCAACATCGCCCCATTATAGCGGATATTGGCATCAACATTCCTGTTGTACGGTCAATACCACATGCTCGCTGAAACTTCAGAAAAGCAAATTGGTCAAGATTCACCACTGAACTGGATAAATGTGTTCGGTGGATTGCTCCCAAGCACAACAATTACAAGCGTTTCATAGGTGCAGTTATGCTGGCGGCTAAGAAGAGTATGCCTGGAGGCCATATAAAAGAATACATCCCTGGTTGGAATGTTGAGACTGATGCGCTCTATAATGAATATCTACAGACTGGTGATGAAGACATAGCTTATGAACTTCTTTCCAGCATGGGTACTACCCAGAGAGAACGGTGAATTGAAACAGTGGAGAATATCGACTTAACTCATTCCAGTAGAAGAGCGTAGGGTCTCCTCAGAAAACTTGGAGGAAGGACACCTTTGGTGAAGGAACAACCTGGAGTTATTCCGGATGAAGTAGCATCTCACATCGTCACAACTTCCCAAACTCCATCAGATAAGAAACATACCAAATACATACGGAGCCAACTCCAAACTCTGAAATCAAGAACACCACGCACATCAAGGTATTCACAACCGCTTACGGTGCAAGACATCAGTGCTGCTCTTAAAGACATTAAACCAAATAAAGCTCCAGATTTTGATGACATTCATCCAGAGTTTCGCGTTTAAGGAAGAATGCAAGAAGTTGGCTGGCAAGTTGTTTTTACCGGCCTTCTACAGAACAGACAACACCTGGCAGTATTCAAGAGAATGAAAGTGATTTCTATCTTGAAACCAGATAAGCCTGCCAATGACCCAAGCAGTTATAGACCAATTTCCCTTCTTTTAAAGAGAGGCTAATCTGCAGCAGAATCAGCGCAACTATTTTCTAGCATATTCCACTTGATCAAGCCGGATTCATGCCCAATCGCAGCTGCTGCGATCAAGTGCTTTCACTGATATTCCATATGAAAGCAGGTTTCCAGAAACATCTCAAGACCTCAGCTGCATTCATTGATCTTACAGCAGCATTTGATGCAGTCTGGAGGGAAGGATTAATTTACAAGCTTCTCGGAATTGTATCCTGTTGGACCATCGTGCAGGTTATAAGCAATATGCTCAATGACAGAGGATTTTGAGTGTATATAGGAAATAGTATGAGTAGAGAAAGGAAGCTCAAAAAAGGATTACCTCAAGGATCGGTACTGTTTCCCGTACTGTTCAATTTGTATATCTCCGATCTCCCAGATACATCATCACGAAAATTTTGTTATGCTGATTTCATAACACTAGCCACTCAACATCGAGACCTTAGTGTGACAGAAGAAGTGCTACAAAGAGACCTGATTTCACTTGAAACGTACTTCAAGAAATGGCAACTGAATCCTAACCCTAACAAAACAGAAGTGTCATGTTTTCACCTGAATAATCGCCAAGGTGGCATTAAACTTCACATACCTTTTTGTCACCATGAACTTCGGCACAGCAGCTATCCCAAATATTTGAGGATTACACTTGATCGCACACAATTTTACAAACTGCATCTTATGAATCTGTCCAAAAAGCTCAAAACATGTAGTATTATCCTTCAGAAATTGTATGGCTTCAGTTGGGGTTCATCAGGAAAGACTTTATAGTCTGCTTTGGGACTGGTTTTCTGGTGTGCTGAGTACTGTGCACCAGTTTGGCTGGATAGCCCATATACAAGACTAATTGATACTCAACTGAATGCTAGCATGTGGTTCATATCTGGTACTGTCCAGTCCATACCCCTTTATTAGCTCCCAATTCTGTCAGGTATAATGCCGCCTGATTTGAAAAGATCAAATGCTCCCATTCGAGAGTTGAAGAACATAGAAATGGACCCTCAACTGCCTGTTTTGGATGATATTCCTGTTCTCAAGATAAAGATGTTCAAGTCACGACATCCATCTTTGCATGATGCTGTCACATTGGCTGATGGGAATTTTCACCCTTTAGAAGAATGGAGAAGTCGCTGGAAATTTGCCACAGACAGTTCCTTACACAACATCTTTTCTGGTGAACATCATCTACCGCGTAAGATTTGGACCACTCTGAATCGGCTGAGAACAAATCATGGACGATGCAGTGATGCCCTTTATAAGTGGAAATATATCCCATCACCAGAGTGTGACTGTGGTGCATCTAGGCAGACAATCTCCCATATTGTAAGTGAATGTACACTACATTCCTACACAGGTAGCCGGAGTGACTTTTTGGAACCAACAGAGGAAGCCATACAGTGGATCACCCAACTGGACATTCTGCTATAAAACATGTTTTTTGTCTGTGTATATTTGTAAATACTATATATTTGCATATATGTATCTAACTTGTTGCCCTATGCTAGTAATAATAATAATAATAATAATAATAGTAATAATAATAATAGGTAAATAACGTAGTGATATAATATACTTTCAAAATTGTAATTATTGTCAATGACCTTACAAAGTACCACAAGTGTATGTCCTGTTTTAATACATTAAATTCAGTAGTGTTTTTGAACTGTAGTTGGGCCATTGCTAATTATTTTTTTGCTGTCACGCCTTTATTGTTCACTGTGTGAAATGATCTTTGATAATCCCTGGGAAATGATTTATAGTCTCGGATAGACGCTCTTAACCAAGCCCTTGTATTGGCAGGTCATGCAATGGCTAGTCATAGCCTAAGGTTTGACTTCAAACCAGATTTGTGACGGAAACTACGAATTATGAATGATTTATTTGATTTTGTGTGTGGTTAGAGTCTTCTCGACTCTTATGTGATGCATTGACTTGTTCCTACTGTACGTTCACAACAAGTGGCGAGAAATATTCATGTCGGTCCTCAGAACTACCCAGTACCAGGTCATATTCTGTGTTTCTTTGTAATTCATGTGTAACAGGACAGAATAGGCTGCGTTAGAGAACAATCTTTTATTATGACCACCAGTAAAAATGTTGCTTATGAATGCTTTTCACACACAAAATACTTTCTAATTTCTAAACATATTTTGTGCACAGTCACTCTCGGATCAGCAAAGCGACATGCATATTATGTGTCTTCTTTTTCCTTGGCATATATGGCAGAGGACAGTCCATTTTCTATGTAGCTTAGTCCATTTTACATCATAAATTTTAGATGCTTCTGAAGGATTCAGTCGACCGGATCTATCTGCTACTTTCCACTTTGTTTTATATCTCACCTCACGCACTACTTTTTCCTCACTCTCATTTCAGCAGTCTACAAATATCATGCCACAACTTAAATGACTTCCTTTAAAATGTTTAAAATATTTGCCATGCCAGTTTGGTAATGAATTAGATAAGAAAGGTTTTAAGATTCATAAAATTTCCTAATTGCTGACTTGTGGAAATACACGTATTTCTGAGATTACCAATTAGTGATGAGATTACCTTCCATTTGTGGAGACACATCGTCCTGAGCTAAATAGTGATGAGTCTTACTTCCGTTTGTGTAGAGACACATGGTCCTGAACAAACCACTTAGTTATGTGGTTTCTTTCCAGCTTTAGAGCGTCGAGTGTCACATGGCCCTGAGCTGATCACTTTGTGCCACTCCTCCATGGTCTTCATATTTACAGACGTGATCGAAGCGAAAATAACAAACTGATTAATATGATCGTCTGCTGTCTATGACGTATGTAAGCAGAAATATGGATTGCAAAATTCTATTCAGGCTAGAATACACTGACGGACTCCCCTCTTGTTGGTACTCATAGAATTTCGCCGGATATTCAAACTCTCCCTCCCATTTAACCGAGTTATACCCAAATTTTTAATTTTGTTGAGTTGTATGTTTTTCTTTACAGTGCATTTATAGGAGTCACTTAAACACGAAATCTAGAAGCGTTCAGACATTCAAACACTATTTTGTGAAAATAAGTCTTTATAGATATCGGACATAGGCTTTAGGGGATAAAATTTGAACATAAAATAAAGTAATTTGAATGATAGGATGTGTAAAATATCCATTGCATCCCATTTTCATCACAGAATATTCATCAATCTGCTTCTTGTTATTCTGCTTCCTTAGTGTCAGTCCTGCCTGGAGGCAGGGTCCGGTGTTGTGATTCATTGAATCCAGTTACTTCAGTCTCGGGCCATATCTTCCAACTTTCAGGCCGCTGTGCACTTTATCAGTCTATGCTTTCTGGCTCGTCCCTAGCGCCTCTTTTCACCGACTTTCTCTGTATACTCTGACTTTCCCAATATATCGTCCTCTGCACGCAACACATGCCCAAACCAGCGCGCACGCCTTTCCCCAATTTCATTCTGGATCGGGACAATGCCAAAACCTTTTCTAATAACATCATTTGCAATGTGATCTAGTCTAGTTATCCCAGCCTTCCACCTAAGCAGCTTCGTATCCATGATGCTTAATTGGCGTTCTACCCCTAGAGCTGGCCAGCATTCATTGCCATAGAAAACGACAGGGTGGTTAACGATAGGATAGATATAATTTGGGTAGAACTTAATTTAGAGATGGCCCTTCGTCCAAAGTTCGGAAGGGCGCCTGTTGTCATTCTCCACTTCAGTCAGGCTTTGCATATCCTTAAGTTGACTTTAGCAGTAAGTCGGCCATCATCGGAGATTGTGGAGCCAATATACTTAAATATCCCTACTCGTGCTATATCTTCAACGTCAACATGCTTGATTCCAACTTCTCGACGATGTAAAGCAATGTATTTTGTCTTGTTCTTGTTGAGGCGCGGGGCTTATTGCGCTAGTGGATTGTTCCAGTCTTCTGTTTGACGCTGCAGGTCAAGCTTATTCCCTTCAGCCAAAATTATATCATTTGCTTAGAGAACTGTCCCTGCTATTGGACTGCGCAAGTTTGAGATAATTTTGTCCATCACAAGAATAAACAGCAGTGGTGATAGGCGGGGCCTTGATGGTCTCCAACAGTTATGCGAAAGTCATCAGACGCTCCTGCGGCAGCTTGAACACAACTCATTTGTTCTTTGTAGAGCAATTATACCCTCTCAGCAAGGTGCTCTGGAATGCCATGTACCTGTAGGGCTGACTGATTAGGTCATGTAGTACCCGATGGAACGCCTTCTCAGGGTCCAGAAATTTGTGATGAAGACTCTTATTCTTTTCACAGTGTCTCTCAAGTAACAGCCCGGCAGCGTGAGTTTCTCCTATTGCGCCACAATTTTACACAAATACAGCTTGGCTTGTTGTATGTTTGGCTAAATCGCTAATCCTTTTGTCGAAGAATTGTTCTAAGTCTCTCATTGCGTGGCTCAGAAGTATGATCCGTCCGTGCTTAGAAAAATCTTCAGGGCTTCCCTTATTTCTGAATGGATACTCCGTCGCCAGTCAGTTTGTTTTTGACCTTCTTTGATGATATGGTTGAAGAGCTTGCTTTAGCCACACTGCTGCATTCCCTCATTGAGAGAAAAATCTCTGCCGGAAGATAATCGGGACAGATGGCTTTCAATGGTTTCATTTCCTTCAGCATAGTCTGGACTTTAGTGGCGTCATTTTTCTACATTGGACATTCAACAGCGGAGGTGATTAGGATTGGTAGATACGGAAATTGCATGATTGAAATTTAGTCAAAATAGTTCCGCCAGTTTACTCGCGCTTCCCGCCAGTACAGTAGCAAATTGTCTGTTTCCTCATTGATGCCGTAAAAACGTTGGACTTCTGCCGTTTTGCGATGGATCGATTGGACTAGCCGTTAAAAATTCCGCTAGTATTCGCGCATGTCAATTTTCACATATAGACCTGCCTACAGGTTTGCTTTTGTTACGACAAAGACCTCCTTCATTTTACAATTTTCTGCTTTGTAGGCATTCCAACGAGCAAGAAACTCGTGGTACAGCTGCTTCTTCAACCGTACTGCATATTTAACATCTTCATTCCTTAACCATATGTCATGGTTAATCCTTCGTTGTCGTCGCCCTGACTTAATTGTTCCAGAATAGAGCGAACGGCGTCTTTCAGTTTAGTCCGGCTCACTTGAACTATGGTGATTTTTGGCTCTGTTACTTGTGCAACAAAGTCTCCTTCTTCAGGGGCCACTATTTGATCCCAATTTGTATATTTCCTGTGAAGTATTAGGCTCTTGGTGACTTTACCCCCAGCACAGATGACTGGTCGTTGTTGCATATCAAGGATTTAATAAGGGACAACTATTATCTCTAGTACATCTTCGAGATTTCATCCTGTCACAAGGATGTAGTCAATGCGAATCGGATGGGAGCCACTGTAGTACTGAGTATATGAATATCACTCTTTTTGGACGGTGTGTTTGCGATGATCAGTTTTTGCATAATCGCGAATTCGTTGGGCATCGTCGTTCTTTTCTCCATGTCCATGAACGCCATGGACTGTTTGTTCTTCTTTCCTCCGTCCGACACGTCCATTCAGATCATCGGCAGCGATGAGATAGTCAGTGGTGTTCTTGTCAGGCAGTGCCCAGAACGCATCTTTGGTTTCCGTCAGTTTTTGGAGCGTTGCACTGAAATATTAGAATTTCCTTCTCTTCCCAATGCGGACGAGTTACATCAAGCGATTGTCAAACGTTTGCACCTCGGAGATTGAACCGTCAAATTTTGCTGATATGACATTGTCAACACCATGAGCTGTTCTTCGGCTTTCATTGTACATCAGTTGGTAACCACACCCCTCTTCCGATGACTTTTCTCCACTCCATCTTTTTTCCCGTACCTCACAGATGCCTACAAGCCTTCTCTCAAGTGCATTGGTTTATTTGCTATTTCATCCAGGCATAATTCGATGATGGGTTACAGAATTGGGGTACTCGCTTGGTTAGCCGTCACAGCCCGTGCGACGCTAATCCTTGCATATTTTTCATGCTGTCTGTGTCCTGCCTCTCACAACATAAGGTAAATGTAAAGAGTGTTAGCACGACCAGGGATAAAATAAGCAAAGGACTACTTACGAATTATCCCAACAAAAGGCCGTCGCTGATTGAGGAAGCTCTGGACACAAGAGGCCTAGCGAATCAACTAAAATAAGCTTAATTAACTAATTGGCTGAAATAATAACTCAAATTAAATTGATCAAACAAAATTTAATTAGGTAAATAATTTAAGAACCTCAAAACTAATTTCTTTAAAAAAAATCAATTACCACTGCACAATGAACGTGAACACCTTTCAGAATAATTAATCAAGGATATCAATTGAAAATAAATTACTTTAACACTACTCAAATTGCCTGGAGGCAGAAAATCTTTTGAACAATAAACAAACGTAGATCAATAGAGATTAAAATCTTAAGACAACTATTACTGAAAGAAAGCTGAGTTTTCCTTAATCAATTTCTCGGTTACTCCAGGGCTGCATTAAAATTAAATCAAATCCATGAAAAAGCATAACTTCAGTTAACACCAAGAAATCTTTCGAAACATGGACATAAATCCATAAATAGGATAAATAACCCTAATATTCTCCAAGGTACGGTAGCTTAAACCAAATGAGATAATCAAACTAATCAGAAAACCTTCCACATGCACGAAGATCTCCACCAAAAATCAGCTGAAAATCAAGTTACCAATAATAAGTCGATACTCAAATGTCAAATTCAACACAGCATGGCCACGGTATGTTTTCATTCTGTTACACAGAGTGTAACAGATGACGAGCACCGAAATCAAAATAAGCACTTGAAGTACCGAGGAAGTCATTAGAAGCCCTACATTAAAAGCGCAATGTTTTTCTATTAGTAGGCCGACATTGGCTTGAAAAATATAATAATAATAAACATAACTTGTTTTGTGCACAAAACTAAAGTTAACTGAAGTCAAGAAGGTAAACAAATGCCATAATGATCATTACAACTTGAAGCCCGAAAATATTACCATATTACAAGATTTTTATGAGGACCTGTTTTAGGAAGTTAATTTCTTTTAAAACCACATGCAGAATTTCACATTCGATTTTAAATATCTCCGCGTATTAACACTATTAACTAATCCATTCCTTGGTAGCTTAGTTCAGTACAGAAGATGGATGCAGCTTACTTACGAGGTCGAAGGAAACAAGATATATTAAATATTCTAAAAGGATAACCAAATTTTCAGGCCTATCGCCTAGATGGACAATCCATCACCCATGGTCTAATTTCTCAACCATCTCCTCTTCTTGCATCATGATTTTCTACTCTTCTTGAGGCACAATCAGCAGAGAATAGGTTCAAGCGTCTTCAGATTAAGAAGCAATAATCAGAACAAAAGCTATCTGCATTGTCGACTGACTACGACTGAGAAAGCTTCACTTCTAGCGCCCAGATAGCAGCACAACTTAGCTACCTCGCTGCTTAAATTCCAAGTCGACCGCTATATAGCACACCATCACCAATTAGAGAAAGTCCATGGAATCCTGAAGTTTGAATACACGGTGGGCCAGACAAGAAAATGGACACATAATCAATATACATCGTATCATTGCGAAGATTAATTTTAAATCCATTTCAGCCTCCCCCTCGAAAGCATCAACATGGGGTGGGGTGTAACAAGCAGGCATAGATGAAAACCATCAGTTGTCTCAAGTATGTATGTAAGAAAAGTTCAATCTTCAATAATTTAACATAAATACGTCTCAAAGTGAGCAGAGGTATACTTGGGTGATGTATAACACAGTGATACAGACCACTCACAGTTGTTTTTTGTTCAATTAAGTCCATGTTTTCACGCGCAATATCATCAGCACGCCAATTTTCCTTGAAATGTTCAGATAATACCAAGGTTACTAAGGTAATCGGAGTTCGCTTAATCACAATAAATTTTCAGCGGCACAACCTACACAAGAAAACAGTTCTTACAATGTATTAAACATAGCATAATTCTCATTCGAACTTAATTCAGGGGCTTCAATTATAGGGAATGACAAGACTTCATGAGTGATAACCATATTACCAAATAAATACCCCGAAAGTTAAACACAAGAAGAAGAAGAAGAAGAAGAAAGAAAAGAAAAATAATTAGGAAAACATAAGCCTCCACGAGAAGTAAGTCAGTGCAACAAACATTAGATAATTCCTTAAATAACTTATCACACCAATCGCTTTATCATCAGTTTCAACCGATCAGATCAGAGTACCACAGCAAGAGCCATAACCTGAATATCAGATCACTAACGTAATTATCACATCAAGATTAGGTGTAGCGAATAAATCAATATATCAATAAAGTTAAAATTTTAACAGACATATCTGTGAAATCTAAACATCCCAATCAATAGATGATACACTTCTTTAAAAATTTCAAATCATTTCTTGGTTTAAATTAACATTCCATTCACACAGCTTCAACTTCCATAGCCCTACTACACATATACTCATTCCAAGCAGAAGGTGAAAAACTAGAAACAATAATAAATAGAAGGGTACTGGATAACACGTTTAGAACAGGAAGCTAAGCAAGAGTAGAAGATATGAATGTTTAGAGCAATGGTAAAAGGTTAATTACAGTTGGAGACATATGCACAATTCAGATGTAGTGTACGCGTAAGGTGGGTCATCAACAACCGAACTATCAGCAATTACCAGGCAATCAACACACAATATCACACCTACACCGGGACAGAAAATGACCAGGAGAAACATCGGAGACAAACCCATCCTGAAACCACATAATCCTTCTACAAGGCCCCATATCTAGGTAGAGGATCGATGACTGCAATACCGTCTGAATGAGCAGAATAATCCCACACTTATTCTTCTACATCACAGAACGATAAGTTACTATACCTAATGACACCATTCAGATGAAGTTCCAAAATAAAATGCACTAGACAGGCAGGTTAATTGAAATGAACGTTTAAATCCACAAGCTTAAGTAAGATTACCTCAGATGAACGAGTAATGGCAGAGAATATAAGAAGTTGAACCACGAGTCAGATGACATATACCAAAATAAACACATTAGTTAAGAATTTTTCCCAAAATGAGTTGTAGATACATAAAATGAGTTTTCACCAAATCCACCTTGACACCAAGAGAAAATAAAAAGCTATGTACAACCTCCTCAAGGTGTCCAGACTACAACAACCCACATAATAAGTAACTCCAATAACAACACATCACCACTCAAATGACCACCAGTGACGATGTGTCAGCCTCGAAGGTAAAATACATACAAATCCTCGACAGCATCCCACAAATCACAGAGTGCCACCCAATATCATCACAACAACCGCAATAACCACCATCATGACTTCAGAGGAACACAGTCACCTCTCAACGAAACCATAATGCCACCCCAATATAATTCCCAAAATCAAACCCATAATACCAAAACTCACATCCAAAATAAGGATCATAAACCATACCCTACAGGTCAAAAGGAGGTACACTCCTTAGGTCATGAATCCTTTAATTATCTCAACATCACTTCACCATAACGGACGGAAGAAGGAAAACTCGAAGTACATTACATGAATCTACAACTCCAATTAACAATATACTGGAAAATAAGTAGTAATTTCCCTCCAAACACCTTAGAAAATGATGATAACAGCGATGAATAGCCAGAATACAAGATCACCTTTCGACCCGAAACGCACCTGGTAACTCAACTAGCTTGGGAACAGAAACAATTTTTCAGAATTTAACAGCAAACCAGGCTACAAATCAATACATCGAACCCTAAAGAGGTACAGCAACCGGAAGGTCAGGAAGAGAACCCAAGATGAAACTAGGAATCAAACGACCCTTACGAGTAAAACATGAAGATCATCAAAATGAAGAATCTATCCCTAGGAACCAAGAATTAAGATACAGTAAAACACAAGGTTCATGCACACTGCAAACAGAAACTCATCCCCAGCTCCAGGCGATAGAAATTCATAACAATTTCACACGGATCAAACCCCAGATTACCCCAATTTCAATGCTTACAACCAAAATTTCCCACGGACAATCATTCAGGTCCACAGTTCCCGAGATACACACGTTTCTTAATAATTATCACTGCAAGAAGATATCCACACAAGAGAAATTCTCGTCAGATGCCAGACACATGAGAATTTTTTTAACAGCACTACGTTATGGAACGCAGACAGCCAGAACATTGGTAACTTATACATATTTCATCAAGATTTCACATCTTGGAACCCAGAAGTGCAAAACAGATAAATAATATCACCCATAAAATTTTTTTTTTAATATGCATTACATCCATATCATAATCACCTCAAAAAAATTCTCTTTTTTATATATTACGACAAGGTCCACTAACAGACTTCCATCATCCACCACTGAATCATAATACCAAGATCACATTACCAAAACCGTGAACCCCATCAATTCTCAATTTTCAATCTTCTATCACAACAATTCCCAATTAAATTCACACCGATCATACTTAACAATGATAATAACAACATTATTTTAACTTCCTTGAATTGATCACCGAGTGTTAATTTCACAGATATACCCTACTTAAACAGGATGAAACATCTAATACAGTCTTTCCTACATTTGTCCACATCGACAAGATTCATATTCACAAAGGATGAAAATTATCAAGATCCAGACACCCCAATACAGAGCTTCCCAACATCCATACGGACAGAACAATTTCCGCACTTCCATCACCCATTTAAATCAAACAATATCCCGATAAATTACCACCCATCACAAATAAGATTTTGAATTCAACCCCAGACACACAATACATCAGGCCGTTTTCACTTGGGATAAATGAACTCTCCGAATTCTTTTCGCCACAGGATCACTGACAAGCATAGATACAGGGCTCAAAAACTGCAATATCGTACAAGGTCCCTGAAATCTCGGAGCTAATTATGAAGAAAATTTATTTATAGCCTTGCTGACAGGATAACATTTTATGAAGACTTGGTCTCCAACATTTAGCTTGGTGGGTTTTCGGCCTTTGTCATAGTTCTTTCGTACCTTTTCATACGACACAGCCAATCTCGTTTTGTCCTCATCCCACACCTTTCGCACATCACGAGGAGTAGAGACTTCAGGTATCAGTTCCTCAATTCGAAGGAGATTAGATAGAGGAGAAAATGGAACAAAACTAAACATTAATTCCATAGGAGTTTTGCCATGAGACTCATGGGCAGCAGTATTAAATGCATACGACAACCAATGAAGACGGGTATCCCACTTGGTATGATTCGAGTGGTGGTAAGCTATGAGAGCAGACTTCAAATTTCTGTTCATTCTCTCGGAATGTGAGGGGTTGGGATAATATGGAGTAGTGGTCACATGGGAGATACACAAGTCAAACAAGTACTTCCTGAATGAATGACTAGTAAACCCTGTAGCATTGTCAGATACAAGAAACTTAGGAGTTCCAAAGGAGGAAAATAGAATTTTAACAGGAAATAGTGGACTGCGAATTGGTCGATCTCGTCGGGAAGATCCAACAAAACCTGGTAAAGCCATCAATGCACACCAATGCATGAGTATTTCCTCGACTGGAACGTGGAAAGGGTCCAACATGATCGATAAACAATCGCTCCATAGCTCTGGAAGCTTGAGTCGATGACAACAACCCTACCCGTTTGTTTAGGTTAGGTTTACTAATAGCGTAACTTTTGCAAGACTTAACCATGGATGTGATATCCCGATCCATGTTTTTCCAAATAAAGAACTCCCTTATTTTTGACCTAGTTTTGATGTTTCCCAAGTGTTCACCAACCGGACTATCATGGTAATACTGAAATATGACAGGAATTAAAACCTTGGGGACAACAATCTTTATCCTTTTATCATAACGAGATTGACAACAGAGGAATAGGGTTTGATAATTTTACCAGAATTAATCTTTTCCAGAATTTCCTTTAACAGAGGATCATCGTTTTGATGCAGAGCAATATCTTGATACAACATTGGAAGATTAGTCAAGATAGTATTCACATTCACCAAACCAACTTGAGATATACAATTCACTTCCAAGTTTTCACAACCATCCTGCTCATCAAACATGCGACTAAGCCCATCAGCGATTACATTTTCCGTTCCACGAATGTACCGAACATTTGAAAGCAGAAATTCTCAGCGCCCACCTAGTTAATCTCCCAGTTCTTTTAGGTCTTTTCAGAACCCGGGAAAAAGCCTCATTATCGGTCTCTAAATCAAAATCAACGTGCTCCACATAAACACGGAATTTCTCCAACGAAAATAGCACCGCTAGAGATTCTAATTCATACAAAGAATACTTCCTTTCCAGAGGGGAGAGGGCTCTAGATGCATAAGCGATTGGACGTCTACCCATTTCAGACTCTTGCAATAAGACTCCGGCAATAGCCTTGCCTGAGGCATCAGTCTGGATAATGAACCTTTTTTCAAAATCAGGAATGGCAAGTATAGAAGCATTACTGAGAGCTTTCTTCAATGTTTCAAAGGCTCTTTTTTGTGGTTCTTCCCACGCAAATTTGACATCTTTTCTACGTAAGGAATTCAATGGAGCAGCAATTTCAGCATAATTAGGAACGAATTTCCTGAAGAAATTAGTCATGCCAATGAATCTGGCGATTCCTTTTATATCCTTAGGGGGTTTGAAATCATGAATAGCTTGAGTACGGGCTTGATCAATTGAAATACCCTGTGACGATACTATATGTCCCAAGAAGGAGATCTGAGATTTGGCAAAATTGGTTTTGGAAAGCTTGACAGTTAAACCTGCTTTTTTCAATCTTTCAACTACCTCTTGCACATGCTTGAGATGATCTTCAAAATTTGAAGATTATACAACAAGATCGTCAAGATAGTGAATAACGTACTTAAATTTCACATCTCCAAACACAGAATCCAGTAATCGAGTTAACACAGTCGCTCCCGTCGAGAGCCCAAAAGGTATATCCGTGTATTCGTACAGATTCCAGTCAGTGGCAAAAGCAGTGAGAGGGATAGATTCCTCATCTAGAGGTATTTGATTGTATGCCTGATTCAAATCAAAGGTTGAAAAGTAATTAGCACCATGGAACCAAGAGAAGCAAGTATGCAAATCCGGTAAGGGCGCAGACTGCATGACGATCTTACGGTTTAACTCTCTATAATCCGTCACTGGCCTGAAACCTCCAGATGACTTGGGCACCAGAAACATCGGAGACGAGTATGGAGAGATAGAAGGTCGAATAACACCATCCTGAAGCATCTTATCGATTATTTTCTTTAATTCAACCATCTTAGGTGGTGATAACCTATAGGGCGGAGATCTAACAGGAATCTTGTCCGTAATATCAATGTGGTATTTAAGAACACTAGTCAATCCCAATTTATCAGTGAAAACTTCAGGATACCCAGCACAAAGATCACGAATTTTACGAGCTTGATCGAGAGGCAGGTGATCAAGATCTAATTTATTACCTTCGCTTTCCTCAAGATCCTCATCCAATGCACAAGCAGAATACCTTTGAAACACTACATCTTCATGAAATTTGAAAATTCTATTAGGACAAAATTTGAAACTAAAATTCCTATCTTGTAAATTCAAAATCGTTCCAACCTTGCCCATAAAATCAGTCCCTATAATTACTTGATAAGATAAATCACAAGCCACGAGACAATCTGTTTTCCAAGTAAACTCGGCAATTCTAATTTTGACAGATATACAACCTAGAATTTTTAATCTGCTTCCATTAGCAGTCACACAATTAACTTTCGAAGTCCTAATTTCAGGTAATTTGCAACAAACCTTCATCCTCGAATACCAAGTCTCACTCATAAGTGACACAGCACTACCGGAATCAATCAATCCCAATGCAGGTTCGTTATTCACTTCAAGACAAATGGTTGAGGTTTTAGAAACAACATTACTAGAAATACCTAACATTCGAGGTAAAGGAAACTCATTATTCACATGACCTTCAACCGACCAGCTCTCATTATCTGCATTGGGCATACAACACGGTCATTGAAAATTACTGTTGTTTACCTTAGGGCACTGCCTTTTCATATGTGACTTAGATCCGCAAACATAACAACTACCACTTTGTCTATGACTCAATGTATCTTTTCTTCTCTCGGAAGGGCAATTATTTCTCAGGTGATCTCTAGATCCACAAGCGTAACATTTTTTGAAGGAATAAGAAGGCACAGGATGAGTGGAGACATTGTTAGAGCGAAATGAAACACAGGGAGGGGGATACTTAGTGTGCCGGGATTCATCTCCATGTTTCACATCTTCGGCAAATGTACAAGCTTCAAGTTCTGCAAAATTACTCGGGCACCTAGTCAAGGATAAAAAGGACCGATATTGAGGAGTAATGCCTATGATTATACGAGCTACCATCTCTTCTTCCGGTACCATGATTTTAAATACTTCGCAATAAAATTTCAAATCCAAGACATAGGCCAATAGATTTTCATGCAAGAACTGCGTCCTATAACAATGTTTTGGAACCAGACTTTGTAACGCAAGGGACGGAATAAACCTTGCCAAGATTAACTCGTGAAATTCATTAACACTTAAATTACTGCTAATAGCCTTAGAAATTTCTCTTTTAAGGACACCTTGACAGTTGGGAAATAACACTCTAAAAATCCCCAGAGCATCCATGCAATACACATTAGCCGACTCAGATAATTCTACCAGAAACCGCAGGAATCTGATTGTTTCGTCAATGGAATCTACAGAAAAGGTCTTTACATTTTTGAAAAGATCTTTAATTGAATTGGGAGCCGAACATGACCTAAACAACAAATTATCAACCGCAGGACTAAGTCCGCAGCAATGAGATGAGGACGGATTAGTGACGGTCTGAGGAGTAATTAACTCATTAGTTGCACCAAGGTTGTTACCTTCATTAGTTTCAATCTCATCACTTAATGACAACTGACCAACCTTCTTCATATTAATCATAAAATCGAGTTCAACCGAAACATTAATTACTGAAGTCAACAACGAAGTGCATTGAGACATCAATTCACCTTCAGGTCCAAGAGAAATCAAATCTTGCACCCTGTTAATAAAGTGATTGGTACGGGCTTTTCATCTTCTCAATTGGTAATCTGATGGACTACACTCTTTTAACTATTTTATAAACACTAATAATTCGTTAATAGGACTGGACATTGCATGCACTGACTTACCCACGTCGATGCTCATGTTACCTGGATTTACAGGGGAATCAAGGGAAGTCAGAAGCAAGGTAACATCGCCTTCCACAGATCCGGTGGACATCAAACCGCGAACCTCGAGTTTATACAACAGCTCACCCTTCCGTAACATTCTTGGCAACAATACAGCACGTGCACCCATTTTGATATGAAACAGAAAATCAACAAGCTATCACCCAACGTAAGTCTGTCTCCCTCTTTACAACTTTAAATTCTATCCTCAAATCCACATATTATTCCAGCCAATTTTATACTTGTGACCCGGTGAAATAACCAACAGCCACAAGAAACAAACAGGGAAAATATGCCTCAATAAGATATCAGAAAGTTAGCTGTACACCAAACCAGTCAGATACCAAATAATACCAAGTAACAGAACGTAGTTACTAAGGCAACCACGCAGCTGCTAACAAACACACTCTCACAACCTAAGGTAAATGTAAAGAGTGTTAGCACGACCAGGGATAAAATAAGCAAAGGACTACTTACGAATTATCCCAACAAAAGGCCGTCGCTGATTGAGGAAGCTCTGGACACAAGAGGCCTAGCGAATCAACTAAAATAAGCTTAATTAACTAATTGGCTGAAATAATAACTCAAATTAAATTGATCAAACAATATTTAATTAGGTAAATATTTTAAGAATTTTCGACCTCAAAACTAATTTCTTTTTTTAAAATCAATTACCACTGCACAATGAACGTGAACACCTTTCAGAATAATTAATCAAGGATATCAATTGAAAATAAATTATTTTAATACTACTCAAATTGCCAGGAGGCAGAAAATCTCTTGAAAAATAAACAAACGTAGATCATTAGATTAAAATCTTAAGACAACTATTACTGAAAGAAAGCTGAGTTTTCCTTAATCAATTTCTCGGTTACTCCAGGGCTGCATTAAAATTAAATCAAATCCACGAAAAAGCATAACTTCAGTTAACACCAAGAAATCATTCGAAACATGGACATAAATCCATAAATAGGATAAACAACCCTAATATTCTCCAAGGTACGGTAGCTTAAACCAAATGAGTTAATCAAACTAATCAGAAAACCTTCCACATGCACGAAGATCCCCACCAAAAATCAGCTGAAAATCAAGTTACCAATAATAAGTCGATACTCAAATGTCAAATTCAACACAGCATGGCCACGGTATGTTTTCATTCTGTTACACAGAGTGTAACAGATGACGAGCACCGAAATCAAAACAAGCACTGAAGTACCGAGGAAGTCATTAGAAGCCCTACATTAAAAGCGCAATGTTTTTCTATTAGTAGGCCGACAATGGCTTGAAAAATATAATAATAATTAACATAACTTGTTTTGTGCACAAAACTAAAATTAACTGAAGTCAAGAAGGTAAACAAATGCCATAATGATCATTACAACTTGAAGCCCGAAAATGTTACCATATTACAAGATTTTTATGAGGACCTGTTTTAGGAAGTTAATTTCTTTTAAAACCACATGCAGAATTTCACATTCGAGTTTAAATATCTCCGCGTATTAACACTATTAACTAATCCATTCCTTGGAAGCTTAGTTCAGTACAGAAGATGGATGCAGCTTACTTACGAGGTCGAAGGAAACAAGATATACTATTAAATATTCTAAAAGGATAACCTAATTTTCAGGCTTATCGCCTAGATGGACAACCCATCACCCATGGTCTAATTTCTCAACCATCTCCTCTTCTTGCATCATGATTTTCTACTCTTCTTAAGGCACAATCAGCAGAGAATAGGTTCCAGTGTCTTCAGATTAAGAAGCAATAATCAGAACAAAAGCTATCTGCATTGTCGACTGACTACGACTGAGAAAGCTTCACTTCTAGCGCCCAGATAGCACCGCAACTTAGCTACCTCGCTGCTTAAATTCCAAGTCGACCGCTAGATAGCACACCATCACCAATTAGAGAAAGTCCATGGAATCCTAAAGTTTGAATACACGGTGCGCCAGACAAGAAAATGGACACATAATCAATATGCATCGTATCATCGCGAAGATTAATTTTAAATCCATTACACTGCCAACGCGTGTCCCTTTCAGAGGCTGCACTAACCTTGGCTTCGATACCATGAGACATATTTCTGTATTGATGTGACGGTATTATTTTACGGCCGGCTTGTCCTGAAGCATTTTAGAGCTCATGACAGAAGGTAGTAACGCAGCTCCGGACATGGGGAACAGATGCCTTTTTCCGCCACTCCACTAGAGAAGAAACGCTACGCTCTTTTCTGCATTATTTTTCAGAAATTTAGGGTACTTCTTCTGCCGTCTGCTCCGTACTGAACGTGTCCATCTCCGCCAAAGTTGCCATTAAAGGCTTGGTACGTGTTTGGTAAGCGAGAGCTATTTTACTTTGCTCAAGATCATCGGCAGGCCAGTGGGGAACCCGTGTCCGTGACCTGGGACGCGCTACGTGTTACAGCAATATAGCTGGTTCGTGGAGTATATTTATCAATCCAAAATGAAACATTATTTTACTGAAAAACTAATTGTGAACCTGATAAATCACTTGTCACAAGAATCACGTAAAGAAGAACGGTTACAGACTTTGGCACTTTTTGCGTGATATGTTACAGAACGCAGTGTCGTATTTTCTGCCCCCTGTTGTCTAGTGGTGTCAACATCAATATCTTGTGAATTGATCAAGATATATCCCTCATATCTGGAATCAATGTCCCCTTTTATTTGTCCATTTATTTTCTCGTAAGAGTGCAGTAACAATACGGTGTCGAACCTCCCATCATTCTTGTGAGCCAGTTATGCATTCGACTGAGCCATGTGAATTCAGTTCATACAGCATGAATTGGTAAGTACCAGTCATGTTACGATATATTTTAGCCTGCGTGATCGATTTTCCCATGTGGCAGTTGTAAGCGGATCTCTCCTTCAACCAAGACATTTTTTCCCACCCTTCTTTCGTAGAATATATAGAACTATTCTGCGGTGGAGAGACAGGCGCAGAACTGGATGCTATCCAACTATGTTATCAATCCACTAAAAATAATCACGTTGCCCGTGATCTTTTAAAATAAATGGAATATCATTCCTTCCTTCACAGAGCAGCAATATCCACTACGGTGCAATTCAACGTCTTGTCATCTCGAATTTTGGCTCAAGCCTTGATTTTCATGCTCCTTCTATCCGTATTGTAGGTATATTTGTGTGACAAAATAACATTCATAAAATATTAGCCACCGAGCTCGATAGCTGCAGTCGCTTAAGTGTGGCCAATATCTAGTATTCGAGAGATAGTAGGTTCGAACCCCACTGTCGGCAGCCCTGAAGATGGTTTTCCTTGGTTTCCCATTTTCACACCAGGCGAATGCTGGGGCTGTACTTTAATTAAGGCCACGGCCGCTTCCTTCCCACTCCTAGCCCTTCCCTGTCCCATCGTCGCCATAAGACCTATCTGTGTCGGTGCGACGTAAAGCAACTAACAAAGAAAAGATTAGCCATGGTTCAACAAATCTTTCTGAATGTCGGCAAACGTTCTCACCCTTATTAATATCTACGACACTGACATTCTCTCAAACAACCTCAGGAACAAGGTCCTTTACAAAAATTATTACTTGCTTGGGACAAAGCGCAGAGAGGTTCAACAAGAACAAAACTCCAAATCATATGCCCTCGTTTATGTAGGAGAACAGACTTCGGATTTCAGTAGATTAATGTGTGCTGGATTAAAGAGCTTGTATTTCTCCTTTTAGGTTGGACCACTTCTCATGCATTCCTTACGTGAGGTTGTCTATTAATTCGTACATTTCTAAACCGTGACAACTTGCTTGCGCGTGATATCGTGATAAAGAAAAGACGCAACACATTCTCGTAACATGGGAGAACTTTTGAAATTTTACAGTACAATCTGAATTTAACCTCAGATGATGTTTACTCTCAGGAATGTATTGTTTATGAGTAACGAGCTCTCTGCACTGGATATCAGTGATTGCAATATCCAGTAGCAAATCAATTGCGTGAGAGTTGTATTGGAGTTGGCCGTTGAACTATTGGTCACATAGTTTTAATTTGTCATTCTAGATCGAGATCCGAGGTGAGCTATAGAGATCATCAACCTCCGGCTAGCGGATCACCTAGTTTCAGGTGTAGTGAGTGCAGTAAAGTCCTGGCTGGGAAGATGGGCCTCTTGCGACATCTGAAGAGACACAAGGATAATCGTTCCTCCAATTGCGATCATTGCGGAAAGGTGTTTTTGTTAACCAAAACAGCTTGTCAGAAAACCTCAGGATCCACCCGCTCCAAGTGTGCGGGGTTTTCTGATAAATGCTTTACAAAGCAGAAACTGGTGACAGAGGACACACGTTTGCTTGCAGGTAGGAGTATAAACGAATGCTGCGTATGTCACGAAAATTTCAAGGTAGGTCCAGACCTTATTCGAGCTCAAACGAGCGATAAGCCATTTTGCTGCAACGTCTGTGGAAAATCCTTCTGCCGGAAAGATGTCCTCGCAGGTCAAGAGCGTGTTCACACGAAGGATATGCCACACTGTTGCGATGTCTGTGGCAAATCATTCAAGCGAAAAGGAACTCTAACTGATCATATGCGGGCCCATACAGGCGAGAAGCCGTACTGCTGCAGTATATGTTGCAGATCATTTGTCCAGAGAAGCCAGTTATCTTATCACACTTTGTCTCACACAGCCGAGAAGCCATACAGGTGTAATGTCTGTGGCAAATCATTTATCCAGAAATGTCGTCTAACTGTTCATGTGCGGACACATACAGGCGAGAAGCCATACAGTTGCACTGTATGTGACAAATCATTCATCAAGAAAAGCAGTTTATCTTCTCACACGTTGTCTCACACAGGCGAGAAGCCATACACGTGCAATGTCTGTGGTAAATCATTTATCGAGAAAGGTCATCTAACTGTTCATGTGCGGACTCATACAGGCGAGAAGCCATTCTCCTGCACTGCATGTTGCAAATCATTTTTTTTCAAAAGGAATTTATCATGTCACACGTTGTCTCACACAGGCGAGAAGCCGTACAGGTGCAATGACTGTGGCAAATCATTCGGCCATAGAAGCAATCTAACTTATCATATGCGGGTCCATACAGGTGAGAAGCCATACTGTTGTAACGTCTGTGGGAGATCTTTCAGCCTGAGGCTTCATTTAACATACCATATTCGTACTCACACAGGCGATAAGCTCTACTGGTGCAATGCGTGTGGCAAATCATTCATCCAGAAACGCTCTTTAGCAGTTCACATACGAAAACACACAGACGAGAAGCCATAATGCTGCAACATCTGTGGCAGTAACTCAGCAGTATATCCGTCTAAGCAAGTCACGCACAGTCACATGAGAAACGATATTGCTGCAACGCCTGTGGGAATTCCTTCACCCAGAAAGTCCATCTAACAGATCACATGCGTACTCACACAGGCGATAAGCCTCACTGCGGGCAATGTGTTCGGCAAATCATTCATCAGAAACGCGACTTAAGAGTTCAGTAGCCTAGTAGCTCACATGCCGACTCACACAGTCAAGAAGCCAATCTCGTGCAATGTCTGATGCAGGATATTCAGCAGGATTCCACCTAGCACTTCATATGCGGACTTACACGGGCGTAAGGCGCACTGCCGCAATATCTGTTGCAAATCCCTCATCCTGGAAAGTTACCTACCAGTTCACATGTTTACTCACACAGGCGAGAAACTATACTGGTGTAATGTCTGTGGCAAATATTCAGCCAAGAAAGTCACTCTAATAGTTCAGTTCGGAACACACACGAGTGCTCAGTAGTGCGATAAAATGTTCAGATAATCATGTAAGTCATGCACATGTGAACCACACTGGAGAGATGCCGCACTCCTCCGTGTTGGCAAATCTTTCGCACGCAGCACCATGCTGTCGACTCACTGGGGCGAGACGGCGCACGGGGGTTACGTTACGCCGTGATTAAGCCGCACGTAATTTAATAATAATGTTATTTTGCTTAACGTCCCACTAACTACTACACAAGTGTCCGGAGTTGCACAAGACCTCCAATTCCGGAGATGTAGCGAGGCACATGCGATCGCACACAACCTAGAAGTAATTAGTTCTTCAGCTAGAACGGCACATTTTCTGCACACCTCATAATGTGCAGCGGAGAGCGGTCCATCCCTTTCTGCCATTTTCTCTGAGAGAAAATCCTCAGGTAACATAATGCCAGGTCCATGTGCTAAAAGGGCAAAGGACATTTCATCAATTATCTCCTCACCAATCACAGATATATGCAACCGCTTTTTCTCTACCATGGACGACGCTTTACAGTTTTCGGATTAAAGTAGTAGTGTGCTCATTAACAATCGTTGGGGAGCCGTCCAGATGCGAGGATAAGTCGTCATCCGGATGAACAGAGAAGAATCATATGGCAAAAAAATGGTAAAAGGCTAGAAGCGCATGGAATAAGTATTCAAAGTTTAGAATAAACAATTCAAGGAAATAAGTAAGTGCCGAATCAAGTCATAATAGGACGCAATTGAAATTGTTGCTGAAACCTGTGCATACCTTAGATGTCGTGTGTTCCTTTAATAGAATAGACCAGTAGCTCAAAGCTGTACATGTTCTCTGGGCTCTTGTACGATAATAATGTGTCTGTTAGCCAGCTCTGAATCCAGATAGAAAGTTCTACTTCAGTGCCCGTAGCTATTCATGGAGATCATGTGATTCTCGTGGGGTGTCTTTAAGTAGGGACTCGTGTTTTGACAGCTGCAGTGTACTTTTATCCATTTTTGTTTACCTGGTGGCAGGGAATCGGAATCTCTTTTTTCTCTAATGGAGCCAAAAGGAAGTCACTAAAATATCCTTTATCTCAACGTTGCATGTGTTGAAGAGACATACTGAATACTGAACCCTTTTCCTCATATCAAACTGCTTTTTGCCTGTTCCGGGTCTTCAACATGAATTATTAACTCTGGTGTCTCAGGTGGTGTTAATGGCTCTTCGTCACTTCCAAACATGACTGTTTGGTATCAAGGATGGCCTACATAAATTAAAAGCTTGCATAATGTAGTATCTGTATTCAATCAAGAACAATGAAATATGATGGCGGGTGTGTTTACAAATATGGCAATAAACAGTGGTCTGCGGTCAGTGACATTAGCATAACGCTGCGGCTGGACTATTTCGGGTTGAAATTAATATCCACCACAAAAGAAAGCCTGAAGGGCTATTTACAGAAAAACATTTTATGGTTAACTAGAAAACAACATGAGATTCAATCCACTCAGCTCCATAAACAACTGTGCATTATGCTTCCGATTTCTCGATCGTCTAAATATCAGGAAGTGTTTTCCATACCTTTTTAATTTAGGCCATCCACTCACTGTCCATCAGCATAGGACGAGATACTTGGAACCTCAATGGAATCTGAGTAACTTCGAATGGACATACTGAGCTATCATGGTCACCCACCATATTGATGTTTATGGTTGAGGAAACATGCCTGATGACCAAAGTGACCTCTCGTTGAAGTTAATTGAACGTGCGTGATGACCAAAATGGCCCTCCAAAACATGTGGACTTCAAGTGCCAGTGAATAATAGCGTAAAATAACACAACATAAAATAGCGTTATTATTTGTATTAAATGAATGATGTTCCAAGAACCAAAACAACAGTTGGAAGTCAGTGATTGGAATAAATTCTTGAAAACCTGTGAAGATGAATCCTGTTAACATTTAGTTATAACCTTCACTCAAACCCCAAAATAAACTCGACTCATGTGTAACCCTTACATATTATAGGTCGCAGAATTCAACTACATCCACTTATATAGTCCTACTAAAATATAAACACAAAATATTACAACTCCTTTATGAACAACTTGGCCATAAATCATGGGTAGCACATGGAATAATGGTAGAGTGCTACTGCATCTTATGGAATATCATGTGGTACCGAATCTTTGTCTCTAACTAAAATACTCACCTCTCATCTAGGAGCAGTTGGCTAGCTATATAATTTCACGATCCTAGCATGGCCGAGCAATCCCAAGAATCCCTTCCATGCACTTCAACCACCATCCTGCTTTCCACTGAAGGACATGCCATCGGCAGTCATAATACCTAGCTGCACTACGAATATATCAAGAAATGGAAATCTTAATATCAAAGGACAACCTTCTGACACCAAAGTAATTACTTAAATGCTCAGTGGCAATACGAACTATGTCTGTGTTTTGGAAAAATCGAAACTAGAATACACAGTCAAGTGTTCGGGAATGTTACTGAGAATCCACTCTATCATTTGCCTATGCAGTAGAATTGAAATTCAAATTACTCCCCATTTATTCTAACATCAATAATGTTGTAACATGGCCCTCTATTTCCAAAGCGGTTCCGCCTCCTATAAATGTGAACACCTGTTATCTCGTCAAACAGGTTTATACCTACCGCTCTCCACTGGCTTACAAGTGAGCAAACATATCTCGCCATGAATCGCCTTTTACTACAGCACAAATCCTTGTATTATCAGAATATATCGGTCAACATTATTGCCATCACGAATGATTTCAAGTCTAGTGGGATCTGTGGAATATGATATGCAGTTCACTGGTACTAATGGAGTTATTGGATGAACAAAGAATCCCTCTGGATATAGGAACCTATTCAATGTTAAAAAATGGACCTTACCCTATTTCAAAACACTCTGTCCTGATGATTTTCCCTCGAGCATTTTTGCAAAGAAACCTCGGCATTATCTACACTATTACCTCTGGAGTATCTACTAGGAGCTTGTCTCACAAACTGAGTCGCAGGGTTTCCTAACTACATGGACAAATAGAACTTATCTACCACCGACAGTTATGGACAGTTACGAAGTTTCTCACTTCACTTGGAAATATAATACTCCAGACACATATGACACTGACTTCAACATAGACTTCAAACCCCGAGCTATCACCTCCTGATAAATGTATTGCAAACTGACCCTTCAAAAATATAGGATACCACGTGGATTGTAACTATTACTCATTACATTACTTATTATTATTATTATTATTATTTCAAAATGTTATCTCCTGCCAGAGTTTCTTCCCTCTTTGTGTTTATCATCGGTTCTTCCTTCTGTTTAACTGTGTTCTAATCTTGGGTTTTCAGCAAAATGATGTATGCTCACCAACGTTCTAAAGCTACGCGTGTCCCATATAATTCCATCTGGTATGTTGGATTTTTGAAGGTCTTTTTCAATTGCGATTATCCAGTTATTCTGACTTTTAGCGAGGAGGCATTATTAAATATATTTTAGTGCGTCTTTCATCATCTATTCTTTGAATATGGCAATCAAACTTCAATCACCTTTTGCAAATATTGTATCTGATATTTTCTCAGTATGTTGATATAATTCCGGAGACCTCCTATCCATCCACACTCCTTTGCATACTGGGCCATGCTTTCCCTGAGGACTTCTCCTACTTGTTTTTCGATCATTTTAGATAATGATCTTTCTGGACTGATCAAGCTTTCTGACGTGTGTAATGTTTGAGGCTTAATTACGGTGTTATAATGTTTTAATTTAGCGTTCCGGGATGCTGATTTTTTGTCGTACTTTTCCATGTTGTTCTATGGCCTACTTGTAATATATAAATCTCTCTCTGTTTGCCTCATGATTTAGTGCAGATTCTTGGATGATTTCCCCCAAGTATTTGAAATTATTTACCTGAGTAATTTTGCCAAACTGCTTTACCAGATTTTGTTTGTGTAATTATCGAATAGATCCTTCCATGTATTGGGTTTTCCACTATGAGTCTTAGGTTCGTTTAGTTGCAATTGCATGAAGTTTTTCAAGGACTGAATTCATTCCTGCCTACTATTGGATAAAATATCGAGACCTTTTTTGAAGGCCGAGCATTTGGTATGAATTTTATGATCAACTAGCTTCACAGAAAATGTCTTGAGGCAACCTCAGATGCTAAATATCTTAGTTATACTGCTGAGATAGATTAAAATTGAACTCTCCCCTGTCTTCAAGTTATTAGCGTGATGAAATCAATTATTGTTATTAGTATGAGATAATATTTGTAAATATTATTTGTTTTATTGATGTAGCCACACGAAAAATAAATAAATAAATAAATAAATAAATAAATAAATAAATAAATAAATAAATATTGTAATTACTGACCTTTATGAATTAGAAGTTGATCAGAACTTTCCATTTTACATACACAACTGATTCTACGTCTGTGGACATGAAATCTCACAAATTAACATACTTACAATTCCTCTAAATTATACTGCAAACATTTTCCTCATTACGTCTGAACAAAAATATGAGAAATTCCCTCAATCTAACGTCCCATACTGAAGAAAAATAAGACTAATTATCGGATATTACACAGTGACACATCTAACACACGCAAGCACCGTAAATTTCTACTTGTGTCTTCTCAGCACAAAAATTAATAGCTGAAACTGTGATAAACTTCCACTAAATATTACAAGGTCAAATCAGCCCTACACATAGAAAAATACACCGGACTACGTTGTAGAATTTACTGGAATACACTGACTATATTTAACTCTTATCAGCTACCATTTTCTGCTCATCGTCGTCCTCTGTATGTATGGGTTTGCTGGTTTATTTTACGCAAGTTTTCATAATAATATTTTGCACTTTGATTATTTTATTTATAATTTTCGCTTAATTCTAAGAATCTGAAAGACGGCACAAAATATGTAGCCTTACAATTTACTCGACACTCTAATAATATGCATTCAGGAAGCTCGCCATGACTAGAATCTTCGCCGTCCAAAAATCAAGGTCATCCGTTTAATGGTTGAACACCTTCTGTGCTATCCAACATCCAGATCATCTCCCATGATGACATTGAGACTCTCACAGTAGAGCTCATTGTCCGACTCGTTGGCTGAATGGTCAGCGTACTGGCCTTCGGTTCAGAGGGTCCCGAGTTCGATTCCCGGCCGTATCGGGGATTTTAACCTTCATTGGTGAATTCCAATGGCCCGGGGGCTGGGTGTTTGTGCTGTCCCCAACATCCCTGCAACTCACACACCACACATAGCACTACCCTCCACCACAATAACACGCAGTTACCTACACATGGCAGATGCCGCCCACCCTCATCGGAGGGTCTGCCTTACAAGGGCTGCACTCGGCTAGAAAGAGCCACAGGAAATTAAAAGTAGAGCTCAATTAATAAGCCACCAGGTACTGTATTTACACTTGTGGAGCTTACCAGCATCAATATGTGAAGTTTGTGGTTGGTGACATCAACAGTCATAATACAACATGGGGCTACCCAGGTACCGACGAAAGAGGAGAAGCTGGCGTAGAATGGACAGATTCGTGCAATTTAATTCTACAGCATGATAACACACTTCGAGTATCATTCAACAGTGCGAGATGGAGGATGGATATTATCCAGATATTAAATTTCAGTATCTGCGTAAGCAAACACATATCTCGGTTTTCAGCGAAATCAGTGGGGCAAACAATCCCTCATCGTCCTGTTATATGCCAGATACATGCTGCAATCTGACCGCAGACAGTTCCTTTTCATACATACATACATACATCTTCATTACAGAGGTTTATGCCTTTCAGCGTTCAGTCTGCGACCCTCTTTGAATTTACAAAACGCCACCACAATCTTCTATTTGCAACTCGTTCTGCGGCCTCGTCTTTGTTCAATATATCTTACCTTTAAATCGTTAGAATCTGAGTTCCTTTTCAAAGATGATGCCTTTTTAAGAAGGCTGATTGGGGAAAATGCACTATTTCACTGCAAGAGAACATTCTGAATATAGAGCTTTTTCCTCAATCATGTGATGATTATGCAAATATCGTGAAGATTTTTCTCGAATCTCAATTTGCTGACGGTGAACACTATATACAGAAACTACTGAAATATTGAGAAACTATCGTGATCTCTTTGACAACGATCCTTTGAGATCCGATACCGTCCAAGCTGGAGAAGATTTCTTAAAAGCGATATCGAATAACAGGAGCTATGGGGGAGACTGATCTAAGGAAGTGTAGCCAGAAAGGCTGGGGGTTTGTTAAACGTATGAGTTGTAACCCACCAGCTAGAGAGGGTCATGCGAATGTAACAGCTAAACAGATTGCCCACCAGCTCGTGGAAAGTGGTAAACCTCACCAACAAAATTTTACGGTCAGAAGAATTAGAGTCTAGTCATCTTATGCGGGTTTTCTGTATGGCAGCTATTGGCAGTTGTAGGAGCGGTAAGGTAGGGGGGATACACGACATCAAGTAACGGAAGATTATCCACGAATCTACTACGCTGTCGTAGCATGGGGAGAGGTGTTACTCCCACGTGCTGCGTCCCAGGTGGCGTGTAGGTGGTTCTTACCTGGCTCTCCGATCGACATGAGCGAAATAATATAGCTCTCGCGGACCAAACACACAGATCTCTGTGAGTGGAGGACGATACCAAGGGATGCTGAATTTTGAACCAAATTACTTGTGCTTAGTTCCACTATCCTTGCGATTAACCACAACAAACTGAGGAATACAATGTGTCTGTTGGAGTATCACTGTGGGTTTACAGTACCCATGTATAATACCCGCCACAATGACGGAGGCTAACCCTTTGCCTAGATTCGGTTTGAGGATCCCAGGGAGATAAATGAAGCTTACCTCGCTCGAGTGTTTCAGCATCTGGTTTTGGAAACCATAGGTTTGCGTTCCGAGGAACACCACAGGATAGTACGAGTCTCAGAGACTTGTACAACTTTGTGATGAACACCACGGGATAGTACGGGTCCCAGAGATTTGTACAAATTTGTGAGGAACACAACGCGATATTGCGGGTCCCTGTGATTAGTACCACAGTATGAGGAACACCACGGCTTGAGTTCCGAGAAACACTCTAAGTCTAGGTTTTACCCGCCATTACTACAACTACATATATGAGGAACACCACGGGATTGCGTTCTGAGAAACACCACGGGTCTCTTTTTTTTACCTCACTATCTGAGGAAAACCACGAGATAGTACGGTTCCATGAGTCTTACACGACTATTTGAGGAACACCATGCGTTTCCGTTCCGAGGAACACCACGGGTCTAAGTTTTACCGGTCATTAGTACCCATTATGTGAGGAAAACCACGGGATAGTACGGGTAGCTAAGACTTGTAGAACTTTATGACGAACACCATGTTTTTGCGTTCCGAGGAATATCACAAGTCTAGGTTTTACCCGTCATTAGTACCCACTATGCGAGGAACACCACGGGATAGAACGGGTCCCTGAGACTTCTAAATCAATGTGACGAACAACATGGATTTGCGTCCCAAGGAACAGCTTGGGTCTGGTTGATGATGATGAAGAAGCTTGTCGCTTTAAGGGACCTTACATCTAGGTGATCGGGCCCTACATGTGTCTTGGATATACCTGCGACAAGTACGCACTGTCAGGAACACCACAGTACGGGTCCCTGTGATTAGTTCCCACTCTGTGGGGAACACCATGGGATAGTACGGGTCCGTGTGATTAGTTCCCACTCTACGAGGAGCACCACGAGGTAGTACGGGTCCCAGAGATATGCACGACTTTGTAAGAAACACCATGTGTTTGCATTCCTAGGAACACTACGGGTCTGAGTTCTACATGCCATTAGTACCCACTATGTGAGGAACACCATGGTATTGCGTTCCGAGAATCACCATGGTCTGGGATTTACCTGTCATTAGTACCCACTATGTGAGGAACACCACGGGATAGTACGGGTCCCTGACACTTGTACGACTATGTGACGAATACCATGGGTTCGCGTTCTCAGGATCACCACTGGTCTGTGTTTTACTTGTCATTAGTACCCACTATGTGAGGAACACCACGGGATAGTACAGGGCCCTGTTATTAGCACCACAATGTGAGTAACACCACGGTATAGTATGGGACCCTGTGATTATTTCGCACTCTGTGAGGAACACCACGGGATACCACAGGTCCCCGTTATTAGTACCACAATATGAGGAAGACCACGGGATAGTACGGGTCCCTCAGATTTGCACAACTGTGTGATGAACACCATGGGTTCGCGTTCTCAGGAACAACACGGGTCTGGGATTCACCTGTCATTAGTACCCACTATGTGATGTACCGTTTTCATCGTCCTGATATCGGAATAAAGGTCGTCGTACGAAATTATAAGTTTGCCATGCACGGTAATGATCGCGAAGATTACGTAATTGGGCCATACGTCAGAAAAGAATGCATATATTAAGTAAAATAGGCCGTGATTTCGAAGTGTATACATTTTACGAACGTATATATTCGAGAAGGCCATGCACGTGACGGCAAAGATATTTATTTGATGAATTAAAAATGCCTAGATCACGGACTGAGACGGAAAGTTATAAAGGATCCATGCGGCCGTGATAAAATAATAGAAGGTGTTCAAGATTGTTAAAACAAAAAGTAGTAGCTGAACAATAAAAAAATCCGTTACGAAAAACGACGTAAATTTATCCTCGAGAAGTAAAGCCAATCTTTGAGTAAATAAGAAGGGAGAACCTTCGAAGCGAAAGAATATTTGGAAATCAAATATATACGAAGGAATATCGTGAAGAGCGAGTTAGAAAATACCCGAACAGTAGTCGGAGTATAGGCTCAAGACCGTACGAGGAATCAAGTTGAATATAACGCAGTATAGGTTGATTAGCCGAACAAAAGAAATTTTTAGAGAGCTAACTTGATATATTCTAACTGTTAAATTGCTACAAAGAATTAACCTTGAATTACTGTCCTAAAAACCTGATCTTAGATACAAACTTGATATACATTCCTGAGAGTGTGGATGTGAAATTAACTCCCGATTTGGAAATGTTTCTTTCTTTTATGACTGACTGCAACAACATGATGAGAGGCTAAATCGGAGATGAAGCCGGCTGTCTGACGGAAACCGCCCAGCTGTTTCTACTATCCCGAGTCCCGAAACTACAACCTGATGGTGACATAACGAAGGATGGAGTCGTTCTACGCAATCCTAAGATGACAACATCGAAGCCAGAGCCAGTCATCTAACGTCAGTGATCGCAAGATAAGTTCCAAAGAGTTACTTTATTTTCTTGAAATTAATATGCAGTAAATATAGTAGTTGTAATTATAGTGAACATTGGTATGTTGTTTTTACGTAGTTCTTCGTGATAAAATCACAGTCGTTACCATCTTCGCAATGAGATTGTCCTTGTTGACTTATTATTATTATTAATGTGGGAATAGGTATTTCTTCCGGAGTTTACAATCAATGCCATAAGATAGGAATGCTTATAACTGAGCAAGGAGAGATTCAGAATGTAATTTTTAACCATTATGGGACAAAAACATCGTATTTAAAGTGACGTAACCCTAATTTTGTATTCTTGAAGGAGATAGTTGATTTCTGAATAACCTATATGTGTTTGCTGATACGACGCAATGAAATGTGAGTACATATTAACTTATTTGATTTATATATGCATTTCATTTTTAGGCTAATGTGTTTATGCGCATAATATATGAATTCTAACCCAAAAGAGTACCGTTATAGTACAGTAATGTGGTGTTAAGTTGATTTGCCGTCATGTTGATGATGATAAATGTTTACGTAGAGAAGTTATGATTTGAGTGGCATGTTAATGTGGGATTATGAATAATTATTCGCTGTGATATGTTTATGAGAATGAATAATGACATATTATGGATAATTGTGGCGGTAAATACGGCGTATTATGGGCCGATGGTGAGGTTTGCCATACGTGGCAAAATATAAATATGGTATGCGAGATATATTGGGTTAGTGGTACACGAGTACAATGAAATACATCGCGGATTTCATACATGGGTTACCATAAACTGTCTTCAAAGGAAATATCCAAGTAGGGAATAAATAAAAGAAGGGAAACTTGTTGTCTTCATAGATAATATATATCAACGTTGTACTGAATATTATTGGAAGCATGTTGTCAAGAATGAATTTAATTCATAGAACAATCCCATAATTTAAAATCTCTACCACAATTAAATAAAATAGGTTAACAAATGCATTCCTACGGAATTATAGATACCTGATTAAACATTGCTAAACCATAAAACATGTTAGGTTCAATTTCTATTTGAACTACGATTATAATTAGTCTTTGTACGATACCTACATTTAGTTTTAAGGTGTTATTTGAATATTTTAACCAAATGACATGGTCGAGGTGACCAATATTTCTCATTTAAAGAACAATATATATTTGAAATAGCCATTTTTGGGCCGATATATTTGGAACTTACTTGTGATTGCTAACGTTATAACATCAAAATAAGTGAATGATAGTGACAGAATGTTGATGTGATAATGATGAAAATAAGCATTTTTTTATATAAAAGAAAGAAACAAGAACTGATGGACTCAAACTATACAATTTTATTATGAAGTTTAATTAGGATTAGGGACTTAGATTTATTTCCAACCTAAAAATATGATACATTTTTTTTCAATAGAAAGAATATGTACTTTTCAACTTTATAATCAAGAAAACTTATCCTTATTTTTGTGATGCGCTTAACTAGTGGAGAAGAATAGTTGAATCAGATTGAAGTTAACTTAAATTTTATTTTCTTTGTTAGAGAAGAAGAAGGTAATTGATGATGATAATTATTAGTAGATTTTCTTTTATGATTCCGGAATCAAGAAATAAATTATAGATTACCCAATTTAGATGTTATTATTTTAGGAGATAGGCTAATATTATTAGGATTTAAGTAAATTTGAATTAATCCATTAAAAAAAATATTTTTTTTTATTTTCTTCACTTATATTCGGATGATTGGACTTGAAAAACCTAATATTGATTAAGGATGATGAATGGTATCGATAATAATTTATTGAAGAGGAAATGAGGTGTCTCAGTTGATCTCACGTAAAATATTATGGTTCGTAGATGCAATTTAATTATCCCTGAGAGGTGTCGCGTGGCAATGTAAGGATTACCATATCAAATATTCTGATAGGAAAATTGAAGGTTACGACATCGCTAAAATTCTATGATGCGATAACTGTTTATACGATGAGGATTTAAACCGAACTTAGCCAACGACACTTAGCATCAATTTTATTATGCATTCATCCGTTTAATGGTCTGTAAGAGTGATGGGTGATTGAGGGGAAAATAGCCGGAGCAATTGTTAGGACACCCAATGGGACACACATATTAGAAATGGTTGCCCAGTATGGTGCATGACAGAAACCCCCCCTCAGGATGGTGAATATTAAAAATGGCGCCCAACGGTGATGCAAAACTGAGGACACCCAGCCCATATTAAAAATGGCGCATAATTTCGGAGCAAAACTGAGGACAACCAGCCTAACTACAAAATAACTCTTGGCGCGCATTTAGGAATGACGCCGCGATGTGAAGCAAAACTGAGGATACCATATGTGGCGTATATTAAAAATAAAATAACGCTAAACGTTGGAAGAAAAATTGAGGATACTCAGGGGCAGTGACAAGATAATTCCAGGATACAGTAAATTGATGCCCAGCAATAAAGTAAGATTGAAGATACCTTAGCCCAAATGTTGAATTAGCAATTTACCGTTGGAACATGATTGAGGATACTCGATGTGGGAGTATGTGAGAAAATAATGAAGAAGGGTGGCTGAGAAAGATAATAATCAGCAGTGAGGCGAAGAATAGATGATTATTTGAGATCGAATATTTTCCGAAGATACCAAGAAGGAAAGAAGAAGTTGAGAGATAGATAAACAATTCAAGGCTATGGAAGAAAGGCGGAAGAAGAGATGGATAAAAATTATTTAAATAGATTGTATTAATAATTTAAATAATTAATTTGTTAAGATAATTTATAATATTGTTTTCAATCATTATATTGTATTATGTCAAGATAAGAGTAGATAATAGGGTAGTAATGTAAAAAAATGCTTATGTTCAATATTTTAGATGACTGGGATGGTAGGACGGCTGATTAGCGGGGGAAGTCGGATAGTCGGTTTCCATATTGATTGAGCGATTGATATAGTTTTTAGTGAATTTAAGTCATAATTTAGAGCAATTGGAATTTTAAGAAGGTTGGATAATAGTAAATGCAAATATGACGAGTTTGAACCAACTTCGTTTACAATTTGAGGAATATCAGAAGGAGCAGGGAGAGAAACTGCAAGGACAGGATGAGGAGATAAATAGAATGATAGAGGATGCAGAAAAGGCAAAAAGAGAACAGGAACAGAAATTTAAGGAGAAGGATGAGCAGATAAACCAGATAACCGAAAAGTTAGACAAGACAAAAGACGAACAGAAAGGAATAATGGAAATGTTAAAAGAAATGATGGAGAAAATAGGAAACATGGAGATAAACCAGAAAAAACAGATGGAGAAAATAGGAAACATGGAGAAAAACCAGATGGAGGAAATGAGGAAAATGAGAGAAGAGTACCGACAGAAACAAGAAGAGTGTAATCAGATACAGGAAGAAAGTTATCGGAACCAGATGGAGGAAATGAGGAAAATGGAGAAGAGGCAAGAGGAGATGATTAGAACAGGAATTGGCAAAATTGAAGAAGAAGTTTCCCAGATGAAAACCGGGATAAGCGAACTTCGAACTGAAATGATGGAAAAGATGGAGGATAAAAACAAAGAGATCCATAATGAAATGGATAAAATTAGAGGAGAATTAGCCGAAAATAGAAATTATATCCAGGAATTGAAAGAGGATGAAATTAAGAAGCTAACGGAAAACATGGAGTCGATGAGGGTAGATTCCCAAGAAAAATGGAATCAATATGAAGAGAAGTTAAAAGACATAAATGAGAACGTAATGACAGCAAATAAAACGCTGGGAGATAATTTTATATTAGCACGTGACCATATTGGAGATGAGATGAAAATTTTAAATGAAGAGATGAAGCAGAACAAGAATGAAACGGAGAAGAGAATAATTAGAACGGAGCAGGGAATCGATGAGATGAAGAAAGAAATTCAGAATATTAGAGGTGAAATTCAAACAACAAAGCTAGAAATGTCAAAACAGTTGAATGAACAGAGAATCGTAGATATAAATATAAATGACAGGGAAGGAACACCGACAATTTCGGGCGAAACTGATCAGAAGAGTAAGGATGTTATAGTTGGAAATATTGGAAATGGAAGCCCAGCCATTATAAATATTGTAAAAACGTGCGATGACAGGCCCAAAAATTTTAGCAATACTGCGTCAATGTCACCAAAGAGGTTCTTGCGAGAAATGGAGGAATATTTTGAAGAGAATAGAATACCTGACGAAAAGAAACTCAGGATAGTAGAAAAACACTTAGATGCAAATCCGAATTTGTGGTATCAGGCATTTAAATATACTTTCCACGATTACGATGAGTTCAAGGTCGCATTTCTCAAATGATTTTGGAATCCGGAGATTCAACAAAACCTTAGATTGGAGTTGTATTCGAAAAGATATTCGTCGGTAGGGCCAACGAGATTTAGTGACTACTTTTCGTATCAGTTTCATAGGTTCCAGGATCTAGATTCTGCACCCAGCGAATTAGAGGCGATAAAGACAATTCAAAAGCAATTCCCTCCAGAAATGTGACTTCCGCAATCGAGATGGAAAGCATTTTAAGGCAGTTGGATATGACGTCGAGTCATCCGACAGCAAGAATCCATAGGAACACAAACAATCAAGAAGAAGTGAACGTAATAAATTGGGAAAACACTCAGAAGAAATCGGTATCCGAGAAAAGAGAAAATGATAGAAGATCAAGGCAGAATGAAGAGAGACGATTTTTGCCATATCATCGACAGCCTAGCCGATTTAGAAATGAAAGAGAAAGAGGAAGTTACAGACAGAGGCCAATGTATCATGGAGCACCGATGAACAGGTACAATAATAGGGAGAATAGGAACAGACAGTATATACAGGAATTGAGAAAAGAAACTAGAGAAAAGAAAAGATGGGAAGAAGCGATCAGGGATCGAGACATCAATGGAGACATGGAGGGAGCCGAGAGTCTAGAGCTTCAGGAATATAAAAGAAAAGATAGAGAAGGGCAAAAACCGAATCCAGAAGCTCAATCTTATCAAACAGACTCCCAGAGTAAAAAAAACGCCAATTTCGATGTAGAGAATAAGAGAGATAATATTTTGGAAAAATTGGGTAAAAAAATTAAAAGTTGGTATGTACTACAAATTGAGGCTTGGGATATCGATCCGGATGACTTACTAGATGAGTCACAAGAAATTCACAAATAAAATAAATCGTACTTACCCATTATTACCGCACGAATAAATGGCCTGAAAACACATTGCTTGATTGATTCAGGGGCGAGTATAAGTGTTATATCAAAAGCGTTATTTGTTGAGGTAAATCAAGAAGGAAAGTTGCCAGTTATACCGGTTGCACAAATGAAAATAAGAGGGATTATACCAGATAAATCTGTTGAATGTAAAATACAAACTTATTTAAATGTCAGGATTGGTAGATTTATATTTGAGCACCCATTCATAATTATAAACAAAATTAAGTACAATGTGATTCTTGGGGTGGATTTTATAGTAACAACGGATATGATAATTGACTTGAAAAATCAGGAAGTAAGATTCCCAATCGTTAAGGAAAATGGAAAGATAACCAAGGAAAGGATAAAGTTAGAGGGAAAAGCAGAAAACACGGAGCATATGAAATTTGAAGCTATTGAAACTGAAAAGTTAATGGAAGAGGAAATGAGACTGAGGAAATGGAAGAAATTATACATAGCTTGGAGAAGATTTAGATAAAAGATGAAAAAAAGAAGAAGAGTCAGACATTTGGAGAAAGATCGCAGAAACGAAATTGAGTCCTAAAGAGAAACAGAAATTATATTCGATAATAGAAAAGTATTCAGGAAAATTTAAGGATAAACCGGGAAAGATTCCGAATTTTAAATATAAAATCATCGTAAATTACTGGACACCATACAAAGGAAGGTTATATGATATACCTGAAAAATATTTCCAGGAAGTGAGAAAGATCATCCAAGAGATGGTAGCTGATGGTATAATCATAAAGACTACTACACCTTATCTGAATCCATTAGTCATTGTAAAGAAAGGTAACGGAAAACTAAGAATTTGCCTTGATTGTACAAAGCGAAATGAAAAATTAATACCAGAATATAACCAGGTTCCAAAAATTAAGGAGATCATAAAGAAATTTAAGGGCAAGAAGTATTTTTCAAGTTTAGACTTTACATCTTCGTTTCATCATATACTTTTAGAAGAAAAATCTAGACTTCTAACTGGATTTATGTTTGACAACCAAACATATGCTTATTTTAGGTTGCCTTTTGGATTAAAGAACAGTTGTGCCGTATTAATAAGGGCATTAGATAGGAACTTGCTACCTGACGTGAAAGAGTATGTGACATGTTACGTGGATGGCATGGTTTTTGCAACAGAGACATTTGACGAACATTGTAGTAAGTTGAAGCAATTATTAGATAATTTGGAAACTACAGGATTCAAAATTAACCTGGCCAAATCAAATTTTTTTCAAAATTAGATATTATTTGTCGGACATGTAATTGACGGAAACGGGGTGAAACCTAATCCAGTTAAAATTCAAGCAATTTGCGAATTTTCTAGGCCAACGCGCATAAAGCAAGTTAGACAATTTTTGGGGATGACCCAGTTCTTTGCAAATCACTGTAGAGGGTATACAGAAATCGCAGCGCCATTGCAAGATTTATTAAAATTAAACAACAAATGGAAATGGAATACTCAAACAGAAGAAGCTTTCCTGGCAGTGAAAAGATTAATGGCAAATAGTATCAAGTTAGGATATCCGGATTATACTAGAGAATTTATCATACAAACGGATGCATCAAATGTGGGTATAGGTGCATATTTATACCAAGAGGCACCAGAAAATGATGAGGATCGAGTATACTTGGCATTTGCAAGCCGCAAGTTACGCAGCCATGAAGTAAATTATACAACAACTGAGCAGGAGTTACTAGCAATTATTTATGCTCTGCAACAGTGGAAAAAGATTGTATATGGATTCCCAGTTACTATCCGTACAGACCACAAAGCTTTGGAATTCGGTCTTAAGGCAGCGATGCTAGGTGAAAGAGTCACACGATGGATTTTATTCGCCCAACAGTTTAATATCAGAATTGAGCATTGTAGCGGGAAAGACAATATCCTCGCTGATGCATTAAGCAGAAATCCTGTGGCAAAAGAAGAAACTATAAATCAGATTGAATTAGTAAGACAGGACGAAGAATTTTTAGAAAAACTAAGGGATATATCGGCATGGCAAAGAGCAGATGAGAAATTAATGCTAGAAATAACAAGGATTGAACAAAGTAATTTCGATGACAAGCGGGAAAGTAATAGAGATGGTAAATTTACAATGGAACATGGAATATTGAAGCAATATGTCGGCAAGGATTTGAAAAGGACCAAAATAGTAGTACCCAGATCTTTGCAGAAAGGGATAATTTGGCATTCCCATAGGATAATTGGACATGGAGGAATAGAAAAGGTGGTGAGGACGATAATGGAAATATTTACATGGACAGGAATGAGACAAACAATTAGAGATGTGATCAAGACCTGTGATACATGCCAAAGGACAAAATATAGCCCTTTTCTTACCAAGCAAGAACCAATTGCAATAATACCAACAGCTCCTCGTGAGATCTTTGCAACAGATCTATACGGAAGATTACCAACGGCTGTTAAAGGGAATAGGTACATAGTTGTTACGATGGACATCTTCTCAAAATTCACAGTCCTACAGCCTATACAGAGGGCAACAACAACGCAAATATTGAGAGCTATAAACAAAAACGTTATACCTCAGATGGGAAAACCGAAAAAAATCTTGACCGATAGAGGAACACAGTTTACATCGGGTGAATTCCAGGATGCAATGCAAAGTTTAGGAATTAAACATGTCTATTGTTCAGTAAGACATCCGTCAGCCAATCCAGTGGAGCGCTGCATGCGAGAAATTTCTAAATTTGTAGGATATATTGCTCCCAAAGTCATTGGAAATGGATTGAAGTAATAAAAATCATCGAGGCATGTATGAACGACACTGTCCATGAATCAACGAGCCAGACACCGAGACTCGTACATTTGAACGAACGCCCAGCTCGACCATGGAATGAAATTATAGGAAAAGACGAAGAACCAAAACCTAGTTGCGAAGAGATTAATCAAATAGTAAGTGCCAAATTAGAAGAACAGGCAAACAAACGCCGAAGAAGAGTCCGAAATAAGAAGTTCCACCCACCATTCCGGGTTAATGACCTGGTAATGATAAAGAAAGTACCAATCTCTAACGTTTCAGAAAGAATATTCGCCAAATTCGTTCATTTATATGATGGTCCATATATAGTAAGGAAGGTTTTTGGAAACAACGCCTATATGATAGAAAGTCTAGATGGGACATATCAAAACGTATACAACGCGTCAAACATGAAACCATATTATAAAGAAGATCAAGAATAGAGTACTAACTAAAATCCAAAACATATGATACAAATGAACGAAATCAGGCCGATGAAAAGCTACATCGGTTTAGAACAACAAAAATTGAAATAAATATACTGCGAGCAGCATATTTATTTAACTATGGCAGGAGGATAAATGTACCGTTTTCATCGTCCTGATATCGGAATAAAGGTCGTCGTACGAAATTATAAGTTTGCCATGCACGGTAATGATCGCGAAGATTACGTAATTGGGCCATACGTTAGAAAAGAATGCATATATTAAGTAAAATAGGCCGTGATTTCGAAGTGTATACATTTTACGAACGTATATATTCAAGAAGGCCATGCACGTGACGGCAAATATATTTATTTGATGAACTAAAAATGCCTAGATCACGGACTGAGACGGAAAGTTATAAAGGATCCATGCGGCCGTGATAAAATAATAGAAGGTGTTCAAGATTGTTAAAACAAAAAGTAGTAGCTGAACAATAAAAAAATCCGTTACGGAAAACGACGTAAATTTATCCTCGAGAAGTAAAGCCAATCTTTGAGTAAATAAGAAGGGAGAACCTTCGAAGCGAAAGAATATTTGGAAATCAAATATATACGAAGGAATATCGTGAAGAGCGAGTTAGAAAATACCCGAACAGTAGTCGGAGTATAGGCTCAAGACCGTACGAGGAATCAAGTTGAATATAACGCAGTATAGGTTGATTAGCCGAACAAAAGAAATTTTTAGAGAGCTAACTTGATATATTCTAACTGTTAAATTGCTACAAAGAATTAACCTTGAATTACTGTCCTAAAAACCTGATCTTAGATACAAACTTGATATACATTCCTGAGAGTGTGGATGTGAAATTAACTCCCGATTTGGAAATGTTTCTTTCTTTTATGACTGACTGCAACAACATGATGAGAGGCTAAATCGGAGATGAAGCCGGCTGTCTGACGGAAACCGCCCAGCTGTTTCTACTATCCCGAGTCCCGAAACTACAACCTGATGGTGACATAACGAAGGATGGAGTCGTTCTACGCAATCCTAAGATGACAACATCGAAGCCAGAGCCAGTCATCTAACGTCAGTGATCGCAAGATAAGTTCCAAAGAGTTACTTTATTTTCTTGAAATTAATATGCAGTAAATATAGTAGTTGTAATTATAGTGAACATTGGTATGTTGTTTTTACGTAGTTCTTCGTGATAAAATCACAGTCGTTACCATCTTCGCAATGAGATTGTCCTTGTTGACTTATTATTATTATTAATGTGGGAATAGGTATTTCTTCCGGAGTTTACAATCAATGCCATAAGATAGGAATGCTTATAACTGAGCAAGGAGAGATTCAGAATGTAATTTTTAACCATTATGGGACAAAAACATCGTATTTAAAGTGACGTAACCCTAATTTTGTATTCTTGAAGGAGATAGTTGATTTCTGAATAACCTATATGTGTTTGCTGATACGACGCAATGAAATGTGAGTACATATTAACTTATTTGATTTATATATGCATTTCATTTTTAGGCTAATGTGTTTATGCGCATAATATATGAATTCTAACCCAAAAGAGTACCGTTATAGTACAGTAATGTGGTGTTAAGTTGATTTGCCGTCATGTTGATGATGATAAATGTTTACGTAGAGAAGTTATGATTTGAGTGGCATGTTAATGTGGGATTATGAATAATTATTCGCTGTGATATGTTTATGAGAATGAATAATGACATATTATGGATAATTGTGGCGGTAAATACGGCGTATTATGGGCCGATGATGATGTTTGCCATACGCGGCAAAATATAAATATGGTATGCGAGATATATTGGGTTAGTGGTACACGAGTACAATGAAATACATCGCGGATTTCATACATGGGTTACCATAAACTGTCTTCAAAGGAAATATCCAAGTAGGGAATAAATAAAAGAAGGGAAACTTGTTGTCTTCATAGATAATATATATCAACGTTGTACTGAATATTATTGGAAGCATGTTGTCAAGAATGAATTTAATTCATAGAACAATCCCATAATTTAAAATCTCTACCACAATTAAATAAAATAGGTTACCAAATGCATTCCTACGGAATTAAAGATACCTGATTAAACATTGCTAAACCATAAAACATGTTAGGTTCAATTTCTATTTGAACTACGATTATAATTAGTCTTTGTACGATACCTACATTTAGTTTTAAGGTGTTATTTGAATATTTTAACCTAATGACATGGTCGAGGTGACCAATATTTCTCATTTAAAGAACAATATATATTTGAAATAGCCATTTTTGGGCCGATATATTTGGAACTTACTTGTGATTGCTAACGTTATAACATCAAAATAAGTGAATGATAGTGACAGAATGTTGATGTGATAATGATGAAAATAAGCATTTTTTTATATAAAAGAAAGAAACAAGAACTGATGGACTCAAACTATACAATTTTATTATGAAGTTTAATTAGGATTAGGGACTTAGATTTATTTTCAACCTAAAAATATGATACTACATTTTTTTTCAATAGATAGAAAATGTACTTTCAACTTTATAATCAAGAAAACTTATCCTTATTTTTGTGATGCGCTTAACTAATGGAGAAGAATAGTTGAATCAGATTGAAGTTAACTTAAATTTTATTTTCTTTGTTAGAGAAGAAGAAGAAGATAATTGATGATGATAATTATTAGTAGATTTTCTTTTATGATTCCAGAATCAAGAAATAAATTATAGATTACCCATTTTAGATGTTATTATTTTAGGAGATAGGCTAATATTATTAGGATTTAAGTAATTTTGAATTAATACATTAAAAAAATATTTTATTTATTTTCTTCACTTATATTCGGATGATTGGACCTGAAAAACCTAATATTGATTCAGCATGATGAATGGTATCGATAATAATTTATGGAAGAGGAAATGAGGTGTCTCAGTTGATCTCACGTAAAATATTATGGTTCGTAGATGCAATTTAATTATCCCTGAGAGGTGTCGCGTGGCAATGTAAGGATTACCATATCAAATATTCTGATAGGAAAATTGAAGGTTACGACATCGCTAAAATTCTATGATGCGATAACTGTTTATACGATGAGGATTTAAACCGAACTTAGCCAACGACACTTAGCATCAATTTTATTATGCATTCATCCGTTTAATGATCTGTAAGAGTGATGGGTGATTGAGGGGAAAATAGCCGGAGCAATTGTTAGGTCACCCAATGGGACGCACATATTAGAAATGGTTGCCCAATATGGTGCATGACAGAACCCCCCCCCTCAGGATTGTGCAGTGAGGACTGGCACGGGATAGTACAGGTCCCTGCGATTAGTACCACAATGTGAGGAACACCACAGGATAATGCGGGTCCCTGTGATTAGTAATATTACGTGAGGAACACCACGGTATATTACAGGTCTCTGAGACTAGTACCACAATGTGTGGAACACCACGGGAGAGTACGGCTCGCTGAGTTATGCACAACTTTCTTAGGAAAACTATGGGTTTGCATTCCTAGGAAAACCATTGGTCTGTGTTTTATCTGTCATTGTTACCCACTATGTGAGGAACTTTATGGGATTGCGTTCCGGGGAACACCATGGGTCTGGGGTTTACCTCTCATTATTACCCACTATGTGAGGAATACCACGGGATAGTACGGTTCCCTGTGATTAGTACCACTATGAGAGTAACACCACGGGGTAGTACGGGTCCCTGAGATTTGCACAACTATGTCAGGAACACCATGTGTTTCGTTCCCAGGAGCACCACATCTTAAGTTGGTGGGAAGAGATAGAAGTGTTGAAAACTTTTGAACATCAAAAACAAACAATAAATATTCCAATTCATGAAAAAACACACAAAATTTTTTCGAAATATAGTAGTTCATCTCCACCCCAGAAGCGCAACATGATTATAGTGACATCTGTCGAGAAATGTTCCACAACATTTCCAAAATGAGTTTCAGAAGTTTCATGATCTAGAAGGCCTTCTACAAGGCGATGGTGCAGGTGTACCTCCGGTACAGTAACCTTGACATGGATCTGTTGTGTTCTACCTCACCAGTGGGTGCGAGATGTGTCGCACATGTGGATTTGACTCTGTTTTACGACCTGATGATCTTCCCGGCGTCAAGCCTACATGATGGGATGTAATCCCTATTGCGTTTTGGTAGTGTTGCGTAAATATGAAGAGAAAAATTCTGGGACAAACACAAACACCCAGTCCCCGAGAGTGAACCAAGACCAATTACAATATTATCAGACCTGAATGCATACAGTGGCGGCTCGTGATAAATTCCGTCAGTGGGGCCCGATATAGAGTTTTCGGCCATGGAAATGGGATTGAGGCAGGTATTTTTGAAACATGGGTACCTATACTATACCACAAAAACTCCAAAGGAGAGTACGTATAGCAAAATATATCGGCCTAAATATATACACTCTATAGTTAATAATGAAGACATAGAAGTGAACTCACCAAGTGGCACATTACTTATACAGCAGTTGAGCACGCCTGTTCTTCTGACTGGCAAACATTTCAACGACCTTGTTGTTTAAGTTGGGCATTTCACCACTTTCCTACTTATGAACTGAACAAACACTGAGTGAATTCAGTCTGTATTGACCCATATTATTCAAAGAAAATTATTGACTCTTCTTAATGTGCTGAAACTTCGCTCTTCTTTCACTGTTGAAACTGGCGTAGTTCGTGCAATTTGTAGAGTTTTGTGTACCTCAGAGAACGATTCTTCGGAGGAATGATTCATGAAGAATGTGAACAAATCACAGACAGAAGGAAACATCCTTAAATTATCATTGCGATAAATCATTGAAAGTTCATTTCTCAATTTATCTTGGTTAATAAATTGACTGCATCTTAATGAAAAAGTCTTAACTAAATTTGCTGGGAAAATTTCCCTGATCGTATCAAACTTTTCGGAACAAAATTTCGAAACTACTTAATATACGAGACTGTTTTAATAGGTCTTTCATTTGGTTGATCACTAGTTGGCATCTACAATCAGATTTAAACCAGAACTGTATTTAGAGCTTTTTGTTGCTGGAGTAGAACATTCATTTTCATCTACCTGATACCTTTCATTGTTTTCTCTTATTTCTGAAACAGCTGATTCAAAACGTGGCAATGCGTTGGACATGGTAACTGCTTTGGCACTCTGCGTCGCAATCGTATTACACAAAATATCAATATGTTTTTTAGTCTGAAAGAAGAATTCTAGAAAAAAATGAATTTTAAAGTAATATTTTAAACCAAAACACTCCCTTATTTTTACATCATCCCGACCATATTCGTTCCCAATCTTCTCAAAACATTACAATAAAAGTGATTTCTTTTAAGCCCATACGGATTGTAGTTGAATTGAAATAGTCCAAAAGGGTGATTACGGCTGACATTTCTTTATCTTCATCTGCTAAGTATGTCTGGCAGAAGGCTTGCAAATGTCTAATTTAAAAAGCACTGTTTTATCTTGAAGAATGTAACTGAAGTCATCGGTGTGAGGTATGGTACACTCGTTGAGTCTGCGATAGTTAACAAACACACACACACTCACCACGTTAACCCGTCAAAGCCCAAACACAATGTACGAAATACATCTATGTATTTCCTTTTAGATTTCGTTAGCTACAGTACGAAAAACAATGCAAAACAAAAATCTAGATGAAAAGTGTCCCGCAAAAAAATACAGGGGTACCACTTGCAGGTGACATTGACTTAACATATTCATTAGGCTGCATAAAATAAACCCATTCATCTTGCTGCCTGTAAATTATCCTGTGTCTTTCGTCGGAAGGAAGATGTTCGGGATCTTCTTAAGGGTCTTTAAGCAATATTTATTGAGGATGCCATACATCCTACCAATAAGTATTGGCTGTATTGAATGTGTACAAGTTGCTTCATAAATTGTGTTTCTTCAGATGGCAGATCATCTCAGTTCTAGTATGAATGATATGTATTTGGAGCCGAATGAGTTTTTCAACACACGAAGAAGCTGAACCACAGCTTATAATTTACGTTTGTTGTACTGAATAGCGCTGCTGTAAGGGCTCATTTGTTCATAGGCTGTCTGAGGTTGGCTCCTTACTCATTGTATGTCCTTCATGTCATCCTACTGGAATCCTGAAAGTTAACTTGAATTATCCTGTTTTAGGAAGCCAGACGGCAGGAAGTGTACACTTTAGGTGTGACTCAACTTTTGTTGTAATTCTCATAATAAATTGATAATAAGTTTTACTTTAATTTAGTTTAATTAATGAATTTCACCTTTCCCGCAGTATCAAATATGTGTTTGGAATAATGAAATGGGTATAAACAAGTTAATTTACAATAAATGTGACGTACAGTCTCAGTTTCTAGAATTCTACTCAATAATCTCGTATGATAAAATACAATCATTCATGAAATTTATTGTCTTAACTTACTTTTCCATATCCTCGTCTACAAATGCAGTGCCACAAACAAGACGAATTATGAAGGTATGTAATATTTATGTAACATGAATCACTCAAATGTTCTCCTTTTCAATATCATACCAATATTATGTGTTATTTACCTGTAACATTAGTTCAAATTTTTATATGTAAATACTCTCTCTTCGAAAAACTTGTACCAGTGTATATACGTACTTCACAACGAAAATCATAGTGATTTTTATGAGAGGTTAGGCTCGTTATTTAGTGAAACCGATCTCCGCTGGAATTAGCACCTCTACACATGACAGCTTACACTGATAAACAGAGGGATGATGGTGGTTCACATAACATTGAACAAGGGTTCTTGTCTCTCTGTGCCTCTGCTCATCTCATAGCGATCACATGATTTCATTCGTACAAATTGAAACATACAAAGCTCGGAGTTTCCATGGCATGTGTAGATGGTCTGAGCGCAGTTGCTGTTGCTGTATCAAAATGGACAGCAATGCTGAGAGACATGTTGATTAGAAAAGTAGAGTTGAGACCCTGGCTATGGGATCTTCCCAGTAAAGGCGTATAGAGAAGTGTAAAACACCCTTAACTCTTCATTGGACAGCTCGCTGATGTATCCGAGAAAGTCTCCTTCGCTTATTCCACCTCCTCATATGTTTGGATAGGCAGTGAACAGCTGGTACTTCATTTTGAAGCACTGACAAGGACTGATATACACTTCGCTGTGCAAGTCCGTCAAAATGTGCGGCGCTTGTTCCTAAGATTTCTGCAGATTGTGGACCATGAGTACGAACACTGGTTGCTGCAGAAAGTCTTCTCTCGTAATCCATGTGCATTCCTAGACAGACTCGTCTGACTCTTTCAGCACGTCCCATATGTAGGTGTCTACAGGTCTGAGATCCGGAGTAACGAACAAAGGACCATGGTGAGGTAACACGTGCTGTACCAAGGCACACAGACATGTGACCCCGTGGACATCTTTCATGTTACAATGACAAATCTTGATGTTCATAGCTTGTTTGTAATTTCTTTCCACACGTTCACCTTATAGGGTTGAACACAGCTCTACGTACTTCTGAATGCAACAGTTATTACGAGAGAAGCAATTAGCTCTGTGACACGTGACCTAGCTGTGTATGGACCATCACTTCCTGCAGCTTGTCACACCATTTCTTCTCCGTGAAACTTGAAGGAGGGTAAGGTAAGTCTGTAAGGCTTCGTGGCCTCATTAAATTTCATACCTTTTGTTACGGGGATACCAGTGGAGCAGAAAGGGGTTAAAAGGTGCTGGGGTGAATTGGTCTATCTACAATATCAAAATTAATTTAAACCTGAACTGAAGGTTGTGTTTATTCAAAAATAACAAATTTAACAAATTTTCACTTGGTGAAAATAACAATGATATCTCAGGTACAATGCCAAACAAGGCTGGAAAATCCCAAGAATAGGGAATTTAACAGGTTTGGGCTTCAAGCCCTCGATTTACAGTGTCTGAGCTACAAGTTCAAGTTTACAAAATTTACAATTCAAAATGAGGAATAATTTAGTCAAGGGCAGAAATCTCCTAATTCAAGAGCATTTGCTCCCAAAATTACAATATATAGCCTTCCAGAGGCACCCTTCACTATTACAATACTTTGAAAAGAGCTCACATGCTCTCAATTTCTTACAGCCCACTCAAGGCAAACATGACATCACATCACATCACAATCTGGCCCAACAAGGCACGAATTACAAATGGAAATAATTTTACACAGGGGTATCTAGTACCCAACCTACTGGGCCTTTGCGAAAAAAGAACAGGTTAGATAAACGGCCAGAACACAAACTGAATGGAGGCGTACACTGCGCACCCAGATAATGAAAAATTAAAACCTACAAGGCTCTCGGCCGTTGAAACTGGGGCTAGTCCCAAACTACTAAGATGGCTAGCATGGAAATCACTTTAATACATTACAGGAAAAAACAGTTACTAAATCGTAGTCACATCAAACCAAGATGAAGGGGAGCTCGAGAAGGTAGATCGCTCTCTATCCCCGATTTACAGTTAAAGATTTTATGATATTTTACATAAAAAGGAAGTTTACATTAGAACGATTACATAGTTAGAAATGCGGACCTTCCCCTCGTATAAGTATGTGGAAACGGCAAAAAAGATTGAATTTGTGTGGTCATTACCTGGCTGATGTTCTGCCTGCCGAAGAAAGAGGCGCCCCGCCTCCTGCCTTAACACACATACTCAGAAAGATGACGATAAATAGACACGGAAAGTCGAAAAACCGCAACTTATATGCCCTCAGTGAAGGTTCGAGAGAATTCAGGACCAATCCGGACACACCCTCTCAATTTTTATTGGCTAAATCAAAGTGAACAAGAAATGCGGGATTGGTTGGAAATTAATTACAAAAATTCATGTTTGGCCAGATTGAAAACTGGAGGAAGGATAAAGAAGTGTTGCCAACCCAAAAATAAATGAACATAGATTCAGTTATGAAAATCTAGAAATACGAAATTTCTTTAAGTTATAACTTCTTCCACCTTGCACCAGAGTGCATGACCATAGTATTTTTGTAGTGTCATCTGTGGAAAAATGTCCAAACTTGTTGATATAAAGCAAAACAAACCAAGGAGAAATTCAGTCAATTTAGGAAACTTCACCATAACACAATTACTCAATACTTCAGTAGTGACATCTTCTGATTAAAGATCCAACTTCATTTAGTATCTGTTTCACCTTTTGGTCGATAGAGGAGTTCCTTAAGGCACTTATTCTAAATGAGCGGTGTTGAGGTGTACCTCCCGCTACACCTTTAATGTTTACCTCATTGGAAACTGAGTCTAACCACTGTAGTCTTAGTCTGCTACTTCTCTTACCCTTTATTGCTGAGTCCATTATTCTCCTCGATAGCACATCATCCTCCGTTCGCCTTACAAGATCCCAAAAATACTCAGGTTTACACATTTATCGAATGAGTTCATTCATAACTTGGCCTTTATCTTCCGTCATTCTGAATAATCTCCTGCCATTGTTCCTACCTGTTTGTACCAGCAATCATCCTCACTCTTTTCACGTCTGTTACTTAAAACTCCCACTTACACCAAATTCACTCGCTTGCAGCAAAGTTCCTCTGAAAATAGATCGATGTATAGACACTTTGGGCCGGGAATGCTTTCTCACAACTGCGAGCTATTTGCAGTAACTTTCACAAGCAGGGCCGTGACTCACATTTTTCTCGAGATGTTCACTCCTATTCTGTAGCAACTGGTATCCAGTGGCTCAGTTTCATTTACCAGGTCATTCAGCTGTTGTCCCTGATTCGCAAACTGAAACCTACACCATGAATTATTATTAATATAAATTTAATACCATGGTAACAGGTTTAAGACTTGGCAGGATAACTGCAGGACTCTGTAGAAAGTAGGCCTGATGTTCAGAAGCCCGCAATTCAGTAAGAGTGGTTGTTAACATACTGTGCATCCGTTCTCATTAAAAATATTAAAATCATATGATCATCATGCCAAAATTATATTAAATTGCTGTGTATTCTCAGAGCAGATTCAGTTTTTTCAGAACGGTTGTTTGAGAAGAAGTATTTTTTTTAATCTTGCATACATACTTGGTTTTATTGATAAACAACTTTTTGAGTGCATGTAGACAATTCTCGATGCTCGTTCTGAAGGTTAAAAGCGTCAGTATAATGGAGGAGGTTTCATCAAAGTTAATAGAGCACTGTCAATTGATAATGATTCCGCCTGTTGGCAAAGTATTAATGTATGGCTTAGTTTGTGTGTAATCTGTTCGTGGCTATCAGACTCAATTTAGAATTAGTTGGGCAACATCAGACGACTGTTATCCAAACGCGATTTTTGTTTTATTAAAAATATTTGTTCCACTATTTGTGAATGTTAATATTACACCTTTCCAACCATCTACTCTCCTATCATCGGCACCTATCTACTCATAAAATTCACGTCGGGCGATCAAAATTTCATACCACGGCTTCGAAGTATTCAAATCTTGGTTAAACAACTCGTAAAAGGGGGTCTTTCGCATGAACAAGTGCGATGGCCGGGGATATACTTTCGGTTCTCAGGGTAAAATGTTTCATTTCAGCCCACAGTAGTATAATACAGGGATTCTGCGGAAGCCTCCGCCTCCGGCTCTCGGGAGAAGCCTCCGCCTCCCGCGGGAAATTTGAATTTTGGCGGGAGATTTGAATTTTGGCGCGAGATTTGAATTTGTAAACAAAGCCACGTGCTTTTTGACAGCTGTCATCGACAGCAACGCATCGCTAACCTCACTGCTGCCATCTTGACGGGCCAAAACCTCAGTGGTACCAACTTAACCTAACTAGCGCGAAATTTGAATTGGTAAACAAAGCCACGTGTTTTTTCACAGCCACGTGCTTTTTGACAGACAACAACGTATCGCTAACCTCAGTACTGCCATCTTGACGGGCCTAAACCTCAGTGGTACAAACTTAAACTAACTAGCGCGAGATTTGAATCGGTAAAGAATGCCACGTGTTTTTTTGACAGCCACGTGCTTTTTGAAAGACAACAACGCATCGCCAACCTCAGTGCAGCCATCTTGACGGGCCTAAACCTCAGTGCTACCAACTTAACCTCACTAGCGCGAGATTTGAATTTGTAAACAAATCCACGTGCTTTTTTGACAGCTGTCATCCGCCATCTTTAATCTATAGAGCACAGTGCTGCACTCTTTATCGCAGTAGCTGCAAATTCGTCACCTGTCATCCGCAGTGCTGCCATCTTAACGGGCCTAAACCTCAGTGCTACCAACTTAACCTCACTCGCGCGAGATTTGAATTGGTAAACAAATCCACGTGCTTTTTTGACAGCTGTCATCCGCCATCTTTAATCTATAGAGCACAGTGCTGCCCTCTATAGCTACTTACCTTTGAAATGTGGTGGCGGATAATTTGAAAAATGCATTTTGACAGCAGCCATCTTTAATCCAGAGAGCACAGCGCTGCCCTCTTTAGCTAGATACGTTTGAAATGTGGTGGCAGGCAATTCCACGTGACAGCAGCCATCTTTAATCAAGAGAGCACCGTGCTGCCCTCTTTGTGGCGGTGGCAAATTCCACGTGCTCTTGTTTGGAAACAAACTCACGTGCTTTTGTCTGACAGCTGTCATCCGCCATCTTGCATCACAAACCTCAGTGCTGCACTCTTTAGCTAGATACCTTTGAAATGTGGTGGCGGCAATTTGAAAAATTCTATGTGCTCTTGTTTGGAAACAAAGCCGCGTGCTTTTTTGACAGCTGTCATCCGCCTTCTTTAATCAATAGAGCACTGTGCTGCTATCATGCGGGCAATTTCGTCAGCTGTCATCCGCCATCTTTAATCCACAGAGCACCGTGCTGCCCTCTTTATGACATGTAGTAGCGGGCAATTTGAAAAGTTCAATTAGCTGTCATCCGCCATCTTTAATCAAGAGAGCACCGTGCTGCCATCTTTAGCTAGATACCTTTGAAATGTGGTGGCGGCAAATTGAAAAATTCCACGTGCTCTTGTTTAGTAAACAAACTCACGCGCTTTTTGTCAGCTGTCATCCGCCATCTTACATCGCAAACCTCAGTGCTACACTCTTTAGGTACATACCTTTGAAATATGGTGGCGAATAATTTAAAAAGAAAAATCTACAGCAGCCATCTCTCGACGCTAATTGCACAAGATGGTGGCTATACATGACTCCTTAAAGGTGCTTATGCAAGATGGCCGCTATACATAGGCTCTTATGAGATGCCCTTGGGATGCTTGCGCAAGATGACGGTTATACAAGGCTCCTTATGAGTCTCCCTAGGGATGCTTGCGCAAGATGGCGGTTGCTCTTATGAGGCGGCTTAAGGGTCCTTCGAGAGATGGCTAGAGACTCCCTAAGGATGCTTGCGCAAGATGGCGGACGCAAGATGGCGGCTATACACGATTCCTTATGAGACGCCTTAAGGGTGCTTGCGCAAGACGGCAGCTTCTCTTATGAAGAAAGCTAGCTTAGAGGCTAACGGGTCGTGCTGGTTCGATTCATTAAATTTGGGGCTTAAATGCAAAATGTAAAATATCTCGAAAACGGTGCATCGTAGAGCAAAACGGGCAAACTATTTCTGCCCCATACCGCGGTTCGCAGTATGAGGAACATGATAGCATAAGAAAAACATAGTCTAATCATGACATCAACGGTTCGGTTCCTACTTAGGCCCTTTGGCATTCGCTCTGTTTTAGCTTGTATTGAAGCAAGTCTTCGTAACATGATCAGGTCTAGCTATGGTAGAGAGTATAACGTGCTGTGCAGGTTCGATTCATTAAATTTGGGGCTTAAGTGCAAAATGTTAGATATCTCGAAAACGGTGCATCGTAGAGCAAAACGGACAAAGTGTTTCCACCTAATACCTAGGTTTGCAGTATCAGGAACATGATAGCATAAGAAAAAAATAGTCTAATGATGAGATCGACGGTTCGACCCCTACTTAGGCCCTTTGGCATTGGCAGCTATCTAATTCTACAAGATGGCGGCTATACATAGCTTCTTATGAGACAGCTGAAGAGCGCTTGCACAAGATGGCTGCTGCTCTTATGAGACGCCCTAGGGGTGCTTGCGCAAGGTAGCAGCGACAAGACGGTGACTATACACAGCTCCTTATGATACGGCCTAGAGGTGCTCACACAAGATGGTGGCTGCTCTGATGAAGAAAGCTAGCAGGTATCTTTACAGCACAAAACCTCATACCTTTGAAATGTGGTGTCGCGTAATTTGAAAAATTCTACGTGCTTTTTCTTAACAGCAGCTATCTTTAAACAATAGCGGCTATACATAAGCTGCTAAGGCCTCCTCTTATGTCAAGGCATAGCTCTATCGGACAAGTTTAAACCTGCATCGGGATAGCTAGAGTAAGCACGTGCTGCAGTGATGACGTCATTATGCATGTCTAGACCTGCAAATCACTAAAGAAACATAACAAGACTAGAATCGAACACTGCACTCTACGTCGGTAACTTTATCATGTGATCGGAACACTGATTGAAGTGTTTAGAACACTAAATAAGTAATCAAGACTAAAATAGAACACTGTACTCGATACAACATGCGTTTAGAACATGTCAGGGCATACCTTTGTTCTAAGAAGATTAGATTACCGCACATTCCTTGTAGGGCTAATAGGCTAAAGGGCTAATGGGCAAAAGGGCTAAAGGGCTAAAAGGCTAAAGGGCTAGGGTGCCTCTCCTCTCTTTATCCGGGCTTGAGACCGGCTCTACAACTAGAGGCGGAGTTAACACCCTAAGGAGGGGAGAATGTTGGGAAATAATCTATACGAATATAGCTACTCGATCGGCTATATACTACAGATGGATGACTTAGGGCGGAGGGGCTCTGCCTCCTGTCCCAGCTTTGCGACTGACCCAGAGCTTCTTCCCCCTCGCCTTTTATAGCCGATTGGCTTGGCGCGTGTATGGGAGAAAAAGCACTGGCGCAGCCGCGTTGGGGCAAGAGGCTATCGAGCCGTGAAACCCCTGAAGGGTGGATTCACTGTGCTATTTATTTAAGAAAATTTATAACAGTAGATAGGCAACATAATTCAGAGAATAAACATTTAGACATTGAAACATTTAAACACAAATAAACACCATACAAAAATTGCAAGAATGAATAATCCCAAGAATGCACATATATACACTATTTCTTCTAAGGAACCTTGCGTTGTCCGGCTGACTTCCTGGGGCTGCGTCTGCTGGGCGGCCGTCCTCGGATGTTCCTGCGGCGTCGCTTGGGAAGTCCTGGCAATGGGCTGTCCCTGTCGCTGGACGTCGGCGAAAGCAGCGGGCTCCTCCGTACTCGGGGGAATGAGGACGGAGGAGAGAAGATCGTTGCCTTGTCTACTGTTGAGTTGCTGCTGCCACTGTGGCAGCTGCTGTCCCTCGACCTCTTCCGCCCCGTCCGCCGCGGCCCCTCCCCCGTGTTGCTGGAGCGCGGCTGACCGGTAACCTCGGAAGAGGCTGGAATTGGAAGCCTTGTGGGAGCAAGGCCACCTCGTCCCCGGTGGCCTGGTCGAGTTGTATCGCTGCTTGCCATCCTCTTGAGAGAGCAATGTACAGGAGGTTTGCTATGTTGAAGGCGTATTTGCGTTGCGCACGGTCCAAATGCTCCCATGTTGAAAGGAGCCAGAGGGTGGTGGTTGCGTCGTGATGGTCGTGTCCGGCTGGTATCCCGGGTAGAAGAGCTTCCAGAGCCGTCGCGATTTGGTAGACCCTGTAGTCCGGTGGGACTTCCAACCCTTTGGAGTAGTTGTGGGGACGTAAGCTGCGAAAATTCAGGTCGCCAGCTTCGGACTCCCTCCGCCATCTTACTTAATAATACCTACACGACGTAATTCATGTTCTATTTCAAAAATATCGTCTTTGTACTGTGTGTAAGCAGCATCATGATAGGCTCTTAGCAGTTTTAAACGTTTTACGAGTACGTTGAAGTCTTTACAGTATCTTATATCTACATAGGGTAACAGAGGCTTGTTGTGAACTTTGAGTCTATATGCAGATAGTTGATGTGTAGGGACTTGTTTTGATGTAATACGTGCTTCAGCAGTAGCGTTTCTAGGTACAAACTTAACTTGTTTCGATAGCGATGAAGCGTTGAAATTTTCTTCTTCTTTACCTTGCATCTCTTCTTGAGATGTTTGCACTGCGACAGAACGTGTAGTAGGCTTAGGAAATGAAGTAAAATCATCAAGCTGTAATGGCAATGAAACATTAAGATTTTCTTCTTCTTCTACTTTCCCTTTACTACTGTTTTGATCAACAATATTATCCTTATTATCATAATCATGACCTTGCCTCTCTTTATCTTGAAGTTTGTGCTTAGTAACAGAACTTGCAGCAGGCCTGGACAACAAGGGAGAATTAAAAATATCTCGCAGAGGTGTACTTTTGAAACATAAATCAGTGTTCGCTTGAATATCGTTGAGCTCTTTGTATTTTGTCCCCGATGAAGCTACATTACACGCGGCTTCATGACGTTGAGCGTTGTATGCGTTCTTGAACTCTCTTCTACAATGTTTGCATTGAAAAACTGTCCTACATGATATCTCATGACGTCTCTTGTGATAGCTTCGGGAAAATGCTTTTCCACACTCTTCGCAAACATACCTAGAAATAGGTTTTTCCATCACGGACTTTTATCTTCTGCTAACAGATTCTTCTTTAAATCTACTTGACATTTGTTACTCTCTACTTCGATGATGCGAACAGCTTAGCGATTAACAGTGAACTAACACAAAAGCGTATAACCAAGGTAGCAACAGTAATGTTTAAGCCCATCAAGATGGCAAGAGTGAGGTTAGCGACGTTCTGTTGTTGGATTTTAAATTCCGCGCTATAACATGCATAAGGTGGCAGCCTTGAGGTTTACCGCCGTAAAGATGGCAACAGTGAGGTTAGCGACGCTCTATTGTCCTTCAGTGTGAAGTTCGGGTCTGTCAAGAAGACAGCTGTCAAAAAAGCACGTGGCTTAGTTTACTAAACAAGAGCACGTGGCTGTGACTTCACGGTCACGTAATCAATCCTTAGCTCTACGTCGTTAAGAGCAGCATTAGGATTAGCTATGTTTAAAAATCTTGGGAACAGAGCTGCAGTATGAATAGCCATGTTTCAAAGCGTGTACACATCACCTATCCATTTTACATGCATCGACCCTCGTACTAAACTTATTCCGCTTGATTGTGCTGCTGTCTTAGCATAACCTATACGCATGACCTTAAAGTACAAAGAATAGCCATGTTTCAAAGCGTGTACACATTACATATCGATTTCACATGCACCAAATATCGCACTAAACTTCATCCGCTAGATTCTGCTGCTATCTTAGCATAACTTATACGCATGAACTTAAAATACAAAGAATAGCCATGTTTCAAAGCGTGTACACCTTATTGATTTTGCATGCATCGAATCTCGTACTAAACTTCTTCCGCTAGATTGTGCTGATATCTTATCATAACCTATACCCATAAATTTAAAGAGCAAAGAATAGCCATGTTTCAAAGCGTGTACACATCACCTATCGATTTCGCATGCATCGACTCTCGTACAAAAACTTATTCCACTAGATTATGCTGCTATCTTAGCATATCCTATGTGCATGAACTTAACCCTTTGGCACTCAGCCTATATGCAGGTGTTTGCTCGAAGACACTCAGACTAATTTTTGTGATTTTCCAAAGCACATTACAAAAATCAACACGTAAAGAGTTTAACACACATTAAAATAAAATTAATCACACTAATACAGGAAACTATGAACATTTCAGAAATGAATATACTTTGGACGTATTGTTATTGGTTAAGCCCAAAAAAATTTTTAAATTTCGAAAATAAATTTAAAAAAATAAATTATTGTTTTCAATGACAGAAAAATTAGACATTGTTGCGTCTTCCTTCTTTACTCTTAGACTTGAATGAAAGGACATTTAATTCTGAATAATTTGATATCAATATGATGTGTGTGCTGCAATTCACTCATGAAGCATTGAACAAAGTTATTCTGTGTATACGTAACGGTCATCGATGTCAGGTCCTCGCGGTCCGATGCACGGTGAGTAGTTACGACCGTGTCACTTCCCACATAACGGGAATCACTTTCGGCAAAAGAAGGTCATTACTACTGTCTAAATCATCTGAAAATTCAAGGATATCGGCCTCATTCGGCCTTGAATATGGCCTAGCCATTACGATAAAAAGATGACGCAACTACGTGCAACAACGGAGTTATGAAAAGGAGTAAAATTGTAGTTTTCGAAGTACATCGAACACATGATATACCAAAGGAACGAAATAAACTATAAACAAAACTCATAGCAAGATCAACTTGTTGTATTCATAAGGCAATCAACACAGATCCACGCAATAACAACTTCAAATAACCACAACATAAACATTTACGGTCAACAGATTTCATTTGTCGATAATAAAAACATTTTGTAGGGATGGTGGATATATCTGTTGAGTTAAACACAAATTCAGCGTTTTAAGGTACCGTCACGATCAACTGTTACGATTTAACAGCTACGCAAATGACCAAAATCCGTAAAAAAGACAGAGCCGATGTATCGGCGCCGTGAGCGTTTTCGCCATAACCTCTCGCGCCGATAGATCGGCGCGCTGAGTGCGAAAGGGTTAAGGTGCAAAGAATAGCTATGTTTCAAAGCGTGTACACATTACCCTAAACTTCCTCCGCTAGATTGTACGGCTATCTTAGCATATACTATAAGCGCGAACTTAAAGCATAAAGAATAACGTTTAACAGCGCGTACACATCACCTATTGATTTTGCATGCATCGACTATTTTTTACCGCCGGAGTGTACAACGATTCCATATGTGTATTGCTAACCTATGTGTATAAACTTAAACCATAAAGAAGAGCTATGTTCTAAAGCGCGTACACATCACGTATCGATTTTGCATGCATTAACTATCGTACTAAACTTCTTCCCTAAGAGTGTACAAAGTTCGCAATTGTGTTCCGCTACCTATGTGCGTGAACTTAAAGCACAAAGTTAAGTTATGTTTCAAAGAGTGTACAGATCACCCGTCAATTTTGCATGCATTAACTATCGCACCAAACTTCTTCCGCTAGAGTGTACAACGTTCGCAATTGTGTACTGCTACCTATGTGCGAGAACTTAAAGCACAAAGAATAGTTATATTTCAAAGCGTGAACACATCACCTGTCAATTTTGCATGCATTAACTATTGTACTAAACTTCTTCTACTAGAGCGTGCGATCATCGATTGTGTGTGTGCTGCAATCTTAACATAACCTATGTGCACGAAGTTAAAGCACAAAGAATACCCAAGTTCAAAGCGTGTACACATCACCTATCGATTTTACATGCATCGACTTTCGTATTAAACTTCTTCCACTAGAGCGTGCGACAACCTTATAAGTATGCTGCTAACTTAGTATAACTTATACGCATGAACTTAAAGCATAAAGAATAGCGATGTATAAAAATCTTGTGAACATAACAGCAGCAGTAAGAATAGCAATGTTTTAAAAGCGTGTACGCATTGCCTATCGATTATACATGCATCAACTAGAGTACTAAACTTCTCCCGCTGGAGTGTGCTGCTATCATAGCATAACCTATGTGCACGAACTTAAAGCACGAAGAATAGTTAAGTTTCAAAGCGTGTACACATCACCTATCGATTTTGCATGCATCAACTATTATACCAAACACATTCCGCTAGAATGTACAACGTTCACATGTGTTTGTGCTGCTACTTTAGCATGACCTATGCGCACGAACTTAAAGCACTAAGAATAGCGATGTTTAAAAATCTTGAGAACATAGTAGCAGTAAGAATAGCAAGGTTTACAAGCGTGTACATATCACCTTTTGATAATGCATACAACAAATATCGTACTAAACAACTTCTAAGCGAGCGTGCGACCATCGCTTGTACATGTGCTGCTACCTTAACATAACGTATGTGCACGAACTTAAAACATAAAGAATAACTGTGTAAAAAATTCTTGTGAACATAGCACAATGTTAACTGCGTAGGCGAGGATTTTTCCACTTCGCATGCTGACGTAGCATACCGCGTAACCGTGACGTCACAGCCACGTGCTCTTGTTTATTAAAGCAAGCTACGTGCTTTTTTGACAGCTGTCTGTTTGACGGACCCTAACCTCACATTGAAGGACAAAAGAGCGTCGCTAACCTCACTGCTGCCATCCTTACGGCGGTAAACCTCAAGGCTGCCACCTTATGCATGTTATAGCGCGGAATTTAAAATCCAACAACAGAACGTCGCTAACCTCACTCTTGCCATCTTGATGGGCTTAAACCTTACTGTTGCTACCTTGGTTATACGCTTTTGTGTTAGTTTACTGTTAATCGCTAAGCTGTTCGCATCATCGAAGTAGAGAGTAACAAATGTCAAGTAGATTTAAAGAAGAATCTGTTAGCAGAAGATAAAAGTCCGTGATGGAAAAACCTATTTCTAGGTATGTTTGCGAAGAGTGTGGAAAAGCATTTTCCCGAAGCTATCACAAGAGACGTCATGAGATATCATGTAGGACAGTTTTTCAATGCAAACATTGTAGAAGAGAGTTCAAGAACGCATACAACGCTCAACGTCATGAAGCCGCGTGTAATGTAGCTTCATCGGGAACAAAATACTAAGAGCTCAACCATATTCAAGCGAACACTGATTTGTGTTTCAAAAGTACACCTCTGCGAGATATTTTTAATTCTCCCTTGTTGTCTAGGCCTGCTGCAAGTTCTGTTACTAAGCACAAACTTCGAGATAAAGAGAGGCAAGATCATGATTATGATAATAAGGATAATGTTGTTGATCAAAACAGTAGTAAAGGGAAAGTAGAAGAAGAAGAAGAAAACCTTAATGTTTCATTGCCATTACAGCTTGATGATTTTACTTCATTTCCTAAGCCTACTACACGTTCTGTCGCAGTGCAAACATCTCAAGAAGAGATGCAAGGTAAAGAAGAAGAAAATTTCAACGCTTCATCGCTATCGAAACAAGTTAAGTTTGTACCTAGAAACGCTACTGCTGAAGCACGTATTACATCAAAACAAGTCCCTACACATCAACTATCTGCATATAGACTCAAAGTTCACAACAAGCCTCTGTTACCCATGTAGATATAAGATACTGTAAAGACCCCAACGTACTCGTAAAACGTTTACAACTGCTAAGAGCCTATCATGATATTGGTTACACACAGTACAAAGAAGATATTTTTGAAATAGAACATGAATTACGTCGTGTAGGTATTATTAAGTAAGCGCTTACCCTCACCTAAGTCATCCATCTGTAGTATATAGTCTATCGAGTAGCTATATTCGTATAGATTATTTCCCAACATTCTCCCCTCCTTAGGGTGTTAACTCCGCCTCTAGTTGTAGAGCCGGTCTCAAGCCCGGATAAAGAGAGGAGAGGCACCCTAGCCCTTTAGCCCATTAGCCCTTTAGCCCTTTAGCCCTTTTGCCCATTAGCCCCTTAGCCCTTTTGCCCACTAGCCCTTTAGCCTATTCGCCCTACAAGGAATGTGCGGTAATCTAATCTTCTTAGAACAAAGTTATCCCCTGACATGTTCTAAACACATGTTGTATCGAGTACAGTGTTCTATTTTAGTCTTGATCACTTATTTAGTGTTCTAAACACTTCAATCAATGTTCCGATCACATGATAAAGTTAACGGCGTAGAGTGCAGTGTTCGATTCTAGTCTTGTTATGTTTCTTTAGTGATTTGCAAGTCTAAACATGCATAATGACGTCATCATTGCAGCACGTGCTTACCCTAGCTATCCCGATGCAGGTTTAAACTGTCCGATAGAGCTATGCCTTGACATAAGAGGAGGCCTTAGCAGCTTATGTATAGCCGCTATTGTTTAAAGATAGCTGCCGTTAAAAAAAGCACGTAGAATTTTTCAAATTACCCGCCACCATATTTCAAAGGTATGAGGTTTGGTGCTGTAAAGATACCTGCACGATGCAAAGCTAGCTTTCTTCATCAGAGCAGCCACCATCTTGTGTGAGCACCTCTAGGCCGTATCATAAGGAGCTGTGTATAGTCACCGTCTTGTCGCTGCTACGTTGCGCAAGCACCCCTAGGGCGTCTCATAACAGCAGCAGCCATCTTGTGCAAGCGCTCTTCAGCTGTCTCATAAAAAGCTATGTATGGCCGCCATCTTGTAGAATTTGATAGCTGCCAATGCCAAAGGGCCTAAGTAGGGGTCGAACCGTCGATCTCATCATTAGACTATTTTTTCTTCTGCTATCATGTTCCTGATAATGCAACCCTAGGTATTAGGTGGAAACATTTTGTCCGTTTTGCTCTACGATGCACCGTTTTCGAGATATTTAACATTTTGCACTTAAGCCCCAAATTTAATGAATCGAACCTGCACGGCACGTTATACTCTCTACCATAGCTAGACCTCATCATGTTACGAAGACTTGCTTCAATACAAGCTAAAATCAGTCTAGCTTAAGCCAGTGAGGAGGACGGACGTGTCGTGTGGCGTGCGCCTGCTGAGTGGAGTGGATTAAGAGTGAGGAAGCGGTAAGGTCAAGCGGTCGGCAAGGAGATAGATACGATGAATTGGGTAGACGTAGAGGTTATGAGGAAAGTAGTAAGAGAAGTAATACAGGAGGTATGTCCGTTTGAACAATTAAAGAAAATGCTTCAAGAACAAGTCCAGGAGCAAGAAAAGACGAGACAGTGGATCCAGGATTATATGAAAAATACGAAGGCGATGATAGAAGGCAGCGAGAAAGAACTGGGGTCACTAAGAGAGAAAATAAAAAATATGGATGAAGAGATGGTAAACCTGAAGAAAGAAATTGAATTCTGTGCGCAAGAAGAAATCCATATTTATTTATGGGGTGGAGGAAGACAAGGCAGAATCTAAAGTGGACATTATTTACAAAGTGGTAGATGTTATACAAAAAAAAAGAAAATAAATTTCAGTGAGGTAGATATAGACAATGTGGAGAGAGTTGGCAAGGTGGGAGGGCACAGGCCCATAAAAGTGTCGCTGCTATCTTCATTGATGGCAGATATAGTGATAAGGAACGCTGGTAATCTACAGTGCGAGAACATTAGAATTAAGAGAGATTTCGGAAGAGAAGAGAGTAGAAATTTTAAAATTCTTAAGAAACATTTTGTGAAAGCAAAAATTCAGGGATTGAAAGCGTATATTAGTGGTCAGATACTCGTGGTGAGCGACAGGAATTGGACCCGAAAGTGGACAATATCGAAACTGAAATTAATGGATGAGAGTTTGAGGCAAGAAGAAACTAGCAGGGCTGACAGTTCGAGGCAAGAAGAAACTACCAGGGCTGATGTACATACTGTAAATGAAGGAACACTGAGTAGATGGGGTTCCTGGGAAGAGATCATGAAAAGAGCTGAAGAAAAAGTAAATGCAAGGAGGATGGAAGTAGTCAGGAATTTAATGGACGAATTAGTGACGGAAGTCTGCGCGAGGGAAGAAAAAGAATCACAGGGGAAGACAAGTGGACAGAATCGGAGCGAGAATAATGGTTTGAGGGAGGAAGCAGAAGTAAGAAGTGCCGTGATCAAAGGGAGAAGCTTGAGTTTGAAGGACCTATGGGACAAAAAAGAAAAATGGAAGGAATAATTACGAGAAGTAAAAAGTCAAATAACAGTAGTAAGTAACATAGTTTGCCTATGATGGAGGACAGAAGCGTAGTTTATGGTGGTGTTCGTAGGTGTGTATTTACTCAAGTAATGGTGCCTGTATGTGTAGTATAATTGTAATTGAAGTGATGGTGTCTTTAGGTAGAAGATGGATAGACTAAGTGTATGGTATTTATTCAAGTGATGACATGACGGAGATCGTATTGGTGAGTGATTTATTAGTTAATGATAAGAGGTATATATGTAAGGATATGTGGTATGGAATTGAAGAGAATGATTGTGGAGTGCGATGGATGGATGATAAGAGAGGTAGTGAAGCTTAGAGGGTATTTATTCAAGTGAAGAATGATAAGAGGTAGATATGTATTGATGTTTAGAAGTTGGATCAGAGTTTAGATGGATGGATGATAAGAGAGGTAGCGAAGTTTAGATGGTACTTACTCAAGTAATGATGTCTATATGTGTAGTGTAATTGTTACGAGTTTGGAGATATAAAGGAGGTTGGATGGTATCTGCTGGAATTGAAGTGTTAAATATGAAAGGTGATGATGATAGATATATGATGGATGAATGATAAGAGAGGTAGCGAGGTGATAAGGTGTTTTTAAGTGTACTGTAATTGTATGGCACTTATTCATATAATGGTGTCTTGAGATATAAGATGGATGGATTGTTGAGTTCGAAGGGCATTGTAATGGTTAAAGTAAAGAAGTGATGGTATCTGCATGTGTATTGTATGATGGATGAATGATAAGAGAGGTAGCGAGGTGATAAGGTGTTTTTAAGTGTACTGTAATTGTATGGTACTTATTCAAGTAATGACGATTTGAGATATAAGATGGATAGATTGTTGAATTCGATGGATGGATGAGAAGAGGGGTAGCGAAGTCTAGATGGTATTTATTCAAGTAAAGATGTCTTAATGTGTATTATAATTGTAAAGTAAATGAGGACTGGAATTGAAGTGTTAAGTATGATGATGATGGATGAATGATAAGAGAGGTAGCGAAGTTTAAGTGGTATTGGTAAGTGATTTATTAGTTAATGGTAAATCGGCAAGCAAAGTTGGTTTTAGATGATTATTTAATTAGATTAAGCATGGTTGAATAAGATGAGCAGCAATAGATAGGTAGTGCAGTGATAAAGTTGCAACATGAGTAGAATACGTATTAGCAGAATGTGAGTGCAACGGAAGTATGGAATCAGCAACCACGAGGGAGTCAAGTAGAGGAAATGTAGTAGGAATGGAATGTGCTAAGGTTAGCGTGTATGGGGTCTGTGACATTCATAATACCGCTGAAGCATGGATTCAGCAACCCTGAGAGAGTCAAGTAGAGGAAATGTAGGAGGAATGGAATGTGCAAAGGTTTGTGTGTATGTTCAGCAGGGGCATGGTGGCGAATGGATGATAAGAAAGATAGCGAAGTTTAGTGGGTATTTATTCTAGTAAAGGTGTCTTTATGATAAGAGGTAGATATGTAATGATATGTGGCATGGAAATGAAGTGAATGATTGTTGAGTTCGATGGATGGATATTAAGAGAGATAGCGAAGTTTAGAGGGTATTTATTCAAGTGAAGGTGTATTTATGTGTATTGAGATAGTATTGGTATTGATTTATTAGTTAATGATAAGAGGTACTAGGATAGAATTAGTATAGATTTAATGTTGTAATTAGTTATAGGCTTAATTTAGATGTAGGGGGTGCCCTAGCATGTGAGCTGGTCATCCGTCCATTTTAGAGGCAGCTTAGGATAGAATTAGTATAGATTTAATGTTGTAATTAGTTATAGGCTTAATTTAGATGTAGGGGGTGCCCTAGCATGTGAGCTGGTCATCCGTCCATGTTAGAGGCAGCTTAACAGATTTAGCTAGGGGTGTAACCTTGCATGGTTGTCTGGTATTCCGCCTGTGTAGGGTCCACCAAGTTAGTAGTATGAAATTTGGTTTAGGCTGGACATTGTTATTTTTCTTTATAACGGATCAAATGGGTATTATTACTGTAGATCTAAAGAAAAATAATAAATCTAAATACAAGCTAAAACAGAGCGAATGCCAAAGGGCCTAAGTAGGAACCGAACCGTTGATGTCATCATTAGACTATGTTTTTCTTATGCTATCATGTTCCTCATACTGCGAACCGAGCTATGGGGCAGAGACATTTTGCCCGTTTTGCTCTACGATGCACCGTTTTCGAGATATTTTATATTTTGCATTTAAGCCCCAAATTTAATGAATCGGACCAGCACGACCCGTAACCCTCTAAGATAGCTTTCTTCATAACAGCACCAGCCATCTTGCGCAAGCACCCTTAAGGCGTCTCATAAGGAGTCGCGTATAGCCGGATCTTTTGTCCGCCATCTTTCGCAAGCATCCTTAGGGAGTCTCTAGCCATCTTGTGCAAGGACCCTTAAGCCGCCTCATAAGAGCAACCGCCATCTTGCGCAAGCATCCCTAGGGAGTCTCATAAGGAGCCTTGTATGACCGCCATCTTGCGCAAGCATCCCAATGGCGTCTCATAAGAACCTATGTATAGCGGCCATCTTCCATAGGCACCTTTAAGGAGTCATGTATATCCACCTTCTTGTGCAATTAGCGTCGAGAGATGGCTGCTGTAGAATTTTTCTTTTTAAATTATCCGCCACCATATTTCAAAAGTATGTACCTAAAGAGTGTAGCACTGAGGTTTGCGATGTAAGATGGCGGATGACAGCTGACAAAAAGCGCGTGAGTTTGTTTACTAAACAAGAGCACGTGGAATTTTTCAATTTGCCGCCACCACATTTCAAATGTATCTAGCTAAAGATGGCAGAGCGGTGCTCTCTTGATTAAAGATGGCGGATGACAGCTAACTGAACTTTTCAAATTGCCCGCTACTACATGTCATAAAGAGGGCAGCACGGTGCTCTGTGGATTAAAGATGGCGGATGACAGCTGACGAAATTGCCCGCATGATAGCAGCACAGTGCTCTATTGATTAAAGATGGCGGATGACAGCTGTCAAAATAGCACGTGGCTTTGTTTCCAAACAAGAGCACATAGAATTTTTCAAATTGCCGCCACCACATTTCAAAGGTGTCTAGCTAAAGAGTGCAGCACTGAGGTTTGTGATGCAAGATGGCGGATGACAGCTGTCAGAAGAAAGCACGTGAGTTTGTTTCCAAACAAGAGCACGTGGAATTTGCCACCGCCACAAAGAGGGCAGCACGGTGCTCTCTTGATCAAAGATGGCTGCTGTCACGTGGAATTGCTTGCCACCACATTTCAAAAGTATCTAGCTAAGGAGAGCAGCGCGGTGCTGTCTGGATTAAAGATGGCTGCTGTCAAAAAGCATTTTTCAAATTATCCGCCACCACATTTCAAAGGTAAGTAGCTAAAGAGTGCAGCACTGTGCTCTATAGATTAAAGATGGCGGATGACAGCTGTCAAAAATGCACGTGGATTTGTTTACCAATTGAAATCTCGCGCTAGTGAGGTTAAGTTGGTAGCACTGAGGTTTAGGCCCGTTAAGATGGCAGCACTGCGGATGACAGGTGACGAATTTGCAGCTACTGCAATAAGAGGGCAGCACGGCGCTCTGTCGTTTAAGGATGGCGGATGACAGCTGTTAAAAAGCACGTGGATTTGTTTACAAATTCAAATCTCGCGCTAGTGAGGTTAAGTTGGTAGCACTGAGGTTTAGGCCCGTCAAGATGTCTGCACTGAGGTTAGCGATGCGTTGTTGTCTGTCAAAAAGCACGTGGCTGTCAGAAAACACGTGGTATTGTTTACCGATTCAAATCTCGCGCTAGTTAGTTTAAGTTGGTACCACTGTGGTTTAGGCCCGTCAAGATGGCAGTGCTGAGGTATGTGGCTGTCAAAAAACACGTGGCTTTGTTTACCAATTCAAATTTCGCGCTAGTTAGGTTAAGTTGGTACCACTGATGTTTAGGCCCGTCAAGATGGCAGCAGTGAGGTTAGCGATGCGTTGACAGCTGTCAAAAAGCACGTGGCTTTGTTTACAAATTCAAATTTCGCGCTAGTTAGGTTAAGTTGGTACCACTGATGTTTAGGCCCGTCAAGATGGCAGCAGTGAGGTTAGCGATGCGTTGACAGCTGTCAAAAAGCACGTGGCTTTGTTTACAAATTCAAATCTCACGCCAAAATTCAAATCTCCCGCCAAAATTCAAATTTCCCGCGGGAGGCGGAGGCCTCTCCCGAGAGCCGGAGGCGGAGGCAGCCGCAGAATCCCTGTATTATACTACTGCTCTCAAATCATACATACAAGTCGTAGGTTCCGTCGAAGATTAGTTATGTATGCAATCAATCATTCACATACTACGACGTTTATAGAGTTATGCGATGTTCCTCCATATTCTTATATTCAGACTATATTGCATGTAATACTCAAATAACCTAGCGATATCTTTGGTACAAATACTATTTATCGACCATTTAATGCTTGGACTGTATCATACATTCACTTAAACGTGACCTAATTCCATCGCTTCTATATCAAAACCGTAACGAACACAGAAACTCGCAATAACATAATCTAGCCATTGTGAACGCAAAGAACAATACATATCTCCTCACACTAACAACATTGTGCAATTCTCATATTTCAATTCTTTCCGACATCTACATATATAAAAACATACACGTCTAACTTCACCTCAATAACCTCTGTGTTACGGTAAAGACAGTCCAATAGCCTGAATCTCCATTCATAAACTGCAACTTCCTTTTATTTAATCATTTCCGTTCAATACTATCATCGTATTAGCCATGTCTGCTGATCAAGTGTTCATAATTACTAGGTTACGTTACGCACATCGCATACACTTCTCTTAACCACAACTGGTTCGATATTAATTGGTCTATTCAAGTAGATTGGCATTTAAACATATGCATGCTCATTCAGATCTTGTTTATAACATATGTCTCGAATATTATTACAATATTTTTTAAAATCCACCTGTTCAATACAATACAATATAAACCACAATTTCATATGGTTAAAATTTTATACATAATACATAAAAGTCAATGGTACATGTTTCACCCTCCCTTACGGGCATCATCAGCCATATCAATCTTAAAATAATACATATGGAGTCTTTCTAATCTTGTAAATTATTAATAATGGTTTCGTAAAACATTATACAATAATATCTAAAACAATGATAATGCATCAAAGTACGTTAAAATTCTTTTTACAGTTTCTGAAGATTAAAACATGGTTAAACATGAATATTTGAGAGTTTAGAACTAAAATGGATCCTTTTGTTATATAACATTAAGACTGTGACGGCCTTGAGTATAAGTACAATCATCAAAGGGGGATGTTTCTTCAATTCCCATAGTATGAATCCAAGATGGTAAAATCACTGTCAGTTATTTAAAAAAAAGGAGTGTGAACGTAATAAACATGTTAAAATGTGTATACGGTTGATATATCTGAAAGTAGAAAAGAAAATGGAACTTTTATTTAGGCGTTGCTAATGATAACTTATGTCAAATCTAGCGGGTGTCATTAGTCAAAGGATCCCAAAAGACGGTCAAGTAGGTGTTGTAACCCCGTTGAAATATATGTTGGAAGAAATGATCGAGTTCTTTCTGAAACAAAATATTAAAGAAAGTGGGTTAAATAATACTGTACAAGAGATTTGTCGTACGTCAAAAATGCCTAAGGCGGTACTTACTCATACGGGGCGTATTAAGTACGTCGGGCTGTTCCCGCAACGCTAGCTTGACTGAGCTTTCTACTTCTAGTGTTATAACGGTGTGGCTTAGGCAGTGAAGGACATGGAGGGGGGGGGGTAAGGGTGGGTGGATCCTTGCGCGCATGTGATGTTATTGGATGGTTGTTGGGAGCAAGATGGGCGGGCCTAATATTTGACGAGGTGGTGGAAGCTTTAGAACAAGAAGTTCTAAAAGTTCGCGGGATTGTATTATGTTTTGAATTCACAATGCCTAATAACTTTGGAGTTAGCTCATATAAAGGATTTCTTGCTTCCGTGGCATCATTAAGATTATGGTCTTTGTTATAGCCTTGGTCCAAAAAGATGTAAAGGTTTTCTAATTCATTCATAAGTTTTCCTTTGCCTAAACATTTTATAATAGTGAGATCCTTATCAATTGATGTAAACTGGTGTCCTGTTTCACTCATGTGTAAGCTCATCGCTGAATATTTGTTGTGTTTTAAGGCATTGTAATGCTCCATATTGTAACATATCGCCATATGCCACATATTATTATGAGTAACACACAGGGTTCATTAAAAAATGGATTATTGCATGTAGGAGGAAAATGGCTGTTAGGAAGCTATACTGCGCCTAGTTAGAGTGAAGTCGGTACCAAGCCATGGATAGACGGACATTTTTCGACGTGTAGGCGCGGAGGTTCTGTCCGCTGGTTAACATTTTCAACCAACCACGAGCTGGAGTGGGGATAACCGAGCTTCCGGAGCTGGCAAACTGCAAGCGAAATGGAGACAACTTGACCCAACCTGGTATAAAATTTCATTGGAATCTGTCAGAAGATAACCGTCACGGAGCTATATTCCACAGTCTGTTCGTATGAGAAAACGAGACCTGAATTGTCATATGCCTGTGAATAATAACATTGTATAATTATGCCTGTTTCATGTGTATTACGTTCAAACCTATAGCCTGGTTTGAACCTCTTTTGGTTGTGGGACCGGAAGGCGAGGATTTACGAGGCGAAGTTCTTTGGCAGGACGGAGGAAGGAAGGTTGTTGAAAAAGAACTTGGAAAGGGGAAGCCGCGCCATGTTAGAAGCTCTGTTTGTTTTAATTATGGTGTTTTAATTCATGTAATAAAACAATGATCTGGACAGTTACCTCTGTCTAAAATATTCGTATTTGAGTAGTCGCCAGGGTGCGGGCTGGTGAATGACTGTATACGTTGCTTACTTCAGACTGTGAGTGATTTTCTCATTATATTTTAGGCGTCTCACGTATGTACTTTGTTCACGGTAGCAACGAGTGATCGGGACGCGGGCGCGGAATACGTGTATGCCGTGTGTGTACCGTCTTATATATTGCCGTTTTGAAGGACAGGAAACTGCCCGCAATCTAATGGTGCATTTATTTAACTGTAACTCTGTTGCACAGGTTGTTGCCTAATTACAACCTAATCATTAGGGGTGGATCCCATGTGCTTGTTGCTTAAAGAAACGGCGAAGAAGAAGAAGATTTCCACAACAGCTATATTGGAGGATACCGAAGCCTACTGGAGAATCATGGCCGTCTTTGGACTCGAGAGGACGAGGCTTCGATTCCTGGAGATCGTTGAGATGTCAGGCTAAGGCCTGAATGACACCAGCGGTCATGTGACCGCCGTTGCTGGTTCCTGCCGTCAAAGCTAAGCTTTCTAATGTCTATTAGCATGTTGTAGTTATCAGATAGATATACAATAGGCAAATTAGATTTCTATGTAAATATTTGTGCATATTTAAAGTCAGCCAGTGAGGCGTATGTCTTGATTTAACTTCAGTAAAGTAAATGTGTTCATAAGCTATAGCATGTATTAGCTTGGGACGTGAGTGTGTTATATAGATAGTTGGGGTTTAAAGGGAATAATTAGGATATATTTAGTGTTGTGTGAATTTATTCACTGGGGACATGTTTCTGTCTGTGTGTTCTACGACTTCATTTGAGATTTACTTGAATAGCGTCCTCACAGAATTTTTAGGCCTTAAGCCTTAAATGTCGCATGGGAGCGAGGGTTATGTTTTCAGGATTAGAGTAGGATTTTTCTTTATCCTTTATTTACAGTCATCTCTGCACGCAGCATGCATTTCAGGTACCATTAAGACGTGCGACAGAGCTGTGGACACCGTCGAGTAAATTAAGATCTTTAGATATGCAGGGAAAGCAGATTTTGGAGTTGATACGGGTCGGACTTATGTGACGCGAGTTGTAAGGCTAGAGGATGGTTATATATGGATAACGGGGGGCTAAAACTAGGAGAGTGTACCTAAGGAGTGAAGCCAAGAGGCCTGAGCGACCATCTGTGTTGAATTAAGTGGGGGTCGAACCCACGTTACGTTGAGCAAAGAGCTCGTGTAACCCGAAATGGCTAGTGAGGCCAGATATGTGTATGAGATAGGCAGTAGCCCTATGTATTTGCTGAGGTCGAGGTATTATTGTATGTGATTTCGCCGGCTGTTGAAAATAAGAGCCGAGCTTGTTATTGTGAGGAGAGGAACCTTGTCTCGGGTACGGAGACCTAAGCCAGGCAGGCCAAGCTGGCTAGTGAATGAATGAAGGCCTTAGCTGACAGCGAGCAACTGAGTCCAGCCTGTTAGAACAATTCTAAGAAACCTGCAGCCCCTTGCTAGCCCGTCGTGTTTTGGTTTGTGTGTCACAGCTGTATGCATTCCTTTCAGTGAGGGTGCAAGTCGGAAGTATTGTGCCGGGCCAGGCGCTATTGGTCTACGCCCACATATATAGGAGCTGAACTCAGATTGATATCCCATTATATGCATTTCCCATGTGTCCTTTGTTTACAGGTGTGTGTGTGTGTACATATGTTTTTCTGATGGTGTTGTGACCAGTGTTTTGTTGTTTATTTTGCTTAACCAACGTTGTTTAAATGTGCGTCTATTTTAGCTCGTAAGCTAATAGCTGGGTTGTAAGGTTTCTTAACCATTCTCATTTGCATATGGCTCGGGCCATATTTAGAGTCTGTGTTTTTCTTTTGGAAGGGAGAGTAGGATGGCTTGAACAAGAGGTTTATTTATCCCAGTGTCCGAATATATTTGCATCGGACCGTGTTTATATCAAGTTAATGTGGATTTGCCTAATAGTGTATTTTCTGATAACGCGGCATTTTCTTGGACAATTTTAGCATTGCGAAAGTTAGACATGAAATGAGAAAGTTTAGCGGCGGCGACAAACCACTCGAATGTAACGCGTATCCAAGTACATTTCCCCTGTGATCATAAATATTTGTTCCTCGGGTCGTAACCCGATTTATGTAAATTTGATTCACCATGTATTTTTCAAATAATGTGCTCGGCACAGGATTTCGTTGGCCCAGAGAGGTCGTTGGTTCGTTTAATTTTTCTTTATTTGTGACATTTAGTATGACTGATATCTATGTTTTATTGAATAAATCCATCTTTGCCTTTTTTTGGGGGGGTTCTTATTCACTAGATTATTGACCGTAGATCCTGTCCAGGTACTAATTTAGTACGATTGATATTATTGCTTGATTTTTTTTCTCCCAAACACATCGAACCATTCCACGCGTTCTTTCCGCTGTAGCTAGCCCACTTTTATGACAGGGGATACGGTTCAATATATCTCGTATAGAAGCAGCGCCCAGTCTGTCCAACATAACTAAATCCACACTGTGCACAAGTTAATCTGAAAATACCAGATCTCGAAAAACGGCTGTTTTTATAATTGACTTTATTGTGATTAAAAATATACTTTGATTTGTATTTTCTGTTCTGAAAGCAATATTAGTGTCATATTTCTTCAGTGTGTTTTTTAAATAACTGACAGTGATTTTACCATCTTGGATTCATATCATGGGAATTGAAGAAACATCCCCCTTTGATGATTGTACCTATACTCAAGGCCGTCACAGTGTTAATGTTATATAACAAAAGGATCCATTTTAGTTCTAAACTCCCAAATATTCATGTTTAACCATGTTTTAATCTTCAGAAACTGTATAAAAAAAATTAACACACTTTGATGCATTATAATTGTTTTAAATATTATTGTATAATGTTTTACGAAACCATTATTAATAGTTTACAAGATTAGAAAGACTCTATATGTATTATTTTAAGATTGATATGGCTGATGATGCCCGTAAGGGAGGGTGAAACATGTACCATTGACTTTTATGTATTATGTATAAAATTTTAACCATATGAAATAGTGGTTTATATTGTATTGTATTGAACAGGTGGATTTTAAAAAATATTGTAATAATATTCGAGACATACGTCATCTTCAATACGGAACCAAAATGAGAATAGTTACTTGTAACTTGTTTATAACAACGTAAAATTATCTCACGAGCACTGCATTTGCATTACTTAAAATAGCACATGTCAGCGGTTAATTATTAAAATCCACACACTAGTATACACTTATTGGCACTTTATATTTTTCTGTAGGCACTTCTGTACTCAAATAAATATATTCTAGCAATTGACTATAATGTTTATAATGTAAACTTTGAAACCATATTACTTATCTCGTATAGGCATTTCGCTGCTGGCTCCTTCCTCGGCTAGGACATCTCGGAATATTCAACCATGCTCCAGGATTATGTCACGGCTGGCTTCGGCTAGGCATCTTGGCTTGAGCTGTTTCATCTTGAGCAATCTTTCCCCATCAGTTTAGGCGAGCTCCATCTCGTCAGCAGTGTTCATGCAACGAAAAGACAGCAAATATTTTGTAGAATACATATTACTCTGTTGAATTGCAGGTTTTCCAATACGTATAATTGAGTTTATATTTCTTATGACTGATAGAAATATTTCTCTTAAATTATATATATCCTTAATTTGGCCTGCTTTCCGTCAACTATGTCGCCCAAACAGATACCGCTTATAACTTGTGACAGTTATTTCTGCGTTTCTTGGTATAGACTGGCCACTTATTATGCTATTTTCGCCCCTTTTCACGTCGATGTCTGACTCGGCTGTAGTCACACTTTACTTCAATATCTGGGCGTTTTTTCTTTAATTCCTTGATTATCCCGCAGATATTGGAGGTTGAATCCTTCGATTTAATCTATATATATTACTTTAGTATTTTATAATACGTTGATTTTTCTCTTTATCTCGTAGTAAGATGTGCTGTTCTTCCTTAACGCAGTTTTCTTCATAAGGTAGTTAAGAATCAACTCCATTCAATTATTTTACGGTCCATAGTTGTTCAATCCTGGAAACTCTTTTCTCTCTCGCCGGTCAATATCGACCTGCGCCTTCTACTCAAGATCGACTTGCCGTATGAGTATATTCCATTCGTATTTACGCCGCCTGAAGTTGCTCCGCGCCATGTTTATCCGCTGTATTGCCATGATAGTTACCGTGTCAACTGTAACGTAATGGTACAATATGTAGGACCTAGTGTATCATAATTGTGGATTTTTATACCAGCGTACCGTATGTCTAGATAGTACTCAGCCCAGTACAATACAAGCTGTACCTCAAATATCCATAAAGAAGGACCGAAGCATGCCTGTTCTTTTAAGTAAACTGGACATGATTTGTAACTCCCTCAGGAGGTTGAATAAGTTATTGAATAAGAGGAAAAACAAAGGCTTATGCTTTGCACAGTTCAGCACTGTCAATATTGATCATGAAGTTTATATAGTTTAGTCCAGATTATTTTCATATGTTTACAGAAGACTGAAAATTATGTAGTTTACATTAACTTTGTATTTACCTTGATAGTTTAGTAATCGAGAAAGGACCTTCCGCATTTGTACAGAATGAAAGTGACGTTGTTGTATTTGCCTAGGTTGTATCACAATGCAGTGAAAACTACGATAATCGTTGTCTAGGTAACTTGAGTGGAAGAACACTGAGAACAATAGTTTCTAAGATTTCTTTGGCACCAATCCGAGGTTAATGGGTCGAATAGTTCAAGAGAAGGAGGGCGTATACTTCGGCGTGTTTCGTCGTCCATTACATGGCCGCGCGCACCGTGCACTCCCATTTCTTATATTAATACGCCCATTCTCGCTTCGCTCAGTTCAGTCTGGTGTAGTGCTGTTATCGTCTGATTTATTAAAACTTAATTACTTCTCATTCATTCAAACTGCACCTTGCCATGTTATTTCAAACTGACAGTGAGTCAATTAAATATGATAATAAGTAATCAGCTCATATTGGCCATATTGACTTAGTAATTCATTGGGTGGTTAATCTATATATGTATTTCTTCTCAAGTAATTACGAGTCGTAGGAGATTTCAAGGCACTGAAAAAATTACGGTATATGAATTCACCAGATGATGTCAACATTCATATCAGTGAAGAGATTGCGATTTCTACTATCAATCTACGTGAGGAAATATCCCGTAATGAAACGTACATCTGCTACATTCGACTTCGTGCTCTCAAGCGGATAGGGATCAGACTATTTCAAACACTTCAGAGAGAAAGACAGAAATACTGATTTGGGATGTTTCATACATACAAAGAAGGTAGAGGTCTTTACTGTCAAAGGTATACCATGTCCATCTCTACAACATTCATTATTTTAAGAGCAACAACAAAATGATGTTGGTCCTGCAGGTATCTATACCTCGTATGGAGGTCGGCGGCGTGTGTAGAAAGAGAGTCGTATATGATATATGGATGTCGGCGTTAAAGGGTTAATGTGGGGCTGTTGTCAGTTGCCTCAATGAGGGAGATTAAGATAGAGTAATTAAGATAAAAGTCTGCAGGAAGTATGACTTACCTTTTGTTCTAATTCATGTAATGAATTGATTATAGTTTTCACTTAATTTACTGTAACTACTAAATATCACCTTTCCTGAAGTATCACAAATGTAATTAAAATTAGGAAATAGGTATAAATATATTTACAGTAAATTTTTGTGACGTACATGGTCAGTTTTTAGAACTCAACTCAATAAACTCGTATACAATATAAAGTAATTCTTTATGTTTATTAGCTTACTCTTGTCACCTCCTCGTCTGTAAACTCACTGCCACAACCAAGACAAATCACGAAAGTGTGTAATATTTATGTTACATATATCACTCAAATATTCTCCTTGTCAATATCGTACTATTGTTATGTATTATTTACTTGTAATCATAGTTAGTATTTTAAGGGAACATGTACGCGAATTTTTTTAAATATCAAAAATTTGCTCTTTTACTATCCCCCAGTCTTTCCTGAATCCAACCATATACAATAAGTACATATTATTAATGTTTTAGGACCTTTTACAGCCCTAATGTTAAATATCTGCAGAACTCTGCTACGCCTCATTACACGTCAGATGTATTTAAACTTCATAATATTTCCTGAACAAGTCACTTTGGGGCAGTAAATGTAATTTCTGTGCAAAAATAGTAAATTTAACTTTCAAAAGTTGGCTATTCTGCACAATGTTCATCTTGCTCCATATCAATAATAAATAAACTATAGTGTTGATCACAACAGTTTTTCTTAAAATATAAGTAGCAAATATTTCCATAGATATGCCGAGGACAAGGAAATTTGGTGCTGGCAGGCGCAAGTTCTACGGAAATAGATTTACATCTAAGGAGCAAGAAACACAAATCAATACCAGTAATGATTCTGGTGAGAGTGAGGTTAAGGTGCAATCAAGTGCTTCAAAAAAACTGAAATATTTGGACGATTAATACAGCAGTAACTTTAGTGAAGAAAAGATTCAAAACATTAATCCTGGGTCTGTGATAATTGAACTGAGTGCTGTGTGCGGTTTACTGAACAAATGTCAGAGTGTAAATATTGTGAAAGTGAAAGTAGTATTGAACTGCTTGAAGATGTAGATAGTCTCAGTGTCTGTGGTCATGGTCTCTAACAAGAGGCTCTATAATATGAACTGTATGCGCTGTATAGGCAAAGGGTATAAAGCAACACAAACTTTCTGTGCAATTATGGATCTTCCTCTACCTCCTCACTGATATTGACAGAATAGTTGCCGAGGCAGTGAGAATGTTCAAGGGGACTTCCAAGGAGGCAAGAACCAGAAAAAGAAATATAAGGAGGAAGAAAGAGGATGAAAAACTTCTGAACCAAGATGAGTATGGGGCTGGAATGCATTAAACACATCAGGTTACGCCACAACTTTCATTAAAAGCAAAGTTAAACTTAAGTCCAATTTCCTGAAAGTTTAGTTTTCTGACATATTTAGTTTAATAGAGCAAAAACTACTCAAGCTAGAAGGCTGAAACTTCGTGCATAAAATCAGTACGATAATTGAAGAAAAGTAGACTACAATCATGGACCTATCTTAAAAAGTTAGGACTTGACTTCAGCTACACCCAACAAAAAATTGCTGTACTTTTATGTACCAAGTTTTAATTAATGCTGCTAATTCATTTCTATCTGTATGTTCTCCGTAGTAGTCTACTGTATGCACACGCACACATTCTCTGTATAGAGTTAAAATGGTGGATTTTATTGATAAGTTTCAGAGATAAATGTAGCTAAAATACTGTCTACACTCCCAAAAAGTAAATTACATACAAAGGATAAAGTAGGCTAATTATTAAAATACTTGACTAACTAATTTTTCTTTGTTGTTTTATGGTTCTAACAGGTTAATTCCACTTGTACGGTGAATTTCGGGTGTATATGAAGCAAACTACTGGCGATATCTTGTGTGTGATTTGTAGTTAAAATTATGGTCCTTCACAGACATGTACCCTTAAGTTCAGGTTTATATGCAAACATGACTGGTACCAGTGTGCATCCTTCATAATGATAATTGTAGACATTTTAATAAGAAATTAGGCTTGTTATGATGTGAAGTGAGTCTCCCCAATACCTGGAAATAGTTGCCATATACAAGACAGCTTAATGGGAAAACAGAGGGAGCATTTTGGATCACAGATATCTATGAGCAATTGTCTCTACATACCTCAAATTCTCCGTAGGAATCACATGATTTCATTGGTACAAATTGAAGCTTACAATGCTCAGCCTTTCCCTGGCATGGAGTAGCCGGTCTGAGTGCAATCGCTGTTGCTGTATGAAGATCAATAGCAACACTGAGAAGCATAATAATTAGCAAAATGGAGTTGAGATCCTGGCTATGGGAGCTTCCCCCTAAAGACATGTAGAGTATTGTAAAAACGCCCGTAATTGTTCGTTGGATAAATGGCCGATGTCTCCTTCGCTTATTCCGTTTCCTCATATGTTTGCGTGGGCAGTGTGTAATGTGTTCTTTTTGAAGCACTGGCACGAACTGGTATGCACTTTGCTGTGCAAGTCTGTGAAAAGTGTGGCCTAATGCGTCATGCATAGATCATAAGATTCCTGTAGATCGTCGAACATATTTGTGAATACTGGTTGCAACAGACAGTTTTCTCTTGTAATTCATGTACATTTATAGATAGAGTCGTCTTTACTGGAAAACAAATTCTTTCAGTATGCCCCATATGTGGCCATCTACGGGTGTGACGTCCGGGGAACTGAACAATCTCCAAAGGACCAAGGAGCATAGATATGTGACTCCGTGGTCACCTTTCAGGTTATAATGACGAATCCTGATGTCCATAGCTTGTCTGTAATTTCAATATTGTTTATTTTACCCCAGACTTTATTTGATATTTCTTTCCCGAACGGTGCAGGCGTTCGTTTCTGGGTAGATGGTGCCTATACGGTAAGGCGTATTAAAACAGATAGCACAATCGCCGTTCAAGTTGGAGAGATCTAGAACTTTGGTCCTGTGGTTTATTTTCGTGTCCCAATTGATACGTTAGCGCTGCATTTCTCGATTATTATGAAATCCCTCCAACTCGATTGTGACTGGCATGAGGAAAAGGGGCCTGCCTTTATAATGAAAACTCTCCATCTCTACTGTGAATGGTAGTTGCCAAATGAGCCTGTCATTATAGTAGAAATTACCGAACTCGATTGTGATTGGTGGTAGGAAATGTGGCCTGCCATTATCAAGGAAATTTCCCCAATGCCTACCTCACATCGGAAACAACGTATGGTGTCCTCCCTGTTTTTTTTCTCGGACTCGCTAAGAGACATGCAATTTAATATAATCTTACTAACTGCCTTTAGAGTAATTTACGGAGAAATCCGTATACAATGTTGAATATCATAGCGAAGCACGGGTGCATTTGCTTGTCATTATATAAACTTAGTATTTGATGTACTTCCCAGACTTCATCTACGTCATAGCGTCTAGGATACCTCCGCATGCATAACCTTATTACCAGCTGCATGTGTCTTCTCTGTTTTAACCTTCTTTTAATTTATTTTCCCATATTCTTATCATAATAGTACAAGTTTTGCTGGTGTATGCATCCTTTGTTTAATACCGTAACGAGAGCATCAAATTCAGCTTCCGTTTCAACTTTACCTATCTTCTTCTCATCCATGTGTCACTCTGATCTTTCTTTTTCTCCTTACAGTCTTCTAGTAGAAGAGCCACTTCCATATCTTTATAGCATTTAATGCATCAAATTTCCGGATGTTCTCGTCTTACAGCTTTATCCCTCTCTTCTCCCTTTTCGTTAACATTTCAGTCCTTACTGCCATATTTTTACTAATTATCTTGAGATTATTCAGTACATTTTGTCCTTTCGTTTGTCCTTCAGAGTCTTGGATCGCCGTTGTACACAATCCCATATCTTCCCTTCCTAATTGTGCCCCATTCTTATGTCACCCAGTCTTCATATATACTACTAGACAGAGATTTCAGCATGTCCCGTATGTAGACATCAACAGGTATGAGATCTGGGGAACTGAACAATCTCCAAAGGACCATTGTGAAGTGAACATGTGCTGTGTTCTGGATGTTATGAGTTAGTTTAGGTATCGAATGTTTAATAGACTGTGGTAAGTTGACTTTAGCCAGTTGGCTATAATAATAATACTCACGAACATTAATACAAAAACTAATGACCAACCGACCAAGAGCAATGATAATAGGAATTAACTAGGTTCGTGGAAGCATTTAGGCAACCAGAGGCTTTTGTATAATAGTAGACAAATATTTCAAACAACTCAACGTATAACATGTACTTACGCCAAGAATTAAATGCACAATTCAGAGGACCAAGTTAAGAGAGCAACACGGTATAACATTAATTAAACGAATCACTGGCCAAGGTGCAGTGTACCAGCCACATATTACTGGAATGGTCGGAAAGATAATAATAGTAAAATGCACTTTAAAAAATGAATCTTACATCGAATCTCAGATACAAATTCGAATAACAATAACATGAATTGGCGAGCATTAAAAAGAAAGAACCCGATAATGGGAAAAAAGAAAAGGGGAAATCGGGTGTGGTACATAAATCGAAGCAACCGTCCCGCGGGTTTGAAAATGGCATAAGTAAAGGAAAATACGTCACATGGCCACACACAGTTACGTAACCAAAATAATGCAAAAGATCGTTAACCACCTGTAATCACTGTGCTTCCCTGGAAGGTTGATAAATTTCGAGATAGCTTAAAAAACACTCGTTGATGTTTCGCTAATGGAGCTGCTCAAATGAATGTAAATGAATTTTTTATTCATCATTTTTTTTAAATTCTTTTTCGTCTCTTATTATTTGCCTGTTGATCCCCACCTGCCTTAAGACATCGCTATTTCATGATACGAATTTGTTTTCTTGCTTGAACCACATCAAATATTTTCTTTGTAAGTCTGTTATTATCCATTCTCTGTACGTGCCCATAGAAAGTTAGTCTGCGTTTCCTGTTCATGTCTGTGAGTCTGTCAGTGTAATGGTACAGCTCTTCGGTAGGTCATTTCATCCAATAATATTATTATTATATTTTCCTCCACAACATGTTTCCATTTCACTGACAATGGTGGCGTATAATGCACAAATTCCTCCCTAAATATATAAGATAAGGCCAGTATTTAACCACCTGGTAGGAAAATGTTAGGAAGCTTATACTCCTGATGGCAAAGTATCAGTTGATGAGAACCTCTTGTTATGGAAGTGGTGGTCAGGGTAGAAAGTTTACACACCAAGGAAACGATCGTGTTTCGGAATGGAATCATATAAATAATGCGAAGTCGGGATGAACATGATCTGCTTGAGTGTCTATCATAATGAACAGCTGTAAAAGACATAACACTGTGAAGACTGGAAATACCGTAAATATTACCTGTAGTGTAATATGGTCCGTATATGTCACTTATGAATTGTAGGTAGGCCTTTATACACTGTATAACTCAAAAGCGCTAACCAACATATAAAATGCCGTGGGTGTTATAATTTTTTCGATTTAAGTACATGTAAACGTTGTGAATCTACTATTTACATATACAGAAAAAAATATTTCCAGGCAGAGATTGTTAGTAAACTGCCTAAAATATTTAGGTATAAGGTACTGAGCTCTGCTATTAGGGAGAAACAAGCTCTGTATCACAGTGTGAAAACTCTTGGAACTTCTTGCGTAAAGGGTTGAAAAATTAAAACAGGATTTTTAAACTATTAAATACACTATATTCAAATAGATATTTATCTTAGGGCACTTCTATAGTTTGTTTTACTCTAACAAGGGGGCATTCCCTACTCGTCACCACCGATTTCGCTCAAATATATAGAATATGCAGGGCTTGGCTAGAAATGAAAGTGCCCAGATGGTCAAGCGTATAGAAAATAAAAGTAAAAATAAAAATGTTGACGCGGCTCTCGCACCGTATAAGCCACTTACGTTAGTGCGCACGTCGAGCAGTAGTCGGCGTAGCGGTAAGAGCTTTGACTAGTAATTCGCTGGTCGTGGGTTCGACTCCGTTTGTGGAGAATATATTTTCAATTTTTATATTATTCATTTATTTTAATTTATTTTATTTATTTTTATGCAAAGGCATATAGGACGTCATTTTTTAATAAGCGCACAATTGTAGAAAATTTGGAGTTGCGAACTTTCCTGACGTGTTCAAACAGAAGTTCTTCTTTTTTCTCCTTTATTGACTATCTCCCCTCTTTGGGTAATGTGTCATAAACGTGAATAGTCGTTTCGCTGTAAGATTCGTTTTCACCTGACAAGTGAAGGTTGCTCTTGGCGGCTGTACACAAAAAATAGATTCTTGCCACAGGTAGAAAAATGTGTGAAAATTAAATCCCAATTTTTTACCTTTTCTATGCCTCTTCCGTACAAATAAATAAATTATTCACCTCTTTGCTTAATGGGAAAATGAATAATATACAAGTTGACAGAATAAACCTGTCTCCACACGGGGAGTTGAACCCACGACCATCGAATTACCAGTCCGCGCTCTTACCGCTTCGCCAACAACTGCTCGACGTGCGCACTTTTTTCTATACGCTTGGCCATCTGGAATTCCTACTTCGGGTACTTCCATTCCTAGCCAAGACCTGCATGTTCTACAAATTTGAGCGAAATCGGTTGTGACGAGTAGGGAATGCCCCCTTGTATGATGGTTTCTACGCAAGTAATTAAATTTTTTATTCAATGAGGAAATCGCTCCCCATCTGGGAGTGAGCCGATTTTAGTCATTCTTTAGGCAGAACCATGTGAAGCATATTTAATTCCTTATCATTTTAAGATTCAATCTCGTGTGCGCTTCAATTTATTCAGAAGTTTTGGAAAGTTGTGAAGCAGACTACAATTTCAACTCTTGCCTGCCAGTGAAAGAAGGAGGCCTGCTTCCAGAAGTATGGAGAATGTTGCAGTCAAACTGCACTGTTGAGGACTTCTTTTGTGGGGAGGATTCTGTGATAACTGGAGAGGAAAGGAGTGTGGAGGAGTTGGTAGCATAACAACAAGAAGGAAGAGCACAGTGAATTGATGCTTACCAGTACTGAGGCAAATCGTAGATATCTGCCATCTGTAGAGGAGCCTGAAAATGATTTTCATAACCAATATGAAGTTGAAAAACAAATAGAGGATGTTAGAGATAAGCAGGATAAACATAAATCTATTCCGCTCTCTTTCGGTAGGAAGCAGTGTTTGTGTAGTTTTCTGTCAGGAATACGTATGTGTTAATTTTATAATTAGTAATTTTCAGCATCTCAAATTTTACCCTGTATCGCTACATTATCTCCTCGACGTTATATTATGAAGAAGTCTGCGAATTTCTTCTGAACACTCCCAGACACAAACGAATATTCAAGGCAGTCAGCAACCACTGCACGTGAATTTAACAGAGATTCTGGCACATCACTTCATGCCAGAAGAAAATCCTGAAGACTACGTGCCATGTTTGCTGCCTGCACAAGAGGCAAACTCTGTTGAACACTTTGAGGCACATCTTCCTCTTCCAACTCATCATTATACGGATTCCCATCACTTATAATATCTATTGCTTTAGAAATTGATAAGTTGGCATATATGTCTTTTACGTTACTTGTATGCTATTTTGTGTTACTTTCCTCTAAATCAGAATCCTCGGTTCTGTTGAAAAATTCAATTTTGTTGTTCAGTACAGCTGTCAAAGTGAACTTAAAAATATTTCTTAAAAACTGGATAAAATTTTCCATCATGTAGGTTGGACTATTTCTAAAATTTACTATTGAACTTACGGGTGTGTTCATTTTATGAACTATGAATAGGGTAGTTTAAATATTCTTTTATGATATTTATGACAGCAAAACCTCGTTAAGACGTTCCTACAGGGGATAACAAAAAAGAACGTGCTAAGCAAGGAAACCTACTACTCTACATGTATATACGAATAAAAACTATCCAACAAGGATACAGAAACAATAAATACGACTTTTCCCGACATGAGGGCATTTTACGTTGTGTAGCCGCGGGTACAGTGTAAACTATATCCACCATATCTAAAGATGAGAGGAAAGTATTATTAAAAGTTGCGAAAAACGCGAGAAAACATATGAAAACCTTTTCTGCTGGGGCTCATAAAATACCCCACGAACCTGCTACGCAGGCGTAGCAGGGGGAGAGGTGATACTCCCACGTGGCGCGTCCCCGGTGGCGGATAGGGGGGTCCTTACCGGCTTGCCGGCGGACTTGAGGGAAATAAAATACCTCTCGCGCACCAAACACACACCCCCTGTGGGTGGGGGAGGCTGACGAATAATACACCCACGGTATCCCCTGCCTGTCGTGAGAGGCGACTAAAAGGGGCGACCAAGGGATGATTGAATTAGAACCGTGAAACTACTTTTGATTCGTACCATCACGCGGGGAACACCATGGTTTGCCTGTACTTGCGAGTTGTACCACTATGTTCGGTACGAAATGGGTTTGTGTTTAGTAGCAGTCATGAGCCTGGCCTCGGTTTTCCAGTACCCGTGCGTCGTACCCATGTGAGCACCACCGCGGGTCTGGCCGTAGCCTGTGAGTTGTACCACTATATGAGCGACACCGTGAGTCTGCGTTGCCTTTGATTAGTATCCACTCTGTGAAGAACACCACGGGGCCCGTGGGACCGGCATCCGTGCCTAGTACACCTAGGTGAGGAAACTCATTTGTTTGCGTTGGCTATGAGTGGCGCCATTGTGGGAGAAACACCATAGGTCTGCGTTACCTGTATGAAGTACATTACTTGTGAGTAGTACCGTCTTGTGTGGAACACCGTGAGTTTCGCTACTTTTGATTAGTACCGCAACATGACAAGTACCATGGTTCTACTTTACTCGCGACATGTACCATTCTGAGGGGCCTTAGACATGGATTTTGCACCCCTTTAGACATCAAGCATCATTGTGCTTTATGAGTGGTCCCTTGGTCAGTAATCAATTATGTATGATCTTTGTTTGAGTCTGATCCACTGTATTTTGTTTGTTTGTTTCCCCTTTTTTTTGTGGGGTTCATGTCCATCCATTCATTCTTCATGTCATTATTTTTTTTTTTGGTCAGTGGATGAATTTGACTTTTTTGTTCTTTCATTTCGTACCATTAGGGGCCGATGACCTCGATGTTAGGCCCCTCTAAACAACAAACATCATCATCATCATCATCATCATCATAAAATACCAAATGCCCTGAGTAGGGAAAATAGGCGGAGCTGGCACAGGGGCTAATGCGCAAGCTGACGGATGTACATGGGCTCGTATGGGACTAACTCCTGGGAGCTGGCCCAGGGGCTACTGCGCAAGATGGCCGCGACGCACAATCCACCTCTAGCCAAGCGTTACGTCCTCTGAAACCTCCGGACAATAGGATGCCGTTATCTTATGGAATACTGTCGAAAGAGGCTACGGAAAAGGGCGCCTGACTTGAGAGAGCATGTGTTAGCGAACACGGGGTCTTTAGATGAGTCTAGGCATGATGTATTCTAAGTTGTTGTCTATCTAACCTCCATTGGCCAACTCTTGTAGAAAACTTTATTATGGTGTGGTGGGGATCGAGCAGAGTAAAGCTCCTCCAGGGGCACCCTTGACTTAGGTAGGAGTCGAGCAAAATGTGCTGTTGTTGTGTCTGCATTGGTGGACTAGGGGTCTTTAGCTGAGTCTAGACATGTTGTGTGCTAAGATGTTGTCTATCCAACCTTCTGGGCCAACTCTTGTAGGACACTTCATTCCGATGTGGTGGGGTTCTAGAATAGTAAAGCTCCTCCAGGGGCACCCTCGCCTTAGGCAGGATTCGAGCAACCTATGCTGTTGTTTTGTCTGCATTGGCGAAATTGCGGGGGGTCTCTAGCTGAGTCTAGGCACGTTGTGTGCTAAGCTGTCGTCTATCTAACCTCCTTGGCTAACTCTTGTAGGAGGCACTTAAGCCCTAGGTGAGCAGAGTAAATGCCACTCCCAAGGATTCGAACGTGGAGTTGACATAAACTGAAAAACTAAAGAGCTTAATTGCATTTCAAATATCCTCACCTTTATTGAAATATTTTTACGATGGAGGTATACTGACTACAGTAAATGACTACAGTGTACATGTCAGCGGAAAAAGTGACTTTGAGAGCTAAGCTGTATTTTTCCAATCTGGTGTTGTAAAGGAATGCGACAACGTGTTATGACGCAAGACATCTGACTTGAGAGAACTCGGAGTCTTCAGCTACAGGTGAAAGCTTGTTCGGTTACGTCTCAAAACTCACGAGTCTCAGAACTCACGGGCTATAATTGGTAAGAAATAGTATTAAAACTCACGACTACAAACTGGTAGCTAAAGAAAACATTCTAATGAGTCTCAAAATTCACGAATCCTGACAGCATGTGCTTGCGATGACTGCAGGAGGGATGAGGTGCGCGGTGACTCACGCTTCCCTTCAACCCATGTTTTTCCATCGACTTAGGGCAGTCACCCTGGTAGCAGATTGCCTATCAGTTGTTTATCTAGTCTTTTCTTAAATAATTTAAGAGCCCCTGGTGGCCCTTTTTAGTCGCTTCTTACGATAGGCAGGGGATACTGTGAATGTTATTCTGCCACCCCAACCCAGGGGGAAAAATAATGTTAGTGAATGAAAGAGACCGAGGTGTATTAATATCATTATTTTAAAAATATTTTGCTGTTTATTAAAGTTAATATAATACATTTCTTACCTTTCACATAAATTTATAATACTGACTTACGGCCTCCGGGGAGGTCTGGTGCGGGTCTTTAGAGTTGACGCCGGATAGGTCACCAGCACGTCTGTGAGGATGAAGTCCTACCTAAGATGAAGTCTAATGCTGAAGACGGCACGAACACCAGTCCCCGAGCCATAGGAATTAACTAATGAAAGTTAAAATCTCCCACCCGACCGGAAACCGAACTCGGGACCCCCTGGACGACATAAAATTAAAGTAGGTATATTTCCCACTGCTAGTTAAAAGAAACTGTCAGTTGTTAGTACTGGGGCTTAGCTCCATAATGCGCCAGAAGGCGGCATTTATTTGAATAAGGAGTTTTATTTAGATATATTAGATGTCAAGCCAGTCGATTCACTCATTTAGTTTCAACATTTGGAGATTCATTTGGAAAAAGGCGTATTTCTAATTTTCGTAAGCGTTCATCTATTCGCTTACTTCAATCGGTTATCCACCAGGTACATTTAAACCGAAAAAAATATCCTTGTTGCATCCCATTATTCCGCGCGATATAAATGGATGATATTTGAAACTCATTCGATTATTTTATTTGATTATTTATTCGATTGTTTAAATAATCGGATGGAAGTTATTTGATTATTAAAAGTATTCGATTAACCCATCACTAATAGGGTGGACATTTAACCATTCAAAGAAGGACTGGCCTTGCTCGTGAGTTTTGAGACTGGCGCAGGCAGAGAAACTTGTTCTTACTAATCCTCTTCCAGGAATTCGTGAGTTTTGAGACTGGCCCAGGTAGAGAAACTTGTTCTTACTAATCCTCTTCCAGGAATTCGTGAGTTTTGAGACTGGCGCAGGTAGGGAAACTTGTTCTTACTAATCCTCTTCCAGGAATTCGTGAGTTTTGAGACTGGCGCAGGTAGGGAAACTTGTTCTTACTAATCCTCTTCCAGGAATTCGTGAGTTTTGAGACTCGTGAGTTTTGAAACTCGTGAGTTTTGAGACGACACGGCTTGTTCGTGGTGTCGTTACTACAACTCTTGCTACTATGATGACGTCACTCCACCCAGATCCTCATTGTTTATGAGGTGAGGTGGAGGGGTAGAATTGCGTCAATGGTATACTGCCAGTCGTAAGGGTGACTAAAAGGGAGGGCTAACTCTGGCGAGAGCTGTGCTAGGACACAGCGGTAAATAGGCATAGACAGAGCCTTATAGATGCATTCCCTAATTTCTTTTTCTTCTTCCTCTTCTTCTTCTTTATCTGTTTACGCTCCAGGGTCGGTTTTTCCATCGGACTTAGCGAGGGATCCTACCTCTACCGCCTCAAGGGCAGTGTCCTGGAACTACAGACTGGGGGTCGGAGGATACAACTGAGGAGGATGGCCAGTACCTCACCCCGCCTCGCCCGCGCGTTAACATCTCAAAACCTAACTGCTGACGTGATTATGGTCAAAAGTGTTCGGTTAACCGATGCATTTGACACCAGGCTTAATTTTACAAGGGCGTTACAGTCTCAAGTTTGAGATTCGATCCTACGCTCATCCAAAATAGACGAGATGGGACATGATCCAGGGATTTTGATGCTGAGATTGATGGAAGCTGATGGCTAGACATAGGACTAGGAATATGATGTAAGGTGTAATACAAATGCTTTATTCACAGGGGGCGTATATTGGGAAGCATCTTCGAAGTTCTAGATACGGAGAGCCTAGCATGCACATATCAGCAAGAAATAACTGCATGTGCAAGTTGACTAGCTTTGGATGTATTTGCTGACACATAGAATGCAAAGTTCATTTTTTCTAGAAGTTCGCAACTTAGGTAGAGTACAATCACACAGGAAGACCTAAACTATCTTCAGACTAAATACCCAATATAATACGTAAAAATAATGTGCTGCTGGAATTTAGCCCTGCAGGAGTTCGCGTATTATCAGAATTCCCGAATACAGAATAAGATCCCTACCTACACTTCACGTTCGATGCCCCTGCAGGCCTAACGTTGCGTTGACCACGCGGTAACCTCCCGGGACTTGACATGGTTCCAGGGAGATGGTGTAAGACTTAATACATATTCTTTATTCATTGAGGCGTAACGCTGAAAACCGACCTTAGGTCTTGGAGAGTTGAGCGACCGCGCAAGGTATCAGCCAAAGAAAGACAAAGGCTACGAAAGGCGTGAAAATTAAACACTCCTTAGACCTCGTAAACCTTATAGCGTGGAGGCTCGGAAAAGAACCAGAGTTAACCGTAGAAGGTCGCATAGGATAGATAAAAGTGAGTGGCCTAACACAAGTAAGTAGAAGCACGCGTGTACATGGGCTCTTATTGCACTAACCCGGCGGAGGCTGTGCTAGGGCTTTTTTCACGTATTACCCTAATTCGAGGTTCTATCATCCCAACCGGATGCCCTTCCTAACTTGCGACTCTCGGTGGAGTGATGTAACATAGGTAGGAGGGTGATGGGATACTGCTGTAAGAAACGACTAAGAAGGGGTGTTAAGGGTTCTTAGCTTCCGAGCGTGGTATTAGCGGCTAGAGGACCACAAGCTGAGTCTGGAATTAATTGTATTTGTTTAAGTTGCTTTGAATAGGGAATCGAGGGTTGCTATTAATTTGAAAGTATGAACTATTCCCTAGAAAAACTGCTCTACCAAAAATAACTAGGACGGAATAAGAGAATATTTAATTTAAAAATAGAATAAGTTTGAAACTAAAATTAAAAAGTGAAGAACATCAATTACTCTCACAGTAAAGAAATCTGCAAAAGTTCACATCATAGATAATTGACAGGTCGTGACAATCCTAGAAGTAAACATTCAACCGTCAACGTTGAGAAATACAGGTAGTTTAATACAAAACGTGTGGCATGTGAGGGTTCTATATAACAAATAAATTCAACGTTTAAAGCATCCTTTTTGCGTGCAACTTATTCTTTCTTTCATTCTTTCTTTCTTTCTTTCTTTGTTGGCAACCTGACTACAGTGACACTCAGCTGTCGAAGTAAGCCTCCAGAACATTATAACAGGGTTGCCATGTCTGCAGCACTTCGTAACTGAATCAATTTCCCTTCAGGTAATTCTTATGGTGGCCTGTTTCACTAAAATTTATCCCATGTTAACCGGCTCTAAGGAGGACTCTCTGTTAATTTGTGGTGTTATTGTGTGTTCCAGCCTCGGTGCGAACTCTGTGCGGCGCTTTGCGGATCACTGGCGTAACATGTGGAGATAAGGTAATTGCAGCTGAAAGAAGATGCCAGAGTGGTGGAAGAATTGGAGAGAACTAATGACGAGACAGGGAACAGCCCGAGTTTATGGGAATAAGTGCTGAAATACAGTGAGATGGTGATAGAACTGAGGGAGGAGGCATTTGAGAAGAAAGCAATGGATGTGGAGAAAGCACGTAAGGACAGAGAAGAGGAGGTGGAGAGAGCATTAAAGAAGAGAGAGGAGGAAATGGAAAGAGCTTGTAAGGACGGAGAGAAGTTTGTTGAGAAGAGAGAGCTGGCGTGCGGGATGAGAGAGAAACTTCCTCTCCAGAGAGACAGAGAAAGTGGTGGAACAAAGAGGAAGGTCCACGGTGGCGGGAACTGCTCGTCCAGTACGAACCAGGTCAAGAAATCCTTCAGCAAATTCTACATTGGGCCTCTGATCAGGGATATATCAATTCGGTGAATTTCCTTCTTGCAAGAAATCCCTGTGTGGACTGGATGAGCACCGATTTGAACCATGTTGCAGATAGAGGACAGCTGCATGTTGTGGTTGCTCTGGTAGGAAAGGATAAAATCGAGGTCGAGTGGACTATCTCTCCTTTGGAAGGAGTGACATTGATGTGAACATTGGTACCCACAGACAAGAAGTGTCTGCACTGACCTTGTCAGCCATAGAGGGCCAATTGGAGGTGGTGATGCACCTGGTGGAGGAGGGAGGTATTACTGGGGAGTTGCTCAGTGGGGTCACCTCGATATAGTGATGAACCTCACCACACTAGACCTCACTAGTCTCAATGCTAAGGCTAATAGTTGCACATCTCTGTCCCTTGCCAAACGCAGGGGGGAAGCCACCATGAGGTGGTACGCTTCCTAGAGCAGTGATCACTGAGCAAGTAACTTACTTGGACACACAACAGTAAAGTAGTGTGTCTCGCTCTATCGACACTATGATCCTTTCCTGCGCCGTGGAGGTGAGGAGGAGCCCTTCCTCCTCTCAGGAGGTTCAGTGCTACAACAGTGAGGGATCCTACCGGTAACAAAGAACTCTGTGTTGTGTCGTTGCCTAGAAGCGAATGGTATTCTGTGCTAAGGTTTGTACCAATGCAAATAAATTGTTCCAAGGTAATAAAACTGTTAAATGTGAGTTAGTGTTGGTCCCAGAACCATCTTCCTTGTTATTAAATTAGCAGCTCCCTGCAGACCATATGCCGCTCTCTAATTGGGAGTTGAGTAGAGTAATATACTTGCACAGTATCGTCCAATTAAGTGATTGAGGCTGTTGACAGTGTGGATAGTCAGCACCATAGATCATCCAGGTAAGTGACCTCGAGAAACGTTTCCGTTGAAGACACCGGCAATGAAATATGTTGCATGATCTAAGATAGGCAGGTGGCCTTCAGATGTGGCACAGATGGGAAACTTGAAATATTGTACGTAAATTTCCCATCACACAGGCGACTAGCACTTCAGTCATCTTATAATTTTCATGTTTTCCCTCCTCACCACTACATTTATGCTTTCAGTAGTTCCTGCATTGAGCCCTGTAGAAGTATTTGAATTACCTTTTAAACAAGGGTGAAGGTGAAAGTCGATGCAAGTGGCTGTGTCAGCGGAGAATAAGGCAGACATATGATTCACTTATCCCAGTGCTTGAAATGCGATTTTACCAGAGTATGAAATCGGGCTTGAAATTAGAAACTACATTCTGAGTTTAATTGTATGGTATTTATCAAAATAATAATTAACGATCTCAATTAACTTATGACGACAAATATGCAGTAAATATTTGGTTTGAAAAGCCGTTGGCTCAATAAACTCGCGTCGTCACCCTGAAGTAGTGCAGCTAATTTCAGGTGCACCCCATTGGAGATGCATATACCTTTTTAACCACGTACCTGGAATCGAACCCTAGCTGAAAGCTATGATGCCGTGGTTTCATTGAAATGGAAGAATGGGTTTGAACATAACAAGGTTGAAAGGAGGGAGCTGACGGCTGTCATACTGAGCTATGCACAGGGGGAGAACGGCCAATGACATAAGAGGCCTGTCGCTACAAAGCAACTATTGATCCCATAAGAAACTTCAGTAGGTCACTAGTTGCACTATGCGATATTATGCAATTCAATCTAAACATTTAAACTCTTACTTCCAACAAATAATTTGCGAATCTTCCCACAAGATGTGCCTCATATGATTCCTTGATGCATTTAGGAATAACCGTGGTATTGGAACAGGAGGGAGCAACCTTCAGTCAGTCGCCACTGATCTGCATTTAGGGCAGTCACCAGGTGGCAGGTTCACTATTAGATGTGGACAGGTCTTACGGTGACAATGAGATAGCGAGGGAAGTTACTCTGGCCTTAGTTTGCCTGGTGGGGAATTTGGTAACCACAGAAATCAATATTCAAGTTTGCTGAGGTGGGGTTTGATCCCATTTTCTCCCGACAATTATGTGGTCATTAGCTCTGTGGAAACATTTTCGTTATGCTGTAACTAAGCTGTGACGGGAAAAGTGGGAAAAAAAGTGTCTGAGCTCAATTAGTTACCCGAGCAGAAATTAATTTATGAATGTAATCAGTAAAGTTACAATCATCGCAGAACGCGTGTCTTCAGAGAATCACTGACTTATTTCCAGTGGGTATGCCAGGGGGAAATGCATTAGTCTGCTTTGTACCTTTTAGCATAAGGACATTAAGTGGCTGTCATTGCTGCGTTAGACTAAACAGACATTCAAAATGATAGCTCCCGAGCGAAAATAGAATATCACTTTCGAGTTTTCAGGGTAACTTATTCAAATATGGGAGTGGAAGTGCCTTAACCCGTTCACTGTCACGTGTTTATTCCGGCTCTATTCTCCACGACGTGGGGGCGGTATTCCCTGCCTGTAGTATGAGGCGACATTAACAGAGACCAAGGACAGTCAACTTGGGAGTGTCGTTTTGTGACCACGGTTCCGCTAGCTGAATCTGGTATTAGGCTCCTCCACGGTTTGAGGTGCTCGAGTCCTAGGGAGTCCTCCTTCTATTTTGCCGATACCTTCACTTCTCCTCCAGTTGTACTTCCTCTTAGAACAATAATTTCCACCACCGTCTCACGATTACCTAAATCTCAACAAGCTGTGAGTAAATGAACGAGTGCTGGGGCCCAAAGTTACCAAGATCTCGATGTGATGTATATCGTTTACTACAATGTATCGATTACAATTTTATTTGCAGAAGTAAATTACGAGTAAAAGTTACTACGAAAGTAGTCGTTACAAGTAATTCAATTACTTGCCAACTCTATAAGTAAGATATTCGTGCTCAAGACACAAGCTCGTATTACTACGTGTTAACGGTACTGATGTCGGACCAGAGTACAGTTTACTGTATTGTTACATCCTGATTGTTATTGAGCACTTCATAGGCAAGTAATACCTGTTAGCGCTTGTCCCGCAGTGGAGCAGGGTCTGTTGTTTTTTGCAAGCCAATCTTCACTTGGGTCTATAAGAGCATCATTTGGAACAAGATGAACGTCCCTCATGTCTTCTTGAAGGTGATCAAGCCAGTGTTTCTAGGACCGACCACGTGGCCTGTTTCCAGTTGGTGTGATGTGAAGTGCCCTCTGTACGCATTACATGGCCATACCAAGTAGGTTATAAAGATAATAGCAGAAACACTCTCGAAAGTGCATAGCTTTCCGACGAGGCAGCGCCACTACCACAATCTAGCGGCACGCAGTTTAAAAACGTACAGCTGTCGACTGCTCCTTGTGGCTGCTATGACGTAATACCTGAACCAGATGTCTCGAAATTTTATTGTATTGTATTGATTTTAAGTTTTAATTTTTAAACGAATTATGGAATAGCTTTTCAAGTACAAAATATTTGATCTGCGGTTATAACATTTTATTCGTCACGAAATACCCTAAGGCATGAAAAGTAACATCAATTTTAGGCTACACCTAGACCAAAACTACTGGATCTTTCATGTGATAGCCTACCGTCCACTTTTTCACATGTGTCATATACATTCAAAAGTATATAATCCTACGGTACACATGCTATTTTCCACAAATTGAAGTTAAGTCATGACAAATTTATGTAACAATTTGCATATAACTACTGGATAGGCAACCATATGTACTGAAAACTATGCACATACCATAATTATATATATATATACTATATTATGTACATATCAGTGCACTTGAACATGAAATTACATATGTGTTACTTTCCGTAATTTGGCACTTTCCTTTTTCTGCTGAGATAAAGAAATGGAGTATGGCATTTAGTGCCGGGAGTGTCCAAGGACAAGTTCGGCTCGCCAGGTGCAGGTCTTTTGATTTGACTCCCGTAGGCGACCTGCGCATCGTGATGAGGATGAAATGGTGATGGAGACGACACATACAACCACCTCCCGTGTCAGAGAAATTAACGAATGATGGTTAAAATTCCCGACGCTGCCGTGAATCGAACCCAGGGCCCCTATGACCAAAGGCCAGCACGCTAACCATTTAGCCATGGAGCCGGACTCTGCTGATATGTGTATAAACCTTTTTTTTATTTACAAAAGCTGTATTGTGTACTGCAAAGTATTTATATGCCAGCAAGGAATAACAACTGTCACACATACCTTCTACACTAACATATTTATGCATTAAGGTCTTCGCTAACTTGTTCTTGACATCCTGAGTGATTTCACATATGAATTAATTTAGATTATTCTGAAAAGCACGCTACATTTTAGAACACAACATGTGAGAACAATCATTTGGGAAAAGCATGTTACTTGATTCATATTTCTTCACTAGTAAGAGGAAGTTTTCTGGGTTGTTGGAATTAAGGTCAAGGGACATCAAAACATTTTCACACTCATTGTGTGGCAGTCTTGTGATTGCCCAAACAATAACTTAATTGTCTGCATTTGCCTGTGTAGTTTGCACATTACAGTCGATGATCTCAATTTTTCATTACAATTAGGTCTCTTATCACTAATATTTAATCTTTCATTCACAGAGTAACTCATTTTCAAATAATTGTATTTGTTTAGGAATACTGCAGCATCAGCCTGTGATGGGGATAGTAAGTTATTTATCTAACAGTTCTTAATGCACTGTGAATATTAGATGCACCTGGAGCTGTATTATTGCTCTCTTTACTTCTGACAATGGCAAATGAATTTTCCAGACAATCTTGTGCCGGTCTTCTAGTGAAGAGAAATTGAAAATCCATTGCTCCATCAATTCTGACCACAAAATCTTAAGAGCAGTGATATTATCTACCCAACATTGAATACACATTGGTTGAGTTTACTATTAGCACCTCTGTTTAACACAATGATCTGCCTCAGATATTTTCAATTTCTACCATTATGTTCTAAATGATTAGAATTACTGCAAAGGTGTTGTCTATACTGCTTAGGGCCTGTGATACTACATTTTGAGGAATTCAAGATGTCAAATAGTATGTCACATATATCAATTAAATCAGCTCTAATAGCTCAGAGGGTGGTAGTAAATGAAATAGAACATGCACCTTTATGCCACAAGCAACAGAATGACTCACAGTCCGAACAGCTAAACACACTCTCATTGCTGAAAGGAGGGAAGTGAAATACATTGTTTTATTAATTTTGGGGCTAGTCTGGGAACAATGGTTGAATATTTATTATAAAATTCTTCAGTATGAGACTACCTACAAATTTTACCTCCTACATTTAAATCATACTTCTTTATATTGTATTTGAGTTATGTAATAAAGTGAGGGGCATCATAGAAAATGTAAATTTTTTCATCATTTATTTCTGTTACGGGGAGACCGTGGTGGACAAAGAAAGTGCGGGCATGAATGGGTCTATCTATGACAATCAAAAGAATAATTTAAAATTTAAAATTAGAGGTATATTAATTTTTTGGCTGTTTTTATGCTAAGTTTTAACAAAACATGTCGCTCAGCAACAGAACAAGATTTCAGGTACAGAACTAGCTCGTTAGCTTGGATACAAGATAGGAGAAATCAGAAAATAGACCAAAAATGCTAATTAACAATACGAGTTTAAAGTTCCCAATTTTACAAATGTTACTTGAGCACTATTGCTCCATCCACTCAGTGGTCAAGGAGACAGGTCTCACAGTTTCATTTACAGAGTACTCACAATGTACAATCTTCCGAGAGCACCTTTTGCTCTACAACGTTACCGCCTTCCAAAAGGCACCATTCAATATTTGCACTAACACCTCTACTAGAATATAAAGAGCATCTATGCTCTATGAATTTATCTAGGAAGCTGCGCTCCGAACCTTATATCCTTACTGCCTTATCAAGGCAACCTTTTACATTTACAACCAGTGTATCTTTGCTCATTAAAATTAACACTTTCCAGGCCTCTCGAGGCACAACCTACATTTTATAATCAAACCGTATTCATTGTATTAAACACTCAACAGTCTAACATCTTAACATAAGTAATCAATTTTACAGAAGTAGAGAATACTCATTCTACCGGAACTTGGTGGGAGAAAAAAGACAGGTTACAGTTACTGGCCTAAAAAAATGATGCGGAGGCGGACACTTGCACTCCTTGAAATTTGCACTCAAAACATCAAAACCCTATTTGGGCTTCGGCCCGAAGTTACAGAGGCTGAGCCTATACTACTGAGGTGACTAGATGGAGAAAATGTAAGTTACGAAATCTACAGACAGAAAACGGTTACAAAGTCATAGTCACCTCTAAGTCAAGTTGACAGGGAACTCAAGAGGTGTCACACTCTCTAGTCCTGAATTTTAACTAAGTGCTTTTCGGCTTGTTTAAAATTTACATTTGAAGTAGAAATTTACATTTTAGAACACTGAAAATTTAATGTTACATTATTAAAGATAGGAAACCCTCCCCTCGAGTTAGCTTTCAGAGGCTATCACATAGTTATAAAAGGGCTGCCATTACATTAGTCTGCTGGAATACTCGATGAAGGGCGAGACGCCCACGCCTCCTCTATTAACACACACTCAGTACACTGGACGATCAATAAGGCAAGGTAGCTCGAAAAGGTACCAGATTTTATATCCGAGAGGAAGGTTCTAGAGAGCTCTGGGGTAAGGCCCAAGACACCTCCAAATTTTATTATATAATCAAAAAGGTACAAGACGGATCCTATTGGCTAAAAAGAAAATATAAAAAAATTATATTGGTCGACATTTGAAATTACTGGACAGAGATAGATGTGTTGCAAACTGTAATACACCAAAAACAAAGCATAATCAACTCAGTTTAGGAAACCTCAAAATAAAAAAAAATACTTTAAGATTTGAATAGTTCCTCTTCACACTAGAGGCCAAAACATAAGTTTTTGGGTAGAGACATCTGTAGATAAAAGTCCACACTTCTTGCGCTAGTAGTTGCGACATTCATATATCAGATGGCATTCTTCAAGGCGCTTCATTTAATTGAACGGGGCGGGTGAACCTTGCAGTATAGACCTTCCCTCCCTTAAAGTCTCTCCTCACAGTTACAGTTTGACATTTTACTTGTTAGAAGAAAATATACCAAGTTGTATTTTACAGACAGAAATTTTCTTGAAAAAGTTCATTTTTAAGAAATTACGTTAAAAACAAGTCTTGAAGTCTTCTTTCAACCGTACCGGTACAAGATATACTGTTCAAGTTTTGACGGCAAGAACAGCCGCTGTAGCCTGTTGCCTGGTGGGGTCGCCCGGATCCCCAAGTACTCTCAGATACATCTCTCCCGCTACCTTGAGAGGGGTAGCCATGGTGATGGTCGCCCCAGACCAAATATAGTGATAATGCTCCAAGATGGGTAGGCACCACAGCCCTCGCCGGAAAGGATGGTGTTCCAGTACGCCGTTATGCAGGAGACTGGGCCAGAGCAGAGTGGGCCCTTACCCCACGCCGGCATCCATCGCCAGATGTTGAGACACGGCCGCAGATGAAAGAGAGGGCACTGAAACTGTCATTTGTTTGGCGACAGAAATTGTTTTTGTGGGGAGCGAGAGTTGTGTATTTTTCTAAGTTGCAGTTTCAGATCAGGCGGGCTGCATGTTTGACTAGCAGGCTTGGGCTTAGTGGCGGTCAACGGGATAAAATAAACCTAACTAGAGGGGAAGGTTGTACAGGATTAACTATATGCACAAGATACTGCCGTTAGGTGGATATGTGAGGGGTAGAAGGCCTCCCCATATACCTTACAAGCTGACATTTAAAAAACATTACAGAACTGACGCCGAATAAATATAACTGATTTCTTACTGCCATGACTTAGTGGCCCATACTGCAAAACAAAAGATTATGCCGGTTTAATCTGCGAAAGTGGGCTCTAAATATCCTCTCAGTGGCTGGGTTGCTGACCAAAAGAATAACAGGAGTTAAGAAGTCCAAAAAATATATGGCCCATGACATCTGGGGGCAAGTTTTCCTGCAGGTACGAAATTCTTAACCATAACTTGATCTCCAACCTTTAAATTGGTGGGCCCACGTCCTCGATCATATCTCTCTCTAACCGTTTCATGAGAAGCCTTCAGATTACTTTCAGCCTTCTTCCATAGGTCTCTGATATTATCAGGACATATTGACTCTGGTAATCTGTCATTGAGTGACGAAAGATTAGACAGCGGCGTGTTGGGAATAAATTTAAACATGAGAGAGGCGGGAGTGAACTTGTTGGACTGATGAACAGCCGAATTTAAAGTAAAACATAACCAATGCAGAGAAGTATCCCACTTGGAATGATCTCCATGAAGAAAAGCGGTCAACGCAGATCGAAGATTACGATTGATCCCCTCAGCCAGAGATGGTTGAGGATTATAAGCGGAATTTGTTACATGGGATATGGACAGATTGAAACAGTATTTCCGGAATAGGTTAGATGTGAAAGCCTTTGCATTATCAGAAACTATATTTTGACAGGGACCAAAAGAACGGTAGTCAGCTTAGTGGGGAACAATCATGAAAATCTAGTGAAGCCGTCTACACATTACAATAATAAATTTATTCCCGTGCCCCTGTGATCCCTAATGGGGTCTCGTGATAATATTTGAAGATCATTGGCACAAGAACTGTCATCTTCTGATCATGCCTCGAAGGGCAACACAAAACCCCGTTACTCAAAACATAAGGGACAACACGTTCCCCAGAAGAAATGGTTTCCATTATCGGAGCCAGCACGGGATCTTCTGGTTGATAATTCTCAGTGTCACGAAACAGAGTAGGGGCATCCGTCAGAATAGCATTAATACTAGGAGGTGTGGGCATAGAAAGAGAAGAACTAACTTCCTGTTCACTGGTCTCAATATCACTAGAAAACATGTGACTTAGTCCATCAGCAACTGCATTTTCTGATCCCCTAATGTGTCGTACATCACATAGGAAAGCTGAGATCCTGAGAGCCCGACGGGCGTTATGAGGCCACCTTAATGCTGCTTGTGTCTTTCTAATTCAAATTTGACATGTTCCAGATAAAGGCGTAACTTCTCCAGGTCAAACAAGACTGCCAAAGCCTCTAATTCATAGCTAGAATACTTTACTTCTCGAGCCGATAAGGTCCTAGACGCATAGGAGGTATGCCGCCTTCCGAGTTCCGTCTCCTGAAAAAGGACAGCAGCCACAGCAGATGAACAGGCATCACTTTGGACAGTGAATTTCTTAGAGAAATCGGGCATGGCTTGTACAGGGACGTTACAAAGAGCTAATTTAAGGTCTTCAAAAGCTGCTGGCTGCGACGGCCCCATTCAAATTTTACACCTTTCTTGCGAAGTAAGTTCAAGGGCGCCGCCCTAATAGCAAAGTTAGGAATACATTTCCTGAAAAAATCACTATGCCTATGAATCTAGCGATTCCCTTTATGTCCTTCGGAGGCTTGAAGTCCGTGTTCTTGAATGGTCAATATATACACCATCGGGCGACACAGTATGCCCTAAGAACAACATAGAAGAATTAGCAAAGGCTACCTTAGATAATTTAACAGTCAACCCAGGCTTCCGAAGGCGATTGAGGACTTCCGTCAGATGATCTAAGTGCTCTTCGGAGGTCACTGAAAACACGACGACATCATCGAGGTAATGTTTCAGATATTCGAATTTGATATCGGAGAAGACCCTCTCCAGCTGTCTAGTAAGGACAGCTGCACACGTGTGGATCCCGAAAGGGCGCGAGAGTATTGATACAGATTCCAATCCGTGGCGAAAGCCGTCAGGTGTTTGGATTCTTCTGCCAGAGGTATTTTATTATATGCCTGGTTAAGATCTAATATGGTAAAGAACATAGCCTTGCGAAACCATGAAAAACAAGAATGAACATTCAGAAAGGGTACAGATTGTAACAAAACCGATATATAAGACCCTCAGGCCTCCTCTTCCATCCAACCAGGAAGTGAAATATACATATATTACATTGTATTACTTACAATAAGTAGATCTCATACAAATTTAATTAATAAAAATACAAGGATGGTGATATTACATTAAGATGAAATAAATTAAGATTAAATTAAGATGAAATAAATCAGATATAATGAAAGGATAAATTCTTCAAACTAATATTCTACATGTAAAAGAAAGAGACAGTACATAAAACTTGATTTTAAAAACAAATCGGATAAGAATTTTAGACTCTCTGCCATGACATCCATAACAAGAGAATGGTTGTAAGTAGCAGCATCAAGTTTACAGATGATCCTTACTAGTGCATAAAATGTCTCCAAAGTGCTTCCTTGAAAGTGCGAATAGCGCTTAACCCCTTGATACTTTCGGGAAGGAGGCTCCAGTCACGGCAGGCAATTACTGTGAATGATTTATCGTAGATGACAGTTCTATGGGTAGGTAAAGCAAGGATGGAATTATTAGCAGATCTGGTGTTAAGACTATGATAAGAGGATAGGTATTTGAAATATGAAGTAAGGTAAAATGGCTTTGAAGAATTAAGGATTTTATGGAGATGGCATAGGGTATGCACAGTGCGACGGATTTCTAGTCGGGGCCAAGATAGGTGGTTATATGAAGGAGTTACGTGGTCATAGTACCGTAGGTTACAGACGTATCTCACACATGCATATTGACCACGTTGTAATGTGCTCAATAACATGTTCCGAGTGTCTCTATAAATCGCGTAACAATAGTCGAAATGAGCATGTGCAATGCAGAGAATGTTTTCTGGGTGATGTTTGTAATATGCGTTTTCCATGACATATCATAATCGAAAGTAACACCTAGGACTTTTACTGATGACATGAATGGTATGTTAGTATTACACAACCTTATAGATGGAATCTCTGGTGGATTGACGTTCGCGAGTATTTTCGGGTATCCAAGGATGCGCGCTTGCGTTTTTTGCTGGGTTTAACCTAAGACCACATCCCAAAGACCAAGAAGAAAACGATGTTAAATCCTGATTGATTTTGTCTACGGCCAAAAATATTAGATTTGGAGATGTATGGAGGTACATTTGTAAACCATCAGCATAAATATGGTATTTGCAGTGTGTTAGGATTTGGGAGACATCATTAATGTAAATAGAAAAAGGAAGGGGTCCTAACACCGACCCTTGGGGCACACCACACTGCACAGACCGCCAAATTGATTTGTTTATTCTATCTGTAACACACTGCCGACGGCCTTATAAGTAGGAATGCAACCAAAGGAGGGCGCTGTCCGAGTAATAGAGGAAATACAATTTCGAGAGCAAAATGTCAATTTCAACAGAGTCAAAAGCTTCGTTCAAGTCTAGGAGTATTAAAACTGTCACTTCCTTGTTGTCCATAGCTTCTCGGATGTCTTCTGTGACCTTCAGTGGTGCCGTTGTAGTGCTGTGTGCTTGACGAAAACCAGATTGTAGTGGGTCAAATAAGTTGTATGTCGTCATGTAGTCTGTTATTTGTCTATGAGCGATGAACTCTAGCGCTTTGGATAAAGCAGAAAGTATGCAGATGGCTCTGTAGTCAGAAGGTTCAGGAGGGGATGCTACTTTTTTAGAGGACGTATAATGCCCACTTTCTATATTTCGGGAAATGTGCTCTCTACAAGGGAAGAGTTAAATTTGTTAATTAGTGCAGGAAATATCGCATCCAGAATAATTTTTATCATCTCTATTCCTTTCGCCGCTGATGTTATCTGATTTATAGCAAACCTGACTTTTGAGTTGGTTGTTGGACGGAAGTAGAAGTTTTCTCTATCTGTTCGCGTCTTTGCATAATTCCCGCCTAGAACTATCTGTTTCAGGGCTGCATTTAATGTGTAGTTAGATGAAAAATAATCGTTGAGTTTTTCCATGGGTATATTTTTTTCGTCGTCGTCTCGTCCTTTGGTAATTCCAAAGCTCTTTATGGATTTCCACAATACAGCTGTTGAAGCATTTCTTTGAATTAAACTATGAGCGTGTCGTAGTTTCGCGTTTCTAATCTGTTGGGTCGTAGCGTTTCTTAGTCTCTTATAGTTCAGTAGATTGTCAACAGTGCAATGTTTCTTAACTCGTCTATAAGCAGCATCGCGTTCAGCCATTAGTGCTCTAATCTCATCTGAGAGCCAGGGAGCTGGCTTTCGCTTAACTCGAGCCTTTTTTTCAGGGGCATGTCTATCGTACAGTTCAGTCATGTGTTGATTGAAGAGAGTCACTTTGTCATTTAAGTCTTTAAATTTAAATATGTCATGCCATGGCACTGCAACCGTGTCCTGTAAAAGTTTATTCTTATCAATTCTTCGTAGATCTCTATATGAAATTATTTTCGGTTTGAACTTGGGACTTTTAATAGAATAGGCCATAAATATAGCATCATGTCGCGATATGCCTGGGGCACTAATTTGACCGCGATGAAGAACTAATTCAGGTTGGTTAGTGGTAATGAGATCAATTAAAGTGTGTGATGTGTCTGTGTGATGTGTAGCGTTGAGAGGGAGAAACTTTAAATCACAAGCTTTAAAAGAAGTTAATAGGTGGGTTGTCTGAGGAGAGTTAGGTTCAAGAAAATGTATGTCGAAGTCGCCTGTTATAATTATAATTGAGTAATCAGGGACTTAATCTTGTATTTGAGTCTCTAGATCGCATAAAAATCCCGCTTTCGGTGGTTTATATACTACACCCAGAAGACATTTTACTTCACTCACAGTTATTTCCAACATGAACTCAGGTTTTCATTCGTACGGACCTGGAGACCTACAGATTATTTTAAGGCGTAAGCCGGTCATAACATACAGTATGCGGCAGTACCCCCGGAGGGATTACTTAATCTGTCGGATCTGAGAAATGTATAACCCGCCAGCTGCAGTCTTTCTAATGCGTGGTGTGGTTTTAACCAAGATTCAGTGATTAATATTGCGTGGAAACTGGGAGGCTTTTATTTCATCCATTCGCGCCTCCGCAAGGAAGCTTTGAGCGTTTATATTGCAAATATTTAAAGCATTACTGTACGCAGAGAGCTGGTGGTTCATGATGTCCCTTGTCGACTGGGAATGGCAAGAAAGATCAGATGACAATAGGTGTGTGTTGCCTGTACAGCTGGTTCCAGCGACAGTGGGGGAGGGTGGAGTAAATGAAAGGTTTTGAGGAATGTTTGCAAGGAAGAGGGGAGCCTGTTCGTTTGTCTCAAGTTCATCAGGGGGACTGTAACTTACGTTGTTCTAAGTTACGTTGGAGATGATTATGACAATAATGGGAATGGGAATAACAATTTACAGCGATCAATACGATAATGGCAATGTGTCAATAATGCAAGTGGAAATAAACACGACAAAAATAAGGCACTGAACCAAGTCTGCTGCTACTAACACCAATCTACCACTACGGCAAGCAAACGTAAACTATATTACTAATTACGTTCTAATAGAGAGTTAAATTAAAAATTACGATATACTATAAGGATAACTCTAAAATTAAAATACAATAGAAAGTTACAAAATGTTGTGACCATTTCTCCCGCATATCACTTTAGTTTATTTAACTGTTCCATAGTGCACATTTTATACTTATTTGATCCTATTTTTATATTAATAAGTCCATCAATGGTCCGTACCTGGCACAGAATAACGCGAAACACAAACAGACAGTTCTTGAATTAAAATAGAACAGAGTGTTTTAGGCAAGTAGAAATAATAAGTTAGGTGTACGGCCTCCAGTAACTTAGAAGTAGTCGTAGAAAACCAGTTTGAAAGATGAGCATGATGTGACAATAATTTCTACAGCAATAGCCAGTCCAAAACATAAATGGGGAAGGCTAAAATCGTTACATCGGTGACAGTGTGAGACACCTCCACGGTTCTGCTAGCTCAGTCTTGTGTGAGCCTCTCCATGGTTCCGCTAGCTGAGCCTTGTGTGAGGCTCTTCCACGAATCCGCTAGCTCGGTCTTGTGTGAGGATCCTCCACGATTCCGCTAGCTGGCTCTTGTGTGAGGCTCTTCCACGATTCCGCTAGCTGGCTCTTGTGTGAGGCTACTCCACGATTCAGCTAGCTCAGTCTTGTGTGAGCCCCTCCATGGTTCCGCTAGCTCAGTCATGTGTAAGGCCCCTCCATGGTTCCGCTAGCTCAGTCATGTGTGAGCCCCTCCACTGTTCCGCTAGCTGGCTCTTGTGTAAGGCTCCTCCACGGTTCCGCTAGCTGAGCCTTGTGTGAGGCTCTTCCACGATTCCGCTAGCTGGCTCTTGTGTAAGGCTCCTCCACGGTTCCGCTAGCTGAGTCTTGTGTGAGTCTCTTCCACCGTTTTTTGAGGTGCAGAGTCCTATGGAGTCCACTCTTTCTTTTGCCGATACCTTTAAATGTCATATCTCCTCCATTTTCCCTCTGCTTAGTGTTAATAGAGGATGGTTGTCCAGTTGTACTTCCTCTTAAAACAATAATCACCACCACCGTCTGAACAATGTAGTACACGATTACCTAAATCTCAACAAGCTGCGAGTGCTGGGGCTCCAAAGTTACCAAGCTCTTGTTGCGATGTATCTCGATTACTACAATGTAACGATTACAATTTTAATTTCAGAAGTGAATTACGAGTAAAAATTACAAATAAAGTAATTTTTACATGTAATTCAATAACTTGCCAATTTTGGAAGCGAGCTCTTCATAAATGTAGTGTTCGTGCTCCTTACAAAGTATGGATTGTGACCAGGACGGTACAGCGCGCAGGTAAAACAAAAGAGAAAATAGAATGCAATGAAGACATGTCTACAGAAAATGAGGGATTCACTGTGCGTCAGAAGAGACCAGGACTTTACCAAGAGATATCGGACAGGGAGAGGGGAAACATTGTCTTACCCAGCTCGTGATCCCACGGTCGCCACTCTGACCTAACACCCCTTCTCTGGCTACAATACGAAACTCATCATTTTAAATGTAGTATACAAACAACCAGACTGAACAGAATCACCCTGAGCGCGCTCGTAAGAAAGGACTTACAGGGGTGCCTAACTCTATGTAACCACCAAGTTATCTGATTAGTGATGCGACATGTTGAACTGATAGGGGACAGCTGTAGAAAAGATCGTCCGTCTCTGAATCACATAATCCTAAGTAGGAGAAAGAATAGGTAACCTCTCCTTGACTCTACGCTTGGTGACCACGAAACTCGTAGCTGAGTCTAGTTATTTTTGTGAGCCTCCTAACTTTCGTATTCACTGTCCGATCTTCCTTAGTCAACTCCTAATCTTTTCCGACTATGACGCTATTAGTTTTGTGTCTTCCCTTCCTTTTATCGATAGCTTCATTGTCCTCTGATTGGTGTCCTCTTGCTGCAACATTTTCCTCACAGCTTCAATGTTTTTCTCAGTCACTGATTCAGACATTCGTCCAGAATGAGGATCGTCTTCAACCCCAAAATTTCCCCACTGGAACTCCTTATACCAGCGGAAAATTGTATGTGCTGGAGCATTGTCGTGATGCAAGAGCCAAGTGTTGAGCCGTGACCTTGGACGGAGCTGCTTCAGAGCCTGGGTGACCTGAGGCAGAGAAGTCTCACTGTACCACTTCGCAGTAACTCCCCTTTGTGTTTCTAGCACAACCCGAGTCAGGATGACCCCTTTAGTGAAGGATACTGCGATCATCCTTTTCTTCACTGACCTTGACTTTCGCTCAGTCACAGGAGTACCCTCATCTTCAAACAGGCACACCTTGTTCTGGGATTTTGTTGGGGCATCGTAATAATAGAGTCAAGTTTAGTCACCTGTAACGATGCTATTGGCGTTACGCGAAGTCTCTTTTTTAAACTGTTTTAGCATTTTTCGGTACCATTTCACTCGATGTGCCCTTTGCTCTGAAAGTGAATGGGGCACCCAAAGGGAACAAACCTTTCTAACATGGAGATGGTCGTGTAGAATTGAATGAATAGCTGGTGCAGGGATGTGGAAGGTCTCACCAACCTGCCGATATGTCATCCGCCCCTCTTGCTGCAACGTTTTCCTCAGAGCTTCAATGTTTTCCTCAGTCACTGATTCAAAGGGTCGCCCAGAACGAGGATCGTCTAGAACCCCAAAATTTCCACTCTGGAACTCCTTATACCAGCGGAAAATTGGAGTCCGATGTGGACAGTCTTTCCCAGCACCGGAGTCATTTCCTCCAGGCACTGGTCAACAGTTAATACACGAGCAAAATTGTAGCGGATATTTGCGCGATATTCACCCTTAGACCACACTGACATATTAACATGCTATCAATCCCACTACCTGGAAACAACTGGTGTGAAGGTCGCGCCTTGCTGTCTTCTAGACCGGTTTTCACCCCTCTTTTCATCCCTCACCATAAATGCGGTGTCAAGCCAACTGGTTCTGCGTATTGCAAAACTTTCCTAGTGCCCACTACTAAGTTCATGATCCGAGTGAGTGTTTCTATTATTCGTATCAGAAGTGCTTACAATCGAGTAATATAACTAATATAACACGAAAATAAACAATGTGGACCATTACGGGATTTAGAAGTGGTTAATTATATTCTAAGTGGTTAAAACAAGCAATTGCCGTACCTGCTCAATGTCCGCTGTGCTATGAATATCTTGTTATTCTTTTCATTGTGATGTATGACTGCTACTTTCAAGAGATGAGTAGCTCGTGCGGTAAAATGTACCTGAGTTGCAGTTTCTTCAACGTTTGTTAGATGAATATATCTGGATATACTTGGTAGTTCTCATTCCTCTCACGATAAAAACAGATCTACACATTTTCTTATTACAGATACAGTAATGTCAGCTACTTTAAGAAGTAGAGTTACACCCGCGGTGTTTAACTGTTTACTACCATCGCCTTTCTTATGACCACTCTGAGGTTATTTTCTAAAACACCTGTTTGCTCTTGTAACTGCTAAATGCGCAGAGTAAAGTTAAATATTCTTTCAATGTCAAATTACGACGAATAAAATGCAGTTTTATTGTCTATGAACTCTTGTGTTGCCCGTTAGGCACGCGTATTAAATCGCCTAACACTTGGATGTAACTCATTGGTCGTCCGAGAGAGGGAGAAATATCCTGAATTTACACCAGTCACCTGTCTTCACAGAATTGGGACTCAGCCTTACAGTAAGAACTCTATTTAACAAGGTCTGCATAGTCGAGGTTGCCAACACGTCCTTGATTCTCCTGGAAGGGTGTGTGTTCGAGAAACTTGAGCAAATAGATTTCATTTTCTGGAGCAGCACATGACCCAGAGGTTCACTCAGCCTGCTCCAGAAATGAGTAGCAGGTTAGTTCATGGGCCCAAAGTGATTTCGTTCTTCCTCGTAGCTGTAATAGGGAATGCACCATGCGTTTTGTTCACTTGTAGCCAAATTTCTCTCACTGGTGATGGAGGACATTTATACTCGTATCTCAACGAGCAGGAAACATCTAAAAGCAATTGGATTCTCATTCAAAGAGAACAGAGGCGTTGTAATTGGCATTCTTCATTTCTTAGCGCGACGATGTTCACCTTTCCATGGAACTTCCGGTAAGTTGTACATTCCCAGTAACGGCTAGACTTGATAACGTTACTGAGAGTTCCTCGTTCTGGAAAAGGGGACACGTCCAAATTATTGCATTTAACAGGAGAGATACAAAAAGGAATTAACAAACGAAATTTTTGAATTTGCATATAACTAGTAAAAGGCCCTTTATTCCTATAATACGGATTCCAGATCCCATCCCTGAAGGTAAGAAAAATCAAATTTTGTTTTCTGGATGCATAGTTTTCTAAGTGAACAGAATTTTCTTAGAAAATATAAACGAAATTTTCATCCCTGTCCTTTAGTTTTGATTTTAATTTGAGTTTCCGTTACAATGTCCCTTTTCAATCAACCTATAACATTTAGAAATCAGAGAATTATGAAGTGATCCTAAAAAACGGACATATTATAGTTTTAACAAAAAAATCAGCGAACATATTCATTCCGTCTTATAGGACATTACATTCTTCAATACGGTTCATGTTCTCTCATCGAGAACTGACCTTGTAACCATTGTAATGAACATATTGCAGTCCCTGACCGTAGGTTAAGAATATAAAACAATAACTGCAAGTAGCTTCTTTTTAAGAGGATCAGAATTCTTCTTCATGCAGAGCTTCCTGCTCAGTAATTGGACAGTTGTTGACAGTGTCATGGTAGAAACTGGCATCTTACCACCAATATACAGTATAAGTTTCCTCATATCGTTGACCTTCTTAATATTAATGGGACTTAGTATACCGTATACTGAGAGAACGAACGGAGAATAACGTAAAATAATTGAAGTATTATAAGAAAATTAAGTTTCAAACTTGACAACTGTTTTGACAACACCAATTATGTCGTACTTTTCATAAGAATGCAAGTGTATTTTGCACAATTACATCTTCAGACAGGGCACACTTACATTCAGTGAATTCATCTATATCAGGAAGTGTATTTTCAGCTTCCGCAATGGACTTCAGCTTCGAAGACTGTGTCAATCAGCGGTAAAGGACTAACAGATCCTTGTTATTTTCCTTGGAAATAGGAAGTGCAGTGATGAAAAAATATTCGGCTGTAGTTTATTCGATACAAACAGGTTTGTGTCATCATTCAGTGTGTATTCTGATTTCAGCCGAACTGAAGGATTCACCTGATGAAGAGAAATTTCATTTTTGATCTCTTGTTCTCCTTAATCCTTGGCTAGCTTCAGTTTCATTTGTAGAGTTCCACACTTGTGACATATTTGAAAGATATTCCCTAGAATATAGAGTGCGACCGACACGGAGTACATAGTGAGATTCAAACGAACGAACCTCAGCCACACATCGCATCACCAGGTGACTTTAATATAGAAAACATTTCTCAGCTGACAATGTAGGGTCCCCATACTGCGAAAACCATAAAAGTGGGGAATTTCCTCAATTGTGCCGAGAGTTTAGGGGCTAACGTGTTATGTTGTGAGCACTGGAGAGCTCTATCAAACTAAAAAAGCAAATTTCGAAAATCACTTTGAGCCTAAAATCGCTTGGTCATTACTCGTTTTCTATCTTATTCAAATCCTAGCCGAAATATTCTTTCTGTAGTGCGTTCCTTGGTTCAGCACTCTCAGGGATCTTTGATTTTTTGAAAAATGGATCACGCCCAACGCAGATTTTTCTATACCGGGGCATCGATCCTGTACTACGCACAAACCAAGGGGTGGAGCATAACTGTCCAGGTGGACAACGCCACCGCTGATGACCTGGTCAACTTGCCGCCCGGTTTCCAGTTTCAGAACCCCACCACGCTACCCGCAGTCAGTCGCGGCGCTCGCGGGGCCCGTGGGGCACCATCCGGAGGGACAACCTAGTGACGACGTCTGGGAAGTGCCTGCCGCCCAGCACGCCGTACATCAGCCATCAACAGTTGTGTCATGGACTTGTGGAGTGATTCTGTGTATTGTTTTGTTCATTACAGCCTATGCAGCCTTGATCTTATTCTTTTGTTAATGGTATTCTCATGCATAATTTGTTTGTACCAGGTCTTCGGACCGCCCTCATGTATTCTTTCATGTTAATAAAGCACTTGAAGGTTCCAGCTTGACGCCACAATCGACGTGCCGACTAAGCGAGTTTGGGGAGTACCCTCTGGTCGGACGCCCGATTGTAGGTCTCCAGCGGAGCCTCTCGCCACCGTCGCCCGGACGCGCGCGGCTGCGCCGAATGCTGCCCGGCGCTGGAAAGGTGACGCCCCATCGCCCCGAACCGACAGCCGACTGACGTCCCTCCCGGGGAGAGCCTCCTTGTATAGAATTGAGGCTCGCGTGTACTGAGGACAGCACTTCCCAAGAGGGAGCGTCAGCAGGATTATCGGCCGACGCGATGGGCCGCCATGAGAGGCAAATGACTCTCTGTGCTGCTTTATTGAGAACTTGTACGTACAAATCAAGATGAAATACATTAGAATGGAGGGCAGGTCCACGGCCTGACTGCAAAGTGTATCGGGCCACGGAACTGTCCGTACACACAAGAACAAGTGGGCAAAGTCCTGTACGAAGTGATGCACTGCCACGACCGCGGCCACATTGATCCGATGAGGCTGGTGGAATGCCTGTGCCCAGGCCTGGTTCACTGCAGGGCAGACTGCTGCAACGCTTTGTGGGGTGGCGTCGCTGTAGAGAGCCACCGGACATCTAGCGGGGCGTCGACAGGAACTGAGGAGTGAAGAGTCCTCGTACCCAGAAGAACTCGCCTGAAAGGATGTGTTTAGCAGGGAATACCGGCCACCCCATGACCCAGCAGAGCCAAGAATAGCCGGCAGCCTGTTGGAGTTGATGTGGGGACAGGTCGTGCAGCTCGCGCACAAGGGAGAGGGCGCGCTGCTGGGTGACATGATGCATGGTCACCTCTTGGCTGGGGATGTCGATGGTGACGCCAAGATACGTCAGTATGGGAGTCGGGTGCAGCACCGACTTGGAATAGTTGAGGGTGATGCCGAGAATTTGGGTAAGATAGACATCGATCTCGCGCATGAGAGCGTCCGTGAGATCGGGGCTATGGATGAGCCAGGGATCATCTGAACACCGAACTCAAGGGACTGCAACAGCCCAGCGTTGGCCAGGCTATGTCCCATCGGCAGGGGGATCCAGCGATACCGTAGGGGTGTCGGGTGTCGCGGGTGATCGGGATTCATGAGGGGCCATATGGACGAAGGCTTAAGTGAAACTCTGCATAGACTCACATTAGCGCTCGTAGTGGTGCTTAAGCGACACAATGCACTGGCTCACACTAGCGTTCGTAGTGGTAGACAAAGGCAAACTGCTGAACTAATCGACCGGGTGAAGATTATTAAACAAATGGTTGCAGTTTTTAGGAATCAATATAGAATATATTCTCATAGTTTATTATATTTTATTTACTTATCAGTCGTAGCTCATATCGCTAGGATATTTTCGGCATTGAGTTGCTTGCCAGAGGCCTAGAACTGTGGATTTTCCTCCCTTTTCTTCTTGCGTTATGCCAGATGTGGAAGCATCTTTGTTCATTACTGCCGATGTGTTTATAAAACATCCTCCGCACACTTTTACTCATACCCCATCTGTCTTAAGATATGAAACATATGACACGATTCTAAATGTTCCCTCATCAGGATCTCCTGTTCTGTATCAACATGTGGTGTTATCCCCTGCGCACTTTTACTCATACTACATCTGTCTTAAGATATGAAACATATGACACAATTCTAAATGTCCCCTCATCAGGATCTCCTTTTCTGTATCAACACGTGGTGTTCTCCCCTGCGCACTTTTACTCATACCCCATCTGTCTTAAGATATGAAACATATGACACAATTGTAAATGTCCCCTCATCAGGATCTCCTGTCCTGTATCAACATGTGGTGTTCTCCCCTGTGCACTTTTGCTCATACTACATCTTTCTTAAGATATGAAATATATGACACAATTGTAAATGTCCCCTCATCAGGATCTCCTGTTCTGTATCAACATGTGGTGTTCTCCGCTGCGCACTTTTGCTCATACTACATCTGTCTTAAGATGTGAAATTCATGACACAATTGTAAATGTCCCCTCATCAGGATCACCTGTTCTGTATCAACATGTGGTGTTCTCCCCTGCGCACTTTTACTCATACTACATCTGTCTTAAGATATGAAACACATGACACAATTCTAAATATCTCCGTATCAGTATAAACATGTGGTGTTCTCTGACCTCTGCTGCCAAGAGACCAATATTCTTTCAATAATCTTTCTCATACGTCTTCACGAAGTCTCTCTTTACACTTTGATCGATAGTCGCTAAGTGGTTCCATTACTCTGGCTCTAAAGTGGTATAAGATTTTCCCTTTCCGCTGTTTTCAACCTGCGAACAGCATTCTTCTCGCGAAAAACCTGATGGAAAACATTAACATCTTCTCCCCTTGAGGTTTCAACTTACACAGGCAGAGAATCTGGATCGTTTCCCTGTTGTCATTCACTTCTTCACTTTCATCTCTGTCCATTGGCTGCAACACTCAAATGACCATTGTTGTACTCCTGAGCACGTAAGCACGTACACTAAGGGTGCAACCTTACTCTTTCTCCCCTGTAATGTAAAGATAGTGATTTATAGTTACTTTTCTAACTGTTGGGTTTCTATTCAGTGTCGCTCACCATACAGTTTAGGGACCCTACTTTCCGATACGACGTCCGGCACTATACAGTCAGGATTTATCTCGTGAATTGCCTGAATTACGCATTGCCACTGCAGTCACTAGTCTTACGTTTGCGGGTGTCATTGTAAATCTGTTTGGCTAATACCAGGTGGCATTTGATAACGTAGTTTATGACAAATGACGAACGCAGCATTTTATTAATTTTGGTTTATTAATTTGGTTTTATTTCGTCCAATACTTACGTACAGAAATCAGGTAGGATGTCTAACGAGCACGAAATGTCATCAAGGACTCCTACGAAATGAAAGCAACTTTACCTCGTTCACAGAACACTTCAGACCGTGCTACGGGGTATTGAAAAAGGAAGGCGATGAGTTGTCACTCTTAGTGATGTGGACTTTATGGCAAGAGTTTCACAATTAATTAGGGCAAGTGTTAATTTTAACTTTATTCCTGTGATAAGTTTCTGACAATGAGAATCAGATGAAATGGAAAAATACTTCGTTATGAACCTATCCTAACCAAACCTAACCTAAACATGTCTTGCCTCGAATTTTAATGCGGTTTGCAGACCTACCTTTGTGTATTCTTATTGACTTACGGCATATGCGTATGCAATATACTTGCTCATGTGTATTATTACAGCGAGGTTTCGTTTAGATTTATATTCTGTTTACTGGGTAACATCTGCCGCCTGGGCGACTGTCCTAAATGCTTCCAGTAATGCTGGGTGGTTTGCACACCATTTCTAGAGGTGAAATCCTCCACTCTCTAGTAAATTAATAGTTTGAGACTGCAACTGAAGAGCATCCTCTATATTTTCACAGCCGCTTACTTGGTCATCAGCATAAAAATCTCTGCGAACAACTTGTGCGTCTCTGGGGAAACCTTGATTCTTCATCTTCAGCAAGTTGCTTCTGTGATCTGGTAGCTAGGAAGGCTGCTGCTGCTGTACCATATGCTACAGTTGTCAGTCCATAATGACCGGTGGGTCCCTAGGAGATTCACTCCAGATAATAAGCTGAGCGTTCCTATCATCTGCATGAACCATGACTTGCCGATACATTTCAGCAATATCTGCAGTGAAGGCAAAGATATGAATTCTAAATCTTAGAATAATGGAGTAATGATCATCTTGTATTGTCGTTCCAGCCATTAATATATCATTAAATGAAATATTGTTAGAAGTTTTAGCAGGTTAATCAAATACAAACCTCGTTTTTGTAGTTGAGCTACTAAGCTTAAAAACTGGATGATGTAGTAGATAATAGTTTCCACCTTCATTCCCTGACCTTATCCATATACCACATGGCCTCATACTAGTGAAGAAGGTTACAGAACTCGTGCTCAAGTGAGGGCTGCCTACTGAAATGCAGTTCTAGTTGTGCCTGTCTTGACATGGCATGACTGAAGGAGTTTCCCAGAATCTCAGGTTTGTGCTTGAGGGGTAACTAAACTATAAATCTACCTGTAGCTTCCCTAGTGGTACTGTAAAGTGCCTTTCTGTTGCTCTCTCTTCTCTTGTCATGACTGGGGACGTAATCTCTTCTATTTCCCTGGACTGCTGTAGCTGCGTGTCTAACCTGTCCTCTGACTTCGAGAAACATGTTATTAATGTAAGACATTATTCTCTTCCCCCTGATGGTAGTGTCCAGCAATAATCCATCCTAGTTCTGTGTCTTGAGGAAGAGGATAATCTGGTGATCGAGTTCTGTGACCAAGTTCAATAATGAAAAGAAATGTCCTGTACCCATTAACAAATCAATGTCATTTGGCGGGAAGAACTTGCGGTCAGTGAGCAAGTTCCAATGTTAATGCTGAATATAGAGCTAACACTCTACCCCACCAAGTGCCAAAGTTATGAACAGTGGAAGCCTTTACCTTTCACCATTCCAATGGCCCCCATCGCTTGTACGGAGATGATTTTGTTTTTTCCTTTCTAAATACAAATACCGGTACTCATGTTTATTATGTTTGTTTATTCACACTCCCTGCTCTGTAGGTAATTCAGTGTCCATGGAATGGCTCTTGATTTTGAAAATTACCGTTCATTTATTTTGTATTGCATACTTTTGTTGTTATTATTATTATTATTATTATTATTAATAATAATATTACATACGGTATCTCTTAAAATGTAAATAAACTAATATTTAATATAGTAAATTATGCTTATCTCTTTGGATTCATTTATTTTATTGCATATTGTTATCGCTATGGCAAGATGACTTCTTTATGATGTAGACACAGTACAAAAGTATTTCTTCCCAAATAGATTTGTTATACACCCCGTGTGGGTGAGGGACGAAGATGAATACACCCACGATGTACTCTGTCTGTTATAGGAGGCGACTATAAGGGACGACCAAGGGATGATAGTGTTAGAGCCATGAATATAATTAGTAGCATCATGCGGGGAACTCTATGGGTCACCTTTACTTGCGAGTGGTACCACTATGTTAGGTACACAGTAGGTTTGTGATTAGTAGCAACATAAGGTGAGTCTGTATGGGTTTTCCAGTACCCGTGATTGGTGCCATTGTGCGAAACACCACGGGTCTGGGCGTTGTCTGCGATTAGCACCACTATATCAGCGACACCGTGGGTCTGCGTTGCCTGTAATTAGTACACACTATATGAAGAAGACCAAGGGAATAGTGGAACCCGTGATTAGTACACCTAGGTGAGGAACACCATGGGTTTACGTTGCCTATATGTAGCGTCATAATGTGAGAAACACCATTGGTCTCCGTTACGTGTGCGAAGTAAAATACTTTTGAGTCATACCATAATGTGTGCAACACTATGAGTCTACACAATTTTTTATTAGTACAGCAACATGACAAATAGTATGATTTTACTTTACTAGCGATACGTGTCATTATGACGGGCCATTGACCAGCATTTTGGACCCCTTTAGAAAACAAGCATCCTCGATTCAGGATTATGCTTTAGAAGCAGTCCCTTGGTCAGTAATACTATCGTATATGATAGTTTCTGGGTCGGATCCACCGATTGTTTTAAATTCATATCCACCCATTTATTCTTCATCATCACGTTTTTATTCTGCTCTGTGGACGATTTTGAATTTTAAATTGTCATTCTATTTCGTCTCATTTCATACTATTCGGGACTGATGACCTAGATGTTAGGCCCCTTCAAGCAAAAAAGCACCACCATCATCACTCGGTTAATTATACCCGCACCAATTAGACTACAGACTAGGGAAATGCCTTTTATTGCAGTACATAACGTTCTTACTTATTTGTATAATTAAAGATCTGAAGATCCATATACGGTTATAACTGGTATAAATCGAAACTGTAATTTGGGAGAGAGTAAGCCCATGTGGTATTGCGCGTCACAAGAAACTGAGTGAATTGGCTGTGTAGTTCGATTACACTGCTGTGAGCTTGCTTTCAGGAGGTGGTGGATTCCAACCCCTCAGTCGGTAGACCTGAAGTTATATTTGTTTTTTCCTTGGTTCCCTCGTTTTCACTTTAGGCGAATTCTGTGGCTGTACCTTTATTAAGGCAAAGACCGCTTCCTTTCATTTTAGTATTAGCCCTCTTTCCTATCCCATTCTTGCCTTACAACCTGTCCTTTATCAGTGTGACTTAGGCCAATATATTTAAAAAATCTGGTAATTTTGTTTGACTCATTAGTGCCCCTGGAGAATTCCTGGGCTTCCCTAATGTGGTAAGCTTGAGATGCACCAAATTGTAAGTTCAAAACATGTTTAAAATGACCCTCCTTTCCCCTACTGCTTAGTGAAGACAGACGAAAAATAAAACAACATCCAAGCCAAAGGAAGGATGTATTGGTCCTACGTGGTAAGTCCTTAAACGTATGGAAATTGCAATAAAATATACAATCTAGATCTCTCTCGCTCCCCCCTCCCGTTGACAATACGGTTATACTAATGCTTAAATCAAAATAAAGGCAGGAAATATTTACATTTAATTTAAGCTGATGAAGAAGGGAACGTATGACTAGCTCGGGTTGGCGGGTTCGAGTCCGGCAGTATTTGAGGGTGTTCAAATACGCCAGTCTCATGTCTGCAGACATACCGGTACCTAAAAGAATTCTTGTGGGACGAAATTCTGGCTCCTCGTCCTTTATAAAAACCATAGATTTAGTTAGTAGAAATATTAACATTATTATTCTCAATTCAGAAATGAGCTTGAAAGCTGACCTAATTTCCGTTCACATAGCTTAGCACATTAGTTCTCCTCTATGTTTCCTGGATAAGCTTGAAGACATAACCAGCCTGTAAACTGAAAATATGACGAATAATCTCTCTTACAGGTTATTGATGAGAGAAAGAAACTGAGAAAATCGAAAAGAAAGCAGCTTGATTTGTTCTGGGTAATATGTGACAAAAGAATAGCGTTACAAAAATGTTGCAAAGTTTGGGCTGGGAAAAATGGAATAAAAGAGACGAGCTGCTCGACTAAGTGGTATGTTCTGAGCTGTCAGTGGAGAGATAGCGCGGAATGACATCAGTAGACGAATAAGTTTGAGTGGTTTCTTTGAAGTAGGAAAGGCTGGAATTCAAGAGGAAGAATTGGGGCAAATGTTCGTTCATAGGATGTGGAGTTAGGGATTGGAATAACTTACTAAGGAAAACGTTCAATAAATTTCCAATTTCTTAATAATCATTTGAGAAAAGGCTAGGAGAAAAACAGATAGGGAATTTGCCACGTGGCCGACTGTTGTAAATGCAGATCAGTATTGATTGATTGACTGATTGGTTTAATGATTGATTAATTGATTGATTGATTGATTGATTGATTGAATGATTGATTGATTGATTGATTGATTGACTGATTGATTGATTGATTGATTGATTGATTGATTGATTGATTGATTGATTGATTGATTGATTGATTGATTGATTGATTTATTGATTGATTGATTGATTGATTGATTGATTGATTGATTGATTGATTGACGCTCGTACAAAAGAAAGTAAAGGCACTAAGTAATTTCTGGAACTTTCGAAAATCACACTCCAAAGACTTCACGCAGAATCCAAAGGAATGTAATGCTATTCTTCAGAAGATGCTCAGCGAGCGGTTAGCTACAGAAGTAGTAGTAGCTGGTCAAGTTTCTAAGTAAGGATGCGTATATTTTATATTATGACAAAAGTTTTATAATATGTACTTATTTGTATTAGACAGTAATAATTTTATGGTTAATGTCGTTGAAAACACCTATTTACAAAGCAATCCACAAAACAAAATAATAATAACACACACTTACACTGTGACCAAGAGCTGAGCAGACAGCCGCCGATCTGACACCTATGAACTTAGAAGACACACAGGGCGCCTCCTTGGAAACCGTGCCGCCTGATGGGGAAGGGTGTAACTTAGGAATACTGGCTCCTTCCATTACACTGTGATGCGCCGAGACGAAACGGCGAGTTGGTTAAAAATTTTGCGGCCAACAGCCGCATACGTTAGTCGATTGGGCTATATCAATGCGAGAGTTGGAAACAGAACTGAAGTATTCGAAAGGGTAATTGGTAAATGTGGGGAATACATGGAAGCTAATGGGAACGGGAAACGTTTGTTGGACTTCTATGCTAGTTTGTGTTTAGCTGTTACGAATATATTCTTCAAGCATAAGGCTATTCATTTGGGGAGCTAAGGGTAACAGATCCACAAAATATACTATATCTTAACCGATTTTAAATTCTGGAAGTCTGGTAGGAATGTATGAGTTTTACGTGGATTTTTCGGTGATACAGACCACTATCCGATCTGTAGTGAACTGAGTATCTCTAAGCCTAGGATACAGAAAATGAAATCTATCTGCAAACGAACAAGAGTAGAAAATCTCCAGGACGCGGAGATTAGACAGAAGTACATGGATATGATTAGTGAGAAGCTTCGAACAGTGGACGGTAAGCAGGTTCAGGATATAGAAAGAGAATAGGTGGCATACAGGGATGCTGTAGCAGGAACAGTAAGGGAATGCCTAGGAACGCGTATGTGTAAAGGTAGGGAAACGCGAACATCTTGGTGGATTGATGAAGTGACGGTAGCTTGTAAACGTAAAAAGGAGGCTTATCAGAAATGGCTCCATACAAGGGCTGATGCCGACAGGGAATTTCACGTAGTTGAATGAAACAGAGCGAAACAAATATTTGTTGAATCCAAAAAGAAACCGTAGGAGGAATTTGGTAATAACCCGGAAAGACTATGTCAAGCAGCAGCGAAACCTTTCTGGACAGTAATAAAGAATCTTTGGAAGTAAAGGAAAAAGGACATGAGCAGTGTTTCGGGTAATTCAGGTGAACTCATAATAGATCCCAGGGAATCACTGGAGAGGTGCAGGGAATATTTTGAACATCTTCTCAATGTAAAAGGAAATCTTCCTGGTGGTGTCGCGAACAACCTAGCTAATGGGCAGGAAGAAAGTGATGTTGGTGAAATTACGCTTGATGAAGTGGAAAGAATGGTAAATAAACTCCATTGTCATAAAGCAGCAGGAATAGATGAAATTAGACCCAAAATGCTGAAGTATACTGGGAAGGCAGGAATGAAATGGCTCTATAGAGTAGTAGGATTAGAATGGAGTGTTGGTAAGGTACCTTAAGATTGGACAAAAGCAGTAATTGCATCTATCTATAAGCAATGGAACAGGAAGGATTCCTACAACTATCGAGGTATCCAATTGATTACGCAGGGAACGGATTTATATGTAAATGCATATCTCTTTAGGAAGATAAAATTAATTATATTTTTCATTATCTTTACGAATCATGACGCGTGGAGATGAAAATGGAGTATTTATTTTCCATATTTTTCATTACTTTTGAGTTTAGTACATATGTTCTATATTCTTCGTCATTAAAATCAATATAGTCCATATTTCGGTTAAAAAGTATTAAATTATATTAAATTAGCAGTCATCTCAATAATGAAGAAATAAATTAAAAATAAATATTCGAAAAATTAATATTTTAAGTGGTGTGCAGGTCATTATCACGCCTGTCCAGGTCTGGGCTGATAAAATAAGCTGATAAGCGGTGCGAAGAAAGAGAGAGGTCTGTACCGTGACTATCTGAATCACACTTACAGCACTGATAAGCTGCATTACATAACATCGACTGTGTCTGTGCCATAATTTCGTAACTAGGACCGGGCGAGTTGGCCGTGCGCGTAGAGGCGCGCGGCTGTGAACTTGCATCCGGGAGATAGCTCGAATCCCACTATCGGCAGCCCTGAAAATGGTTTTCCGTTGTTTCCCATTTTCACACCAGGCAAATGCTGGGGCTGTACCTTAATTAAGGCCACGGCCGCTTCCTTCCAACTCCTAGGCCTTTCCTATCCCATCGTCGCCATAAGACCTATCTGTGTCGGTGTGACGTAAAGCACCTAGCAAAAAAAATCGTAACTAGGGAAATCTCATTCATCGACGATGTGCTAGTTGTTTCCGGATTAGTTCGTAATTCGGGCATTCCCTTTGATTGCTTCATAACTCCATCTAGTTCACTACCAGTCATTCACAGTTTGAATTAGCAGTGAGACGGCTCATAGTGTTCTAGTACGTTCAGTGTGTGCAGTTGTATATTGATATTCATTGAAGACATTAACGTTGTTACAATATGCCTAAAGTAGCTCAGTCAACCAGTTTAAAATAGAAAAGTTACGTATCAGAATTTAAAGAAGATGGTTTATCAACTGACAGTAAGATATTATTTTGTAATTTGTGTCATTGTGCAGTGACATCTACTCAAATGTTCCTAGTGCAACAGCATGTTTCAACCAATAAACACCAGGCTAACAAACAAGGATATTACAAGCAGAGACAGTTGTTTCTGACACAACCAGCAACTTCCAGTGTAACGTTCGAATTCAACACCGATCTCTGCCGTGCTCTCATCTCTGCTGACATACCTCTCTTATAATCAGCGTTTCAGGGAATTCCTCAAGAAATATACCAAACGATCCATCCCGGATGAGTCAACGTTCAGAAAAACGTACTGTTCAGCCATATACGATGAAACTGTTCGGAAGATAAGGCAAGAGATTAAAGACGGTGCCAATTTCGGTTTCCATTGATGAAACAACAGACAAAGAAGGCTAATTGGCAATCATTGGCTTGTTAAGCCAGTGTACGGATTCTCGTACACTGTGATGTTCTAGAAAAGTGCGAAAACAAAACTATAGCAAAACTGTTCAATGAGGCTATGGGTATCTTCTGGCCACAGGGCGTTAAGTATAATAAAGTGTTACTTGTTGTTAGCGAGTCTGCACCTTATATGATGAACGCAGGAGAAGCATTATGTCAAAAAATCACGTGAGTTTGTAGAGCACTTCGAATTTGCTGCCACCACAAAGAGGGACGCACGGACCTCTCTTGATTAAAGATGGCGGATGACAAAGGCACTTGAGTTTATAAAGCACTTCGAATTTGCCGCCACCACATAGAGTGCAGCACGGCGCTCTCTTGATTAAAGATGGCGGATGACAGCTGTCAAAAAAGCCCGTGGCTTTGTAAAGCCTGTGGAATTTGCCGCCACCACATAGAGTGCAGCACGGTGCTCTCTTGATTAAATATGGCGGATTTCAATGATATGTAGCTAAAGAGGGCAGCACTGTGCTCTGTTGATTAAAGAGAGCGGATGTCAGCTGTCAAAAAGCACGTGGATTTGTTTACCGATTCAAATCTCGCGCTAGTAAGGTTAAGTTGGTAGCACTAAGGTTTAGGCCCGTCAAGATGGTAGTACTGACGTTAGCGATGCGTTGTTGTCTGTCAAAAAGCACGTGGATTTGTTTACCGATTCAAATCTCGCGCTAGTTAGGTTAAGTTGGTACTACTGTGGTTTAGGCCCGTCAAGATGGCACTACTGTGGTTAGCGATGCGTTGTTGTCTGTCAAAAAGCTCGTGGCTGTCAAAAAGCACGTGGATTTGTTTACCGATTCAAATCTTGTGCTAGTTAGGTTAAGTTGGTACCACTGAGGTTTAGGCCCGTCAAGATGGCAGCAGTGAGGTTAGCGATGCGTTGTTGTCGATGACAGCTGTCAAAAAGCACGTGGCTTTGTTTACAAATTCAAATCTCGCGCCAAAATTCAAATTTCCCGCCAAAATTCAAATTTCCCGCGGGAGGCGGAGGGGCCCCTGGGAGCCCGGAGGCGGAGGCGGAGGCGGCCGCCGAACTGTCCAATTATACTACTGGCAGGAATGAACGAGCATTTTCACAGAAATGTATAACTTGTCGCTATTATTGCGCGAAACTGCACTCCTTATTTAACTTTTTTAATGCTATATGTTCGGGGCGTCAACCTTTGAAGATCTTTTGCCTCTACTTGCACTATATGTGAGGAAACCTGCGTGTATAATGTAAATGGCGGTAGTGTACAGTATTGAATGTGAGGAAAGGAACGTTAAGGATGACACAAACACCCATTCCCCAGACGAGGGATATTAACAAATTAAATTAAAAAATCCCTGACCCTGCCGGAAATCGAACCAGGGGCCGCCGGGTTACAGGCGGACGCGTTGCCACCGACACCGCGAGGGCGGTGTTTACGAGTCATTTGTGTCATGTTTTACAGCGCAGCACTTACAGACTTGAACCGCTTGAACTCCTCCCTCCGCTCGTAAATAAACATCCATTACTTCTGCACGTCTTTCGCGTTTTTTACATATGTCCAGAAATTAAAAGCGAATTCAAATTTAACTTGAAACTACTGTATTCTAGCGTTGATATAATGGGAATATTTCCATAATAATGATAATAATAATGAACGAAGTGTACTGTGTAAGTTCTGCACAGGTAGGGCCTGCACTTTTCTGAGAAACAACTGAACCTATTTAGATATTTTTTTTTTTTTTTTTTTTGCTAGTTGCTTTACGTCGCACCGACACAGATAGGTCTTATGGCGACGATGGGACGGGAAAGGGCTAGGAGTGGGAAGGAAGCGGCCGTGGCCTTAATTAAGGTACAGCCCCAGCATTTGCCTGGTGTGAAAATGGGAAACCACGGAAAACCATTTTCAGGGCTGCCGACAGTGGGGTTCGAACCTACTATCTCCCGAATACTGGATACTGGCCGCACTTAAGCAACTTCAGCTATCGAGCTCGGTATTTAGATATATTGTTTATACCTACAGGTATATGGGGTATGTATTATATGTCGATATAATTGCATTTTCTTGATAACAAATGAGAGGATGCATTAATTATTCTGAATGACTATACCGGTACGTTCTATGCCCGCCTCTGTGGTGTAGTGGTTAGTGTGATTAGCTTCCACCCCCGGAGGCCCGGGTTCGATTCCCGGCTCTGCCACGAAATTTGAAAAGTGGTACGAGGGCTGGAACGGGGTCCACTCAGCCTCGGGAGGTCAACTGAGTAGAGGTGGGTTCGATTCCCACCTCAGCCATCCTGGAAGTGGTTTTCCGTGGTTTCCCACTTCTCCTCCAGGCAAATGCCGGGATGGTACCTAACTTAAGGCCACGGACGCTTCCTTCCCTCTTCCTTGTCTATCCCTTCCAATCTTCCCATCCCCCACCAAGGCCCCTGTTCAGTATAGCAGGTGAGGCCGCCTAGGCGAGGTACTGATCATTCTCCCCAGTTGTATCCCCCGATCCGATGTCTGAAGCTCACGGACACTGCCCTTGAGGCGGTAGAGGTGGGATCCCTCGCTAAGTCCGAGGGAAAAGCCAACCCTGGACAATTAAGGGAGAAAGAAAGTCTATACGTTCTTTGTTAAGGGGTATTGTATGGAATATCGGCGATATAGATCAATTTATGTGTATGTAGTTTGAAATTACAGTCTACTACGTCCTTACACTCGGAGCTACTGTTGCGAATAGGAGGCGGCCCTCCGATTAACCTCCGGAGCTCCGTAACTGCTTTGCCCCCGTCGGCAGTACCGGAGATAACCGGAGGAGCGCTGTAATCGTACTCCCCGATTCAATCAACAGGAGGTCCGCCTCCTCTTCACAGCGCTACTTTGCAGTAAGTGTCTCATACTACAATTGTAGACATTACGGATGTGTTCAACTACAACTCTCCCCACAGTTGTGTATTTTAGTATACATGAGTGTTACAGTGTGATTTATTACAAGTATTGGAACGGGGTGATATAACAAGCCCATTCACATTTCAAGTAGCGGAAAAAGTGTCTCATACTCTGTAGTTGTCACAAGTAATACATCCTTTCCTAAATTGAGCCTGTTCTACTGACAGTTACAAATCAAATTTGTTCATCAAGAGTTTGTTTTAATTGATTAAACAACATTCAAATATCCGGTTTTCTTTCGAAGTGGCTGGTATGTTGTTATATAAGTCCAATTTTACAACTTATTCCGGTAAGGAAGTTACGGATTTTCTTAATTGAGGAATTGTGATTTATGTCTTTTTACAATACTTCCACAACCTCTAACATATTGTCGGTAATGTTCAAGTTCAATAATGTACATTTGCTAAATGTATAGATCTCAAGTGAGAATATCAGAAGTTAATATTAATCCTTCTCAGTTTCAGCATTCTACATATTTTTAATATTTAAAGTTATTAGTTTTCTTAAATTTTATCTTTAATTAAGCATTAAAATGAATACGCATATAACTAGCTCGCTTTTTAGAAAACTCCCAGCCTTTGCGTTGCAAGTGCCTGCAAGTTGTGTGTAGTAGCAATATAGGCCTATCATGTACCCTAAATTTGGTGGAATGAGGAATTTTTTCTGAAGAGCAACGCAGATGAAGAAATGCGGATGGTAGTTAGACAAAAAATTGCAATATTTAGTGTGTAATTTTAATTACCGATATTGTTTTGCTGTGCTATTTACGTCTGTGTGCAATTTTATAGTGAGGCTGTGAATGTTGATTTGTTCATTACTCTCTATGATGCAACATATGGAAGTAGGGTTCAAATTCTTGAGAGGTTTCCATTTACGATATCTGTATCTTGTTTTATCAGTGTTGTTATGGAGATTCTTCTGTTTCACATCAATACCCCGCAGCAGCTATTTCTGGTATTTTTTGTGATGATTTAGGTTACTGTAGGCTGTCTCTCTGATTTAATGCTATGTAAAAGATTTTCAGGAGTGAGTGGCGGTGAGATTGCATGGGGTCGAATACTAGTATCTGCTGCCCTGAAAAACGTTACCGTGGTTTCCATATTTTATTATTAATTAACCTTAAATAATGCCACTGCATACCTAATCTTAACCCTTTACTTTGGAGTTGTTAGTGCAACATTAAACTAGTGGCAGGAATGGAAGAACAATCTTCAGGAACAAATTCTAGCTGTGGAAACTGTAAACGGTAGTCAGAACAAGTAAACACGGCACATTTCAGTATTGTCCCCTACATTAAAATATACAAAATACAATTGAGCATAGTTTCCTGAATAGATATGTGTTTACATAGAAATGTATTCGCCGGGCTGAGTGGCTCAGACGGTTGAGGCGCTGGTCTTCTGACCCCAACTTGGCAGGTTCGATCCTGGCTCAGTCCGGTGGTATTTGAAGGTGCTCAAATACGTCAGCCTCGTGTCGGTAGATTTACTGGCACGTAAAACAACTCCTGCGGGACTAAATTCCGGCACCTCGGTGTCTCCGAAAACCGTAAAAGAAGTTAGTGGGACGTAAAGCAAATAACATTATTATTATTATTATTATTAGAAATGTATTCCCTGGCAATGTGTAAGAATCGACAAAATTAGCCACAGGAACGAAGTTTGTATTACCTGTAGGAGAAATTGTAGTATTCATTGTTTGTGCAGTATGTTTACACTTACAGTAAAATATCACAAAGTGACTAATGAACATTGCTACTGGGTGAAATGAATTCTCTGGGGCACTACTCGAGGTATTCAACATATAAAGTTAAAAATTTCATGATTGTTCTGTACTGAATAGAGAAACACACAATATTAAACCGAAGGAAGGAACCACCTTTCAATACTCTGTTGTTAAGTTGTAATCTCTGTGTTAGTTGTTTTTAGACCTTTTTGACTTAATTCTTGCACTGCTTTGCTAATTGGCTGATGATGACACTTCAAATGTGTTGAAACCGGTCCCAAATAAACAAGTTGTAACCTCTATTTGGTTCAACTTAACAACGGAGTATTGAAAGGTGGATACTTCCTTCTGTTTAATATTGTGTGAATTCAACATAGACAATTTTCGTACCACCTGCGAAACAATAAAAACTGCTTAACATTTAAACCACTCATTTGTCATGGAACTCCATACAAGGGGTTCTCTGTTAAACACCACTTGGTTGTGTCATTAGACATGACATGCATAGAAAAATAAAGAAAAGGCACTTAAGTAAAGTTTGCTGGCATTGTTTGATGAAATGAGCTGATAGCAGTATTGTATAAATTTTTGTCTTCATTTCAAAAGAATTTTTGTTCATTTTCCATTTCCAGTCTTCTGTGTAGAAATGTGAATCAAGAACCTCATCAGTTCTTCTCTCTCCACCACTCCTTTCCTTCCTCGAATATTTTTTCTACTTTTACTCCACTCTTCTCTGTACTCTCCTTACCATATCCATTCACCCCTTTCTGGGCATTCTCCGATGTCATTCTCCTATGACTTTCTCTGTAAATACTTACTGTGGAACTCTATCCTCTTCCATTCTCATCATGTGTCCATACCATTTCAGCTTATCTTGCCTTTCAGTTCAGGGAATCCAATTCACTCCCTCATTTCTATGTTTCTGACTTTATCCCTTTATGCCCTCCCTATTATTTCTCTAAAGAATTTCATCTTGGCCTCTTGCATTCTGCATTCATCATGTATTTTTGTTGTCCATGGTGTGTAATACATTGGGTGCAAAATTTTCTTGCATTCTGTTGGATGTCCCAGTTACAGACTATACATCTCACACATTGGTAAAACTCATTGGCTCGTTCAAGTCTCTATCCAGTTTCTTAATTTATTTTCCCATCTTCTTCAATTATTCTCCCTGAATACTTGAAGCTTCCCACAACTTCTAATGGTCTTCCATTCACTTCAATATTCCCATTTCCTTCTCTATTACCTCTCGTCACCACTACTATCATACTCTTTTCCACACTGATTTTCATTCCATATTCCTCCATCTCCTGATTCCTTACATTATCTTGTTCTTGTGCTTCCATTTCATCTTCTCCACATATTACTGTCTTATCTGCAAAGAGTGAGGCCTTTGCCTCCTTGCTTCCCATTTTTTGTTGTATACTCTTGTGGATTTCATCCATGATTGTAATGAAGATTGGAGGGGATAAAACACATCCATTTTGAAGTCCTGTTTCTACTTGTAACCAGTTTGTTCGTCCTATCGTAGTATTCATACTACTTACTCACTTTTCGTTCATGGCTTTCATAATATGTTCTTCACCTCTCCCTGCCTTCTTTTTTGATCAGTGTATCCGAGAACACTTGCCATGGTACACTGACATATGCCTTCTCAATATCGATAAATATCATCACTGAATCCAGCCTAAATTCCCATCTGTTCTCCATCATGTTCTTTAGGTTGAACAGATTGAAAACTTTTAAAATTATGTTTACACTGAGTAACGAGTATGACACCATGTGGAAGTGGAACAGATAATAATTGGTGCCAAGAAAAATAGAGTTTGAAGCCTTTTAAATGCTATGTTATCAGAAGTTCATGAAGATCATTTTGATTGAACATTTCTCAAATAAAGAGATAGTGAATAAGCTTAATGAGAGGAGAATGGTTTGAGAGAATTTGATTGTGGGAAGGAAAATTTTGATAGAACATATCTCAAACAACTGTGAACTTGTTCAGTTAGTTTTGAAGCTGATTGCAAAGGATAAAAATGGTAGGAAGATTCCAGTATATGGACCACGGTGATCAGAGTGATTTGCAAAACGTACAGTCACTGAATTTTCAAGAAAGGTCATCTTGTTGCAGTTTCAGTTCCATATAAAACTGTATGTTAGATAGCTATTAATACGATATAATGTGTCATGTAATACTAGGGGTCCTTTGACTATGATCTTGATATCGACAGATAAGTTAAATTATATTTCCTCTGGAAGTTATCACTGTTTTAGAAATCATGTAAAACTGCAGGTCCTTAGCTTTGATCGAAGTATCAGTCATAGAAAACTTGAGGTCCTATTGGTATGATCACAATATCAACAGTCATGTAAAATTTTGGGTTTTTTGGTATGATCATAATATTGATGGTCATATAAAATGACAAGGTTGTTGCTTAGTTTGTTGACAAACACCATAAGTATCAGTGACATCAATAAGGTAATATCTTTTTCTGGCTTATGTTTCAGTGTAAGGTCAGTGGAAGTAATCAACCATACCAGTACCTTCTAACTACTTCCGTTTGCAGTGCAAAATGGACCTGGAAGCAAAGATCAAAGAGGAACCAGCCTGGCTTGAAGGAAAAACAACTGCATCACTTGTAGGTCTCATTCCAGATAACTTTATAGATGTCAGAAATTAACCCTTAATAGCTGAATAAGTTTGGCATGACCATCATTTTCTATGTGCTTCCTCAGTATTAACACCAGCAGTCTCCAATTGCTGAATGAGCATCTATGCGCAGTACAACTCTGTTTTGTTTATTTGTCTGGGAATACACCACAACGCACTACAGAAAGCTGCCAACTCTTAGGAACTTTAGGTTGAACTTGGATTAGTCTGTACTTTTTACTGTTGGTATCCTCCTACACTACTGCACCAGCATTAACACCACATGTTAAAAATTATTACTCCTACCATAATTAGTATAGAAGAAGTTAAATCACAAATCTTTCATTGGTGTTTTTGAGCCTGGATATGCCAGTCTGCTAAACATAATGTCAACACAGGTGTGATTATTCTGGGTTACCCTCACATCCACAATGTGCTGGGAGATATTATGTGTTTCAAGGAATGAGCAAATTTGCCTATGGCATACGAGGGATGAAATAGCTCAAAATCTGAATGTATGTTCTCTCAAAATAAGTATTTTGCTGAGATGTTGAATTCCTCTAGAAAGACAGAATAGTGATTAGCTCATTTTATTCCTCAAATACAGGTCAGATTCTATGATATATGCAGTAGAGAACCATGTCTAAGGGCTCTAGAATGTATGGTTTCTGAGAATGATTTCTTTTATATGCCCCTTCTTAGTTGGCTTTGACAGTTTAAGGACTTAAGGCACATTAAACAGAATTTTTTCTTTCCTCTTTGTCATTATTTCCCTGTCCTTTTTGTGCATCCTTTTCATCCATTCCTTAGTTCAGCTACTCTTCTCTTCTGTATTGAATGTGTTAAGTTGGTATATTCTAGAACTTGTTACTTTAATTCACTTTTATTTGTTACTTAATTTACATGAAAACATAAGCTTTTAATCACAGTCCCTCCCCCCTTTAATGCTGACAAGGTTTTATGAATCCAAGAATGAAATTTAAATGTCTCGTAGTAGATCAAAAAGATCTTCTGAAACTGCAAATATACACTCCAACACTGCTGATTCTCCACTGACAGTGTCCTCATTTCCTCATCTCCTCACAGAACACTACATAACATGCTTGTAGTAGTAAAATATTTCATTTCTAGCTGCTTTGACCTTGGGCTACATCACATCTTTTACTGTTGTATGACTGTGATAAGCCTGCTTCTTTCATGTTTATATTTTTTATTTTACACTTGCAAGCATTGAAATATGCTGTTTGAAACAGAACTGTATTAATGTTTTATGTAGCCCCTGTGATCTCAGCAAAACCATAGTAGAGAATGTGATTCCATTATTTCAAGTAATTTTAATCTGTCTATAAACAAACTCTATGCTGAGAACAAAAAATCATTTAGAAATGTAACGCTTCTAATTGGTTCAGACAACTTTTATGATTTGATTGATATGATTGAACATATGAAAACAGTTCATACAATTTAGTGTTTATGCCTATGGCTGCTTCCTTCCAAATTCTGTGTGAGATAGCCCCAATTCCATCTCTGGTATTATATCTTCTGGTATGGCTAGAAAATGTTTCGCATTTTATATTTTGTTCTCAGTCTCATCCTGTCTCTGACATAAGGAGTGAGCAAGAATAATAACAACTTTCTCAGTACAGCCTTTGGATATAACAATCCTCTGCTGGTAGAAATCTTCCTTAACCATTAGTGAAATTCTGAAAGTATCTGTAATACTGGAAATTAATGAATTAACATGCTCATTTGTTAGTGACTGTATTTGTAGATGTGTGTTATGAGCATACCTAATATATCTTATTTTCCACAGGAAAATCTTGAACATGTACCAGAAGTGATAGCTCTGAAAGAAGAAGTTAAATCAGAGTTAACCGAGCCAGATTCATCGCAGGAAAACTCTCTTGAGGTAATGTACATAATTTGATAAGCCATCGTCAGATAATGGAAATGGGTAGAAAATGGCTCAACAGATACCGGGGTTTGATCCATCTTTTTAGTGCACATGATTGATAGTCCAACTGATAATATACTTTTTTATGAGATTGACGGTTTACATACCTAGTTTTCACTTTTCCTTCAAGTTTTTCCACGATCTTGCGTTATGAATTGTGCAGCAGTTAGGATTATTCCGAAGACCTCTACTCTATATCATTTGGTAGCTGGTATCATTCCTACTAATACTTTTCAATTCGTTAATTAGTTTTGAACACAAAGTAGCTGAAGGATACATTTTATTGTTACTGTTACAGGATATTTTACTAGTTGTTTCCAAATGAACACAAAGTGGCTGAAGGATACATTCTTTGTTACTGTTACAGGATATTTTACTAGTTATTTCCAAATGAAACACCTTTGTTATCTTATTGATTATATTAATTATTTTTTTCTAAATAATACAGTAATTTATTGATACAAGTTGCAGGTGATATGCTTGTAAAATATCCTGTAACAGTAACAATAAAATGTATCCTTCAGCTACTTTGTGTTCAAAACTAATTAACGAATTCAAAAGTATTAGTAGGAATGATATATACTACACACATTGTAGCCATCTCTTGGCAAGTGAAAAATGTTCTTTTTCTCCCTAATGTGGTCTGTGATGGTACTAGTCCATTGTGACTTATAATATTTGCACCGGGAGGTGCACCTCAACCCTGCACATTGAAAAGAAGCGCCTTAGGGAACACTATCTATCGAACAAAGCTTGAAACCGCTAATGCATGAAGTTGGGACATTGATCAGAATGTACTGAATAACTGATTAATATGTTATTTTAACTTTCCCTAAACTGACTGGATTTCTTTGTTTTGTTTTGGTGTACATCACAAAGTTTGAATTTTTCTCCATAGATGTCCCCACAAAAAGCTGAGGTCATGCACTCTGGTACAAGGTGGAATAATTAGTGATTTAAGGAAGTTTAGGGTTTTTAAGTTTTTTGAACTAAATTTACTTTCATTTACTTTGGCTTCCTTCCTACTCCTAGCTCTTTCCTGTCCCATCATCGCCGTAAGACCTATCTGTGTCGGTGCGACGTAAAACAACTTGTCCTATTGCAGAGAATCTGTTCTATTTTATGGCGTTTACATATTCAGAGTATCTGATAATTAAGTTATGTCCAGTCTGATCAAAGTACCAAGAGCTACATATGTTACATTTGAATCTGTATATACCATATTTAGAAAAGCATCAGATTTATTTAATGAGTTAGAGTTGTGTAATATATCAAGATGTCTGTTATTGGTTCTAAGATATATTTTCATGTTGTATTTTTTTATGAATGTTGGTGACTTTATAAGTGTCTTGAGTGAAAGTGAATGCAGTGGCCAATGCATTTTTCACTTTTTGTTGAATTAGTAAAATTGGTTTGTAGAAATTCTATGTATGGTGTGAAAATTTCATTTTCAGTATAAATTGTTTTGTAGAACTTTAAAATGAAACTATCTGTAGACTTGTACAGTGCTTATGCAGTGTCATTTGACATTATTAAGAGTAAACTTTTCTGAGATGCCAGCTATCTTTTAGCTGTTAAATTTTTACTGTAACTGGTTTTGCAGTATAATAATGATGATCATTATATTTTCTATTAATTGATAATTCACCCAAGTGTCATTGAAATGTGTTTGATCCATCCCAGTCTCTTTCGTTTGGAGATAAATTGACCCATGAGTGCTTCTCTATGCCCAGTAACCTTTTATCCGTGATTCACTTTTACAGCATTTACCCTGCATTTTACTAGTGTTTTCTTACATTTCTCTGAGTGTTAGCTTGCAAATATTCCATGGGATAATTCTGGACATTGGTTTATCTTCAAGCAAGTGTACAATTTGTTTGATAATGTGGATAGGTCTGTGTTGATATAGGACAGTCAGAGTTCATTGTGATAAACCTACTTCTTGATTGTTGTCTCCTTTTCTCTGTCCCTGAGTGGGAGAATTTGTTTCTTGTATCATGTGGTACTGAGTGTGCACATTGTCAACAAATGTTAGATGAAGTGGATTATTTTTGAGTGTTTTATACCAACTGAAGTTCTGTTAGAATCAACTTGCGTTAGATTGATCACCTCAAGAATCATGCCTTCAGCAGTTTTTTCGACTGTGTTGCAAGAATATAAGCATAAACTAGGAAGCATGGTCTATCGTAATTACAAAGCCGATATGCTTGATAAATCTCTTAAAAGGATTCTTGATGAAAGGCATACTGAGAAGCTGCAAAGAAGTAAGGGCTACCTCGATCGTAGAACCGAAGAGCATTGGTAGGCAGCCCATCTTTACTTCAAGTGAGGAAAGCATGAATGATGTGTTTTTGGTGTAATGTTTTACTCTACTGTTCCAAAATAATGCCATGAATCATAACATCTTGGATATGTGCATGAAAACTTATGTCCAAAGGTGCATGTAAATATGGGTAACTGTGAGCACCAATTTGAAAAAAAATAAAAACTTACTTCTTAAGGTGTTGTTTGAATTTACATTAAGATACTCTCACAATAAGTATTGGAAGAGGAGGAATGCAAGGAATTGCTTCTTTGTGGTACTGAACAACTGGCCGTGTAGCTATCGGCCTGCATTTGGGGGATGCTGGGTTCGAACCGACTCTTGACAGGCCTGAAGTGCATGTTTTCCATGGTTTCAAATTTTCACACCAAGCAATTGGTGCGGCTGTACCTTAATTAAGGCCACATTTGCCTCCTGCCCACTCCTAGCCATTTTCTAGCTCATCATCACCATAGGACCTATCTGTGTCGGCGTGAAAGGGAAATGGTAGACATCATCATAAACCAATATGCTGTAGGTTATGTTTAATTAACTTTCGTTAGTAAGGCCTAAATTTATGAATTCAATGGACCACTCTTCTTTGGCTGATAATTACATTCAAACTTTTCACTTTGGTCTCATTCGTAAACCAAGGAAACTAAATGTTATGTACATAGGCAGTGAAAATTTACAGGCCCATAAAGTTCCGTAGATTCATAGTTTAAGAATATTTATTGTTTCATTTAAACTATTGTAATTAAGATACGTCTAAATGTGACTTAGAATTATTGTAGTGTAGTTATTTTATTAGTAAACATTATGCTTGCTTTATTATTATTACATAATCTTTCCATTGTAAGGAAGATATCACCCTATAAATTTAGTTCTCACAAAAATTCTATTCTTTCAGTTAACCTGGTGTAATTAGGATAATGTAAGTCCGGTTTAGAATTGAAGAGTAGCTATGTTAAATAGATAGTAAGTTTCTTGCATTGGAAAGGCCAGAAATCTCATGACATCAGAGATGCCTATGAACTTATGTACCAGAGTACATCCAGCAGGAATTGTGTCGACTTCATTTTGTTCGCAAACCTGAAAGATTGAATTGCTGAGGTTCAGCGCTGTTCAAACAGCCGTATGTCAATTACACTTGAGACTGCAACCTGCTGAACTTTTGTTTTGTCTGTCACAATCTGGCTGTGATGACCTAGGTAAGGAACAGCATTGGCAGGAACTATGGGGTCATGTTTCAGCGTATCCTGAAGATGAGTTCTCACTTCTCTGTGGTTATCTCATTTCGCATGTTGGTCACACTAAGAATTGTTATAGCTCTCATGGTGGTAATACCTACAGTACCTGATATGATTGTGGAACTCTTGTTTTAGATTTCACTGAGTCAAGTGACTTGGTTTCTGGTAATACATTCCTCAAAAGTGCATCAGTCACCTCATCAACTATACTTGTGGTGACTGCAGCAACCAAATTGACCTTTTCGTTGTTCGGCTCCATGATCTCCGACTAAGAAAGGATGTGAGCACCGCCTGGCATAAGGTAGCCATAGCAGATTTAGTGCATCGTAGAAGTAGTGGAATAAATGCACCCCGAGAAGATCAAGGCGTGGAAGCTTAAATACTAGAAGGAGACCTAAGCAGATGGCATAAATTTACCTCTCGTTGACCTGAATGCAATTGACAACTTGTGGACACTTTCTACGGATCATTCCTTGCAACCGTCACAGTAAACTTCGGTACAACATAACCTAGTTCCTACTGTATTGAAAATCAAACGTTCTTGTGGATGATTCTAGTCCAAGAAGAGGTGCAGGAAAAGACTAAGACATACTGCATATAAACTGCGTTTCGCAAGAGACTCCAGAACACAGGGAAAGAATTGTCTTTGCTGAATTTGTGGCTAAGAAATCTGTAGCTGAATCGAGGCGCACTCACTGTAATGACCTGTGTACAAGGTGTATCAGAACTATACTGATAAAAAAATCAGGTATGCTCTTGGTATGATGTTGAGAATGATGGTGCAGTCGTATTGCTGGGGAAATGTTTCTTTATGACGAAATGAAGTGACCTTGTTATTCCGGGCGTGCAAGTCAAATTGACGAACTTGCTGTATTTGATGTGCCAGAGAGCCAGCCGCTGTGCGTCAGAAGAGGGAAGGGAGGGGAAGTACAAAGTGGGAGGCAGAGGTAATGCTCGGTGCAAATGCACAAGTTTCTCGTTCATTTCGCATATTCGCTTCCGAGCTCCGGTAGGCAGTGTCTACTTTGTTCTACAGAAATTGACTACTAAGTGAACCCCATAGAAAGAGAAGACATACTTGTACCAAGAGTACAGGCAGTTTTGAAGGCGTTCGCCACACACACTACACATCCTGGGCAGAGTCCAAAGTCACTCACTACGACACCATTGTGAACTATGCTCCTAAGCGGGGGTTGGGCATACTGAACAATACTGTAATTGAACCATTGAGAGTGTTGATTCCTTTGTTCAGTATTTCTTGAATTTACAATGTTGTGAGTGAAGGAATACACAATCGTGACGTGGCAGCTTTGTACCTTTGAGCATGTTAATTAATGCTGAATATTACTGAGACAAACAGACGAGAGGAGAAACAATCTGGTGCTTTCCTTGACTGACAAGTGTGTCTTAAATACAGTATGTTCTTTAACTGTGTGTGCAATCATGGCTATTTAATAAATGAACTGGGGATATTGCCTGTTGGAGACAATCCTACCGAAGTCGTATGAGAAAATTTTTCACACTTGCGAGGCATTATCTCTGTCTGCGTCATAAATTCCATAACCCCACCCTACACTTGTCTTCCGTGAAATACGGCAGCAGCTCGTCAATTTGGATAGCGCACCTGGAAGTAAAAATTTAACCTTATTTTCTCAAAAAGAATAATTTTCTCCCCATTCTGATTGAACCATTGTTCTTAACTGAACACGAAGGGCATCCTTGATTTTTTTGTCGGTATAGTTCTGATTTACACTGCACACCACTGAACTCAAAGGAAGGAGGAGGGAACTATTTTCAAGCTGAAAAGAATTTACACAAGTATTGACCACTCTTTGTGCATTAAAAGCAAAGATGACCAGTGAATACAGGACAAACAAGAAATCCTCAAACATTGAAAACGTCATTTGTAGTGATCTCCTGCATTGAATTCCCACATCACCCTATTGCAGATGGTCAGTCCCATCTTATGAATCACATCAAAGGAAGTTGACATTGCCATTAGGAGTATGAAGAACCATAAGGCTCCAGGACCAGATGACCTTCCAGCAAACTTCTGGAAGTTGTAGCAATTTAAAGAACTCATTATCAACTGGCTGACAAGTGTGTTCAGTGCCAGAGTTGACTCTGGCTCTGTGCCCCGTCATTGGGCTACAAACATCCTTGTGACTATTTTTAAGCAAAATGATGATCCAGCAAAATGTGCAAATTACCGTCCAATTTGCCCCCAATTGTACATGAGAAGATCTTTGAAAGTATCCTTCATTATTGACTGGGTGAAATGATAGGCATTATTGCTAACCAGTGCATCTTCATTAAGGGTGCTGGAACAACTCATACAATTGTCACTTCCAGAATGCTAATTGAAAAGTACTGACAGCATCAGCAGGCAGTGTACTTTGCCTTCCTTGATCTTGAAATGACTTCCGACCGTGTTCCACACCATGTGATCTGGTCTGCACTCGTGACTATGGTGTACCAGAAATGCTTATAATTTGGATAATGATGCCATACACGAACATCAGACGTTATGTATGTTGTGCTGTCAACGTCTTGGAGAGCTTCTCAGTGGAAGGTGGTGTGTACTCCAATGTTCCACTCTGTCTCCATTGCCCTTTGTCCTTGGCATGGACACCACTTCATGGGACCTGATGAGGAGTGTGCCTAAGACTCTCTTACATGCAGATGGTGTTGCACTTGGTGATAGATCCAGAATGGGACTGCGGTATCATTGTGAAGATTGGAATACCTCTTTCTCAAAATACAACCTTGGAATGAACAAAACGAAGAGTGAATACATGGAGTCACCTGAACCATCTAATTGCTCCATCCAAGTTGATTCAGGTACCTAGGATCTTGCCTACAGGCTGATAGTGGGGTAGTTGTTGAAGTGCGAATTGTGATAAAAGCAGCAAGGATGAGATTAAGGGAAGTCACGGGCACACTGTGTGACTGAAGAATGCCACTATATATGATGTCCAGAATATACTGCATGGTACTACATCTGGTTGCTGTGTACGGCCATGAATGTCGACAGACTGAGAAAGATATAGAGTGGCAATTATATGACATGGGAATGTGTATACACCATTAGTCGATGGGCATCGCAGTCCTGCATCATGTATAAAGACACCGTTCACCGGCAAATGGGCATCGCACCTGTTACACATGAGGCATAAGATATGTCACCAATGGTATGGTCATGTCCTTTTGCAGTACCTTACACAGTTGACAATTTCACCCAATCCTTTCATATTACTTAGCAATGTCTACATGGACCTATGATTTTTAAAAAAAATTGAAAATAAGAAACAAAAATTTAAAACTAGAAATGCTGCTGGTATTGGTAACACTTCTGGACATATACCAAAGTCAATTCGTTGAGGTATACAACCAAATCTGTAGTGCTTAATTGATTAGTGTATGTATGAAGCAGTTATACCAGGTGAGTGAAGAATTAGTGTAGTAGCACGCTGTGTATAAAGGAAATATGAAAAACATAAAGCCAATAATTACACAGTGGTCATCTTGACTGGTGTGGCATGCAAGCTCTTGGAATGCCAACTGTTTTGATAGAAGGTAGTTCACATTTAGGAAACATTATTCCACTGAAGCTCATCTTGTAGATTCCAGCAAGATATAGCAGAAATGTTAGAGTCAGGAGGTCAAATGTATCACGATTGACATATCTAAGGCTCTTGTTAGGGTAGATCTTGTGAGACTACTGATAAAAATTAGTTCAGGCGGGCTAGAAAAAATAGTTGCTAAATGAATGACTGTAATGACATGGCCAAATTATTAGAGTAAACATTAAAAAAAATTGAGAATTGAAGTCATATAGTGTTACCAATTTTTAAATTGATGACTTTAGTACTTTGGTATGCATCCCCTTAGCTTTAATAAGTTACTTGATTCGACTGGGCATACTGTCAGCATGTATTTTACACTGGCTCTTTAAATCGTCACCATGAAGCCAGATGTGAACGAACTTCTCAATGAAGCCATTTTTGTCGTTATATTGAGTTTTGGATTTTTCTTTGCTATCACCCAAGGATTTTCTATGGGGTTCATATCTGGACTGTTTCAAGGTCAATCAAATACTTTCACATTGTTTTCCCTTAATATTCCATTATATTTTTGCTGTGTGACATTAAAATAAATTCACTTTGGCCAAAGCACTCTTGCACCGGAGATAGCAAACAGGTTCCTTGTACCGTGCTGTTCACGTCTCATAGTTCCTTCTACAATATATAACCGCCCACAGCCGTACTAAGAAAACACACTCGAGGCCATCACTGAAGTTGGATGCTTCACACAATCTGGGTTGAATGCTTCTCCTCGTGACATATTGACTTGTCTCTTCTTCGACAGGAAATACCGATTCGTCACCAAAAAACATAGAATAAATAAAACAAGTAAGCCTGGCATTAAATGCAATAATCTGTACAGTTTCAAAGAAAAAATGTCATACATGTACTGTACTGTACGGTTACGTCAGTTAGATTGGGTTAAAATGGAATAATGAATGATAATTTAGGAATTACAGTAATTTGCATGGACTTGCCTTTTACTGTCATTCAGATGAAAATGTTTGGAGAGTCTTGGCCTACTTTTCTTTGAGGTCGTCTTGCTCTCATTCCAGCAGTAAACAGCTCTCGCTTCACAGTCCTGGCTCGTACCAATGACCCATAATCTGCTAATTTTTTACGTAAATCGAAACTAATAACCTCGTGATTGTTTACTGACAAATTAATCAGTTTTGCTTCCTCCTTGGGGGTTAGTTTCTTCTTTCACGAACATTTTCCAGCTCGTTGACATTTTGTCTTCCCGTTATCTTCACATTTTAAAATTGTACTTAGACTACTGACTGCTGTGATATTTGCAATCTAGAAGCTGTCACTTGCTGTGAATTACGTTTCTCAACAAGTATCTCTCTGACAATCCCTTTCCTGGCGAAAGGTCCTTTCGTCTCCCCATAACCTCAAAATTTTATAGTTCTTTGAAACCACTCTTAAAAAGCATCAACTGAACATGTGAATAATATCAATAATGCATGAAACATACAGAATGCACAGTCTTAACAACAGGTCACAATATGTACTTCCATACAGCAACAATATGCAGATATAGACAATAAACAACAGGACATGAGAGCTAACAAAAAGACACAAAACCATGTGAATAATGAAATTACATTGCGGTTCTCACTGTAGCCACTGTATGAAAAGAAGTACATTAGTGAAGACCGGGATATCCTAAGGGGTAACTTTACCACCAAAGTAGTTCAAGGATTAGGCTATAAAGTTCAATAATTTACATAAAGATAGAAATATACCTTTTACTCTAATAATTTGGCCACATCTGGAGTATTTCTAGAATATAGAACTCATAGCATTAGAGTAGGTGAAGCTTTATTTGATCCTGAAACAATTATGGGATTGGGTCCCACAAGGCATTATTATGAGACCTTCATTTTCTGATATATATACAATGTGAATGTCTGTCTCTCTGTTAGGTCATCAGCCCAGAGGCTGGTTGGATCCTCAAATAGCATCACTAAAGGCTATGCAGTTATAGGGAAACCACAAAAACCAATGGCAGTACCAAAATGAGGCATACTAGGCAAGATGAGGAGTGAGGTAGTTTGCCATTGCTTTCCCCACTGGGCCAGACAGTGTTATTGTAGCACAACTAACCCTATGAGTATCACCTTTCATGACACTCAGACACACTGGTTGTACTCTGAATGTCATTAATCATCACCACCCATACCCCAGCAGCTTCCATATTGTCACAGCCTTGGATGAGACTGGAACTTCAGTGGAAGCTACACTTTGCTCCAGCCTGTGCCAAGAGATGGATGCAAAAGTATTGTATCCATCAAGAAATGACAGCAGGTGGAAACAATATGAATAAAGAACTGAAATGAAAGATAAGGCTCTTTGTAATAAATAAGTTTCAGGATTGTGAGTGACTACAAAAAGACCTTGACAATATTGTAATGTATTCCTACGTTATGTTAGTAAACGGGGTGAAAAGTCAGGTTGTGTGTTTCACAATTAATTGTGTTGATAGTTCTTCATGGGATCTCTGTAAGTATCTAGGTATTGATGATAAGGATAGATCTTCATTGTGGTAATCACATAAACAGGATTGAATTTCGAATTTACAGATCTCTTAATGTGATTATGAGGTTATTTAGGGGTTTTAAAGGAGAGGGCATATAAATCTCCATCAAGGCCACAATGAGAGTATGAGACTGTTACCAGTATTACTTGAGTAGAGAACAGGAAATAATCCACAGAAACAGCTTCATTTCTTGCAGGTAATTTCTGACAAAAGGGTTGTGTTACAGAGATGTTGCGAAGTTTCGGCTAGGAAGACTTGGAGAAAGGGGACAAGCTGTTCGATTAAGCAGTATATTCTGAGATGTCATTGGAGAGATGGCTTGGAATGACGTCAGTTAATGAAGAAATTTAATGTTCTTTAAATGTAGGAAAAGTCACAACATGAAGTTAAGATGGAATTCAAGGGGATAAATTTTTCCAAATAATCACTTATAGGAAGATGATTTAGTGGTTGAAATAATTTACCAAGGGAATTGTTTCATACATATGCACAATCTTTTTCTACATAAGCAACCGCACGCCCTAAATGCTGTTGATTGATTGATTGATTGATTGATTGATTGATCGATTGATTGTACAAAGAGGGATGATGGAAATTTCTGTGGTTATGGTTCAGGCATTGTCCAATTGTTGCGGAAATGGTAGGAATAATATGCGATTATTTAATATTACAGTGAAGTGTTTTGGGAAAGAAATGACATGGAAATGAACAAAGAGGTGACAAGTCAAGTCATCTATAGAAATATGGAAACAGGCGAATGTGAATATAAGAGGATAAAGGAAATAGCTATTCATTGTGGTTATAGGGATCAACAGAAACGGAAAGAGTGGCAAGGAGTAGTATTGGGTAAGGATTTGTAGATAGAATGTATGTATGTATGTATGTATGTATGTATGTATTTATTTATTTATTTATTTATTTATTTATTTATTTATTTATTTATTTATTTATTTATTTATTTATTTACGGAAGTGCCTCCATCCCCACATGTATGTGTAATTATACTCTGCTGAATCTTCAGAAATATGGAGGCAATTTTAATTTTACATATTTACAAATTTTCCTCTTTTTCCTTGCTACTTTGTCTACTGCTATCCTGCAGTGTGTTCCTTTTCACATTCGTATCTCTCTTATCAGTTGTCTGAAAAGCAGTGGCAAAAGGGACTTGGGTTAAGAGGCAGCAGGTCCTTATGCAACTTAGGTTCCAAAAGCGTAAAAAAATATAGTATGTAACTGCAATGTAAATTTTAATCTAATAGCAGTTGTATAGTATTATTTGAAATAATTCCACATATTGTATATGCGTTGATTATGTTTGTAAATACAGAAGATGTTATAGGTAGAAATTTTTAAATAATATAAATATATTATGGATTAGCTGTGTGTTTAATAGAAAAAAAAATCAGTGTGATTTGTATAATACTGCATTTTAGGAAATTGTCTTCTTCTCTGTTCATTTAAAATTTACTGCTGGATAATAAGGTATTTTTGTGTACCATCCGCCACCAAGGTAGATACCTCTTTTGCAATTAAAGTGATTTTGATGTAATTGCTCCTTTCCACTCTTATATTTTTAAAATGGGAGAAAAAATAATTATACTCTTTTTTTGCCACTATGATATTTAGTTTCTCAGCTGTTTCTTGTTTAGGCCTATATATTTTACTCCCTCACTTCTTTATTCTACTTTTCTTATCTCTTATTTGTAGCCCTTCGAAGATATTAAGGAGGAAATATTCATAGAAGAGCATACTGATGATCAGCTGTTGCCATACATCAAAGAAGAAACGAAGTACGTACACAACAAATCCAATACAATATGAACAGGTCGTACCTGTTCACACTTGTGTTCAGTAGTGATTGGTTTATCTCCAAAAGCTTGCCATTTTCATCAGTTTAATCCTTTCTTTACAAGGTTACATTTAAACATTAATATCTTAGAATTCTATTGGTTAAGTGTATCTAAAATATTCAGGAACTTTAAGATCATATTTAAGGTTCCGTCATGTAGTTTTACTGAATATACATACAAAAATATTAGAGCTAGACATTTTTGTAGTGTGTTTGTTTTCAATGCCTTTAAGCAACCATGAAATTTATGTTCTTTCTTTCACTGTCACTGCATCTTTTGTTCATCACATTCTTATGCCATCTGCTACTGTTACCTCCACATAGTCTCAGTAATTGTGTTCGTTCGTACTGTACCAGGAACCATGTATGGCCTGGAACATAATTTTATGTAATGGAAGTCAGCGCAACGGGACTACCCTAGCAAGCAAAGTAGCACAACGGAACGGCTTGGGCATGCATACAGCAAGCAAGCTACATCACGCTCCTGCTCCTGATATTGTCGAACATACTAGAAGAAATTGTATTAACTGTGGAACCCATTGAGATATCAATGAATGAGATACGCCATCATATAGCCCATTATTTAAAGGGAAACACACTGCAATTTCATTCATTTCGGCCTACGGACCTCAGGAGTAATTCAGGTATAAAGAAACTTGATTTTTCCACGAGGGGAGAGCTGACCTCGGCAGATTGGTATAAGAGAACGGGGTTATGCCAGGTCAGGTCAGTTCAATTCTCAACTTGTTGCCGTCATGTGGTCATGTCTCTCGTGAACGTGTTCGCGAGGTTCGAACTCAAGGCATCACATCGTACGAACTCTACAGTAAAGTTTTCTACAAGATTTATACAACAATAACTCGTGTTGGAACTTAGACACTTTTGGAGTGATATGATACTAACTTAATAATTTCAAAGGGTTGTCAAAGATTTATGATAATTAATCACTTTAGAGACTTAGTACTTTCAACTGCAAATTGAACAAGTTTAATTGATTTAAACTTGTATTCATATTCGAATGAAACTGACTTTAAACATTCATGAGAAATAAGCGTGTGAATATTAAGATGATTTTCAAGTGAAATAATTGAACATTTAATCTCCCAAACTAATCTATTTCATAATATTCCCTTAAATACGTGTGTAATAACAATTGATTGCAGTTTTAATAAGGCCAAACCTCCATCACAAGTGAACAGTATTTGACATTGTATGATATTGCCGTCATATGAACTTGTAAATATCCGCGAATTAAGTATTTCATTATGGCGAATAAGACTTTGATTTTCATATGCAAATATGTTATAACTGTGGTTTAACCTGAATAGTGAATCCAATCTAATGATCAATAACAATTATCTACCAGTGATTAAGCATTAGAGAAAATGCACGTTGTAAAATACCGTGCCGATTTTACGACTTACAAGCATAGGACACTCCGAAGTTAATCTTGTCAGTTAAACTTTTCTGTGTTTGTAAAGTTTATAAGTGACAAGCTGAAACCTTGACCGAGTGCCTCTTTTGGAGATGTCCACATTGTTGTAAGCAAAAAAAGTTTGTGGCATTGAATTTATGTTTGTTCCAGTGTAGGGGTCACACTTGCTGACTGTCGCCAAGTCCAAATTTTCACTTTAGTGCTCTTTGTCAGTCAAGTGCTTGTAGCATGTTGTTTACAAACACACTTACACAATTAGTATTATCTAATAAAATGGACAAGTACAAGTGAAGTTTTAAATTTGTGCAGGTTGCCTAAAAAATTCAGAATTTTTCACGTAAGTGAATGTATTTTCTCATAAAAGTAGGTAAATAATAATGTAATTATGTAATATTATTTTAAAATTGTAATTTTGATCACTAACATTAAAATGTAGCACAAGTGTACATCCTGTTTTCAAACATTGAATGCAGTATTGTTGTTTGAACTGTAGGTGTGCCATTGGACTACTTGCTAATTATTTTTGCTGTCACACCGTTGTTGGTTACTGTGTGAAATGATCTTCGATAAACCCTGGGAGATGATTGTATAATCACAGATTGGTGCCCTTGACCGAGCCCCTGTATCGGCAGGTCCTGCAATGGCTAGTCATAGCCTAAGGTTTGACTTTAATCCAGATTAGTGATGGAAATTATGAATTCTGAAAGATTTTATTTTGTGGGTGGTTAGAGTCTTCTCGACAGTTATGTGATGCATTGACTTATTCCTACTGTACATTCTCAACTAGTAGCAATAGATATTCATTTCAGTCCTCTGAACTACCCAGTACCAGCTTACACTCACTCAGTAGTCAGAGCAGAACCATGCACACAACTGAAAATAGCCCAAATAGTACACTCTTCAAGGTTCAAATTCTGCTGTTTCTTTGTAATTCCTGTGTAACAGGACACAATAGGCTATGTTAGAGAACAATCTTGTATTGTGACCACCAATAAAAATGTTGCTTATGAATACTTTTCATACACAAAATGCACATTTCCATTTTTGGATGGAGTTTAAATAAACTTTCTTTACCAGGTGAGTTGGCCATGCGGCTAGGAGAGCGCAGCTGTGAGCTCGCATCTGGGAGATAGTGGGTTCGAATCACACTGTCAGCAGCCCTGAGGATCGTTTTCTGTGGTTTCCCATTTTCATACCAGGCAAATGCTGGGACTGTACCTTAATTAAAGCCATGGCCGCTTCCTTCCCATTCCTAGGCCTTTCCTGTCCCATCGTGCCATATGACATATCTGTGTCGGTGCGACATAAAGCAACTAGCAAAAAATAAAATAAAAAAATAAAAAATAAACTTTCTTCTTCCTATACATATCTTGTGCAGAGGCACTCTCGAACCAGCAGAGCGACAAGCTTTTTGTGTGTATTCCCTTGTTATATAAGGCAGAGGACAGTCCATTGCTACGTAGCTTAGTCCATTGTATATCATAGATTTTAGATGCTTTTTAAAGATTCAGTTGACCGGATCTTACCTACTGCTTCCCACTTTGTTATATATCTCTCCTCAGGTGCTATGGTATCTTGACTCTCATTTCATCAGTCTACAAATATCATGCAGCAACTTAAATGCCTTCTTCTAAAATGTCTAAGATATTTGCCATATCACTTCAGTACTGAATTAAATATGAACAGGTTTTAAGATCATAAAATTTCATAATTGGGGGTCCAATAAATAAAATCACTAAGTCCATTTTTTGATAAATGGAGATAATGCATTTATCCGGACCAAAATTTCCCGCTCTTTTCAAATCTCAAATCAGTTTCAATGATAAATAACCCTAAGTCTATGTAACTTGCATAAGTATAATTCGTACTTTCTAGTAATTAAATTTAAGAAATCCATAAGTCCAAAGAAATCACTAAGTACACTCAATGCAGCAAAATAAATCCCCAAGTCCACTCAAGGCAACGAAAGAAATCCCTAAGTCCACTAAATCCGTTGAAATAAATCCAACATTTCCCTCATCCCATCCTAGATATTGTTGTCAACAAATACACTCTGCCAACTTCATTTATTGTTCAACAATCAAGCCAGAGGAATAATATTGCTTAGTAGTGTGTTTGTAACACTCCCATGTGTAGTGAGGAAGATGTCGAAGTACGTGTTAGGTGCAGATGAAATATGTATGTACAAGAAACTCATAGTTTTGTTTTATTCCACTTCATTCATATGGTTTTACTGAAAGTTTAAACTATAAAAGTATCTGTATACAAACATATTTCATCTTTCGGTTTAATGTTCAGTGATGATATTGATGGACCTTGAGGACACCTTCAGAGAACACGACAACGAATCTGTGTGAGAGACTGCAGAGCAAGCCGAGATATCCACCATTATTCAGTTGCAAGAAGACAATGGAAATATGGAAGAGAGGGGCTTGAGAAAAGAGCGTATCTTGTACACTGAAACAGGAAACAGCCAGGCATCAGTCGTGTTAGAAGAGATAATAACTGGTATATTTTCTGCAGAAAGAGAGGATGATAATTTACCAGGTCAGTAAAGAAGATTCACTTAGCAATATAGTATTTATCTCCCCAAGTTCATTTGCCATAATTCAAAATTAAAGGGTTATCTTTTGTGGTATTTACAGCTAAGCATTCTTGTGTCTTTTGTTGCAGAGCATGAGAGTCCCGTTCATCAAGAAAGAAAGAAATCTGTGACAGCCAATGTTGATTATAGATCATCAGGTACTGCAGATGGTATGAAGAGGAACGCCGTTACAGAAGGAGAATATAACGACATTGTTAATATTCAAAGTGTTAAGAACGTGAAAGTGGGCAAGAAAAGAAAGCTTGATGTAAAAAACTGGAAACAAAATAGGAAAATAGCCAGTAACATAAAGGGTGAAAAAAGGGTGATGGGGAACATTCCTCCATGCCGGTGCAAGTGTGCCAGTAAATTATCAGTGCTTGGCAGGAAAAGTTGTATGACAGATTTAACAGTCTGCTATCACACACGGATCAGAACATATATTTACAAGGCTGACTGCAGTTAATTCAACCGAAAATACATCGTCCAAGCGTATCTGATATTCCTTCCCGTCCTAGGTGAGTTTTCGGATATTCTGTAACTATAGACAACAATCAAACAATTTCATTGTGCGTCTCTGCATTTACTGCTCTTTTTGGTATTAAGCGGGATCGTCTGGTAGCAAAAGTGCCAAAAACCAGATTACAGTGTAATAGACATGAGAGGAAAGCGCCGACATCATCGGAGAACACGTGAGGAGACACTGGAGAAAGTTAGAAATTTTATTGACAATCTGCCCTGTAAAGAATTACACTACACATGATCAGACAATAGGCTGAGGAAGTTCTTAGACCCAGAAATGAACACTTCAAAGCTTCATAAAGCTTACAATCAAGAATATGAAGACAATGCCATCTCATATGAAATCTTCCGGCGGGTATTTTATTTGGTCTGCCTAGAAAATATATGTGTAATATCTGCACAAGATACAAAATAGACATTGATGCAGCTAAACCATCCAAAAATGATGGAACTGAAGAAAATCTGGTGAAATGCTTGGAGCAGCACCAGAGAAATGCAGAAACTTTTTATCAGCAACTCAGTGCTGCAAAAAGCAATGACTCTCTAGATACTCTTGCCATTTGCTTTGATTTCCAGGAGAATTTGCCCTTACCTGTCACAAATGTGTAACATGAATATTATCACCGTCAGTTGTGGATTCACATATTTGGAATTCATAATATAAAGACAAACAAAGCCGTTATGTATATGTATGCAGAATATTTTGCTGCAAAGGGCCCTGATGAAGTAAAAACCCGTCTTGGGGATTACATTAATATTTACAAGTCAACAGAAAGGAATCTTGTTCTTTTTTGTGATAATGCATTATCACAAAACAAGAATAAGTATCTCTTGAGTTATTTAGATCAGCTATGTGTCAAGAGGATTTTTTGATATAATAACAATAGTGTACCCTGTACCAGGACACAGTATGATGCCTATTGATTCAGATTTTGGAGCAATCGAACAATATAAGAAGTTTGGTCCTGAAAAGTATGTGAAAATGGTAAAGGAATGTAAGAAGAACGCTTTTGATGTTGTGTTGTGCAAAAATCCCTCACAGGTATTTCTGAAGATCCTAGGGAAGAGGAAAGAATCATTCCTGTCCTACACTATCAGGAAATGTACAGGGGCATATTAAAGCCCAGTTTGCCAGGTATATCAAAATATTGTTGGGTCATTTTCCAAGTGGGGGGGGGGAAGATGCAATTATATAAAGAGACCAACGGAACAGGCTTTAAGGAGGTGTCTCTATAGATATGGTGTATCTAAGAATAGCCTGCTGAATGTGGGACCCAAGCAGAAGTACAGAACGTACTTGCCATTGAAGGAGGGAAAGGTGAAGGACTTAAAACTTATGCTCCAGTATGTGCCAGTAAGTGACAGATTGTTTTATAGCAGTGTGTTTCAAACTACTGACTCAAGTCTTGATAGTTCTGATGGAATGGGTGATGTGGATGAGTACGAGTGACATTTGAAGCCGAAAAATTAACAGGAAAACATTATACAAACCAAAAAATCACTAAGTACATGAGTGTATTTTGCATTTTATAAATTATATTTCACTACTAATAAGAGCTTTTAGTTATTTTAAATAATAGCTGATATGTATATTTCCATATAACAGAAAATTGGATTACAGAAGTGAAAAATATAGATTTTGTGTAAGATTGAAACTTTGTATTTCATTTCCTGAAAAGTTGAAAAAACGGTCTTAAAGATTTTATTTACTGGACCTTCCAATTGCTTACTTGTGGAAAAACACATATTTATGAATTTACCAATTAGTGATGAGATTAGATTACCTTCCATTTGAGGAGAGACACATCGCCCTGAGCTAAATAATTAGTGATGAGGCGAACTTCTGTTTGTGTAGAGACACATGGCCCTGAACTAACCACTTAGTGATGCGGTGTTCTTCCACTTGTAGAGTGTAGAGTGTCATGTGGCCCTGAGGTGACCTCTTCATGCCATTCTTTCTTGGTCTTTATATTTGTAGACGTGATCAGGGTGATAATAAAAAATTAATTATTACGATTGTGTGCTATCTCTGACGGATGTAAGCAGAAATATACACACGTACATACATCATCATTATAGACCGTTATGCCTTTCAGCATTCAGCCTGCAAGCAGAAATATTGAATTGCAAAATTCCATTCAGGCTAGAATACACTTATGGACTCCCCTCTTATTGGTACTTGTATAATTTCACTGAACGTTCAAACTGACTTTCCCGATTAACACAGATACCCCTGAATTTTTAATTTTGTTGAGTTATATATTTTCTTCATAATGCACGTAAACATGAAATACAGAAGCGTTCTGTCATTCAAACACTATTTTGTGGAAATAAGACCTTATAGATATTGGACATAGGCTGTAAGACACAGAATTGAACATACTAAGTTGAATGATAGGATGTCTACCCCAATTTTTATAACAGATATTCATCAATCTGCTTCTTGTTATTCTGCTTCTTTAGTATTAGCCTGCCTTGTGGCAGGGTCCGGTGTTGTGACTGTCTTCAGTTAGTTCAGTCTCGGGCCATGTTCGTATGTAGTCACACAGCCTTCAGTCCGTTGTGCACTTTATCTGTCCTCTGCTGTCTTTTTCGTCCCTTGCGCCGCTTTTCACCGACTTTCTGTGTATACGCTGACTTTCACAATATATCGTCCTCTGCACACAACATATGGCCAAACCAGCACACACGCCTTTCCTCAATTTTCTTCTGGATTGGTGCAATGCCAGAACGTTTTCTAATGACATCATTTGAAATATGATCCAGTCTAGTTATGCCAGCCTTCCACCTAAGCATCATCGTATCTATGATGCTTAGTTGGCGTTCTGCCCCTTTATCTCGCCAGCAATCGTTGCCATAGAAAACGACAGGACGGATAGCAGTTTAGTAGGTCTTAGATTTCGGATGGTTCTTCATCCGACGGTCGCTAGGGCACCCGTTGTCATTCTCAACATCAGCCAGGCTTTGCATATTCTTAAGTTGACTTCATCCGTAAGCCGCCCATCATCATAGATTGTGGAACCAAGATACTTAAATTTCTCTACTCGTACTATATATTCACCGTCAACATGCATGGTTCCAACTTCTCGACGATGTAATGTCATATATTCTGTCTTCTTTTTGTTAAGGCTCGGGACGTATTGCGCTAGTCGATTGTTCCTATCTTCTGTTTGGCGCTTATTCTCTGCAGCATTTGCATAGAGAAGTGTCCATGGTGTTGGACTGTGCAGGTCTGATGTAATGGTGTCCATCACAAGAATGAACAGCGGTGGTGATAAGGCAGGTGGACTTCTACAGTTATGCGGAAGTCATCAGACGCTCCTGCGGCAGCTCGAACTTAACTCCTTGGTTCTTCGTGGAACAATTATACCCTCTCAACAAGGTGCTCTGGAATGCCATGTTCTTGTAGCGCTGACTGATATGGTTATGAGGTACCCGATGGAAGTCCTTCTCAGGGTCCAGAAAGTCGTGATGAAGCCTCTTATTCTTTTCACATTGTCTCTCACGTAACAGCCCTGTAGCGTGGGTTGCTCCCGTTGTGCCACAATTTTACACAAAACCAGCTTTGATTGTTGTATGTTTGGCTAAATCGCTGATCCTTTTGTCGAAGATTTGTTCGAAATCTGTCATTGCGTGGCTCAGAAGTATGATCGAGTGATAATTAGAAAATTCGTCAGGGCTTCCCTTATCTTTGAATGGATATTCCGTCATCAATCTGTTGGTTTTGACCTTCTTTGGTGATCTGGTTGAATAGCTTGCTTTAGCCACACTGCTGCATCCCCCCATTGAGGGAAACAAAACCCTAACGGAACATAATCAGGATAGATGGATTTCCCTGGTGTCATTTCCTTCAGCATAGTCTGGACTGCGGTGACGTCAATTTCTTACATTGGACCATCAACAGCGGAGGGGATTGGGATAGGTAGATACGAAAATTCCAAGATTGAATTTTGTCAAAGTGGTTCCGCCAGTGTACTCGAGCTTCCCGCCAGTCGAGTAGCAAACCGTCTTGTTTCCTCATTGATGCTGTAAAAAGGTTGGATATCTTACGTTTTGTCTTGCCTCGATTTGACTAGCTGTTAAATATTCCGCTCGTTTTCGCGCATGTCAATTTTCATATGTAGACCTGCTTACCGCTTTACTTTCGTTACAGCAACGACTTCCTTCACTTTACTACTGGCTGCTTTGTAGGCATTCCAACGAGCACGAAACTCGTGGTACAGCTCTTTATTCAACCGTACTGAATACTTAACATATTCATTCCGAAGCCATGTGCCATACTTAATCCTTCGTTGTCGTCGCCCTGACTTAGTTGTTCAAAGAATTTAGCTGCGGTGTCTTTCAGTTTAGTCCGGCTCACTTCAACTATGGTGAGTTGTGGCACTGTAACTTCTGCAGCAACGTTGTCCTTATTCTTCAGGCGCCACCATTTGATCCCATTTAGTCCATTTCCTGCGAAGTATTGAGCTCTTGGTGACTTTTAACCGCGGCATGCAAATGACTGGTCGATGTTTCATCGCAACGGTTTCGTAAGGAACAACTGTTGTCTCTAGGACGTCTTTGAGATTCCTTCGTCTGACGAGGATGTAGTCAGTGTGAGTTGGATGGGAGCCACTGTAGTACGTGACTAAGTGAATACCACGCTTTTTGAACCGTGTGTTCGCGATGATCAGTTTCTGCGTAATCGGGAATTTGTTGGCCATCATCGTTCTTCTGAACATAGTCATGAACGCCATGGACTGTGTGTGCTTCTTTCCTCCGTCCGACACGTCCATGCAGATCACCGGCAACGATAAGATAGTCAGTGGTCTTGCCAGACAGTGCCCAGTAGGCATCTTTGGTTCCTCTGCCCAGCCTTTGTGGAGCGTTCCATAGAATAATTGGAATTCCTTCTCTCCCCAATGTGGACGAGTTACCTGAAGCGATTTTCATACTTTTGCACCTCAGAGACTGAACCGTCGAATTTTGCTGGTATAACGATACCAACGCTATTAGTTGTTCTTCGGCTTCCGTTGTACATCAGTTAGTAACCGCACCCCGTGTCGCATAACTTTTCCCTGCACCTCACAGATGCCTATATGCATTCTCTCAAGGGCTGTGGCTAATTTGCTACTTCATCCAGGCATAGTTCAGTGATGGGATATTGAATGTGGGTGCTCGCTTGTTTAGCCGCCACAGCCCGCGCTGCTAACCCTTGCCTACTTTTAATGCTGACTGGGCCCTGCCAAGCGCGTCCCTTCCAGGGGACGCCCTAACCTTCGTTCCAATTCCACAAGACATAATTCTGTAATCACGTGACGGTATTATTTTACGGCCGGCTTGTCTTGAAGCATTTTAGAGCTCATGACAGCAGGTAGTTACGCCGTTCCGGACAGACGCATTTTCAGCCACTCCTCTAGTGATGAAACGCTCCGCTCCTTCCTGTATTAACTTCCAGAAGAGTAAAGTACCTCTTCTGTCAACTGCTCCGTACTGAACGTCTCCAACTCCGCCAAAATTGTCATTAAGGACTTCGTGAGTGTTTGCTCCGCGAGAACTATTGTATTTTGCTCAAGCCTACCAGCAGGCCAGTAGGCCGTCACCTGGGACGCGCGACATGTTACAGCAATATAGCTGGTTCGTGGAGAATATTTATCAGTGCAAAATAAAAACTAATTGTGAACCTGATAAATCACTTGTCACAAAAATCACCCAATCACGTAAAGAAGAAATGCCACAGACCTTTGCACCTTTTGCCTGGCACAAAACGTATGACATAAAATCCATGGTCATATGCTCTGTCCCCTGTTGCCTAGTTGTGTCAACATCAATATCTTGTGTGATGATCAAGAGGTCTAGCCTGTCGTATCTGGAATCAATGTCCTACTTTCATTTGTCTACTTATATTCTCCTAAGTGTGTAGTAACAACACGTGGTCGAGCCTAACATTACTCTGCTTCTGAGGAAGTTATGCATTTGACAGGGCCATGTGAATTCGCCTGTTGTAAGGGGATCTGACCTTTAACCAATAAATTTATATTTCTCCCTGTACTTTCCTAGAATATGTAGGAGCACTCTGCGTTGAGAAGACAGGCACAGACTTGAATGCTATGTTATCAATCCACTAAAAATAATCACGTTGTCCGTGATCTGTTGAAATAAAGGAATCTCATTCCTTCCTTTACACAGGAGCACTATCCACCACGGTTCGACTCAACGCCCTGCCATAGCGAATTTTGGCTATAACCTTGATTTTCATGCTCCTCCTAGACTTAGTATTGAAGGAACACTAGTAAGAATATTCATAGACATGATAGCTTGCATTTGGGTTTATATTCAGGATATCAGATAATTGTAATAAAACACTACCACCAAGCCATATTCTTTGTTGCCTGCGTAATGTCTGTGACAACAGCGTCTGTCGGAGAACGGAAAGCGCCAGTGTTAGGGAAAGAGCTGTCATCTGCTTGTTATATTTCATCTTTTCTAGGATTTCATCAGGATTAGTATTTTCCAATTTGCATACTTTTTCTTATGATGTCGTCTCCCTCCGAAGGTTGGCGATCCAATTGATTATGATTACACGCGAAACGGCAGCACGGATGATTTCTATAGCCTTATGTCCATACCACCGCCGCAGGTCTTTCAGCCAGGAATTTCTCCGTCTTCCCACAGATCTTTTCCCATCAATCTTCCCTTGAATGATTAGTCGGAGAAATTCATATCGTTCACCTCTTATGATGTGCCCAAGGTAGCTGAGCTCACGCGCCTTATGGTTATGAGAAGCTCTTTCATCTTGGTCAAGATGTTGAGGACTTCTTCATTTGTCTTCTTGTCTACCCAAGATATTCTGAGTATTCTTCTATATAAGTACATTTCAAAAGATTCAATCCGCTTCTCCAATAAAGGGCTGAGCGTCCACCGTTGGAAACCATAGAGAAGGACAGAAAAGTCATAACGACGTAGCATTCGAACTCTGAGCTGGAGGTTGAGTTCTCGGCTGGTGAGTAAGGTCGTCATGGTATTAAACTTATTTTTTTGCTTGTCCAATCCTGGATAAGAATTCACATTTTGAAGCATGATGCTGGTCACAAGAATTCCAAGATATTTGATGGAAGATACTTGTTGGACGATGTTGTTGATGTAAAGGGAGGCATGTTTTGTTGAATACGGCCTCTGTTAAAGCCAGCAATTAAGACGTAGACGGATGTAGGTCATGATAGTAAGGATGAACTCCCTTGTATATACCTACCGTCCTGTCTGTAGGTTGGTTCTGTTTGATTGCACATCAATGTTACGTAATTAGAAATAACCACACTGGGATGAAGTAGAATGCTAAACTGATATTATAACAATGTACAAATTCAATATGTATGTTTCTCGTGACCGTAAATAACATTCATAGTAGATTAGCCGTGGTTCAGCATATCTTGCTGACTGTCGGTAAACAATGTTCTCAACTTTATTAATATCTACACCGGGCGAGTTGGCCGTGCGCGTGGAGGCGCGCGGCTGTGGGCTTGCATCCGGGAGATAGTAGGTTCGAATCCCACTATCGGCAGCCCTGAAAATGGTTTTCCGTGGTTTCCCATTTTCACACCAGGCAAATGCTGGGGTTGTACCTTAATTAAGGCCACGGCCGCTTCCTTCCAACTCCTAGGCCTTTCCTATCCCATCGTCGTCATAAGACCTATCTGTGTCGGTGCGACGTAAAGCCCCTAGCAAAAAAAAAATTAATATCTACAACACTGAGATTCTCTCGAACAACCTCAACAACAAGGGCTTTTACAAAAGTAATTACATGCCTGCCACTAAGTGCAGAGCGTTTGAATAAGACCAAAACTCCAAAGCATATCCCGTCTTTATGTAGAAGAACAGACATATATATGGATTTCAGTAGATAAATGTGCGCCGGATTAAAGAGCTTGTTTTCTACTTTTAGACTGGACCATTTCTTCTCATGCATTCATTAAATGGGGTTGTCTCCCTATAAAATTTTCATTCCTAAATCGTCAGAAGTTTCTTGCGCGTGATATCGTGATTCGAGGAAGAGACGCAAAACATCCTCGTAAGAAGTGAGAGCTTTTGAAATTTAAGTCTACACTCCTAATTTGATCTCAGATGTTGTTTACCCTCAGGAGTGTGATATTCATGGGAAATGAAATCTCTGCATGTGGTATCTTTTTTGCTAGTTGCTTTACGTCGCATCGACATAATTAAGGTACAGCCCCAGCATTTTTCCTGGTGTGAAAATGGGAAACCACAGAAAACCATCTTCAGGGCTGCCGATAGTGGGATTCGAACCTACTATCTCCCGAATACTGAATACTGGCCGCACTTAAGCGACTGCAGTTATCGACCATGTGGTATCTGTGAGTAGAATGTTCAGTAGCAATGCCTTTTTGTGAGAGTTGTGGTTTAGTTGACTGTTGAACAATTCGTCACGGTTTTAATTTGTCACTGTAGATCGAGACCCGAGGTGAGCTATGCATATCATCAACCTCCGGATGGCGGAGCACCTTGTTTCGGGTGCAATGTGTGCGGTAAAGTCATGGCCGGGAAGTTGGGGCTCTTGACACATCTGATGAGACACAGAGGTGTTCGTCCCTTGAAGTGTGATCACTGCGGAAACCTGTTCGATAGCGGATGCAACTTGTCGGAACACCTCAGGAACCACCCGCTTTCAGTGAGCGGGTATTGCCATAAGTGCTTCACAAAGAGGAACATGCTCACAGAGCACATGCGGTTGCATAAAAGTAGGATAGATAACGCATGCTCAGTATGTCATAAAAAGTGCAGGAATTTGTGGTACATAACCAATCACATGACGTCTGTTAGAGACGAGAAGCCATTCTCCTGCAATGTCTGTGCCAAGTCATACAACGCACAGTCCTCCCTTGCACGACACATACAAACACACACAGGTGTCAAAACTTACGGGTGCATTGTCTGTGGGAAATCATTCATCCGGAAAGATAAATTAGTTTGTCATACTATGACTCATACAGGGAAGAAACAATATTGGTGCAATGTCTGTGGCGAATTCTTCACCACGAAATCTCATCTCGCTCGTCATATGCGTATTCATATGAGCGAGAATCCATACTGTTGCAGTACCTGCACGAAGCCCTTCACTGAGAGAACTGCACTCGCTATACATATGCGGACTCACACAGGCGAGAGGCCATATTGTTGTAATGTCTGTGATAAATCCTTCAGGCAGAATATTGCTCTAATAGAGCATTTGCGGATACATACGGGAGAGAGGCCTTACTGCTGTAAAGTCTGTGGCAAATTCTTCAGGCAGAAAACCGTTCTAAGATATCATCTGCGGACACATACGGGGGAGAAGCTCTTCTGTTGCAATATCTGTGGGAAGTCATTCAGCCGAAAACCTTACTTCGAACTGCACGTACGCACTCATACGGGTGAAAAGCCATACGGCTGTAATTATTGTGGCAAGTCCTTCAGCACGAAACGTTACCTGTCTTGTCACATCCAAACTCATACAGGAGAGATGCTATATTATTGCAGTATTTGTAAAAAGGGCTTTAATTTCAAAAGTACACTCTCTTTACATATGCGGACTCATATAGATGACAGGCCATATTGTTGTAATGTCTGTGACAAGTCCTTCAAACAGAAATGCAGTCTAACATATCATTTGCGGACACATACGGGCGACAAGCCATTCTGCTGCAATGTCTGTGTCAAGTCGTTCAGTCGGAAATCCCACCTCGCAAGTCATATAAAGACTCACACGGGTGGGACGAAATACTGATGTAATTATTGTGGCCAGTCGTTCAGCACGAATTGCAATCTGTTTTGTCATATGAGTATTTACACGGGAGAGAAACCATACTGGTGCAGAACCTGTTAAATTCTCTTTACCAACACTCGATGGATATGTTGTTTCATACAGAGGAGAGGCCATACTGTTATATTGTCTGTGAATAGTCCTTCCAGCAGAAAATCGGTCTAACAGATCACATGCGTGATTATACAGAAAGAAGCCGCTGGGTGCAATATCTTTGGTAAGTCATACAGCACGCAATCCAACTTTCCACGGTAGACTCACACGGACGAGACTCCGCACGTCGGCAATGTCTGTGGTTAATTATTCAGTACGAGATCTTAAGTAGTTGGGCACATGCAATCTCAAACAGGAAAATAAATCAGTCCAGTATCTGTAGTAAGTTCTCCGAGGAGTCGCACTCTCAAAACGCATGCAGACGTATACTGAAGAGAAGGCATGTAGCTAAAATGTCTGTGGCAAATCTTCTGCCAAAAAGTCATCTAACAGTTCAGATCTGAACACACACGTATGGGTAGGCACACGAGTTCTCAGTAATACGTTCTAAAGAGAATCATGTAACTTAACCCGCGAGTGGTCGCCATATGACATTTTCTCTCACATTTTTTGTATTGTGAGTTTACTTCTCGGCACTGCATGGGAGGTGACTGTTCCCTCTTCTAGCTGAGTTGATAACAGTCATGACTTAGGTAATTCACATTTGAAGGGTAAGCATCCCCGCTAGACGGCACAAAGATTCGTACGAGTTCGTGCGCCCTGTGTGAGATGTTCTCTCGTTGCGCGACCAGTGGTGTTGGTGTTATGTTGAAGTCGAGACGAAAATCTTATCCTGTCGTAGGCGTTAGTTTTAGACTTAAGCTCTGTGCGAAATCTTCTCCTTTTGCAGTTACTAATTAAGGAGTCTTAAAAAATTATGAGTCGAGGAAGAATGCTGGAAAATAAATGCTGTTAGAAACTCCAGCTAACTCAGGTGTTAGAGAGAAGACCTATTGTACTTTATTGTTGCTCTTGTATTCCGACTGTCAGAAACTTCTATATTAATAACAATGTTTTTGGATTTACGTCCCAGTAACACCTTTCCACGGTTTTCGCAGTTTCTGAGTGCCGAAATTTTGTCCCGCAAGAGTTCTTTTATATGTCTTTAAAGCTATGGCTGACGTATCTGAGCACCTTCGAGTACCACCGGACTGATCCTGGATCGAAGCTGCCAACTTGGGCTCAGAGAGCCAGCGACTTAACCGTCTGAGCCATTCATCCCGACACTCTTGTACTTAAAGTGACTGAACGAATGACTGATTTCCTTCAAGGAGTAATTTGTTTCTGTTAGATATGGATAATCACTTTTTATCTAAACTGTAAAACACAGTTCACTCTTACGCTCCGCAAAATTTTAGCAGATATATTGATTTTAAATGATGTTTAATGTGAGAGAAAGTCTCACGTGCGACCACAGGCGGGTTAACCATGCACATGTGAACCACACTGGAGAGATGCCGTTCTGCGCCCTGTTTTGTTGCAAATCGTTCGCACCCAATACCACGCTGTCGGTGCACACGGCCGATGCGGCGCACGAGAGTCACGTCACGCCGGGATGAAGCCGCACGAGCTTTAATAATAATGTCATTGTGCTTTACGTACCACTAACTACTGCATGAGACTTCGAAGTGGCACAAGACCTCCAATTCTGGAGATGTAGCGAGGCATATGCGATCGCACACCGAAGAGAAGTAATAAGTTATTTAGCCAGAATGGCACCTTCTCGGCACACCTCATGACGTACACCGGAAAATGGTCCATTCCTTTGTTTTCATCTTGGACTTTTAGCAAAATGATATTTGTTCACCTACGTTTTTTTTATAGTTTTACGTTGCACTGACACAGAAAGGTCTTACGGCGACGATGGGACAGGAAAGGGCTAGGAGTGGGAAGGAAGCGGCCGTGGCCTTAATTAAGGTACAGCCCCAGCATTTGCCTGGTGTGAAAATGGGGAACCACGGAAAACCATTTTCAAGGCTGCCGACAGTGGGGTTCGAACCTACTATCTCCCGAATACTGGATACTGGCCGCACTTAAGCGACTGCAGCCATCGAGCTCGGTCCTTACGTTTTTAAATCTAGGCGTGTCCCATGTAATTTCATCTGGAATGCTGATTCCTTGAAGGTCTTTTTAATATCAATTATCCAGTTATTCTGACTCTTAGCGATTAGGTATAATTAAATAACTTTTTAGCGAGTCTTTCATCGTCCATTCTTTGAATATGGCCATCAAATTCCAATCGCCTTTTTCCAATTGTGTCTGATAGTTTCTGAGTATTTTTAATAATTCCGGAGACCTATTCATCCACACCCCTTCTATGCATGCTGGGCCAAAGATGTTGCTGAGGACTTCTACTTCTTGTTTTTCGATAATTTTAGATACTGGTCTTTCTCCAATAATAAAGGTTTCTGATGTGTGCGATGCTTGTGGCTTAATTAAGGTATTATAATATTTTAATTTAGCATTCCGGGATGTTGATTTTTGTACCTTTTCCATGTGACCCTATGGCCTACTTGTAATATAGAAATATCTCTGTTTTCTCCATGATTTAATGCAGATGGCTGGATGAGTGGTGGTGGTGGTGATTATTGTTTAAGAGGAAGTACAACTAGGCAACCATCCTCTATATGGCTGGATGATTTCCCAAAATATTTGAAATTATATACCTGAGGAATTTTGCCAAACTGTGTTACCAGATTTTGCTTGTGTAGGTTTCGAGCGGATACTTCCATGTATCGGGTTTTCTAATATGAGATTTGGATTCGTTTTAGATGGAATTTCATGAAGTTTTTCCAGGGACTGAAAACATTCTTGCCTATTGTTGAGTACAATAACTTGAAAATATGTGAAGGCCAAACATTTGATATCAATTTTATCATTAAGTAGATTGCCAGAAAAAGTCTTGAGGTAACCTGTAATGCTAAATACCTTAGTTATACTGCTGAGATAGATTAAAATCGAACTCTCCAGTGTCCTCAACTTATTAGCGTGATGGAATCAATTATTGTTATCAGTATGATGTAATTATTGTATATATTAATTGTTTTTAGCGATGCAGCCTTACGCCAAATAAATAAATAGTAATAATTAATGTCGTCTACAAATTACGAGTTGACCAAACCTTTTCAATTTGCATGCACAACTGATTCTACGTCTGTGGACATGAAATCTCGCATATTAACATACTTAAAATTCCTGTAAATTTCACTGCTCTATCGCAAGCATGTTCTTCTCTGAACAAATTCGATGACAAATGCACTATATTTAACCTCCTTCGCTGAAGAAAATTATAACGAAATTTCTGTTATAATACATGGAACATCTAACACAGGCAAGCATCGTAAATTTCGCCTCGTATCTTCTCAGTACAGATAGTAATAGTTGAAGCTGTGATAAATTTCCACTAAAATAATACAAGGTCATATCAGCCCTACACATTACAAAATACACCGGACTATGTTGTAGAAGTTACTGGAATACACAGACCTTATTTAACTCTTAGAAGTTCCCATTTTCTGCTCATCGTGATCTTTCGTATGTATGGATTTACTGGTTTATTTTACGCAACTTTGCAAAATAATATTTTGTATTTTGATTATTTTATTTCTATTATTGACTTAATTGTAAGGATCTGAAAAATTACACAAAATATATACCCTCGCAAATTTCTCCACACGCTAATAATATTCATTCAAGAAACTCACCGAGACTAGATTATTCGCCTCCAAAAATCAAGGGCATGCGTTTAGTGGTTGAACACCCTCAGTGCTATCCAACATCCAGATCCTATCCCGTGATGTCATTGATACTCTCACAGCAGAGTTCAATTAATAAGCCATCAGGTACTGTATTTAGATCTGTGAAGCCTTCCAGCATCAATATGTGAAGTTTGTGGTTGGTTATTTCAACAGGCATGATACAATATTGGGCTACACAGGTACCGACAAAAGAAGAGAGGCTGGCATACAATGGGCAGATTCGTGCGATCTAATTCTTCTGCATGATAACATACTTCCAGCATCATTCAACTGTGTGAGATGGAGGCATATATATAATCCAGATATTAACTTACAGTATCTGCGTAAGCAAACACATATCTCAGTTATCAGCGAAATCAGTAGGGCAAGCAATCCCTCATCGTCCTGTTATATGCCAGATATACGCTACAAACTGACCGCAGACTGTTCCGTTTCATACATACATCTTCATTAAAGACATGCCTTTCAGCGTTCAGCGACCCTCTGTGAATTTATTAAACGCCACCACAATCCTCTATTTGCAACTAGTTCTGTGGCCTCTTCTTAGTTTCATACGTATTATCTTTAAATCGATAGAATGTGAGTACCTCTTCGAAGAAGATATCATTTTAAGTAGGCTGATTTGGAGAAATGTAAAATTTCACTGGACGAGAATATTCTGAATATAGAGCCTTTTACTGAATCATATGATTATATTGCAAATATCTTGAAGCATTTTTTTCGGATCTCAGTTCCCCGAGGCTGCACACTATATACAGAAACTAGGGAAATATTATGAAACTATCGTGATCTGTTTGACAACGTTCCTCTGAGCTCCAAAACCATCCAAGCTGTGGAAGATATCTTAAAAGCGATGTCTGATAAAAGAGGCGATGGAGGAGACTGGTCTAAGGAAGGGAAGCCACAAAGCCTGGAGGTTTGTTAAGCCTCTGGGTTGTGACCCAGCAGCTAGAGAGGGTCATGCGAATGTAACATCTAAACATATTGTCCGCCAGCTCGTGGAAAATGTTAAACCTTACCATCACACTTCAAAATTTTACGGTCAGAAGAATTAGAGCCAAGTCACCTTATGCGGCTTTTCTACATGGCAGCTATTAAGAGTTCTATTAGCGGTAAGCCAGGAGGGATAGACGACATCAGATTACAGCAGATTAACCTCGAACCCACTACGCTGTCGTGATAAAGCCCACATGGCGCGTCCCTGGTGGCGGATAGGGGGAGTCCTACGCGGTTTGCCGGCCGACTTGAGCGAAATAAAATTTCTCTCGCGACAAAACACACGAACCTCTGTGCGTGGGGGCGAGTCCAAGGGATGCTGAATTGTGACTATGAGGGAAACCCATTGGTTTGCGTTCCGAGAAATAACATGGGTCTGGGCTTTAGTTATCATTAGTACCCACTATTTGAGGAACACCACGGAATAGTACGGGTCACTGAGATATGTACAACTATGTGACGAACACCATGGGCTTGCGTTTCGAGAAACACCACGTGTCTGGGCTTTAACTGTGATTAGTAACCACTATGTGAGGAACTCCACGAGATAGTATGGGTCCTTGAGATTTGTACAAATATGTGACGGGATTTGCGTTCTTAAGAACACCACGGGTGTGGTGTTTACCTGTGATTAGTACCCACTCTGTTAGGAACACCAAGGTATAGGACGGGTCCCTGTGATGTTAGGGACGCGTTGCGTATGAGTGGTGCTCTTATATGAAGAACACCGCCTGCGAAGTACAGTACCTATCAGTAGTACCGTAATGTGTACTGCTACATGAGAAATACCATGGTTCTGCTTTATTACCGTTACGTACCTTTATGAGGGGCCGTTGACCTGGATTTTGAAAAAAGCCCATCATAGATTCAGGGATGTGCTTTGGAAGCAGCCCCTTGGTCAGTACATACAACTGTTTTAAGTTCATAATCATTGTTCGTCGTCGGGTTTTTAATTGTAGTCGGAGTATTGATTTGGAATTATTTGTAAATTTTAATACTGTGAGCTGGATCGGCTGATAATTTTACATTCATATTCATCCATTCATTATTCGTAATCAAGATTGAATTGTGGTCGTTGGATGAACTTTTGGACTTTAACATTGTTACATTTCGTATCATTAGAGGCCTATGACCTAGATTCTAGGCCCTTTAAACAACAATAATAATCATCATCATCACATCACGAAGAGATGAAGTACACTTGGCTAATTGTTACACACGTTGTAGTTCCGTCATGAGGAAGTTAATCACTATATAGCTCAGGAGATTTCTGGTTGTGGCTGTTGTATGTTCAGTTCAGTTTGAAGTATCCACACATGGTCGAGTTGTAAACAGTCTTTCCTTCCTCTGTTATACTTAACGTACAGGCGAGGTATGCTGAGCCCAGCTTGTAGGAACACGTCTATTCCACACGTCAGCCTTAAGCGTTGCCAGATCCTCACTTTCATGGCAGTTCCCATCTGCTGCGTCTTCGGAGCTACACCAAGAAAGTGTTTTATATTTCCTTTCAGATAAATTTCATGCCACTTCGGGTTACTCCTCCATTTACTGGATGCCACACCTTGAGTGCACTACTGACCTTCATACCAGGCGAATTCGTGAGAATGCTGCGCTCAGTTTCCTGCGTAATATTGGCAGCTACTAACCACGGCATACAGCGAAGACACCGGCCGTGAAAGACTACACCCACAATCTGAAAGGGTTCAGGAAATTTTCAAGTATTAGGAGCGGACACTAGTGAAGTTATGACCCGCATTACCAAGGACATCTTAAAATATCTTCCTTACATCACATTTACCCAGAACTGTATATTGTCTTGGTCTCTTGCCTGTAGCTCCACATCTCCTTTGCTAGTGTTCTCTGTCATTGGACCACCCAAAAGTTGCCTTAGATGATGAGATCCAAGTTCGACACAAAGTACAGGCCCATTTCGACCAAGACCGGTGTTTCTATCATAAGATTATTGCTGACCTAAGATCAGGCGGCATGACTGCCTAGTATCACTACCGCTCAGCTGGCTGTGGCTGCAGTTTGGACCACGGAATGCGGGAGTTATGAAATGAAGGAGACATCCTTCTGGTTCGGATTCCACATCCTACCGGGCGAGTTGGCCATGCGGTTAGGTGCGCGCGGCTGTGAGCTTGCATCCGGGAGATAGTGGGTTCGAACCCCACAGTCAGCAACCCTGAAGATGGTTTTCCGTGGTTTCCCATCTTCACACCAGGCAAATGCTGGGGCTGTACCTTCATGAACACCACGGCGGCTTCCTTCCCACTCCTAGGCCTTTCCTATCCCATCGTCGCCATAAGACCTATCTGTGTCGGTGCGACGTAAAGTAAATGGCAAAAAAGCAAAGGATTCCACATTAAACTAGAAACTCTTGGTCATGATCAAGGTATCTATGTTCATGACAGACAGCAAGTTTCCTTGCAGAAGAGACTGATTCATCTTGGTGTTGCTTTCTTTCCAGTTGTCCAGAGGCCTTTTAGTTACCTCTTAAATACACTATACTCTATGATATTGGCCTGGATAGAAAAGACTTACGAACCGTTGCCAACCTGCATTAAAATCAGTCCTCATCTCTTAAGGTTAGTAACACCAACAACACCTGTGCAATTGAAATAAAGCAAGGGATGAGGCAGGGCTGTGTTATAACTCCACTCCTCTTCAATATCTACTGTGAAAGGGTGTTTTTCTTAAACACTGGCCCCCTGTTGGTGGAGGACGCAGACGAAGAATACACCCACGGTATTCCCTGCCTGTCGTAAGAGGCGACTAAAGGCTTGACCAAGGAATTATAAAATTAGAACCATGAGACTACTTGTAATTAGTACCATCACGCAGGGAACACCATGGGTCGTACTTGCGCGTAGTACCACTATGTTAGGTACGCAGTAGGTTTGTAATTAGTAGCGAGAGTGTGTGAATCGGAATGTATGTCCTACAGTACCTGTGATTCGTATCCCTAAATGAGCAACACCATGAGATTAGCGACACCATGGTTCAGCCTTACCTATGCACAGTCCCCCTATATGAGGAATACTACGGGAGAGTACGAGTCCGTGTGGTTAGTCCATTTACGTGAGGAACGGCATAGGTTTGCGTTGCCTTTATAGGTTTGCGTTGCCTGTAAATAGCGCCACAATGTACAAAACACCATAGGTCTGTGTTACATGTGCGCATTACACTACTGTGAATAGTACCATAAGGTTTGGAATACCGCGAGTCTACGCTACTTTTGATTAGTACCGCAACATGACACATAGCATGATTCTACTTTCCTAACGATAAATACCATTATGAGAGGCCTATGACCTGGATTTTGGACCCGTTTCGACTATAAATATAATCTATTCAGCATCATGCTATAGAAGCAGTCCCTTGGTCAGTAATACTGTTGTTTTGTGCCAGCTTCTGCGCATGTGAGGCACTGTGAGTCGGATCCACTGATCGTTTTAAATTCATATCCATCCATTCATTTTCCGTCCTCACGCTGTGAATTCTGGTCAGTGGAGGATTTTGGACTTTTAATTTGTCATTTCATTTCGTATCGTTTCGTACCATGAGGAGCCGATTACCTCGATGTTAGGCCCCTGTAAACAACAAACATCAACATCATCTTAAGCACTGCTAGGAAAACAGGATATCATCATCGTTAATTGAATCGTAATAAATAATCTGCAATGTGCATATGATACTTTTCCGTTTGCAATAAGTGATGAAGATCCACAGATATTAACAAACTGATTGGTCAAAGAAAATTCTGGGCTTAAACACGAAAAATACTAACTTAGTGACCGTAGGAAAACATGTCATTCAACCTATAAAGTTGACAGTACCTGACACATCACTGGAGCATGTGCAGTTCTTTAGGTCTCTCACCTGCGTAATTGATCACAGCATGAGCAGTCCTGTTGAATGTAGTTCCCAAGGACTTCATACAAGAGAATGATTTAAATCCCGTGTCACAGGGACTTCAGTTTCTCTGTTCCTGTTTACTTCAGTGTTGTGTATGTCCTGTCTTATTTTATGGTGGTTTTGCTATTTGCTTTACGTCGCACTGACACAGATAGGTCTCATGGCGACGATGGGATAGGAAAGGCCTGTGTGTGGGAAGGAATCGGCAGTGACCTTCGTAAGGTACAGCCCCAGCATTTGTCCGGTGTGACAATGGGAATCTACAGAAAACCATCTTCAGGGCTGCCGACAGTGGGGTTCGAACCCACTATCTCCCGGATGCAAGCTCACAGCCGCGCGCCCATAACCGCATGGCTAACTCGTCCGGTTTACTTTATGTTGCTGAGGCCTGAACACCATCCTTCGAGATGTGGGGATACAGTACTCCTAACTGAAGGTCACGTACAATACCAGAAAGTAGAGTGCTTTGGTCATGTCATTCGAAATTTTGAGGTAGTGTAGTGGTTTATACGTTTAGGGAATAATAATTTCAAACCAAATCCACCAAAGAACCAGACAGATGCTTTTCACGTAGAGAATCCTAAAAGTTGCAGGTGAAGTGATTGGGAAAAGTACTGGAACACAGTGTTACGCCTAAGTATCTGAGATCACGCTTTGCACTTATCACTGCGCCAACACCGAGGCAAAAGTCCTCTCACAATGCTTTGACATGATCAGATTGGGCCGCTCATCCAGAAACAGTGCCACAGCTGTATGGTATAAATCTGTACATGCCAAGAAGTTCTACTTTGCACCCTTGGAAGCTTACTGAATGATCACAGGGTATCTAAAATCAACCCCAACAAGTATGTTGCACTCCCTTGTGGGAATAGCTCCACCTGACACTCGACGTGAAGTAGCCGAGAATGTGGAGAGGTACAGTTCGCCTCTCCATAGACATCACCTTGTCTACTTGCAGATCCAAATGAAACCATGTTTGAACCAGCAACCGCAAATTCCCAGATCGCTAGGAACTTGAGAAGCTTGAACAAAAGCTGCTCTATTACTACGATGAATCCTGGACGACATGGAAATCTTTAAACAGAATTGGGAGGTCCAAGGACAACGTATAGAAAAACATCCACATGATACTAGTGCTAGTATCTGGCACTAGGCAGCACCACTCTAATATGTATCATCTTTCTTGTAATTTTTACTGTATTATGGGACTGCAGTTTATCTTATAGATGACATTTAAGGAAAGAGGAGTAGGGCAAAAAGGAGAAAATCTTGTGTACATAATCTACGAGAATGTTGTGGGCTTCGTTCCACCACACTTTTCCGACTTGCTGGGAACAAGAGTCGATCGCCGTGATGACAGCGGACATGCGATGAGGAAATTGTAGAAGAAGAAGAATTATTGCTAGTTTTATATCGTGATTATATATGTACAACATAGAATGCGATAAGCCTCGTGTATATTTAAATACAGTTTTAACAGTAGATATGGGCTAAATGTCACCGCTGACTGTTTCGAAACGTTCGATGCGCCACAGCGAATTTCTTCCGACCAGTGTGTCGACACACAGCGCACTTCCGTCTCGGAATGCAAAAGAAACAGTGTTTCTTGATGGCGTCGTGGTAAATGAACCATGCTTCATAGCTAAGTCCAATTTACTAAAGAAAATGTTCGACGTTCTGACAACGAGAAAATATGAACTTCATGAAATATTTAATTAGCAAATGAACAGTACTTAGTAGACTACGTAAGTGAACTATCTTGAATAATTATTAAATACTGTACGTGCAGTTACAACACTTCATCGTCATCCTGGCAAGGAGAAAGGAAGAGGGTCAGTTTTGAGATCGTACCAACTGCGCGCTACTTATGTTACATAATTGTGTATTCTCTTTATATGTTTCTGAGGCTGCTGGTGCTTCTTGTCGATAATTTAATATAATTCAATTGTATCCATGACAAGGATCTGTTATATTTTACCGCTTTTCCCACAGCAGTGGGGTCGTGGGTGCGAGATGTCTCACATGTGGATTTGACTCTGTTTTACGATCTGATGTTCATCCCGACGCCAAGCCTACGTGATGGTATGTAATCACTATTGCGTGTTGGTAGTGTTGCATAAATATGAAGAGGAGAGTATTGGGACACACAGTCCTCGAGCCACAAGCAGTTACAATCGTGACCCTGCCGGTATTGGAAGCCGGGACCCTCCGAATTGAAGGCCTGAACGCTGACCATTCAGCCAAGGAGTCGGACGGATCTCTTATATTTATTATGTTGCTCCTTGTTGTAGAAATAAGAAACACTTTTCAGTAAATTCAATCGTGCGGTACTTCTACGTCTGTATGCGCACCACCCAGCCTCTTCACGTCGTCTATCATCTCAAACAACCTAATTTTTGCGTCTCTGACTTATCGTATGTTGGAAAGGATTGTCAATTTCTCTTTACGTATGAACCCAGATCAACTACAATACTATCAGACCGGAATGCATATACAGATACGTGTCAAAATGGCTGTCACATTGGGCCACGTGTAGACGGCGTGTGGGGCGTGTTTACATTCAGTTCGGTTTATACCGCTCACGTGTGTGGTTGGTTGAGGTTATCTTGCTACTGGAATTCGCGATTTTTATTTTCCACCGAATCGGTCTTGAAAGCCAAGAATAACAGCCGAGAGGATTCGTCGGGTTGACCACACGACACCTCGCAATCTGCAGGCCTTCGGACTGAGCAGCGGTCGGTTGGTAGGCCAAGGCCCTTCATGGGCTGTAGTGCCATGGGGTTTGGTTTTGGTTTGTTTTCCACCGAATATTTGTATGTGTTAAATAGTGTTGCAGTGTCCTTTTATCGGTTATCTAGATATTTTTATGTGTTGTGGTGTTTTTAGTATTTAGACGTTATTTCGTTAAGTGGTGTGAATGTGACAATTTTACAGATTTTACCTCCTTCATCTGTGAAGTTCAGAAGAAATTCGTTGAACCATTCAATGGAATAGTGAAGGAAGATTATGCATTGTTTGTGAAGGTGGATGATGAGTCATGTATTACGGTTGCAACATTGAGATTTGCAGTTCAAATGTTTCACAAAAATGTGTGTTTGCCTACAGAGCATTTTAGTGCTTATGAAGACCGGAAATATGACAGATGGACGAAGTTTTACACTTTGCTAAGTCATTTCACAATTTATTCTGATGATTCATTTTATGAACCTTTTGAAAAAATGCACTTGAGTTAGACCTGCGAGTTTAATGCAGAGAGAATTGGTAAAATAAAATTTGTCCCGGAACAGTTAGAGCTCTCTGTAATTAATCAAATAAGATACTCTCCAGAACCAATGATATGGGCAGTGACATTCTCTTATTATACCAAACTTTGATAAGACATTTGATGTTTTTAGTGATGTGGTCAGTGTTGGTGTTGGTACAGAGCCAGTCTGTAAATTATAACTACTAGAGACCAAATTTTCAGACCATAAAGAGTTGTTTCGTACAGAGAAGAAATTGTTACTAAAAATGGCTTTAAAATTATCTAGGATGGCTCTGTGTCCAACAACAATAGAGACAGAATGTGTCATTTGCAGTTAAGTGTTTGATCGTAAGAATGTTGCTGATTTGTATTTGCTGAAATCTCAAGGTGTGGATGTTTCTGATGGCACAATCCAGTTCCTGAAATTAATTCAAAAGTGGTGGTCAGTCTGTAAGGCATAGCATCCCATGAAAGATACATATACCAGGAATGAAGATGCTAGTCCAATTACTGGTGCTGGTAATATGAACCTTTCATTCGTTACATGTTTAAAACATATATGGACTTAGGCACATGTCATAAACAGAAAGAAGATTGACAGGTGAAACATACACTACTTTGATAAACATACTTACCACAATGTGTTTTCAATAGTTACCAGTGGTCTTATGTGTTTACTACAAAATTGTAGACAGACAGTTCAGAGAGAAGATTTGGTGTCTACAGGAGATTGAGTGGTTGTACTTCTAATGCCTCTGTGGAATGAATTCTTGAGTCTGAAAGAAAGATCAAACTGTTAGATGTATTAAAGATGAGGTCTGCAAAACTTCGTGAATTTACTTTGAAAGACTTTGCTCATAATGTCTATATCAATAGCCATGATACAGTTATTGATAATTTAGATTGGTTAGAGCTTGCATTAGAAGAAGTAGTTCATATCAGAGTTCCCCTTGAAACACAATGGATTTTAGTCTGCATTGCCAGCTACACCAGTTTGCAGGTGATTAAAATATTGTGTAAAAAGTGTGATGTCTGCATTAAAATGTTGCAGGCTGAAAAGAAATTGCTTGTGGATAATGACAGGGAAATGGTGATGTATTCCAAAGTAGTGTAGAGAGGTGGTTTGATGTGTCCATCATTGATGGTCATGTCCTGTGTGGCGGCCGTACCTTATGTGCTGAAGTGCTGCAGCACATTGCCTGTTGGAAAAATATTATCTACAATCAAATACAGTGCATTGAAAAAGGCGTCAGCCAAAGAATAAGAAATTATTCAACTCCCCTCACAACCAGGTAACTACTGGTGCGCTGCACGCCGGGTGCTGTGTGGTCACAGCTCAGCGAGAGCTAAGCTTTTGGCCAGAAACCAGGAACTCTGCCTTTTGCGCATGCGTGCCCAACTTTTTCCGACAGGCTGTGGAAACAACAGCCAAGACATCACTTCACAGCGATTCTTCGTTCGACCACTTGCACTAGTCACACTTGCATTACGACCGATATGAGAACGTGGCAGCTGGCACCCTCTTGACTCAGCGGTAGTATTTAAGAGGGGATCGCTCAAAGCAAACGGGAACACAAAATGCTGTAGAGCTGTTCACGCCAGGTCTTTCAATACCAAAGAGGATAGAATACCACCAACTTTCCTATTCCATAGCCACATTTGTAAATCGATGAACCTTAAAAATTGTACTTTTTATGTTGTCAAAATGAGGACATGATATTGTGATTTTCTTTAATTAAAAATCTCTAGTTTATAAATGTCAATATAAAAACATAACATGTAATTTTGCATTACGACGTTGCTGGTTTTATTTCAATGACGTTGGTAGCATTAAGAAGTTACGTTTTTGCGCGCTCACACCAAGTTTTTGAATTGGTGAATATATTGCCATTGCAGGCGTTATTGTGTGCTTAATTATATAGGTTTATAGTTTTTTATGAGGAATGTGTATATGTGTTGGGGTTGTTTGCGTGTTTGTTCAGTGTAGAAAACTCAGTGGAGAGCCCCTTGAAAACCACATACCACTGAGCGAATTCCCCGTGCGGTTAGAGGCGCGCAGCTGTGAGCTCGCATCCGGGAGATAGTGGGTTCGTATCCCACTGTTGGCAGCCCTGAAGGTGGTTTTACGTGGTTTCCCATTTTCACACCAGGCAAATGCTGGGGCTGTACTTTAATTAAGGCCACGGCCGCTTCCTTACAATTCCTAGACCTTTCCTGTTCCATCGCAGACATAAGACCTATCTGTGTCGGTGCGACGTAAGGCAAATGGCAAAGAAAGAAAACCACACACCGGTATGTTTCTAAATATTTGTATTTTTTGGAGTGGGGATGGGTTACAGCCGCCACTGTGCAAACTATGTGTTAATTGGTTACAGTTACAAACCGGAATTTCCTAAGTTACAGAATCAAAGAGAGGCGGTGCTAGTGTTAGGATTTCTGCTAATTGAGAGCAGTTTTTGTAACCTTGATAAGTGTCATTGCAGTATGAATTTGAAAACGATGATTGAAATGTGCATTAAAGTGTTAGCAAATTGTTTATCAATAATTATAATTTTCTTATAAATACACTGTAATTGTGTATTTCAAGTATCACTAGGCTGGTGAATGTATATTTGTTGGGAATGTTATTTCATTGTCCTCTGTAATTTGTGATTTTCTTATAATATGATGTGCATTGATGTGATTTACCAACGAATCTTGGTTTAATTTTGTCATTTTCAAAAGTGGTGCTACTGCAGTTGTTAATGAACGGGGACAACACTTTAGATCAAAACAACCGTCTAGACAAACAGCGTACGACGTACGAAATAGTTTTGAAGAACATAGATCTGTTATGGATGCACCGGGATCTGACCGCCCAAGAACAGTCACAATTGAGGAAAATGAATTGCGTGTATGTTTAGCTGTGAACCAAAGTCCGCGAAAATCAACCAGACGATTAGCAAGTGAGCTGAATTTATCACGAGGGTCAATGCAAAGAATGTTACACAAACAGTAGTTTAAAATTAACATACCACGTTTACGACATGGGATACTTCAAGACGATCCTTATCGTCTTAAGTTTTGTGAATTGATGCTTGGCGAACAAAAAGATGATCCTAACCCATTCAATAGAATTCTGTAGTCTGATGACGCCAATTTTAAGTTAACGGACATAAATGCACGTACTGGTATACTGAGAATAAGCATCTTTTCTTAGAAGAACAAGTAAATCAACCTGGTGTGAGTGTCTGGGGGCAATATCACTATTTGGCGTATTTGGACCATATTTTTTGACGGAACAGTTACAGTGGATAAGTATGTGGACATGCTTCAGAATTATCTGTTACCAGGACTTACAGCATGTGCTGAAAACTTTCAAGAAAATTACCTTCAACATGGTTGGGCACCACCCCATTATGCCACTGCCGTCCGCGATTATTTAAATGAAACTTTCCATAGAAAAGTGATTGGTCGAAGGGTGACATGCCTCCACGTTCACCAGATATCACGTGCATGGATTTTTTCCTACGTGATGTCGTCAAGGACTCTGTTTATTTTAAAAATCCTCAGACCATTGCTGAAATAAAAGACTATATACACGGCGCATTTCATGATTCCGACAGTGATAGAACACTATGTCATACAGTATGTAAATGTTCCAAAGACTTGGAAGATGTAGTCATGCAGACAGAATACAGTTAGCATTGTTTGTATTTGTAATGAAACAGAAATTCAATCTTTTGTTTAAATCAGTGTCCAGTGATTTTTGCGCCACCCTGTGTAGGGTATTTATTTCGAGCTCTTCAGAATTGAATGAGGAATAGTATATTGTGTGAATCTAAAACATACTTAGTAGTGGTGTTTAAATAACATTTACAATATCATTTTAGTGGGGCATGATTTCTGGATAACATTGCCATAGGTTGGTTATCGAGGAGGTCTGGATTTAAATTCTGAGCAATGAAAAGTGGTTTCCTCAAGAAAGAAGAATTTTTACAGCTTATGGAACGAGATGTGTTATGTTTTCTGCAATTAACTTGCGAGATCTTGATTGTTTTGTGACACAGAGATTATGCGATTTTGTGCTAATCTTAGTTCATTTTGTATTTTAGAGATGCCAAGAGTAGAATTTTTCTTCTGTTTCTTTTATATGTTGCAAATTAATAGTAATAAACATGAATTGAAAGAGTGTTATTGTCTAAATCACAAAATGTATGAGGCATTCTCCTTTCTCAGTCCTAGCCAAACCCTCTTTGCTTTTTTCAGATCAACGTCTGTGATTTTCCATACTTCTGCACTGATATGACTGGTGATCAACACGATCATGATCGTGTAGAGGAATGTGTCCCTTGCGGTGTGTTGTGTGTCAATATGGCTAATGTGTTCTGGGGAAGCCACAAATGTCTACCTTGGAACTAATACTCTTGATACCGCATTCCACATGCCGGATCAAGTCACCAATAGCACATGTGAGGCCTGTACCTCCTTATCTAGACCTCAGCAACTCCAAGTGAAACTTCTGGGAAATGCAAACTTCTCGATAACTTACCTGCTCTTTTGGCCCTAGTCATCCAAGACCAATAGCTTTCTAATCTGCACAGGGGAGTGTACCGTCACAAGCCAATAAAAGGGAAGATTGCCCAATGTTGTCGAACGGTGAACGCAGGTCAGTGCTCACCCAGGTCTCATGGGAGACGTTTCCGTTAAGCCAGTATTGAATAGCTCTAGTTATATGCTTTGTCACTATGCTCTAGGGATAGGAATCAAGAGGACATCTCTCAAGATTCTCGAGAACCTCTCAATGCTTTTTCTCACAAAAAGCGTGCCTCGTGAGGCTCTCGAGGACATAAGCACGCACCTTACACCACAGTTACGTGGCACACTGAGAACGACAGGCTTTGACAGCGTGCGCAACGGGACAACAGGTTGTGTCGTGAATGGAAGTTTGGCCTTCTATTCACGGGGAAGTAAGTAGGTATGAAACATCACACTTAACCTACGAGTAAAAGTCAGTTATTTAATTTAAGCCTAATCATTTGACTGCGATGCAGTTGTTAGAGAGCATATTGATAGCTACCAAGAGGATATCATGGGCCCGTGAATATTTCAGAGATAACCCAGAAAATAAACTGCAATGCCATGTTAAAGAAGTGTATGTTCATGTTACTTTCATTACATCATGTATTCAGAACTACGTTATTAACAATCTAACACGTTTATGACAGACAAAACTTGACTCTGGTAGTCGCAGCAAGATCACGTTGCCTGATTCGTCCAGTCAACATTATTGTATGATTCAATGTTTATGTTGCTCACTGTACATCTGTAAAGTGAATTATTTACAATAAATGGGGGATAGTGGGAGTATCTTCCAGCGAGTGTGAAGCGGACATCTGATTTTATGACATCTGCTCCAGAAATACACTGAAGAAAATGGAAATTGCAACACCCAGAAGGAGTGGTGCTACATTGCTGCACTTGAACATGCAGGACGAGTGTTCGGTTTTGTTTCGATTATTACACTTTCAGGTCCCTCTGACCGCAAGTTTGGACAACAATCAATACAGGATGTGCCTACCACGAGCTGCAATACATTGACGAATTCCTCGAGGCATGGAGTCAATAAGGCCCTGGATCGCTTCCTGAAGAATTGCGAACCATGCTTGCTGCACTGCACGGGTCAGTCGTTCCAGAGTTGTGGGTGGCTGAGGACGGTTGTCCAGTTGTCGACCCATCATGTTCCACACATGCTCAATAGGACTGTGGTCCGGGGATCTGGCGGGCCATTCTAAGGTTGTGATGTCGTGGAGAGCTTCTCTGGAGATGCGTGCAGTGTGAACCCGGGCATTGTCCTGCTGAATCATCCCATTAGCATTGTTCGTTATCATAGGGACAACCACTGGATTGAGTACCCTATCAACGTACTGTCGGGCAGTCATAGTGCCCTCAACAAGCACTAATTGTGATTTCACATTAAAGCCAATAGCTCCCCAGACCATAATGCTTGGTGTTGGCCCTGTGTGCCTCTCGACAATAAGATCTAGGCGGCCCCTCTCCCCGGTACGTCGGCGCACACGATTCCGGCGATCATTGCGGACAAGACAGAAGCGCGATTCATCACTAAAGACGACCCTATGCCATTCGTCGACCCACGTCGATCTTTCTCGACACCAGGCCAGCCTTACACGTCGCTGTTGTGGGGTCAATGGAACACCTTCTGCAGGGACACGGGCTCGTAAGCCAGCTGCACGCAGGCGATTACCAACTGTTTGTTGTGTAACGTGGGGTGCAACAGCTGCTCGAATTTGCGCTGCTGTTCCATGGGGTTCCATCCTGGCCATCCGAATGATGTGGTGATCCTCGCTCACATTTGTCTGTCGCGCTGGGCCTGTGCCAGGTCTACGAGTGTAGGTACATTCTTTTGACCACTGCTGCCATACACGTTGTACTATAGATGCCTGTCGGCCAACACGTGCAGCGACAGTCCTTAGCGATAATCCAGCCTCACACAGCCCAATTATCCGAGCCCTCTCAAACGGCGACAGTTGTTGATAGCGTGCTCTTCTCTGACGTCGAGGCATGTTTTACGGGGAACACTTCACTGCACAGACTGCAAGTCAACTACGCCACACCAGAGTCCATATACTGGAGTTGATTCCTCCGCGACCAATCACGTGGGGAGACTTGTAGCAACAATCCAATGGGTCTGAAAATTTTAATCGGTTACATACCTACGTGGCATCGTTCCATATCTTGAAAATCAACATAAACGACTCTATGCCTTCATGGTGTTGCAATTTCCATTTTCTAAAAAGTACATACTAAGTAATTACCATTGCATATGTTCGAGAAATTTACATTTCATAATAAATATTACGTCTTTAAAATAATGTAAAAGGATGTTCCACTAATTCACAGCCCATGAAACCATTGCGAAAGTTTGATTTTTATTTTTGTGTTCATTTCTAACGATCATTTAAAGTAAGGTCTTTTCTATGTCATTCCTTTATGTGTTCATATCAACTTAAATATAAGATCAAGAGAAATTATCCAAGTGTTCCAGGACAGATCAACAAAAAATGCCGTTGTTTAAAACAACCCGAATGCCGCACTTTGAACTAGAAGTTCTAACACCAACATTTTGTTGCAATTCGCAAAGGAGCTCAAGGGAATGTGGCACTATTCCATTTATTTCGAGATGCTTTGAGATTCTCCACATTTTAGCCATTTTTCTCTAGACTCTCGAGGAAAAGAAATTCTCGTCCGTACTGTGCACAGCTTGGTAAGAACGAGGTATGTACTGGCGGGAAAGGTTCCTAATTAGCTGTGCAGTCGGCTTTTGCATGCCGAATGTTGAACTGTCTTGTGCGATATTTTAGCTGACGCCGTCGATTTGATGTATTGTATTCCTTCGGAAGTGTATTGTCTCCGTATGTTAGGTGATGCCAAGTCCTAAAACAAGGTTGTTCATAGGGAATGTAATTGCTTTTCTTGGTTTAGAAAAGAGTGCAATTTCCTTTAGCTTGCCTTTCTTTCAAGCAAGTAAACGAGCTTCAGTGTTAAGGAAACATCAGCCATTTATTGAGAAAATCAGAAGGGAGGTGATAATGGGATGAAGTTATCCAGTCTGGGTAAAATGGAGCAGTGAATAATGGAAAGTTACTAGATGATACAGGTAAGTGCATCATCAGACGGAATTAGGCGATCTGCAATTTATAAATCTCATATTCGCTGTCCTGTATTGACAACAGTATACGCATTGGTGTTGAATAAGGTGGATCCAGAATCATTTCGTTTCAAGGTTGCTGTATTACAAGGCGAGTCGCAAACGTCTGAGGTAAGTATTGCTTTCAATAGGCTTTAAATTTAATAAGTGTGAAGAACATGGAAGAAACTAAATTCTGCTTAAGAGATTGGTGTACCAGAGAACTTTAGCAGAGAAAGACAAGAGATCGGTCCTTTTTTTTTAGATGAAACGTTTTTCCGTCCATCCTATACTGTAATGAAGTTTTGGGAGTATTATTCTCTAGACTTTCTATCTTTGGACAGTGCAGGTCAGAGAAACATCATATGCAGGTAGTGAGAACCGGTTTGTACCCTGCGCACTCTGCATGTTCAAATCGAAAATGAAATGTTATTACCATGATGAAATGAAGGTATCTAACTTCATGAATTGAAGTTGGTACCAAACATATCAAGTGTGACAACGTGTTGTACTACACCCATCAGATTAATGAAGTACCTTCAACATCTGGCAATAAATACGAATTAAGAGAACTAGCTAATGACATATTGGAGTACCGTGAAGCAACTAATTGCTGACACAAATATGTACCAGGTACTCAGGGATAAAAAGTGCATCACCACAGTGCTTTTGCAGCCGTTACAAGTGAGGAATGGAATGAGTATGAACTTGCATACAAGTTAAGAGTTGAGTACTGGATGAGGAATGTGTAGCTCGGAGAACTCATCATACATGTTGGTAGTGACAGGAATAGCGATTCAGTCTCTGAACATGATAGTTCAGTGCACAATGGTAGAGCGTTCTACTCTGCTGGCAACTTAATTGCATTGTGAGATCACATCTGAACTGGGTATTCATTGTTTAATATGATGACTTAGAATCACTGCTTTTAGAAGTGTATTTTTACAGTAAATTTTTCTCATAGTGTTAACAGCTGGCTATGACCGTTGCGCTTCACTACATCGGTAACGTTGCGTTCACAGCATCCCCTCTCATGCTCGCCCAGCTGTCACACTAGTACTTAAATCACTTGGCTTCAACTTGTGCTATACATGGCAGGTAGCCAAATTTACATCACGAATCACACTGCTGGGGGAATACTTAGAAGATTTTTCCTTGCCTGCTAAATCCTACGTGACTGGCGAGGTGTATATCCAGTTCATCTGTCTGTAAAGGTATTTTCTCACCCTTAAACATAGTGAGGAGTAGGATTACATTGTTTGTAAGGTTCTCCTGAAACGGAAAGTCAGATGCCTTGTAATCAAACTGAGTGGAAATTCCTCCACGCAGAATAGTTCAACCACTCTGTCAGGGAGTCGGAATATTTTCCACTACCCGACACTCGGCGTAGAGTTGCTGGCAGTATGGTCTGTTCCATTACCATAGGGAGATACCCATCTCATCCTGTGCGTATAAAATGGTTATAAAATTTAAAATATTATGGTATGAAAATGAATCAAATATTGAACCCATAATTCTACGGTGAGAAAAATTTTTATTTTTTCCCAAATATTTATTTGGTATTCAGAAACTACTGTATGTTTGAGGGCAGCCATTTTGCGCTCCCAAGAGCCTGATGTTGCGTGGGAAGGTTCCCGCAAGGCGAGCTCGTGGATTGCCGGGATACCTCGGTGGAGCTCGAGTGCCCGAAAATTTTCTAAATTAATGAATTCTGCACAACGAGGGATGTTGACAATATAGTAAAGGAAGAAATAAATAAGCAAAATTATTCATACACCCTCTGTGAAGGTAGTGACACCAGGGACAATTTCAGATGCAGTTAAGCCTAAGTGTGTGTTAGCGTGAGAACAGCGAGCTAGTTACACGTGCCAAGGTCGTGGGCAGAAGAAAACGCGCGAAACGCACGGCCAGAAACAATTTATTTCTCCTGTTGTGAGTGCAGAAAAATTATAAAATTAACACCTAACATAAGTGCAAGTCTGTCCGGAGTTCCGGGACAAGTTTGATCAAAATCGGTTTATTAGAAGCAAATTTGGCAGATTACACCACCAAGCCTCATAGAGGGGATAGCGTCCTTCCGGAAATTATAAAAGAAACCCCCCACCGTAGATTTTGCAGTGTCGATCTGGAACTGGAAGCCGCGGGAGCTCGTGCCCGTCGTCATTAGAAATTCGCGCCAGATTGACCGACACTAATTCAATACATGTTCGTGGCTAAGGTCCATATATTTAGTTAAGAAGAAAAGTGATTGGAGAAGCTGTGAACGTTTGCAGACGAACTGGGAAGGTGTAGGCTGGTTGAAAATTACACAGCAGATTTTATTTTTATCATTTCCTGTACTCTTGTAAGTGAAGAAGGTCTGGGGGAAGCGATTCAAAATAGTTCTACTCCCTTATCGGCCGAACACCTGTTCTTATTGAAACAACGGGGAGAGAAACCACTCTGGGAAGCGCATCAGACAGTTAGAGTCGACTGCAGAACGAGGGAAGTTCGTGGTGCAAGTTACAAAGAAAGTGCATTATTTATGGTAATTTTAATCTCGTGTGTGTGAAGGGTAGTGTTTGGATGAGTGAAATTTTGAAAATGAAAATGTTATTTGTGAAAATGAGTGGCTAAGTACGAGGTTGCTGGCGATGATGCAATCAGAATGCTGAGAATGTCACCAATGTGCAGGTCTGTCTATTTTATATTATGTAGTTAGTTGGTTAGTTACTGTCTGTCCTAACCAAATTTTCCAGATGATTGTCGGGTGATATGCGTAATTATCAGGCGAAAGGCGTTGTAAATTTTGGTCAGCGTGTGAAAATTTCAGTGTGTAAAATTCATGTCAAGAACGGTAAAATGCGACGCTTAAAATTTGGTGTTGAGATGAGATATCATTCAAAGTGCGGATTTGTGAACGTTATAAGTGTAAATTTGTCGTGGCGAATATTGTAATTCAGGTGTCAGTTGTATTCAGAAATGTTGGATAATAATAATAATAATAATAATAATAATAATAATAATAATAATAATAATAATAATGTCTACCGCGGGATAAGGAAATTCTTCTATGTCAAATTGCATTTAACCAGTTATTTTTACAAGGATCGTAAGCATATTTAGATAATGTCAATAAAATTTGTTAGAGTCACAGTCATTAATGGGAAGAAAATTTTGAGACATCGTGTATACTTGAATTGCGAAAGGTCGATGTGTGCTCTTGGATTCTAGAGGTTCGAAAGTCGTAATAAAGTAAAGGCAGAGATGTGCTTAATAATGGTTGTCGTTTTCACCAGGGGATCGATGTATGAAAAGGATCTTGAAGGAAAAGGGATTGAGAGCGATGGATGTATATGTACGTGGAGATGAGAGAGAAGTGTTACCGCTGGAACAAAGCGAGGAGAAAGAGTGTTGAGACATTTTTTGTAGAGGAAGTATTTAGGAACAGGCTGTGTGAAACAGACTGTATTGTTTTCCGCAATCAATCCGAATTTGAGATGACTACGATGTGAAGCATTGTGAAATTTATAGAAAGATTCCAAGTGAAAACGCCTCTGGTAAAATATTAGGTCTGGGTAGTAAACATCCAGTGATTTTTGTTAAGATAAGGTACGGCCTCACGGATTGAAGAGCAATTTTGACACACGGTTGGGTTATATTTAATTTGTTCATTGGAGAGGTCATGGATAAGATGGTTGGAATTGATGATAGGCGATCTGAGAATTTCGAATGCGATGGTGATGATTATTATTTTGAAGGCATCCACTAAAAGGGAAACGTGTGTTGGGAATTTTCATTGGCTGCCCTGACATTTCAATGCACAGGCTGAGATTGTGTTCGAGGTGGAGAATCGTTCGTCACGTCTATATATTTATTTTTGAGTTCACATATTATGATGAGGTAGACACTTACTGTATTTTTCGAGAGGTAGATACTTGCTGTATTTCGACTTGCATTCATTTGGTAATAGAGACGTGGGTTCCGTCATGTGGTATTTGTCTGACCAAATTTAGTGTTGAATATCAGAGTTTGTTGGAAATTGCGGTTCGCCTGATATGTTAAGGGAGACGCAGTACGACCCACTTTGACGCCCGACGATAGATTTAGGACGTCACGTGTTTATTCTTGGAGTCATTGATGATGAGGCGTCCTAGGTCACGCCCGACGATAGGATTTGGAAGGCATCATGTACATAATGATTAGGTTTAGGTTGTACAGATTTCAAGTGAGCCCGACGATAGGTCTGGGATGGTAGCTGTACACACTCAAGTCTCGGTTAAGATGTTCCTTGTGTTTGCTTCTTTGTGAAGTGGCCTGGTTGAAGGTAGCAGTGACAGTACGATATGATTTATTGTAGAGGGTCTATGCGAAGCTCTCATTGAGATAACGGGACTGCTGTTGGCAAACGAGGGCTGTCCAAGTGTGGGACATCGACCCGATCTAGATTAAATATTTTACTGTGTTTCTTCGTGCGTGTTAAGCTGTATGACTTCGAGATGTTAATTTAATTTTAACGGACCTTTTGTTTCCTCGTTTTGACGTCCGTTTTTCGTTTGATAGTGTGCATATTGACACTCAGTGTTTTAGAATGAGACTTGAGTTGCGAATGCGGTTTCGATTCGTCAGCCAGTATTTTGTTTTATTTCAACCTTGTCGTGTTTCCAGTCTTATTCATAGTAAGTAAGTAAGTAATCACTTTACCAGTAGTGTGTTGGGACAGACAGTAAATAGAGAGATCTGTACTGGTAGCATGTTTTTCAAGGGAAAGAATTCCTTAAATTTGTAGTAAATTTTAGCGTGGACTGGTAAATTTATTAAGCATAACAAACCCATTTCTAACCTGAAAATCGGTTCAACAATAATAATATTTTCAAGTGACTTTTCACTTTTTGATTAACTTCAGTGTTTGGCATTTCTTCTAAATGCATGATCAGTAAGTGTTTCCTGCATTTCGCAGTTTTGTTCCTTAAGAACGATCTAACGTAAGATCCTCCCGGGTCATGTGGTTGTTGGTTCCTTCCGAACAGCTGTTTGGGTGATGCACAGTCAGCATCGGGATTAACTTATCACTTAAGGGTGTCATGAATGACAAATACATGGTGGAATTTTATTTCAATTGTGAATGATGCCATTAACTTGTAGTGAACACCATGCTTTCCCCTAATATTTCGCAACCTATCCAAAGCAACTGATAGTCAGTTTGGTTCGATTAAGGGTCCATTCGGCGGATGTTCCGTATCCGTGAAGGGTATTTGACTGGTGGATAACCTTAATTGAGAGAAAATCAGGCGTTCTACTTGTCGAAAGTCAGATTTTCCACGGATCGTGTGGATTAACTCTCAGTTCTCGTTTGGAATAATAGGTGCCCGGTTTTCAGGTCTTCCCTTTTTCAGTTTTTCAGTTTCGCTGTCCACTAACGTATTAGCTTCTCCGAAGCAAATCTTCGGCATTGTAAGAAACGAAGTGATGTTATGTAATGTGACTGTGTTTGGAACATTCAAAATCAATAATTTAATTTTTTTATTTTTGTGGCAAGAATGCATATTAAATTAACTATGTTATCGTGCTATTTCAGTTTAATAAAAGTTAGTAAGCACATTTTTGCTCCTCATTTCAAGTAGTTAGGCTCTCTTCTGAACCCCATCGTTTGGTTAAGATCGTGACCGAATTTATTCCCGCAACGACCCAAGATTTAAGAGTTCTAAATTGTTCTACTGTAGCAGCCGTGGCCGACCAACGATGGAATGGTAAGTTCAAGGGTTCAGTAGTAGAAGTGGCGCGCCAACTCTGGGGCTTAAGTCACGATAAGGAGGATGATAATATTCCACGTTGGAGGACAGTAAGAAATTAACACCAACGTGATGGCTTAAGTCACTTAACAGAGAGGGCTTGAGTGCATTAAAGGAAGAACTACGAGTCATGTTGGTTGACATCAGTAAAATGATGACCAATTGTAGAATAATAGTACACGATGGGCCTCAGTAGTAGAAGTGGCGCCATCAACTGTGGGCCTTAATGTCACGATAACGATGAGGAGCCCTAAGTCACGATAACGATACGATGCCACGATAACGATAATGAAATTATCCATTGAAAATAAATGTTAGAAAAATATAAAATAATGTTGAGGCTTAAGCCACATTATAAATAATACAAGCGGGTGAAATTTATGGCTGAGCCACAGTTAAACGAATTATGCCCAATGAGAGTGCTAGATATTAACACGTTTAATGAGGAGCGTAACTACTTGGTAGATAATAATAATAATAACAGTCACAATGCATTTTAGGAAACCAGTATTTAAAGCTGTATTGAAGCTTATGTCATGTTGCCAATATAAATTTTGGAAGTGGTAATGCTGAATTACATTCAAAGTTTATGCGTTAACATGTTCGTTATTTAAGTAATTTACGGAAGTGAAACTATTTGGGATATTTATCCAGAGTAACTTATTAACTTCAGATTTTTTTTTTATTAAACAATTTTGTGATACCAGCCATGTAAACAAAATTTTATAAGACAACTGTTGGAATGTTGTCAGTTTCGGTATTAAATTGTAATAGCGTTTGTATGTGAAAACGCAGTAGATAGTGAATTCTTTCCTTGGTAGTTTGGAGTATTCTGGTTGCATCAACAGCCAGCGTACTCATTATTGTATTCTTTGTGGTATTGTGAGATGGAAGGTCAGGCGACCTTGGAGAAGTTAATGCAGATGATAGAGGACATGAAAGTCCAGAATGAGAATTTTAGGGAGGACGCGAAAGTCCAGAATGAGAATTTGGGTAGTAAGATGGAGATGTTAAATAGTAAGACAAATGAGAACTTGAATAGTGAGATAGACAGTTTGGATAGTAAGATGGAGGATACGAAAGGGCAAATGTTAGAGAGTTTTGATAGTAAGATGGAGGACGCGAAAGTCCAGAGCGAGAATTTGAGAGAGGATATGAAGACTCATAATGAAATTTTGGATGGTAAGATTGAGGAGTTGCAGTCGAGTTTGAAGGACACTCGTGAGGAGTTACAGAGTAGTATCGAGGATACCCAGGCTAGGTGTAAAGAGTCTAGTGATGAGTTGAAGGCTGGATTGAAGAATGTAGTTCATGAGACATACACTATGTGCACCGAACTTAAAGAGGAAGTTAGGGGTGAGATAGGTAAACTCAACCAGTGTTTTGATGATAGCCAAGTGGAAATTAGGAATGAGATTGATAAACAATTTGCGGAAGTGCAGGTCAGTTTAAAGAACGATTTCGACAAACAGTTTTCTAAAATCCATGACAGTTTAAAAACCGATATGGACAAGCGTTTTGACGAAAGCCACGACATGTACAGTAGGTTATGCGATAGTCAGGATGAGATGAGAAAGGAACTTGACAAGCATTTACTGGAAAGCCAGGCGGCGCATAAGCAGCTGATCGACAGCCAGGTTGAATTTAAGGACGACATTACACAACAGGTCGTAGAGATGCGGATCTCCAGTGATAAGGAAAAGGGGAAAACGCTAACCATAATAGAGGAACAACGTCAAATATTATCTGCGGACATTCAGTCACTGAACAACAAGGTAGATAAAATTAGTGTGGAATTGGAGAGTCAGGTATTGTCAAAAACCGAAACCATGGAGAAGAAACTGTTGCAAGTTAATGAGGAAGCAATTAGTAAACTCCAAGTGGCTAATGAGGACTCCGAAGTTTTAATTAAAGAAATTCAAGAGGAGTTAGTTGAAATGAAAAATGAACATACCCGGGAATTCAATGACAGGCAAATTAGTATAGAACAGGACTTAAGGGAAATCACGTCAGCCCAGGAAGAGACAGACAAGAAAGTTGGGTTCATTAAGAGCGAAGTGAGCAGTTGGATTAGCAGCGTGGTAGATATGCAGTCCAAGGTGGACAAAGTATTAAGTCAAACCTCGACAGCTGTTAACTCTGACCTCAGTGGTCAATTGCCAAATATTAATCATGTGAATAATAACGGTCAGAGCTCAAATGTAGATACCAGTCGAGCTCAAGGCTCAGGGGTCACAAACGTTATTAACATGATCAAGTTACATGAGGACCAGCCTAAGAAATTTAATGGAGGTCCACATACCACGCCGAAGGGATTTCTTAAGGATCTCAGGGAGTACATCCGGGACGCCAAGATTCCTGAGGAACGTCAGTTGAGGGTAGCTGAAAGATATTTAGAGGGGGCACCACTTTTATGGTTTAAAGGCTTCCGATACCATTTTGATACCTTTGATGAATTCCAGAGGGCGTTTCTCAATAAATTTTGGAGTACGGAAATTCAGCAGAGTCTTAGATTAGAGCTATACTCACGTCGTTATACTGCAATAGGCCCTACAAAGTTCAGTGAATACTTTATTGCACAAATGGTAAAGTTCAGAGAACTTGAGGCGCCGCCCTCGGAGCAAGAGTTGGTGCAGGCCATCCAGAAGCAGTTACCTCCCGAAGTACAAAGGATGCTCATTGCATCAAAGGTAGAGACCCCCATGCAGGCAGAAATGATCCTTAGGCAATTGGATCATACCCATAATCAAATAGCACCCAGAGGGGGACGGTCGCACGAGCAACATGTAAACACTGTTAGCCAGGTCCCAGAGGGAAGTCCAGAGGCACCAGAGCAGGGGAAACCACAGCCGACTGAGCGGAGGCGTGAGTTTCGCAATAACTGGGAACCCTCGCATCCACGAAATGAGGATTGGAAAAGGCGTAGGGGTAATTGGAATTATCCACAAAGGAGGAACCCTTACTGGAGGCGATACGATGGGGACAGAGAAAACCAGAGGAATTTCAGGAATGGACTTAATAACCGCAGGGACTGGGGAAATAATCGAACCCAGAACTTCCGCCGTGATGAGGATGAACGGTACCGTGAACGTGTTCAGTACACCGACGGGTTAAGGAAGGACCACGAAAGAAAAAAATGGCAGGGGGCGATACAGCGCCAGGACGTCAATACCGATTGTTTCGGGGCTGAAAGTCTGGAATTCCAGAAGGCACATAGGCAAGACCAACGAAACTCCGGTCTGAACCCGTTTGCGCCAGATTTTGAGCAGGAGTCAATGGCGACTCTTGATAGAAGAAAAACAACTTCAAATTCCCAGTAGGAAAAGGTTCAGAGTCTTTCATCCCAGATTCTGAAGCAGAGACCACCAAATGACACACGTAACTTCAATAACAACAAGAAACAGACTCCTAGCAACCCCCATTAAATGAAGACAGCAATCCAACGAATTTACAGGTTTATCATAGAGCCGAAGAAAGAATTCCACTACAGGATGACGCAGCCTTACCAGCTGGGGAAATGGTCACCGAAGAAGAAGAAGAAGAAGAAGAGGTACAACCAGTAAATATGATCGTCACGTCGAGAGGAAGACAGGTCGAGGCACCACTCCAAGGACAGGCAAGCAGTGGGAGTAAAGAAGAGGAAGACGCTGAATGTTTACAATGTTCATTCTTAAGAGAAGACTTTGTTGATGACATCTGTAACGCAATCCTATTGTTGGAAGAAGAAAACAGGGAAATACGTGAAAGTAACAGAGCCCTACGTCAAGAGTGAGATCGGCTGGGAAATTTTACGTAGAATCATGGTTCATCTGTATCAAAATTCCCATGTACACTTTAGAATTTTGAAGGAATATATCTGTTTAAATATTTCCCCTTTCTGGGTAAACATTTCGTGGTTGTAGGTGGATTATGAACCCATAATTCTACGGTGAGAAAAATTTTTATTTTTTCCCAAATATTTATTTGGTATTCAGAAACTACTGTATGTTTGAGGGCAGCCATTTTGCGCTCCCAAGAGCCTGATGTTGCGTGGGAAGGTTCCCGCAAGGCGAGCTCGTGGATTGCCGGGACACCTCGGTGGAGCTCGAGTGCCCGAAAATTTTCTAAATTAATGAATTCTGCACAACGAGGGATGTTGACAATATAGTAAAGGAAGAAATAAATAAGCAAAATTATTCATACACCCTCTGTGAAGGTAGTGACACCAGGGACAATTTCAGATGCAGTTAAGCCTAAGTGTGTGTTAGCGTGAGAACAGCGAGCTAGTTACACGTGCCAAGGTCGTGGGCAGAAGAAAACGCGCGAAACGCACGGCCAGAAACAATTTATTTCTCCTGTTGTGAGTGCAGAAAAATTATAAAATTAACACCTAACATAAGTGCAAGTCTGTCCGGAGTTCCGGGACAAGTTTGATCAAAATCGGTTTATTAGAAGCAAATTTGGCAGATTACACCACCAAGCCTCATAGAGGGGATAGCGTCCTTCCGGAAATTATAAAAGAAACCCCCCACCGTAGATTTTGCAGTGTCGATCTGGAACTGGAAGCCGCGGGAGCTCGTGCCCGTCGTCATTAGAAATTCGCGCCAGATTGACCGACACTAATTCAATACATGTTCGTGGCTAAGGTCCATATATTTAGTTAAGAAGAAAAGTGATTGGAGAAGCTGTGAACGTTTGCAGACGAACTGGGAAGGTGTAGGCTGGTTGAAAATTACACAGCAGATTTTATTTTTATCATTTCCTGTACTCTTGTAAGTGAAGAAGGTCTGGGGGAAGCGATTCAAAATAGTTCTACTCCCTTATCGGCCGAACACCTGTTCTTATTGAAACAACGGGGAGAGAAACCACTCTGGGAAGCGCATCAGACAGTTAGAGTCGACTGCAGAACGAGGGAAGTTCGTGGTGCAAGTTACAAAGAAAGTGCATTATTTATGGTAATTTTAATCTCGTGTGTGTGAAGGGTAGTGTTTGGATGAGTGAAATTTTGAAAATGAAAATGTTATTTGTGAAAATGAGTGGCTAAGTACGAGGTTGCTGGCGATGATGCAATCAGAATGCTGAGAATGTCACCAATGTGCAGGTCTGTCTATTTTATATTATGTAGTTAGTTGGTTAGTTACTGTCTGTCCTAACCAAATTTTCCAGATGATTGTCGGGTGATATGCGTAATTATCAGGCGAAAGGCGTTGTAAATTTTGGTCAGCGTGTGAAAATTTCAGTGTGTAAAATTCATGTCAAGAACGGTAAAATGCGACGCTTAAAATTTGGTGTTGAGATGAGATATCATTCAAAGTGCGGATTTGTGAACGTTATAAGTGTAAATTTGTCGTGGCGAATATTGTAATTCAGGTGTCAGTTGTATTCAGAAATGTTGGATAATAATAATAATAATAATAATAATAATAATAATAATAATAATAATAATAATAATGTCTACCGCGGGATAAGGAAATTCTTCTATGTCAAATTGCATTTAACCAGTTATTTTTACAAGGATCGTAAGCATATTTAGATAATGTCAATAAAATTTGTTAGAGTCACAGTCATTAATGGGAAGAAAATTTTGAGACATCGTGTATACTTGAATTGCGAAAGGTCGATGTGTGCTCTTGGATTCTAGAGGTTCGAAAGTCGTAATAAAGTAAAGGCAGAGATGTGCTTAATAATGGTTGTCGTTTTCACCAGGGGATCGATGTATGAAAAGGATCTTGAAGGAAAAGGGATTGAGAGCGATGGATGTATATGTACGTGGAGATGAGAGAGAAGTGTTACCGCTGGAACAAAGCGAGGAGAAAGAGTGTTGAGACATTTTTTGTAGAGGAAGTATTTAGGAACAGGCTGTGTGAAACAGACTGTATTGTTTTCCGCAATCAATCCGAATTTGAGATGACTACGATGTGAAGCATTGTGAAATTTATAGAAAGATTCCAAGTGAAAACGCCTCTGGTAAAATATTAGGTCTGGGTAGTAAACATCCAGTGATTTTTGTTAAGATAAGGTACGGCCTCACGGATTGAAGAGCAATTTTGACACACGGTTGGGTTATATTTAATTTGTTCATTGGAGAGGTCATGGATAAGATGGTTGGAATTGATGATAGGCGATCTGAGAATTTCGAATGCGATGGTGATGATTATTATTTTGAAGGCATCCACTAAAAGGGAAACGTGTGTTGGGAATTTTCATTGGCTGCCCTGACATTTCAATGCACAGGCTGAGATTGTGTTCGAGGTGGAGAATCGTTCGTCACGTCTATATATTTATTTTTGAGTTCACATATTATGATGAGGTAGACACTTACTGTATTTTTCGAGAGGTAGATACTTGCTGTATTTCGACTTGCATTCATTTGGTAATAGAGACGTGGGTTCCGTCATGTGGTATTTGTCTGACCAAATTTAGTGTTGAATATCAGAGTTTGTTGGAAATTGCGGTTCGCCTGATATGTTAAGGGAGACGCAGTACGACCCACTTTGACGCCCGACGATAGATTTAGGACGTCACGTGTTTATTCTTGGAGTCATTGATGATGAGGCGTCCTAGGTCACGCCCGACGATAGGATTTGGAAGGCATCATGTACATAATGATTAGGTTTAGGTTGTACAGATTTCAAGTGAGCCCGACGATAGGTCTGGGATGGTAGCTGTACACACTCAAGTCTCGGTTAAGATGTTCCTTGTGTTTGCTTCTTTGTGAAGTGGCCTGGTTGAAGGTAGCAGTGACAGTACGATATGATTTATTGTAGAGGGTCTATGCGAAGCTCTCATTGAGATAACGGGACTGCTGTTGGCAAACGAGGGCTGTCCAAGTGTGGGACATCGACCCGATCTAGATTAAATATTTTACTGTGTTTCTTCGTGCGTGTTAAGCTGTATGACTTCGAGATGTTAATTTAATTTTAACGGACCTTTTGTTTCCTCGTTTTGACGTCCGTTTTTCGTTTGATAGTGTGCATATTGACACTCAGTGTTTTAGAATGAGACTTGAGTTGCGAATGCGGTTTCGATTCGTCAGCCAGTATTTTGTTTTATTTCAACCTTGTCGTGTTTCCAGTCTTATTCATAGTAAGTAAGTAAGTAATCACTTTACCAGTAGTGTGTTGGGACAGACAGTAAATAGAGAGATCTGTACTGGTAGCATGTTTTTCAAGGGAAAGAATTCCTTAAATTTGTAGTAAATTTTAGCGTGGACTGGTAAATTTATTAAGCATAACAAACCCATTTCTAACCTGAAAATCGGTTCAACAATAATAATATTTTCAAGTGACTTTTCACTTTTTGATTAACTTCAGTGTTTGGCATTTCTTCTAAATGCATGATCAGTAAGTGTTTCCTGCATTTCGCAGTTTTGTTCCTTAAGAACGATCTAACGTAAGATCCTCCCGGGTCATGTGGTTGTTGGTTCCTTCCGAACAGCTGTTTGGGTGATGCACAGTCAGCATCGGGATTAACTTATCACTTAAGGGTGTCATGAATGACAAATACATGGTGGAATTTTATTTCAATTGTGAATGATGCCATTAACTTGTAGTGAACACCATGCTTTCCCCTAATATTTCGCAACCTATCCAAAGCAACTGATAGTCAGTTTGGTTCGATTAAGGGTCCATTCGGCGGATGTTCCGTATCCGTGAAGGGTATTTGACTGGTGGATAACCTTAATTGAGAGAAAATCAGGCGTTCTACTTGTCGAAAGTCAGATTTTCCACGGATCGTGTGGATTAACTCTCAGTTCTCGTTTGGAATAATAGGTGCCCGGTTTTCAGGTCTTCCCTTTTTCAGTTTTTCAGTTTCGCTGTCCACTAACGTATTAGCTTCTCCGAAGCAAATCTTCGGCATTGTAAGAAACGAAGTGATGTTATGTAATGTGACTGTGTTTGGAACATTCAAAATCAATAATTTAATTTTTTTATTTTTGTGGCAAGAATGCATATTAAATTAACTATGTTATCGTGCTATTTCAGTTTAATAAAAGTTAGTAAGCACATTTTTGCTCCTCATTTCAAGTAGTTAGGCTCTCTTCTGAACCCCATCGTTTGGTTAAGATCGTGACCGAATTTATTCCCGCAACGACCCAAGATTTAAGAGTTCTAAATTGTTCTACTGTAGCAGCCGTGGCGGACCAACGATGGAATGGTAAGTTCAAGGGTTCAATATATCATTAGGCCTCGAAGTGATGGCATTTGGTACAGTGCGGTTTGTCTGGAAACAGTCGGAAACTGGTCACAACATGCTGTTGGGTAGAAAAGGAGCGAGCCCACCTCAAGTTAACTCCTACTCAGGATGCCTCTGACCTAATGGCTGGGATGCCTAAAGCACTTGTGACGGCAATACGACACATATTAGGTTTGGTTCAAAAGAGAAATTTAACAATTGTTAGTTTCACAAATCGCTCACCGTTTGTTGTATTACTCTAATTTATTTCAGGATAACGCACACCATTCAACGTGAATGAGCACACTCTCTCAGTTGGACAGGGTGCTCTCACCTCACACAGAAGATGGCTGGGTTTGAATGAAGGAATACGGGCCACACGACACACGATGATCGGTCCTTGGTTCATCTCCAGAGAAATTCCACAATCGCAAATAGAGGAGCTAAGCCGGTCCCACCACCACGGAGGGTCTCCCCTTGGGTTAGAACCAGCATTGCTCCCCTACTAGGGGTCAATTACCCCTGGTATATTAGGGGTATAATTGCTATTTTGCGGATTTAGCATAAGAGAGCGAGCCTAACAACACAGTCGTCATCTTGAGGGGGCCTAACTACACTTTAACAGCTAGTTGCCCTTCCCGACGCCTAAGAGAACAAGCCTGACCTCATGGAGGGGCCTAACCCTAGTTTTACGGCTAGATGCTCTTCCTGACGTAGACAGTCGTTATCTTGGAGGGGCTTAACATTAAAGGACGAGATACCCTTCCCGAAGCTATCTTGAGTAGTAGGACAATGATGATTCTCGCGACGCTATCTTATGTAGTAGGGCAATGTAGAATCGCATAAGAGAGCACAAGTAACTACATGGAGGAGTCTAACTACACAGGACTATAGTTTCACGGCCAGATGCCCTTCCCGACGTGAATTGCACAAAATGGTTGCTATACACAGGTTCTTATGAGACTACTCCCTAGAACCTGGGTTAGAGGTTACTGTGGAAGATGGCGGTTATACATAGGCATTATAAGACTGCCCAGGGGCGCTTGCGCAAGATGGCAGCTATACATAGACTCTTACAGAGAAAGATGACGGCTATGGACGATTGCGCAAGATGGCGGTTATACATGGGCTCTTATAGAGAAAGATGCCGGTCATAGGCGATTGTAAAAGATCGCGGCTATACGTGGGCCATTATAGAGAAAGGTGACGGCCATGGGCGATTGCACAAGATGGCGGCTTTACATGGGCCATTATAGAGAAAGGTGACGGTCATAGGCGATTGTAAAAGATCGCGGCTATACGTGGGCCATTATAGAGAAAGGTGACGGCCATGGCGATTGCACAAAATGGCGACTATACATGGGCTCTTATAGAGAAAGATGCCGGTCATAGGCGATTGTAAAATATAGCGGATATACGTGGGCCATTATAGAGAAAGGTGACGGCCATGGGCGATTGCACAAGATGGCGGCTTTACATGGGCCATTATAGAGAATGGTGACGGTCATAGGCGATTGTAAAAGATCGCGGCTATACGTGGGCCATTATAGAGAAAGGTGACGGCCATGGCGATTGCACAAAATGGCGGCTATACATGGGCTCTTATAGAGAAAGATGCCGGTCATAGGCGATTGTAAAAGATAGCGGATATACGTGGGCCATTAAAGAGAAAGGTGACGGCCATGGCGATTGCACAAAATGGCGGCTATACATGGGCTCTTATAGAGAAAGATGCCGGTCATAGGCGATTGTAAAAGATCGCGGATATACGTGGGCCATTATAGAGAAAGGTGACGGCCATGGCGATTGCACAAAATGGCGGCTATACATGGGCTCTTATAGAGAAAGATGCCGGTCATAGGCGATTGTAAAAGATAGCGGATATACGTGGGCCATTAAAGAGAAAGGTGACGGCCATGGAGATTGCACAGGATGGCGGCTTTACATGGGCTCTTATAGAGAAAGATGCCAGTCATAGGCGATTGCACAAAATGGCGGCTATACATATGCTCTTATTGAGAGAGATGACGGCCATGCGGGATTGCACAAGATGGCGGCTATACATGGGCTCTTATTGAGAGAGATGACGGCCATGCGGGATTGCACAAGATGGCGGCTATACATGGGCTCTTATAGAGAAAGATGCCGGTCATAGGCGATTGTAAAAGATCGCGGCTATACGTGGGCCATTATAGAGAAAGATGACGGCCATGGCGATTGCACAAAATGGTGGCTATACATGGGCTCTTATAGAGAAAGATGACGGCCATGGCGATTGCACAATATGGCGGCTATACATATGCTCTTATTGAGAGAGATGACGGCCATGCGGGATTGCACAAGATGGCGGCTATACATGGGCTCTTATTGAGAGAGATGACGGCCATGGGCGATTGCGCAAGATGGCGGCTATACATGGGCTCTTATAGCATCCTCCTCCTCCGACGGGACACAGCCGCCCTCATCCTCCTCATCTATATAGCAAAACGCAAAATGGCACGGGACACAGCCACCCTCCTCCTCCTCCTCCTTATCCGTATAGCAAAAGGGCACGGGGCACAGCCGCCCTCCTCCTCCTTATCCGTATAGCAAAAGGGCACGGGGCACAGCCGCCCTCCTCCTCCTTATCCATATAGCAAAAGGGCACGGGGCACAGCCGTCCTCCTCCTCCTTATCCATATAGCAAAAGGGCAAAAGGGCACGGGGCACAGCCGCTCTCCTCCTCCTCCTTATCCATATAGCAAAAGGGCAAAAGGGCAAAAGGGCACGGGGCACAGCCGCTCTCCTCCTCCTTATCCGTATAGCAAAAGGGCAAAAGGGCACGGGGCACAGCCGCCCTCCTCCTCCTTATCCGTAATATAAAGAACAAAAGGGCACGGGACGCAGCCGCCCTCCTCCTACTTATCCGTATAGCAAAATTGCAAAAGGGCAATAGGGATCCTCTTCCTTGCAAAAGGGCAAAATGGTTCATCTTCCTGGCAAAAGGGCAAAAGTCTTTCTCTTCATTATCTGTTTGGCTAAAGGCTAAAAGGGCTTCCTCCTCCTAACAAAATGGGAAAAAGGCACTTTTTCTGGCAAAAGGGCAAAAGTGCTCCTCCTCCTTACAAAAGGGCTCCTCTTTCTAGCAAAATGGCCACTGTTCCTGGGAAAAGACCAACTCTTCCTCCTTACATTTACTGAGGTTAGCTCAGTCCCTCTTCCTACGGACAGATGCCTTCCTGCACAAATAGAATTGAACGTCACATACTCACGTTATTAAACTCATATAGCGTTATCCTATTCTTCTCGTCGCATAAGTTTTTACCCTTTTCGATTGAGGAGGGAGCGGTAGGAGGAGGATGCGGTAAGGAGGAGGTAATATTTTTTCGATTGCAATTAGCATGCAAAAATATAGAATTGAATGTAGGATAGGCAAACGCTGTATGTTACTGTCCGACAAGGCAAAAGAGGTTCGATAGAGCTACAGAATGCAATTAGGAGAAATACAGAATTGACAAGCTACTGCTGTATGTCTTCATCCAACGAGAGAAAACATGTTGACTATTAAACAGAAAAACTTATAACGGAAACATAATGATTACTGTGCTGTGTGTGTCTATTCGACAAGACATGTTTAATCCTATTACAATTAGCACACACTAGAATTGATTGTAGAAGAAACAAATGTTGAATGTCTTTATCCGACATAACAAAACATGTTGACAATTAGTGTTGAGAACAGAAAAACTGTTAACGCTACTGTGCTGTATGTTTGTATTCGGCAAGACAAGTTACAATTAGCACACACTAGAATTGATTGTAGAACAAGACAAAAGTGTTTAAAATTAGTGTTTAGAACAGAAAAACTTATAACGCAAAATATTATGAGACTTAAAATCTACGTTATAGGATTAATCTTTCTGTTGATACAATCGCACTTCTATGCAATCAGCGCGCACACATGGAATTGCAAATATTGTATATCACTATCCGACGTACAGTGGTACATCTTCTTAATTACTGCAGATGAAATGATTCCTACATAGCAGGGGATACCTTTGTTCTAAGGAAATCGATTTTGCGGGATTCGAACACACGCAACAGAGAAACAAATCTGTATAGCGATTTAGTTACCGTAACAGAATAAGAAATAATACTACTGTGCAGATAATATTATTTTACTACTTACCAGGGGGTACCTTTGTCCTACACCATATTGTGTTAAGGAGATAATTTATGGATTTAAACCCTGTTGTAACACTATAAAATATTTTTGGGAATGAAACTTTGTTTACAAGGGAGAGGAATAGATGTGTACTTCCTTTTAATCAAAAATCGCTTCTATTATGGAGATACAATGAGCTGTGAGAGGGATCGGTAATGTATATTGTTAACTTACCTTCATTTTAGGGACGGCTTAGTGTTTAGAACAGAAACAATTATAACGCGAAACATTATGAGATTTGAACTGTGCATTATGAGATTAATCTCTCTATTGATAAAATGGCACTTCCATTTATTCAGCGCGCACGCACGCGTACACAAACGCACAAACGCACACACACACACACACACTACATTGAATTGCAAATGTTGTATATCTCCATCCGACATACTTCTTCTTAATCACTGCAGATAAAATGTATGGATTTCGAAGTCTGATTTAGTTACAATAGAAGAAAACATGGATTCAAACCCTATTCTCTTATCGCAAATAACCTAGAGAAAGAAAAATTAACTATAGGATTCGCCCTTAGATCCCAGGGAGGGAGGAATTGATGTACTTCCTCATAAATCAATAATCACTACCACCATGCAGATAAAATAGTGCAAGAAAATGCGATTTTCTGCAACTATATCTTCTGTCGATATTCATATTAGAATTTAAAAACATCACAACAGGCTATACTTACCATCTTCTTGTAATCCCGGGAATCTAAAACGTGATTAATTAATTGTGCAACGATAACGCTGTAATCATTGACAGAAGGGAAACTCCAAGTTAGCGGAACGATATAAATAGTGGAGAGATGTACTTCCTCATAAAACAAGAAACACTACAATCACTAATCGAGCCCCCAGCCACACAGTAGGTAGGTCTCGACACTTACAGCACATGCTTAGAGCACACAATGTTTAAAATCGATCTACAAAAATACAGAATTAAACGTTACATTTCTCTTAAAACAACAATCACCACTACCACGATTAACATTACAGTTTGAACCGAATATCTTACGATCCGGAGGCTAACACATCGTCAACCCAAAAGTCTAAAATTGATTACAGCTAAGATACGACTTACATTATTTACCTGGTGCAAAAATTAGAAACTACGGAAACGCATCTTCAAACCTGCTAGCTCCAAGCTGATAGCTACATGCAGTAGCGTGTGAATAAACGGTAAAACAATAATCACTGCCTACTATTACTCTGCATCGTAAAATTACACATGCATACACAAAAAGCATCCTGTTTTCGAAGGCGTTGACGTGTAAATTATTAGCACCGCACAGTAGAAAAGCACACACTTTCCTGAGATTAACAATACATACATACTGAAATGGAAAAGAACAGATCTGCATTTAACACACAGTACATTCAAAGTAAATATTTCAATGGAGCGAGCTGGCTGGCTCGCGATCGGAAATAAGCGTTAAATTACTAATGACACAGCAGTGTGCGTCGACTGCATGTCGTGGCTCACAGAGGAATATTGTACCGAGTTAGGATTACGTGGATTTTAAATTGCCTGCCACCACGTGCATAAAGTGTCAACAGTGACGTTTAGCCCCGTCATGATGGCAGCAGTGAGGTTAGCGATGTTCTTTTGTTTAAAATATCGCACCAACGTGGTTAAAGATGGCAGCTGTTATCTTCACAGCTGTTAAAAAAGCACATGGATTTTGAATTCCTGGCCACCACGTGCACAAGTTAACAGCAATGAGGTTTAGCACCGTGAATATGGTAGCAGTGAGGTTAGCGATAATATATTGTCCTTAAAAATGAGGTTAGGGTCCGCCAAGATGACAGCTGTCAAAAAAGAACGTGACCAAGCACGTGGCTTTGTTTACAAACAAGAGCACGTGGTCGTGATGTCACGGTCACGTGGTATTCTGCGTCGGCACCCGAAGTTCAAAATCGACGCCAATGTCGTTAGAACTTGTCAAAAAGAATGCAGATTTTAAATTTTGTGCGCCTACGTCGTTAAGATGACACCTGCTATCTTAGCAAAGTCCTACCTGTGTGCACTAATTTAACTACGTAGAGCGAGGTTTTGAAATCCACTAAATCAGACTTCGAAATCGATACAGATTTTTTTCTGTTGCATGTGTTCGAATCCCGCAAAAATCCATACCCTTAGGCGTAAGATTTTTCATAGTATCCCCCTGCTTAGTAGTAAAATCATTTTATCTGCAGTGATGAAGAAGTACGTCGGATGGAGATATACAATATTGGCAATTCCATGTGTGTGTGTGTGTGTGTGTGTGTGTGTGTGTGTGTGTGTGTGTGTGTATGTGTGTGTGTACTGATTGCATAGAAGTGTGTTTGTATCAGTACAGAGATTAATCTCATAATGCAGAGTTCAAATCTCATAATGTTTCGCGTTATAATTTTTTCTGTTCTAAATACTAAGCCGTCCCTAAAATGAAGGTAAGTTAACAATATACATTACCGATCCCTCTCACAGCTCATTTTATCTCCATAATAGTAGCGATATTTAATTTAAGAGGAAGTACACTTCTATTCCTCTCCCTTGTAAACAAGGTTTCAATCCCAAAAATCTTTTATAGTGTTACAACAGGGTTTAAATCCATAAATTTTATGATGTAGGACAAAGGTACCCCCTGGTAAGTACTAAAATCATTTTATCTGCACAGTAGAATGATTTTTTATTCTGTTACGAAAACTAAATCGCTATGCAGATTTGTTTCTCTGTTGCATGTGTTCGAATCCCGCAAAATCAATCTCCTTAGAACATAGGTATCCCCTGCTATGTAGTAATCATTTCATCTGCAGTAATTAAGATGATGTACAACTGTACGTCGGATAGAGATATACAACATTTGCAATTCTATGTGTGCAGGCTGACTGCATAGAAGTGCGCTTGTGTCAACACAGATTAATCCTATAACGCAGATTTTAAATCTCATAGTATTTTGCGTTATAAGTTTTTCTGTTCTAAACACTAATTTTAAACATGTTTCGTCTTGTTCTACAATCAATTCTAGTGTGTGGTAATTGTAACTTGTCGAATAGAAACATACAGCACAGTAGCGTTACAAGTTTTCTGTTCTCAACACTAATTGTCAACATGTTTTGTTATGTCGGATAAAGACATACAATATTAGCTTGTTCTACAATCAATTCTAGTGTGTGCTAATTGTAGCAGGATTGTCTTGTCGAATAGACACATACAACACAGTAGCTATTGTGTTTGCGTTATAAGTGTTTTATTTTTAACAGTCAACATGTTTTCTCTTGCTGGATGAAGACATACAGCATTAGCTTGTCAGATCTATATTTTTGCTAATTGCATTCTGTAACTCCATTGAACCTCTTTTGCCTTGTCTGATAGTAACATACAACATTTACTTATTCTACATTCTGTTCTATATTTTTGCATGATAATTGCAATCGAGGAGCCTCCATGGCTCAGATGGCAGCGCGTTGGCCTCTCACCGTTGGATACCGTGCTTGAAATCCCGGTCACTCGATGTGAGATTTGTGCTGGACAAAGCGGAGGCGGGACAGGTTTTTCTCCGGGTACTCCGGTTTTCCCTGTCCTCTTTCATTCCAGAAACACTCTCCATTCTCATTTCATAGCATCCATCATGCATTAATAAATCACTTTGGGAGTGGCGACCCCATCGTACTAACAGCCTATATCTGCCTCTTTCATTCCATCCCTGACCCGGTCAATGACTGGAAAACAGGTTGTAGGTTTTCATTTCAATTGCAATCGAAAAAATATTGCGTTCTCCTTACCTCATCATATTCCAACCGCTCCCCCGTCAATCGAAAAGGGTAAAAACTTTTGTGACGAGAACAATAGGATAACGCTACATTAGTTTAATAACGTAAGTAGGCATATATCCGTAGGAAGAGGGATTGAGCAAACCTCAGTAGGTGTAAGGAGGAGGAGTTGCCCTTTTGCCAGGAAGAGGAGCCCTTTTGTAGGGATCATGAGCCCTATTGCCCCTTTGCCAGAAAGAGGAGACTTTTTGCCATTTTGCTACGAGGGGGAAGCCCTTTTACACTTTTGCCAAACAGATAATGTAGAGAAAAACTTTTGCCCTTTTCCCCACGAATAAGGAGCTGCCCTTTGGTATTTTTGCCGGGAAGGGGAGCCCTCTTGCCTTTTTGCCCCACAGATAAAGAAGAGGTGTCCTTTCTTCCCATTTTCTCTTTTGCCAGGAAGAGGAGCCTATTTGCCCTTTTCCAATTTTGCTCTACGGATGAGGAGGAGGAAAACGAGGAGGAGGGCGGCTGTGTCCTGTCGGAGTAGGAGGAGGCTATAAGAGCCTATGTATAGCCGCTATCTTTTGCAATCGCCCATAACCGTCATCTTTCTCCACATGAACCTGTGTATAGCCACCATCTTGCGCAATCGCGAATGGCCGTCATCTCTCCCTATAAGAGTCTTTGTATAGCAGCCATCTTGTACAATCGCCCATAGCCGCCATCTTGTGCCATCACCCATAGTCGTCACCTTTCTCCATAAGAGCCCGTGTATAGCCGCCATGTTGTGCAACCGCCCATGGTAGTCATCTTTCTCCAAAAGAAGCCGTGTATAGCCCCATCTTGCGCAATCGCTGATAGCTGTTATCTTTCTCCATAAGAGCCCGTTTATAGCCGCCAACTTATGCAGTTCACTTTGGCCGGCATTTGCTCTATAAGAGCCCATGTATAGCCGCAATTTTGTGTAATAGCCCATGGCCGTCATCTTTCTTTATAATAGCCCATGTATAGCCACCATGTTGTGCAACCGCGCTTGGGCACCATCTTCTTCTATAAGAGCCCTTGTAATGCCGCCATTTTGTACAATCGCCGATGGCCGGCAGCATTCTTTATAATAGACCCATGTATAGCCGCCATCATATGCAACCTCCCTTGAGCGTCATTTTTCTCTATAAGAGCCTATGTATAGTCCCCATCTTACGCAATCGCCCATGGCCGTTATCTTTCTCCATAAGAACCTAAGTATAGTCGCCATCTTGCGCAATCGCCCATGTATAGTCGCCATCTTGCGCAATCGCCCATGGCGTCATCTTTCTCTATAAGAGTCTATGTATAGCCGCCAATTTGCGCAATCTCTCATGTCCGCCATCTTTCTCTATAAGAGTTTATGTATAGTCGCCATCTTGCGCAATCGCCCATGGCCGTCATCATTCTCCATAAAAGCCTATGTATAGTCGCCATCTTGCGCAAACGCCAATGGCCGTCATCTTTCTCTATAGGAAACCGTGTGCAGCCGCCATCTTGCGCAAGTGCCTCTAGGCCGTCTCATAAGAGCCTATGTATAGCCGCCATCTTGCGCAAGCACCCCTGGCTGGCCACGTAAGAGCGTATGTATAGCCGCCATATTACACAGTAACCTCTAACTCAGGTTCTAGTATTTAGTCTTATAAGAACCTGTGTATGGCCGCCATCTTGTGCAAGTCACGTTGGGAAGCGCATCTGGCTGTAAAACTATAGCCCTGCGTAGTTAGACTCCTGCATGTGGTTACGTTGGCTCTCTTATGCGAATCCCCATTGCTCTACTACTTAAGATAGCGTCGCGAGAATCATCATTGTCGTACCACTCAAGATAGCGTCGGGAATGTCATATCGCCGTAAAGCTACGTCCTGTAAGGTTTAGCCCCTCCAAGATAACGACTGTTCACGTCAGAAAGCGCATCTAGCCGTACAACTAAGGTTAGGCCCCTCCATGAGGTTAGGCTTGCTCTCTTAGGCATCGGGATGTGTAACTAGCTGTTAAAGTGTAGTTAGGCCCCTCATGATGGCTACTGTGATGTTAGGCTCGCTCTCTTATGCTAAATCCGCAAAATCGCCATTGTACCTCTACTATACTAGGGGTTATTGACCCCTAGTTGGGAACAATGATGGTTCTAACCCGAGGGCAGACAGTCCGTGGCTCCTCTACTATCGCATACAATTAACAACTACACAGCAACTATTCAACAGTGCTGAGCAGCAGGAATTACTCACGGTAGCTGGGCTCCAGCGCTGACTCTATGACAGTTCGCAGTCCACAGAAAAGCACACACAGTACTCCGTCCCATACCCAAGAATGTCGTGACTCCAGTGTAACGACGATGGCAGCCCACATGCTCACTTAACACAGGGACCACAACTCCCCGTGGGTCACCAGGGACAGCCAACACCTCTGCCATATGTAACCCACCGCTGACTGTTCGCAGCTAGCCTCCTTTCTATAGGTCGCGTGATATGGCTAGAGACAAAACACTTCCGTATCTCGCAGAAACTCAATGGGAAACCAACCAATGAGTACAATTCACAGAAAGTCCTGGCCAGCTGGGAGATCCCCGGTCATCTGACTCCTTAGGCCTTTCAGCAAGTAGTGAAAGGGACTACGACAGGACTGGCACGTAACAATAGGTAGTGATACACTTCATATATGCAATATGCGAGGGCAAACATCTTATCAATATTCACAAAAATTAATGAAACCAGCGCAATAATAAAACTACTTAACAGAGAACAGAGGCTACTACGGAAAATCTGAGAGAAGTGGGCATTACGGAGGATGAAATAATAATAATAATAATAATAATAATAATAATAATAATAATAATAATAATAATAATAATAATAATAATAATAATGTACTCCGTACCACTGCTCACATACTCCTTTGGCGTCATAAAATGGACCCAATCAGAACTTCAGCAGTTACAGACGAAAACAGCACTTTCACTCACCCGGTACCATATGCACCATCCTAAATCTGCAATCAATCGTCTTACACTCCCGAGATCAGAAGGTGGTAAAGGCTTCTTACCCATTGTCAATTTACACAGCAATTTGATATCAAGTCTAAGAGAACATTTCCACTCGAGAGCTGATACATCGTGTCTTCATCAAGCTGTTTGCAGAGCTGACATAAACTATACACCTCTCAATCCATCGTCGACGGAAATGCCTGTTTCTACCCCACCTACAAAGGAGATGAATATGGACACTTGGAAGGAAAAACCTCTTCACGGGAAATACCCCCACGAACTGGATCAGCCTCATGTCGACAAACCAGCGTCGCACGCTTGGCTGACCTACTCTGGACTTTTCCCTGAAACAGAAGGATTTGTTCTGGCCATCCAAATTCACGTAATTGCTACACGGAACCACCGTAGATTCATCACGAATGATCCAAGAGTCGTCTCATACAACTGCCGCCACTGTTCCAGAACTACAGAGACCATAAAGCACGTCATCTCTGGCTGCCCATCCTTGACCAACACCGATTATAAGCACCGACATGATCAGGTAGCTAAAATCATTCACCTGAAACTTTCTGTAAAACGTGGATTTCTTCAGTCATCAACTGCATATTGGAAATATACACCTCCACCCGTTCTCGAAAACTCTTCATACAAACTACTATGGTACCAAGAAGACATAACCGATGTCACGCTCTGCAACAATAGGCCAGATATTGTTCTAGTCGATAAATAAAAAATAGCCACAAGGATATTAAAATCCACAGAACTGGCAATAGAAATACAATGCCTGTGGAAACTAGAATCAGCCACGACAGTTCCAACAGTAATATCATGTACCGGTGTTATTCCAGAAGGTTTGCACAGCTCTCTGGCCGCATTAAACCTGCATCATCACACATACGTCGAACTACAGAGCACCTGCCACATTCTGAGAAAGTTTCTAGGAACAACTTTTCCTCTGACTTACGCCAAACAGCATGATGTTCCAGGCCGCATTTCCAGTAATACTGAAGAACAGATTCCCAAAAGGGGAGATAAGGAGTTGTTTAACGACATCATCTGTGCATATGTCTTGCATCTATATATATAAAGCAAGATGTCCTGACTGACTTATAATCAACGCACAGCAAAACCTACTGGAGATAACTGCATGAAAATTTGAGGACATATTCCTACCGTAGCCTAGATGCGCACTAAGAAAGGATTTTTTAAAATTCCTCTTTTAAAGGGTGAAAAGGGTTGAAAGGTGATTTTACTTTTATGTTGATTTTCTCCATTTCTGTGAAAAATATTGTAGGTACTTATATTCATTCACATATTTATTTTCATATATCATAAATACTATTTTAAAAGAAATTTTTAAAATTCCGATTTCAAAGGGGTGAAAAGGGGTGATATGAGGTTTTACATTTGTGTTCAAAATATCCGTTTTTAACAATATTCTACATATATATTCATTCAGTTTTCCAAATCGTCTCAATAGTACAGCAAAAATCTTGCATTTCTTGAAAAGTCAACGGAAATATATGTATTTTCAAGATTTTCCATATGAAATGCTTGCCTTGCGCGCATGAACCTTTGGCTTTTGCCAATTAAAAATGGCAGCGGCACTTTCTCCAACACATAAGTGTACGTGCCGATTCACTCCGCTTCCGTGTATTTTAAGACGGTAATGAACCAAATCCTTAAAGGAAAGAAAATAAAAGTAACAGTATATAGGCCTACATATACGAATGTTTGTGAGTAAATTCGTGAGAGGTTGTATTACGTTGTGCTGATAGCGCAACGGTTAAGTCAACGGAGTGCAGACTGCAAAAATGCGGGTTCGAATCTGCCTGCCGTGGGCAGCCTATTTTTAACTCAGGAATATTGTTTTAACAATGAGATTTATTACGGTTTTATATTTTGTTAGTGAGTTATGCAGCCGCTTACAGTTTAAATGAATTGTTTCATCCATACAACTGGTAGAAAAGGCTAGGCGAAAGCAGTACCAGTTCGGCACGAGCATGTGTCATTAACAAAGCTGTCTATGGTTCGAAGATATGTCGCTCATAGTGACGAAGGAGAGACCGGAGGCAACTTGCATAATATTGTCGACCAGTAATGAAGTGAGTGCCATGGAACTCTTGAGCAATAAGGGTTTGAACCTTGGCAATCCTTGCTAATAACTACTCCTCCTCAGAAGAGTACAAACATTTCATACCAGAAGATACAACGTACTGGTGTGTGATATTTCAAGGAGACAGATAGCAGACTGCAGCGCGATAACGTCTTTTTCACGCACACAGCATAATGGCAGTAACTTATCTCAACATTAATGGTGAAGTGTTGCCACAAACGGTGCATGTCTATTTACATCTCTTTCTTACATTTTATATTCTACTCAGTTACGGTTTGATGAAGTTCGTGAAGCTATTGTTTCGTAAGTTGTTTCCATTTTGTCCGAAAATCATCTTGGTAATAACTATTCCTCTTCATAATAGTGCCGACTTATCGTGTCAGAAGATTCAACTTGTGGTGGAACATGTGAGTTGACGGCAGGTGGCAAAATATTTCCATTCCGCTTTGAAGTTTATCGTGATATAAAGTTATACTGGATATTTAGTGATGAAGCTAATCCCGTAAAAAGATTGCGATTTACTGGTAACCTCTCTAACGGACATTTTGAAGTACCGTACTGTATGTGAATGTCTGTGCGAAGAAACAAGTGCTTTATTTGTTGTTACAAAAGTTTCTGAAAAACGTCGTACTCGATACTCAAACGGTACGAGAAAAATACAATTTAAAAAAGAAGCAGCCACATTTTTACAAAATAATCCTTCCGCACGTACGGTACCATTGCTGGAAGTAAATACCAAAATAAAAATCCCGAAGTCCATAGAGCAGTAGCGGACACGTACCAGAAGAATAATCTCAAGGTTCATAGAGCAGCGGCAGTCACGTACCAGAAGAATAACCCCAACGTTCACAGAGCAGCTTCACTGACATACCTGAAAAATAATCCCGAGTTTCATAGAGCAGCGGCAGCTACACACCAGCAAAATAATCGCGAATATCACAGGACAATTCAAATGCGATATGAGCAACATCACCCAGGGGTGCGAAAAGAAAGACGACTGCGTCCGTGTAAAATTAAGTTTCGTTCCGGGATGTCTTACGATCCTGAAATGAATTACGAAGATAACAGCGTGATAACCATTGGTACAATCATCCATAAATGCCAATTCTGCAATGCTCTCGAGTGGAAAGATGAAACACCAGGCATGTGTTGCGATTCTGGCAAGGTTTTGCTGCCACCACTCTAATCTCCACCTGAACCATTGTACAGTTACTAATGGGTGCCCATCCAGATCATGGTAATTTTTTTGATTGAATTAGAAAACATATCAGCTGTTTTCAAATGACATCCTTTGGTGCTAAGCAAGTCATCCAACCGGGCTTTATGCCTACTTTCAAAGTACAAGGTCAAATTTAGCATTCCATAGGCAGTCTATTGCCAAATGCTCATCAAGATCCTGGATTTTTGCAGGTTTACTTTAATGAGACGGCTAATGAATTAAATCAGGGCCTCTCAGGGTGCATGCGCCTGGTGTATGCACTGTGCACGGTGCAAAAGACGACTTCGCTTCGATGACCAGAGTGCAGACCCCCACTCCTCGATTTGGAGCAATAGCGCTGTCTCTCTCTTTCCCCACGCCTGTCTCGCTCGCTCCCCCTGTCTCCCTCTTCCTCACTTGCTCCGTAGCGCTCCAAATCCGAGCCGAGTTGAGCCGAGATTAACCGAGTAGCCCAGAGACGAGGCGTTGGTGCGAGCCGAGCCGAGCGGGACCAATGCACAGTGCACGGAGCTCTTGCGCCTCGATTTGCACGCGTGAGATTTTGGGCGTTTGAGAGTCCCTGAATTAAATGAAGCATAGCTTACATATTTTGATGCAGAAGAAATAGAGTCTAAATCGGTCGACACGGTATTACAAACGGACGATGCTCTCAGTTATCCAGTAGAATTTCTAAATACTCTTAATCCTCCGCCAACGGCCGTAGCCGTGTTGAAACACCGGATCCCGTGAGATCTCCGAAGTTAAGCAACATTGGGCGTGGTCGAGAAGTAGATGGGTTGCCACGCGCTGTTGGTGGGGTAAGGGAATGGAGGAGCGGAAAGGAACCGGCCACCCTACCGCACGTAAATTCCGGCTCAGGACACCTCTGCGGATGTTCGGACCTGCCTTCGGGCAGAACAAACCTTACCTTACCGTAATCCTCCAGGATTCCCAACTCACAAACTTCGTTTGAAAGTAGGAGCACCTGTAATGTTGTTACGTAACCTCAAACCACCTAAGTTGTGCAATCGCACTAGATTAGGTGTGACGGGGTTAAAAAATTATAGAAGCTACTGTTATTACAAGAGAATTTCATTTAACAGCGAACTCGGAACACGCGTGAAACTTTCCAATTCCGACCGAAGCCGGGACGGGAAAGCACATCATTTATGTTCATGTCTTACATTTCGTACAAAAGTCGATGAACGCGTAAGGTTGGTTCAGTGGACTTCAAAAGAAAATGGGAAATAAAATAATATAATGGGACATAACTCATCTATGACGCGAGCGAAGTCGCGGGGAAAGCGCTAGTAAATGTATATATTGTAATTATTTCTGTTAATATATGTACCTATAGTTTCATAATCAAGAGTGTGACCCCTTGCATGGGCCGAGTCAGCCCATTATGTTCCGAGCCTTCCTAAATTGATATAATAATGTTATTGGCTTTACGTCCCACTAACTACTTTTACGGATTTGGGATTTGCCGAGGTCCGGGAATTTAGTCCCCAGGATTTCCTTCACGTGCTATTAAATCTACTGACAAGGGGCTTATGTATTTGAGCACGTTAAAATACCACCGAACTGAGCCAAGTTCGAACCAGCCAAGTTGGTGTCAGAAGGCCAGCGCCTCAACCGTCTGAGCCACTCAGCTCGGTGAGGATGAAATCAATGACGGGTTGTTTCAGAAGTATGACGAAAAGCTATCAGGGTTTTAGGCGGAGACAGCACCCAGAAGACAGACAGGCCCTTTACCACAGGAGTGGAAGAAAGCGCTGCTCGACGGGCTCAGGAAAAACTGGCAGGATGTCAAAGAGGGCAGACGAACGACACAGACACTGAAAATGAGATTGGTTAGTTTTCATAATGTTCATAAATAAACAGAAAAAGAACTTGATTCATAAACACATATTTCGAAAGAATGCCTTATGAACAGAGCTATCAAAAGTTATCACAAATAAACAGAAAACATAGAACGTGCTTCACAAATGCATTTTCTGAATGAATGTCCTATTATTGTAGGTATATTGTTTGTAACGTTAATACGGAACTTGATAACCTTAGGAACTATTCGGAAATTTGTGCAGCTGGTGTGCATTTGAACGCTACCTGTTGGCGTGACTATTTACTAAAGTTGGTGGCGCACCTGGTGGCCGCTATTCATAATTGCGACAACGTGGCAAATGATCTGATACAAACAAAATACTAATGACCCATGTAGTCTGGAGTAAGATGGAGTCGACAGCAGGCGGATATTCGTGTTCCTGGCGAAAGACGCTGTTCAGAGGATTGGATTATGTTCCTGTCTAAATATATCTGTTGGTTTCAGGCTAGAAAAACACTTTTCATCGGCGCTAGGCGTCAAAATGTTTTATTGCATTTTGATTTAACTTTGGGCTATTATGTTTTCTTATGCCCTTGTAACAGTTTGATTTCATTATGTATAATCAGCTTAACTAAGTATGTGCTGATTCCGGAACCTCAAACTTAATGATCTAGTATTGTTATTGGCATGCTTTAAATAAAGAGTTTATTTATAGAAGTTTCCTGTATCGATTTTATAAGCAGGTAAAATAGCTATAGTTCGATCTCATAATTATAAAATTGGGAATCCTTAATAACCGTTCGGACCAAATTTTTCTTCTGTTAACATAATTTCTAATCTGATTCTTGCATAAAGTTTATTCAACGTCTATCGAAGTTTCTTATATGCGAGGATGGGCCTGATAATATATCGTCACATTCTTTTCTACTGATGTAAACGAAGCCTCAAAATTATTATTTCGCCACACATTATTACAAAACCTTCATAAATTTGACTACTCCAATTTATAATTGTTATATTTTCTACGGAACAGCTTATATTTGGCAAGAATTTGTTTATTAAGAATTCCTATAGTGTCGTGAACTTAACATGAATCAAAATACGTAGATATTAAACAATTTTATGTGATTATTTATTAAATGTAGAAAACTTGGCGCACAAAAAGTATTAAATGAACACGTTTTATAAAAAAATTAATGTTATAACACAACATATTAAAATAAACCCTTAAATTATGAATGTAGGTTATTTACATCGCAAAGAAACCAAAACTACCAAGAAAATAAATTAAATAAGTATAAATGTAAAAAAGGCATGACGAAACATTATACTTATAAGTTCACACTATCACTAACCGTTCGTGAATATGACGACACCCACCCAATTATTACAAGAATGAGCAAAGATATCAACAATCGCACATGCCACAGTCAATAACTGCTCGAAAAAATCAGCTACACAAAATAGCGGCACGCACGCACGCGCGGAAGGCATTAAACTATACCGTTCTGCTACCTACTGTCGTAAAATTTACGAAGGGTTAGTGTTCTAGGGTTAAGACTAGTTTACAGTACGTTATATTATGCCTTGTCTATTGTTCAGGTTTGTTGCCTTATAATGGCATTTATTTTGATAATGAATACTTTTTTGCCCTTTCTCTTGTTTATAAAAAATAATGAAAGACAACTGATGTGCTGATAGTGAAGGATCATTACCACATGACTATAACATATATTCTTCACGCTTGTCACTTCGTGGTTGTGTCCTAAATAGTAATTGATTTGATGCTAGTTTATCTATTTATTAATTGTCACCTCAATACGTTAATCGTAAAAGTTGAGATTTAATTATTTCCTGATCTGGCCTTGCATTGTTGGATGCGCTTGAGAACGGTTGGCTGTTGAGAGAGCTCTTGCATTATTGTAGTGATAAAGTAGTTAAAATTATTGAAATAGCTTAATGTTTTGTATTTGTGATTCATTTAGTGCTATTTATATAGTGGTGTTTAGTGCTTGTTGGTAGTGATATTTATTTAAATTTTATAACAAGTAATTCAGTTGGTCTTCAGTAATTTACGTTTTCTAGGTTAAGTAGGCTAGCTAGGTGTACCTTGTTTCGAATTTAGGTTTAGGAAATACTTTAGGTAATAATATTAACTTTTAAAATATTTGTGAATATCTGTAGGTTCGTTGGTATAATACTTACAAAGGCAGCTTATCATAAGGAATGGTACCGTAACTTCCGCCGAAATTCCTCCGGTATTTCGTATAGATATCCGTCCGAACTATCGCGAAGGTAATAATTTACTACATTTAAAAAGACGATACGCCTGTCTTCCATTTAAAAAGTAGTTAAAGAGATTACTCGGTAGTAGATAACAGTCGTTGTATTGTTATTGATTATTGTCGCTCCTCATATTCAAATATTGCATTGTTGGCTACAGTCGTGAACAAAGGGAGTAGTGTAGTCAAGTAAATATAAATATAAATCAGCTGGCCTTGTATTCCAATCATTTGTATTTCTGAGTAGGTTAAAGTATCCGTAATTTATACTTCACTCCCTCGATCTTTCAGTATTTATGAGCGGTTAGCTAATAATAATAAAGTTCATATATCCCAGTAGGCCAAATTGCAGTTAGAGTCCCTGGAGTAGTTTTGATAGAAATATTTGAGAAATTATTGTAGACAACCTCGTATTTTTCAGTAGGCCTAATTAAGGACACTTTTACTCTCAGTCACGTGGAGTACGGAAAATAATAGTAATCCACCAGCTGTAATAATCACGTAACCACATTTCAGTAGAATTGTAGTGATGATAAGGTATAATATATTAGATAGTATATTGCCATTTATATTCGTGTTTTTCCTCGTGTACGGCAATCCTTTCGATACTTAAGAATTTAACCAAACGTAGTGTGGTGTAGTGTAGATACATTGTAGTATCGGTACAGTACATTTAGATAGTGCCGTATCTTGCCTGCTATATTCGTGTGTTATCTTTCGTGTGTACCTATTAGACCGTAATACTAATAATAATTTGTCTAAGCATTTAGCTTTGTTGGTAATCTTTGAGTACAATAGTTCTTGCAAAGTTCATATCTGTTTGTACTTAGTAGTGACATACGGTACCGGTATCGAAATTAGGATACGTCTGAAAGTAGTTTAAAAATTACTGTAGTGTACTGTACAGTAGTATACGAGTAATATCCTATTAGAATTTAGTGTGCTTATTTTATTATTGTAAAATATTTGTGTAGTACTGGTGTAGTAGAAGTATCCGTAGAAACGTTTATTAAAAATTATGTTGTTGTAATTAGGATAGGCTTAATTGCAGTTTGGAATTGTGTAGTTCTTGTGTATTACTTTCGATATTCAGTAATTAACAGCAGTTTTTATCCTGTTACAGGTTGTAGGATAAAAAATAGAGTAGTATTGTAGTGTAGTCGTAGATTAATTACCCTATTGTTGTGTGATCTTTGAGTACTATCCCAGACAATATATCCCTCCGTTCATTTATTTTTTTAAATTATTTTATTTTTAATTTCATTTTTTTCCGTAAAGAATGGCTAAGGAGCGCGAGTATACGAACTGTGGGTGTGGCGAGGCATTGAGGGGTATGAGGGAGGAGTTGTAAAGTTTGAGGGAGATAATTAGGATTCTCACAGAAGACAGGAAGGAATATAGGACTCCCTCAAACAATGTACAGGTTACAGTAGATGTACAAGAAGGAGGGGAAGGAGAGGGGGAGTTGTAGAAGACAGGTGGTCTAATGTTCTAAGGGGAAGGAGATTGAAGGCTAAGGGCTCTATTCAGGATCAGAATTCAGGACAGGTGTCTGTGCGAAATTGGTACGAGTCACTCCAGGTAGAACAACAGAGGGAAGATGACGGACAGGGAACTGTTGGTGAGATGTGTGGAAGTAGGAGGAAGGGAAGAGGTAGGAAAGGGAAATGCAGAGTAGAGGATATGAAAAGACAGGTGTAACAGGGTCATGGGAAGGAGAAAAGGGAGGAGGAAGTAGCTTCTGCAGCTATCACGAAAGATAGGGCTGACCATGAGGGGAGTGGATCAAATGAGTTGGGTAGGTTTGAGGATCTGATCATGGGGGATTCCATAGTTAGACACGTGGGGAAAGTGTGTGGAGGAAAGGGAACCAGGGTAGAATGTTATCCAGGAATTAGGTTGAGGCAGATGTTGAAGAAAGTAGAAGAGAGGGAGGAGGGGAAGGAGAAAGTGGTAGTGTTTCATGTTGGCACCAACAACGTAAGGCAAGCTGATACAAGTACCATAGTTGGAGATGTGTGGGATCTGGTAAATGCAGCACGGGTGAAGTTTAAGAAAGCGGAGAAGTTATTAGTGGAATACTGTGTAGGAGGGATACTGACTGGAGGGTGATTGGGGATTTAAATGAGACTGTGGAGTGGGTATGTGGGAAACTGGAAGTGAAATTTCTAGATCCTAATGGGTGTATAGGAGATAGGGATCTGCGCTCAAATGGCCTTCATTTAAACCGCAGTGGTACGTATAAGTTAGGAAATTTGTTTGGAAGGGTAATAGGGAGGTACCTTCAGGTAAACAGGGTGGCCTAGGGAGCGGTGGTAAGGGAACACGGAACTGGAAATCAAGTAGGGATGACATAAAATTGTTAGTGTTGAACTGTAGAAGTATTATAAAGAAAGGAATAGAATTAAGAAATTTAGTAGATATATATTTACCAGATATTGTAATAGGAGTTGAATCATGCCTGAGAAATGATATAATGGAAGGAGAAATTTTCTCACGGCACTGGAGTGTGTATCGTAGAGATAGGATAGGAATGGTGGGAGGGGGAGTGTTCATTCTGGTGAAAGAAGAATTTGTAAACTACGAAAAAGATAAAGATGAGACACATGAAATTCTAGGTTTAAGGCTAATTTCTAAAGATAATAGGCAACTTGATATATTTGGAGTTTACAGATCGGTAAAGGGTAGCACTGACGCGGATTTGGAATTATTTGATAGGATAGTCAGCTGTGTGGGAAATGACATGGAAAGAAATGTGATTGTAGCGGGAGATCTGAATTTGCCAGATGTCAATTGGGAAGGAAATGCGAACGACAGGAAGCATGACCAGCAAATGGCAAATAAGTTAATATGGGAAGGACAGCTGACTCAGAAAGTGATGGAACTAACCAGAGGGAAAAATATCTTGGATGTGGTGCTGATAAAACCAGATGAGCTCTATAGGGAAACTGAAGTAATAGATGGTATCAGTGAACATGAAGCTGTTTTGTGGTAGTTAAAAATAAATGTGATAGAAAGGAAGGTCTTAAAAGTAGGACTATTAGGCAGTACCGTATGGCTGATAAAGCAGGCATCAGGAAGTTTCTAAAAAGTAACTATGATCGGTGGCAAACGGTAAATAATAATGTAAACAGACTCTGGGATGGGTTTAAAGAAATAGTTGAGGAATGCGAAAACAGGTTTGTACCTTTTAGGGTGGTAAGGAATGGTAAAGACCCACCTTATTATAATAGAGAAATAACGAGACTAAGAAGGAGGTGCAGACTGGAAAGAAATAGAGTTAGAAATGGCTGTGGAAGTAAGGAGAAATTGAAGGAACGTACTAGAAAATCGAATCTAGCAAAGAAGGCAGCTAAGGATAACATGATGGCAAGCATAATTGGCAGTCATACAAATTTTAGTGAAAAATGGAAGGGTATGTATAGGTACTTTAAGGCAGAAACAGGTTCCAAGAAGGACATTCCAGGAATAATTAATGAACAAGGGGAGGGTGTATGTGAGGATCTTCAAAAGGCAGAAGTATTCAGTCAGCAGTATGTAAAGATTGTTGGTTACAAGGATAATGTAGAGATAGAGGAGGAGACTAAGGCCAAAGAAGTAATAAAATTTACATATGATAACAATGATATTTACAATAAGATACGAAAGTTGAAAACTAGAAAAGCAACTGGAATTGATCAGATTTCTGGGGATTTACTAAAGACAATGGGTTGGTATATAGTACCATATCTGAAGTACTTATTTGATTATTGTTTGGTCGGAGGAGCTATACCAGATGAATGGAGAGTTGCTATAGTAGCCCCTGTGTATATGGGAAAGGGTGATAGACATAAAGCTGAAAATTACAGGCCAGTCAGTTTGACATGCATTGTATGTAAGCTTTGGGAAGGCATTCTTTCTGATTATATTAGACATGTTTGTGAAATTAATAACTGGTTCGATAGAAGGCAGTTCGGTTTTAGGAAAGGTTATTCCACTGAAGCTCAACTTGTAGGATTCCAGCAAGATATAGCAGATATCTTGGATTCAGGATGTCAAATGGACTGTATCGCGATTGACCTGTCTAAAGCATTTGATAGGGTAGATCATGGGAGACTACTGGCAAAATGAGTGCAATTGGACTAGACAAAAGAGTGACTGAATGTGTTGCTATATTTCTAGAAAATAGATCTCAGAGAATTAGAGTAGGTGAAGCTTTATCTGACCCTGTAATAATTAAGAGGGGAATTCCTCAAGGCAGTATTATCTGACCTTTATGTTTCCTTATATATAAAAATGATATGAGTAAAGGAGTGGAATCGGAGGTAAGGCTTTTTGCGGATGATGTTATTCTCTATAGAGTGATAAATAAGTTACAAGATTGTGAGCAACTGCAACGTGACCTCGAAAATGTTGTGAGATGGACAGCAGGCAATGGTATGTTGATAAACGGGGTTAAAAGTCAGGTCGTGTGTTTCACAAATAGGAAAAGTCCCCTCAGTTTTAATTACTGCGTTGATGGGGTGAAAGTTCCTTTTGGGGATCATTGTAAGTATCTAGGTGTTAATATAAGGAAAGATCTTCATTGGGGTAATCACATAAATGGGATTGTAAATAAAGGGTACAGATATCTGCACATGGTTATGAGGGTGTTTAGGGGTTGTAGTAAGGATGTAAAAGAGAGGGCATATAAGTCTCTGGTAAGACCCCAACTAGAGTATGGTTCCAGTGTATGGGACCCTCACCAGGATTACCTAATTCAAGAACTGGAAAAAATCCAAAGAAAAGCAGCTCGATTTGTTCTGGGTGATTTCCGACAAAAGAGTAGCGTTACAAAAATGCTGCAAAGTTTGAGTTGAGATGAATTGAGAGAAAGAAGAGGAGCTGCTCGGCTAAGTGGTATGTTCCAAGCTGTCAGGGGAGAGATGGAGTGGAATGACATTAGTAGACGAATAAGTCTCAGTGGCGTTTATAAAAGCAGGAAAGATCACAATATGAAGATAAAATTGGAATTCAAGAGGACAAACTGGGGCAAATATTCATTTAGGATTAGGCTAGAAAAGCAACAGGTAGGGAATCTGCCACCTGGGCGACTGCCCTAAATGCAGATCAGTATTGATTGATTGATTGATTGATTGATTGATTGATTGATTGATTGATTGATTGATTGATTGATTGATTGATTGATTGATTGATTGATCAAACAGTTGTAATTTGGGGATTCCAGAATTTGAGCTCTAACCCATTTGGCAGTAATCAGATTCCTTCAAGATATATTAAATAATTAATTATTGGTTGTAAGGACTTAGTATATTTAAGTTAAATAATCGAGGTACCTCATTTAAACGTTATTACATCAAATTAATAGCAAATTTTACCATGCAAATATTCTCATTTAGCTTCATAAATGTTATCTGTTATTTATATAAATACAATTGTAGGGGTCCGCTGTCTGAAATTTCGTTTGTTTTGCCTATTTTTCAGATATTTATCCGTTTTATGTCAACTCAATACCGAATCGGTGTTTTTTTTATTTTTCGTGTCTATTTGTCCGTTTGTCTGTTTGCTGTCTGTTTGTTTGTACCACCATCACGGTGAAACGCCTGGATAGATCTTAAACAAACGTCATATTTGGTATATACACATCCCGGGGAAGGTTTTGATATGAGTACCATTTTAAAATCTTTGAATAGACAGGGTGTTTATAGGAAAACCCAAACAGTTTTCCCCCATTTTCTGTTATAACGTCGTGGTCTGTATGTGAAACAGACTTTTAGTATGTTCATAATTGACCTTGCTCTTCAAATGACGGAGAAAATTACTAATTTCTGCGGGTATCATGCTCTGCATGGAGTGACCGACAGACCGACAACGAACCTACAGGTTACCATGGCAACTTCTCTGACTGCTTGCCAGCAAGGAAGTAGCGTATTGCCATTTTCGTCATCATTCCTGTAAATTCGTGGTTTCCCTTCGGTAGAAAGCAAGAGAGACGTCAATCGGCCATTCTGCGGGATATTGGTAGAATATCGTTGGAGGTTATAACCGTCATCGAATAGCTTAAGTAATAACACCATTAGTCATCTTCTCATGTGTTTTCCTAAGAATCCCAGCGCCTAAATTTCCCATCTGTTACCGCTTTCTTATATCCTTAACTCATATCAGCATAATTTATTGAGCAGCATCTGATTTTCCAATACATTCACTTGGTGTTTACATATTATTGTCCTATCCGACTGTCCTCATTTCTTGACCTATTTTCTATTAATTTCAACTTTCTTAACTGTATTATTTTCTTCCTCCATACATATGCGAATGCTAATCGCGAAGCCTGGACACTCTTTCTTTGAGGAAATATTCTAAGCTATGCAAATGTATAAATTTTGGCGCCGGAAAATATCGGAATAGGGATGAAATTTTAACGACGGTGCAGACCTTCGTTTCGGGATAATTGGTGGCTAAGCGGTAAGTCATCTCACTAAACAGAAAGCACAATCTTTTGCATTCTGGAGAGATCTACAACTTAGGTCGTATTTCTATCCCTTATACGTTAAATAGAGATGTATTTCTCGATTTCAAGTTAATTTTGTACTTCTTACACGATTATGTTTTCGCTTCGCACACTTATAGATACATAATATAGTGACGACATTCAGCTCGCATGTTGACATGACCAGTTGCCATATGATAGCCAAATTTTGTGATTCTAGCTGTCACATGAGTGATAAAACTGTACAAAATGTTACTCAATTCAATGACTCTAACTCAATCTAACCCATAAATATAGGAGGTACGAGAAGATGTCGTAGGACCAACCATGTAAACACTAAATGAGACGTCTGATGGTGAGGTCCGTTTGTAGATATGTCGTACAGTTTCAAAGCAGCGACTCTCGAAATAAAGGTCTGCACTTCTGGACGTGTCCATGCTTATCTATATAAATAAAGTTGTAGGGCGGTCCGCTGTCTGTAATTTCATTTGTTTTGCCAAATTTTCAGATATTTATCCGTTTTAGGTCAACTCAATACTGATCCGGTGATTTTTATTTTTCGTGTCCCTTTATCTGTCTGTTTGTCTGTCTGTTCCATCATCACGGCGAAACGGCTGGATGGAGCTCGACCAAGCCTCATATTCAGTGTATACACATCCGGAGGAAGGTTTTGATATGCATATCATTTTAAAAATCTTTGAATAGACTGGGTGTTTATAGGAAAAACCAACGGTTTTCCCCCATTTTCTCTTACACTACTGTATTTCCGTAGACGCTGTGGACAATTCATTATCATGCCTGCAATAGGATTAGATGAAAGTTGCTGATGAATCAGAGAATTTAGCTTGATTGTGGAGGAAAGTGCGTTGTTGCAGTGCGAATGAACGTAGCGCAGCGCTGGATTTAAATTCTAACGAATAAGACGAGACTTACGTCAAGCAACAAGGAGTAAACAATGGTTCAAAATATTGCAGATAGCTCTAAAACAAAAGAGAACACAACAAAAAATTAATTATTGAGAAAATAAAATAAAATAGATGCATTAGTAAAAGAAAACAGTGCTGAAACCTTCAGCTCCAAACGTAAATGCGTAGCGACTACAAGCCGCAAGTATCTGCGCGAATGTGACTACAAAAGTATGAGAGATTTTAATCGTTAAATTTTGAAAAATTAAGGCCCATTAGCAAAATTACTTGAACAGGTGTAAACTATTTTAATGAAGGAAAAATCCTCAACATTTGAACATTTTTCTAGAAAAATGAAGATGAAATGGAACTGGGTGAGGAGTTGGAAGGAATCGGCTGTTTGCCTGCAAGTAAAATAGGAAACTGCAGTAAAGTATTTTCAGGACAGCCGATAGCTCTCTAATATCTCAAAACATTCCTATACGCTTTATTTGAACTTTTGTGAGGCAACCTGGACGAGGTACTTGTCCTCTTTCCCAGTTTATCCTTGACCCAAAGTGTCACGATCCAGGACACTGTTCTTGAAGCGGTAGATGTGGGATCCTTCGCTGAGTCCGAGGAATAAACCAACCCTGTGGGGTAAACTGATTAAGAAAGAAAGAATTTGTCACCGAGTGAAAAAAAAAATTCGCTGTTTTTATTCATCTGCTCCTAGTCGAAGGCCTATGGTCTCTGCAACCACTATTATAATATAATATAATATAATATAATATAATATAATATAATATAATATAATATAATATAATATAATATAATATAATATAATATAATATAATATAATATAACATCCGACTCGTTGGCTGAATGGTCAGCATACTGGTTTTCAGTTCAGAGGGTCCCGGGCTCGATTCCCGGCCAGGTCGGGATTTTAACCTTCATTGGTTAATTCCAGTGACTCGGGGCTGGTGTTTGTGCTCTCCCCAACATCCCTGCAACTCACACACTACACCTAACACTATCCTCTACCACAATATAATGCAGTAGTCTACATATGGCAGATGCCGCCCACCTTCATCGGAGGGTCTGCCTTACAAGGGTTGCACCAGGCTAGAAATAGCCACACTAAATTATTCTTATAATATAACATAATATAATATGCTATAATTGTCGGGTGAGTTGGCTGTATGCGAGCTTGCATCCGGAAGATAGTGGGTTCGAACCCCACGGTTGGCAGCCCTAAAGATGGCTGTACCTTAATGAAGGCCACGGAAGATTCCTTCCTTCTCGTAGGCCTCTCCTATCGCAGCGAAGCCATAAGCCTTATCTGAGTTTATGTGCGGCGTAAAGCAAATAATATATATACTATAATTGAGCAATCAAAGGCATTTATGATGACAGTTGGGGTACGGAGAGCGAAATGAGTTCTTTGTTCAAGGAGTTACAGGAATTAGACAAAGCTGTTTGTTATTCCTACTTTTAATGGATAAACTACTGGAAAGTAAAACGTGACAGGGAGGGATTCAGTAAGCAGTTTGGCAGACTCTGCTGAAGCCCGGGATCTAGAAACTTCGCGTTGATTGCTCTAACACTGAGATATGGTGGCCTAGTAGTAATTTGAAAATAGATGCAGTGAGTATCCAGAAACCTTAGAGAATTTTTGAATCTGAAGTTGGTGATACACATCTGGAACAGGTAGATCACTTCAGCTATTTAGGATGTGTATTCTCCCAGGATGGTAGCACAGTAAGTGTGATTGGTACATCAAAGCTAATGCAGTGAGTATCCAGAAACCTAAGAGAATGTAAACTGAAGTTGGTGATACAAATCTGGAACAGGTAGATCACTTCAGTTATTTAGGATGTGTATTATCCCAGGATGGTAGCACAGTAAGTGTGAAGCTCGCAGTGTGTGTTTTATTTAATTTACAATTTGCTTTACGATACAGATAAGTCTTATGACGACGGGACAGCAGTGGGAAGGAAGCGCCCCAGCGTTTGCCTGGTATCAAAATGGGAAACCACGGAAAACCAGCTTCAGGGCTGCCGACAGTGGTGTTGACAGGTGTGTGACTCTAACCGCGCAGCCAGAGTGTTCCGTAAGAAAGAAGTCTATCTGTGTACCAATCTGTTTGCTGTTAGAAATAGCTGCTACAAACACGTGGGAACAATGGCAGGAAGGTACTAAGACTGAGTTAGGAATGAACACGGTAAATGAAGCGGTACACGTGAACCGGCTTCTGTGGAGAGGTCATGTGAAGCGAGCGGAGGAAGGTAGGTTGTCTAGGAGAATAATGAAGTAGTTGTGGAAGGTAAGTGACGTAGAGGGAAACACAGAAGACGATGGTCAGAATCAGTTTTAAAGATAAGAATACGAAAATAAACGAGGTCTCAGGGATAGTTGAATATAGATTATTCTTGAGGCGTTTAGTAACTTCACAGGTCTTGCAGACGGAACGCTGAAAGGCATAAGAGTGTATAGTAAAGATGTTCTTCCTCGAGATAGTCATAGTGTTCATTTGCTCTGACGGCTGGACGTTACACTCGCGTCAAGAGGTCGAGGGACTCGCATCAAGTATTTCCGCCGCGCAGCTGGTGTTATAATTATTATGACCATATTTCCAGCTTTACTACACATTTGCGGAAAACTCACAGATATTTGCATCATCTAACAATTTATTTTCCCAGTTGATAAATTAAAATTTATTTTACTAGCATCAACAATTCAAAGCTGGATTCTAGTTTTCCTGTGATGTGTGAAGGAAAGTTCCGTTCTATGCATACGTCTTCTCACTCAACCCACTGTCACCCTCATCCAATAGCTTCCACTGTTGTTCTATTGTTATCTGCGTGACTTACAATTTTAACCCTAGGAATATCAACCCTATTTTTAATGTCATTGTATACCAGCGGGAGTGTGCTTTGTGACGAACACTTAAAGTCAAGTTCCTGTGAATCTCTGATGTTTATTATTGGAGATATTTACCAACTTATTTCACATTCCTTACAATCAACTAAAGAAATATATTTCAACTTGGTAACATTATCAGCTGTCAACCCCATAAATAAACAGCTGACTGAGCTATTGTTAAAGTGCAAATATTTTCAATGTTCTACATTCAGTCTGATGAATCATTTCCACGCGTCTGGCGGATAACAGTTTTAAAACTGGGTTTATCTGTGTATCTCTCTCATGATGGTAATCCAGCTCGCTTTTTTAATATATATATATATATACTCTCAGTTCCTTCTTCGTTTTCACTAACAGTAATATAAATGTCGTCATCTTCAGACGAATTAGCTATCTCGGAGAGTATTCCAGCAACCATCCATCAGGTGCAATGCTCTTGGAGTACACACAGAACTATCCAGTTAGTAATGTCTAGTAGCAGTCAAGAAAGAAACTATTTCAGTTTTACTGTGAGTGGCCAACAACGCTATAAATCCTGCCAATACTAATTAAGTGGAGGGGTTACTTCTTGCTCACTCATGTTTGAATGACTGCGCCGCCTTCAGACGGTAAAAATGAGCAAACCAAATACACCATTCGGAGTTGGTAACAATGAATACATTTTACAGCCTTTTAATATCAAATGTCAAAAGAAACAGAGCAATAAATAGCAGGTGGTGGACACAATGTTCCCCCCGTTAGTATTCCTGGGGTTAACTATGAGAAGGAACCACGAATCCAAACCTGACCGTTGCCAATGAGAAGTAAATAATATACAGTAAGATAAAATAAACCCAGAAGAATAGAAAAAGTACAATTTCAACAATAGTATTGAATATTTATGTTTTTGGCTTTACGTACCACTAACTACTCTACTTGTACAGTTTTCGAAGACGCCGAGGTGCCGGAAGTTAGTCCCGCAAGAGCACATTTACCTGCTCGTAAATCTACCAGCTTGGGGATGACGTACTTGAACACCTTCAAATACCACCTGACTGAGCTAGGATCGCACCTGCCAAATTACGGTCAGAAAAAGTCCAGGTAAAATGTATATCAGTACTCGGAGAACCATATAACTAAGTCAAGAGTGTGAATTTAAATCGGTAGTTGGGATCCAAAACAGAGAGATGTTAATCCGTCTAAGGACATCCCTCATGGACCTGTGATTTACACTATAAAAGGCCTTCTGATGACCAACTCCTGTGCTCCCTCTACCATCCAACGCATATTGTTAATGATATCTATCCTAAAACGAGCTCGAGGTTTAGACAATTAAGGTTCTAATCTTCGTTGCGTGATCTTTAGCAACACCTTACTAGCATGTGATATTAGGACAAGCGTACTGTAGTTTGTGCAGTCCAACATATCGCCTTTTTTGGTATAGGAACGTAGATGATGGATCGTTTCCAGCCAGTGGGTATTGTTCCATTTTTCCAATCTGCTGACATAATACTCTTAAAGCTTTGACCGAACCCTCTAGTGTAGCTTTATTTTGATATTAGAGTATCTCCTTAGTAACTACATTTTGTATGTGTCTTGACACAGATGATGTACTATACTGTCTTAAACTACCTATGATACCCATAAAACACCTTTTAAGGGGGAACATACGTAAAAATGAGTAAAAATAGCAAATTTTTAATTGCTCATAATATACCGTAACATGTCAGGATTTTAATAAAAAATATTACAGGTCAATGCCATCTGTAAATATGAGAAAAATGAGTATCTGTAACTGCTTGTATACTGCCACGCCCAACTCTGTAGGACGAGTGTTTTCATTACTCTTACGGAGAATTTCCATGTGTTTGTCTTTCTTCCATGGAAACCTGTCATCAATAAAGCAGTGGAAAAGTATGGCCTCCGCATTCTTCAGGTTCCTTTGTTGACAGCGTATTTATCTATATGTGTTGCTGTGGTTTCATATCCGATTTACCAATTGCTAATTTTGTTAGTTGTATGTTATTCAAAGTAACAGTATGCCTTGAGGTGAACGTAGAGTTTTGAAGAAAGTAAAAAAAGGACAGTTCTTCTCGGTTTACGAAAAAGAAATCGAATGTATCAGGGCAAGGCACAGAACAGGATACCAGTATCCGCAGTCCTTCGTTCAAGATATCCAGTGCTGCTGAGACGAATATTGATTGAGGCATTTCGTTCGATGAATACAAGATGGAATATAAATCCTCAAGTGGGTTTAGGTTCATAGATTTGAGGATTCTGCGAGAAGTTATTCGTTCAGCTTGTGCATGTGCTAACTGTTGTGCGCGAAATTTGAAGTTATATGATGACGAAGAGAGGGTTGGTGTAGTCTGTACGTTATATTTGTATTGTGACAGCTGTCAGTTTTATATTGCTTCTAGAACGTCTGAAGTGAATAACTGGACTTATGAAGCAACCTGAGATTGTGCTATGGAATGAGATGTTCAGGTATTGGAAGGGAAGATACCAGCTTGTTTTGTGGAATTATGAACATGCCACCCCCAGCTGCAAGGTAGACTCATACAAAGAGAAGTAATGTGAGGATAATCTGACATCATCAGTGCAGGAAGCTGTGAACCTAAACAGTGATTTGGAAACAACTGAATCAGATGTTCCCGTTACTGGCTTGTGTGTGTCTTGCGCTGACACCTGGATATAGCGTGGGCAAAAGACGTGAGTGAACGATTCGGAGATGACTGGAGCAAGGTATTATAAAATTATAATTGGTTACTTATAATAATACCAGTCAATGAACCTGAATTATGATACGATATTCTGAAGTAAGAAAATTCCAAATTTAACACAAATGAATGAAATTCCCCTTGCAAGAAACTTATTCATTTAATTTTCATTATACTGATGTGTGTACGGTATTAGATATGTTTTTAATTTTCCAGGCATGTTTTTCCGACGAACCAGTGTTTGCAATAACAGGCGAAAATAGTGAGTACGTGAGGAGAAGCACTGATGAAGAGTTCTTGCCCCAATTAATTGCACAAACTGTCAAGCATCCCATCCAGGTTATGGTCTGGAGTGTTACGTCAGTTCATGGTATAGGACGTCTGTATATTGTAGAGGGTATGATGAACCAGCCGCAATACAAAACAGTACTTGAAAGAAGATTATTGACGCAAATGAGAGAGTGGATTCCCAATGGTGACTTTGTATTCATACACGATGTTGCTCCTTGCCATAAAGCGAAGTCTGTGACGAAGCTTTTAAGTGGAAACAAAGTAAAAGCACTTTCTTGGCCTGCAGTAGTCCAGATGTAAACCCCATTGAGAATCTCTGCGCCATTGTGAAATGAAAACTGTAGAAAAACAGCATTACAACAAAGATAAATATCATAGAGACACTTATTAATAAATGGCACTAAGATAAGCAAATCAAAGATTCCTGCAAAAAAAAATGTAGAAAGCATGCCATATCGCACTGAATCTGCCATATAATCAAAGCGAATGCATACCAAATACTAAATATGTGATTAACTTCAATTGGAAGAAAAATATCAATGAATAAATGTGATTTTATACAAAATTTTCAAATTTTTCTAATAATTTTCACACCGCTGTAAAATCAACAATGCTAAGGTATTTCCTATAATCGATATCTCGATACAAAGAGCAATGCACAGAGATTATAAATACGACGAGACTGCAAGTGAACCCTTTAACAAACAAAGATGTAGGAACGAGGCAGGATCGGCATATAATCGCAGAATGAACAAAAACTGAAAGCAGAATTGCAAGTTCTATATTCAAGACCAGGTCTGCGAGTGGCTGCCGGTGCTAAAACGTTGTTAAGGCTTCTTCATTCGGAATAACTTTCTGGTAATGCGTCAATGCTGTGAATAAAACCGTCACCATACACATGCCAACTGTTGAAAGTTAACGCCGTTCTTCGACTCAAAATGGGGTTGACATTTTTCTGAGAAACACTATGAGAAGATGGCTCTGTTCAGCCTTGGGAAACATCCCGGAGTTTAATAAGAAAGAAACAGAGCAGTACACAAGAGCTAAAGAGAGAAGACTAGAACTTTTATACAAACAATAAATCATCAGGTGTGGTTATCATAATTATCTGCATGTTAATTACATTGTAATATTCCTTAATTAGTTAGCTTAGTTCAGTTCCGCTCTTTTTGGGTAGCGTTCTATCAAATGACAACCTAGCAAAACATGAGGTGAACAATCGAATCAATAAGGCAACACAGTTTTTCCACCAGGTAAGACACATGCTGTGGGATGAGCAAATACCTATGAAAACAAAAATGACGTTGTACAAGTCCTATTATACACCAATTCTTACATGCAGTCTCGAAACCACAACACTGACCAATAGAGATAATTACAAACTCCAGGCAGCTGAAATGAAATTTCTACGCACTGTGATCCATAAAACCAGGAAAGACAAAGTTAGGAATGAGAAAATTCGAGAAGAAGTAGGAATAGATGATTTTCTCCTCAATAAGATTCAGATATCAAGACTGAAGTGGTTTGGCCACATGAAGAGGATGCCAGTTAACAGAACTGCAAGGAAGGAATTTGACATAAAAGTAAGGAAGACGACCCGTGGGAAGGCCACGAAGGAAATGGATAGATTCAGTTAAGAACGATGTATTGCTGAGAGGTCATGATTGCAACAAGTTGGTGGAGGAGGAATGGTACAAGGCACATGGTACATATACCACACCCGGGAAACTGGAGATGGTTTAGAATGTTGATGATGATGATGAGTTCATATCCCCTCTCGAAAGCATTTTCTTCGTGCGGATGAAAGAATTCCGAATGATGTAGATCTCTTTTTTTCACTGCTTACGTCAGCCAGAAAGGCTAGGATATATAGATCAAGGTCAGGAACCACCCTTTGTAGTGGGATTGCTGCCTGGGAGACTGGTTACCTCGGATCGAGTAGGGGTATTTCAGTCGCCCTGACAAAGAATACTGCGATGTATTCGAAACGTCAGCACACTGTATGTAATGTACAAAAACGACAACACGGTTCAACCCGGAAAGTAAACCAGCTTAAACGTGTTCAGGCTATACTCCTTAATTTCTGTAATAGTGTAGGGGATCTATTTCCTCTTAAAATCAGAGATGAGCACTAAAATATGCCAAACTCCTTGGCTCAACATATTTATGAACTGTCTAATAAAGTTAATAAATTAATGTCAGGGTCTGCGGGTAGAAATGGGGACTATGCTGTCCCATTAAAAGTCAGTACGGAAGAGGATCGTCTTCTCAAGGTTGTTCCAAATGCGGGCCATTCACACACCAGGCTAAGAACTGTAACTTGTCAAATAGTATATCTTCTTGTCCTACTTCTGGTTTTACCTTTGCTAACCACAGCAATAGAAAATGACTAGGGTGCTCGGCTGAGTCCGCGCCACTATTTGCACCTCAAGGCCCAGCCCAGTTTAAATCGGAAATCATATATTCTAAAGAGGGAAGAACGCCTAAGACCATCTTTGAAGGTCCAGAAGAGTGCCTCAAGATTGCCTCCGATACTTCAGATTTTGTTCCATTCCATAAAATTGAAATAAGCAATGAACATGTTACTGCCCTCTTAGATTCCGGAAGTGTTCACTCTATTGTTTCGGTAGAATGGTATTCAAAATTAAAGCTTAGTTGTAAATTTCCTGAATAAGTTTCTCCTTCTGTAAGATGTGTTTTCGCTAACTCTTGCCCACTAGAAATTTTAAGATTTACTCAGGTGAAACTTCGTATTTCTAAATTTACATCTAATTATATGTTATTTGTTGGTAAAAATTTGTCATGGCCTGTGATATTAGGTGTAGATTTTATGTTATATTCCGGTATCGTGCTCGATTTTCAAAGTAACTCCTGCACATTCAAATTTAGGATTAATTTCCATATACCTCATTTAAAATGTAATTCTGTAACATCATCTGTTATTTCGTCTACCGGGAGTGAGATGTCGTTAGACGTTAGCCATCTACCTGAGGAACAGGCTAATTGCATTCGTAAATTATGTCAGTCATTTTCCGACGTCTTTCGGAAAATCTTAGTGTGACTGACTTACTTGAATACAAAATCGAGTTTCCGGATTCGGTCCGTCTAAGATTTCCTCTGTACAGGCTATCTCCACCTCAAACAAAGTCCCTCAAGGCAATCATTGACCAAATGCTGAGGTATGGTATCATTCGACCCTCCAAGTATGCGTATTATTCACCCATTTTTCTGGTTCAGAAACCTCAAGGCGGCTTGATTAGAGGGCATTAAATCGTAAGATAATTCTATAATCAGCACCCCTTCCCGACTTGCATTCGTATCTTTCTTGGTTTCGTAAGGCTATGTTCTTCACCATCTTAGATCTTAACCAAGCCTAAAACCAGATACCTCTGGTGGAAGAATCGAAATATCTGACTGCTATCGCTACTGAATTGAACCTGCATGAATACAACCGGGTGCCTTTCTGGCTCCCTACGGACGTGACTGTTCTTATATTTTCAAACGTAAGGCCATGTTCTTCACCATATTAGATCTTATCCAAACCTATAACCAGATACCTCTGGTGGAAGAATCGAAATATCTGACTGGTTTCGCTAGTGAATGGAACTTGTATGAATACAACGGGATGCCTTTCAGGCTCCCTGGGGACGTGGCGGTTTTTAATAGGCTGCTAGTTAGTATCTTCTACAATATTAAATTTAATTATCTGTACCATTATCTGGATGATGTTGTTTTCTCCGAGACCTTTGAAGAACACTTCGCTCGTCTAGAGAAAGCTCTAAACACTTGTGTAAAGCTGGATTGAGGATCAAGTTGTCAAAGGTACCTTTTGCTAAACCATCCATGTCCTTCTTGGGCCATACTGTGTCACCTTCTGGAGTTTCAGTCGATCATTTCAGAACTCACGCAATCCGTAGATTCGAGCCTCCTAAAAATGCTAAAGGTGTTGCCAGATTCATCAGCATGGTGAATTCCTAATCGTTGCTAGTAGGAAGGAACTCCTAAACTTTCTCCGCAGGAAAGGTGCCCAGTTTGAATTAGGGACATCACAGCAAGCTGTGTTTGAGGATCTGAAATCAACTCTGTGTAACGCCCCGGTCTCGGCAATGCCAGATTTCTCCAAGAAGTTAACTTTACAGGCAGACACCGCTTTATCTGCGGTGCGGCGGTTCTTCTTCAGGAATATGAAATCGGGAAGCGCCCAACTAACAATGCGCCTGGAACATTGTCACCTCAAGAGACCAAGTACTCTGAGTTGAAAAGACTGGCCGTCTGATTTGCCTTCGAAAAATTCCGCCTCTACCTTGAGCACGTTAAATTTTAATTGGAGACCGACGATCAGGCTCTGAGCTGGATTTTTCCTAGGCCCCGTTGTACCGGACGCATCACCCGTTGGGCGACTAGGGTTTCAGCTTTTCAGTTTGACGTGCTACACATTCGAGTGTCGGAGAACGAAGTCGCAGTGGCTTAAGCCGAATGTTTTCCGGCGATTCTAATTCTGTTGATCCGGAGGAAAGACGTTCCCCTTCTATTTTCAAACCAATTGCATAAGTGCACTTTTGACTAATGCCTCTTTGTTATTTGACGATATAGCCAAATGCCAGCGTGGAGACACGGTGCATGCTCCTATTATGGAAACCCTTTCTTCTGGGGAACATGTCGTCTCTTATGTTTTGAGGAATGGAGATCTGTGTGGCCCTTCGAGGCACGATCAGAAGACAAAAATTGTCGTTCCAGCAGTGCTAGTACCTATGATTTTGAAGTATTACCATGAGATCGCATTAGGGGAAATCTATTCATCTATAAAACCTGAGAGAAGATAAGAGGGACGTTTATCTGGAAGAGCATGGATGGCGAGATTAGGGAACTGGTTAAGGCATGTAAGTCTTGTTTGATTAGCAAGCCCACGTTGTCAGCTAATTAAAGACTATTGTCCTCACACCAAGTATCTCGCCCTATGGAGCGATTGTACATGGATTACGTCACACCCTTCCCCAATATAAAGGGAATGGTATTAAATTCATTCTTGTGTGTTGTGGGTGGTTTTACTCGGTTTTTATGGCTGTTTCCGACTAGGCTTGCCACTACTCAGTTTACTATTTCTTGTCTCAGTTCTGTTTTGTCGTCTTTTGGACCTTGTCAATATGTTGTTCCTGATAACGATAAGCCGTTCCCCTGTAATTGATTTCGTATGTTCTGTTTCGATCTCTCTATCTCGCATGTCACGACATCTGCGCACCACCCACAACCATCCCTAGCTGAGCGGGTTAATCATAATCCTCGACCTGCCCTTATTGCTTTTCACCACGAAGATCATTCCCAAAGGGACACTTCCTTACACTGGTTATCATTAGCATTTAACTCGGCCATTCATAAGTAGCACAAGTTTCTCCAATTTCTCTTATGTTTAAGTTTGTCCCAAATACTCATTTGTCAAATTCGTAGTCGACCAATGAGATTTTGCCACAGACAATAGATCCAGAGAATATCCCAGATTTATGGGGAAAAGCTAGAAATAATCTTAAGGCCTCTCACCGGAGAGTAAAAATGAGGTATGACCGTGGACAAAGATCCACCAAGTAAAAAATTGGAGATCAGGTAATGGTTAAAAACTTTGTTTCCGCGGGCAAGCTTGCCCTCATATTTCATTAACCCTGCATTAGGCTTGATTTCCTTACTCCTGTCAATGAAATGAAAAGATTTTTGTGCTACACCTGTGTCAAGTAAAACCTGTGTAAAGGCATTTGCTTCTTCAGTATATGCCACCAAGGGATGATGTTGTTGATTTAATTATATTTCCTTCCTTAGCATCTTATTAGTTTAAGTTTTATATAATCAAGTTAGAATAAGGAGTCTTGCTGCCCCTGTTGGCTGTGAAATATTGTATGTATTTAAGTAACATCATAACTTAAATTTCATTTTTTGCTTAAATCCTTGTTTTTAAACCTTCCCTTCAATGATCTCATTATTATTCTGCCACTAAGGACCCTGCCTCCAAACCTGTGTCAGAAACTCCGTACACTATTCCTCCAAAGTCGCCAACCGTACCTGCACCACATGTAACACTCTCTGTGAGTAAGTTACAGTTGCCCCAAAAATCAATACTACAGTGCCATATTTTCACCTGAGGCCACGTCGTGTCAATGAGCGATAGATGCCGGCGCGGGGTATGGACCCGCCTCATTCCGGCCAAGACTCCGTCCAAACTGACTCCTTTGGGAATATCATCCTCTGGAGTGGCTTTGATGCTGAACTCCAACCGCCCACTCTATATTTGGCCCGAACAATGCTACTTGGTACTTTGTGACCATCGCCTTGGTTGCTCCTCAAAATATACGGGAGGATGATATCTCAGGGTAACTTGGGGGCCCGGGCGACCCCATCCTGACATCGTCATCGGCGGCCGCTCTTGCTGTCGACTCTGGGCGCAACACCCCGAACTTCTAGTACTTCGCAAACACTATCTAAACTACTTTACTTCAACAACTAAACATGAAAGGCCTCTCTGTCAAGTGATACTCCAACTTATATATGTTTTATCAAAAATTATGTACGGCAAGATTCAAGATTTCAAAGCTGTTCATACCGTGGCAAAACCTTAGGGAGTGGCGGTCTGTACCGGGGGTGCACCTTCACCGTCCAGTCAGACTGCTTGCCTTCTATAAGGATATCTATGTAATTGAACTTGAATTAATATTATGCAATACACTTGGATTTTCATCTATTAGATGTCTCTACCATCGGCCTAATTGTCCTCTCCGCCGGGATTAAAGATAATTTGTGTATACTTTCTCTAGCCAAATAAATTTTGTTTTGGGGTGTGTACAAGCATCCAGCCTATCTGTAAAGAGTTCTGGAACTTCCCCTCCAGATACTATAAAAGCTGAGCGCTTTAAGGCCGTATTGTCATGGTCATGGCTCCAGTTTATTGTGTGCGGCGTATACTAAAGTGGCAGAGGACGCAGTCGGCGTTCAAAGGCCCAGCAACTCAAGGTAATGGCAGAATTTTCTTAACATATGGAATGATTCAAAACTCTTTTATTTCATGTACATTACTAAACTCTGCTGTTAAAATGTAAAAAATTTCGCCAGTCTAAGTAATCTGTTTTATTCCCTACTGGGAAATACATAATGTAAGGGGACAAGAGTGATTACCCTCTGTTGACTACCGTTCATCTCGGTATGGGGTGACTAAAGTTTCTTATCCTCTAAAATTATTAACAGATTTTGGTATTTAATGTTTATCATTTAGTCTCCCCGGCGCACAATACGCTTAGCCTCTGTATGTTGGGGCCATAAGCCCACTTAACGTTTTAAGAGTTTTCTACAAGGAGCGCAGGGTTTTCACCCTCGTGGATTTTGTTTTCCCCCGATCTTTATCAACCTTTACCTTTTGACATCATAGCCATTTATTATGGGCACTCATAGTCCCTGTTTACGTTTCCGAAAAGAAAAAAAAAACAATTGAGCAGAAGTGACTGTAAATACCTGATTTGAAGATTGCCATTGTATAACCTTGTGCACTCCAAGAAAGTTATGCCTGTGAGTTTGGAGCTCAGACTCTTAGGCTATGGAAGTTAATGGAGCAAACCTTCTCTTATAAAATAGTATAACTGTTTCAGAGCTAATAATACTCATCCATCGTATATTATCATCCTGATAATTCTCTCTACTTTTGTACCTGATTTTGGACTTTATGTCGTTGTTGTTGGAACTAACGAGTTCATTTTTATATTGTTATTGCTTTTTTTAGATCTTCTATTTACCAAATTTTAAATAAGAGAACAAGACGGAAGGAATACAATTTCAAAATTTTGGGCATTAAATTATGCTCTTGTCAATTCCTTGTCCATCCATTCAGCACAACACCTTCTTACACCTCTGTGATGCACGGTATTTCCGGAATAATAATATTAGATGGTTCATGGTGTACGTTGCTGTAGTCACGTTCTAGTTCGTGAACCAAGGGCAACAGCTGAGTGGCCTAGTAAGTGGTCCTGAGTGTCGGGATACCAGTTGCTACGGAACAGGAGTGGGTCCTCAGAGATATTCTGTATAATGGCCCTTCATTCGCTCATGCGGCTAGGACTACACAATCCACCGGTGGTCCCTAACCCGTTAGAGGAAAAATGCTCACCAGGACTATGTGTAAGTAGGGTGACATCCTGCTTCATGGATTTACCAAGTTCAGTACGTTTTAAGAAAGCCTCGGACCTATGGGAGTAATGGTGACCCACTCTCACTTGACAGGCGAGGTTCTCCTTGGAAACAACTTTGTAAAGAAATGGAATTCGATGGGGAGCTACGGAAAAAATAAAGTAGAACAGGCTGAGTCAGAAAAGAGGATGCATCTGGATGTACTAGGTGTAAGTGAAATTAAGGGTAAGAAGAAATAACGAGGAAGAGACAGGAGCTTATAAAGTATACTTGATTTGTGTTAAAAAGGTGAAAGTCAGAGTATGGGGTAGGACAGTTTATCAGGAATACTATTGTACGCAGCGTAGTTTCTGTTAGGCACGTAAATGAGCGAACGTTGTGGGTAGATTAGGCAGTTGGAGGAATTAGGACGAGAATTGTCTCAATTTATTCACCATGTGAGGGTGGAGATGAGGATGAAGTTAAGTTTTATGCAACATTGAGTGACATCGCAGTCAGGGTTAACAGCAAAGATAGGATAGTGCTAATGGGCGATACCAATGCGAGAGTTGGAAAGAGAACTGAAGTATTCGAAGGGGCGATTGGTAAATATGGGGAAGACATGGAAGCTAATGAGAAAGGGAAGCGTTTGCTGGACTTCTGTGCTGGTATGTGTTTAGCAGTTACGACTACATTCTTCAAGCATAAGGCTACTCACCGCTACACGTGGAAGGCTAGGGGTACCAATTCCATAGAGTAGACTATATATTAACCGACTTCAAATTCAGGAAGTCTGTTAGGAATGTACGAGTTTTTCGGTGACTTTTCTGTTATACAGAGCACGGTCTGATCTGTAGTGAACTAAGTACGAGTATCTCAACGGCCTAGGACAGAGAAAGTGAAATCTGTCTGCAAAGGGATAAGTGTAGAAAATCTCCAGGACGAGGAATTTAGACAGAAGTAGGCCTACATGGATATTATTAGTGACAAGTTTCGAACAGTGGACAGTAAGCAGGTTACTGATATAGAAAGAGAATGTGTGGTATACAGGGATGCTGTAGTAGAAACAACAAGGGAATGATTAGGAACGACTGTGCGTAAAGATGGGCAAAGGCGAACATCTTGGTGGAATGTGGAGGTGACAGCAGCTTCTAAACGTAAAAAGAAGGCTTATCAGAAATGGCTCCAAGCAAGGGCCAATGCAGACATTGAATTGTACGCAGAAGAATGAAACAGAGCGAAAGAAATAGTCGTTGAATCCAAAATAAAGTCGTGGGAATATTTTGGTAATCACCTAGAAAGGCTATTTAAAGCATCAGAGAAACCTTTCTGGGCAGAAATACATAATCTTGGGAAATGAAGGAAAAAGGAAATGAGCAGTGTTCTGGTTAATTCAGGTGAACTCATAATAGATCCCAGAGAACCACAGGATAGGTGAAGGGAATATTTTGAAAATCGTCTCAACGTAAAAGGAAATCTTCCTGGTGGTGTCGCGAACAACCAAGCTCATGGGGAGGAAGAAAATGATGTGGTGAAATTACGCTTGAGGAAGTGGAAAGGATGGTAAATAAACTCCATTGTCATAAAGCAGCAGGGATAGGTGAAATTAGACCTGATGTAGTGAAGTATAGCGCAAGGCAGGGATGAAATTGCTTCATAGAATGCCGGTAGTACCTAAGATTAGAACCGAGTGTTGGTGAGGTACCTTCAGTTTGGTCACATGCATTAATTGCACCTATCTATAAGCAAGGGAACAGGAAGAATTGCAACAACTATCGAGGTATCTCATTGATTACTATACCAGGCAAAGTATTCACAGGCATCTTGGAAGGGAGGGTGTGATCAATTGTTGAGAGGAAGTTGGATGAAAACCAGTGTGGTTACAGACCACAGAAGAGCTGTCAGGATCCGACTTTCAGTACGGTGTGCGCCTGGTAATTGAAAAATGTTACGAGATGAATAGACAGTTGTGCTTATGTTTCGTAGATCTAGCGGAAGTATATGAGAGGGTAACGTGGGAAAAGATGTTCACCATACTGAGGGGCTATGGAATTAAGGGTAGATTATTAGAATCAATCAAAGGCATTTATGATAACAATTGGGCTGCAGTGAGAATTGATGGTAGAATGAGTTCTTGGTTCTGGATGCTTACAGGGGTTAGACAAGGCTGTAATCTTTCTCATTAGCTCTTCGTAATTTACGTGTATCATCTGCTGAAAGGTATAAATTGGCAGGGAGAGATTCAGGCAGGTGGAAATGTAGTAAGCAGCCTGGCCTCTACTGACGTCTTCGTCTTAATGGCAGATTGTGCCGAAAGCCTGCAGTCTAAAATGTTGGAACTTGAAAATATGTGCAATGAGTATGGTATGACAATTAGCCTCTCCACGTCTAAATTGATGTCAGTAGGTAAGAATGTCAGATTGGTGATACAAAGCTGGAAGAGGTAGATAATTTTAAGTTTTTTTTTTGTGTGTGTTCCCCCAGGATGGTAATAAAGTGAGATTGAATCAAGGTGTAGTAAAGCTAATGCAGTGAGCTGGCTGTTGCGATCAACAGTGTTCTGTAAAAAGGAAGTTAGTTCCTGGACGTATCTGTCTTTACATCGGTGTGTTTCCAGACCATCTTTGCTTTACGAGAGCGAAAGTTGGGTGGACTCAGGATATCTTATTTATAAGTTAGAAGTACAAGACACGGAAGTAGCGAGAATTATTGATTTTACAAACAGGTGGGAACAATGGCAGGAGAGTACACGGAACAAGCAGTAACGGCTAATTTAGGAATGAACTCGATGGATGAAACTGTACGCGTAAATCGTCTTTGGTGGAGGGGACATGTGCGACGAATGGAGCAGGATAGGTTACCTAGGAGAATAATAGTCACTATTATGGAGGGTAAGAGGAGTAGAGGGAGACCAAGATGATAGTGGTTTTACTCAGTTTCTAACGATTTAAAGATAAGAGGTATAGAATTAAATGAGGTCACGGCACTAGTTGCAAATAGAGGATTGTCGCGACGTATAGTAAATTCACAGAGGCTTGCAGACTGAACGCTGGAAGGCATAACGGACTATAATGAAAATGCATGTATATATGTATAAAAGCCGGACGATTTTATTTCCCCTAGTGTACGAAGAATTGGATCGTAAAATTCAGTCAGTTGATCCCTCCTTCCATGGCTAAAAACTCGTTAAGACTTATTGACCTGCTTTGGTATTCCCTTTTTCACCCGGAGAGGTTCCTTCTCTCTTACATATCCTCCTTGAGCCCGACTTAGCGGGACATTGCACCCAGTGTCGCATACTGCAATTGTAGACATTACGAATATGTTAAACTACAACTCTCCCCACAGTTGTGTATTTTGGTATACTGTATATGAGTGTTACAGTGTGATTTATTACAAGTATTGGTAGTCCGTTCGTGTGTCTCGTACGGTGCGGATCGTTCTTTGGTTGCAGTCTGGTGTTTGCCTGCGGTGACAAGTAGTGTGTGACCGTTTGGCGAGTGTGTGTCTGTGTACGCTTTGGTGATGGATACTGATAGTGGAGGAGATGAGGCACCGGATCCCTCATCTAATGCCAATGTTGGTCGTGAAGAAACTGTGCCGATGCAAACCGATTTGATTAATCTCACTTCAAATACGACTTCATTACAGCAGCCTTTACAACCTCAACAGTCTAATGCCGCTCAGCCGCCTCCTCCACCTCCCCCACCTCCTGAAGAGTTGGAGGTTTATCAACAGGCTCATTTTGGCCCATTTATTGTATTTGTTGAATCAACTAAGTCGAAAAATATTGGTGGGCTACATCCCATGGCGCTTGGGCGCTTGTTTTACGATAATGATATTTTTGTGAAAGGTATAACGCCCAAAGGACGCAATAGATTATTGGTGGAATTTAGTTCCGCGATCCAAGCTAATTCCTTTCTACGTCATTCAATACTTGCAACTCACTCCTTGAAAGCATATATTCCCAGTTCTAATATCTTTCGTGTTGGACTTATACGCGGTGTGGAAAAGGATGTTTCTGATGCTGACATTCTTAAATACCTCAAATCTGATGTTCGGGTCAAATCGGTCAAGCGGCTTAACCGCAAGGTTGTGGAGCCCAGTGGAGTGAACTATGTTCCTACTGGAACAGTTAAGATTGTTTTTCGTTCTCAGACTCTTCCTCAATATGTCTCTTTGTTTCAAGTGCATTTAGAGGTTTCCCCTTTCATATTTTCCCCGATTATCTGTTCAAAATGTCAGCGATATGGACACACGATTAAAAACTGTCAGGCTAAATCACCCCGATGTGGACATTGCGCGTTACATCACCTTACATCAGAGTGTCAGGAAAATATTCGCCGCTGTGTTCACTGTCATCAGGAACATTATACTGGCTCATCAAACTGCCCTACTCATCAACAGCAAACTGCCCTTAAAAAGCTTATGTGTACAGAAAATCTATCCTTTTCCGAGGCGTCTGCTAGAATACCCTCGACCCAATTTGACATGTCCAATAATACCCATCTTTTTCCACCTCTTCCTTCTACTAGTTCCACTTCACCTGTGGAAACCCCGAGGAAACGTAAATTTACTCAGGTGGTTATGACAGAGCCCCGTCCCATTCCAACACCTGGTTTCGATAAGTCTGGGTATCTTAATCTCATCCGACCCACTCCAGTGTCTTCACATACCTCGGTCTTTCCATCCACTTCATCTTCATCCTCCCCGTCCCCGGTTCCGTCTACGTCCCGTAATTCTCAGTGTTTACCTTCAGCTCCTTCTCAATCATCTAGTTCCCCTGTACTACGCCAAAAGGCGTATCTCCAAAGTGGTATTCATCAACTATTTCTACAACTTATTCAATTATTAGGGGACCAGCCGCATGTCGCACATACACTTTATAAGCTTCGTGACTGTGTGCACACTATGTTCTCTTTAGATGCTACGTATCCTGCAGTGGAATGCTAGGAGTATTTCTTCTAAACGGTATGAGTTACAATTTTTGATAAATGAAATTTCCCCATTCATTATTGCATTACAGGAGACTTGGTTTTCCCCATCCTCTGAGTTTTATTTAAATGGCTTTACTGTTGAACGCTGTGATGGTGTTGGTTACGGTGGTGTTGCTTTATTTATTCACCATAGTTTATCCTATCAACGTCTTCATATCTCGTATTGTCTACCCCATACATTTGTTATAGGTATCTCATATAATCGCTGTTCCATTATTAACCTTTATTGCCCTCCAGATCTTTCTATTTCTCACATTCAATGGTGTCGATTCTTGCAGCAATTTTCTTCTCATAACGAGCTTCTCCTCTTAGGGGACTTCAATCTTCATCATTCTATGTGGGGAAGCAGTAGTGATACTTCTCTGGGTTCTTATTTCCTCACTGCCTCCCAATTGCTTGACTTTGTCATTTTAAACGATGGTTTTCCCACGCGCCTCACTCCCCCTGGCTCTCCTCCCAGCGCTGTGGATTTATCATTATGTCGTCCTGCAATGGCTTCGATTGTAACTTGGCACCGTCTTACTGATACACATTCTAGCGACCATTTCCCTATTATTCTTACGTATGGTCTTGGTAGGTTTCCTAGTTCTTCTTCCGCTCCTACATGTCTCAGTAATGTTCGCTCCCTCCGTCACTTTGATAGAGTATCTTTTATTTCTTATGTTACCCATCGTATTGAGCTTATTTCGGATAATATTTTGTCCTTTTCTACTCTCTTTCAATTTATACAACATTATCTCGATCTTTATCATCCCTATCAACCTATTTCTTCCCACTCTGCTCGCCCCTCTTCCTTTTTACGATGGTGGGACTCGGAGTGCCATAATCTGGTTCTTAAACGACGCCGTTTATTCCGGATATATAGGAAAACATTAGCCCCCACCATTATTTCCGTCTTAAACAACATATTGCTTATACTAGACGAGTTTTTCTTTCTAAACGCCGTGCTGCATGGCGATCCTTTATTTCCTCCCTAAACGCTCATACTTCGTCTTCTCACTTATGGAGTGCAATTCGTTCCCTTACCCGAGCTTCTCAATACATTCCACCCTCTGTCACCCCTCCACAGATTCTATCTATTTTTCTCAACTCCCTCACTCCTGATTATGTCGTGCCCGACTTTATTATCCCCCTGTCTCCATGCTCTTCCCGCTTTTCTGTATTACTCCAACCTATACACCTTTCTGAACTTGAGGCCACCTTGTGTAATGCAAAGAGTTCGTCTCCGGGCCCTGATTATATATCATATGATATGCTCCGGATTCTCCCTCTACGTGCTAAACAAGCTTTATTAGCTCTCTATAATAATATACTTCTCACTACTTCTGTTCCTACCTCTTGGAATGATTTTTTTTAGTGCCTATCCCCAAACCTGGTCAACTTCAAACTGACGCTAACGGCTTTCGAGGGATTGTCCTTGGTTCGTGTATCCGCAAGACGTTTTTAAAAATTCTCCTTCAACGAATCCTGTGGTCTCTTGAATATTATAATTTGGTTCCCAAATATCAATTCGCCTACTTTAAAGGTCGTTGTGCTCAAGATGCTATTAACATTTTACTTATCGATATTTTATTAGCGCAAATTCGTAAGGATTGTCTTATTGCTATTTTTTTGGACATACGAGGAGCTTTTGACTCCATACCACTTCATCTTCTCTGGACTAATCTTACAAAGAAAGGTTTTCCTGCTCATTTTCTCCACATCTTGAGTAATTTGTTTACGTATCGGAAACTTTCACTTAAATCTGCTTATTCTTCTCTTCCTTGTCGTCTGTCATCTGTCGGTGTTCCTCAGGGAGACATTTTAAGTGGTCTGCTTTTCGCCCTGTATATGAGTAATCTTGAACAATTGGTTACCCAAAAAGCTCGCATTCTCTTTTATGCTGATGATATAGTTCTTTATTACTCTCATAGTAATGTCGATGTGTGTCGTCACCATATATATCAGCTAATGGAGCAAGTCATTACATGGCTTACTTTCCATGGTCTTCAACTTTCTACCTCCAAATGCTGTGCAATGTTTTTTACCTCTAAGCGTAGGTTTAACTCTGAGCCACTTGTTTTCGATTCACACGTCATTCCTTTTTGTTCCTCCCATAAATAACTTGGTGTTATGCTAGACCGCTCATTATCTTGGAAACATCATATTACTCAGTTACGTCATTCTTCTGATATGTATATTAAAATTCTCCAAGTGGTTACTAGACGATCATGGGGTGCTGACCCTGGCACAGCTCAGTTGTTATATTCCGCTACTATTCGCTCTAGACTCGACTACTGTGCGCATGTTATAGATACTGCGTCGGATTCTGTTCTTAACCACTTAAATACTTTACAATTTAAAGCCCTGGGAACTTGTGTTGGAACATTGTTGTCTACCCCTACTAATGCTCTCCTTGTCGAGACCGGTGAACTCCCTCTTCCCATTCGCCGTAAAATGATCACATCTAAATATTTACTTAAAAGATTTGCTCTGGCTCAACACCCATTGCTTCCTAAATTGCAGTTATTAGATGAATATTCTCTTCTTTCACAGGCCCGCCGTCGTAAGATGCCTGCTTTGTTGTATGCATATCAATTTCTTCTTTCCTATAAAAACACTATCTTACGCACTGCTTCTTCCCCCGTTTATTCAGTAAATTTTGATTGTTTATTTTTTGTTCCTTCTATCATTATCTCCCCTACATCTTCTTTTTCCTCTTCTCTTCCTGGTTCTTCGTTGACTGGCCCTCCTTTTAAGAAGCTACGTTTTGCTCTGAGTGATTCTGGCGTCCACATATATACAGACGGCTCAAAAAACTCTTCTGGCGTTGGAGCAGCGTTCTAAATTGTCAATACCAATGTTGCTGAACTCTATCGTTTACCCAGTGACTTTTCTATCTACACTGCGGAAATTTTTGCTATTCGTCAAGCTCTCATGTACATCAAGCATCATTCTATACCTAACGCAGCTATTTATACGGATTCCCTCAGTGCAGTTCAGTCGCTCAAGTCATCTCATCTTTCTTTTAACTGGTATTTGTATCATGTTAAAAGTCTCATTTATACTTTGCATCAATCTGGGGTGGTTCTCACTTTTGTCTGGGTCCCTAGTCATATAGGTATCTATGGGAATGAACAGGCAGATTTATTCGCTAAGCGAGCTGTTCGTGATGGCAAATCCCTACTTAAACTTGCAGTTCCTCTACCCGATTTTTATCCAATTCTTAAACATTATGCTTATGGTCAGTGGCAAGAAGATTGGACTAGATCAGCTTCTTATAAAGGTCGCTATTATTACAATATTCAGCCTTGTATTCCTCCCTATCCTTGGTATTTGAAGGGTAACTATTCTCGCCGTCACATTACCAACATTATTCGTCTTCGCTTTAACCATGCTCTTACTCCTTTGTATAAACATCGTTTTAACCTCTCCCCCCACTCCTCCTGTTTATGTGGTACTCTGAGTGCTGATGTAAATCATTTATTATTCCAATGCCATTCGGTGTTCGGCTGTTGTGCGGTGCACACGTCTCGCTCCGGTCACTGGTGCAGCGGCGTATTCCTGTCTGTAGATAAGTAGAGTGTTTTATGTTTGTGTTTGTATCCTAGTTATTTTCTTTTGTGTTTGTTCTGGTGCTAGTATAGGGTAATTCCTTTTGGACTATTATGTCTGTAGATAGTGGTGGCGGCCCTTTAGGCCGACCTCCTAACATTGGTAAAGGTGCCGTGCGTAAGGATCTACCCATGGACGTTAGTAATACTGCTACCCAACGAGACAGTTCTCAAGATTCAATACGTGATTCGGATCAGCGTCCGCACGTTCCTGTATCTACCTATTCTACCACTCATCTTGGCCCTTACATAGTATTTGTCGAATCGATTGACTCTACCAATAAAATAGGACATGTTCACCCTATGGCTCTGGGACGGATTTTCTACGAGAGGCACATTGGTGAAGTCAAGGCCATACATAGGAAGGGAAGAAATAGAATTCAAGTTACTTTCATGTCTAGTAAGGCTGCAAACGCCTTTCTTTCTCATCCCCTTCTTACAGAAAAGAAATTGACTGCTTTTATTCCGTCTTCGAATATTCAGCGAGTAGGGGTCATACGGGGAGTAGACACTACTCTTTCCGAATCCGACATTCTCACCTATTTAGACTCACCATATCCTGTAGTGAAAGTACAACGTCTAAATAGACGTTCATCGAAAGACGGAAAAACTGAATATATCCCTACAGGTACTGTGAAGGTTGTATTCGAGAGTCAACAACTTCCGAAACACGTGTCCATTTTTAAAGTCATGTTAGAGGTTCAGGTCTTTATATTCTCTCCTTTATTATGTAAACGATGTCAGCGGTAGGGACACACCGCTACTAATTGTCGTTCCAGAGAGCCGAGATGTGGGAAGTGTTCCCTTACTCATTCTACTGAAGATTGCACTCACCAAGTCGTTAAATGTGCTAACTGTGGCGGAAATCATCCTGCGGGAGCAGAACATTGTGAAATCCATAAACAACAAAAAGAAATTAAACGCATTATGAGTGTTGAAAACAAATCATATTTTGAAGTGAAAAACTATTTTGCCCCATTACAGTCCCTATCTAACCCCCTTCTGATGCCCCAACATTTTCCTCCTTTACCCAATAGACCATCTCAATCGAACGAAACTCACCCTCGAAAGCGTAAATTTACTATGGTGGTTAATAACCCCCCCCCCCCCCCGCCCACCTGTCACCCCAGGTTATGACAGGGCATCATATCTGAATTTACTAAGTAATCCGAAAACGGTTCCAGAACATTCTGGAACTCCAATAGTGCGTTTGATACCTGCTACTCCTACCGAGAATGCATCTACATCACGGAAGCCAAGTCCTCAAGGGCAACCTTCGGATCCCCACGCGTCAATATCACACGCCTTTAACACATTTGCCGATCTAATCGCCAACATTGAAACAACCGGTATATGGAAGCAAAAGTTACAATCAGCATATGATGAGATGTTTCGACTCGCGGGATCTCCCCCTCCTATAAAGTAAAACATGCGGATACTGCAATGGAATTGTCGGAGCATATTAAATACGAAACATGAATTAGTGAGTTTGATATATTCTTTTGATATTCTGGAATATTACAAGCTCTCATTTGTACAATCCCGAACATACCAATAATTGGTACATTCAAAATTTATGCACATTAAGTTATGACTTGTTCCTCCGTAAGTTTACAGTATTATTAACATGGATTCCGGACTATTCTGGAATACATGGTAACGTCTCAGCGGATATCTTAGCTAAAGAGGTCGCCCAGGGTACTGGTTTGGATTACTATATCACAGTTCCACACACAGACTTATGGGAACACTGTCGTCACTTCCTCCACGATCAGTGATGTGCAGAATGGCGCCGAACTTCCCAGTTGAAAGGTAAGCACTTATTCACGCTTCTGCCTGATATTCCTAATAAACCGTGTTTCGCCTTTGGTAGCTACACTCGGCATCATATTCCTACAATCCTACGATTCCGCTTAAATCATGTGTGTACGCCTGCTCATTTCTATCGCCTTAATCTTATCGCAAGTAACTTATGTCCATGTGATCGAGCAGTAGGTACTGTCAATCATATCTTTTTTCAGTGTCAGACATCTGAACATCACCGTCATGAATTCGTAGCTAAGCTTCTTCATGCGGGTTACCAACTGCCGTTAAATGTTTCGTGTTTAGTGTTTCCACCGACTTTTCGCGTTGTAGACTTAATACTTAATTTTTTAGTTCCCTGTAACATCCAATTGTAACCTTTTCCTTTCCTATAGGTACGAATTTTCGCATCCCAACCCTTATTTGTGGTCCGGTTTTGTTTGTTTGTAGTAAGACGTAGTGGCAGACCACACAGACGTGAAGCATTAGAACCTTGTGTCCCAGTGTTTTCGTGTTCTCTTAGATAGTTTAGCCTCTATATTCTTGGTCTTTTCCTCCGTTTCCTTCTTACCGGCTGTTATTAGCTTCATTACATAGCTAACCCTACTATCTTGTAGTGTACTAATTCCTTCTAATGTTGGTACCTCTCCCAGACATTACGTATCCCGCAAACCAGTGACTGGACGTAGCGTCTTACGACGATGTCCAAAAACTAACCAAGAAGAAGAAGAATTATTCCAATGCCCTGTGTATGATTCTTTTCGTCCGTCTTTTATTTCTCGTCTTCTCAGTCTTCAGAAAGCTCTCCCCACCAATGTCTCCTGCTTGCTTACCGATATGTCTCCTGCTCTAATACATGCTATCAATCAATATTTGGATGACTCTCATATTCATTTGTAAATTACTGTCTGTTTCTTGTTTGCACCGTTACATACTCCTGCTTCCACTGTTTTTTGCTTCTACGCACTTCCTTTGTTATGTTTCGCGTAACGTAAGATGTGCACATAGACCTGATGCTCAACTGTTCTTGAGACCTTCCTTCGAGCATAGAAATAGATAGAGAGGGCGCTCCGTATGTTTCTACCGGCCAAGCGTGGCACCAACATCAAGCTCTGAGTGATCAGCTGATGTAGGGCAAAACAAGGCGGTCTTCCATAAGAAGAGCATTGCGGAGTGTTTTTAAATCCCGATTTAAGCGTGCTCCTTATGATTAATTGATTTAAACTATTGAAGATGGTGATAAATGCAATCCCCTAGGAATATTTCCATTCCTTTTTTGTATGAAAAATGTTAAGTATCATTTTATATGTGTGATATTCTGATGTGTTTATGTATCAGTTAAGCTATACGGTGACGCGAATAGGTCTCACGTTGTTAACCTATTTTAGTTCTCCTAATTTCACAAGTTTAATTTTTCTCCGTAATATTCGTCTGAAATAGTTATTTTTAAAATATTTTCACAGTGCTGCAAATAATAAACTCAACAAACATACCAATAACCTGCATTTCTAATAAGGCCGATTTAATGCTGGTTAAGCCTTATAAATCAAGAAACGTGACCGATAATAACGCAATCGTCCCCTCTGCACCTATAATAATTAGGGTCAAAGAAAGTTTGAAATTACCAATAATGCAGGTGATAACCTCAAGGTTCTGTTATTTAAAAAAACAGCTATCACCATCATCGCACTTATTCACAGACCTTCACATTTAGTTTGCAGATGTACATTTAGGCATGATGATAATTATTGTTTTACAGGGCCTAACATCTAGGTTATCAGCCGCTATCATGCATGAACGCACATAGAACAACCTAACATCTAGGTTATCAGCCACTATCAGATATGAAAAAGCACACACACACACACACACCAAATGTTGTTCAGCTGTTCTAAATACTCGGGCTATATCAAACTATAACTGAATTAGTTAAGCCTAATTAGATGTAACATTCACAAAACTATCCTTAAAATGTACAATATGATGAAAGACAGGAAGTCATGTAGGCTACAAGTCACCAAAACAGCTGCAGACAGTTAATACACAAATGTGTGATAGAACACAAAACTATAACTGAGGTAGGCTAGTTAAGCCTAATGAGATGTAACATTCACAAAACTATCCTTAAAATGTACAATATGATGGAAGACAGGAAGTCATGTACGCTACAAGTCACCAAAACAGCTGCAGACAGTTAATACCCAAATGGATGATAGAACGCAGGAAACAAATAATTACATGTAAGTTATTCACCATTCTTCTCCAGGCTGCTGATCAGGAATGTTTTGAAAACCACAGAACTGCATGTCTTCACAATACTGTCCTAAATCACTGATGATTGAACAATATCTATTTGTTCAATACACTTCTTACTTTTTTTCCTGTCTCTTTTCTCTTCTTCCTTAGCACATTCATGTCGCATTCTGGAATTGACATAACACTTCACAATTAACTTAACCAAGTCAATTTCATGGCTCTGTGCAAGTTCTTGCTCAAGTAAATGGTCCTTTATACAATAAAACAAGGTTCCATTCACTGACCTCAACAAACTTCTTTGCTCCTTAGTACATTTATATTTCTGAGTGCACTTTCAGTCACCTTACACAACACTATCACATCTTAGGAGGGCACGATTAATCCCTCATCTCCAGAGTAGGGGCCTACATCTTCGCCTTGATTAAAGCGTAGTCTGTGTAGTTCTCTGTGGCACTCCTCAGAGCACTCAAGCATAGTGCATTCCAAATCCAGCAATATACCAGTATGTCACATCACTCACATATGGGGACAACTGTTCAAATGCTGGATGAGTACAGTAGTCATGATCAAAAGCTGGAATTAGTGGGATATCTGCAACCCTATCCTGTGATACTGCGAGAATTGCATGACACTGTAAATCTGAACTGGGCTCGGAGCTAGATGCACTCAATACATTAATTTGATCCAAGGCAATGCAGTTGCTTGAATCTGCTCCTTTAACCTCTTGGCGAACCAGCAATCTTTGGTACACAGCTTTAAACTGAGCAGCAGTAGGGTTATTGATTTCACCACCTCTCCTTCTAATGGCAGAGAACAGTACCTCCAAGTGGTCCTGACTGAATTTGTACAGTAACAGGTATTTCAATTTATGCTGCTCACTGAGGACTAAATACTTATAGAGGCCAAGGCAACTTCTAATGCACACCAAAAATCCAAGAAATCCAGTCTTCTTCCTTAGTGAAGAACAGAAGAGTCTAACGAACTTGATTTTAATAGCTGCATGATGTATGATTCTGCCTTGCTGAGGAAATCCTTTATAAAAAACCTCTGTTTTGGGAGAGAATGCACACTTAAATCCCTTTTGTAATATATTCCTGCTGTTCAAACTGTCAAATATGTTATTAAAAATTTCTATAAATTCAGCTGTAGCTTCACAGTCTTCAAATAAATCATACCCTGAATTTTTCAAATACCTGAGTAACTGAACCACACTGTTACTCAAAGTTTGGGCTGCTAATTTGACTTTCATCTTTTCCGATTCCCAATTAATATGGCACTTAAGAATCTTAGTAGCAAGTGTTAATCCCTCTTCTAGTTGTATTTCCACTAGTTTTTCTACATATGTCCATTTTATGGCATTACCTTCACTGTTAAAAATTGTGCCAAAAGAAGCCAAGGAATTCCTGACCAATTTCAGCATGTGGCACACATCTGGAAAAATAAACAAATGTAGTGAATATAAAAGAATTTTACTGAATTTTAACATTGCTGCAGCATTTTCATTTATCATTAGTTCCTTCTGTAAATGAGCCACCAATGAATTTAAATAATTATTTATTTTCTTAATTCTTGTTTTTAGTTTCAGTAGGTTTTGAGAACAAATTGTGCTGTGTGCATTGAAGAGACATCTCTTTGCCTTTGGGGGGGAATTCATGTCACTTTCTTCAAAATCACCAATGTAATGCTTTTTTTTTTTTTTTTTTTTTTAGATTTGCCAGGAATGTTAGAACTAGTATTGGGAATGTTTTCAGTGGATGGAGCATGCTGCTCAGTTATCATTACTTTCAATTACTGGAAGTGAAGATGAAGTGCAAGGGGTGTTTCGACTTTTAGGTGGCTTACGATGCCTGGAATGTTTGTTCAGGTGTTCTGGAAATTCAAAAACAGTTGGAACTGATCCTTTCAGAGGAAATGGACGGCCAAACCTCTCTTTGTCGAAGCAGCTAGGTTCAAAATGCTTTGAACAAAGTTTACTAAATTTTGATGGTTGAAAACCCTCTATGTTCATATTCATGACCCATTTCTTCAGCAATTTGGGGTCTGAAGGGAAACTGAAATAAGTTAATAACATAATCAGTTATGCTTAGAGGGTGATATCCAGCAATGTATCCCACAATAACCCAATGTTATTCCCCCTCCCCAAACATTTATACCTTACAATAAATAAATGATGATGTTACTTCATTTGAGTGGCTTGGGACATATTGGCCATCATCCCCTCATCCTCAGGTGTTTGTTGAATTTGTCTGATAACCTAGTGTGTGTAACTAGTTTTTAAGGTCTAGGATTCAGGTAGGTTGGGGGGGGGGGAGGGCTTTAAACAAGGTACCATCCTGGTATTTTCCTGGAAGGAGTATTGGAAAACCACTACTCTAAGGATGGCCAGTCAGCACCGGAATTAGAACTTTCTATGTCCGGAAATCCGGCTCAGCTGCGTAGTCAGGGTGCTCGACTTACGACTGTGCTGTGAGGTCCAGAAATAAATTTAGGCTACCAAGTAAAACGATTATGTCAAAAAAGTTCAAAGTAAGATATGTCCACGATGTAGTTATAAGTCATAACTAAACTATATGTACCAAGGCCTAATATTTCATTTGGTCCCAACGGTACAAGTAAACATGTTGATATCTATGTATGGGAGAAGAGTACAAGTCATTTTCTGACTTATACTCGTTTTCCCTGGCAGTCTAGATACTGTACGAAATCAAGACAGTGTCTTTTCAGTTACAGATTTTAATCTTTACCCGTGAAAAGATATCTTACTCCCCTTTTCAAATCTCTGACTGCAATTATAAGCAGAGCAAGAAGTGACTATTTTTGCTATATTCTTTCAGACTGGTGTAATTCACTTATGACATAAACGAAAATACGTGTTTTTTATGTTTGTAACACATCAAAATTGCATAGAAAAGGTCTGGTTTGTCGACAATGAATCCTTGAAATCTCCCCGCTTACACCGATGGTCCGCGCAATTTACGATACGTGCCCAACATCAGCTGATTTGTATCTTGGCGCCACGTTCTGCTGGCAGCGCCCCCTCTATCTGTTTGTATGCTCGAAGAGACCTTCGTAGTGAAATTCATTGCGTGTGACCTTCGTTGTGGACTAATTGCGTGTGATTTCACATTATAAGTGTAATATCACGATAATAAGTGTAGTGGCTGGGTGAAATAATAGAGCCCATAACCTCTCCGACAACAACAACAATTACAAGTATTGGAACTGGGTGATATAACAAGCTCATTCACATTTCAAGCAGAAGCAGAAGCAGAAGAAGTGTCGCATACTGTGCAGTGGTCATTAGTAATACATCCCTTCCTAAATTCAGCCTGATCTACTGACTGTTGCAAATCAAATTTGTTCTTCAAGAGTTTGTTGTAGGTGATTTATCAACATTCAAATATCCGGTTCTGTTTCGAAGTGGCTGATATGTTGTTAAATAAGGCGCGTAATAGCCAATTCTACAGCTTATTCCGTTAAGTGATTTACGGATTTTCTTCTTTGAGGAATTGTGATTTGTATCATTCTACACTGTGTTCACAACCAGTAACATATTGTCGGTAATTTCAGACATATACTTTTGCTAAATATATAGATCTCAATTGAGAATATTAGAAGTTAATATTAATCTTTCTCAGTTTCAGCATTCTCCTAATTTTTACCATTTAATTTTATTAATTTTCTTAAATTTTATTTTTAATTAAGCATTCAAAATGAATACGCATATATCTAGCTTGCTTTTTAAAAAACTCCCAGCCTGTGCGTTGCAAGTACCTGCAGGATGTGTGTAGCAGCAATATATCTCAATTTAGTGAAATGACGATCTTTTTCTGAAGAGCTACGCAGATGAGGATTGCGGACGGTAGTTTCAGAAAGAAATTCAGTATGTAGTGTGTAATTTTAATTATTGTTTTCCTGTGTTATTTAGCTCTGTGTGCAGTTTTATAGTGACGCTGTGAATGTTGAGTTGTTCTTTACACTACAGGTTGCGACATATGGCAGTAGGGTTCCAAATCTTGAAATGTTTCCATTTAGGATATCTGTATCTTGTTATATCAGTGTTGTTATGGAGATTCTTCAGTATGACATCATTATCCCACAGCAGCTACATCCGGTTTTTATTCGTGATGATGTAGGTAACAGTTGGCTGCCTCTCTGATTTATTGGTGTGTAGAAGATTATCAGGGGCGAGTGGCAGTGAGTTTGCATGGTGTCGAATCCTAGGATCTGCAGCCCTGGAAAACGTTTCCGTGTTTTCCCCATTTTATCATTAATTAACCTTAATTAAAGCTGCTGCGTACCTAATCTAATCCCTTTCCCTTGGAGTTGTTAGTGCAACATTAAACTGCTAGCAGGAATGGAAGAACAATCCTCAGGAATACATTCTGGCTGTGGAAGCTGTAAAAGCAGTTGCTTGAAAGTAAAGCTAATAACATATTAATAGAATAACCTGTTATGGCCAGAACAAGTAAACACAGCACATTTCAGTAGTGTCCCCTACATTGAAATATACAAAATACTATTGAGCATAGTTTCCTGAATAGATATGTGTTTACATAGAAATCTGTTCCCCGGCAATGTGTAAGAATCGACTCAATTAGCCACAGTAACGAAGTTTATATATTACCTGTGGGAGAAATTGTAGTATTCATTGTTAGTGCAGTAAGTTTACATTTACAGTGAAGTATCACAAAGTGACTAAAAAACACTGCTATTGGGTGAAATGAATTCCCTGAGGCACTACTCGAGGTATTCAACATAGACAATTTTTGTACCACCTGGGGAACAATAAACAGTTGTTGGATACAAGGATAATGTCCAGGTAGATGAGGAGACTAATGCTAAAGAGTATTCAAATTTACATATGATAACAATGACATTTACAATAAGATACAAAAGTTGAAAATTAGAAAAGCAGCTAGGATTGATAAGATTTCTGGGGATATACTAAAGACAATGGGATGGGATAGAGTACCATATCTGAAGTACTTATTTGATTATTGTTTGCTTGAAGGAGCTATACCAAATGAATGGACAGTTGCTATAGTAGCCCCTGTGTATAAAGGAAAGGGTGATAGACATAAAGCTGAAAATAACAGGCCAGTAAGTTGACATGCGTTGTATGTATGCTATGGGAAGACATTCTTTCTGATTATATTAGACATGTTTGTGAAATTAATAACTGGTTCGATAGAAGGCAGTTCGGTTTTAGGAAAGATTATTCTACTGAAGCTCAACTTGTAGGGTTCCAGCAAGATATAGCAGATATCTTGGATTCAGAAGGTCATATGGACTGTATTGTGATTAGATAGATAGATAGATAGACATGATTTATTTTAACTGGCAAAGTTAGGGACACATGTCCCTGTCTTACACTTAACCAGTGAAATACATAATTAACATAAAAATGTATAACATACTGAATAAATGAAAAAAGAGACTGAAACAAATTACTTTGGTACTATGCCATCCTGCTGTACATAAAAATAACTATTATAATACACAAATATAAATTAACATTTTGCTTCCTGCGAAGAAATTAACATACAACAAAGAACGAATTACAATTTCAATACTAATAATAATACTAATAATAATAATAATAATAATAATGTAGATAAACCTACTAATATTTACAATTAATTTGTCCAATTCCAGAAGTATATCACATTGACGAATGTTCAGTTTTCATGTGTTTACTGTGGGTGAAAAACATTGCAAAATGGGGATAGGGATGAGGATAACCTGATTGACCTGTCTAAAGCATTTGATAGGGTGGATCATGGGAGACTAATGGCAAAAATGAGTGCAATTTTACTAGACAACAGAATGGCTGAATTGGTTGCTATATTTCTAGAAAATAGATCTCAGAGAAGCTTTACCTGACCCTGTAATAATTAAGAGGAGAATTCCTCAATTCGGTGTTATTGGACCTTAATGTTTTCTTGTATATAAATGATATGAGTAAACAAGTGGAATCAGAGGTAAGGCTTTTTGTGGATGATGTTATTCTGTATAGAGTAATAAATAAGTTACAAGATTGTGAGCAACTGCAACGTGACCTCGAAAATGTTGTGAGATGGACAGCAGGCAATGGTATGTTGATAAACAGGGTTACAAGCCAGGTTGTAAGTTTCACAAATAGGAAAAGTCCTCTCAGTTTTAATTACTGCATTGATGGGGTGAAAGTTCCTTTTAGGGATCATTGTAAGTATCTAGGTGTTAATGTAGGGAGTGAGAAGGGCTGGCCCAGCGCTTGAGTGTTGCTCGCGGATTGGCGCGCTCGAGCATAAAGGGGGTGGGGCGATGGGTGACGCCCCGGCCGTAGCGAGTTAGCATGGCGGACTCTACAACCATTACACTATGTTATGTGGTTAAATAAACATAGAAATTCATAATTTTAAGGTGACATGTTTCGCCTACTTTTATTGGGCATCTCCAGCCTTATTTAATCTTAAAACAAACATTATTTAGAGGACATTGACATTTATGATTTATAAAAATTGAACTGTGTTTTCTTAAGGTTAAACAAACTAGGGAATAGTAGTTATAAAATCGGATGTTGAGACATGGCATATACAACACATGTTAAAATCATCGTAAACAATTTTAAAATCTTTGCCCAAAAGAAAATCTGTTTCATATCAAATTCTAAAAACAACTCTAGTCTGGCACTGAAGTGGATCTTCTTCGTAAGAAAATTTGTGCATATGTTAGCTTGAGGCAATTGTCAATACAAGTCTTCAATAGACTAGATTGGTTGAAACGTTGAGGTTGGATTTTGTATCCTTTTGTGAACAGTAGCCTAAGAATATTGGCCAGGAGGAAAGGTGAATGTTTTAAATTACCTTATTAAGTTTGTTGATCCATAAATTATCGTAATATAACCAATGCAAAAAATATGTTGATATGCTGGTTGATGCTGCTTTTGAGACGAGTATATCTGGTATTTGACAGGTATGCTTGAAATTCTCGTGAAAGTGTAGTCCCTCTAGAAGATGTAAAGAATCGTGGAAAAGGATGTGGTTATACTGTAATGAAACAAACAAAAAGAAAGGCGTGTATGATGGTGTGTGTTTAAATTGTATGTTAATATCCAAGAGTTATGTATTATGTAAAACGGGTACTTACTCATTCGCCGTAACTATGTATATCTTTGTGTATTAGCAGCGTTGTTCTGTCTGGAGTTCCTACTCCTCATGTTGTATCGATGTGGTAGAGGAGGATCGGAATGTTGAGGGGAAGGTAAAACACACACCGTGTTTCACGAGAAATTCAAACATACCTGTCAAATACCAGATATACTTGTTTCAAAAGCAGCTTCAACTAGCACAACAACATCTTTCCTTGCATTGGTTATATTACTATATATTACGGTAATTTATGGATCAATCAACTTAATAAGATAATTTGAAACATTCACCTCTTCTCCTGGTCAATATTCTTTAGCTCCTCTTCGCAAAAATAAACAAAATCCAGCCTCAACGTTTCAACCAGCTACTCAATTGAAGACTTGTATTGACAAATGCCTCAAGCTAACATATGCTCGAATTTTCTTATGAAGAGGATCCACTTCAGTTCCAGACAAGAGTTGTTTTTAGAATTTTATATGACACAAAATTTGCTTTTGGACAAAGATTTTAAAAAATTGTTTACAATGATTTTAACATGTGCTGTATATGTCATCTCAACGTCATACATTGTACCTACTATTCCTTAGTGTTTTTAACCTTAAGACATCACAGTTCAAATTTTGGAAAACATAAATATTATTGTCCTCTAAATAATGTTTGGTTTAAGATTAAATAAGGCTGATGATGCCAAATAAGGGATGGGCGGAACTTGTGCCCTTAAAATTTTGAACATCTATGTTTATTTAACCACATAACGTGGTATTAATTGTATTGAATAGACGGGGTAATAAATATACTCCTTTTGTAAACTAAGTGTGCTTGCTGTTTTCAATATAGAACCAAAATGAGAGTGATGGTTTGTAACAAGTGGTATGTTCGGAGCTGCTAGCGGGGAGATGGTGTGGAATGACATTAGTAGACGAATAAGTTTGAGTGGCATCTTTAAAAGTAGGAAAGATCACAATATGAAGATAAAGTTGGAATTCAAGAGTACAGACTGGGGCAAATATTCATTTATAGGAAGGGGAGTTTTGGATTGGAATAACTTACCAAGGGAGATGTTCAATAAATTTCCAGTTTCTTTGAAATCATTTAAGAAAATATTAGTAAAACAACAGATAGGGAATCTGCCACCTGGGTGACTGCCCTAAATGCAGATCAGTAGTGATTTATTGAAACTGCTAAATATTTAAACCAATTGTTTGACATGGAACTCCCTACAAGGGGCGCTCTGGTAAACACCACTTGAATGTGCCATTAGACGTGACATGCACAGAAAAATAAAGAAAGGACACTTAAGTAATTGTTGATGGCATTGCTCAATGCAATGAGCTGATAGGACAATTGTATAAATTTTTGTCTTCATATCAGTAGAATATGCCTTTGCTGGCGGGACCTAGTGTTTACAGTGCACTATGTCTTCTGGTATGGGCTAGAGCAATCTTGTTACTTCCATTGATCTGTCTCAGCTTTATCCTTGGCTTTGACAAAATGAAAGTGACTGAGGTATGAGTGATGCTAGTAATGCCATTCCTTCTGCAGCCAGTCCCTGCTATGAATGGTGTGAAAATATTGCTCATAGGGTCGGTTGGTGCATGCATTTCAGTGGGCTTGGCAGACTGATATGTAATTACAACTTCTGGCTCGGTGAGGAAAGCAACGGGAAACTACCTCACTCCTCATTTCCCTAGTACGCCTCTTCAGTGATGCCTAGGCCATCTATGACAGCTGATGGCAGAGCTGTTGAGGATCCAACCAGCCTTCGGGCTGAGGACTAAACATACATACACATCAGTAGAATTTTCCATTTCCAGTCTTTTGCATTGAAATGTGAATCAAGTACCTCCTAAGTTTTTCTCCATCACTCCCTTCCTTCCTCGAATATTTTTTCTACATTTACTCCATTCTTCTCTGTACTCTCCTTTCCATATCCATTCACCCTTTTCTGGGCATTCCCCGATGTCCTTCTCTTATGACTTTCTCTGTAAATACTTACTTTGGTACTCTATCCTCTTCCATTCTCTTCATGTGTCCATACCATTTTAGCTTACGGGACTCTATCTTGCCTTTCAGTTCAGGGAATCCAATCCTCTCCCTGATGTCTATGTTTCTGACTTTATCCCTTCTTGCCCTCCCTATTATTTCTCTTAAGGAATTTCATCTTGGCCTCTTGCATTCTGCTTTCATCATGTTTTATTGTTGTCCATGTGCCTGATGTGTATGTCAAAATTGTTTTTAATAAATTGGGTGTAGAATTTTCTCATATATCTTTCGGACGTCCCAGTTACAGACTATACATCTCACACATTAGTAAAACTCATTGGCTTGTTCAATTCTCTTTCCAATTTCTTAATTTATTTTCCCATCTTCTGCAATTATTCTCCCCAAATACTTGAAGATTTTTCCACAACTTCTAATGGTCTTCCATTTACTTCAATATTCCCACTTCCTTCTCTATTACCTCTCGACACCACTACTATCATACACTTTTCCATACTTATTTTCTTTCCATATTCCTCTATCTCCTAATTCCATACAGTGTCTTGTTCTTGTGCTTCCATTTCATCTTCTCCACATATTACTGTGTCATCTGCAGAGATGCCTTCTTGGTTCCCATTTTTTGTATACTTTTGTGGATTTCATCCATGACTGTAGTGAAGATTGGAGGGGATAAAACACATCCTTTTTGAAGTCCTGTTTCTACTTTGAACCATATAGTTTGTCCCATTGTAGTATTCATACTACTTACTCACTTGTCTTTCATGGCTTTTATAATTGGTTCTCCTATCCCTGCCCTGTTTTTATCAATGCATCCGAGATCACGTGCCTTGGTACACTAACACATGCCTTGTAAATATTGATAAATATCATCACTGAATCCAGCCTAAATTCCCATCTGTTCTCCATCACGTTCGTTAGGTTCACAGATTGAAAAATTTTAAAATTATGTTTACACTGAATATGGAGTACAACACCATATGGAAGTGAAACACGGATAATAACTGGTGCCGAAAACACAGAGTTGAATCCTTTGAATGGCCATGATATCAGAAGTTCTTGATTATCAGATTGATAGAAAATGTCTCAAATAAAGAAATAGTGAATCAGCTGGATGAGGGGAGAATGTTTTGAGAGAATTTGATCCTGAGAGGGAAAATTTTGATAGAACAAATCTCAAAGAGTTGTCATCTTGTTCAGTTAGTTTTGAAGCTATTTGCAAAGGATATAAATTGTAGGAAGGGAGTCTCCGTGGCTCAGACGGCAGCGCGTCGGCCTCTCACCGCTGGATACCGTGGTTCAAATCCCGGTCACTCCATGTGAGATTTGTGCCGGACAAATGGGAGGCGGGACGGGTTTTTCTCCGGGTACTCCAGTTTTCCCTGTCATCTTTAATTCCCGCAACACTCTCCATTCTCATTTCATAGCAACTATCAGTCATTAATAAATCACTTTGGGAGTGGCGACCCTATCATACTAATAGCCTATATCTTCTTCATTCATTCCATCCCTGACCTGGTCAATGACCGGAAAACAAGTTATAGATTTTCATAAATTGTAGGAAGATTTCAAGATATGGACCCAGGTGATCAGAGTGATATGCAAACGGAATAGTCACTTAATTTTCAAGAAGTTTTGTGCATTTCGATCACATTGGATTTTTATAAGAAAGGTCATCTTGTTGCGGTTTCAGTTCCATATAAAACTGTATGTTATATAGCTATTAATATGATATATGGTGTCATATAATACTAGGGGTCCAGTGACTATGATCTTGATATTGACAGATATGTTAACTTATATTTCCTATGGAAGTGATCACTGTTTTAGGAGTCATGTAAAACTAGACACCTTTAGCTATGATCGAAGTATCAGTCATAGAAAACTTGAGGTCCTTAGCTATGATCACAATATCAACAGGCATATCAAATTTTGAGTTCTTCATTATGATCATAATATGATGGTCATGTAAATTACAAGCTTGTTGCTTAGTCTGTTGACAAACAACATATGTAGCAATGACATCAACAAGGTAATATATTTTTCCGGCTTATGTTTCAGTCTAAGGTCATTGGAAGTAATCAACGATCCCAGTACCTTCTACTTCAGTTGCAGTACGAAATGGACCTAGAAATAAAGATCAAAGAGGAACCAGCCGGGCTTGAAGGAACAACAAATGCATCTCTTGTAAGTCTCATTCCAGATAACGTTATAGAATTTTCCTCTTAGCAGTTCAATAAGTTTGACAGGGGTATAATTTACTATGTGCTTCCCCAATATTAACACCAGCAGTCACCATTTGCTGCATGGGCATCTAAGCGTAGTACGACTCTGTTTTGTTTCTTTGTCTTGGAATACACCACAACATGCTACACAAAGCTGCCAAATCTTAGGAATTTAAGGTTGTGGTTGGATTAGTCTGTACTTTTTACTGTCAGTATCTAAATAACTTTCCTGTAGGGAATGCACCTCTTCTATTTTCCCCCTCCGATTATAATAGAGGATGATTGGCCCATTGTTCTGATTTTAAAACTAATATTCTCCAACAGTACTGCACCACCATTAGCACCACATGTTAAAAATTATTACTCCTACCATAATTAGTGTAGAAGAAGTTAAATCACAAATCATTCGTTAGTGTTTTTGAGACGATACGCCAGTCTGATAAGCAAAAAGTCAACACAGGTGTGATTATTGTGGGTTACCCTCACATCCACAATGTGCTGGAAGATATTATGTGTGTTGAAGAAAGAGCAGATTTGCTTATGACATGTGAGGGATAAAATAGCTCAAAATCTGAATATACTTATCTCAAAATAAGTATTTTTCTCAGGCATTGAATTCATTCAAAAAGGCTGAGTAGTGATTAGCTCATTTTATTCCTCAAATGCAGGTCAGCCTATGTTATATAGAGAACCATGTCTAAGGGCTCTAGAATGCAGGATTTCTGAGAATAATTTCTTAAGGCTCTTAAGGCACATTAAACATAGTTTTTCTTTCCTCTTTTTCATTATTTCCCTGTCCTTTTTGTTCATCCTTTTCATCCATTCCTTAGTTCAGCTACTGTTCTCTTCTATATTGAATGCGTTAAGTTGGTATATTGTAGAACTTGATACTTTAATTCACTTTTAGTAGTAGGTTAACTTATATTAAAACATGAGCTTTTATTCACAGTCCCTTCCCCCCCTTTACTGTTGACAAGGTTTTATGAATCCAAGTGAAAAATTTAAATGTTTTGTCGTAGATCATAAGGGATCTTCTGAAACTGCAGATATACACTCCAACACTGCTGATTCTCCACTGACGGTGTTCTCATCCCCTCAGCTCCTCACAGAACACTACATAACATGCTTATAGTAGTAAAATATTTCATTTCTAGTTGCTTTTCCTTTGGGCTACATCACATATTTTGCTGGTATATGACTGTGATAAGTCTGCTTCATTCATGTTTATTTTTTTTCATTTTAAACTTGGAAGCATTGATATATGCTGTTTGAAACAGAACTGCCTTAATGGTTTATGTAGACCCCGTGATCTCAGCAAAACCAGAGTAGAGAATATTATTCCATTATTTCAAGGTATTTTAATCTGTCTATAAACAAACTGTATGCTGAGAACAAAAAATTATTTAGAACAGTTGTAACGCTTCTAATTGGTTCACACAACTTTTATGATTTGATTGATATGATTGTACATATGAAAACAGTTAATACAATTTAGTGTTTATGCCTTTCGCTGCTTCCTTCCAAATTCTGTGTGAGATGGCCCCAATTCCATCCCTGGTATTATATCTTCTGATATGGCTAGAAAATATTTTGCATTTTATATTTATTTCTCCATCTCATCCTTTCTCTGACATAAGGAGTGGGCAAGAATAGTAACACCATTCTCAGTACAGCCTTCGGTTATAACAGTTCTTTGCTGGTAGAAATCATCCTTAAACATCAGTGAAATTCTGAAAGTAACTGTAATACTGGAAATCAATGAATTAACATGCTCATTTGTTAGTGACAGTATTTGTAGATTTGTGTTATGAGCATACCTAATATAACTTATTTTCCACAGGAAAATTTTGAACACGTATCAGAAGTGATAGCTCTGAAAGAAGAAGTTAAATCAGAGTTAGCAGAGCCAGGGTCATCACAGGAAAACTTTCGTGAGGTAATGTACATAATTTGATAAGCCATCATCAGGAAATGGAACTGGGTAGAAAATTGCTCAACAGATACCAGGGTTTGATCCTTCATTTCAGGGTACATGAGTGATAGTCCTACAGAAAATATACTTTTTTATGAGATTGACTGTTTACTTACCTAGTTTTCACTTTTCCTTCAAGTTGTTCCACAATCTTGCGTTATGATTTGTGCAGCAGTTAGGATTATTCCAAAGACCTCTATTCTATGTTATTTGGGATCTGGTATCATTCCTACTAATACTTTTGAATTTGTAAATAGTTTTGAACACAAAGTAGCTAAAAGACACATTGTTTTGTTACTGTCACAGGATATTTTACTAGTTGTTTCCAAATGAAACACCTTTGTTATCTTATTGATTATATTAATTATTGATTTCTAGATAATTTGTTCATACAAGTTGTAGGTTATATGCTTGTTTACTGTCAGCATTCGCTTGTATACCACACACATTGCAGCCATCTCTTGGGAAGTGAAAAATATTCTTATTCTTCCTAATGTGATCTGTGGTGTTACTAGTCCATTTTGACTTATAATATTTGTACCAGGAGGTACACCTCAACCCTGCACATTTAATAGAAGTGCCTTAAGGAACACTATCTATTGAACAAAACTTGAAACTGCTAATGCATAAAGTAGTAATCAGAAGATGTCACTACTGAATAACTGAGTAATATTTTATTTTAAAGTTACTTAAACTGACTGGATTTCTTTGTTTTGTTTTGGTGTACATCTAGAAGTTTGAACTTTTCTCCATAGATGTCTGTACAAAAAACTGAAGTCATGCACTCTGGTGCAGGGTGTAATAATTAATGATTTAAAGAAGTCTTGTGTTTATAAGTTTTCTCATCTAAATTGACTTTCATGTATTTTGATAGTTCATGGTTTGCAACACTTCCTTCTCATCCTGCCAGCTTTGGAGTCTGGCCAATCACAAATTTTCAGTATTTATTTTTTGGCCAATCATAAGCTTCTTGTATCTACTTGAGTATCCAATAAATTGAGAGGGTGCATTCGGATTTAGTCCGATGCCTTCTCGAACCCTCCCCTCGGGTATAAATGCCGCGGCTTTTTCTAGTTACCTCGTCTAAACTCATCAAATATCTGAGTGTGTGTGTTAATAGAGGAGGCGGTGTGCCTAATTGTTCGGCAGGAAGTACATCAGCCCAGGTAAAAGCCACCAGTTTTCTGTCTCTGTATCTATCTCCGCAAACTCACCCGAGGGGTAGGTTATTATATTTAACTATGTAACCATCTGTTTACTATAACGTAAACTTTCTTTCTGCTAATGTAAAATTTCATACAGACTTAAACTGTAAATCTGTGAATAGAGAATTCTTTACCATCTCGAATTCCCCTTCAATTTATCTTGAGGTGACTACGATTTTGTAACTTTTTTTCCTCCTGTAAATCACTCATTAACTTCTTTTTCGAGTCACCTCAGTAGTGTGGGATTCCCTAGCCTCTGCATCATCGGGCCACAAGCCCAAGTAGGGTATTAAATCTTGGTTTTAAAGGAGCGCAAGTGTACGGCTCCATACATTTTGAGTTTGGGCCAGTATTTTATCCTGTTCCTCTTTTCCACAAAGGCCCGGTAGTATGGGTAATAGATACCCCAGTGTAAAGGAATTGTAAATTGTACGTTGTGCTTGAAGAGGCAAGAAATTGTAAGGTTTGAGCATAGCCTCCTTGGTTGAATTTAAAGAGCATGTAAACTCTTTTGTGATATTGGTGTAATGTCGAGGGGTCCCTTCGGAAGGCTGTACGTGTAACCTTTGGAGTAAGGTGCTCTTGAACTGTGTCTTGGGAGATATCTCTCGTTATCTAAACAAACACAACATTTGTGAAGTTGTAAACTTGTAAATTGGAGCTGGATGCTCAAAACTTGTAATTTCCAACCCTTGCATTTCTATTTTTGTTTGCTATTTTGTGTCTGACATTTTGTTCCTTCACCTAGTGAAAATTTTTGTGAAGTTTGAGATCTGAAAAGAAATATAACCCTTATTTTAATGTTTAAATTAATCTTTGATATCGTAGATAGACCCAATCAAAGCCGACACCTTTTTTCACCTCTCTGCGTTCCACAGATAATCCCGGAACAATATTACTTCAACATGCAAGGAATAGATAAGCGATTCAAGGGTTATCTTGCCTTTATGTTTCGTAGTTCATAAGGTATAGTGTTTGTGAATAGGGCTAGTAAGTTCACCGTTACTCACCTGAACTTTCGTTACGTGAATGAATTCGTCATTACCAGGATATGTTGATTGTTGATGCCCATAGGGAACCTCAAACATTTGTTCTGAATGAGTAAATTTATAATACCAATATAAATGGTCCATCCAAATGTCCAATAATGGACCATTTATATTGGTATTACCAGGATACACATTATATCACTGTCATCGCCCACTTCATAGCATTTGTGTTATCTTCTTTCAGTTTGACTATGTTGCTATGGGGTATTTCATTGCCCATTTATTGAGATATTCATTTCAACATCTCTTCTGGGAGTTCTGGGTTAGCTGCTGAAAGTATAGCCTTGTGGGCAAGGTTGTATAATCATGATCAGAGAGTGAAGTAATTGACTCTCCTATAAGGAAAGGGGATGTTGTTAGGTAGGAAGTGTCAAAAGGGTCATCATTTAGCTTTGGTGAGGGGATGTGAGTATGTGTTGTAATAATGGTCCCTTCTTTGTTGGTGGAGCGATAAGAACCCATCATTCATCTGAGCTGATATATCAGACTCTTGACAACTGCTTCCCAGATTCCACCAGTGTGGTGCTGCAGAAGGGATGAAATGCCATTTGAGTCCCATGCCTGCAGTTGTGTGAAAAGTCGGTTTTCTGAGGGTTGTTTTGTGGAAAGGCCTTGATTTCTGTAGCTGCTCCAAAGAAGTTTGTTCCATTATTGCTGTAAATATTCAGGAGTTGACCTCTATGAGAACTAAGTCGATAAAGTGCGGAGAGAAATGTTGTGGTGAGATCAGGTATCATGTCTATTTAGACAGCCTTGGTAGATAGGCGGGTCTGGTCTTGTTCGATTTCACAGGATTTTTTACTAGAATTGGGCAGGCATACTCTATGCTACTTATAACAAATGGGTATGTCAGGGTTAGAGGCACCCTTTGTGTATTTTGCATTAATTGTTCTCAGTTATCTGCATTCAACTTAGAACACTTGAGATGTGTATGAGTGTGGCTTCTTTCAGTCCCCTTTGCTGATGAGATCCTAAACTTTTCTCTCAGTGTTTTGAGTGCCATTATGAAGTAGATGAAGGTGTTCTGCCATCATAACTATATTTGTGAGATGAAGCAGAATTTCTAATTCTTCCAGTCCACTAGTATTGGAGTATTGTGCAGTCTTCCACCAACAAGAAGATGGCCTTCCTTATGTATGATTGGATGTATAGTCTTTATATGAGTTGATAGTTTCCTACACAACATTAGTCTAACATTTGTATACAGGGTTCATCTCCGATACAAACAGTGGACTTTAATTTCACTCCGTGGGTTGTTTACAACAATCTCAGATAATTATATGTCACAAATCTCGTGACTGGTCCGTATTAAAATGTACATTAATTCAACAATGTTACAAAAGTTTATTGAAATCCATGTATTCAGTACACGTTGGGTTCTTAATATTAAGATTTTGATCTTGTCATACTAATTTAAGGAGACATGTTTTGCCCATTGCATGGGCATCATCAGCCATGATCTCATTCCTAAGGGATAAAAATCACGATCCTGATCACTCTAGTCAAAGTGTTACATAGAGGAACGTGTGTTATATATATGAGGAAACTTGTTGTAATTTCACAAATGACAATTTGCACAATTAAGACATGTCTAAATTCACAAATTCCAATTTACACAATTAAGGCACGTCTAAAAGATGTTTGGTGAAAGGATGTATGTGTTATGAGAGTGGTCCATTCTTTGTTGGTGAAGCGATAAGAATCTATCACTCTTCTGAGGTGATATATCAGACTCTTGACAGCTGTTTCCCAGATTCCACCAAAGTGTGTTGCTGCAGGAGGGATGAAATGCCATGTCAGTCTCATGCCTGCAGTTGTGTGAAGAGTTGGTTTTCTGAGGGTTGTTTTGCGAGAAAGCCTTGATTTCTTTAGCTGCTCCGAAGAAGTTTTGCCATTTTCGGTGTAAATGTTCAGCCTACAGCCAACACTGCATAAGCTCAATGCTCCGCCCATCTCCTCTCCTCCGCCACACTCCGTTCCCTAAATGCCACACAGATACAATACAAGATGTGCAAGTGTCATTTGTTCTGATGCTGCAAAGGCAACTAGTTAACACCAGAAAGGTCGAGGTTGTAAGTAAATGTATACACAGCGTTTTTTGTCAAATTTAACCTTTATTTCCTAATCTTGAATATCTTCCTACCCTCCTCTCGTTACAGATTCTTTACCACACATCCATCAATAGTAGATTTCAACATTGAAGCTGTAGAAAACTTCAAGCATGAGCGTCCCCATTTGACTAATAAGACAGGAGGAGGTTATCACATCAGCTAGTAAAGACATACACATTAACACACATTCATGAACATCTTTTCACTTCTACAAAAAAAAAAAAAAGAAGACTGGCCTCACCATCCAAATAGAGGTTTAACTGAGTTTTGCCCATACGGGAAACCGGGGAATGTCAGGGAATTCAATAAGTAGCAGTTAATCCAGGAAATAACAGGGAATTCAGAAAAAAGTCTCGAAATTCGTTCTTCTACCAGATGAAATGGTCATACCATGTTTATCCATTAATAGAAGCACATGTTTCAATTTTTATAACATTAATCTTGGGTATGTCTTTTATGCCAGGAATAAATTGTAAATAAATCTGAATAAACATTAAAGAAAACAAGTGTGATCTTGAATGTGAAGTAACCAATAGCATCAGTAGCTATATGGATAGGCTATAGCAAGCAGTAGCGACTATGATTGATCGACTGATCGATCGAATTTTCAATATTTTGATCTGCTTACTATTGTATATTCTGTGTTGTTGGGGAATGGCAAGGCCTACATTGCATTCTCAATTTTCTAATCGCTTAAATACATTGCTTCCACAACAAAATTTGCGTATAGACAAAATACCACAACCCAACGGATGACTGTTTGTTTACTTTGAAATAACATGTGCGATAGTCACTACCTCGTAAAATGTGTATACTGACAAAAAACACTGACTTAATGCAGGAAATGGGCCGATGACCTTCGATGTTAGGCCGTTTAAAACAACAAGCATCAACAACAACAAGAATGCAGGAATGTGTGAAATTCGCTGAAACTTAATACTCATTCTAGTGCACATTATTATTATTATTATTATTATTATTATTATTATTATTATTATTATTATTATTATTAAACGTACTGATGTAGGTAAATCTTGTGTAAATGTATAATGCATCAGGACACCGTTCAGGCCGCACCATGTATAGTTTCTAACCTATCTGTTGAAATGTTTGGTGACGGACGTGAGTGAATGAGGCTCCACAGTAATCAAATGATTTGAAGGTGTTATACAGCAGTGGAAGTGATAAAAACTTGCAGAAATGTTACATTTGTTTATACCCACATGTTTTGTCGGTATTGATCTTCTTTTTGTTCCAAATTTTCATGGTAAAGAAAATGGCCCACCGAAACAATGGAGTTGGAAGCCCAGCCACTACCAGTGCTGCCAACATACGCTGCCTCATGAAGTGTGTGTGGACGACTTCATTAATTCGGACAGCTTCCTTGAAAAAATTGTGCAGGCCATTTTGACCTGCATAACAGAAGTGGTCATAAAAGAACCTGAAAAACGTTTAAAATTTAATATCAGAACACTTTCAGAGTTACCTAAAAAACTTGATAAGAAGGGGACAGAAATCCACAAACTGAAGAAGGATAGGGATGCCAAGTGTGATTCATTGGAGCAATACAGCAGAAGTAATGTAAGAATTTTCGGCATCCCTGAATGTTCGAACGAAAGCTGTGATGAACCAGTGCTGAACGTGTGCAAAGCAGTAGGTGTAGATGTTAGACTTAATGACATTGATAGGTGTCACAGAGCAGGACCTCGATCACCAGGGAAAATGAGACCTATCCTAGTGAAATTTTTGTCCTATCGCTCATGTCAGGATATCTTCACTAGGAAAAGGAAACTGAAAGGCTCATCCACGAAAATCCATGAAGATCTAATGGCTATCAGAATGTCCATCTTGAAAATGGCAATTCAGCATTTTGGTTGTACAAACACTTTGACTTACTCAGGAGACATCGTAATCAAAAATGCCGACGGGATGAAATTAAGAGTGTGCCAGTTAATGGAACTTCCTATGGCATAAGCTTCTGTTGCAGTGCTGCCTTATCACTTGGCAATGTGAGTCCACTCCCATCTTTCAATATGTCACAGCTGAGAACCTAGTTTTTTCAAGTAGCTTTATCTATGTATCTAGCTCTCTACTTATCTATCCATTTACTGTATTTATTTATCTATTTATCTAAATATCTATTTGCTTATCTCCCTTCTGATCCTAACACCTGTCCATCTACTTACCCTTTTTATTAATTTTCCTAACTGGTTCTAACTTAAGTTAGGCCTCCATATTACATCCACATAGATCTCACACCAACACTACGTACAATAAGCTCCTACTTGTGTATTCTGTATGCCTAATCTGCTGTTGCACATTATGATTATTATTATTATTAATATTATTACTACTACAGACAATTTCACTATGTAAAATATGTTAATTGCTGACCATTCATAGGATATAGTCGCATGCTGTGTTCTAGTTAATTTTATTTTACTAATTGGCAATGCATCCCACAGCCGTATTCCCTATGACCATAGCAATACTTTCCCTTGTCACACTTCCCCTTCCCAATCCATCCCTTCAACCTGTCTACCTGCTAGTCCATTGACCTAATCCCCACTCCTTGAAGCTGCAACACACATTCTCCAGTCAGCCCTAAATAGACATAAAAGCGCACTTCACATGTCACCTTAATGCAAAGAGTTTAGTTTCTCAAGCTCGTATACATGAACTAAAAGCGATTTTCATACTACTGTCCTTTGATATAATCTTATGCAGTGAAAGTTGGTTCAAAGTCAAACAGCAGGCTAAGAATCTGGAATTACCTGGCTACTGCCTTCTGAGGAATGAGAGACTTGGCAAAGGGAGAGGTGGGGTCTGTGCTTTGTCTCTTCGTGCTTGATACCTCAAATTATCTGTCAGTCTCCTCAACCGTATGAGCGAAAACCTGAGTACATGTTCATAGAGTTACAAGTCTCTACTGTGAAATGCTTAGTAGGTGCTGTATACAAGCCACCTAAAGCTCACCGTTTGAATGACTTAGAGACAGATCTTAACAGAACCTATGTACAAACATGTTATAATGACGGGAGACTTCAATACAAACCTTCTAGATTCAGATCCTTCCAAAACCACCCATCTATTGAACATGTTTCTGGCATGCGGTATGGCGATCCTCCTACTTTCTCCCACTCACCACACTAAAACTTCACACACACTACTGAACGTAATAGTAACGAACAACCCTGACAGTGTATTAAATCATGGCCAGATATCTCCTCCCGGACTGTCAGCCCATGACATTATCTTTATGTCTTACGCACTGCAATACCCCAAACATAAACCTAAATATGTGACTTACAGAGACTATAGCCATATTGACATCGAAAAATTATTGAAAGACGCTATTTCGATGCTGTGGCAGGAGATAACTCGTACAACTAACATTGACAACATGGTCAACCCTTGCAATAACATGATATTTCACATTTTTGACAAACACGCCCCTCTATGAACAGCACGCATCTTTAAAAGACTCCTCCGTGGATAAAAATATTAGAAGTAATGATGGCCAAGCGGGATGCAGCTCATAGGAAATATAAACATTACCCGACAGAGGAAAACTTTATTACAAATGACTATGTATTAAAACGGCTGATACAGTAAGAAACGCTCGACTATCGTACGCCCATGACCTTATAAAACCTCACGTAAGACCCGGTACCTTATGGAGGTCAATCCGACAATTCGGACTAAATAAACCGAACAAGGTAGACGAATTGGAGTTTTCTGTTGATGAATTCAATAATCACTTAATGTCTTCCCATGTTCAGTTAAACGAAGAAGCAAAAGAAAATCTTTTGAGTGCAAATTACAACCCACTATCCATAGGCAGAGACAAATTTTATTGTAGTTATGTCTCACCTCTGCAAGTGAAAGCGCTTTTCTTGCAAATTAAAAATAAATCCACAGGGGTGGACAACATATGCATTATAATGATAAAGAAAATTATCGACACCATTATTCCAGTATTGACATTCATATACAACTTCTTCCTTCAAAACAGTGTATTTCCAACTGTCTGTAAAATGACCCTGGTACATCCTTTACAAAAAACAAAATCTCCTAGACTAAACAGTGACTACAGACCTATTAATATACTGTCTATAACAGCCAAAGGACTCGAACACATTGTGCATAATCAAATCACGAACTATCTCAACGACCATGACATACTAGACCCACACTAGTCAGCTTTCCGACGAAATCACAGTACATGTACTACCTTACTAAGTGTGAGTGATGAGGCTACTGATGAGCAAAAGCTGACAATTCTAGTATTGTTGCACTTCAGCAAAGCATTTGACTCTGTAGACAATGAGTTGCTCCTATCCAAACTTTATCGCCTAGGGTTCTCCTACAGTACTCTGAAATGGATGGGAGCCTATTTACGCGAACGTCACCAAAGTGTCGTCAATCAGGGTACCTTTTCTTCGTGGCAATATGTAAAAACAGGTGTAACACAAGGGTCAACCCTAGCTCCCTTGCCACTTTCTGTCTATATCAATGACTTAGCTAAACAGCTGACTCATTGTAAATGTCACATTTTTGCTGGCAACATACAATTGTATATCCATGCAAAACCAACAGAGGTTTCGGAAAGCAATCGAGGAAATTATCATGGATCTAGTACGCCCTCCTCATGGCATTGCCCCATAGGTTAGCATTGGGAGCACTCTACACCCAGGGTCTTGACGGGTTCTTTTATTGTTGTGGGGCTGTTTCATAGGATCACAGGACTTTGTATGTGCCTCAGCTAGCTAATATGTTCCGGTGAATAGAAATCGCATCAACGGTGGAAAATTGGATTCGGAATCCTATCGGGCGGCTTATTATCAAATTTCTATATTAAAGTTTCTAAGCCAATCGCCGTTATGTTTGCAGCACCTATTTTCATAATTTATGACATGCTTGTAACAATCGAGACCTTGTCTTGAATTAAAATTGATTATACCAAATATGATCTTGGAATTTGAATTAATTTCATAAGTAAGGCCATGTATATCTATTTTATAATGAAAAGATGGAGATATTCTGGATCGAATTATATTTATTAATATAAATGATCCTACTAGTTAAGACGAAACCAAAGTATAACCCAGATTTCAAATATTACCGAAAAACAAATTGGTAATGACATAAAACGGCTGTCGTAATTTAATTAATTTATACCCGATTCAACATAATGCAGTGATTTCAAATTGATCATTCCTCATTTTATAATAGCTATTTGAAATTCCAAACCTAAATCTATATTTATTCAATAACATGCCTAAACCTGGAAAATTACCATTATGACCGTGTTCTTTCTTTTACTCCACAAGTTTTAGGTATTCTTATTCCTTCAGTTTTGATTTGATGTCTGATTTTCAATAGGAGAATCTCGTTCATGTCAAATTCAGCTGATAATAATGTCTTTTTATATGTGATGCCTAACCTAATTAAAATAAATAATCATCACCACCTTAACTAACTCGTACGTCCTGATGAGGTTCGCCTCAACGTGACAATAATTGCACGTCCATCCTCGCGCATACCTTCGAGGATCATGTTACCTTAATGCTAATGCATAAAATGAATAATCAAAGATAATATACATAAGGACAAGAATATATACACTCAAATGTTAATAAAACCACATACGACATCTCTACTACATCTACTAAACTACCATGTCCATGAAGTAAACATCTAACTTATTAATATCACGTCATATATCCTCGAAGCCGTACGCGTGGTAAGCCTTATGCACTTCTCAAACACGTTGCCGTCATACTGACTAAAAACCCTAATGATTGACATAAATTTTGAATATGACATCCGAAACGTAACGATAATCGATAGGACAATTGTGACCGATATCTCATCGCAATTAATAATTATCTGCCTTACCATCTTAGCCTACACTTACATATCAACATTACGATCCCAGCATTCAATCATGTAAGAGTATTATAACCTTAACATCATCTTATACCAGGGCATTACAATTTTAGCATTAGCTTATATACGAATGTTACACCTCCTTTTGCTTTATCTAACTTCACACTGGCATAACACAATTAAATTATACGTTCTATGTAGCGACATCAAGATAAATCTTCATTGTCACCTTCCATCTTATTAAATAATCCTCACAGCACAGCACTTTTCATTATTTCAACCACTAAATTTTATGTAAGCTAACCCACACATCAGTGGCATATCACGATATCATCCCCATGTTTTATTATTCATCATCATAATAACTATTACCACCACAAGCACTTAATACACTTGAATTATTCATCTACACAATGACCACCATCATCGCAGGTACTTAATATATTTGACACTCACACCATCATCATTGTCATTATTATTATTATCTCACGTTGATTTACACTAGTGTCATTACTCACAACATTACTACATTTGTGTCACTTACCTGCATTACCAAGGTTAGCTTCGCGATATATATGCTGATTCTATGTTAATGTTGTTACATATGTATACATAGGCTCGTGTCTTCCAGTAATCACGGCACTACAACATAATATAAGCGATGTCGAAGTCATCCACTAACATAACCATTCATTCACTCGCATGGTATCGTATCATATCGAATGCCGAGTCGCCAAACGCATAGGAGAATTCCTATATACCAAATAACATGATATCACGCCGCTCGAGGTGTAATTACTATTACGTTTTGGCGAACTACTTCCGAACATGTACTACATATACATTACTACCTACATTAAAGAAACTAGTAACTAAAATAAAATACAGATGCATGTTGCATCAAATAAAGTGCACACAGTAAAAAGACATCATTATAATGGAAAGCAGTTACTGACTTGAATGGCCAGGGTTATATGAATCACTGGCTTACGTTATCCATCCCGGTAACCACTCCATCATCTCAGCTGGACCTACTCGTACATGATTTAGCACTCCATATTCTCTTGTGAATTAGTACTTCTTGAATACATTTGTGACAACATCATTTTAGACTCATGCAGATTACACCAGAAGAAGGTTAATATTAGTTCTTTGACAACAAACAGAGCCACTAGTAAATCAATTACGCATACACTTCTGATTATATGAAGTTATTTACGATACGGACAATCTCTATTATATATCGTATTGCTCCTTCTGCAATGGTTTGGCCTTTATACAATCATAAGCATATCACCGTTATTTTAGGCCAGGTGGATTCGCTTAACTGCATATACATATTCCCTAATAACTTCCTTTTGCATACAATTTCTAATTTTTACGTATCATTTCCATACTACCATCACATTGACATTAACAATGAACAAGAATACTTTTAACGTTTTACACAAGCCATAGAATAACAAAATTAGATACTAGATGTGGAACTCTATCTTAGGTGTTTACTTACATCAACTGACACCTAGATGTCGCTACCGTTCTTATTAACAAATATCGATATTTCATACTCCGTAACATTACCCTATGTGTTCAATCTTTGGTTTCGTCTTGTTTTCATATATTCTACATTTTATATTTGATTTAATTCTAACAATATTTACACATATATGCACGTTTTCTCCGATTAGAGATGAAAGTAAAGTCCTTTCTTCACAATCACTTCATTGCGTATTCGACATTTATAAACCAGTCCTCGTCTAAACTGCTTCGGCGCAATGTTTCCAGACCTCGTGCTAGTTGGTTTTGTTTGCGCTGTAGCATATGTCACACATGAATACGGCACACTAGAAGCCATAAGCTAATGATCTTCCCAGCATGGACTTATTTTAAACCCAAAACATCCCAAACCATAGCAGTTGCCCACTCAAGACTTATTTCCAATAATTACTGCATGTCCACTCCTCAGGTATGACTTCAAAAGCAAGCTTTACTCTAAAAAGTCTCGGAGTGGTCATTGAACAGCACTTCTCATGGACGGATCAGACAATATCTGTGAGTAGACGATTTTTCGCGATGCTGCACCTATTGAACAATTTCAAATTTACTTTCCCCATTCAGTTTAAGGAAGAAACTAGTTGAAACCCTCGTTCTTCCAATATTCGATTATTGTGACGTAGTTTACAAAGGCATGAAAACCGAGCTTCGGGATAAACTACGATGTGCACAGAATGCCTGTGTAATATTTATATTTAATCTGAAATATTCAGATCATTTTACCCAGTCTTATGTCGGCCTCGGATGGCTACGCCTTGAAGACATATGCAAGCTGCATACCCTAACTTCATTGCATCAAATCCTAACCTTACAATCCCCATCTTACTTGTATGAACAATTTCATAGCCTTTCTGAACACCATGATAAAGACACCAGAGCGCTGAGCTCGACATTGCTCGCTATTCCTAAGCAAAAATCATTTACCTACAATAATTCCTTCACTGTTGTGGCCAGCCGTGAATGGAAATTCCTTCTGCAGGAGGTCAGAGGGATATCAAACCGAGGAAGATTTAAAAGTATGTGCTAAAAATATCTCTATGAAACGAGCTTGTAGAGCGACAGATTTCTTCTTATTCACCTTCTTCTTCTCATCCTGGCCTTTCCTCCTCCTCTTCTTCTTCTCCTTATATCATTCATCAATAGTGTTAGAGAGTACTCAGCTGTGGTTCCCTACATAGTTAACCTTATCCCGATCCTCATTTTGTAATGTTTTTCGCCAACAATAAAAACACGAAAACCGTAACATTTCTTTGTGGGTTGGATTCTCCAAATTATTATTATTATTATCATCATTATTATTGTGTGTTTTTTATGGTACTTAATAATTGAATAGCAGAGCTGAGTAGCTCAAACGGTTAAGGCGCTAGCCTTCTAACCCCAACTTGGCAGGTTTTATTCTAGCTCAGCCCAATGGTATTTGAAAGTGTTCAAATACGTCTGCCTTGTTTCGTTAGATTTACTGGCACATGAAGGAAAGCTTGCAGGACTAAATTTTGGCACAATGGCATCTTGAAAAATTGTTTAAAGCGGGGATTGAAATTTCTGCACTTAGCAAATTCATTGCGGAGCTGAGTAGCTGAAGAGGTTAAAGTGCTGGCCTTATGTTTCTTATTGTGCGTGAACGTTGACTATTCAGCATGAAAGCAGTTTTGTTCTTCAAAATTATTATTGCAAACTTTTCAAACTTTCGAGTGTAGTTAGTAAGATGTAAAGAGAATATTATTATTGCGCCCCCCCACCCCCGTGAAAGGAACTCGAATTTGATGTGTTTCAATTAAACAAACAAGCTTTTAATGTACAGTCCTTTAGTTAGCATTCTTGTTTCTTGCCAATGTAAAGAAGCCACTGGTTCGATTCCTAGTTTGGTCGATGATTTTTAATTTAGTTTAGCTCGATGGTTGTGTGTATTGAATCCTTTAGCTATTATGATAGTCAACAGTCCAAGGGAAAGTTTGCTGAATTTGATTACCAGGTGGCCTGGGGATTTTTTAATTGCCCCCTGCTCTAATGTTAGGTACCATGTGATGTAAACATTTCAGCAGGAAATTACACATCTCCAGGTTTCAAATCTGCAGCCCACAGTTCGATGTGTGAACAATAAACTTTGTATTCCCTGTCTTAGCAATTAAGTTACTTCCAAGTCTGGTCAACTTGCTCGTACCGCCAATGTTCTTTTTCTAAGATGTGCATGCTAGGCTAATTGCAAAAAAACAATGAACTTTGTATTTCATGTCACAGCAAATATTTCCAAGTCTGATCAGTATATTCCTACAATCAATTTCATTTTTGCTGAGACGTACATGTGTCACGACCTTACTTAATACAAAATTTGTTGCATTCTCTTTCCACATTCAGTTAACATAGTTTGAGCGAATCGTTCACACTTAGTCTTCAGTGAAAGAAAAGCTTGTCATCGACTCCGGGTCAGGTTGAGGTCTTTCAACATTTTTTCTTCTTATGAACTTAAGACCTTTAGTTCTGAGTCGAAGTTAGCTCCAGGTTTGAGAACCCAAATCAGCGATTGTTTTCTTTGCTCAGAATTAGAAGTTTGAATTTTTGGAGTTAGATATTTGAATAGCACTTCAGCTTTGGGTCAAAGCGTGCTCCATGTTCAAATCCTAGTATTGCTAGTGATTTTTCCTTTGAATCTTGTAACGCTAAACTAGGTGCTTCAGTGAAACACATAAGCTGTTAATGTACAGTTATTTCGTTAGCATGGTTGTTTGTTTCCCAAGTAAATGAGTCCCGGGTTCAAATCCCAGTCGGGTCGGTGAAATTTTCATTTCTTGTAGCTCAAAAGTTGGGTGTTTCAGAACTTAACACACAATAATTTAGTTACTATGGTAGACAGCAGTCCAACGGAAAGATTGCTGAGTTAGATTTCCAGTCGGTGTGGGGAATTTTTTAATTTCACGCAGCTCAAATGTTAGGTGTTTAGAATTAAATAGAAACTTTCAGCGTGCAGTCATTTACTTAGCATGATACTCAGCAGTCCCAGTCACATGTAGTGAACATTTTTTTGATGTTCTGAACGCGTAAGTTTTAATCTCTTAAGTGATATCAACAGTATTATATTTCTAGAATTCTAGAAAATGGTTTTCCGTGGTTTCCCATTTTCACACCAGGCAAATGCTGGGGCTGTACCTTAATAAAGGCCACGGCCACTTCCTTCCCACTCCTAGCTCTTTCCTGTCCCATCGTCGCCATAAGACTTAACTGTGTCGGTGCGACGCAAAACAACTAGCAAAAAAAAAAAAAAGGATTCTAGAATAATTCTAAAATTCAAATTTCTGAGCTCGAATTGTTACAATAAACTTTTAGAGTTCCAAACACTAAAAACCAGCAGTACATTATGCAACAACATCTGTGACTCTGCAGCCGCTCAGCTTGAGGACCTTGAAATAGCTTTATAGAGGTATGTCCCTATGAATAGTGCACATGTGTTAAACCTTTCACCATCTCCACAGTCCCATACCATCATCTTGTTCCACATTCAGATCTGAGCCCTAGACCATACCTCAATCCCTTTTGCCCTTTAGTTTGTAGCCCTTTTGGCCTTTTGCAGTCACTCAGCTCCATGACCTGATGTCACCTTTCCGCGTTATGCCCCCATGAATAAAGCACATGTATTAAGCTTTACACCATCTGTTTTGTCTTATTAAAATAATGTGAATGGCCGCCATGCACTACAAAGCTCAGCTCCTAAAGCCCATGCACCATGTCTCATCTTGTCTAGTTACGTTAAGCCTGGGGTTGAATGTCAAACTCGAGTCTGTAACGCCCTTGTAAGGTTAAGCCGGGCAGCAAATCCGTGCTTGATAGCTTAAGCCAGCACTCTTGGACATCAAACTTGAGTCTGTAAAGCTAATGACCTTGTAAGGTTAAGCCTAGGGTTGAGTCCATGGCCTGTGATGTTAGGCCTCGAGTCGAATGCATGCATTTTAGGTTAAGTTTGCATTCTTGGCTAAGCCCTACTTTTCAAATACACCCACCCTCCAAAAGTTAGGTCATGTGAGGTTAATCATTTTAGTTAGGCATGATTATTACATTACGTGTGTTCTTCATAATTTATTGAACATTCGAGAACTTATGTCTCTCTCGCTATAAGAATCATGATCGAATAACTAGAGAATGATCACTTTAGCACATTAAGATGATTTGTCAATCTATCTTCCCACATTATAGAAGATAGCCTAATAATGGTTTAATATTTGCATTAATTAGATACGTTTCCTTAATTAGACAAGCTTGGTGTTGTTGAGTGAGCACAGAGAGTGATTTATTACCTTAAACTGTGCTTTTCGCTTCATATGCTCAATAATATACTCTCCATAATGCAATATTGGTTGCTACTTCCTCACTGTTCATAAATATGAGCTATCATTCCATTCTGTCACTTAAGAAGGCTAGGCTATTTCAATTGAGCACTAACCGCCTTCTTAAATAGAGCATCGTATGTTACTAAAGCCTATTATTAACACTCCTTCATTTACATCCACGTTCATTACTTTTAACATAACTTACCTTTATATCATAAGTTTAGTTCCTAATGTACATAAGTAACATTTGGGTGACAATTTATACTTCATTGATGAAATTATGCAAGATGAGGTGTAATATTATGTAAAAAATTCACAAAGGAATGCACCGTATCCATCCCTGTTAGTGTTTTAGGTTCTAAGTTAAGCAAATTGGTCTGTGATTTTTAACACTTAATTGTTAGTGCACTACGTTGTTAATGAAATTCAAATAATAGAACTATTACAATATGAACACATTTCAACTGATAGAAGTACACTCATCTTCATAAACAACAGAATACCTTGAAAGACTAGAGGTAGGAAGTTCATATTCACAGGACATGTTCATTAGTATTTTCTGCAGAAACGATTAGCATTTCAGTACCCCAGGTTCGGCATGTGCCCCGTTGCCTAGTAGGCGCTGAGTCCTCCAGGGGCACTGATAACTTATTCCATGTGTGATGGCATCAACACGTATAAGGCACAGATGGGGTCCTGGGTTATAGTCATCCATGCTGCATTCACCTGGCTCCACAGTTCATCATTGGTGGTTGGCATTTTGTCAGAGCTCCACACCCGTCCTTTCACCATATCTCACACATTTTCAATTAGCGCCAAGTCCGATGATCAGGTGGGCCAGGGCAACCGTCTGACATTCTGTGACAACAAGAAAGCACGTGTTCATGCAGCGACATGTGGTCGCGCATTGACCTGCTGAAATAAGGCGTCTCGGGTGTTGTGCAGAAAGGGTGTGGCTAAATTCGCAGGATGTCATTCACGTAGGTCAAACTGGTAACAGTGACCTGGACACACACCAACTCTGATTTGTGGTTGTACCCAAAAGCACCCCACACCATAAGCCTTTAGTTGGCGCTGTATGTCTTGTGTGAAAGCAGTCAGTGTGATGCCTCTCCCCCTGTCTGCGGCGACCCAAAATGCGGCCATCATTTTCAAACAGAAAGGACCTGGATTCGTCCGAAAACACTATCTGCTGCCATTCCTGTCCCCAGTGACGTCGTTTCATACATCATTGCAGTCTAGCATGTTTATGCACATTGGTCAAAGTTAGGCGGAGATGTGGAAGACGCGCTGGTAACCCATATCGTAATCAACGGGGACGGATTGTCACTCCTGGTAGTGAACGATGTGTTCCACTGTTCCACTGTTGCGCCAGAGCCGAGGAAGACGCAAATCTGTGCTGCAATGCCATCCGGATGAGGTGTCGATCTTCTCTGGTTGGTGTGACCGGACCCATCTCGTTGTGATCTACGGCCTTCTATGAACGTTCTGTACACAACCGCTGCACTGCCGACACACTTCCCACACAAGCTGCAGTTTACCAGATAGATGTATCACGTTCTCTCATGCCAATAATTCGCCTTCTTTCAAACTCACTAACTTGACAATACTTTTCTTGCATACGTCTGCGAGGCATCAGGCACGTCTGCTCAAGTCACGCTGATCCATTACCTTTGGTTTATAGTGACAACGAGAGCCGCAGGCACAATTTACGAGTCCGTGGCTGTGCACAGGGATATCGATGTGGACCTTGAACCTGAGGATCTGCATGTTTCAAATGCTAATCGTTTCTTCAGAACATACTAATGCATATGTCCTGTGAATATGAACTTCCTATTCCTAGTCTTTCAAGGTGCTCTGGATTTTATGGACATGAGTGTATTTCAATCATTCACAAAATTTACCAACATCAATAAGTAGATGAGAAGCGGTAAGAATCTGTAACAACACAAAATAATAGAAGATATTATTTCAAGAATGAAGTCCTTCTGAAAAGGAAATTAATATTTAAAAAGGTTCTCTACCTTTTATGATGGAAGTTGATTAAGTCCTGGCTGGCAACGTCTCATGATTGGTCCCTTTAGCACCCTTTAGGGTGTTGTGGGATCTCCCCTTTTAGTGGCACATTCCGGAAGTAATATCCCTTGCAAGGTGCACCATGATGACAGTAGAGATTCCTCTTGCAAGCAGCATGATGATTCCCCTTGTTCATTGTCTTGCAGGCTTCTTGTAACAGTAGGCTTCCACTCATACACATATACACATACTGACACATACTGAAACTAAAATGGCACATTAATATGTGTTCCAACCATGCCTATTTAAATGTCAGTCGACAGGTAACTTGCGGGTTCAGATGATTTGCACCCCACATGTGTTCTGGAATTAATATTGTAGTGGTTATGTCGCGCAGAAGACGAAATAATGTGTTCCCTTTGTAAGACATCACGGCTAATAAACGACGTTTGGCATTGAATATCTTGTCGAATTATAGTGGGAAAGCGAAGTGAAGTTGTGCTTTAAAGTAGAGCAGTATGAAAACAGTAGAGTAAAATCTGAGTAAGTTGAGCGTCGGTTTCACACTGATTTTATCAGTCCTCAGTCTAGAAGGTTTGACTAGTAGGAAACCAATCATACATTTCTTCACGTCTTCTTATAGTATCATGGTTCAAAACTGGTCTTGTGAAGAATTCTGAAAACTTGCCGGGCGGTGTTAGCCTTGAAAATTTTAACTGTTCATATCTGTCGCATGTTAACCTCCTGACCAATAAGAAAATAGGGACGGGTCGCCACACGACCATGCAGCTATGAGCTTAAAGGCGAATTTCTCCAAGGTTATCAGATCTTGGCCTTCACCAGAGCTGTTATAAATGACCCATTGACCGAATTAAATTAAGCTTTTGCGGCAATCTCAATTTTAACTCCAATTATGCCATTTTCGGGTGCAGTGTGTTGTAGATGAAAGATTTATTTCCACAGTATATACTGCTGTATTAATTATACAGAAGTATTAAAAGTGCATTATTTTGATTTATTGATGCCTTGTTGAATTAGTAAAATTCGTTTGCAGAAATCCTGTGTGTGGTGTGAAAATCGCATTTTCAGTATAGATTGTTGTGTAGAACTTTAAGGTGAAATTATCTGTAGACTTGTACAGTGCTTACGCAGTGTCATTCTACATTATTAACAGTTAACTTCTCTGAGATGCCCAGCTATCGTTTAGCTGTTAATGTTAATACTATAAGTGTTTACAGTAAAATAATGATAATCATTACATTTACTATTTCTTAATTGATATTTCACCGATGTGTCATTGAAATGTGTTTGAACCAACCCTGTCTCCTCATTTTGGAGATAAATTGACCCGTGAGTATTTCTCTATGCCCAGATACCTTTGATGCATGATTCCCGTTTACAGCATATACCCTGCAATTTACTAGTATTTTCGTACACTTCTCTGAGTATTAGCTTCCAAATATTCCATTCGATAATTCTGGACGTCGGTTTATCTTCACATAAATTTGTACTTTGTTTCTTAATATGGATAGATCTGTGTTGATTTAGGACAGTCAAAGTTCATAGAACTGTTGTGATAAACCTTTTTCTTGATTGTTGTCTCTTTTCCTTTGTCCCTCAGTGAGAGACTTTGCTTGTTTTATCGTGTGGTACCGAATGTTCTCATTGTCAAGAAATGTTAGTTGAAGTGAATTGTTCTACTCTAACTGAAGTTCTGTTAGGTTCAACTTGCATTAGCTTGATCACCTCAAGAATCATGTCTTTGGCTGTTCTTCTGAGCAGGAGATCTTTCATGGGATTACTTCGGAATGTGTTGCAAGAATATAAGCATAAATTTGGAAGCATTGTCTATCGTAATTACAATGCCGATAAGCTTTATAAGTCTTTTAAAGTGATTCTTGGTGAAGGGCATACATAGAAGCTGCGAAGAAGTAAGGGCCACCTCGATCCTAGATCCGAAGAGCATACGTAGGCAGCCCATCTTGACTTCAAGGGAGGAAAGCATGCTCTGCATAGAATTTTGGGATTCTACTTTACTCTTTACTTGTATCGTATTATTTTGGACATGTATATGAAAACTTATGTCCAAATGTGCATGTACATCTGGGGAACTGTGAAAGCTGAACTTTTAAAATAAAAACTTACTTTTTAACGTATTGTTTGAAATTACATATTATGATACTCTCAAAAAAGTATTGGAAGAGAAGGAATTCAAGCAATTGCTTCCTTGTTGTACTGAATAACTGGCCATGTAGCTCTAGGTCTGCATTTATAAGATGCTGGGCTCGAACCCACTGTCGACAGCCCTGAAGTGCATGTTTCACATTTTCACAGCAAACAAATGGTGCGAATGTACCTTAATTAAGGCCACAATTGATTCCTTCTCATTCCTAGCCATTTTTAGCTCATCATCGCCATATGACCTATCTGTGTCGGTGTGAAAGAGAAATGGTAGAAACCATCAAATAAACAATATGCCGTAGGTTATGTTCAATTAACTTTCATTAATATGGCTTAAATTTATTATTAAAACTGGCCACTGTTCCTTGACTGATAATTACATTCAAACTATTCACCTTTTTGTCTCTTTGATAAATCAACGAAACTAAATTTTATGTACATAGTCAATGAATATTTACATTCTCATAAGTTCCATAGATTCATACTTTAGGAATATTTGTTGCTTCAGTTAAACTATTGTAGTTAGGATACATCTAAATGTGGCTTAGAATTATTGTAGAATAGTTATTTTATTAGTAAATATCATTCTTGCTTTATTATTACTTAATCTTTTCATTCTATTGTTCCTGTTAACCTGTTGCAATTTGGATAACATAAGTCCGGTTTAGAATTGAAGTGTAGCTATGTAATTAGATTTTAAGTTGCTCGCTTTGGAAAGGCCAGAAATCTCATGACATCAAAGATGTCTGTGAACTTATCTGCCAGGTTACATCCAGCAGGAATGGTGTTGATTTCATTGTGTGCGCAAGCATGCGAGATTGAGTTGCTGAGTTGCAGCGCTATTTCGACAGCCTTATGTGAATTACATTCGACGTTGCATCCTCTCGAACTTGTGTTTTATATGTCACAATCTGGCTGTGATGACCTGGATAAGGAAGAGCATTGGCAGGAGCTACGAGGTCATGTTGCAGCGTATCCTGAAGATGAGTTTCCACTTCTCTGTGATGACCTTAATGCGCATGATGGTCACTAAGAATTTTTATAGCTGCCATGGTGGTAATACCTTCGGTATCTGATATGATGATGGAACTCATATTTGAGGTTTCACTTGTGGTGACTGCAGCAAGCAAATTGACCTTACCGTTGTTCAGCACCGTGATCTACGACGAAGAAAGGATGTGAATGTCATATCATCTGACTGTATTCCACCTCTGCATAAGGTAGGCATAGCGGATTTAAGGACCTCTGTGCCCTCGAGAACATCAAGTGGTGGAAGCTTAAAGACTAGAAGGAGACCCTAGCAACAACAGAAATTTTCCTCTTGTTGATCTTAATGCATTTGACAACATGTAGACACATTCTACAGATCTTTCACTGCAACCGTCACAGTAAACTTGGGTACGATATAACCTAGTTCCTCTTGTATTGAACATCTAACGTTCCTATGGATGAGTACAGTCCAAGAAGAGTTGTAGGATAAGATGAAGGCATACTGTATATAAATTGGCTTTCAAAAAAGACTCCAGAACACAGGGAAAGAATTGTCTTTGAGGAACCTGTGGCTAAGAAATCTGTCGCTGAATCGAGACGCACTGACTGTAATGACCTGTGAACAAGGTGTATCAGAACTATACTGACAGAGAAATCAGGGATGCTCTTCGTGGAATGTTGAGAATGATGGTGCAGTCAGATTCTCGGGGAAATGTATCCTTTTGAGGAAATTAAAGTGACCTTGTTACTTCCGGTCATGCAGTTCAGATTGATGAACTTGCTCTATTTGCTATGTCAGAGAGTCAGCCGCTGTGCGTCAGGAAATAGAAGGTAGGGGAAGTGAAATTTGCGGAAATAGGTAATTCTCGATGCGAATGAACAAGTTTCTCGTTCTTCTTGCATAGTCGCTTCCACACTCCGGTAGGCAGTTTACAGTTTGTTCTACACGAATTGACTACTATGTGAACACTATAGAAAGAGAAGACATCTTGTAACAAGAATACAGGCAGCCACACACTACACATCCTGGACATGATCACTCACTACTACGCCATAGTGAACTATACACCAAAGTAGGAGGGGGCCTTATTGAACATACACTGTATCAAATCATTGGGCGTGTTGATTCCTTCATTCAGTATTTCATTGAGTTTACAATATTATGAGGGAAGGAATACCCAATCTTCGAGCATGTTAATTAATATAGAATATTACTGCGACAAACAGACGAGAGGAGAAACAATCTGGTGCTTTCCTTGACTTACATGTGTGTCTTAAATACAGTGTGTTCTTTAACTGTGTGTGCAGTTACGGCTATTAGATAAATGGACTGTGGATATTGCCTGTTAGAGACAATCCTTTCGAAGTCGTATGAGGAAGCATTATCTCTGTCTGCCCATACACTCCACAACATCTCCCTAACCCTGTCTTCCCTGAAAGGCGGCAGCAGCTCTTCAATTTCAATCGCGCACCAGGAAGTAACAATTTAACCTCATTTTCTCAAAAATATAATTTTTCCCGCCAGTCTGATTGAACCATTATTCTTAACATCATACGAAGAGCATCCTTGAATTTTTGTCGGTGTAGTCCTGATAAACTCTGTACACCACTGAGCTCAAGGGAAGAAGAAGAGAACTGTTTTCCATCTGACGAAAATTGACACAAGTATTGAGCACACTGTCTGCATTAGAGACAAAGATGACCAGTGATTAGAGGACAAACAAGAAATCCTCAATCATTGGCAACAACATTTGTAGATATTTCCTGCATTGAATTACCACATCACCCTATTCCTGATGGAAAGTCCCATCTTATGCATCACATCAAAGGAAGTGGAGAGTGCCATTAGGAGTATGAAGGACCAAAAAGCGCCAGGACCGGATGACCATCCAGCAAACTTCTGGAAGATGAGGCAGTTTAAAGAACTCATTATCAACTGGCTGACAAGCTTATTCAGTGCCAGAGTTGACTCTGGCTCTGTTCCCAGTCATTGGGCTGGAAACATCCTTGTGCCTATTTTTGAGCAAAATGACGATTCAGCAGAATGTGCAAATTACCATCCAAATTGCACCCAATTGTACATGAGAAGTTCTTTTAGAGTAGCCTTCATTATTGACTGGGTGAAATCGCCGGCATTATTGCTATCCAATGCATCTTCATTAAGGGTGTTGGAACAACTCATTCAATTTTCACTGCCAGAATGCTAATTGAAAAGCACTGAGAGCACCAGCCGGCAGTGTACATTGTCTTCCTTGATACTGGAATTAATTTCAGCCGTGTTACTACGGCTTGTTGCTGTGTACGGTTGTGAAAGTTGACAGATTAAGAAAGGTATGAAGTAGCAATTACACAACATGGGAATGTGTACACTTCATTAGTCGATGGTCATCGCAGCCATCCCTCGTGATGCATAGGATATCTCCCCAATGGTATGATCATGTCCTTTTGCAGTACCTGACGCAGTTGACAATTTCACTTAATCCTTTAAAATTACGTTACAATATCCACTATAAGGAACATTGAAGGTAATATACAAAAATTTTAAACTAGAAATGCTGCTGGGATGGGTAAAATTTCTTGGCATATACGAAAGTCAGTTCTTTGAGATATTGATTAGAGTATGTGTGAAACAGCTATACCAGATGAATGAATACTTAGTGTAGTAGCACTGTGTATAGAGAAAATGTGCTAAGCTTAAAGCTAGTAATTACACAATAGCCGTCTCGACTTGTGTTGCATGCAAGCTCTTGGAATGCATTCTTTCTGATTATGTTATACACATTTAAGAAATTACCAACTGGCTCGATAGAAGGTAGTTCAGGTTTAGGAAATATTATTCCACTGAAGCTCATCTTGTGGATTCCAGCAGGATATAGCAGATATATTAGATTCAGGAAGTCAAATGTATCACGATTGACATATCTAAGGATTTTCTTAGGGTAGATCTCGGGAAACTACTGACAAAAAATTAGTGCGTTTGGGAAAGATAGAACAATGGCTAAATGGGTGACTATAAAAATATGGCCAAATTATTAAACATTAAAAATTTGAGAATTGAACACATGAGATGTTACCAATTTTTAAGTTCATGTCATTAGTACTAGGTATGCACCCCCTTAGCTTTCATGAGCGACTTGATTAGACTGGGCATGCCCTCAAACAGTATTTTACACTGACTCTTTAAATCGTCATCATGACACCACATCTGACCGAGCTTCTCAATCAAGCCAATTTTTGTCGTTATTTTTCTTTGGACTTTTCTTTGCTATCGGCTAAGAATATTCTATGGGGTTCATGTCTTGACTGTGTCTAGGCTTTGTGGCAAGGAGGCCCATCTTGCATAAAAATAAATTCACTTTGGCCAACCTACTCTTGCACCTGAGCTACCAAACGGGTTCTTAATACTATACTGTTCACGTCTCATAGTTCCTTCTACAATATATAATCGTCCACGGCTATACCAAGAAAACACACTCCAGACCATCACTGAAGTTGGATGCCTCACTCAATCTGGATGGAATGCTTCTCCTTATCTTCTGACATATTGACTTGTCTCTTCTTCGACAGGAAATACCAATTCGTCACTAAAGCAAACCTGAAATAAATAAAACAAATAAGCCTAGCATTAAATGCAATAAGCTGTAAGGTTTAAAAGAAGAATTTCATACATTTACTGTGCTGTACGGTTACATCACTTAGATTGGGTTGTAATGGAATAATGAATGATAATTTAGGAATTACAGTAAATGTCATGGACTTGCCTGTTTCCATTCATCAGATGACCAATTCTGGAGAGTCATGGCACACTGGAACCTCTTTGCAGCCATAGCAGGAATAAACTTTGCTTTGCCTTGAGGTCATCTTGCTTTCATTCCAGCATTAAACAGCTCTCGCCTCACAGTCCTGGCTAATACAAATGACCCATACTCTTCTAATTTCTTACGTAAATCCAAACTAGTAACCTTGCGGTTGTTTACTGACAAATTAATTGGTTTTGCTTCCTCCTTGGGGTTGGTTTCTTCTTTTGCCCACAGTTTCTAACACGTTGTTGACAATTTGTCTTGGGCCGATGACCTTCGATGTTAGGCCCCTTAAAACAACAATCATCATCATCATATTTTGTCTTCCCGTTATCTTCACATTTTAAAATTCTACTTACAGATTGCTGTGGTATTTGCAATCTAGAATCTATTTCTTGTTGTGAATGACGTTTCTCAAGAAGTAGCTCTCTGGCAGTGCCTTTCTTGGCGAAAGGTCTCTTTGTCTTCCCATAACCTCAAAATTTGACAGTTCTCTAGAACCACTCTTAAGAAATACAACTGAACTCCTGAATAGTATCAATAATACATGTAATCTACAGAATGCACAGTCTTAACAATAGGTCACATTATTTACTTCCAAACAGCAACAATATGCAGATAATAAAGAGAAACAACAGAACAAGATCACTAACAAAAATGACACAAAACCATGTGAATAATGAAATTACATTGTGGTTGTCACCGGAGCCACTGTATGAAAAAATACAATAGTGTGGACCAGGATATCCCAAGTGGAAACTTTGCCTCCAAACAAATTCAAGGATTAGGCTATAAAGGTCAATAGTTTACATAAAGGTAGAAATATACCTTTTACCATTAACATTTGGCCACGTCTGGTGTATTTCTACAAAATAGAACTCAGAGCATTAGAGTAGGTGAAACTTAATTCGATCCTGTAACAATTATGGGATTGGGTCCCACAGGGCAGTATTATGAGACCTTTATTTTCTGATATATTAAACAATATGAATAATGAACTGAAATAAGTGATGAGGCTCTTTGTAAAAAATAAGTTTCAAGATTATGAGTAACTGAAAAAGACCTTGACAATATTGTAAGATGGACATCGGGCAATTCTATATTTGTAAACGTGGTGAAAAGTCAGTTTCTTTGTTTCACAAATAGAAAGAGTCCTCTCCGGTTTTATTATTGTAATGATGGGTGAAATTTCTTCATGGGGATCTCTGTAAGTACCTAGCTATTCATAATAAGGATATAGCTTCATTATGGTAATCATTTAAACATATTGAAAATAAAATTTACAGGTCTCTTAATATGATTATGAGGTTTTTTAGGGGTTGTAAAGGAGAGGGCATATAAATCTCCAGCAAAGCCACAATGAGAGTGTGAGACCATCACCAGTATTACTTGAGTAGAGAACAGGAAATGATCCAAAGAAATAGCTCCATTTCTTGCGGGTGATTTCTAACAAAAGAGTTGTGTTACAGAGATGTTGCAAAGTTTCAGCTGGGGAGACTTGGAGAAAGGAGACAAGTTGTTTGATTAAGCAGTATATTCTGAGATGTCATAGGAGAGATGGCTTGGAATGACATTAGTTGATGAATACATTTAAATCATGTTCTTTAAGTCTAGGAAAGGTCGCAACATGAAGATAAGTTTGAATTCAAGGGGACAAATTTTGGCAAATGTTCACTTATAGTAAGACGATTTAGTGATTGAAATAATTTGTTTCATATATTTCCACAATCTTTTTTCTATTTAAACAACCAACAGCCCTAATTGCTGTGGTTTGATTGATTTATTGATCTATTCATTCATTGATTGGGACATTAACAGATTTATGCTTTTGGTCTTAATGTGATGTACAGAGGGGGATGATGGATATTTCTATGCTTATGATATAAGCATTGTCCACTTGTTGGGAAAGTGGTGGGAGTACTGTGGGATTATTTGATATTACAGTGAAGTGTTTTTGGAAAGAAAGTAAATAGAAACATGGAAATGAACAAAGAGGTGACAAGTCAAGTCATATGTAGGAAGATGGGAACAGGGGAATATGAATATAAGAGGATGATGAAAATGGCTAGTCATTGTGGAATTAGGGATCTACAGAAAGAGAAACAGAAGCAAGGAATCGTATTAGGCAATGATTTGGAGATACTGCTTACTATTATTTATTTTCCTAAAATTGTGCATGTTGACATACACGTATGTGTACTTATGCTATGCTGAATATTCACAAATATGTAGGTGATTTTAAATTTACAAATTTGCAATGTTCCTCCCTTTCTATGCTAGTGTGTCTACTGCTGTCCAACAGTGTGTTCCTTTTCATGTTCTTATATCTCATCAATTGTTTGAAAAGCAGTGGCAAAAGGGACTCAGGTTAAAACACAGCAGGTCATTATGCAAGTTAGGTTCCAAAAAGGGTCAAAAATCAAATAAATAAGTAAATGCAATGTAAATTTTAACCTAATAGAATTTGTATAGTATTATTTGAAGTAGTTGCACAAGTGGTATGTGTGTTGATTATGTTTGTAAAACAGAAAATATTATGAGTAAGAGTTTGTAAAATCTATACATTTATTAAGGATGAGCTGTGTGCTTAATAGAAAAAAATAGCAAACATTGTATAATACTGTTTTTAGGAAATTGTCTTCTTCTCTGTTCTTTTAAAATTTAGTGCTTGATAATAATGTATTTTTGTGTACCATTTGCCACCAAGGTAGACACCTCTCTTGCATTTAATGGGATTTTCATTTGATTGTTCCTTTCCATTATATATTTTTTAAATGGGAGATAAATTAATTATACTCTTCTTGTGCCACTATGAAATTTATTTTCTCAGCTGTGTCTATTTTAGGCCTATATATTTTTATTTCCTTACTTCTTTATTCTACTTTTCTTATTTCTTACTGACAGCCTTCTGAAGATACTAAGGAGGAAATATTCATAGAGGAACATACTGATGATCAGCTGTTGCCATACATCAAAGAAGAAACAAAGTATGTATTACTACAAGTCCTATAAAATATGGAATATGTTGTACCTATTCACAGTTGTGTTCAGTAGTGGTTGGTTTATCTCCAAAAGTGGCCATTTTCATCAGTTCAATCCTGTCTCTACAAGGTTACATTTAAACACTAATATCTGAAAATTCTATTGGTTAAAATTATCTAAAATATTCAGGAACTTTAAGATCATTTTTAATGTTCCATCTTGTACTCGTAGTTTTATTCAATATATATCTACAAAAAGAATCTCTGGTAAAGCTAGATTTTTTGAAGTGTATTTGTTTACAATACCTTTAAGCAACCATGAAAACGTGTTTGTTCTTTCACTTTCTCTGCATCATTTGTTCATCACATTCGTATCATCTGAAATACTATCTGAAACTATTGCTTCCAGATATTCTGAGTAATATTTTTATACGTTCATGCCAACAGTGACACACAGAAAAAGCGGTATTTGTAGATTAAAAATTAAATCTACAAATTCGAAATTGTTAAGTTTTATGTACATTGTAAACAATAAATATTTTAAACTAACATAATCAGTTTCATTAATCAATATAATGATGGCTGAGTTCAATAATGTGATGACTCAAAGAATGTCATTTTGAAATTATTTGATTAGATTCCTTTTTTCTGAACATTTCTGTTCTCTTGTGTGTTAAATCAGATTCCTCCATTTGTGGATGCCAAAGCAGATAATGTGTTGTAGAAATGAAACTTTGAGGTCAGTTATGCTACATCTTCGGTATCATAGTTTTCAAATAACACTTGTGCATTGTTGTAAGCATAAAAAAATTGTGCTATTGAATTTATGTTCATTCCAGTGATGTGGTCACATTTTCTGATTCATTTTAGTGTTCATTGTCAGTCAGGTGCTTCTAGTGTGTTGATTGCAAACATACTTACACAATTAGTATTAACTAATAAAATGGACAGGTACAAGTGGAGTTTTAAATTTGTGCAGGTTGCTAAAAAAATCAGAATTCTTCAAGTAAGTGAATTTATTATCTCATAAAAGTAGATAAATAGGCGGTACATTATTGCTTCACGTCTGTAGGTTTACCCTGAGAGTGCCCTACACGTGACCCCGGGTGGTGCTAAGAAAGCAATAACTGTGGCTGCTGGACCTATCTTTTTAAAGATCCTCCACCAATGGCAGAAGTATTTCATGGAAATGGCTCTTCTCAGAGCTACCAGGCAAGAAACATCGGACCTTTCATCCATGTTTTCGAGCTTAACGTAGAAAGCATCAGCAGAGCAAAATGTGACTACCTGTCCAAAGTTATCCTGAATAATAATATAGATGTTGTGGGTATACATGAAATCCATACAGCCAATGAAGAAGAGTTTCGGAAAAGGGGCTGCATTAATGGTTACACAGCTCTTGGTGCAACATATCACAGTGGACATGGTATAGCTACTTATGTTTGTAATAATATCCAAGATGCCTCACTGCTCTTTCAAAACGAAGACGAAGACATCCATTGTGTTGCTGAGCATGTGGCATATGTTACTATTTTTAACATTTATAAACCCCCAAACGCACAGTGGTCAGGTACCGTACTCCCGACTGCTCAACACCCTGCAGTTTATATAGGCGACTTCAACAGCCATCACGAACTATGGAAGTACTCGAATAACAATGAATGTGGAAAGAAACTTGTAGAATAGACAGAAATGAACAATCTCCATCTGATTTTTGACCCAAAAGATCTTGGTACTTTCCAGTCAGCTGCATGAAATAGGGATTTCAGTCCTGACTTGTGATTTGTTAGCTGCAATGATGCAGGACAGCCCTTACATACCAGTCATAAAGTGTTAAGACATTTTCCCCACAGTCAACATGGCCCCATTGTAGTGGATATTGGCATCAAAATTCCTGTTGTACGGTCAATACCACATGCTCGGAGGAAATTCAGAAAAGCAAATTGGTCAACATTCACCACTGAACTGGATAAATGTGTTCGGTGGATTGCCCCCAAGCACAATTACAAGCGTTTCGTAGATGCAGTTATGATGGCGGCTAAGAAGAGTATGCCATAGAAAAGAATACATCCCTGGTTGGAATGTAGAGACTGATGCACTCTATAACGAATATCGGCATACTGGTGATGAAGACATAGCTAATGAACTTCTTTCCAGCATGGATACTACCCGGAGAGAACGGTGGATTGAGACAGTGGAGAATATCGACCTAACTCATTCCAGTAGAAGATCTTTGGGGCACCGCAGAAAACTTGGAGGAAGGACACCTTTGGTGAAGCAACAGCCTGGAGTTACTCCAGATGAAGTAGCATCTCACATCGTCACAACTTCCCAAACTCCATCAGATAAGAAACATACCAAATACATACGGCGCCAGCTCCAAACTCTGGAATCAAAACACCATGCACATCAAGGTATTCACAACCGCTTACGGTGCAAGACATCAATGCTGCTCTCAAAGACGTTAAACCAAGTACAGCTCCAGATTTTGACGACATTCATCCAGAATTTCGCATTAATTTAGGGAAGAATGCAAGAAGTTGGCTGTTAAGGTTTTTTACCGACCTTCTACAGAACAGACAACTCCCGGTAGAATTCAAACGAACGAAAGTGATTTCCATCTTGAAACCAGGTAAGCCTGCCAATGACCCAAGCAGTTATAGACCAGTTGCCCTTCTTTTTGAGAGGCTATTCCACAACAGAATCAGCGCAACTATTTTTCAGCGTATTACAGTTGATCAAGCTGGATTCAGGCCAAATCGCAGCTGCTGCGAACAAGTGCTTTCACTTACATTCCACATGGAAGCAGGTTTCCAGAAACAACTCAAGACCTCAGCTGTATTCATTGATCTTACAGCAGCATTTGACGCAGTCTGGAGGGAAGGATTAATTTACAAGCTTCTCCGAATTGCACCCAGTAGGACCATCGTGCAGGTTATAAGCAATATGCTCAATGACAGAAGATTTGGAGTGTGTATGGGAAATAGTATGAGTAGAGAAAGGAAGCTCAAAAGTGGATTACCTCAAGGATCGGTACTGTCTCCCCTACTGTGCACTTTGTATATCTCCGATCTCCCAGAAACATCATCGCAAACATTTTGTTATGCTGATATCATAACACTAGCCACTCAACATCGAGACCTTAGTGTGACAGAAGAAGTGCGACAAAGAGACCTGATTTCACTTGAAACGTACTTCAAGAAATGGCAACTGTGTCCTAACTCTAACAAAACAGAAGTGTCATGTTTTCACCTGAATAATCGCAAAGCTGGCATTAAACTTCACATACGTTTTTGACACCAGGAACTTCGGCATAGCAGCTATCCCAAATATTTGTGGATTACACTTGATCGCACACTATCATACAAACAACATCTTATGAATCTGTCAAAAAAGCTCAAAACACGTAATATTATCCTTCAGAAATTGTATGGCTCAAGTTGGGGTTCATCAGCAAAGACTTTGATCTGCTTTGGGACTGGTATTCTCGTGTGGTGAGTACTGTGCACCAGTTTGGCTGGATAGCCCATATACAAGACTAATTGGTACTCAACTGAATGTTAGCTTGCGGTTAATATCTGGTACTATCCAGTCCACATCCCTTTATTGGCTCCCAATTCTGTCAGGTATAATGCCACCTGTTTTAAAAAGATAAAATGCTCCCATCCGAGAGTTCAAGAAGATAGAAATGAAGCCTCAACTGCCTGTTTTGGATGATATTCCTGTTCTCAAGGTAACGAGGTTGGAGTCACGACACCCATCTTTGCATAATGCTGTCGCATTGGCTGATGGGAATTTTCACCCTTTAGAGGAATGGAGAAGTCGCTGGAAACTTGCCACAGACAGTTCCTTACACAACATCTTTTCTGGTGAACATCATCTACCGCGTAAGATTTGGACCACTCTGAATTGGGTGGGAACAAATCATGGACGACGCAGGGATGCCCTTTATAAGTGGAAATATATCTCATCACCAGCGTGCGACTGTGGTGCATCTTGACAGATGATTCCCATATTGTAAGTGAATGTACACGACGTTCCTACACAGGTAGCCCGAGTGACTTTTTCGAACCAACAGAGGAAGCCATACAGAGGATCACTCAACTGGACATTCTGCTATAAAACATGTTTCTTGTCTGTGTACATTTGTAAATACTATATATTTGTATATATGTATCTAACTTGTTGCCCTATACTAATAATAATAATAATAATAATAGGTAAATAACGTAGTGATATAATATTCTTTCAAAAGTGTAATTATTGTCACTGACCTTACAAAGTACCACAAGTGTATGTCCTGTTTTAAAACATTTAATGCAGTAGTGTTTTTGAACTGTAATTGTGACATCGCTAATTAATTTTTTGCTGTCACACCTTTGTTGGTTACTGTGTGAAATGATCTTTGATAATCCGTGGGAAATGATTCTATAGTCTCGGATTGGTGCTCTTAACCAAGCCCTTGTATCAGCAGGTCATGCGATGGCTAGTCATAGCCTAAGGTTTGACTTCAAACCAGATTTGTGATGGAAACTATGAATCCTGAATGGTTTATTTGATTTAGTGAGTGGTTAGAGTCTTCTCGGCTCTTATGTGATGCACTGACTTGTTCCTACTGTACTCTCACAACTAGTGGCAAGAAATATTCATGTCGGTCCTCAGAACTACCAAGTGCCAGCTCACACTTTCTGTTTCTTTGTAATTCATGTGTAACAGGACACAATAGGCTACGTTAGAGAACAATCTTGTATTATGACCACCAGTAAAAATGTTGCTTATGAATCCTTTTCACACACAAAATCATATTTCTATTTTTGATGGAGTCTAAATAAGCTTTCTACGTTCTAAACATATTTTGTGCAGAGACCAGCAAAGCGACATGCATTTTATGTGTCTTCTTTTTTCATGGCATATATGTCAGAGGACAGTCCATTGTCTACGTAGCTCAGTCCATTTTACATCATAGATTTTAGATGCTTCTGAAGGATTCAGTCGACCGGATCTTATCTGCCACTTCCCACTTTGTTTTAGATCTCACCTCAGGCGCTATTGTTTCCTCACTCTCATTTCAGCAGTCTACAAATATCATGCCGCAACTTAAATGACTTCCTTTAAAATGTCTAAACTATTTGCCATGGCAGTTGGGTATTGAATTAAGAAAAGATTTTAAGATTCATAAAATTTCCTAATTGCTGACTTGTGGAAATACACGTATTTCTGAGGTTACCAATTAGTGATGAGATTACCTTCCATTTGTGGAGAGACACATCGTCCTGAGCTAAATAGTGATGAGGTTTACTTCCGATTGTGTAGAGACACATGGTCCTGAACTAACCACTTAGTTATGTGGCTTCCTTCCAGCTTTAGAGCGTTGAGTGTCACATGGCCCTGAGCTGACCACTTTGTGCCACTCCTCCATGGTCTTCATATTTATAGGCGTGATCGGAAAGCTTTCTACGTTATAAACATATTTTGTGCAGAGACCAGCAAAGCGACATGCATTTTATGTGTCTTCTTTTTTCATGGCATATATGTCAGAGGACAGTCCATTGTCTACGTAGCCTAGTCCATTTTACATCATAGATTTTAGATGCGTCTGAAGGATTCAGTCGACCGGATCTTATCTGCTACTTCGCACTTTGTTTTAGATCTCACCTCAGGCGCTATTGTTTCCTCACTCTCATTTCAGCAGTCTACAAATATCATGCCGCAAAATGACTTCCTTTAAAATGTCTAAACTATTTGCCATGCCAGTTGGGTATTGAATTACATAAGAAAAGATTTTAAGATTCATAAAATTTCCTAATTGCTGACTTGTGGAAATACACGTATTTCTGAGGTTACCAATTAGTGATGAGATTACCTTCCATTTGTGGAGAGACACATCGTCCTGAGCTAAATAGTGATGAGGCTTACTTCCGATTGTGTAGAGACACATGGTCCTGAACTAACCACTTAGTTATGTGGCTTCCTTCCAGCTTTAGAGCGTTGAGTGTCACATGGCCCTGAGCTGACCACTTTGTGCCACCCCTCCATGGTCTTCATATTTATAGGCGTGATCGGAGTGAAAATAACAAACTGATTAATATGATCGTCTGCTGTCTATGACGTATGTAAGTAGAAATATGAATTGCAAAATTCTATTCAGGCTAGAATACACTGACGGAATCCCCTCTTGTAGGTACTCGTAGAATTTCACCAGATATTCAAACTATCCTTCCCATTAAAAACAGATATACCCATTTTTTATTTTTTTGAGTTATAAGTTTTTCTTCACAATGCATTTATAAGAGTCACTTAAACACGAAATCCAGAAGCGTTCAGACATTCAAACACTATTTTGTGAAAATAAATTTTTATAGATATCGGACATAGGCATTAGGGGAGAAAAATTGAACATACAATAAACTAATTTGAATGTTAGGATGTGTAAAATATCCATTGCATTTCATTTTTGTAACAGAATATTCATCAGTCTGCATCTGGTGGCAGGGTCCGGTGTTGTGGTTCATTGACTCCAGTTAGTTCGGTCTCGGGCCATGTCTGCATGTAGTCTTCCAACTTTCAGGCCGTTGTGCACTTTAGCAGTCTATGCTGTCTGGTTCGTCCCTAGCGCCTCTTTTCACCGACTTTCTGTGTAATACTCTGACTTTCCCAATGTATCGTCCTCTACACGCAACACATGACCAAACCAGCGCACACGCCTTTCCCCAATTTTCTTCTGGATCGCTGCAATGCCAAAACGTTTTCTAATAACATCATTTGAAATGTGATCTAGTCTAATTATGCCAGCCTTCCACCTAAGCAACTTTGTATCCATGATGCTTAGTTGGCGTTCTACCTCTAGAGCTGGCCAGCATTCGTTGCCGTAGAAAACGACAGGATGGATATCGATAGGACAGATATCAGTTCGGTAGAACTTAGTTTAGAGATGGCCCTTCATCCAAAGTTCGGAAGGGCGCCTGTTGTCATTCTCCACTTCAGTCAGGCTTTATATATCCTTAAGTTGATTTCATCAGTAAGTCGGCCATAATCATAGATTGTGGAGCCAATATACTTAAATATCTCTACTCGTGCTATATCTTCAACGTCGACATGCATGGTTCCAACTTCTCGATGATGTAATGCAATGTATTCTGTCTTGTTCTTGTTGAGGCGCGGGGCTTATTGCGCTAGTCGATTGTTCCAGTCTTCTGTTTGACGCTGCAGGTCTAGCTTATTCTCTTCAGCCAAATGATATCATTTGCTTAGAGAAGTGCCCATGGTATTGGACTGCGCAGGTTTGTGGTAATTATGTCCATCACAAGAATAAGCTGCAGTGGTGATAAGCCGGGGCCTTGATGGACTCCTACAGTTATGCGGAAGTCATCAGACGCTCCTGCGGCAGCTTGAACACAACTCATTTGTTCTTTGTAGAGCAATTATACCCTCTCAGGAAGGTGCTCTGGAATGCCATGTACTTGTAGGGCTGACTGATTAGGTCATGAAGTACCCGATGGAAGGGCTTCTAAGGGTCCAGAAATTTGTGATGAAGCCTCTTATTCTTTTCACAGTATTTCTCAAGTAATTGTCCGGCAGCATGGGTTTCTCCTATTGCGTTACAATTTTACACAAATCCAGCTTGGCTTGTTGTATGTTTGTCTAAATCGCTAATCCTTTTGTCGAAGATTTGTTCTAAGTCTCTCATTGCGAGGCTCAAAAGTATGTTCGGGCCGTGATTAGAAAAATTGGCAGGGCTTCCCCTATTTCTGAATTGATAATCCGTCGCTAGTCTGTTTGTTTTTGATCTTCTTTGATGATATGGTTGAAAAGCTTGCTTTAGCCACACTGCTGCATCCCCCCATTGAGAGAAACAAAACTCTGCTTATAGATAATCGGGACAGATGGCTTTCCCTGGTTTCATTTCCTTCAGCATAGTCTGGACTTCAGTGACGTCATTTTCCTACATTGGGCCTTCAACAGCGGAGGTGATTAGGATTGGTAGATACGGAAATTCCATGATTGAGATGTTGTCAAAATAGTTCCACCAGTGTACTCGCGCTTCCCGCCTGTCCAGTAGCAAATCGTCTGTTTCCTCATTGATGCCGTAAAAACGTTGGACTTCTGACGTTTTGCGATGGCTCGATTGACTAGCCGTTAAAAATTCCGCTAGAATTCGCGCATGTCATGTTTCACATATAGACCTGCCTACCGGTTTGATTTTGTTACGGCAAATACCTGCTTCATTTTACGAGTGGCTGCCTTGTAGGCATTCCAACGAGCAAGAAACTCGTGGTACAACTGCTTCTTCAACCGTACTGCATATTTAACATCTTCATTCCTTGGCCATATATCATGTTTAATCCTTCGTTGTCGTCGCCCTGACTTAATTGTTCCAGGAATAGAGCGAAAGGCGTCTTTCAGTTTAGTCCGGCTGACTTCAACTATGGTGATTTGTGACTCTGTAACGTTTGCAACGACGTTAGTCTCCTTCTTCAGGGGCAACCATTTGATCCCAATTTGTCTATTTCCTGTGAAGTATTGGGCTCTTGGTGACTTTATCCACAGCTTAGATGACTGGTCGTTGTTGCATCGCAATTGATTTAATAAGGGACAACTGTTATCTCTAGAACATCTTCGAGATTTCACCCACTCACAAGGATGTAGTCAATGCGAATTGGATGGGAGCCACTGTAGTACAGAGTAGATGAATATCACTCTTTTTGAACCGTGTGTTTGCGGTGTCAGTTTCTGCATAATCGCGAATTTGTTGGGCATCGTCGTTCTTTTCTCCATGTCCATGAACGCCATGGACTGTTTGTTCTTCTTTCCTCGGTCCGACACGTCCATTCAGATCAGCGGCAGCGATAAGATCGTCAGCGGTCTTCTTGTCAGGCGGTGCCCAGAACGCATCTTTGGTTTCCATGCGCACGTCAGTTTGTGGAGCGTTGCGCTGAATAATTGGAATTTCCTTCTCTCTCCAATGCGGACGAGTTACATCAAGCGATTGTCAAACTTTTGCACCTCGGAGACTGAACCGTCAAATTTAGCTGATATGACAATGTCAACACCATGAGCTGTTCTTCGGTTTCTGTTGTACACCAGTTAGTAACAACACCTCTTTTCACATGACTTTTCTCCATTCCATCCTTTTTTCCGCACCTCTCAGATGCCTACAAGCCTTCTCTCAAGTGCAGTGGCGTATTCGCTACTTCACCCAGGCATAAATCAATGATGGGGTACAAAATGGGGGTACTAGCATAGTTAGCCGTAACAGCCCGTGCGACGGTAACCCTAGCATACTTTTCATGCTGACTGGGCACTGCCAATGCGCCTCCCTTCCAGGGGCTGCACTAACATTGGCTCCGATACCATGAGTAATATTTCTGTAATGATGTAACGGCATTATTTTACGGCCGGCTTGTCTTGAAGCATTTAAGTGCTCATGACGGAAGGTAGTAACGCACCTGCGGACATGGAGAACAGATGCCTTTTGCAGCCACTCCTCTAGAGAAGAAACGCTACCCTCTTTTCTGCATTAACTTCCAGAAATTTAGTGTACCTCTTCCGCCATCTGGTCCCTAGTGAACGACTCCATCTCCGCCAAAGTTACCATTAAAGACTTTGTACATGTTTGGTACGCGAGAGCTTTTATATTTTGCTCAAGTTCATCGGCAGGCCAGCGGGGAACCCGTATCCGTCACCTGGGAAGTGCCACGTGTTTCAGCAATATAGCTGGTTGGTGTAGAATATTTATCAATGCTAAATGAAACATTATTTTACTGAAAACTAATTGTGAACCTGATAAATTACTTGTCACAGGAAGAAGGGTTACAGACTTTTGCACCTTTGCTTGGTGTTGATATGCCACAGAACGCATGACATACCATGCAGTGTCGTATTTTCTGCCCCCTGTTGTCTAGTGGTGTCAACATCAATATCTTGTTTGATGATCAAGAGATTTAGTCTGTCATATCTGGAATCAATGTCCCCTTTTCATTTGTCCACTTATTTTCTCCAAAGAGGGCAGTAACAATACATGGTCGAGCCTCCCATTACTTTGCTTGTGAGCCAGTCATGCATTCGACTGGGCCATGTGAATTCAGTTCATACAGCATGAATTGGAATGTACCAGTCAATGTTACGATATATTTTAGCCTGCGTGATCGATTTTCCCATGTCGCAGTTGTAAGCGGATCTCACCTTTAACCAAGATATTTGCATTTCCCGCCCTTCTTCCGTAGAATATGTAGAACTACTCTGTGGTGGGGAGACAGGCTCAGAATTGGATGCTATCCAACTATGTTATGAATCCACTAAAAATAATCACGTTGCCTGTGATCTTTTGAAATAAATAGAATAATATTCCTTCTTTTACATAGCAGCAATATCCACTACGGTGCAATTCAACGTCTTTGTCATCTCGAATTTTTTCTCAAGCCTTGATTTCCATGCTCCTTCTATCCGTATTGTTAAAGTAATACTTGTAAGAATATTCAAGGGCATGATAGGTTGCGTTTGGTTTCAAAATTAGCATTTTAGGACATTGTAATAAAACGCTACCACCAATGCCATATTCTTTGTTGCCTTCATAATGTCTTTAATAGCAGTGTCTCGAGGAGAAAAGACAGTATCAATGCTAGCGAGAGAGCCGTCGTATACTTGTTATATTTCAGCTTTGCCAGGATTTCATCGTAATTAGTGGCTACCGTGTTAAATACAGGAATTAAGACGTAGACTGATGTAGTACATGGTAGTAAGTAAGAACGTCCTTGTATAAACCTACCGTCTTATATATAGGTTGGCTATGTTTGATTGCACATCAAAGATACATATTTCGGAAAATCGACACAGTGACATAATAAAATGCTATAGTGATATAAAAATGTACAAATACAATACGTATATTTGTATGACAAAATAACATTCATAAAAGATTAGCCGTGTTTCAACAGATCTTGCTGAATGTCGGCAAACGTTCTCAATTTTATTAATATATACAGCACAGACATTCTCTCAAACAACCTCAAGAACAAGGTCCTTTACAAAAGTTATTACTTCCCTGCAACAAAGCGCAGAGTGCTTCAACAAGATCAAAACTCCAAAGCATAGGCCGTTCTTTGTGTAGGAGAACAGACTACGGATTTCGATAGAATAATATGTGCTGGATTAAAGAGTTTGTATGAGTATTTACCCTTTTAGGCTGGACCACTTCTCATGCTTTCTTCAAATGAGGTTGTCTATTAACTCGTACATTTCTAAACCGTGACAAGTTTCTTGGGCCTCATATCGTGATGAAGAAAAGACGCAACATATTCTCGTAACAAGTGAGAGCTTTTGAAATTTAACCTCAGATGATGTTTACTTTCAGGAATGTAATGTTTATGAGTAACGAGCTCTCTGCACTGGATATCAGTGATTGGAATGACCAGTAGCAAATCCCCTGTGTTAGAGTTGTAGTGGATTTGGCTGTTGAACTATTGGTCACATGGTTTTAATTTGTCACTGTAGATCGAGACCCGAGGTGAGCTATAGAGATCATCAACCTCCGGATGGCGGATCATCTAGTTACAGGTGTACTGTGTGCAGTGAAGTCCGGGCTAGGAAGTTGGACCTCTTGCGACATCTGAAGAGACACAAGGAGGATCTACCCTTCAAGTGCGATCACTGCGGAAAGGTGTTATGTAGCCGAAGCAGCTTGTCGAAACACCTCAGGATCCACCCGCTCCAAGTGTGCGGATTTTCTGATAATTGCTTTACAAAGAGGAAAATGCTGACTGGGGACACGCGATCGCATAAAGGTGGGATTATAAACGAATGCTCAGTATCTCATAAAAATTTCAGGAAAAGTCCAGAATATATGCGGTCTCACACGGGCGAGAACCGATGCTGCAGCAACGTCTGTGTAAAATCCTTCAGCTGGAAAAAACTAGCAGGTCACATCGGTATTCAGACAGGCATCAACCCTCCCTTTTGCACTGTATGTTGCAAATCATTTGTCAAGAAAAGCAGTATATCTTATCACAAGCTGACTCAAACAGGAGAGAAGCCAAACAGTTGCAATGTCTGTAGCAAGTCATTCATACAGGTAGGCAGTCTAACCGGTCATATGCGGACCCATACAGGCGAGAAGCTTTACAGTTGCAATGTCTGTGGCAAATCATTCATACAGAGAGGTAACCTAACCGAACATATGCGGACCCATACAGGCGAGAAGCCTTACAGCTGCAATGTCTGTGGCAAATCATTCGCAACGAAAGGCAGTCTGACCGTTCATTCGCGTACCCATACAGGCGAGACGGTATACAGCTGCAATGTCTGTGGCAAATCATTCATAAGGAGTGGTAAGCTAACCGAACATACGCGGACCCATACAGGCAAGAAGCCTTACAATTGCAATGTCTGTGGCAAATCATTCATACAGAGAAGTAACCTAACCGAACATCTGCGGACCCATACAGGCGAGAAGCCTTACAGGTGCAATGTCTGTGGCAAATCATTCATACAGAGAGGTAATCTAACCGAACATTTGCGGACCCATACAGGCGAGAAGCCTTACAGCTGCAATGTCTGTGGCAAATCATTCATAAAGAGAGTTAACCTAACCAAACATATGCTGATTCATACAGGCGAGAAGCCTTACAGATGCAATGTCTGTGGCAAATCATTCATACAGAGAGGTAACCTAACCGAACATATGCGGACCCATACAGGCGAGAAGCCATACAGCTGCAATGTCTGTGACAAATCATTCGCAACGAAAGGTAGTCTGACCGTTCATTTGCGTACCCATACAGGCGAGACGGTATACAGCTGCAATGTCTGTGGCAAATCATTCATAAGGAGAGGTAAGCTAACCGAACATACGCGGACCCATACAGGCGAGAAGCCTTACAGCTGCAATGTCTGTGGCAAATCATTCATACAGAGAGGTACCCTAACCGAACATATGCGGATCCATACAGGCGAGAAGCATTACAGCTGCAATGTCTGTGGTAAATCATTCGCAACGAAAGGCAGTCTGGTCGATCATATGCGGACCCATACAGGCGAGAAGCCAAACAGGTGCAATGTCTGTGGCAAATCATTCATACAGAGATGTCACCTAACCGAACATATGCGGACCCATACAGGCGAGAAGCCTTACAGCTGCAATGTCTGTGAAAATCATTCGCAACGAAAGGTAGTCTGACTGTTCATTTGCGTACCCATACAGGCGAGAAGCCTTACAGCTGCAATGTCTGTGACAAATCATTCGCAACGAAAGGTAGTCTGACCGTTCATTTGCGTACCCATACAGGCGAGACGGTATACAGCTGCAATGTCTGTGGCAAATCATTCATAAAGGGAGGTAACCTAACCAAACATATGCGGATTCATAGAGGCGAGAAACCTTAGAGCTGCAATGTCTGTGGCAAATCATTCATACAGAGAGGTAACCTAACTGAACATATACGGACCCATACAGGCGAGAAGCCTTACAGTGCAATGTCTGTGGCAAAGCATTCGCAACGAAAGGCAGTCTGATCGATCATATGTTTACCCATACTGGCGAGAAGCCATACAGCTGCAATGTCTGTGACAAATCATTCACAAAGAAAGGCAACCTGACCGATCATATGCTGACCCATACAGGCGAGAAGCTTTACCGCTGCAATGTCTGTGGCAAATCATTCATACAGAAACGCATTCTAACCGGTCATATGCGGACCCATACTGGCGAGAAGTCCTACAGCTGCAATTTCTGTGGCAAATCATTCACAAGGAAAGGCAGTCTGACCGATCATATGCGGACCCATACAGGCGAGAAGCCAAACAGATGCAATGTCTGTGGAAAAACATTCATAAAGAGAGGCAATCTTACCGAACATATGCGGAGACATACAGGCGAGTCATAAAGAGAGGCAAACTAACCGATCATATGCGGACCCATACAAGCGAGAAACCTTACAGTTGCAATGTCTGTGGCAAATCATTCACAAAGAAAGGCAGTCTGACCTAACTGTTCATATGCGGACACACACAGAAAAGAAGCCATACTGTTACAAAGTTTATTCCACTGAAGCACAACTTGTAGGATTCCAGCAAGGTATAGCAGATATCCTGGATTCAGGAGGTCAATTGGACTGTATCGCGACTGACCTGTCTAAGGCATTTGATAGGGTAGATCATGGGAGACTACTGGCAAAAATGAAAGCAATTGGACTAGATAAAAGAGTGACTGAATGGGTGGCTCTGTTTTTAGAAAATAGAACTCAGAGAATTATAGTAGGTGAAGCTTTATCTGGCCTGTAAAAATTAAGAGGGCAATTCCTCAAGGCAGTATTATTGGACCTTTATGTTTTCTTATATATATCAATGATATGTGTAAAGAAGTGGAATCAGAGATAAGGCTTTACGCAGATGATGTTATTCTGTACAGAGTAATAAATAAGTTACAAGATTGTGAGCAACTGCAAAATGATCTCGATAATGTTGTCGGGTTGTTGCATTTTCAGATTAAAGCTCGCAAATGAGCTGTTTTCATTCAGTAATGCCTGCTATACCGCACCCATATCCAATCCCTCCTTCAACGATAACGCCCCTTCCTCCCCAACATCAATAACCGAACCACCGCCGTCTCAATCTATATATGTATGATTGAGACGGCAGTGAACCGTACTGCCGAACATTACCTCCACCACTACCACGTGAAAGGGTTTGACAGCGGCATAGGTCCTACCCTTCCGAGAGCCCGTCTCAGACTGAATACTTTTGCCCTCCACTCGCGTGGGCGCGCTGTTGTACATCACGTCACTCACCCTAAGCCCACGTGACGAATACGGCAGCTCCTATTGGCAGAAACATCTCCCGATTGCTATTGATCGATTTGAGTTTGACAACTTGGACCACGTGGGACGACCACGTTTTTGACGTTTGTGACATTTTGCTTTACTTTGATTTGTATGCGTATATCTGTTATCTTCGTTTGCGTGTTTGAAGAAAAAGTACAAGATATTTGAGGTAAGCATCCTTACTGTTATTGTTTTACTAATCTCCTGAGGCCAGAACATGAAAACATACCACACCAAGGCAAATGAATTTCGGATAATTTGAAACATAAGTGCGGCCAGTATCCAGTATTCGGGGGATAGGTTCGAACCCCACTATCGGCAGCCCGGAAAATGGTTTTCTGTCGTTTCCCATTTTCACACCAGGCAAATGATGGGGCTGTACCTTAATTAAGGCCACGGCTGTTTCCTTCCCATTCCTAGGCCTTTCCTGTCCCATCATCGTCATAAGACCTATCTGTGTCGGTGCAATGTAAAGCAACTAGCCTTATCATAGTTGTCCCCCTGTGGGTAGGGGCAGTTGAATAACAGCCACAGCATCCTCTGCCTGCTGTAAGAGACGACTAAAAGGGGTCCCATGTGGGCTCTGTACTTGGGAGCTTGGGTAGGCGACCACGGAGCCCTTAATTGAATTTTGGCACTGCTTCCGCTTACTTGTGCCAGGCTCCCCACTTTCATCTATCCTATGTGATCTACCTCGATCACGACCTGTTCTTTTCTGCCCCCGATTGTAATATGTATGGAGGCCTAGGGAGTCTTATTTTCCTCAAAGGGCATGGTCCTTCTTAGCTGATACCATCATTTTTCCTAGTGTCAGTCCCCTTCCATTTCTTCTCTCCGATTACTAATATATATAGGGGATGGTTGCGTAGTTGTACTTTCTCTTAAAACAATTAACTAGATTTTAGGCCCTTTTAATCAACAGGCATCATCATCTTAAGCAAGGAGATTTGTGGTGAGGGCAAGATATTTGGTGGCCATAACATATACTAAGAACTGTCCCATCATTCGCCTTACTGCAGGCGAAAGGAAAAACCAATCTCAGGACAGCCACTGGTAGGGGAACAGCCCGTTTCTGTGTCCCAAATGCAGAGGTGTAGAAACACGGTGGAACCATAGCCACCCCTCCTCTGCTTGGTTGGCCGGTTGGAATGCATGCTGTCAGACCACATATCAGCCTACTCTGCAACCACCAACATAGATTTCTGCCTTCGATATACAGTAGGTACAAATGGCACTGTCTGAAGTGAGTTTCCACTGTCTTCAACTGGCATTTCTTCTAGGTCACAGCAAAGTCCCTTGCACACCGTAATATTGTGGAAGTAGCAGCATATTTTTCACAATACTGTACTAAATTAGCAAGCAATTCTTTGGACATAGCTCTTAATAGGTGGAGCTATGTTGTGACTTGGCATGGGAATGTTTTGTGCTGGATCAGCTGCCATATTATTGTATGTAGATCCTGAAGCTACATATTTCTGTAAATTTATTAGAACTCCTCTCCTGCGGATGGTCTGAAAGGAAGCATTATTTGTACCTCCTGCATGTTGTAAGAGCGAGCAATCACAGATTCTGTAAGCTCTCTCTTGTCTTTTAAACCCTAAAATATATTCATGATTCCATCCTTTCCATGTAGCAGAAAATTTTTGATATAGAACATTTTTTATTGTAAATAGTGTAGACCAATGAATACAAGGGATGCATACAATTTTGTAGCTTGACATTGTTTATCATCTAAATGCAGATGACCGATTGAATGATATGTTGTGTTTTGGTGCAGTATGTAGGAACAGAGTATGTGCTATCATGTCTTGGTTTCATCAAACACTACTCTGCCAGAGATTTGCCATCCTCTAGTAGATGCAAAAGAAGTACAAATCTCAATATTCTTCAGTGTGTAGCCCAAGATGCCTCTCTTGACAGACTGAAAGATGTATCATATACTAAGTTCCTTGGGAAAATACAAATGGTGTTGCTGAAAACTTTTGCAATGGCAGTACAATGTTAAACTGCCATAAGAGAGAAAAGTATTATGTTGTACCTTGTCTGTTCCAGTCTTTCTTTCATAAATGAATGATCTTGTATTTGTGTTGTATTGAATAGTTTTCTGGCTGATAAATATTAATTGATGATTAACACTGCTGAATATAATTTCTACACAATTTTATACCTGTAACACTGTGGATAGTAGGTAGAATATAGTTCCATAAATCAAAAGATCGTGTTTCATTTCAATTTACCTTTGAATCCTACAAACTCCCTCCTTAGCATATGAGTTTCCTTTCATCGTTTTGGTTCCTGTATATGGTTTTCTTTCTTACATTGTACTTATATGTTATTTCCTGCATAAGTGGCATATCTTGATACTATTGACTGTTACAGTTGGCTTAAGTAGTGTTAAAGAGGACTGATGTACAAGGGGATGTTAGTGTCTATTTCTGTCATAGGTCTTAATCTGAGATAAGGATTGCCAATCCCACTCACCTTCAGGTAACTTCCTTCCTCCCTTTGTGAGTTAGCTTCCTTCTTCCTCAGCAGAAACAAACAAAAGCAGCACAGGCAAGGCCAGTCACTCCGATCCTTCAAGGCTTTGTGAATTTGTAAAAATAAAATATAGCTCCATAATTGAAATAATTATAATAAGCAGCAGAAGCTAGTAAGCTTCTTTTCTCCAGCAAAAAAATTATTAATAATAATAATAAAGCACAGCCAAACCTCCAGGTGTATTGTTGTTCAGAATGCAGTATTTCAGAAAAAGGTAACAGAAAGAAGGAAAGAAAGAAAAGGAAATGAAAGAAAAATAGAAGAGAAAGAAAAAAAGAAAAAATATATTTAATATAATATTTAAGAGTGGAGGGGGGACGAGAACCTGCGGACCCTCCGCGCGCTAAACGATTTAAATCACCCGCCCGGTAATTTTAGTTCAGCCCTGTTTACACCAGAGGCGCTGGTGTGCAATTCCTGGCAATCTTTGCGCAGCCGTTGCATTCAGAAGTGAAAAATAACGTTGAGAGTCATCTCCTACTCATTCTCTTTGACCACGTGTAAAGCCCACTAGAACAGGACTGTATTGATAGTTGATAGTTACAAATATAACGGGACATTGCACCCAGTGCTGTTTTCAAGAAGTGTCGTGTACTCTGGAGTTCTCACTGGTAATTCATCCTTTCCTAAATTCAGCCCGTTCTACTGACTGATACAAATCAAATCCGTTCTTTAAGTGTTTGTTTTAAGTGATTACACTGAATTAAAATATCAGGTTTTGTCTCTAGGTGTGAGGTATGTGTTATATAAGACGCGTATTAGCCATTTGTACAGCCTATTCCGTTAATTTATTGTGCTACAGATTTTCTTCATTGAGAAATTGTGATTTCTATCATTTACACAGTGTCCACAATCTCTATTGTCGGTAAGGTTCAAGTTCTATAATTTACTTTTGCGAAAATTATAGATCTCAATTGGGAACAGTAAGAAGTTAATACTAATCATTCTCAGTTTCAGCATTCTACATATTTTTAACATTTAATATTTTTAATTTTCTTAAATTTTATTTCTACTTAAGCATTAAAACTGTATACACATATAACAGGCATTCTTTTTGAAAACTCCTGGCCTTTGTGTCACAAGTGCCGGCAAATCTGTTCCTCGTGTGTTGTAGCAATATAACGTAACTTACCTTACCTATCAAAATTTTTTGGAGTGAAGAATATTTCTGAAGGGCTACGCAGGTAAAGAATCGCGGATATTAGTTTCAGAAAGAAATTACAATATGTAGTGCATTATTTTAATTATTGTTTTGCTGTGTTATTTACCTATGTTTGCAATTTAATAGTGACGCTGTGAATGTTGAGTTGTTCTTTACACTGTAGGCTGCGACATATGGTAGTAAGGTTCGAAATTTTGAGAAGTTTCCGTTTAGGATATCATATGTAGAATTCTTGTTATGGTTATCAGTGTTGTTATAGAGATTCTTCTGCATAGTATCAGTCATAGAAAACTTGAGGTCCAATAGGTATGATCACAATATTAACAGTCATGTAAAATTTTGAGTCTTTTTGGTATGTTCATAATATTGACGGTCATGTAAAATTTCAAGCATAATGCTTAGTCTGTTGACAGATAACCTAAGTAGCAATGACAGCAATAAGGTTATATATTTCTCTGGCCTATGTTTTAGTGTAAAATCATTGGAAGTAATCAAGAACCCCAGTACCTTCTAACTACTTCAGTTGCAGTGTGAAGTGGACCTGCAAGTAAAAATCAATGAGGAACCAGCCTGGCTTGAAAGAACAACAAATGCATCACTTGTGAGTCTCATGGCAAATAAATTTATAAAGGTCAGAATTTAACCCTTAGTAGCTGAATAAGTTTGGCAGGGGCATAATTTACTATGTGCTTCCCCAATATTAACCCCAGCAGTCGCCATTTGCTACATGGGCATCTAGGAAAAGTATGTCTCTCTTTTGTTTCTTTGTCTGGGAGTATGTGATAATGTGCTATGCAAGGCAGCCAACTCTTAGGAAGTACAAACAACAGTATTTATATACATCTATAGGTCCAACTAGTGACAGAAACTTTGTTCATGGGGCAAGGAAAGGGGTTCTGGTGGCACATGCCCCCAGATTATGGTCGCCAAGTGGACAATTGGCCTCTAGCATTTACTAGGGAGATGGCAGTGCATGCTATGTTTGATAGTGGCAAAAAGCTGAATTAAAGTTGTGGACTTGATAGTGAAGGAACCTTGGTTAGGTCCAGCTACCAATGAAGTTGTGACAGGCAGCGTTTCAAGATCGAGGCATCAGGATAATTCATGAGCTAAGTACCCATCAAATGACTGTTTATTGTTTATTGATTACCTCTGGCGTTTATTGAAATGGATTTCTGTAGGTTGTATTTTATTCTCCATGGTTTCATAATGGTATCGTTGTGGGATTGACATCATCTCCTATTATACATTATCCAATTTTAGTGCAAGTAGCTGCTGAACTGAAGGACAATTGTGGGTGCTGGATTTAATTCGGTTATGGCCAGTAGGACTTTGAATCTCATAGTGAACATATTTTTCCACCAAAAGAAATTCCAGATAAGATTTTCATCATTTAAACTTCTTTACAATGTTACTAATGTTGGGTGATCTCATAGTAAAACTCTGCCTTGGCGAAGAAGCTGTGAAATAATTTTGGAGAAGAAGCGACTTATTGTCATCATCTTTCCTTGCTCTGTCTGTTGCTACTGTAAACACAGTCCATTGTAATCTTCTGAATGTGTGGCTTACAGTTCAGTCTCTCTTCATCTGATAGCTTACATGGTGATGTGATAACATTCCACTTTCATGTTGGGGAGTGTAATTTGGGTCCATTCTAGAGGTATTTGATGAAGCTGAATATCCCAGCACACGTCTGTAGTTATACTGGCATAAAAGTGAATTCCTGCACATCATTCTTGCACCTCAGTCTTTGAAAACCTTGAGAGTTGGAAGAGGGATATTCAATGAATAATTGTGACTCGGCAGCAAAAATATACTCCCAACACTGTGAACTGCTAATTTATAGATGTGATATTGTCCAGGAGTTGCTTAAAGGTGAAATTCTGCTGCTTATGCACACTGTTCTCTGAATAAATGTTTGCTGGTTGAGTTCTAAATTATAGACACTACAGAAGAGAACGGTGTCTGAACATATGTGAGATGCGAGTGCACTGCTATTCAAGATCTATACTCTTGACAATTCTTGTTATGTTCTATTCTTGGGTATATAGAAAAAAACAATAGCTGTCATCAACAACAACGGAATTCAAGAACTACAATGTGACCCTACAAATATATTTCAAAACAAAATAAAACAAGCTATCCAGCAAACAGACTTTATTCTCACAGAACAAGAAAAGGAAAGCCTCACTATCAAAAAATCCTCAACTCCCCACAGTAAGAGCCATCCCCAAAATACACAAAAGCTCATGTCCCATTATACCAACAGTAAATTATGATGTGCCAATTTACAATTTAAGCTAACAACTGAAAAAATCATAAAAGAGAAAATCTCACTTAAAGAAGACAGATAAATTAAAACCAGCCTAGAACTAATCAACCCCTTCCCGCCTGAAAGCACCCGACTGTTCACTTTGCATACGTGTGCAATCTATGCAATAGTTTTGTATTTTTTGGTAGTGAATTGTTTATTAGGCTTTGATGAGCATGCAGTACAATATACAAGGCTTAGGAAATAAAAGAAGAGTGAGAATTTGTCTTGAAGTTGTCTAGGCAACGGACTTGAACTTCCGCGAGTGCTGGTCAGCTGTTTAGTTCGTAAACATGACGGGATTGAATACTGCGGATATTGAGACTGAGCTGAATAACGGCATAAGAAATGACACAAAATTGTTGAGCAGGGGTGGAGGTAAATTTTTAGTGAGTAAATAACATATCAACAAAGATAATTTTACTGATAACTGTGATATAAGTGAAAACGGATATCTGGATATCGGACCTGATGATGATGTGGCTGCAATTCAGGTAACACAAACATTTTGTTTCATTACTCAATAATTATATGGATTATGTTGAACCTATCAATAATTTCAAAAGAGTATTATGAGAAATAGGTTATATTTTTACGTATGTTAGGCGGAGACAATCTATTCAGTGACATTACCGATTGCGTATATATCAATGCAGCAATCAAACAGGCACATTTCAGTAAAATAGAAACAGAATGGGAAGACACTTGCTAGAGGAAATGAAAGTTGATATACAAGGTCACCATTACACTTCCAGAATCTCATCTTTATTCGCTTAGGGGGATTTAGACAACATGAAAATATGACAAATACAGCCTACCTCAGTGTTGAGTATCTCCAGCACGGGTGGGGGTTTGAACCGACAAACATATGACTCAACGAATAGAGAAAAGGACATGATGGTATGTTAAATGTTGTAAATGATGGCATGTTTTCTAATATTATTGAAAATGAAACGGTGTGCTCTGCTTGAATGTTTCCTAATTAATAGGTTGAAACATGGGGATAAGCGGAGCAAAAATGTGGGTGGTAAAGGGTTAAAGATACCCTTTGACATCACTAACATGTACACCAACGTAACAATAGATGAATCCATTAAAATTATCGAAAATCTTCATAAAGAAAATACTTCACTGCAGGAAACCAAACAAATAATTAGCCTTATTAGAACAATCCTACACCAAAATTGCTTTGCATTCAATGACAAGCTTTATTGCCACAAAGAAAGGTTAGCCATGGGTTCACCATTATAAGGTATAATAGCAAACATTTTTTGAATAACTTTGAAAACATCTTCTGAACGTATCAGCATTCAAAAGGAATATTATACTGGAGCAGGTATGTAGGCGACATCATGTGCATATGATAATGACTTCACTAATGCACACCAGTTATTAAACACACTAAATTATTTACAAAATTCCACCAGCTTCACAATGGAGCAAGAATATAATAACAAAATAACACCTCAATCAGCAGGAATAATGGAAACCTGTCTTACAAAGTGTACAGAAAGCCCACTCAGGTGTTGCATGCTATTGACGAGTCTAACCATGCATACACACAAAAAATAGCTGGATTGAATACAATGATACACAGAGCTGTTTCCATACCAATGAGCACAATGGAGTTCAATGAAGAGGCACAAATTGTTAAACAAATCATAAAAGAAGACAACCACCCTCCAAGCACAGTGGATAAAATATTAAACAAACAAAAGAAAAGTCCCTGGAAAACCACCACACTTGGTTCTCAACTACATTAATAATAACACATAAAAAGTAGGTTATATCTTTAGGAAACAGGGTTTTAATTAACCTTTAGGATGAACAACACACTGCAGAGACACATCAACAAGTGCACCTAAACAAAAAAGACCCTTTCTCAAAGTCACGAGTCTATGAACTCAAGTGCCAAGAACTTAACTGCAATGCCACCTATATAGGTCAGACAAAACAAAATTTCCAGACACGATTCAAAGAACACAATAAACGATCAGATATAATCAGCATTCAGCCTTTGGGGAGCACATATACGACAGTTCACACTATTTCACAGACATCAACACAGATCTAAAAATTTTACACATTGAAAATCAAATCAAATCTTCGAATATGAGGGAAGCAATCGAGATCTACATCGCAAAAAGTGCTAACGTAACCAACTTAAATGACCATACACACTTAAAAAATTCCCCGTACATCGCTCTACTCACTTAATATCTGGACCATACTTACTCATTAAATTGGCATTTATCACAATAATATCCTATACATATTCTCTATTTCCATTCCATACATTATTCATCTAAAATCATTCAGTTGCATTCATCCATCTTACATAAAAGTACATTATAACATGAAATAGGTTAATAACCTTCTCTCCCCTCTCCAGTGTGGAAAGAGTATTCCACAGTGCTCCACTCGTTCCATACTACTTCCCCCTCTCCTCTCCATGGTACAGTGTACTAGATTTTAACATCCAGTAGGAGGGATCCACAATGTTCGGCACTCCCCTCTCATGCTTTCCTTCCTCTCTCCGTAAGGTTTGTGCTATACTCAAAACTTTCCATTTACCTCTCCATGACCACAGTCCTGAAATAGTATTTGGTGACAACAAAGTTGGCATTGGCAGTCTAGATAAGTTCAGGAGTTTTCTCGATATATTAATACTTGTAAATTTCTTATTTGTCAGTACTGGCTCATATTATCACTGAACTCTCTATCATTGACAAGTTTATGCAACGTAAACAATGCTGTTCATATATGCATATTTTGTTTGATTTCATAGACTCTGAGGATGTTCTTGTAGAATGAAACATGTCATTCTTTGTATAATAGAGTGTTTATTTTTTACGGGTAGGTTTATAGTGTAATAATTTATGTTAAAATTGTATGTTTGACAAACTAGAAAGTTTTTTTGTTACATTTAACTAAGTCTACAATGGAAAGTATGGCTTCATCTTTAACAAACTCTCCATTTTGTGCGTCATTTTATCTTCCTTTCCGTTGTTCAGCTACTGTTCGATTTCTTCTGTATTAAATGGGATAAGTGAGTATATTCTGGAATTTTATACTTTAATTCGCTTTTACTAGTAAACTAACTTGTAATAGAATGTAAGCTTTAGATCACAGTCCCTCCTGCACCCCTTTAGTGTCAAAATGTTTCATGAATCCAAGTTAAAAATTTAAAGGTCTCGTAGTACGAGATCCAACCGATAAATAGGTCTCCCTATTTTACAAAAAATACAAGCAGGCTATTTACACTTGTGCTGGCCCTGCAGTGTGGGGGTAGCATGCCTGCCTCTTACCCAGAGGTCCCAGGTTCAATTCCTGGCCAGGTCAGGGATTTTTACCTGCATCTGAGGGCTGGTTGGAGGTCTACTCAGCCTATGTGATTAAAATTGAGGAGCTATCTGACAGTGAGATGGTGGCCCTGGTTTAGGGAGTCTAGAATAACGGAGAGGATTGTTCGTGCTCACCACATGACACCTCGTAATCTGTAGGCCTTTGGGCTGAGCAGTGGTCACTTGGTAAGCCATGGCCCTACGGGGGCTGTTGCCCCATGGTGCTTGGTTTTATTTACCTTTGAGAAATATTTAATTTTCATTCTACAACTCGTACACTACTTTTCCACATAGTCACTATTTCAGTCCAAACATTTTGTTATCTTGGCAGCAGTTTCTTGATACCTTCATCATACCAGGTCGGGTCCCATCACTGTAGACAGCGGTGCACTTCCTCTTCCACCTCTTCATCAGTTGCAAACCGCTTACCTCCAAGGTGCAACTTGAGTTGTGGATAGAGATGGAAATCACTCGGGACAAGTTCCGCAGAATAAGGTGGATGGGGAAAAAGGTCCCTTTTGAAGTTCTGCAGCAAATCCTGCGTCCTTTGAGCTGAATGGGCAATATTTTCTGAGACAAGACAAGAACGTTTTCGTTGGATTTCAACTCTGAGCTTCGTGAGGACCGTGGAGGACCTCTCATGTGTGACCACAATGCATTGGGGCAGTCAGTCAACCAATACAACATCATTACAGTCCCAAAAGGCAGTAGCCAAAACTATGCCTACAGAGGCTGAGGTCTAACCGGGCAAGTTGGCCATGCGATTAAGGCCGCGCAGCTGTGAGCTTGCATCTGGGAGATAGTGCGTTCGAACCCCACTGTCGGCAGCCCTGAATATGGATTTCCGTGGTTTCCCATTTTCATACCAGGTAAGTATTGGGGATGTACCTTAATTAACGCCACAGCTGCTTCCTTCCCACTCCTAGGCTCTTCCTCTCCAATTGGCAACATAAGACCTATTTGTGTCGGTGCGATGTAAAGTAAATTGGAAAAAAGAGTCTGAGGTCTTGGCTCTTTTTTATGAGCATGTTCGCCAAGTTTCTTCCATAGCATGCTTTGTGGTTTTGTTTTTAGAGTTGAATAATGCACCCTGCTTTCATCTCCAGTAACAATGCGGGAAAACATTTGATCTCCCTTTGAAGCATTTGCAGGAAAGCTCAGGCTACCTCGTTCTGTTATTGCTTGTGAGCATCAGAAAGAAAACTTGGGACCCATCTCGCACAGACTTTTCAATACTGCAAGACATTCAACAATATCATTGCAATAAAGGACTGCCAGTTTCCGTGCCGGGAGGCAGTAGATTCATTATCTCATCAGTGCTGACGCATTAATTTTCGTCCACCACATTCTGACCAACAGTGGCTGTAATGGGCCTGGCGCTGCGCTGTCATCATGTACATCTTGCTGCCATTCCAGGAACCATGAATGCCAGCATGCATCTTTCACTATAAACTCACACCAAATGGCAATGAATATTGGTAGCCATTTCATTTTTTGCCGTGGAAAAGCGAATAACAGGACAGAGTTCACAAGTGGAAACGCTTTCAAGTGGTAGCTCCATGGCAGGTAGCGCCGTACTGGTGAACACAGAGCAAGCACGTGCGGTTGAAGATCACCTTACCCCAGCCATACGCCAGTGGAAGTTCCTACAGTACCAACTTTTTTCTAAAACATGTGGTATGCAGAGAAAAAATAAGGAAACTTATTTATTGGATGACCTTCGTAGATCATGAAAGAGCTTCTGTAACTGCAGATGTACACTCCAACACTGATGGTGTTCTGATCCCCGCAGTTCTTCACAGAACACTGCATAACATCCTTGTAGTAGTAAAACATTTCATTTGTAGTTGCTTTATGTTTGACCTGCATCACATCTTTCCCTGGTCTATGACTGTGATAAGCCTGCTTCTTTCATGTTCGTTTTTTATTTTTACACTTGGATGAACAGAACTGTCTCAATGCAGTGTTTATCCCCTGTGAGCTTGGCAAAAACCAGATTATAGAAAGTGATTAAAATGTTTCAAGGGATTTTGATCTGTCTGTCTAAACAAAATGTATGTTAAGAGCATAGTATTAATATTTCTCACTGTATGGCAAAAGATTTAGGACAGTTTTAATACTTGGATGTGATTCAAACAACCTCAATGATTTGATAGACGTAATTGGATACATAAAATCAATTAATATAATTTAGTGTTTATGTCTGTGGCAGATTCCTTCAAAAATTTTGTGCGAGATGGTCCCAATTCCATCTCTGGTAGGATATCTTCTGGTATGGCTAGAAAATGCTTCTCACTTTATATTTGGTTCTCAGTCTCATGCTTTCTCTGACATTAGGTTTGTACAAGGATGATAACACCATTCTCAGTGCAGCCTTTGGTTTTGAAATACTCTGCTGGTAGAAATCTCTCTTAAACAGTAGTAAAATTTTGAAAGTAACTGTAATACTTGGAAGTAGTAAATTATCATGCTCATTTGTTGGTGACAGTATTTGTAAATGTGTGTTACGTGCATAACTTATGTATCTTATTTTCCGCAGGAAAATATTGAAAATGTATCAGAAATGACACCACTGAAAAAAGAAGCCAAATCAGAGTTAACAGAGCCAGGGCCAATGCAGGAAAACTCACTTGAGGTAATGTACATAATTTGATAAGCCATTCTTAGGTACTGAAAATAGAAAATTGCTGAACAGATATCAGTGGTTGACACTTCATTTCAATACATATGATTGATACACTTCTTTATGAGATTGACTGTTTACTAACCTAATTTTCACGTTTCCTTCATGTTCTTTAAGATCTTGCATTATGTGTCACGCAGCAGTTGGGATAGATCCAAAGACCTCTACTGTATATCATTTGGGAGGTGGTATCAATGCTACTAATATTTTTGACTTAGTGAATATTTTCAAACACGGAGTTGCTATAAGGAGCACATTTTTGTTACTGTTCCTGGATATTTTACTAGCTGTTCCAAATGAAACACTATTGTAATCTTGTTGATTATATTAATTATTGACTTATAGATAATACAATTATTTGTAGATACAAGTTGCAGGTGATTGCTTGCTTACTGTCAGAATTCACTTACGTACTACACACATTGTAGCCATCTTGTGGCAAGTAGAAAACATTCTTATCCTTCCTAATGTGGTCTGTGATGATACTAGTCTATGGTGACTTAAACTTTCAATGAATAAATGAGCCCTTCAAGAGTGATCTTGCCTTTCTGTTTCATATGTGGTAAAGGACAGTGTTTGTGAATAGGTTTTGTATGTTCCCCATTACTCACCTGAACATTTGTTACATGAATTAGGATCACTGCCATCGTCTATTCTAGTGTTAAGAAATGGGTACACGCACACTTTGTGTATTTCGCATTAATTGTTCAGAAGTATCTGCATTCAACTTACGACCCTTGAGACGTGCATAAATGTTGCTTCTTTACCGCCCCCCTTGCTGATGGGTTGAGTGCCATGATGAAGTAGTCGAAGTTGTTCTGCAATGATAATTATATTAGTGAGATGATGATATATATACAGAATGATCTAATATTTCCTCCCCACTAGAATTAAGATATTGTGCAGTCTTCTTTTGACAAGGAGATGGCTTCTTCATCTATGATTATTGTTATAATCAATATGATTTAATATTTTCTACAGAACATTTATGCAACATTTGAGTGGAGGGTTCAACTCCGATATGAACAGTGGACTTGAATTTCACTCTTGTTTATAACAATCTGAGATAAATCAAAAACAATATGCAGCTACTCTCTGTACCTTTTTTAATCTTGAAACTTTTGTTATAAGTCATCATCAAGTCTCTAAAAGCATTTGTGGCATTTTTTGAACTGGGAGATTAATTCGAACATCACGTTTTCATTTATTCCTACTCAAAGGATCTTGATTCAACCATCCAGAACTACGCCAACAAACTGTATTGTTGACAATTGTGTTCATTTGTGGTCGTCTGGACACTAAGTCAGCGGGTTTCTCTTTGGACGGCACATGGTGCCACTCATTTGTATCTTTAGCAACTTCAAACTGGGAGCCTTTAATGTTTTCTTTGAATAGTCTTGTCAAGAGAAAGGCTGTTGGTTAGGAAATGTGTGTTCTGTTTAATGAAACTAATTGTAAATGTTAGTGACACTCTCACTGACCTTTGTAATATTTCCTTTGTGTTTGGTTGTGAGTTACCTTTTGATTTTTTTTGTGTTGTACTGTTTTTAAGTTGTTGTGCCTTGTCTTTCAATACATCCGAAGTAGCCAGTTCTTGTTCATGCACTAGTGTCCTTGTATTTTCCTGACTGCTTGTGCATTATTTATATCTTACCCCTGTTGTACAATCCATAGTATAACCTTTCTTGGCCAGCACGTGCATATGTCTCCTTGATGTTCACCTTTTATCTTTCGTAAATAATTGTAATAACCTGTCCATCAGAGATTCATCTCAATTTTGTGTTTTGGAGAACTGGTTAGTTTTTATGAATTTGCTGATACATTATTAACTGATGTATGAAAATTTGAGTTCTTGGGAATAGGTCCATTTGAAGAGTATGCAAAATGGGATCAGCAAGTGTTAAGTCTCTAGGAATGTTCCGGTAGGAAATTATCATTGTTGAAATTGTGGTTCTTTTTCAGAAGCTCACTAGCCAGGGTAAAGTCAGTGATGAAATTGTCTGTAGTGACATTTCTCCCTGTTCCCTCAATATCTTTGACAAGTCTCAATACCACATTCCTTCCATTGTTCACTTCTCTCTCTCTGTTTACTGGTGTAGCGTTGTCAACTGTAGAGGCGCACACATAAACCGTGCCCAAATCCGAGAGGAGCCATAATTTTGTTCCATATTTTCCTCTTGGTTCGGTAGATAAATACTGCTTAAAGAGGCATTTTCCCTAAAGGAAGCCAGCTGTTCATCCACAGTATTATTTTCATATGGAACAAACACTTTAGGTATTTGTGAAACGAACATGTCATGAACTTCTCTTTTTGCTGTTAACTTGCCATTACATCTATGGGCTGGTCTCTCTTCCTTATTATCGAAGCTCAAAACTGGGTTATCATTTAGGACAGTTGAAGAGATATTGTAGCTCGAAGGATAGGGTGACCGTCTGCTTCATTCCATACTTCTCGAAGTGATTTGCCCACTGATTTGTAGACTCCAGCAAAATCAAGCCTGCAAATATAGATAACTGCATGTTATTGTTGATTGTGATTATTAGCAGCTAACAAAAAACAGAAACTGCTATTGTTTCCAAATTGTGTAAATCGTACATATCTAGAAATGCTTCAAACTCTATCAAAGAAATGGGCTTGTAGCTTACCCTTTATCTGCAAAAACCCTCTTCATTTCAAAATTTGTTTCCCATAAAGTGGTTTCCAGCATTTTGTCAATGATGAATAACATCATTGCCAACATCTGGGATCACCTGTCCTCTGAAGAGCATATCTCGTGGGTCCAGGTGCAATTCTCATTATGTTACTCAATCTGGAATACGCATATTTGAAATTTACGTTTTTCTGAAGTATTATTAATATAAACAACTAAAATATTGAAGAGCATATAGGCCTATAGATATAGGTCCATGATGTAAATGAAGCAATAACATAGTTCATATTACAGTGCAACCCCAGTTTTGTGTGACCCCGGTTTTGAATAAACCCGCATTTAATGGAAGAAATTTCAGGTCCTGAAAATTATTCCATAAGAGCAATGCAATTTTATATTCAATTTTACATAATTCAAAATACTGTAGGGCAAAACTCACATTTAGCATGAAGGAAATGTTAAAATTTTCCTATATTTCTATTCATTTTGGTTATGGGACATTAAGAACCACTGCAAAAGACGTCGTAAGCTTGCTAAGGTTGATTCAAGGCAGAAGAGGAATTTGGAGCATGGGCACTTAGAGCTAAAGTGAGATGTCTGACTCTGATTGACATCTGTTCACGGCCAATGTAGTAGAACAGAACCCCCGTTTTAATGACAATGTTATTATAATCTATGAAAATTCCTGTATTAATCTGTGCAATATCGTTTAGTTACAATACAATGAGAATCCTTTTACCGTTTCATATATTATCACAGGCAAATTCAGGCATGTTAGTTTTCATCCATTACCAATATTCATACACTCTACTCCAGGGTTTATATTGAATGTGATCAATCATCTTCTGTGTTGATTCATTGCTACGCATGAGTGAATTGATCTTGAGTGAGTCTGAGGTCTTCTCACAACACAGACTGGTGTATTAAACATAGGGATAACATATTTTTGCAATAAGTGCAATGACAGCACTTGTTAACTCTTAGAAATAAAAGTTGAAGTAAAAGATTGCTTAATTTACTATGTTCTGAAATAAAATAAGAATGTGATACTTCTCAAGATACAGTGGTGTGCATAACTAATTTCAGAGGTTAGGTTATGTACTTGCGCATCTTGTTAATTTTCAGAATGGCTGTTCCCATGTATATTTATAGTAAAATTGTTATTATTCTACAGGGATCTTGAAATTTATTTTTATAAAATGTGCGCGGTAAACCTATGTTACAAAGAAACTATAACAGTAAAAATTTCCACCTATTTGATACTTATATTTGCGTTAAGCAAATCAATCAATCATACACAGTACATGTTTCATTCCATTTTGGAACATCTTCAGCTGTATTCCATTGCTTAGGTGAAAACACTAAGTATTTATCTTTTTAAGAATATCTCAAACAGGTACTTTGTTTTTCTTAAAATCTACGTAAATTTAAAATTTGCATTAAATTAAAATGAATGTGGATGGTTGAATGGGGTCGAAGGCTGCATTAGCTGTGCTCCTCCAAGGACATAGTAGATTTTAGCAACAAGATTATGGGGAAGTAAAACAGCTATCAGCTTCAGGGATCCTGAACGAACCAAATTCAACAGGTACTTTTGTAAATTTAAAACAAATAGCAATCACCTTTGAAGGAGCAAACGAAGAGAACACCTTGTAATATTCAGAACAGTGACAAACGAAAGTTATATTTTCAAAAAACTTCTTATTACGAGACAAGCAGAATATTTTGGTGATAAAAGTGCTGGAAACATTTTTTACAACATCTGTTCAAGTGAATAGATTTTTTTAAATAGGCTAACCATACACAGATCCATTTCCCTCTCATTTCACCACCCCATTCAACCATCCACATTGATTTTAATTTATTTTAAATTTATGTAGATTTTAAGAAAAACAAGGTACCTGTTTGAGACGTTCTAAACTGATAAATACTTAATGTGTTCACCTAAGCAATGTAATACAGCTGAAGATATTTCAAAATGGAATGAAACATGTACTGTGTGGGATTAATTGATTTGCTTAATGCAAATGTAAGTATAAAATAGGTGGACATTTTTACTGTTACTGTTTCTTTGTAAATAGGGTTTGATACGGGAAATGAAGCTGATTTCTTGCAATTGATACCTAGGTTAGGTGATGCCGCTTGAAATAGGAAACTGGCAATGTTTGCAACAATCCTCTGGACTGATGCTATTGCAGTTCGTAAGAAGGAAATGTAATATGGGTGTTCAGTCTATTGGAATTAGAAAATACATTCCAATGAGTCGGCTACTGTTTGGAAAACATCCGCAATAATGTTTAAACAAACTGATTGCTGTTCTGTAGTAATTTTAATGGGTTTATGTGAGTTCGGTATCTTTCCTGCCTTTTATGAAAAATCATGCATAACCTTATAAGAAAAACCTTAAACTGAAGAGTTTTGCATTCACCAACAAAAAATTGTCAAAATGAAGCACAAACCGTAACTACAGTACAGTGTATAATGTAGATATCTCCTTCTTTTATTGCTGTCATTGTGTAAATAACGTATGATGGCACAATTTATGTTAACCCCCATTTAACAATAAAAATTCAGGTCCCTGTAAATACGTTAAGTAGGGGTTCTGCTGAATGTGCAACGTACCTTACACCTGATTGTCAATATGGTTGTTTTCTCCATTCCGTCCCATTTCGAGATATGTACACTTCTTTTTGTACAGAGTCAATCTCATCTTGTAGTTTATAATCAGATACTTGGAGCTCGTCATTTTCTTCTCCCTCCAGAGAAACGTGATCGTCATCAGTTTTTCGAAAACACAAATTCAGGATCAGCCAATGCATCATCAGCTTCCTCTTCATGTTTACACTCACTAATTTCATATAGATTTCTCATAACCGCTGATGGCCAGCCATATTTGATCACAGAAACAATGCAACACTCCCTAGTCGTGGAGGTAGTCGAACATTGTTTGTGCAGTGACCAGCAGGTAGGGCAGCAGTGATGTTAATGGATATGTCTATTTGATCCATTCATCATATATGTAATTTTTTGAACTGGTAGAGTAGTCAGCAACTGAAAAATATTTTTAAATCATGTCAATACCCACTAAAGGAGATGAACAAATACACAAGTTTTTTGGTATATACAGTTCATATTTTGTCAGATACAAGCAATTGAATATTAAATCTGGGTCGATGCAACCCATTCAGATTAGAAGGATTAAATGGGGTAGAGACGAGCCTTAATGAACATGTCGAGATGCTGATAATAATGTCTAATTTCATTATAATGCTACAAGTGGGGCAGAGCTTATTTGTACATTCAAAGATGAGCTTCGCATACTCTAATGCAATCAGCTTAGGGCAGTGGTAGTGGTTATGAATTAAGTTCTACAGTATGGTTATATTTGGTTCAATCATGGCAATGTTTTTCTAGGGTTTTCTTTGTCTAAACTTTCAGGGACAAGGTGATATTTTGAAACTTTTGATTCCAGTTAGGCCTTAATTTCTAGTGATTTTATTTCAAAAATTGCCCTTGAAGTGTAGTCACAACATTATGTCTCTGTCGAAACTTGGTAATTTTAATTTTTGGAAGGCAGACCTTTGTCTGTCTGACCAATTCTCTTGATTTAAATAAATCATTGCTTCAGTTTCATTATTATTAGCTACTGGTTTTAGGGAGGTTATCATTTTTGATTCCAGAAAGTCGTAAAAGACCTTGAAATCTTTTTCATATCTGTCATGTCCATGTCAGTGAAACACCCCATCTTTTAGAGAATGGTTATATAGTTGTACTTAAATAGTGATTTTCTTGATACTGAAACGTTATTTGGGGTATATTCCAAGGAGCTCCCACAAGGAAGTGTGGAATATTACGATCAATTTTCCAAGAATTAGTTTACCCCAAAATAATAATAATAACGTCCACGACACAGGGTAGGAAAATATGCCAACAGGGAGACAAAAATGCCAAAATTAATTAAAAGAAAAACAGGTTAAACAACTCACAATACTAATTTCATAACAGGGAAATCAATTCATTTCCACCAACATCCATCAACAATCAGCATCACCATCAATTAACATAATATTCCCATGGCCACGAAAACACGCTAGGTAGTTAAGGAAAATGGCCAATCATAGGCCACCAAACAATAGGCATGTACATATTAAGAGACGAAAGAAAAACAGGACGTCGAAAAATCACGAAAATACCAAACAAATTAATTTAATAATATAACCCAGAAGTAGGAAAATTAAGATGGAAAACGAACGTTTGTTCCACATCCTTGCAGAAACTCGCTTGGTTAATAACCCTGCCAAAACATTGCATTAACTCCTACTTATTAGGGCTAGAAAGCCGCTACCAAACATTGAGTATTAAATTTACAATTTCCAAGAATAAGAATTAATATTAATTCACAGCGGCTGCAAGTCCCTGGTAAACAAAAGTAGTTTATATATAAGTTTTTTGACTCGAATAACGTTCAAACACCGCAGGGCTAAAACGTAGAGTAAAGTTGATGCAAAGTTACATCCTGTCGTGGTACGCACTTCACATTTTGAAATATTCAGTTCACCAGTTGGAACATATTAAAGATGAGTTGAAAAAACACTTACAGTGTATCTTGCCATAGTCGTGAGTTCGCTTCAGCGTCATATGCTTACTTACGTATGGTAAAGGTAATCCTTAGAGTGCACTCAAAATTTCCAGGCGAGGTACATTAAATGGTAATAAAATTTAAAATTAACTTTCACAGTTCAAGAGTGCATAAGCCGTATCAAGCGAACGTCACCCTGGGTCCATGATAATCGCTCTATCCATCCCGGCAAGTGGAGAAGCACGCCGTCCTTCCATCACAGCTCACTAGCAAAACCTTAATGGCGACTGGCCAGAAGCCTACATGTCAGACCACAGTCGCAATGTTTACGTGCGCATACTCGCTCGGTGGAGGGGGAGAGTGGCGAGATGGTTCATACCGACGACACTAGAATGCATGAGAATACTGGAAAAGGCACTGTCTGGCCATACACCACAGATGGGCACATTAATAACTTTAAAGCCGGTGGAAGTTAATGTTTATAAATATTGAAAACCATGGTATCTGTGACCATGAATCACTTGATGAATAACGCAGCAGCAAACCACATTAAAGAGTGGAATTTCAATGGCCATGCGGCCAGCGCTAAAGTATTCACAGAGAGGTATAAATTCTTAATCCGGTAATAGTCTCCCTCCACGAAGCTCCACATATACAACATATAATGACTTTCATAAGGTAGTGGTCTGTATACAAGCTGAGTTTTTGACGGAATAGTCCGAATAAGAAAATGACCACCGATCACATGTCCCAGTCTATGCACCACCAGCAAGATGAATCCAATAGTCAATTAGTAACCAAAACATATATGAATTGAGTAAAAAACAATTGAGTGCATTTAAATGACACTAGCTGTCCAGTTACATTCAATCATTAAGATGTCCCATGCATTAAAGGGGTGCTACACGCAAGTCGCAGGTAAATCTGTTAATGTCCTAGATAAATGGTGACACTCATGCTCCAGATCATTTGCTAAGTTTTAATTCCAATAAACAAGTCTCGCAAGTTCATATGTATCAACTGTTCAAAGATTTCGTTACTTTGTGGTACACACACACAACTGAACAACTTCCTAAATGTTCACTGGTAGAATAATAAACCTTCTTAGATTTAAATGCACGCGATTATACACCCAAATTGAGATTATCACATGTTAGACATTCATTTTAGTATTGTTTATCGGACTTACGTAAGTTAAGAAACGCCTTCATTTGGTTTCAATTTTATTATTATTGCCAGGGTGGCATAAACCAATTTAACAAATGAAAAACGCCCAGAAGGGCAAGGAAAAGAAATGAACAAATATAGGAAAACAAAATTGGTGAGCATGTAATAAGATCACAAGATCCAACAGGTAAATCCTTTACATAATCTTAAATTGGATTAACTTGACTTAAGACTACAGTATGGCATTGGATACAACTACTAGTAAGAGCAAAAGGACAACAGGATTACAATAGAATACAATAATTACCTAAACAACCCTTGAGCAGGTACTAGGAAGTATATAACCATAAATATATCATGCTAAAATAAAATATATCGGCAGAAATTTTATGCACAACATATAAGGAAAAGATTTAACTTGAAAATTAAAGATAGTCATCACCTCAAATTAGTTTTCTGTGCACGTCAGCAACCCTATCGGAATGCCACATAATAAAGACACCACCAGCAACAATGAAAACGAGAAGCTACCGTTGCATAGACATACAACTTCAAACATACACAATACACAGAAATAAGTTAAGCTTAGGAAAGAAAATGCTGACAGAATACAACAAACCACAAACAGGGTAAGTTCAATAAGTCCTGACATCAATCAAGTAAGAACACGCTACAGATCACAACACCTGATCCAGAAATGCATGATAACACAGCAAGAAACACATCAAATTATCGAACACAGCCACACCGACAGTACTCTTCATATAGATGACCTACCCAGAGATGTCAAATCATTTCCAGAATTGAAATACTAAGAGAACAGCAATCCACACATAATTTCAAAATAACCAGACGTTGACCAAGGGAGAACATGTTGCGAAGCAATAACACATTACACAGTAATCCAAGTTAATTAAAATTACGATTAATTTTTTAAATCAGTGGAGTAGCCAATAAATAAATTTTTAAACCCATTAAATACACGACCAAAATCTAGAAATTATATTTTGCAATTAATCAATTGTAATGCTACGTATACACTCCATGCATAACCCCTCTAAAGAAGAAATAAGATCAGATATAGTTATACTCACAAATAAGGGAAACACTGAGAAACTGGATATGAGAAAAAGATCAATATCCATGGGTTACGGTGAATAATTACTCAAAGCAAGATGAATATAGTTAGCTGCAGTTCGAGACTTCAAGATCTTTCAGATGGTGGATACGCGTATCAGCAACACCAAGTCAAGAATAGTATTAGGATATAGGAACTCATAATAACACAATCATTAACACCATGGTGGAGCAGGACAGAAAATGGCAGAAAGAAATTCCGAAGTGTCACCCAATCTTAAATTATATTCCTCACAACTTCACCGAATTTTCAAACGTATATATCAACAATGGAATACTCATTTAAATAAATGGTTTAGAAACTAAGTGGCCAATTTGGAAATAAGAGCAGAGACCTGACACGATTCCCTACCGGTTATCCACAAGGGATCTCGGACAAATCCGGAATAGTAACAAGTGACATCCATAGACTCACACTGTAGCCACACAGCCACAGGTACCGTGCGAAATATATATGAAACAAGGTAAATAAAATTTAAATGGTAGTTCATGAACTAGGACGACGGAAAACGCTCAATAGAACGGTGAAGGAGAAAACACCACGAAAAGACCCGATCATCGAATAGTGGGAGGCTTCAATACCACCTATGAAGCACTAGTTAATCCCATACTCAACTGGCGCCCCGCAGAACGACAAGATGACCGAAAATTAATAGCAACGGATACCAACACTCCGGAGAGGAAAGGACCAATAGACTGGCAGGTTAATCCAAAATGAACTTTATAGTACAGGATAAATACATGATGACGTCAGATTAAAAGGGTATGCAGAGAATTAAAACAAAACAAGAATAGACCAGGTCATACAGGAATCACAAAGTACATGCAAGCAGACCAGGTTTTTCTAAGAAGAGTGGTAAACCCATGCCGGGATTTATTTCCCAATCTACGGGCACACAGGGGTAAATTAAATGCAATACCGACCATACCGAAGTGTTATAACCATTTAATTATACAACACAATAACAATACATCCTTAATGAATCTCAATGGACATGCGTTAGAAAAAATGGGGGGAAGGGAGCACTAACTATCCTCAACGACATGCCGTGAAGCCATCATGCCACCTCACAATGCAAGCTTAAAACAAAATCACATACCGTTACAACATAACTAACTCAGGACCAAAACCATTACCTACTAGGTTCGAAAGGAGAGGATCCATTGGTGCAATTTGTGAAAAATAACACCACCATAACAAGTAGACGAGGTAGGACGACATGGACGTTACAACTCAATAGATTAACACACTTCATGAATAATACACCAATTTAGAGACAGAAACCAGGCAAGTAAGGTCTGCAGAAGAATGCAGAATTAATACCACATGCGCCCCGAAAACACAACAAATAACAACGTAGTTAACCACCATTACCAGAAAGAAAAACCCAGATGCCTAATTTTGAGAAGGTAGATAGGGTAAAATTTTACTCACCAGAAAATCAAAAGGACAGGAATGACTAGAAATAGATCACTCAGTTAACGGGTAATTCACAACTGATTACAGAAATGATTAAAAGTTGGGCATGAGACCAATCGGAAATTAGGAAATCGTACCACCAGAAGTTGGAGACCGAAAGCAGTGAAGACAGTTAAGTCCATGCCGTAAAGGCAAACAGCCAACCACCACCAAGTCCGATCGACAGAGTTCCGCAATAACCAATATCCACAGGCACACCCAAAACTCAACAAATAGGCTCTAACACCGGGTACTCTCCAGTTCCTAGTCAATCCCCCAAATAAAGAAACTAACCTAACAGATTACTCGGTTCGTTTAATGCACACCTAACAATACCACAACCGGAATAGACAGTTATATCACCAAATTAAAGTCGGATAACAAGACATAGGCAATAGAATACTAGAACAGTTAAAGATAAATACAGGTTAGGACACCTTAACAGTTTTCATACCAGTGAACAACAATGCACAGACCTAATATTATGTACAATTTTCCAAAATTTGCTACAAGACAAAGGCTACTACATAATACATAATTAAATTAATGATGAAAATTTAGTAATCTTCAATGATCAGGATAGAATCAATTTTAATGGACAGAGCAGGCATACACCCAAACCAAAGGAGCAATGAGATATTAACGATTAAATATATAGGTGCCAATAGCGCAAGTGAAAAGATCTACACGCCACGAACCACAATCACATTTTAAAATACAATGGTAACAAGTACACGGTAGTAAGCTACTACACAGTGATATTAAGATTCACATGAGACATGAATGCAGAAGATTTGGTGCAGAAAATCATAACACGTTGTAATTAATTCGCACACTACTAAACAACAATTTTTGGAGATAAAAAGGTCATACGGTCAGGAAGCAATACTCAAAACAAAAATACTATACATGGAAAAGTTACTAAATAAAATTCACAATCAACCAGAATAGTTACAAAATAATCTAAAGATAATGAAACAAATTTTCTCACTGAAATGTAGGCCTCATCCGCAGGTCCGAACTACATACCATACGTATTATCAAGAAGCCCTTAAGAGAGAAGAGGGATCACACATAACCTAATTATAACGGGGAAAATTGAACTCGCCTAATCCTCTTGGTGATGGGGTCACTCCCCAGTAACGATACTGGAGACAAAAACTGTAAAATAGTACAGGGACTTTGATACCTAGGAGCAAGCTTAGCATAAAATTTGTTAATTTCTTTACTAATGGTATAGGACCTGACAAAAACTTGATCACCAACTTTCAACCTAGTTGACTTTCTACATTCGTTGTACTTATCTCTGCCTGTCTTACAGGATACCGACAATTTCTTCTTCTGAACATAGTTAGGTTTAGACAGGTCGGGAAGATTATCAATACCACGTTCGTTGGACATAGGAGAATACGGGGTGTAACAGAACATAAGGAACATGGGAGTTTTACTATGAGATTCGTGTGTGGCAGAATTGAAGGCATGGGCTAACCAGTGTTGGCAAGAATCCCACTTGGATTGGTTATTGTGATGATATGCAATCAGGGAAGATTTCAGGTTCCTGTTCATTCTCTCGGCGTAAGATGGGTTTGGATAGTTTGGAGTTGTAGTAGCATGGGAAATGCTCAACTCGAATAGGTACTTCTTAAACAAGTGGCCAGTGAATGCACTGGCATTGTCATAAACCAGAAACTTGGGAGGACCAAAGGATGCGAAGATAGAATTAAGGCAACATAATAGACGTACGAGAAGTCATAAATCTAGTGGGAATAATCCCGGAAAACCGAGTACGCATCAATACACACAAAGATATGAATGTTTCCCAAGCGAGGGAGCGGACCTACAAAAAAGATGAATGACCTTTCCATCTGCCGAGAGGCTTCTGAAAATGAAAATAAACCAACACGGTTCTTCAGGTTGGGTTTACTGATAGCACAAGTTTTACAGGACTTAACCATTTTCCAAATGAAGAATTTTCTGATTTTCTGCCTAGTTTTAAATGTGCCTAAGTGACCACCAATGCGTCAACAGTGATAATATTTGAAGATGATTGGCACTAGGACCTTGGGAACAACAATAATGAAATTAGCATCAATTCGACCTTTTCAACATAGAACACCCTTTACCAGAGAATAACGTTTTACTACCATTCCGTCACTAATCTTGTCGGTGATTTCATTCAACTCAGGAACATCTTTTTGATCGCCAAACTCATGGTATAACAAAGGTAGATCCGGAAGAATGGCGCCCACACTAACAATATTAGTTTCGTCAATTTCTTCAACTTCAGATTTTACATCAAGGCCAAAGCTCCCGTCAAACATTCTACTTAAGCTGTTAGCGGTGACATTCTCCGAACCTCTGATACGCTTAACCTGAAAACTAAAAGTGGGTATCCTAAGTGCCCATCTAGTGATTCTGACCGTTCTTTAGGGTCGGTTCAAGGTCGAAATTTACATGTTCAATAAAGGGTCTGAATTTCTCAAGTGCAAACAGCACGTCCAAACATTCCAACTCATAGATTGAGTACTTACTCTCCAGATTATTGAGTATCCTAAACACATAGGCAACGAGTCTACGACCTTCCTCATGGTCCTGAAAGAGTGCACCAGCAACAGCTTATCCAGAGGCATCAGTTTGTGCAATGAAACGTTTACTAAAGTCGGGTATGGCCAACACAGGAGCATTCGATAAGGCACGTTTCAGAGTTTCAAAGGCTTCTTGCTGGGAGGGGCCCACATGAACTCGACATCCTTACGCCTCTGATAGTTAAGGGGTGAGGTACCACAGCAAAATTCGGGATAAACTTGCGGAAGAAATTTACCGTACCCACAAAGCGTGCAACACCTTTTACGTCCTTAGGTGGTTGGAATTCCCTGATAGACTGGGTCCTAGATTGATCAACGGAGACTCCGTCGGGCGACACGACATGGCCAAGAAAGGATATATATAGCTTGGCGAAGGTTACCTTGGATAGTTGCACAGTAAGACCAGCCTATTTCAAACGCTCAACGACTTCCGTGACATGATCCACGTGTTCTTCAAAGGTATTCGAGAAGATCACAAGTCATCAAGGTAATTGAAAACAAACTTAAACTTGATATCCCCTTGAATAGAATTCAGAAATCTAGTTAAAACAGCTGCTCCGCAAGATAGTCCGAACGTCAACCTGAGGTACTCATAAATATTCCAGTCCGTGATGAAGGCGGTTCAGGGAAATATAAGGTTTAGAGAGCGGAATCTGATAATAGGATTGATTTAGATATAACACGGTAAAGAACGTGGGCGGAGAACCACCCAAAACATGTAAACCTGGCAAAGGAATAGATTGCAGGATGAATGTGCGATTAAGGGATCTGTAATTGATAACGGCACGGTATCCTCCAGAGGGTTTAGGTACCAGGTAAACCAGAGAGGCATAAGGAGAAATGGACGGTCTGATGACACCATTGGCAAGCATTTGGTCGTTAATCCTTTAGAGTTCTAGCATGCGAGGAGGTGAAAGAGGTAAGGAGGAGTTCTAACAAGCTGGTTGTCAGACAGTTCAGTATCGTACTCCAATACATCCGTCAGTCCTAACTTGTTGGTAAATACCTCAGGAAATTGATGGCACAAGTTACGGACTTTATTAGCTTGTTGATAATCCAAATGATCAAGATCCAACTGATCGATTTCATTGTTCTTCCCTGGTAGCGGCCTACCTACACAAGAAATTCTGAAGGTACCCAAAGGAGCATCAATAATATCGACCTTACAATTTGAGGAACATTTAAAGTAGAATTGTCTAGCCTGGAGGTCTAAAACGAATTCGGTCCTTGACAAGAAGTCAGTGCCTAAAATAATACTACAAGCTAGCTTCGGAGATACCAAGCAATGAACCTTCCAAGTAAAATTACCAATACGCAATATCACGTCAACAGATCCAAAAATTTCCATATTATCCTTATTAGCCGTGACACATGCAATTTTGACATTCTGCAACTGAGGCAGTTTACAAGAGGACCTTATTTCATCTTACCAACTGGCATCAATTAATGTGGGCCGTTGACCTTCGATGTGAGGAGGTGAAAGACGGTAAGCACCGAGCTCGATAGCTGCAGTCGCTTAAGTGTGGCCAGTATCCAGTAATCGGGAGATAGTGGGTTCGGGCCCCACTGTCGCCAGCCCTGAAGATGGTTTTCCGTGGTTTCCCATTTTCACACCAGGCAAATGCTGGAGCTGTACCATAATTAAGGCCACTTCCACTTCCTAGAACTTTCCTATCCCATCGTCGCCATAAGACATATCTCTGTCGGTGCGACGTTAAGCAAATAGAAAAAACAACAAGCATCATCTTATATTAAAGTGACAACGTTACCCGAGTCCTTTAAAGCAACAATCGGTTCATTATTCAGCTCTGCCTTCGCGAAGGTACTTTTAGACTAAACCAAATCGGAGATTTTATTACATTCCCGCCGACAAATAACTCTCTCTGAATCCACAGAAAATTCAAGGGCAAGATTCACAAGTATTACTATTAACCTTTAGTCATTGATTGCGTTTTTTGAAAGAGGTTGGGCAATTATTCTTAATGCGCTGCCTCGTCCCACACAAATAAGTACAAGGACCAGTACTACGCTTTATTGACGGGCGAGCATTCCGAAGGTGGTCACGTAATCCACAATTATACCATTTTTAAGATTTCCACTATCCCTAGATTGAGGCGAGGCTGGGTTAAAAGGAGGAGGGTGGCAGACGGGTCTGGCCGCGTCCCCGTGCTTGACATATTCAGCAAAGGTACAAGCAGCCTCTAATTCCACAAAATTAGTCGGGCTCTTCCTGAGGAAGAGGTAGGATCGGTTGTAGGGAGGAAAACCTTTCAGAATATGTGCCACCATTTCTTCTTCTGGCACCGAAATTAGAAATACCATGCAATAAAACCTCGAGTCTAAGATATAGTTGAGTCCTAAAGGAATATTGAGGAAACAAATTTTGCAGTGCTAAAGAAGGGATAAATTTTGTTAGTACAAGCTCATGAAATTCCGTAATCTTTATATTCTTCGAAATAGCTTCAGAAATTTCACGTTTCAAGATTCCCTCACAATGGGGGAACAAGGCATTTAGAAATATTCAGTTCACCCGTTGGTACAAGTTAAAGATGAGTTGAAAAAAAACACTTACAGTGTAGTATCTTGCCGTAGTCGTCAGTACGCTGCAGCATAATATCCTTACTTACGTATGGTAAAGGTAACCCTTAGAATGGACTCAAAAATTCCAGGGGAGGTACATTAAATGATAATAAAATTTAAAAGGAAATTGCAAAGTTCACGAGGGCGTAAGCCCTATCAAACCAACTTCACCCTGGGTCCATGATAATCACTCTATCCACCCCGCCAAGCGGAGAAGCACGCCGTCCTTCCATCACAGCAGAACCTTAATGGCGACAACCCAGAAGCCTAAAGTCAGACCACAGTCGCAATGTTTACGTGCGCATACCCGCTCCGTGGAGGGGGAGTGTGGCGAGATGATTCATACCGACGACACTAGAATGCAGAAGAATTCTGGAAAAGGCACTGTCTGGCCATACACCACAGATGGGCTCATTAATAACTTTAAAGCCGGTGGAAGTTAATGTTTATGAATCACTTGATGAATAACGCAGCGGCAAACCACATTAAGGACACGAATTTCAATGGCCATGCCGCCAACACTGAAGTATTCACAGAGAGGATATACATTATTACTCCGGTAATAAGAGGATAAATAAAATAGCTAGTCATTGTTGAAATAGGGATCAGCAGAAAGGAAAAAGGAAGCAAGGAATAGTATTGGGTAATATTTAGGAGATAGTATTTATTATTAATACTAATATTTATTTATTTTCCTAAAATTGTACATGTACAAATACATGGAAGTGCCTCCATCCCCGTATGTATGTGTGCATATTCTCTGCTGAATATTCACAAATACATAGGTAATTTTAAATTTACATATTTACAAATGTTCCGCTTTTTCTACGCTAAGATGTCTACTGCTACCCTACAGTGTGTCCCTTTTCACATTCCTATCTCTTATCAGTTGTCTAAAAAGCAGTGGCGAAAGGACTTGGGTTAAGACGCAGCAGGTCGCTATGCAAGTTAGGTTCCAAAAAGTATAAGAAAATAAAATATATAAATGCAACTTAAATTTTAATCTAATAGCAGTTGTATATTATTGTTTGAAATAACTCCACATGTTGTATATGAGTTGATAATGTTTTTAAATACAGAGGATATTATGAGTAAAATTTCCACGAACCTACGACGCTGGCGTAGCAGGGGGAGAAGTGATACTCCCACGTGGCGCGTCCCAGGTGTCGGATAGGGGGTCCTAAGCGGCTTGCTGGCGGACTTGAGGGAAATAAAATACCTCTCGCGGACCAAACACACAACCCCCCTGTGGGTTGGGGGACGCAGACCCAAGAATACACCCACGTTATTCCCTGCCTGTCGTAAGGGGCGACCAAGGAACCACGAAACTACTTGTGATTAGTACCACCATGCGGAGAACATCATGGTTCGCTTTTACTTGCGCGTAGTACCACTATATTAGGTACCAAATAGGTTTGTGATTAGTATCATAGGAGCACCGTGCGATCGGCTTCTGCTGTACCTGTGATTAGTACCACCATATGAGCGGGACCATGAGATGATAGCTACCATGGTCCTGCCTTGTCTGTGATTAGTACCCACTCTATGAGGAACACCGCAGGATAGTGCAGGTCCCTGTGGCCAGTACTCTTATGTGATGAACACCATAGGTTTGCGTTGCCTGTAAATGGCGCCGCAAGGTGAGAAGAGCCATAGGTCTGTATTGCATGTCGAATTTCATAACCTGTGTGTAGTACCATAATGTGTGGAATACCGCAAGTCTCTGCTACTTTTGATTAGTACCGCAACATGTCAAATACCATATTCTACCTTCCTAGAGGTAAGTAGCGTTATGCGGGGCCGATAACTTGGATTTTCGACCCCCTTTAGACTGCAAGCATCATCCATTCAGTGTTACGCTATAGCAACAGTCCCTTGGTCAGTAATCCTATTGTTTTACGTCAGTTTCTGTGAATGTAAGGCATTGCGGGTCGCATCCACTGATTGCTTTAAATTCATGTCCATTCATTCATTCTTCGTCCTCACGTATTGAGTTCTGGTCAGTGGAGAATTTTGGACTTTTAATTTGTCATACCATTTCGTACCATTAGGGGCCGATGACCTCGATGTTAGGCCCCATTAAACAACAAGCATCATCATCATCATGAGTTAAATTTTGTAAATATTGTATATTTACTAATGATGAGCTGTGTGTTTAAAAGGAAATAGTTAGTGTAAATTGTATAATACTGTATTTTAGGAAATTGTCTTCCTGTCTGTTCATTGACAATTTAATGCTTGATAGTAAGGTATTTTTGTGTGCCATTTGCCACCAAGGTAGACACCTCCATTGCATTTGAAGTGATTTTGATTTGATTGTTCATTTCCGCTCTTATATTTTTTAAATGGGAGTTAAATTAATTATACTCTCCTTGTGCCACTGTGAAATTTATTTTCTCAGCTGTTTCTTGTTTAGGCCTATATATTTTATTCCATTACTTCTTTATTCCACTTTTCTTATTTCTTACTTACAGCCTTCTGGAGATATTAAGGAGGAAATATTCATAGTAGAACATACTTATGATCAGCTGTTGCCGTACATCAAAGAAGAAACAAAGTACGTACAGTACGAATCCTATACAATATGGAATATATTGTACCTATTCACAGTTGCGTTCAGTAGTGGTTGGTTTATGTCCAAAAGCTGGCCGTTTTCATCAGTTTAATCGTTTCTTTACAAAGTTTCAAACGCTAATATCTTAAAATTCTGTTTGTTATATTTATCTAAAATATTCAGGAAATGTAAGATCATATTTTTGTTCCGTCATGTAGTTATACTGAATATATATTAAATGATATATATATATATACAAAAATAATCTCTGGGAATGCTAGATATTTTTGTAGTGTATTTCTTTACAACACCTTTAAGCAACCATGTAAAATGTGTTCTTTCCTTCACTGTCAATGCATCATTCGTTCATTACATTCTTATTATCTGAAATGCCGTCTGCAACTATTACCTCCAGATAGTCTCAGTAATTTTGTACGTTCGTACTGTACCAGGAATCTTGTGTGGCCTGGAACATAATTTTATTTAATGGAAGTCAGCGCAGCGGGGGTACCCTAGCATGCGATGTAGCGGAACAGAACGGTTCGAGCATGCATACAGCAAGCAAGATACGTCACGCAGAGCGTGATGCAGCCATCACGTGAACACCTCCTGATATTGTCGAACATACTACAAGGAATTGTACTAACTTTGGAACCCACTGATATATCAATTAATGAGATACGCCATCGTATAGCCCATTATTTAAAGGCAATCATACTGCAATTTCATTAATGTCGTCCTACGGACTTAAAGAGTAATTCAGGTATAAAGAAACTTGATTTTTCCACGAGAGGAGGAAGCTGAGCTCGGCAGATTGGTATAAAAGAACGGGGTTTTGCTAGGTCAAGTCAGTTCAGTTCTCAATTCGCTGCCGTCGTGTAGTCATGCTGTCTCACATGAACGGGTTCGCGAGGTTCGAACTTAAAACATCACATCGTACGAACTCTACGGTAAAGTTTTCGCCAAGACTTATAAAACAATAACTCGTGTTGGAACTTAGAAACTTTTCTAGTGATATGATACTAACATAATAATTTCAAAGTGTTGTCAAAGATTTATGATATTTAATCACTGTACAGTCTTAGTACTTTCCACTGCAAATCGAACAAATTTAATTGATTGAACCTTCTATTCATATTCAAATGAAACTGACTTTAAACATTCAAGAGAAATAAGCGTATGAATATTAAGACGATTTTCAAGTGAAATAATTAAACATTTAATCTGTCAAAGTAATCTATTTCATAAAGTTACCTTAAGTACGTGTGTAATAATTACTGGTTGAAGTTTTAATACGGCTAAACCTTCATCACAAGTGAACAGTATTTGACATTGTATGACATTGCCGTCGTTGGAACTTGTAAATATCCGCGAATTAAGTATTTCGTTATGGTGGATAAGACTGATTTTCGTGTGTAAATATGTTATTACTGTGCTTCAACATAAACAGTGAATCCAATCTAATGAGCAATAACAATCATCTACCAGTGATTAAATATTAGAGGATATTCACGTAGTAAATGCAGTGCCAATTTTACGACTTACAAGCATAGAACACTCACAAGTTAATCTTGTCAGTTGAACATTTTCGTGTTTATAAATTTTATAAGTGACATCTGAAACCCTGACTTCGCCTATTTTGACATATAAAGCAGCTGTCATTTTGACTACGTGGGAGTTGGAACGTGGTGACTTCATAGAATTTAAACGTGGTTACTACGCGGGACATGGAACGCGGTTTGAGGTTCGATTCGGAACGTGGTTACTACGCGGGAATCAGACGTGGTACCGTGGGGATAGCATCACAACACCAGCTGTCTAGGACTTCATATGATGTTCGTTGAACCGCATTTCTGTACATTTTCAGTTTGATATTTGGATGTTTCTGGTGACATGAGTGCCACGGTAAACAAACTTGAGATTTAAACAGACTATATTACAAGTTGAACTGTAGAATCAGTGATTTCATTCATAATTCAACAAACTATTTCGCTCATTGGATTTTACATTACATTTTATAAATGTTGAGTGACAGTTATAAAATAGACTATAGCACCGAACTTTAGAAGAAGATAAAATTTGCCAAATTTTGAAGTGTTAAAATATTGAAAGTGGTGTAGGGAAATTCATTTTACACGTGTAAGGGTGTTACATTCATTTTCAGTTTTTGCCATTTGAACCAATACTTGAAGAACTTTATGAACTTTATCAGGAAAGAACTTATTGATTTTCAACGAAAGATAATCGTTTCATGTTAAAAGATGGACAATCATAAATATTTATTTTGTTTCAATTAGCCAGGCGACATGAACTTGCTCAGACAATATTTTAATTTGGTTTAATGCTACGAGTCAGAAATAATAGGGAACTTATTCATCAAATTCTCCAGGTGAATAAATTAAGTTTTAAAATATATCCATTATTTCGCCCTGCATCTAAATCTCTCTGTATCTGCTCCCTAAGGACCGTTCCCCCTTCACAAGATTCTTATGCCCATATCCTTAATTTTTCCTGGTACAGTACTAACAGTGACACACAGAAATAGCCATTTTTGTAGATTATAAACTAACTATACAAATTTGAAGCTGTTAAGTTTTATGTACATTGTAAACAGTACAATAATTTTAAACCAACATAATTAGGTTCATTAATAAATATAATGATGCCTGAGTTCATTAGTGTGATAACTGAATGCTATTTTCAAGTATTTATTTGGATAGATTCTTTTCTAATGATATTTTCTGTTCTCTTGTGTGTTAATTAAGATTCCTCCATTTGTAGATCCCAAAAGATATAAGTTGTAGTAGAAATGAAACGTTGAGGTCAGTTGTGCTACATCTTAGGTATCATAGTTTACAAATAAAACGTCCACATTTTTGTAAGCAAAGGAAATTTGTGGCATTTAATTTTTTTTTTCCAGTGTTGTGGTCACACTAGCTGATTGTTGCCAATTCCCACTATTCATTTTAGTGCTCATTGTCAGTCAAGTGCTTGTAGCATGTTGATTGCAAACACATTTACACAATTAGTATGAACTAATAAAATGGACAGCTACAAGTTAACTATTAATTTGTGCAGGTTGCCTAAAGAATTCAGAATACTTCAAGTAAGTGAATTTATTATCTCCTAAAAGTAGGTAAATAATAATGGAATGATATAATATTATTTCAAAATTGTAATTTTTATCACTGAGGTTAAAAAGTAGCACAAGTGTACATCCTGATTTCAAACATTTAATGCAGTAGTTTGTTTGAACTGTTTGGACTATATGATAATTAATTTTGTGCTGTCACACCTTTGTTCGTTACTGTGCGCAACGATCTTTGATAATACCTGCGAGATGATGGTATAATCTCGGATTGTTAATCTTAACTGAGCCCCTGTATCGGCAGGTCATGCATTGGCTAGTCATAGCCTATGATTTGATTTCAGACCAGATTAGTGATGGAAACTATGAATTCTGAAAGGTTTATTTTATTTTGTGGGTGTTTAGAGTCTTCCTGTCTGTTATATGACGCATTGATTTCTTCTTACTGTACATTTGCAACCAATAGCAAAAAATATTCATTTCAGTCCTCAGAACTACCCAGTACCAGCTTACATGCTTTCAGTAGTCAGAGTAGAACCATGCACACAACTAAAGATCACCCAAATACAACTCTTTGAGGAGGAAATTCTGCTGTTTCTTTGTAATTTTTATGTGACTGGACACAATAGGCTGTTAGAGAACAATCATATATTATGGCCACCAATAAAAATGTTCCTTATGAATACTTTTCACATGCAAAATGCACATTTCTGTTCTTGGATGGAGTTTAAATAGCTTTCTTCTTCCTAAACATATCTTGTGCAGATGCAGTCTCGAACCAGCAAAGCGACAAGCATTTTGTGTGTATGCTTTTTCCTTGGTATATAAGGCTCTGAATGATTCAGTTGACCGGATCTTATCTACTGCATACCACTCTGTTTTATATCTCACATCATATGCTATGTTATCCTGACTCATTTCAGCATTCTACAAATATCAAGCAACAACTTTAATGACTTCTTGCCTTGTCAGTTTGGTACTGAATTACATATGAACAGGTTTTAAGGTTCATAAAATTTCCTAATTCCTGACATGTGGAAAGGCACATGTTTATGAGATTACAATTACTGATGAGATTTCCTTCCATTTTTGGAACAACACATCACCCTGAAATAAATAATTAGTGATGAGGCTAACTTAAGTTTGTGTAGACACATAGCCGACCTCTTTTTGTCTCTCCTCCATAGTCTTCATATTTACAGACGTGATTACGGTGAAAATAAATTATTATGATCGTCTGCTATCTATGACGGATGTCAGCAGAAATATGAATTGCAAAATTCCAATCAGGCTAGAATACACTGAAGGTCTCCCGTCTTGTTGTTACTCGTACAATTTCACCGGATATTCAAACTGTCACTCCCGATAAAAACAGATACTCCTGTTTTTTTTATTTTGTTGAGTTATATATTAATCTTTATAATGCGTTTATAGGAGTCACTTAAACATGTAATCCAGAGGTGTTCTGCCATTCAAACACTATTTTGTGGAAATAAGGCATAGATATTAGACATAGGCTTTAAGGGAGAAAATTTGAACATAGTAAGTTATATGTTAGGATGTGCAAAATATCCATTGTATCCCATTTCTATAACAGATTATTCATCAACCTGCTTCTTGTTATTCTGCTCTTTTAATATTAGTCCTGCCTGGTGTTGTGATTCATTGTCTCCAGTTAGTTCAGTCAAGGGCCATGTTTCTATGTAGTCTCACAGCTTTCAGTTCATTTGTTCTATGCTGTCTTGTTTGTCCCCGGTATTCATGTTCGCTTCATTACAAAATCCATAATTTTACACAAAAATTTTAAAATCGTGTTAGTAGTTAACAGGAATGTAAATGAAGACTATAGGATTGCCCACTTTATCATTTAAGGGCTGTCCAAGAATTTTTTGTTAACAAAAATGGCACTTTTTGAGACTATCTAGCAACTACAAAAATGCATTTATTTTAATGTTTCTTTCGCCGAACTATCATCGTTAGTGTTCTTGATGTCTCCTACTAAATGTATTAGTTTATCACCATTTCACAAAGAAGTTTAACACCTTCTTTCAAAAATTCAAAATTTCCAAAACAATTTTCATTTCTTCGTTCTCAGTTTTTGAACGGGGATATATTTTTTCTCAGTTCTAGTACAAGATATTCCTAAATTAATTATCATCAATTTGGGACCTTTTCGAGGTAGATATCCGATTTAGAACTCGACTCATTGTTGTTCGAACCTGAAAAGAAGACATAGTTTTTAGTTTTGAGTAAATTTAAAGGGTTGTATTATGATTAGACCTCTTTCTTTTTACCTGAAAGTATTAGAATTCTCCCGCTGCATAGGTGCGACCTACCCCTTCAAGTTTCTTGTCCTATTTCAGTTTTCTTCTTCCCCTGAGGTACCTTCTTCGCTGTCTTTGTTCAGAAGTGCTCTGAGGCTGACTTATGCGTACACATGCCTCATCAGCTTGTGACACTCCTGATGCTGAGTACATATCAGGCACAAACTTAATTCTTCCTAAAACCTCTATTTGAACCTTGTTTCCACAATTAATGTGTAAAACTGCATCCATGACACCCAGTTTGAGAGTGGATAGCCCCACATATGTATCTTTTCTACACCTCTTCCATACCGTACCGTTGCATGACTCATTGCTATTTTGAGTCAAACCATGAAAATATTTGAATAACATTTTTGGATTACAGAGCCTTTCATACACAGGCTTCATTGCATGTGCCAACGGCCGTAGCCGTTTTGAAGCACCAGATCCTGTGAGATCTCCGAAGTTATGCAACATTGGGCGTGGTCAGGAGTTGGATGGGGTGTCACACGCTGTTGGTGGGGGTAAGAGAATGGAGGAGCAGAAAGAAACTGGCCACCCTTCTGCATGTAAACTCCAGCTCAGGAACACCTCTGCGGAGGTTCGAACCTGCCTTTAGGCAGAATAACCCTTACCTTACCATTGCATTAGGACTTCCAGTGGTATTCCTGCTTTATGCTTATAATTTTCAAGTAGTTTGCCAGCTGTGGCTCGTTGGTATAAACACCAGCTGTCTGTTCCTATAGGGCACCTGTGGTGGGGAGGCACTTTATGGTCAGTCAAATGATACAATGTTGCCCATAGAGCATTTGTCATATCTTTTATGAAACTGTAGTTGGAACGCAAAGCAATTCCAAAATAATTCTGACACTTGTCTCTCAGTGTTCCAGTTGATTTGCCTCTACCACACAGGGTTTGTTATGTTGTACAATTTTTCTAAGAGCTGTTCCTAAATGCTTTTTATATTGGCCCACACATTCCAGTTTATTGACTTCTTTACCATTGTATGGATTGGAATCACGCACTACCTTGTAACTTTTGGAATCCCCATCCCCATAGAAATCTACATACTCCAGACCTCTACTCTCACCTGAGCGAGAAAATATTTTTACTGTTCCATATTAGGCGAAGACTCACTGTAATTTTTGGCAAAGACTGTAGCATGATCCAGCTTTTCAACCTAAATAGAATGGGGAATGCATATAATCATTTGAATGCTTCTTACATCCAATACAGTTTCTGGACATTATCTCAACAACGAATATACATCCAAAGGCACACAGGCAAACAGGCAACATGACAATATTTTCACTAAAAACACGCAGTTATGGAAACCATGGAAGCTCTCAATTTCAAATAGTATTACTGCTGCATACAAAGAATACGCATGTGGAGCCATCTATGGAAGGCTATTCTGTAACAACGAGCGCCAAACTTGAATTAAATCGAAAGGAACCTTGAAATTCTCCATGCAGCGAAGCCACATCCATCTTAGACCGAGACACGGGTGCACTGTTCCCTTTATACCAATTTTCTGAGCATATTTATGCACGAAAGATGTAAGTACTATACATTTTCTTAAAGTAGAAGAATAAATCTTTCATCAGGAAACAAAAATGAAAAAGTGAAAATTCTGTCTAAATACGCCATTTCAAACGTTTATGAATACCTTAAACACGTAATACAGAGGTGCTCTGTCATTCAAACACTATTTAATGGAAATAAGAACATAGATATTAGACATAGGCTTTAAGGGAGAAAATTTGAACATAGTAAGTTAAATGTAAGGTTGTGCAAAATATCCATTGTATCCCATGTCTATAACAGATCATTCATCAACCTGCTTCTTGGTATTCCGCTCTTTTAAAATTAGTCCAGCCTGGTGTGAGTCTCCAGTTAGTTCGGTCACGGGCCATGTTTCTATATAGTCTCACAGCTTTCAGGTCATTCGTCTTATGCTGTCTTGTTTGTCCCTTGCGCCTCTTTTCACCTACTTTCTGTGTATACGCTAAATTTCTCAATATATCGTCCTCTGCACGCAAATATACCCAAACCAGCGCACACGCCTCTCCTAAATTTTCTTCTTTATCGGTGCAATGCTGGAACGTTTTCTAATAACATCATTTGAAATGTGATCTAGTCTAGTTATGTCAGCCGTTCACCTAAGCGTCTTCGTATCCATGATGCTTAGTTGGCGTTTACCTCCTCTTTAGCTGGCCAGCAATCGTTGCCATAGAAAACGACAGGACGGATAACAGTTCAGTAGATATTAGATTTCAGGTGGTCCTTCATCCGACGGTCGCAAGGGCGCCCGTTGTCATTCTCAACTTCAGCCAGTGTTTGCTTATCCCTAAGTTGACTTCATCAGTAAGTCGGCCATCATCAGAGATTTTGGAACCAAGTTACTTAAATTTCTCTTCTCGTACTATATTTTCACCGTCATCATGCATGCTTCCAACTTCTCGGCGATGTAATATCACATATTCTCTATCCTTTTTGTTGAGACGCGGGACGTATTGCACTAGTGGATTGTTCCAATCTTCCGTTTGGCGCTTATTCTCTGCACCATTTGCATACAGATGTGTCCATGGTATTGGAATGTGCAGGTCTGATGTAATGGTGTCCGTCAAAAGAATGAACAGCAGTGGTGATACGAAGGGCCTTGGTGGAATTGTACAGTTTCGCGGACGTCATCAGACGCTCTTGCGACAGCTTCAGCATAACTCCTCGGTTCTACATAGATCAATTATTCCCTCTCAACAAGGTGCTCTGTAATGCCATGCTCTTGTAGCGCTGACTGATTAGGTTATTATGTACCGGATGGAAGTCCTTATCAGGGTCCAGAAAGTCATGATGAAGCCTCTTATTCTTTTCGAAATACCTCTCACGTAACAGCCTTGCAGCGTGTGTTGCTCCTGTTGCGCCACAATTTTACACAAAACCAGCTTGGCTTGTTGTGTGTTCGTTTAAATCGCTAATTCTTTTGTCGATGATTTTTTCGAAATGTGTTACTGCGTGGCTGAGAAGTATGATCGGACGGTAATTAGAAAAATCGGCAGGACTTCTCTTATTTTTGAATGGATACTCCGTCGTCAGTTTGTTGGTTCTTGACCTTCTTTGATGATCTGGTTGAAAAGCTTGCTTTAGCCACACTGCTGCATCCACCCATTGAGAGGAACAAAACTCTGCCGGAAGATAATCAGGACAGATGGCTTTCCCTGGTGTCATTTCTTTCAACATAGCCTGAACTTGGGTGACGTCAATTTCCTATATTGGACCTTCAACAGCGGCGGTGATTGGGATTGGTAGGTACGGATATTACAAGATTGAAATTTTGTCAAAGTAGTTAAGCCAGTGTACTCGCGCTTCCCGCCAGTCGAGTAGAAAACCGTCTGGTTCCTAATTGATGATGTAGAACGTTCCGTGTTTCGATGCCCCGATTTGACTAGCCGTTAAATATTCCGCTCGTTTTAGCGCATGTCAAGTTTCATATATAGACTTGCTTACCGCTTTGCTTTTGTTACAGCGACAACCTCCTTCACTTTACTACTGGCTGCTGTGTAGGCATTCCAACGAGCAAGAAACTACTTTTACAGCTGTTTCTTCAACCGTATTGCATACATAACATCGTCATTCCGAAACCAAGTGCCATTGTTAATGCTTCATTGTCGTCGCCCTGACTTAGTTGTTCCAGGAATGGAGCGTGCGGCGCCTTTCAGTTTAGTCCAGCTCGCTTCTAATATGGTGACTTGTGGCACTGTGACGTTTGCAACAACGTTGGCCTCCTTCTTCAGGCGTCACCGTTTGATCCAATTTGGTCCATTTCCTGCGAAGTATTGAGCTCTTGGTGACTATCCACATCTTACAGATAACTGGTCGATGTTGCATCGCAAAGGTTTCGTAAGGAACAACTGTTGTCTCTAGAACATCTTTGAGATTCCTTCGTCTGACAAGGATGTAGTCAATGTGCGTTGGATGGGAGCGATTGTAGTACGTGACTAGGTGAATATCACGCTCTTTGTACCGTGTGTTCGCGATGATCAGTTTCTGCATAATCGGGAAATTGTTGGCAATCATCTTTCTTCTGAACATATCCATGAAGGCCATGGACTGTGTGTGCTTCTTTTCTCCGTCCAACACGTCCGTTCAGAGAAACCGGCCACGATAAGATAGTAAGCAGTGTTCCAGTCAGGTAGTGCTCAGAAGGGATTTTTGGTTTCCTTGCCAACAACATTAGTTGTTCTTCGGCTTCCATTGTACATCAGTTAGTAATCGCACCCCGCTTCGCATGACTTGCCACCTTTCACGACATATTCAGGCCCACATAGCCCAAAGGTCACACGGGTGCATTGTATGTGGTAAGTCGTTCATCACGAAATCCTTCTTAGACTCTCACATGCAGACACACATAGGCAGGAAGCAATTCTAATGCAATATATGCTACAAGTCATTCGGTAGAAAATCCCACTTAGCACTTCACCTACTGACTCACATGGATGACAAACCAAACCGCTGGCATCTATGTTACAAATCCTTCAACTGATGAAAGCGTAGTCGCTCACATGTCATCTCACACAATTGACGAGCCATACCGATGTGATATCTGTTACAAATCCTTCAGCAGTAATTCTCGCCTAATTTTTCACGTTCTGTTTCACACGGCTAAGAAGCTACTCTGTTGCACTATGTGTGGGAAGCAATTCATCCATAAAAGTGGACTTGAGGTACAAATGTGGACTCATACTGGCGAGAGGCCATATTAAGGTAATATTTGTGGAAAATCTTTTAGCCAGGAAGTTGGGTTAATATATCACATACAGACTCATACGGGAGACAAGACACTGCTTTGTAATGCGTGTGGCAAGTTATTCAGAAGAAAATGCCATTTAGCACGTCACATCAAAACACACGCAGACCACAGGCCGCAAGGATGCAATGTGTGTTGAAAATCCTTCGTACAAAAAGTATAGCAAACACGTCACATGGTGAGTCATACGGGAAAAGAGCCACACTGGTACAAGGTCTGCGGCGAATCCTTCAGCACGAAATCCTGCGTTGCTCGTCATATTCGGATTCACACCAGCGAGAAGCCAATCTGCTGCAATATCTGAGGTAAGCTCTCCACGCAACGAGGTGGACTCACGCAAAATATCCGGACTCACAGGAACGTTAGGCCATACTGCTGTATTGTATGCGGCAAATCCTTCAGCGAGCAAGTCGTTCTAAAATATCATCTGCGGGCTCACATGGGCAATAAGCCACATTACTGTAATGTGTATGGGAAATTATTCACCACGAAATCCCGAGTAACGGGTCACATGAGATCCTACACGTGCGAGAAGCCATTTTGTTGCATTGTATGTCGTAAGGCTTTCGGCAGTAGATCACACTTGGCACGTCATATACAGACACACACCAGCGAGTCGTCACACAAATGCAATATATGTAGCACGCCATTCATCACTAAATCCCGCCTGGTTTGGCATATGCGAACTCACACTGGTGAGATGCCTATGCGTGCAATATCTGTAGCAAGTAATTCCGTGTGCAATCCGCCTTGTCACGTCACATGCGGACTCATACTGGCGAGGTGTCGTTCGAATCCAATTTCTGTGGCAAATCATTGAGCAGAAAAACCCAACTGGTACGTCACATACTAACTCACACGAGAGAATAGCTACACCAAAGCAGTATCTGTAGTAAGCACTTCAACGGAAGAATCGCACTTCCAAAACGCTTACTGGCGAGAAGCTATACCGTGAAATATCTGTGGCATATCTTCAGCCAGAAAATCAATTTAGCAGTTCAGATCCGAACACACACACTGGTGTAAAAGCACACGTGTTCTCAGTAATATGATAAAATGTTTAGAGATTCATGTAACATAATGCTGCACATCTGAACCACACTCGAGAGATGACCTGTGCCGTGTTTTGTGGCAAATCCTCGCTCGCAGCACCACGCTGTCGGTGCACGAGCGTCACGTCTCGCCGGGATGAAGCCGCACGTGTTTTACTACTGTGGTTTTGTTTCAAGTCACACTAACTACTGAACGAATAGGACCATCTCAAATTCTGGAGATGTAGCCAGGCACATGCGGTCGCACACAGTAGAGAAGTAATAAGTTCTTCAGCCACAACGGCGCCTCCTCGTCACACCTCAAGGTGTATACCGGACAGTGGTCCATCCCTTTGTTTTCATCCTGGCTTTTTATCATAATGCTTCGCTTTGTCCCATGTACTTTAATCTGGAAAGCTGATTTCTCGAAGTCCTTTTCTTGTAGATAATCCAATTATTCTTGCCTTTTAGCGAGGAGGAATACTTAAATATCTTTTTAGTTTGTCATTCAACAACCATTCTTTGAATATGGTCATCAAATTTCAATCGCCTTTTTCCAATTGTATCCGATATTTTCTCAATATGTTGGTATAATTCCGAAGACCTCCTATTCATCCACCCTCTACAATGCATACTTGGCCAAACATGTCCGTCAGGATATTTCCTTTTAGTTTTTCGATAATTTTAGATAGTGATCTTTCTCCAGTCTGATCAATGTTTCTGACATGTGTGATGCTTCTGACCTAATTGCGTGTTATAATATATTAATTTAGCGTTCCAGGATATTAATTTTTGTACCTTTTCCATGTGATACTATGACCTACTTGTACTATAGAAAACTTTTTCTGTTTTCTTCATGATTTAGTGTGGATTGTTGGAGAATTTCCCCAAGTATTAGAAATTATTTTCGTGAGGAATTTCGCCAAACTGAGTTACCCGGTTTTGTTTGTCCGAGTAGATACTTCCGTGTATCGGGTTTTCTATTATGAGATTCGGATTCATTTTAGATGCAGTTTCATGAAGTTTTTCTAGGGACTAAATTTGTTGCCTATTGTTGGATAAATCAACTAGACAATATGTGATGGGCAAACATTTGATGTTAACTTTATCATTAACCAGCTTGCCAGAAAATGCCTTGAGGCAACCTCTAATGCTAAATACCATAGTTATACTGCTGAGATAGATTAAAATCTAACTCTACTCTGTCTTCAACATACTAGAGTGATAGAATCAATTATTGTTGTTATTAGTATGAAATCATTATTGTAAATATTAATTGATTTTAGTTATGTAGTCATTCGCCAAATAAATAATTTTTATTACCATTATTGACGTTTATAAATTACAAGTTGACCAAAACTTTTCAATTTGTATACATAACTGATTGTACGTCTGTGCTCATGAAATCTCGCAAATTAACTTACTTAAAATTCCTCTAAATTTCACTGCTCTAATGCAAACACGTGCTTCATTACGTCTGAAAGAATTCGATGAGAAATGCACTAAATTTAACGTCCCATGCCGAATAATGATTTGACGAAATTTTCTAACGCACGCAAGCATCGTACTTTTCGCCTCGTGTCCTCTCAACACAGAAATTAATAAAATGTCATAATGTTCCATATTGAACTGTATCACAAATTAAATTGAAACAAGAAATTAAGTGGTTCAACCTATTCAATGCAAGTAAAAAAGAAATGTAGTGTTACATACTTATTTGGTTGAAAACAGTGCCGGACATCGCGTGTGTTGTGCCACTCTTCAGGGACTTGCGCTTTGACACAAATAAGTGACTGTTCTTCGAGTTCATCTGGATTTTATGATTTAAAATCGGACAGTCCTAACCCCTATTGTCTTATAATGCTTCATGAACTGCTTTTGTGAAAGACATATCCTTTAATTTTTTGTTTCCCTGTTCATTGTTTTTATATTTTTAATTGGCTGATGATGACCCAGATTGGTGGTCGAAACCGGTACCTCTTTTAATCAAATAAGAATGTAACACTACATTTCTTATTTACTTGCATTGAATAGGTTGAACCACTTAATTTCTTGCTTCAATTTAATTTCAGAAATTAATAGTTGAAGATGTGATAAACTTCTCCTAAAATAATACAAGGTCATATCAGCTCTACACATAGCAAAGTCACCGGACGACATTGTAGAAGTTACTGGAATAAACAGACAGTATTTAACTTTTGTCACCGCTCAATTTCTGCTCTTCGTCGTCCTCTGTATGTATGGATATACTGGTTTATTTTACGAACTTTTGCATAATAATATTTAGCAATTTCATTATTTTATTTCTATTAGTGACTGTATTCCAAGAATCTGAAAAAGAACACAAAATATATACCCTCGCAATTTTCTCCGCACGCTAATAATATGCATTCAAGAAACTCACCGAGACTAGAATCTTCGCCGTTCAAAAATCAAGGGCATAGTGGTTGAAGATCCTCAGTGCTATCCAACATCCAGATCCTCCCCCGTAATGACATTGAAACTCCCACAGTAGAGCTCAATTAATAAGCCATCAGATACTGTGTTTAGATTTGTGGAGCCTTCCGGCATCAATATGAGAATTTTGTGTTTGGTTATTTCAACAGTCAGAATACAATATGGGGCTACGCAGGTACCGACAAAATAGAAGAGGCTGGCGTAGAATGGGCAGATTCGTGCGATCTAATTATACTGCATAACAAACTTCCAGCATCATTCAACAGTGCGAGGTGGAACATGGATATAATCCAGATCTTAACTTACAGTATCCGCGTAAGCAAACATATCTCAGTTATCAGCAAAATAAGTGGGGCAAAAATCCCTCATCGTTCTTCATTACAGACTGTTATGCCCTCCAGCGTTCAACCGTCTACCCTCTGTGAATTTACTAAACGCCCCCATAATCCTCTATTTGCAACCAGTTCTGTGGCTTCGTCTTAGATTCATACGTCTTACCTTTAAATCTTTAGAATGTGAGTTCCTCTTCGAAGAAGATATCATTTTACGAAGGCTGATTAGGAGAAATGTACCATTTCACTGGACGAGAACATTCTGAACGTAGAGCTTTTTACTGAATCATATGATTATTTTGCAAATATCGTGAAGCATTGTTCTCGTATCTCAATTCCCTGAGGCTGCACACTATATACAGAAACTAGGGGAATATTGTGAAACTATCGTGATCTCCTTGACAACGATCCTTTGAGCTCCGAAACCTTCCAAGCTGGGGAAGTTCCCTTAAAAGCGATATCTAATAACAGGATGAATGGAGGAGACTGATATAAGGAAGAGCAGCCACAATGCCTGGAGGTTTCTTAAGCATCTGAGTTGTAAACCTAACAGCTAGAGAGGGTCATGCGAATGTAACATCTAAAAATATTGTCCGCCACCTCGTTGAGAATGGTAAACCTCACCATCACACTTCAAAATTTTACGGTCAGAAGAATTAGAATTTAGTCACCTTATGCGGCTTTTCACCGAGCTCGATAGCTGCAGTCGCTTAAGTGCGGTCAGTATCCAATATTCGGGAGATAGTAGGTTCGGGCCCCACTGTCGGCAGCCCTGAAAATGGTTTTCCGTGGTTTCCCAATTTCACACCAGGCAAATGCTGGGGCTATACCTTCATTAAGGCCACGGCCGCTTCCTTCCCACTCCTAGCCCTTTCCTGTCCCATTGTCGCCATAAGACCTATCTGTGTCGGTGCAACGTAAAGCAACTAGCAAAAAAAAATATGCGGCTTTTCTAGCGGTGAGCCGGGAGGGATAGACGATATCAGATTAAAGCAGATTAACCTCGAACATACCACGCTGTCGTGATGACTCCAACATGGCGCGTCCCAGGTGGCAGATAGGGGGAGTCCTACCCGATTTTCCGGCCAACTTGAGCGAAATAAAATTTATCTCGCGGACCAAACAATCAAACCTATGTGGGTGGGGGACGAGTCCAAGGGATGCTGAATGTTCGACCAAATTACCTGTGTTTATTTCCATCATCCTTGTGATTAGACCCACTATGAAGGAAACCTATGGGAATGCGTTCCGAGGAATAACACGGGTCTGGGTTTTAGTTATCATTAGTACCCACTATTTGAGGAACACAACGGGATAGTACGGGTCCCTGAGATATGTAGAACTATGTGACGAACACCATGGATTTGCGTTCTGGGGAACACCACGGGTCTGGTTTATTTATTTATTTACTCGTGTCAGAATCATACTTAATCATACAGTAAAAGTAAAATAATTTCAAACTACGAAAATTCCAAAAATTAACAAATATAGGAAATTGACCAAATTTACTGTACATCTAGATGGTGTTTTCCAAAACTGAGCCACACCTAGGGCATTGTAATCAGCAAGCATTAAATCATGCTCTGAGCATGAAAATGGGCTGAAAGGACATTGATACATATGGTTCACTGTTTATTTTCTTCACCGCAGTCGCACTTGCTGTCCTCTGATGTGAAGCCCCATAACTTAAGTGATTACTTCGCCCTGCTGACACCAGTTCTTAATCGGTTAAGGGACCTCCAAACACTCCAGTCTTCATTACACCCAGCCGGAAGATATTCACGTGGCCTCATCCATTATTGCTGCTTAGATTTCCATAAGGAATGTCTTGCCTTTTCTGGTGGTCCTTTCAAGGGATTCGATGTCTGGAGGGAACTTTTCCTGGATTTCAGCCTAGATTGAGATTGTTGATGACCAAACACCGGGTGAGCTTCAACATTCTCAATCCTTAGTCGTTCTTGATCAGCAGCGATTTCTCGACGATTACTTGGAGGTGCAACGCCAGCAAGTCAGTGTATCTTCTCAACAGGGGTAGGTTTCAGGCATCCTGTGATTAATCTACAAGCTTCATTCAGGGCAAGTCCACAGTCTTAGCGTGTATTGATCTATACCACACAGCGGATGCGTATTACGCAGCAGTGTAACACAGAACCAATGCAGTGGTTCTAAGAACTTGTGGCTTTGCATCCCAGTTTGTACCTCTCAGCTTCCTCAGGATGTTGTTTCTGGCATTGACTTTGTGATTGATGTTGAAACAGTGCTTTCTGAAAGTAAGTGAGCGGTTCAGCGTTACGCCTAGGTACTTTGGGGTGAAAGAATGTTCCAGGAGGGTTCCATTCCAAGAGACGTGTAATTTCCTTGATGCCTCTCTGTTCTTGAGGTGGAAAGCACAAAGCAGAGATTTTGACGGATTCGGCTTTAGGTGGTTAGCCTTGTATTATGTGAATAATTCCTTCCGAGCGCTGTCAAGTGTAAGTTCTACCTCTTCAAAAGTTGCACATTGGCAGGCTAGTAAAGGTCGTCTGTATATATGAAACTTCTTGTTTTGTTAGGGAGTGGTTTGTCATTGGTATAACTAATAAATAGCAATGGAGCCAGTACACTTCCTTGGGGCAATCCATTTTTCTGTGATCTCCATCTGATTCTTTGTCCTTGAAAATAAAAAACTGCGGTTCTGCAACAAGGTTGACATCAATCTGGTAAGTTTTGAATCTTTCGTGAGTGTAAAGATCTTCTGAAGCAGTATACGGTGGTTCACTCTTATCATATGCAGCACTGAGGTCTACCCCTCTAATTTGTCAATTTTCAAAACCGTCCCCAATGTACTGCGTGAGGTTTGAACTTGTGCAACAGCATTCATGCCTAGTCTAAAACCTTCCTGTTTTGGAATGAGGTTTTTGTTGATAGTCTGGATGAGTCTGTTGAGTATCATTCTTTCGAAAATCTTATATCGGTGGCACAGAAGAGATATTGGTCTGTAGTTCCTGGGGTCTCTGTTGTCCTTTCCAGGCTTTAGACCAGCAATTGCACGTGCTTTGCTCCACAATATTGGACATCTGTAAGCAGTTATTATAAAATTGTAGCAAAAATTCTTTCGTGTTTCTTCCATAATTCTTTATTTTCTCAACTCGCAAATCATCCAAACCCGCAGCTTTACCAGATTTGCACTTGATAATTGCATTTTCCAACTCAGTGAAATTGAAATGTTGCATGAGCTCAGATATTTCTTCATCCCTACCCGCAGGTACCTTCAACATAGCTCTCCGGGTTTTGGTTTCTTGTTTTATTTTGCCATTCATGAGAAGTTGGTGGGCAATCTGATTGGCTGTAACAAAAGAATGTGTGTTACTCAAGGTTGGACCTCTGGTCAACTTAATTAGGAGTCTCCAGGCCTTTTGGCTGCTCAGCGTCATAACCACCAACTCTCTCTTATCGATGAGGCTATTAGAGAAGTTAGGGCGTGTGCTGCTGTAATAGTTTCCTCACCTATTAGAGTCTGTTTGAATAGCTTGTAGTAGTCATTTAGTTGCGAGACTGCATCAAGATTAAGACCTTCGATGTAACTAGTGCGACATCCACGGGGAATAGATTTACGAGAACTTTCCTTAACAGCCTAAGTGACCTGTTCATATGATTCAGGAATTGGTTTGATGTTTTGGACCGTATCATCCAGTAAAGCAGGGAATTTTGACCAATCTCCCTTTTTTGAAGTTGTATCTACGACGAAAGGGAACATACAGAGGTCGGATAGCGAAGTAAAACTGACAGGATTGGTCTGTGTTGAGACTTAGGTACTGGGTTGCATACTCCCTTGCTGCATTGTTCTCAACTAAAGAGTGCAGCAGCGAGGTAAGCGATGTAAGATGGCGGTAGCTAAAGATGGCAGCACGGTGCTCTGTTGATTAAAGATGGCTGCTTGTCATAAAGATTTTTCAAATTATCCGCCACTACATAGAGTGCAGCACTGAGGATTGCGATGCAAGATGGCGGGTGACAGCTTGTCAAATAGATTTTTTTTTTCAAAGGTAAGTAGCTAAAGAGGGCAGCACTAAGGTTAGCAATGCAAGATGGTGGATGACAGCTGTGACGTAAAATTTACCCGCAAGATAGCGCCACGATGCTCTTTTCATTAAAGATGGCAGCTTGTTAAATAGAATTTTTTCAAATTAACCACCTCAAAGGTAAGTAGCTAAAGAGGGCAGCACTGTTCTCTCTGGATTAAAGATGGCTGCTTGTCGAAAATAATTTTTCAAATTAACCGCCTCAAAGGTTAGTAGCTAAAGAGGGCAGCACTGTTCTCTCTGGAATAAAGATGGCTGCTAGTCAAAAAATAATTTTTCAAATTATCCGCCACCACAAAGAGGGCAGCACGGTGCTCTCTTGATTAAAGATGGTGGATGACAGCTGAAGAGCACATAGAATTTGTTTCCAAACAACAGTACGTGAAATTTGACGCCACCACATAGAGTGCAGCACGGTGCTCTGTAGATTAAAGATGGCGTATGACAGCTGACGAAATTACCCGCATGATAGCAGCACGGTGCTCTCTGGATTAAAGATGGCGGATGACAGCTGTCAAAGAAGCACGTGGCTATGTTTACCAAACAAGAGCACGTGGAATTTGCCGCCACCACATTTCAAACTAAAGACGGCAGCACTATGCTCTGTTGATTAAAGATGGCGGATGGTAGCTGTCCAAAAAGCACGTGAGTTTGTTTACAAACAAGAGCACGCGGAATTTTTCAATTTGCCGCCACCACATTTCAAAGGTATCTAGCTAAAGATAGCAGCACGGTGCTCTCTTGATTAAAGATGGCGGATGATAGCTAACAGAACTTTTCAAATTGCCCGCTACTACGTGCTTAAGGTAGTAGCCATAAAGAGGGCAGCACGGTGTTCTGTGGATTAAAGATGGCGGATGACAGCTGACGAAATTGCCCGCATGATAGCAGCACGGTGCTCTGTTGATTAAAGATGGCGGATGACAGCTGTCAAAAAAGCACATGGCTTTGTTTCCAAACAAGAGCACGTGGAATTTGCCACCACCACATTTCAAAGGTATCTTGAGGTTAAGTTGGTAGCACTAAGGTTTAGGCCCGCCAAGATGGCAGCACTGCCGATGACAGGTGACGAATTTACATCTACTACGATAAAGAGGGCAGCACAGTGCTCTGTGTTTTAAAGATGGCGGATGACAGCTGTCAAAAAAGCACGTGGCTTTGTTTATCTCACGCTAGTGAGGTTAAGTTGGTACCACTAAGGTTTAGGTATGTCAAGATGGTAGTACTGAGTTTAGCGATGCGTTGTTGTCTGTCAAAAAGCACGTGGCTGTCAAAAAACACGTGGCTTTGTTTACCTCGCGCTAGTTAGGTTAAGTTGGTACTACTGAGGTTTAGGCCCGTCAAGATGGCAGTACTGAGGTTAGCGATGCGTTGTTGTCTGTCAAAAAGCACGCGGCTGTCAAAAAAACACGTGGCTTTGTTTACCTCGCGCTAGTTATGTTACGTTGGCACTACTGAGGTTTAGGCCCGTCAAGATGGCAGCAGTGAGGTTAGCGATGCGTTGTTGTCGATGACAGCTGTCAAGAAGCACGTGGCTTTGTTTACAAATTCAAATCTCGCGCCAAAATTCGAATTTCCCGCCAAAAATTCAAATTTCCCGCCAGAATTCAAATTTCCCGCGGGAGGAGGCGCCAGAACTGTCCAATTATACTACTCACTTCCCTTTCGAGATAAATTGACCCATGAGCGTTTCTCTATGCCCAGATACCTGTGATCCATGATTCCCCTTTACAGCGTATACCCTGCAATTTAGTAGTGTTATCTTACACTTCTCTGAATATTAGCTTCCAAATACTCCATTGGATTATTCTGGATGTCGGTTTATCTTCAAACTAGTGTATACCTTGTTTCTTAATATGGATAGATCTGTGTTGATATAGGACAGTCGAAGTTCATAGAACTATTGTGATAAAACTATTTCTTGATTGCTGTCTCTCTCTATCTCTCAGTGAGAGAATTTGTTTCTTGTATGGTGTGGTACTGAATGTTCACATTGTCAACAAATGTTAGTTGAAGTCACTTGTTTTCGAGTGCTTTACTGTAACTGAAGTTCTGTTAGGATCAACTTGCGTAAGCTTGATCACCTCAAGAATCATGTCTTTCGCAGTTTTTCTGAGTAGGGTTCATTCGCGGGGTTACTTCGGACTGTGCTGCAAGAATATAAGTATAAACTTGGAGGCAAGGTCTATCGTAATTACAATGCCGAGAAGCTTGATCTCTTAAATGGATTCTTGGTGAAAGGCATGCGGAGAAGCTGCGAAGAAGTAACGGCTACCTCGATCCTAGAACCGAAGGGCGTAGGTAGGCAGCCCACCTTGACTTTAAGGGAAAAAAGCATGCTCTGCATAGAATTTTGAAAGATGATGCATTTGCGATTTTATTTTACTCTTTACGTTTCCAAAGTAACCCCATGTATCGTCAAATTTCGGACCTGTATATGAAAACTTATGTCCAAAGTTGCATGTAAATCTGGGGAACTGTGAACACCAAGTTTTTAAAATAAAAACTTACGTTTTAACGTAATGTTTGAAATTACATAATAAGATACTCACAATAATTACTGGAAGAGAAGGAATTCAAGCAATTGCTTCTTTATGGTACTGAACAACTGGCCATGTACGTATCGGCCTGCATTTGGGAGATGCTGGGCTCGAACCCATTGTCGACAGCCCTGAAGTGCATGTTTTCCATGGTTTCACATTTTCATTTTTGCTATTTGTTTTACGTCGCACCGACACAGATAGGTCTTATGGCAACGATGAGGCAGGAAGGGGCTAGGAATGGTACGGAAGCGGCCGTGGCCTTAATTAAGGTACAGCCCCATCATGTGCCTGGTGTGAAAATAGGAAACCACGGAAAACCATCTTCAGGGCTGCAAATGGTGCGGCTGTACCTTAATTAAGGACACAGTTGCTTCTTTCCCACTCCTAGCCATTTTCAAGCTCATCATAGCCATACGACCTATCTGTGTGGTTTGAAAGAGAAATGCCTCATATCGTAAAATCATAAAAACATCCTAAAAACAATATGACGTATGTTATGTTTAATTAACTTTCGTTAGTAGGGCTTAAATTTATGATTTCAACTGACCACTGCTCTTTGACTGATAATTTCATTCAAACTTTTCACCTTATATTCTCTTTCAAAAACCAAGGGAACTAAATGTTATGTACGTAGTCAATGAAAATTTACAGGCTCATAAGTTCCATAGATTCATTGTTTACGAATATTTGTTGTGTCAGTTAAACTATTGTAATTAGGATAAAACCAAATGTACCTTAGAATTATTGTAGTGTGATTATTTTATTAGTAAATATCATTCTTGCTTCATTATTACATTATATTTTCATTGTAGGGGAGATATGTCCCTAGAAATGTAGTTCCAACTTGAATTCGACTGTTTCAGATAACCTGTTGTAATTAGGATAATGTAAGTCCAGTTTAGAATTGAAGAGTAGCTATGTTAATTAGATAATAAGTTGCTTGCTTTGGAAAGGCCAGAAATCTCATGACGTTAGAGATGTCTATAAACTTATCTACCAGGTTACATCCAGCAGGAATGGTGTTGACTTCATTGTGTGCGCAAGCCCACAATATTGAGTTGCTGAGGTTCAGTGCTATCCAGACAGCCTTATGTCAATTACAATCGACGTTGCATTCGCTCGAGCTTGTGTTTTTTCTGTCACAATCCGGCTGTGATGACCTACATAAGGAACAGAATTGGTAAGAGCTACGAGATCAAGTTTCAGCGTGTCCAGAATATGAGTTCCCACTTATCTGTGGTGATCTTAATGCGCATGTTGGTCACACAAATTATGGTTATAACTGCAATGATGTAATACCTGCGGTATCTGAAATTATGATGGAACTCATATTTTGGTTTTCAGAAGCAAATGTCTTGCTTTTAGTGTTAATACGTTCTTCAAAAGTGGATCAATCATCTCATTACCTATACTTGTGGTGACTGCAGCAACCAAATTCACCTTATCTTTGATCGGCACCGTGATCTCCGACTAAGAAGCGATGTGAATATCATGTAGTCTGTGTACCACCTCAGCATAAGGTGGTCACAGAGGATTTAATGCATTGTACAGGTGGAAGGATAAATACCCCCGAGAAGGTCAAGTGGTGGAAGCTAAACTTGGGTACGAAATAACCTAGTTCCTACTGCATTGAAATTCAAACGTTCTTATGGATGATTCCAGTCCAAGAAGAGCTGTAGAAAAAGACAGAGAGATACTGTATATAAACTGGGTTTCAAATAGACTCCAGAACACAGGGAAGGAATTGTTTTTGCCGAACGTGTGGCTAAGAAATCTCTCGCACTCACTGTAATGACATGTGTACGAAGTGTATCAGAACTATACTGACAAAGAAATCAGGCATACTCTTCGTGTGATATTGAGAGTGATGATGCAGTTGGATTGCTAAGGATATGTACCTTTTTGAGGAAATAAAGTGACCTTGTTACTTCCGGCCGTGCATTTCAAATTGACGAGTTTGCTGTATGTGCTATGACAGAGAGTCAGCCGCTGTGTGTGAGAAGAGGGAATGACAGAAATAAATCTTCTTTTCCTTAGTACCATATATTGCATAGCGCAATACTGTAGTCTGCTCAAACAGGTGATGTGAAACACTTTGTCCGGTATACGCTGTGCTAACAGCTTTATTGCTGCCTTAAATACGTATGTCACCAAAGCATACATCCCTTGAATTTGAACTTCTGGACTCTTCCTGGCTGTTGACAACAATAGGCAAAAACAGGCTGCATGTTTACTTCAGCGACCGCACGGATACAGTGCTCCACAACAAGTTACGAGGAGCTCGCATTAACACTCACAGTTTATGGGTTTCGAAATTAGGTTTATTTCACAAGTAATACATAAAATATTAACAGAAAATTTACCAATTTCTATGTGGTTAGCAGCAAACGTATATAGTTCTAGTGTCACAATTTAATAACTAAAAAAAAAATTAAACATTCTGAAGTTGAGGCTTCTTCGTGTGACGCTGACATGATTACTGCTGAAAACGAGAAATGATCTGCAGGTGATGAATTATAGACAAATCCTTCTAGCATTTGAGTTGAAATAGCTAACGTGTCCACCATCTGAAATAATGTTAAAATTTTCAATTAGCACTAAGCGGTTAGTTAGTGATGAGCAGAATTAATAAAGTTAGTCAGGTGTCATGTTTGAAGATCCATGTATTAAATCTATACTAATATTATAGAGAATATTGTTTGTAACAGATAGAGTCAAAAACTACTTACGATTTTAAAAATTACTTCACCTTACCAGTGAGAAACCACGGACTGTATTTTATTTTCAAAACAATTCGATGGTAATGTAGCGTATTCACGAAGAGGAGAGTCATTAACTAACGTTTCAACAGTGAGGTTTAAAGTTTCAAATTAATTTTCAGTTGAAATGTTTCACAAAATTGTGTATTTGCCTAAAGAGCACTTTAGTTTTATATTGGAATCTTATGCTTGTGAAGACCTGAAATATGACAGATGGACGAAGTTTGGCACTTCGGTAAGTCATCTCACAAGTTGCTGTTGTTTGAGTCATCAGTCCATAGAGTGGTTTGATGCAGCTCTCCATTCCACCCTATCATTTGCTAACCTTTTCACTTCTACGTAACTACTGCATCATACTTCTGCACTAATCTGATTGCCATATTCATACCTTGGTCGACCCCTACCGTTATTACACTTGTTTCCAAAACCAACTGAACAAGTCCTCCGTGTCTTAAGATGTGTCCTACTATTGTATCATTTCTTCTCGTCAAATTTAGCCAAATCGATCTCCGCTTACCAATTCAATTCAGTATCTCTTCATTCGTGATTGGATCTATCCATCGCACATTCAGCATTCTTCTGTAACACCACATTTCAAAAGCTTCTATTCTCTTTCTTTCTGAGCTGGTAATAGTCCATGTTTCACTTCCATACAATGCCACGCTCCAGATGAAAGTCTTCAGAAACGTCTTTCTATTTCTTGTATAAATGTTTGAAGTGAGCGTATTCCTTTTCTTAAGAAAGTTCCACCTTGATTGTGCTAGTCTGCATTTTATTTTCTCCTTCTGCCATCGTTAGTTATTTTTAACCCAAGTAACAATATTCATCTACTTCCTTTAGGACTTCATTTTCTAATATAATATTTCCTGCATCACCTGCCTTCATTCGATTGCACTCCATTACTTTGGTATAGGACTTAATTATTTTCATCGTGTACTCCTTACCCAGGACTTCGTCCATATCATTCAGCAGCTTCTCGAGATCTTCTGCAGTCTCTGATAAAATAACAATATCATCGGCAAATCTCAAGGTCTTGATTTCCTCTCCTTGGATTGTGATTTCCTCTCCAAATCCCTCGTTGATTTTCTTTACTGCCTATTCTTTGTAAACTGTAAACAATGAAAAGGAGGGGGGGGAAACCTGCAGCTTTGCCTCACTCTTATGACTGGAGACTGATTTTAGATAATTCTTCGTTCTCGGTATCTGATCCCAATCACTTTAAATAGCTTGGTCCAATCAACATTATTGAATGCCTTTTCTAGATCGACGAACGCTATGTACGTGGGCTTCTCCTTCTTAATTCGATCCTCTAGGATCAGCCGTAAAGTCAGGATTGCTTCACGTGTTCCTACATTCCTTCTGAAGCCAAATTGATCTTCTCCTAACTCAGCTTCAACTTGTCTTTCTATTCTTCTGTGAATAATACGTGTTAAAATTTTGCAGGCATGAGATACTTTAACTAATGGTGCGGTAGTTTTCATACTTGTCAGCACCGGCTTTCTTGGGAATAGGTATAACGACATTCTACCGAAAATCCGATGGCGGTTCTTCTGTCTCATACATCTTACACACTAAATGGAATAACTTTGCCATGCTGGTTTCTCCTAAGGTAGTCAGTAATTCAGAGGGAATGTCATCAATTCCAGGAGCCTTGTTCCTATTTATTACTCACAGCTCTGTCAAACTCTGACCTCAAAATTGGGTCTCCCATTTCTTCAGCATCAACAGCCTCTTCCTGTTCCCGAACCAAATCATCTACATCTTTACCTTGATACAACTGTTGGATATATTCTTGCCACCTTTCTGCTTTGTCTTCTTTTCTTAGAAGTGGCTTTCCATCTGAGCTCTTAATATTCATACACCTAGATTTCCTTTCTATAAAGGTTTCCTTAATTTTCCTGTATGCAGCACCTACCTTCCCTAGGACCATACAACCTTCGACATCCTTGCACTTCTCCTTCAGCCATTCTTCCTTAGCTACCTTGCACTTTCTATCCACTTCATTCTTTAATCGCTTGTATTCTTTTCTGCCTCCTTCATTTCTAGCAATTTCGTATTTTCGTCGTTCATCAATCAGGTCCAGGATCTCCTGAGTTATCCATTGATTCTTACTTGATCTTTTCTTCCTTCCAAACATTTCTTCAGCAGCCCTACTGACTTCTTTTTTCATGACTATCCACTCTTCCTCTATTGTGTTTCCTTCAGACTTTTCATTTAATCCTTTTGCAAAAATGTTCCTTGAAACAATCCCTCACATTCTTTTCTTTCAACATGTCTAGATCCCATCCCCTTGCATTCCTTCCTTTCTTCAATTTCTTCAACTTCAGATGGCATTTAATGACCAACAAGTTGAGGTCGGAGTCCACTTCTGCTCCTAGGAAAGTGTTCCAACCCAACACCGGGTTTCTGAATCACTGCCTAATCATAATGAAGTCTATTTGATACCTTCCAGTGTCTCCAGGTCTCGTCCACGTATACAGCCGTCGTTTGTGGTGTTTGAACCAAGTATTAGCAAGGACGAAATTATGATCAGTGCAGAATTCACCCAGCCGACTTCCTCTTTCGTTCCTTTGTCCCAATCCGAATTCTCCTACAATATTACTTTACCCTCCTTTGCATACCACAATATTCCAGTCTCCCATCACAAATAGATTCTCGTCACCTTTACATATTGTATTAAATCTTCTATCTCTTTATATTGTGCCGGTAACGCCGGTACAAAACTAAGTCCCCGTAATAGAAATCTTTAAAAAAAACTTACGCATTACGCTCCGGGCCGGCTACGAAAGACTGACTGGACGGCGAGCGTGTGACGTAGAGATCGGGTGACGTCACAGCATGCCTCACCACAACACAGAGCCTAGACTGATGTGGAATGTTCTTCGAGTTTCTATGGGTAATAACTTTCCCCACAATAATAATTAAACAAATTTAACAATATCATCGTGTAACCCGATCCCTTATCTACGTTCCTGCAGAGTTTCACGTAAATCTGGCATGAGGCGATGAAGTTATGGAACGAGATGTGAAGGCCCAGATCAGATATAAATACAGTACTGCTTCGCTCAGCAGAGAAGTGTGTGGTCTGAGTATGTGGCCAGAGTGTGTATGTGCACGCTAGGCAGTGGAGTTCATACAGTCGGTTCGCGAGGACCGTGATCTAGCGTGAAGCGGCTATCAATCTTCGAGTCTGTGGACTTTAACCCAATCGCGTCGAATATGGACTTGTACGGATTTCTTTATACTGTGAGTGATAAACTTTTACTCCGACGGGACGTGATATAAATTGTGCTTCGTCTGAACATTATCAAGTGACTGCTTATTCTACACGAGTGTCTAAGACTTGCGAATGTTTTCGAGTGCTCGTAATTTGAAGTTTAATGTTATGGACAGGACTTAGGACAGTTTGCTCCTTACAGAGCACTAAATACTTCAAGTTTATGAGACTGTGTTTTAATCCAGATTTACTCGATTGCAAGCATGACTACGTCACTAATTTACCATTTCATGAACTTTAGGTCATGAACTGTAAACTGTGCATGTGTGAACTGTGCATTTCAATTATACTAAACAGCACGTTTCAATTCTACGAACATTCAGTTGTGCGTTTCGATTTTACGAACAGTCGAACCGAGGACTGTCAATACATGATTAATTTCGTCTTTTAATTTCATGTTATT